>NW_026991710.1:49946654-52346654 GCF_029215605.1 Mirounga angustirostris
TTCAACAACTTCCAAATTGGGATTCTTTCAGGAGATAATATAGTGAATGGGGCATGAGTACTGCGGGGGAGGGGGAGAGGGTAACAGCCTGATTTTTAATCTCAATATCTTTATATACTAACCATGTGGCTCACAGTGAGTCATATAATCTCTGAGCCTGTTTTCACTTCTGTAAAGTGGAAAATTTTTAACTTATTCTGTACATGATACATACTTATTCCAGTTATTGGGGCTTCCTAAAAGTCATCCCAAAAAATAATGGTGAAAAACAGTCATGTTTGTGGGTTCGGTGGGTCTAGAAGCACATTGTGGATGGTTTGTATCTGCTCTGCAATGTCCTTGGCCTTGGCTGAAGATGGAAGCTGAAATTATCGAAGAAATCATCAATTTAGGGGTGTCTGGGTGGCTCAGTCGGTTAAGCATCTGCCTTTGGCTCAGGTCGTGATCCTGGAGTCCTGGGATCGAGCCCGGCATCGGACTCCTTCCTCAGCGGGGAGCCTGCTTCTCCCTCTGCCCGCTGCTCTCCCTGCTTATGCACTTTCTCTCTCACTCTGACAAATAAACGAATCTTTAAAAAAAAGAAATCATCAATTTATACATCTAGAGTCGATGCTAGCTGCTACCAGAGGGCCTCAAGACCTCCTGACATGAGCTTCTTTGTGTGAGGACTAGTTTGAGCTTCTTCACAGCATGGTGGGTGGGTTGTGTGAACGAGTGTCCTGAGAGGGTGCCAAGCGGCAGCTGCATCTGTTATAAAACCTAGCCTCAGAAGTAACATAAAATCATCCCGCCATACTCTGTTGGTTAAAGCAGCCACAATGCCCTGCCCAGATGCAGTGGAGCCCCACCTCTTCGTAGGAAGATTTTGAGTCACATTACAAGAACATATGGGATGGGGTACATATATTGAGTAATCATCTTTAGAAAATAAAACTTCTACAGTGTTCGACATACAGAAGCTATTATTACTTTTATATCATATGACATGGAATTGTGGAAAAGGCAAAGATTTGGGATAATGATATTTGCCACTTATTAACTTAAAAATCCTGTTAAATTATTTAAAGATTCTTCATCTATTAAATTAGGAGGATACACTTATTTTGAAGGGTTATTGCAAGGATTAAAGAGATAATACGCAAAAGTACTCAATAGATGCTAAGCACCCAATGAATTCTCCCCCACCGCCTCTACCAAATTTTGGCTATACAGTGTCACTAAAAATGTCTCAGCCTGTTACTAAATCAGAGAGTTCCCAACAGACCAAAGCAGTTGTTAATAGGACAAAGGATGGATTTCTGTTTGGAATCAAACTATAAGCAGTATGTTCAGGACAGGGCAAAATACAACTTTTTATACGGAAAAATCCAGTGTCACCAACAAGTTTGAGGAACAAATTGAATCACAGACCCATAGAATCTTAGAAAAGAAAGGTGGCTGATAGGGCAAACTCTACATTTTATAGATAAGAGAATCAAGAGAGGTTAAATTGCTTGTTCAAGGTTAAACTCTAAGGAGAAAATCTGCAGCTGAAATTCATGTCTGACTTGTAAGTTCAAGTCTCTAGTACTCAACTATGCACATCAGAAACTTATACCTTTTTTCTTTGAAACAGAATCATGCATTAGTTATAATTGAGTATATTATTTATGTGAATCTAATAACAATGTGATTATAATCGCTAATGAATTAATATATCTTAGGTCTTAGGATAGTTTTTTTTTTTTTTTTAAAGATTTTATTTTATTTATTTAGTTGACAGAGAGAGACACAGCGAGAGAGGGAACACAAGCAGGGGGAGGGGGAGAGGGAGAATCAGGCTTCCCGCAGAGCAGGGAGCCTGATGCAGGACTCAATCCCAGGACCCTGGGATCATGACCTGAGCCGAAGGTAGACGCTTAACCGACTGAGCCACCCAGGCACCCCAGGTCTTAGGATAGTTTTTAAAAATCTTTAATACAGTAGAAGGAGCCCTTATTTTATTGTGGGAAACAGTCAGGAAACTGAAAGTTAAAAATAGCTGAAACCATTTCCAAACAAAGTTCCCCAAAATGTATATTTCCATTTTTGTAATCTTATTACATTGGTTAATCAAAAACCCGCATGTGATTGGACTGACCACAAATATATACTCAGTTTTCCTGCCATGGAAGGAGTGTAGTAGTTGAGGACAAGGGATTTGGAATCAAACTGCTTGAGTTGAATCCTGCTTCTGTCAATTTATTTAACTTCCTGGGCTTCCAATAATAGTTTGAGTGATTTTGAGAAGTAAGTGGTATATTAGTTTTCTGTTGCTGCTATAACAATTTACCACAAACTTAGTTACATAAACACACAGGTTTTTTCTCTTACAGTTTTAGACTCAGAAGTCCTAAATTAGTTTCCCTGGGTTAAAATCCAGGTGTTGGTGAGGTGGGTTCCTTCTGGAGGCTCTGAAGGGAGAATGTGTTTCCTGCTTTTTTCAACATCTAGTGGCTACCTGCATTCCTTGTTACTACATTTAGGACCTACAAGGATAATCCAGAATCATTTTCCCGTTTTAAGATACTCAATTTAATCACATCTTCAAAGTCCCTTTTACTAGATAATAAAATATTCACAGGTTCTGGGGATTAGGATGTAGATAAATTTAGGAGCTACTATTCAGCCCACCATAATTGCAATGATGCATACAAAGTATTTTACACCTCGTCCGGCTCTAAGTAAATGCTAATAAACGCTAGCAATTATATTATTATTATGAAACATGGTCAGTTTTTAATTCTACACATAGATATTACTTGCTTCGCTCAAAGTCACATCACTGTGTGACATGTTATTCAAAGAATATGGATGGCAAGAGCAATAAAGGTAAAAATTGTCTTGTCTCTGAGCATCACCTGGTGGAATTACTGGAGTTCCAAGCACACCTGAAATCTCTTCCTTTTCCTTACATGATCCTAAGCAGTCAGCTCTGCATTCTACAGCACTTCTAAAACTTCTTCTTTTCCACCTCTTCATTGTTCTGATGATTTGACCCGTTTTTGATTTCTTCTCCCCTAGGTTTCTATTTTTTCTTTCTTTTTACCAACTTTAATATTGCATACTCCTTTATTAATTGGCATCTATATGTCTCTTATTGCCTTCTCTGAGAAGGCACTTCAAGCATATTTCCCCAGGGTAAACTGGAGGACATTACCCTCAGCTGCCTCCTTGGTGGAAGATGTTCAAGATGACACCTTTCCTTTTGCCAAACACAGGGTGAGTTCTCTGTTGACTCAGGGCATGAATAATGATTAAAAATCTAGCTTATATCAGGACTGCATTGATGAACACAAAAGCCCTGTTCTCTGCCTAAGAAGTTTATGGTAAGTATGACCCGAAAAACCAATAACAACAGTGAAATCAGGTAATTGTAATAAAGAGTGGTGTGCTAAAGAATGTTAGATATTCAGGGTACTAGAGGCACATATCGGAGAGGCAATGAAGCCTGATTTGGAGTATCTGAGGAGGATTCCTGAAGAAAATGTTCTGTAGGATAAGACTTAAAGAATCACCTCTCCTTAAACTAACAAAATGCAAGATAAGACATACGGCTGCAAGGAGAATACAGTTTTCAAAGAGGAAAGAAAAGCCTGAAGCAAGACTTGGAGAGTAAGAGCATGTGTACTGTCATGAATGAGCTTCAGTATGGTGGAAGCTTTGATAATGTCAGGAGAATGAGAAGAGCGAAAACTGGAGAGGTTAGCCAGATCCTGAAGAACTTGAGGGTCATTTTAAGAAGGTTAGATTTCATAGAAGGAGCAAAGAGGAGTCCCTTGAGTGCAAAGCTATTTTAAGATTGGAGTTGGGAAAGATCCCGCCTTCACTCATGTTGCAACGGAAAGAAGGACAATGGCAAGATCGGAGACGGATTGGGTGGTGCAGCGTGGCACCTCGTTCGTAATGCACCTGAGGCATGATGGTGGCTTCTTTCTAAAATGGCAGTTATGACAAAGTGAACAAGTTCAAGAGCTAGTTAAGAGGTGATTCTCACCGTGTTTGAAGCTTGTTTGAATGTAGATATTGGGGTGAAATGAGAGAAGGAAGGAACTTCCTGGTGCCTCTCCTGTATAGCTTTTTGGGTGTTTCTGAGTTTAACTGTCAGAATTTAGGTCTTTTCACACTTTGTTCCAAGGAAACTTTTCACTTTTGCATTAAAATAACTGACAGAGGGGCAGCTGGGTGGCTCAGTTGGATGAGCCTCTGATTCTTGGTTTCAGCTCAGGTCATGATCTAGCGGTTATGGGATCGCCCAGTGTGGGGCTCTGAGCTCAGTGCAGGGTCTGCTTCAGATTCTTTCTCCCTCTCCCTTACACTCTGCCCCTCCCCACTTGTGTGTGTGCATGCTCTCTCTCTCGCTCTCAAAATGAATAAATAAAACCTTAAAAAATTAAAATAAAAAAACTGATAGATTAAGTGTAGTCACAGATTTGGCCCTTCAGTGAGGCCCCTGATGCACATATACTTTTATTACAATCATTCTTTAACCATTGCACTGAATTTGTTTCTCCAACCCTCCCGTAGAACTAGATGGTGCTAATTCTCACAGGCCCCACCAATCAAGAAAGAGATAGGAAACATATGGCTACAAATTTGTCAGAAAGTCATGTTATTTAGAAGACTACAGCATTTTCGAGACGCCCCTGGGAATCTTTTAGCTGAGAGGCTCTTGACAGTTTCCTTCTGCTATTTAAGAGATATCGGAGGCAATGGTCTTGCTACAGAAAATGAAACAAAATTTTCCTACTCTGCTCTTGTCTTCAGCTGTTTTCAGGGTTGTTTCCTGGTGTGATTCCAGAATGTTGCAAGGTGCTGAATTACGAGTATATCCAAAAAAGAAAAGGCAGCGTAAAATCTTTCATAACTAGGATATGAGACAAAATCTTTATCCAGTGGATTACTTCCTCTCTCTTCTGAGAAATGACCTTAGACTGTCAAATCATAGCAAACATGACCACAACACACACTATACCGTCATCAGGAATTCATCCCCTGTTATGACGGGAATTGGTAAGATCTGTGGTTGTAAGGCTCTGTAGACAGCTGGTCCTCACAAACAGTGTAGAAAATGCACAATTCTTAGGTTTCTAGAGTGTGACAGAATTCTTTAAGTTTTTATTAAAGGATCTGAACAGTTTACAGTTGTCTGCATTTTCAAACAGAGAAAACCAGGCAGGTCAAAGTTCAGGAAGATATGAAGTACTCTTTCAGTATGCCAATGTGATTTTCTTTGTATGTTATACAGAGGATGATAAATAAGTATGACAAATTACTATTCAAAAATATACAACACGGGGGGCCTGGGTGGCTCAGTTGTTTAAGCGGTTGCCTTTGGCTTGGGTCATGATCCCAAGGTCCTGGGATTGAGCCCCACATCGGGCTCCCTACTCTGCTGGGAGCCTGCTTCTCCCGCTCCTGCTGCCTCTCACCCCGGCTTGTGCTTGCTCTCTCTCTCAAATATAAATAAAATCTTTAAAAAAAAATGTACAACACAAAGCACAATGCAAAAACAAGACAATAAACAATATGAAAATTATTTTTTTTTAATTCACCTCCATGCCCATTGTGGGGTGTGAACTCACAACCCTGAGGTGCGCATGCTCGAGGGATGGAGACAGCCAGGTGCTCCAATAGGTGAATTCTTACTACAGGGAGGACTTTAAGAAAAAACAAAACAAGAGCACAAAACAAATGAAAGAAGTCACAAAGGATGGACAGTTTTGGTCCCTTAGAAAAATATCTATACACAAAAAAATTGTTCAAATTGAATGTACATGAAAAGTTGGGAAGTAATTATGTTTAAGAAATTTAACAGACAAAAATTTATTACCTTAACATCTTATTTAAAAAAAAAATTCACAAAGGAAACTAAAAATTTTTGTTGAATTTTGAAAATAGCTCATAGAGAAATACCAGTAGTTTGTGTATAATGTGATGAACATTTGTTTTTGCTTGGACTTTCTAGCAGTTATTGATCCCTCTTCTGACCACAGGCCCTGAAACTTATTTAGAGACTTCACCCATACCCCAGTGGTGAAACATGTGATCTAAGCTCAAGCTGATCAGTACTTCATGGCTGGGCATGTGTCCTGTGAGGATGCGTTCAGATCTTAGAATATTTCTGGGGTTTACTAGTATAGAGGCTTTCCTCCTCAACTTGAACCTGAGAATATATGAAGTTAGAGCTACTGTAGCCATCTTATCATGGTGTGAAGCTTAAGAAAGAAGCTTACATAAAGAAAAGCATAGCAAGTAAACAAATAGACTAGAAGATGATATTATTTGAGCCTAGAAATCCAGCTGTGTCTAGGAAGTAATTGCAACCTTTCTGCAGAACAGTATCTATTAATTCATGTGACCCAGAATATAAACATTAATACACTAATATGTTAGCATACTCATATTGCATATATCTGGATGATATGATTACTGATGATTTTAATTTTCCTTCTTACATTCCATTACCTAAAATTTTCTAAAATTACATGTATCACTTTTTGTTTTGTATATCAGAAAAATATATACTATTAATGTGTTGATTTGATCAATTGTATAGACAACATAACCTAATTTATGTGAATTCCATTAGACTTAAAAAATACTAATTCTTACAGATGAAATAAGATGCTATCAGAGTGAGCCAAAATGTAAGGTTTGAGAATGTAGGCCTCCAGACTGCTAACTCTGGCCAAGACTTTTTTTTTTTTAGATTTTATTTATTTACTCGCCAAGACTTTTGATATCAAAGCAAGTTTTGGGAGTAACCAAATCATCAATATCGATAATTTGGTAGAAATACTCACAGAAAGCTAGTAAACTCAGGGTTATGAATTATTGCAGGGAAATAATACATTGAAAAAATCAACCAAAGGAAGAGATCACATGGTTGGTCTTTCTAGGATGCCCAGTCCCACAGTGAGACCCAGTGTGACCAGCCCCCAACCCTAAACAAAGCCATAGATTATATTCCAGAGGCTGAGGGGACTAGTTTTTTTTTTTTTTTTTTAATGGGTTTAAATTAGTAAAGTTAATAAAAGAAAAGCTTTATTCTTTATTCTTTACCTATTACTGTCTTCTGATATAGCTCTCCTTTCCCCATCTGATGAAAATAACTCTGGCAAATCCTGTATTTTATACAGTCACCATCTAGTTATAAAAATGGCCTCATTATGGGACACCTGGGTGGTTCAGTCAGTTAACATCTGCCTTCAGCTCAGATCATGATCCCGGGGTCCTGGGATCCTTGCTCAGTGGGGATCCTGCTTCTCCCTCTGCCTACCGCTCCCCCAGCTTATGCTCTTTTTCTCTGAAAAATAAATTAAATCTTAAAAGAAATAAAAATAAAAATAGTCTCAGTTGATCTTAAACAGATTTTAAAGCTTTTTCTCTCCCTCTCTTCACCCCAGATCTGTAGCCTTGTACCTGCAGTAGGGATGAGTTCTATTCTTTTTTTTTTCTCTCTTGCTCCAACTCCTTCCTAGTTCTTCTGATACTACCAAGGTAGGATTTGAATGCAACAGAGAAATAGAGGAAATATTTTACTGGTTGCATACCTGTAATCTGATTATCTATATGGTTTGTCATGTCAGGTATCCATGAGTTTATGTGAACTTATACACAACACATAGTACTTTTTGGCTGGACTCCTTTCACCCTTTTCTTGGTTCTGTCCCCCAGTGGTTCTGCCCCCTACTCCACAGCTCCAGATCAAGTGGCCTAAGGAAACTCATGCTTCCTGTGTGAACAAAATACCAAATTTAGCCAAATTTCTCAAGTTGATAGGAAACATTCCATTCAACAGCCTAAAACATGACATATCTTACTATGTTCATTTGTTGCCGAGAAAAACTAAGGTGCAGGGCTGTCTCCTTCCTGTAGTGTCCACTCCCTTTACTTTGTCATTAAAGGTTTCCATGGCTGGCATCCTAGCCTCTGAAATTCCCTAGATAAGTGTGTACCTGTCTTTCTTATCACATATACTCCCAAATCCTGGGGACTTATGTCAGTTTTTCCTAAGAATTCTCTGATGCCTTATATCATTAGATTTGTAGCTCAGGAAGTCTAAGATCCAGATAGTGAAAGAGAGGTAGACTTTCTTACAGATAACTCTTATCTCTATGAATGATTCCTTCAGTCACCTCTCTTCACATGATGGTGGTGGGACAGTGGAGATGCACACCTTCCTCTCCCCACAGAGAAAGGAAAGAGAGAAGCTACAGCATTCTTTCCTCTTACGTATTTCCTTTGAGTAATTTCCTCTATGAACCTTCCAGTCATTTTTAACAGAGAAAAGAAGTGGGTGATAGTAGTTAATAGTCAGTGACCAATTTAATCACATATTAGTAAGTTCTGTGGGAATATGTTTATAGCTCTCTTTGAATGTAGGAGTAATATATCACCTACTATCAGCAATTTTGGTGATTTAGCCAAATTTTTCAAGTTAATAAGAAATGTCCTCTTCAATGCCCTATAACATGGCATATATTACTATGGTCATTTGCTGCTCAGAAAAACTCATGCATACTGAACTAAGACTTAGGGAAAAATATTATTTCTTTTTAAAAATATTATTTCTGATTGCTAGCTCTTATTCTAACATATTTCTTCTTCTTCTTCTTTTTAAAGATTTTGTTTACTTATTTTAAGAGAGCGAGAGAGAGCATGAGCGGAGGCAGAGACAGAGAGAGAATCTCAAGCAGACTCCACACTGAGTGTGGAACAGGACATGGGCTCAATCTCACAACCATAAGATCATGACCTGAGCCAAAATCAAGAGTTGAACGCTTAACTGAACTACCTAAGGGCCCCTCTAACATAGCATTTTTTTTAAACTTTTTTTTTTTAAAGATTTTATTTATTTATTCATGACAGAGAGAGAGAGAGAGAGAGGCAGAGGGAGAAGCAGGCTCCCCGCAGAGCAGGGAGCCCGATGCGGGACTCGATCCCGGGACCCTGGGATCATGACCTGAGCCGAAGGCAGACGCTTAACCATCTGAGCCACCCAGGTGCCCCTAACATAGCATTTTTTAATGCTGGTTTAGAGAAGCACTTCTCCAAAGGAGGAATCCTCAGACTCCCAGCATATTAAAGATTCTGAGAAATCACAAAAATGTTCTGTATGAAACCATCTCAAAAGTCAGTAGATGCAAATAACATTCATTCACTCTGGTCATCTGTTTGTCATCTGGGATTTGGCCAATCTAGGTTGGACACGACTAGGTGCTGGTCTGTACACAGTAGTGTCTAGGGTCGTACTCGTAAGTTAAGGACCAAAGGCCGAGTGGGCAGCCCTACTTCAGTGTCTCTCATTCTCCTTGTGTCAGAGAGGTAGTCAGAGATGTTCCTTCCCCTCATAGCATAGGGAGAGGGACAGGATGATAAGCACAAATATGTGTGACACCCCCCCCCCCCCGAGGTCCAGGCTTAGAACTGGCACACTCTTAATTCTGCTTATATGCCCTTGGTCAAAGGAAGTTATTTCATCAAGCCCAAAGTCAAGGGGTGGTAAAACATACCTACACTGGGGCCATGGCAAATATGTGGAGGCAATGAAGGGAAAAGATTCAGGGCAATAATTCAATCTAAAACAGCACTGTTCAATAAAGATTTTGCAACTTTTTTTATAGAACTTTTTGTTTTCATGTAATACTTCATAAAATCCTAGACACATTGGAAGATGGCATTCTAAACCATTCTCAAAAAGTGGACAATAGGGCGCCTGGGTGGCTCAGTTGGTTAAGCGACTGCCTTCGGCTCAGGTCATGATCCTGGAGTCCCAGGATTGAGTCCCGCATCGGGCTCCCTGCTCAGCAGGGAGACTGCTTCTTCCTCTGACCCTCCTCCCTCTCATGCTCTCTGTCTCTCATTCTCTCTCTCAAATAAATAAATAAAATCTTTAAAAAAAAAAAGTGGACAATATATTACCTATTAGACCAGAGATATGTTCTAATGGTTTATGTCAACAACCAGCAAACTTATTTCAAACAGGAAATGATGACGTCATGAGACAGGCTTCAACCTTGCAATCAGAACTGATTTGTGTCACCCTTTATCTGAGTGATCATACAGGAGACACTTCATTTCTCTCAAGTTTAGCTTCCTCATATGCAAATCTAAGAAAAAGAATAATAAATTCCACTTCACTGAAAAGTGATGATGAGTAAAAGAGATAATACGAATGATTAAATAATTCTCAGTTGTACGTATTGTCTTCTTTATTTTTTTACCAGCATCATGTGTGTATTAAATTTCACAGCCACCATGTCTTTTCTTAATCTATTCAACTGCCTTTCAGTGATTTATAACCTGTAAACTCAAATTTCTTTTCTTCCTTACCATCTTCTACTCCATTCTGGTTGTAATAATCTCAGACTTAGACATGTCAACAGCTTCCTAATTGGGCTCCACACATCTCCTGTTGCCCAACTACCCACCAACCCATTCTCCACACTGTACTAATGTGGTACTTTATATAGAAATCTAATCATATTCATACGGATGTATGAACTCTCCAGCTGGGGCTCTGTAAATTAGATCTGGCCAAAACCAGAGAAAAACAGAAGTTTATTAACATGTGCGTCATGAATGGAGCACCCAGTGATGAGTAACCCAAAAGGGTGTTTCGAACTTAGGCTTAGGGGTAAGGGTAGGAGAAATGGGTGAAGGTCATGAAAAGGTACAAACTTCCAGTTATAAAATAAATAAGTCCTGGGGATGTAATGTACAGTCTGATGACTATTTGTATTTGTATATTTGAAAGTCAGCTAAGAAAGTGAATCTTAGAAGTTCTCATTATAAGAAAAAAAATTGTAACTATGTGTGGTGATGGATGTTAACTAGACTTACTGTGATCATTTTGCAATATATACAAATGTCAAATTATTATGCTGTACATCTGCAACTAACATAAGTAACATTTGTCCATTATATTTCAATTAAAAAAGAAAAAAGAACTTGGGCTTATATACCATCTTAGGCTAAGACAAAAGAAAAGAGGTTTTAGGCTTCTGGGGGAGAAGGAGAAGATGATCAGGAAAAGTATAGTAAACAAGGTGTAGTAAGGTTTACTATGTAGGTTTTGTTTTGTTTTGTTTTGTTTTTTTAAGAGAGAGAGAGCGCTAGTGGGCGATGAGGGGCAAAAAGAATCTTAAGCAGGCTTTATGCCCAACATGGGGATTCACATGGGGCTTTATCTCATGATGCTGAGGTCAAGACCCTGGGATCATGACCTGAGCCGAAATTAAGAGCTAGATGCTTAACTGACTGAATCACCCAGGTGCCCCTGCTGTGCAGATTTAAGTAGTCTAGCCTTTCCATTGATAAGAGCTATTAAGAGTCCTCTTCCAGGCATGGGAGAGGGAAACACATTTTACAAATGGAAGTTTCCTTTATAAATGTAAATTTCCTCTGTGAAAGGAAAATTTCTATCCTGTGTTTAGATCTTTTCCTACATCTTCAGGTCCTCAATGACCTTTAGATCAAAATAATACATATGTAGAAAACAAAAACAAAACAAAACCCCCAAATAATCCATATGCAAAAGAGGCATATTTTGGATTGGCATATTCTGGTACCTCTCACATTACTTTTTACAGTGGCAACATTATATTTTTTTGTGTGATCATTTGATTAATGTCTCTGTTACTCACTTATAGACTCAGGCCAGGCCAGGATAGGAAACATGTTGTATTTAGTCTCTATGATATCACTAGTGGATTGCAGATCACCTCCCCAAATTCAACAAATATATTTATTGGATTATTTGACTATTATTCCTTATAGTGTAGGATAAAAGTAGTCTATAATATCTGGGATTATATTATGATAGCTCAAGAAAAAAAGGAAATATCTTGTGTAGATATTCATTTCTTGTCATAGATTTGTTACTGATCTATCACAGCAACTAACTCAGGAAATGAATGGGTCAACCCTGGTGTGATGCCATGGCCAACAGCTCCCTCCCAGGGAATCCTGAGGGGGCTGGACAAATCAAAAGCATAGGTCCTGGCTGGGTTTGCCAACACTTTGCTGAAAAAAGTCCAGATAAACTCATCGCAAGAGAAGCCAGTAACTCAAGAAATGAAGGTTTGGAAAAGAGAAAGGGAGTAATTTATTTTGGGTGCCAGCAGCTGGGGGAAATGACAGGTTCAAGCCTTAACGATTGACCTCTCCTCCAGCAAGATGGACACCTAGAGTTTAAGAGGGAGAGGCTTAGGTGGTATGTGCAAGAGAGCAGGCAAGAAGCATGTGATCATGGGTGGAGCTCAGTATCTGTTCAGCACGTGATCATAGGCAGGGAAGGGGATGTGTTGGGTGTGATCTTCTAGGCATTCCATTGCTATCAGGGCTTTTCTGGCCTGGAGACTGGAATGTTCCAGTCATTGCCAAATGTCTTCAGCAATACCTCAAGAAGGTGCAATAAGGAATAAGCACAATGGGTTTTAGTTAAAGCCTGAGTTAAGTGGTCTCATCTATATCTGGTTTTAACTGTTGGGGTCTCTAGTTGAGCAACAAGGCACTCTGACAGAGTGTTTACAACTTTTTCTGAGAGTCTGATTTCTGTTTTTTTATATCAAACTTTCTCTTAAATTATGTCTCTCAGTAAAGAATCTACCTTTGTTTCTAACCTCTCTTTCTTCCTTCTTTCACATCCCTTTCTGTTCTTTCACCTTCAAAAAGATCTCTTTTAATACTGAATCCTAAACTAATCTGACTCCATACCCAGAAAGTCTGAATTTTGGTAAACTCCAAGGGCTTCAAACCAAAGTTAAAGGAAACACTGATTTACATGAATGGATGAAGTCTTTACCATCTCAAATTCCTGTTATAATTAGTTTCAGAAGAACAGATCCATGTTATGTCTATTTCTATTCCTTTCCTCATCTGTGACAGGGGAATGAATCATTAGAATTTTAATGTCAGCATTACTTGCCAGCAGTGGTCTGTTGTTATGCTTTAACTACTTAAATACTCTGAATTCTGACTGGCTAATCCATTCTACCTTTTATTGTAAGAGAACAGGAATGGGCTGCTAATCAAACAAGAGAGCATGGAAAAGGTCAAATGAGTGCAAAATCATCTGTCTATCATTAAATGGTGACAGAATTAGAAGGCTTGCTTTTGTGACTACGATTGAAATTGGAACATAAAATGTCACCACATGAATCCTCTAGATTGACAACGAATATGGTTGGAGTAGGAATGGTGAAGAATTAATTATTTTAAAACAATTTTGTTGCATATGAAAATTCTAAAAGGACAAGTTCCTTAGCCACAGGCTATAGTTCTAATGATAATACAATGGTTCAAGTAATGTGGGGTGATAGGGTGTTGTTTGGAACTCATCTGAACACAATTTTTTTTGGCTAAACATTTAAAAAGAAACCAAGTCCTATCCTTAAAGCAATCCATAAATTTCACTACTAAGATAGTATATCCTTTTAATTTCATCTTGTGCTTTTATTTTTTAATTCAAAAATCATGGTTATGAGTTTGTAAATTGGAGGTGCTATTTTTAGAAAGAATTTGTCTCTATTTCATTTATTGTTGGGCTACATTTTAATCCTTATACTCACTTTCTTTTTCCAAGAAAATCTGCCAAGTAATATTCCTTCAAATTTCTAATTTATTGTGTATTTAAATAAACTTTCAAACAAATCATTCTGCAAGGAGCCACTTCCTTTCTGTTTATTAACTCAAATTTACTTTTAATTTCTTTCTCATTTAAAAAAATCACAACAGTAGTTATCTGCCATCATCTCAGGACTGAAGTTATGTACCAGCTATCAAGTTAGATTTTTTTTTTTTAAAAAAAGACACTCAACTTATTTGTGGACATTTAGAATGATTGCTTTTCCTTCCTCTGTCTCCTGCAGATTCGCTTTGCATGCTGCATCTCATTTCAGAAGCCTCATTGTAGAAGCAAAGGAAAGGAGATAAAACTGAGACAGGGGAACTACAGGGATCCCCTGAGAAACTGCTTTTTGCTTCTTTTCCTGCTTCTATCCTTGCTAGGACCCATTCCCCGCCATTACACAGGGCTTATAGAACAGAGCACGTATGCCCTCCTTGTAAAGGTCAAGGATTTAATGATTTCTTTGGAGTTTTCCAGCACAATAGATAACATCTAAGGAATGACTGGGCAAGGCCATCATGAACATTTTCCAAGACCACTGACTCATCAAGACCCTTGGCTCAGGGCCCAAGTGTCTTATGGAAGACCACTAAACACTCATCTTTGTTCCTGGATTACTGAGAAGACATGCGCATCAGACCACCATCATCAATAGAAACCCCGGGCCCCAAGCAAAGAAGAGACTCACTCTCCTTTTCTTTCTGAGTCTCCTGGATGCTCTGTCCATATCTACATTCTCGGTATATCTTTAGTAAGTTCTGCTCCCACTTCCCCTCAGCTTGTGCTTGATTTCTATCCTGTGCGAATCCAAGGACTCTCTTGGCTGGTTCTGCAGGACCCCTCAGGGTCCTCAGATCCAGCCAACCTGCATCAAAACTGCAAGAGTGTGTCCAGTCTAATGACTAAATGAGGTTTGTGGTGTTATCTGTATTGTTCAGTCTCCTCTGCCCCCTTTATCTTCCTAAGTGTAGCTCTTTGGCAATTAAATTTACTTATTCCTTTGCCAGGTGTTGAGGCTTCTACAAGGTCATTTTAAGGGTTCTTTATATGGATAAGAACTCTAGAGCACTTGGCCATTTATCATGGGTTGGATTATATGGCCCAGCAATTGCTTTGGCAGTTAGCAGGCTCAGAAAGTTTCTTGATTGTTGGTGTTATAAACATGCATTCTGTAACAGCAATAGAAATCTTGTAAGTTCAGAAGCAGCTGTGGACAGAGTACAAGGTAAATTATTGTTACTCTCATGACAAAAGTAAAGAGCTAAATTAGCTGATCCAGAAAAAAATCAGAACACCATGCTAAAGGATATAACTTTATATTTCATGGAAGTTGAAAGGCAGACAACAAAATCTTAAGTGCAAACTAAATAGAAAAATAGAGAACGCCCAGAAAATAGAAGTCATTATTACAGTATATGATTTATAGATCTCCCAGAGGGGACTCTAAGAATCCTGATTTCAGTGAAATTATTTGAAAAATCTATTCAGAGATGTACAATGTAGAGAGCAAGGGAAGAGTGGAATAAAATTGATAGAATCCTTCACCTTCCCATGCTCAACACATGACTTAAAGGCTCAGTAAAGGTGCAGTTGACAGTATTTTAAGTCCACGATATATAAGGAAGCTGTTTCATTGCCATGAATCCCCATTAAATCTGACTAAAATTCACAGTCGGATTAGGCAAGTTCAGTCTGTCCAATATTTATGCATATTGATTATAACACAATTTTTGTTGTTTTTTTTCTGTCATTGCAGAGGGGAAAAACAATCAAACTTGGAGAATACCCCAGATCTAGGATTTGGTATTTATAAATCCAATTTTCTTTTCATTTTGCTCTCTTTACATTGTTTTGGTCTTGAACTAAAAAAGGAATGGGTCAAATAAAGGAATGCTTTGTGGGTATGTGGATTACAAAAAAAAAGTAAGAGGATGAAAATCATAATAGGACATGGTGATGTATGTGATATGGTGATAGAATGTGGCTCAAGGCACCTGGGTGGCTCAGTCAGTTAAACAGCCAACTCTTGATTTCAGCTCAGGTCATGATCTCAGAGCCCGGGGATTGAGCCCCGTGTCAGTCTCCTCGCTCAGCTGGGAATCTGCTTAAGGATTCTCTCTCTTCCTCTCCCTCTGCCCCTCGCCTTGCTCATGCACACTCACTCTCTCTCACTCTCTTTCTGTAAAATAAATAAATATTTGAAAAAAAAAGAACGTGGCTCAAACATGACAGCACATCACAAGATCTCTGATCACTGCAAACACCTCTGCCCCCTTTATCTTCTGTGTGCTATTTCAGCCTTGCTGCATATGAAACATAAATAAGAGCATCATTAGAGGCTGCCCATGGTTGGAGGAGAGTCCAAGGTCATTTTTTTCATTTGTAGCTCTTTAGTAATATTAAATTCATTTGTTCTCTAAGACTGATGTAAGAACAAGAAGTAATCACAAAAATAAACTATTTCTGTGGTCTTTGAATTTTTAAAGGGCTCTTAGGGATAGCTGAATAAACAGTCCATGAAAAGAATTGAGGTCCTTACTATGTTTCAGACCCTGCACTAGGTGAGGAAGTGGGCTACAAATAAACCATAAGACCCAGTTCAAACTCTTAAGCAATAGACCATCTTGCTTGAGAGAGAAAATCTGAAGGAACACAGAGAAACAATTCAGGACTGAGGCAATCCAGCCTCATGTGCCTAGAATATATTCGATCACCATTAAATGTTGCATAGGATTCATTCATTCATTTGTTCATTCATTCATCGGAGGAGTGGAGACATGACTGAAATGAGGACATGAACTCATGTCTCCTCTCTTCAGCCTCTCTGGTACTGCCATACCCTCTTCAATATTAGAACATGGGAAGTGAGAATGGCAGGAAGGAGAGGTGGCATATGTGTGGCCTCTTGCTAATTGTTCTTTAACTCAATTGCACTTGGATATATTAATGTAGAAACACAAAGAATACAGATGTAGATCAGGAAAAAAATATTCCTTTTACTCTTCTGAATTCTTAGGTGAGATCTCTGTAATAAAAGATTAACAAGACAAAAAAATTTATTAACATGTATACCTCATGTATACATGGGAGATAGCCACAAAAAAAAAGGAGTAATTCTGAGGCGGCTTAGAACTCAGGCTTAAATACCATCTTTAGCTAAAGCCAAAAAAAAAAAAAAAAAAAAAAAAGGCATTTTTGTGTTGAGGGGGAGCCAATTGTGGAGAGGTTACCAGGAAAAGTACAGCAAAAGAGGATTAGATTTGTTATGCAGTTAAAAGTGAGGCCTTCTCCAATGATAAGATTCTTCTATGATTTAAAGTCATCCTTCTCTTCCAGGTTCCTCAAAAACTTAAAAATAGAGCTACCCTATGATCCAGCAATTACGCTACTAGGTATGTACCTAAAGGATACCAAAATACTGGTTCGAAGGGGGACATGCACCCCGATGTTTATAGCAGAATTATCAACAATAGTCAAATTATGGAAAGAGTCCAAATGTCCATGGACTGATGAATGGATACAGAAGATGTGGCATATACACAACAGAATATTACTCAGCCATCAAAAAGAGTGAAATCTTTCCATTTGCAATGACGTGTATGGAGCTAGAGTATATTATGCTAAGCGAAATAAGTCAGAGAAAGACAAATACCATAAGATTTCACTCATATGTGGAATTTAATAAACAAAACATATGAACATAAGGAAAGGTGGAAAAAAGAGAAGGAGAAGCAAACTATAAGAGACTCTTAACTAAGGAGAGCAAACCGAGAGTTACTGGAGGGGCAGTGGGTGGGGATGGGCTAAATGAATAATGGGTATCAAGGAGGGCGCTTGTTGTGTTGAGCACTGGGTGTTATATGTAAGTGATGAACCACTGAATTCTACTCCTGAAACCAATATTACACTATATGTTAACTAACTAGAATTTAAATAAAAATTTGAAAAAAAGAAAAAAGTCATCCTTCCCTTCTTGGTTCACAGCTGATGACACCCTTACAGATGGAGATTTCCTTTATAAATGTAAATTCTCTTTCAAAAGGATAACTTCTACTTGTTTCCTGAGCTTCTCCTGTGTCTGTTGTTTCTCAACATAATCAGCTCAGAAACAAACTTATGACAAGGAGGCATATTTGGGGTTGGTATATTCTGCTATCATTCATAGAATATAAGAATAATTTGATTATACAATTATGTAGATGAGTATAATCTAGAAGAAGGTTTAAATTGCACTGTATATCTTCATTTTCTTGATTTTATATATTTTGCTGAATATACAGGAAAGGTGGATAAAAGGGTTAGGCATTTAACTAATACAAATACTTTTCCCCCTCAATTTTATATTTATGCTACAATCAGCTTTTTAAAAGATGTAGGTTTATTTTTCTTAGAGTCCCCCAAATTATATGAATTTCAGGCCCCATAAAACTTCTGTCAACCCCTCATAATTAGCAATAATAATTTTAAAGATACATTTGGTTAAATAAACATGAACTCTTAGTCAATTGTGTTTTTGGCACAGTTTCTATCAAGCTTGTGATAATAATCCTATACATATTAATTGGCTCATATATGACAAAAGAGGCCACCAAAGGAGCAAGAATGTTAGTTGCTAGGAACATGGGATAAATAGGAAAAAAAAAAGTCAAAAATGGCAATTTTATAAATATCACATGGGGAATAAGAATGTATCCAAAACTTGTCACATATTGTATGAAAAAAAACAGTATAGGAAAAATACATTGATTTCTATAAAAACATAAATCTTACACATCATCTTATTTGAAAAAATTGACTTTCCTGTTTTTTTATAAGGGTTCATCAATACTCAAAGGTAAGTGCCTTTGAAATAGCTCAGCAGATTTGTTAATAGAAATTCTCTCATATTTGTAATAGTTTTTCAACAGACTATTTCAATAACAAAAAATTCTGGGAGAATTGGTCAATAATCATTTTTCCCTAAATAAAGCATGGTAGCAGTGTGTACATTTTAATATATTGGTAAACACCTCAGACCCTAAATAAAATGAGACCAATATAATGTCAAGGTATTTATCTTAATAATTTGCATTTCCAAATACTGTGGTTTTGATTAACATGATGTCTGAAAAAATGAATCTGCACCTGGCAATGCCTCCCTATGATAGGTCTTTAATTCTTCAAATTCCACTTCTTCAAAAAGGGCATCCTGATTGACCCTCTTTAACCCTCTCTCCTCTGAAATCTTATATTATTGTTCTCAAATACTCTTTATAAATTATTCCATGCTGGTATCTAAATTCTTCAGTTTTTTTCAGGTCTAATCTCTCTAGTTAGCTTTTAATTTCCATCAAGACAGGACCTGTGTATTTTTGAGTTCTTGGTACTGCTCACACTAATATGTAAGTAATTAAGATTTAATTGTAATTGAGTTTAATTTAATTTGATGTAGATTCCAATGGATTTTTTGGTGTGATTAGATCATGTGAGATTTTTATCCATTAAAAATACTGCAATTATTATTAATTTCAGCCCTTTTCATTTATCCAAAGGATGAGCTAAGACTTAAGCTATATTTTGCAGTCTTGAGATAAATTTCCTACACTCTTCACCTAATCACTTTTTTATTCATCTTCTATAAATTCCAGCAATAAAATATAACATGCAATTGTTTCAGCTCAGATTTACTACAAATCCTTCTTCAATAAGATAGCATGTATTTATATATTCATGAAAAGCAAAACACTAACATAGGAAAAAGGACATATTGATCAATTTTTAAATACATCATTCAAGGAAGAGATGACAAAGATGCCAATGTATCAAGCCAGATTTTGGTCCTGGATTGGGGGATAAATTCTGGATGAGGCAGGGGGTTCTGATTCTTGGTGTCCTGCACCTTCCCCCTTCCTCTCACAAGTTGACTACTCTCTTCAAACTTTATATATATATATTTAAAGTTTATGTAACTAGTCTGTTGAGCTGTCTAAATTCAATTGCCTAAAAACATGAAGCAGTTTTATTTTTCTTCTATCATTGCTTTCAACTGTGCTATAACAAATCTCTACTTCTGGTACCTTAAGCAATATCTGAGAGAGATTCCCTAATTCCAGTCACTGTCACTTATTAAAGGCAGTCCAGTTAGAAAATTGGGCCTCAAACTTCATTTAAATCTCCTCTCCTCTCCTCCCCTCAGAACAGACTAAATTCCTGGCTCTAGGACCTGATGGGAGTACTGAGAAGTTTAGTCTGGCTCTGGGATACATCCTCCACCACTCCCTTCCAGGTCCAAGATATTATTTGTCAGGACTTGGAAGTAAAGCTTAGGGGACAAGACCTATCTTATTATTTAAGTGAGAAATGAAATTCCCTTCTGTTGAACATAGAGCTTCTCAGGATAGGCAACAGTCTGTTGAATAGGGCCCTCAAAAAGATAATCCAAGTCCTAACAACCCCTGATACCTGTGAATGTGACCATATTTGGAAATATGGTCTTTGTAGATGTAATTAATGTAAGGATCTCAAGATGAGATTCTCCTGCATTTATAGTGGTCTTTAGATCCAATGAGGACTGTCCTTATGAAAGAAAGAAATGGAAAAAACATAGAAACACACAGAGAGGAAGACTATGTGAAGATAGAGATAAAGGTTGGCATTTTTTATCTGCAAGCTGAGAAACATCAAGAATTGCTGGCAGCCATCAGGAATTAATCCTCCCTCAGATCTTTCAGAAGAAACCAATACTTCAGACACCTTGATTTTAAACTTTTGGACTCCAGAACCGTATGGTAATAAATTTCTGTTGGTGTGAGCCGCCTCATTTGTGGCAATTTGTTATGACAGCCTTAGGAAAGAAATACACTTATTCTTGATTTCTCTGTGGCAGACGTCCGATATTTGCTCCGTTGGGTTGCATATGCGAGTTATTAAGAGAATGCTAGGGAGTCTCCCCACTCTAATTTTTCTGATCTGGAAGGTGAGCCTTAATTAAGCTCAACTTTCCTTCCTTCTCTTAACTTCTGTAGCAAGCAGTCTATCCAAAACTTTGTGTTGCTGTCATCCTCTTGCCTTTGAGATCAGTCCTCATATATGGTATACTGGCAAGATAACCCAGACATTATGTTTCATTCCCCTGAACTCGGAGAAGTCCACACATTCTTAACTTGCCAAATACTGAAGATAGGTCACTCTACTTCTGCTTCCACACTCCTCTCTAATTTTCTTGTCCTGCTATGAAGGGTCTACTACTTGATAACTGACTTAGGGAATGCTATGCCAGGCTCCCTTTCTTGCAGGAAATCTATTTCTAAGAATATCACATGGCTTCAGATTCTTTGAGGAGAAGCACTCTCTTCCTTGTGGGAAGAGAGGTTAATAATTTTTCTCAAAGAGCTTACAGTTTCTGAAAGAAACACAACCTAATATATTTCTCTTTTACTCTTAGATTGAAGAAGGTGGTGGAGTAGTAGCTGGCGGCAAAGTTAGGGCTGGTTCTTCAACCCAATCATTAGTTCAGGAGTGCAGGTGAGGGCTGTGTTTGCCCTCAGTTGTCAACCAGATCTTCTAAAAATGTTGAGTAGTCAGTGCCTCTTTGTCTTCAACTTTGGACACTGATCACTGATTCTTGTGCATCGAAAGACATTTCACCTGATAACCGTTTACATATGTTTCCGTGAAATCCCTCCATTTGTTATTGTCAAGTTTGTGGGTTTGGAACTTTAAGGTGAAAAAACAACTAGCAAGGTTTGATTTCATATTTACTTAATGCCCAACTCCCTCTTCAACTTATCTTTTTTTTCATGTGTGAATGCCTCATGTGATTTGGAAATCATGTGGGACAAAGGACAATTGAATATATAACACTTCTGGTCCTTTCTCACTAAACAGGCAAATAGCAGCTATTTCTTACTCATATGATTTTAGGAGCCAGAAAGGAAATTAAGTGAATAGAGTAGTCATTGTGAATGGGGGGCTGTGACCAACCGAAGAATTTCAATACATACCTGAGGTATTGACATCATTTGCCAAACTAATTTTAGCAGGTCTTCTTGAAGTCACTTAGTAACCTCTGCTAGATGGCCTTTAATGTCCATTCCATATTTAATTTTCCATGCATCCATTCTCTATACTATTTAGACAATATTTGAGACCTTGTTTTTCATAATGATTGGAAGTGGGTGCTATTTGCCTTTTTAGTGAGAAAGGACCAGAAGTGTTATATATTCAATTGTCTTTTGTCCCACATGATTTTCAAATGACACATAAGGCATTCACACATGAAAAAAAAAAAAGTTCAGATTTATTTGAATAAAAATTCAATTCTGTTTTTATATAGAGAGATAAAAGTAGGTTTTTTTGCATAATTTCGAAGAGAATTTTTTTTAGAAATACAGATTACTGTGTATATTGAGGGATTATTGCACTTTATTTTGTTCAGAATTTTAGCCAGCATTATCTAGTATCAGCCACTGTTCCAGAAAAATCATTTTACTAATAGCAAGTTGTTCATAGAATTTGAGTCCTCACTGCTTCACCTGAATCAGACAACATTTGTAGTTTCATGTTTATGTGACCATACAGAGAGCAACCAGCACCTATTTCATGAAATCTTCTTGTGTAGTTGTCCTTAAGAGTATACATACTGAATTCAGATTTTTTTTCCTAATAAGCTGCTTTCTTATTATTTACAATTAAATTGCAGATAGAGCACTATATATATTTTAAAAGCTATGTATAGGTAGATCTTCATATCCATGATCTTCATTTCTGGGTGTTAAAGTGTGTATTACAAAATATTTGCTATAAAAAGTCAAAGTTGGTTTGATAGCACTGATCTATGCCCACTTCCACTGATCTATGAAATCCCAAAGGTCATCAAAATTCCAGAGTACATATGTATGTACATATATGGATCTTCATTTAAGAGTATATATCTACTATGCCCTTTACCATGCCATTGTCCCCAGACTATGATATATATATATATATATATATATATATATATATATATATTTTTTTTTTTTTTTTTTTTTTTTTTTTTCTGAGCACCAGGGACCTAAAATAATCTGGTCTGACTTGTAGCATAATGGAAGTTTCAATTTGACACCAATGGCCAGAGAACCTATTCATTTGATGGTCTCCTGACTATATACAGTTTTTAATTCTAGATTTAGTATAGAGAAGTAAAGGTTCTTAAATATTATCTATGGTTAATTTTAGATATATACAAAATTATTTTTTGCTATAATTAAAATATTTTGAGACTGAGGAGATTTTAAAATTCAAACTAATAAATTGGGTAAACTCAGTGTTAAATGGCAAAGCATTCTCAGCATTATAAAGAGAATATATGGGGCGCCTGGGTGGCTCAGTTGGTTAAGCGACTGCCTTCGGCTCGGGTCATGATCCTGGAGTCCCGGGATCGAGTCCCGCATCGGGCTCCCTGCTCGGCGGGGGGTCTGCTTCTCCCTCTAACCCTCCCCCCCCTCATGTGCTCTCTCTCTCTCTCATTCTGTCTCAAATAAATAAAATCTTTTTTTTTTTTAAAAAAGAGAATATATAATTTTATTTTCAAAATGTTTTATTTTTCTAATTGAATCTCTAATTATTGAGCACATGCTAAAAAGGTGAAAATATTAATGAGATATTCATAGATGTTTCATAGAATGAGGTCAAATATTATCTGGTATATATTATACATACACACACTTGTGTATATGTTATCAAGAAAATTCTCATTATGCAAGATAATTGTCACTTGTCATAAAAATTTCCCAAAGATATTACAGAAGACATAAAATCACAGGAAGCCAATTATCTGATCTTTCCCTTTTTAGTTATTTATCCCTTTTGTCTATAGATGATTCTTCCTATTTACTCATTTCTAAAAATCATTTTTTTTTAAGATTTTATTTATTTATTTGAGAGAGAATGAGATAGAGAGAGCATGAGAGGGGGGAGGGTCAGAGGGAGAAGCAGACTCCCCGCTGAGCAGGGAGCCCGATGCGGGACTAGATCCAGGGACTCCAGGATCATGACCTGAGCCGAAGGCAGTCGCTTAACCAACCGAGCCACCCAGGCGCCTCTAAAAATCATTTTAATAAAAACTGAAAAATAAGAAAGTGAGACAGCAATTTTACTAATAATTTAAACCAAAAGTTTGCTTATTTTACAAATATGTGGTAGGCATCAAATATATTCAAGAGGTGGTATAGGTGTTGTGAGGAAGAGAAAGTGTAGGATAGGATTATACCTGTCATTTCTCCCCATTATTCTGCAATTATAGAAAGTGTTAATTTATATTTTCTTTAAAAAATTTACATTTTTCATTTAGTTATATTTGATGAGTTGGGCAGCAAAAATAAAGTGATTTTTAGGACAGACATTTCTATATCTTCTTTCTCCCTAGTTTGTATTTTCATATTATTATTTTTTCTCCATAGGGTTTTATAGTTTTATAGTTTTAGATATATTGAATATCTAAATTTGGAGACTGAAATAAAACCCAGGTTGACACTATAGATGAGCAAGAGTACAATTCAGAGGGAATACCTTTATATTGTTGTTCATAAATGTTTCTATTTTGGACTATAATTATTAAGGGGATCCACTAACAGAAGATAGTTTGGCCAAGGATGTAACCACAGTGTTATATAACACACAAATTGTTCCTCAAGGTAGGAACCCGACTTAAAGGAACAAATAACTGCTATGTCCCTGAGAGGTGCTTAGCCTAAAGTTCATGGCTGAAATTGTATGCAATATTTTACTCCTGTGGGGTGTGTGTGTGTGTGTGTGTGTGTGAGTGATTTTTTTTTTTTTTTGAGGAGAATATGGCCCATTAGGTATCAAATTCTAAAATCTGATGGTCTATGACTCCCAAAACCTTTAGTTCTCCTGAAACCCCAGCTTTCTGCCTCTATGTAATTCCACAGGAGAAGATTTAATTTCCCTTTTATTTTAAATGTTTCACTGAATAAATGAATTATCCTGCCCTTTAACTGATGGAGGCAATACATTACTTTGGTGATTAAAATCCACTAACACTATTGGCTTTGACAGGCTCTGCTCAAATACAGACTAGTCCCACTTCATTTCCAAGCCATTCAACACCATCCAAGTGACATTCTTGATAGCTGTACATTTCATTTGTGCATTTTAATGATTTAATTTAGTAAGCTTAATAAGCTTATTTTCAGTCAAAGATAACATGACATTTATATGACTTTAGGGTGTGTGATAGGATTGAATTCTTCCTGCTTCAGTTTCAGCCTATTTGATAATATCAAATACCAAAGTGAGTGTGAGAAATATCTACCCATGGAGATTCTGAAAGAAACTGATAAAGAACCGACTCTTTTACTTTTTGAACACTTCCGTGTACTTAGAAAATATACAAGAGGATCATGGTCTCAAGAGAGGATTGTATGAAAGGGATTAGTAAAGAGACTTCTTTGGAGAGAGCTAGCTCTTCCATACTCTTAAGGGAGAGGAATTCAATCCCAAACTTGAAGAGGGTGAGCTTCTATGCTTGCAGCTGAAGACCTTTAAAATAATCAGGAAATTTGATTACTAATGCCTACCACGACAAAGGAAGCTAAAGCAGAATGTGTTCTGACATCTTTCCCGACCAGTAAATCAAGAGGAAGACAGAAGTTCTAACAGTTTTGGTGGCTGCATTGGAATTGGCCCACCCTCTCCAGGCTTGTCAAGGCAAGGGGGGTGGGGTGGGGTGTGTGTGATTTTCCGGGGAACCAGGTGTGGACCATGCTGAGGCCTTTGTTTGTTTGGTTTTGGTTTTGGTTTTTGGCAGGGGTGCTTGTCTATTAGGGATCTCAAGAGGGATGAGGGCTAGAAATGTCCTCATCATGCTCTGGGACTAGGAAAGGGTTAGAAGAGTTCACATATAGTAGAGACAGATCAACCCAGGACAAGGGAATTTCAGGCAAGAGGCCCAGCAGAGAACCATCCCAAAGCTCATAAAATCAAGATCACTAAGAGTCAGCTTTAATCATTTGCTAGGGGCACCAAGGGTACCTAGGTTCACCCATCTACTCTACCCACATAGCACAAAGCCTCCCAGTGAAGTAAATCTGGCAAGGAGCCAAATAGCAGCTTGCAAATAAAGGAAGAGAGGAGCCAGTAGTTGATAGCTGAAGCACCAGGCACCACCTCAGTCCACCTTCCTTGAGCTTCTAGTAGGGGGGAAGGAAGAGATTTTAAGCTATCTCAAGATTGGAATGTTTTAAATATCTTACAGTGGATATTCTAATTACTGAACTGAAATGCTATTTGCAATTAAAATAATCATATTGTGGTCTATCCTCTAAGAACGTGCAAAAAACCTCAGGGTCTGCCTGAGCTTCCATCCAGGACTACACAAAGATGGTCTATATTGAAGAAAGTCTAAAAGGATGGTGTGAGAGCAAAAGAACGTTGGCTTATTCATGTCTCAGTCCTGCTTGTTCATCATACAAGTTAGGCTGCTTAAATAGAATCCAAGCAATTGGATTCATATTGAAAGCTGATTCATTTTTGTAATGCAACATACTTTTTTTTTTTTTTTACAGCGCCATAGATGAATAGAATCTAGTAGCACTTAACTTTCAATGGAAACATTTTAGTTTCCATCATTTCCACTATTAAAAAGATTAAATCACGCATGCTTAATACTTCGTGTGTGTGCCATACTATTTCAAGTGATGGCATAGTTGATTTTGAAACTTAGGGATTCTCAGAAGACTTTGGGTCCCACTTATATTCCTTAGATTTTGTCATCCAGGGTCAATACACTGCTGCGTCCCCCACATCTATTGGAGATGAGAAAACTGGGTTTTAGAGACAGACTCTCTGGGAGTCACAATGTGAAATTGCCTTGTAACTGAATTCAACTAAATCACATTTAATATCAGATTTTAGTGACTTTCTCATGACTGTTTATCAGCTCTCTCAACTCCCAAATGACTCTTTAATTAATTGTTGCCCCGTTAGTGGCTCATTTTCTGTCAGGTCCCTTTCCTTAGAGCACTCTTTTACCCCGTATGGCAGAAAGACTGCCTGAGATTCCGCTATTATTAAATGTAGCCTGGTACCATTTAAATACGTTACCTTGATGATGGTGACATCACTCAGGTACTTGGCCTACAAGGAACTAGCACAATTTCACTTATTTCATTTTAATGGGTCCCCTTGGCTTTGATGCCATAAACTAAAATACCATTGCAGTCTCCTTCAGCAATCTCAAACTTAATTATTCCACTCTAGGAAGCTGTCTGATGGCCCTGTAGAGACCCTCTTTTGCACTAAAATGCAATCCCTTATTGTGTGACAAAATTACCTTTGTTTCATGTTCTTTTTTAAAATTTATTTACAAACAGCATAGAAAAAACATTTGTCAGCACAACTTAATAGGTGATTACCACAAATTTGATTCAACAATTTAGATTGGACATTTTTTAGGGTTTTCTTTTATTCTTTCCTAGGTAATCATGACTTCTTAAATACTATTCCAAGTACTGGGCATTGTGGGTAATGTGATGTAAATTGCCAGGATAGCTGACTCAAGGCTTCTCCCCTACTAAGTTTTGATTTATTTATTAAATTTCATAGCTTAGATGACACATCTTATGTGCCCATCTCTACTAATATCTTTTTTGCTGCTCTGAGCAAATTAAGTTTTCTAAACTAAAATTTCTAAGTGATTTTGCAGAAAGAAGAGAGACACATTGCAAGAGAAAGAGCCAGAGAGATCAGAGATTTACAGGTGTGGTCATTTGCAATACATAGTTATCTATGAAAATGAAAATGATCGTAGTATATTTGATGAGCAATCAGAATTTTCTTTTTTAATTTCAGAATATTTTTACAATTTAAATAATAACCAAGGAAAGTTCAGTTCTGTGCATAGTCAAAAAGAAAGTTGAACTGAGAGCCAGAAACGCTGTAATATTATATACAAGGGAAGTATTTGGGCTCTATTAATCACTTCCGTCTACAGGGACTAGTAGGAAACTTATTTCTTGCTTCCGTCTCACATTCTTTAAAGACAAAGGGACAGCCCGTGCAAGTGCTGTGTTTCTTATCAATAACGTTTTCTTTCTCTTTCTAGTTTCTTGGGCTTTGAAAGAAATGGTGGGGTGAGAGAGAAAAATGTCACAGAGACTGGCATCATTATACTTTATGTGTGTGAGGAGTTTTTAATTTTGCTCTTTTCAACCAAATGCTCTCATCTGTGCAAGAAATTAAATGCATGAGAATTAATATGTTCAAGTCCATAGGTGAAGCAATAAAATATAACTGAAGAGAAAAGGCCCCCATCATGCACACACTTTATAGACATTTAATTCCCTATGTGGGTGTGATGTTTGTTTATCAGAACCAGAGCTTCACGAAAACAAGAATTAGATTTTTTTCATTTTGAGTTTGCAATCCTACTTCATTTAACAACTGTGGAATTGAGGGAAAAAAAAAAACAACAGATGTGGAAACAGACAATACTTGGAAAAAGAGTCAGAATGAAGTTGAATTCTGCTTGTTTGTTTTGGGTTTGGGAGAATGTGAAAAAAGAGATTGAATTTACACACACAAAAACGACGAACACTTTTTTTTTTTCTAAAACTCATTTTGGTTTGTCTTCCCTGAACAAACAGAACAATATTTAGTGAAGCTCTGTCTTAGTCCCAGTGACCATTTTTAAATTATAGGATGACCAGGGGAGGATTGGTGAACACATCAAAGATTGACAAGTCACTGCAGACAGAGCAGGTAATGAAGGTTTCACATAGTCTTTGGCTCAAAATGAAAGGATCCCCATGAAATGAGTTACTCCACTTTGTAGGAACAGTGACAAACATATAGGTATTCATAGACGCTACTCTATTCATTTTATTTTATTTTATTTTATTTTTTTAAAGATTTTATTTATTTATTTGAGAGAGAGAATGAGATAGAGAGCATGAGAGCGGGGAGGGTCAGAGAGAGAGGCAGACTCCCTGTTGAGCAGGGAGCCCGATGCGGGACTCGATCCCGGGACTCCAGGATCATGACCTGAGCCGAAGGCAGTCGCTTAACCAACTGAGCCACCCAGGCGCCCTACTCTATTCATTTTAGAGATAAACAAAAACTAAGATTAAGATCACATAGAGAAATGCCAATTTAAATAGTCTTCCTGAGATCTAATATCAAAAATTTTAGGGTGCCTGGGTGGCTCAGTTGGTTAAGCGACTGCCTTCGGCTCAGGTCATGATCCTGGAGTCCCTGGATCGAGTCCCACATCGGGCTCCCTGCTCAGCAGGGGGTCTGCTTCTCCCTCTGCCCTCTTCCCTCTCGTGCTCTCTGTCTCTCATTCTCTCTCTCTCTCAAAAAAAAAAATTTATTATCGATGGCTTAATACACTAAAACACAAAAACCTATATATTGTTACCACATAACTGAAGCATATCATTCCTATTCAAAAAGAACTAATAGAAGGGACGCTTGGGTGGCTCAGTCGGTTAAGCGTCTGTCTTCAGCTCAGGTCATGATCCCTGGGTCCCGGGCTCAAGTACCGCATCGGGCTCCCAGCTCAGCAGGGAGCCTGTTTCTCCGTCTACCTGCCGCTCTCCCTGCTTGTGCTCTCTCTCTCTCTCTCTCCCTGACAAATAAATAAAATCTTAAAAAAAAAAAAAAAAAGGAACTAGTAGGATAAAATGAGACATTTGTCCTAAGATAAGTTTGAAAATGGTTAGAAAGTGATATAAACCTACAGCTTTGGTTCTCATTTTGATCATAATAAATTTCATTCTTTTACTTCCCCTTCAAAGATATTATTTTGTATATTAAACAAAGTAAAGATTATATTTTTTAAGAAGTGCCTATTATGAGGACTTATTTATTCAACAAATACTAATTAATGATACTTAGTGCTATGTGAGTTTGTTTTGCTCTGAGTCCATCAAATAGAAGACTTTTAGGCAGGGTGGTTATCAATTTTGTGGTGCTTGAAACTTGTAAAATTTTGGGAGCCCTTTGTAAGAAATAAAGTACAAAATCACAAACACACAGCTAGTGGGCCCCCTCCTAGGGCCTTGGGAGAGGTGTGGTCTAGTGAGAGCCCTGAAGTTTAAGCTACTTTAGCTTCATAGTTAATCTTGTGATCTGATCTCTTGTAATCTTAAGAAAAGCACAATAATTTTATCCTTTGAATTGGAAACATATTGCATCAACCTGAAAAAAAAAAAAAACAAAGAAAAATGCACTCTCTTTTGCATTTTAATACAATGTTGACAAGATTTTCCTCAATTTTTCAGCATCAAATGGTGATGAATATACATTTCCCTACCTTTTTAGTGGTATTATTAAAAAGACTAGTGTTTGGGGGCGAACTGATCTAAATGATAGGTAATAGGAGATGAATCCCACCACATCAAGAAGTGTATTATGGAGATGGTGCTCAAAGCAAGTGACTTAAGATCCCAGAAATATTAAGAGAGAGTCTGCACCCCAGACCTTTAAGACCAGGAGTGAGCCACAAAGCATTAGAACAGTGAGTTGGGCTAGTGAAACTGAGGTCCATCACAGTCATTCACATACCAAATGAAACACGGTTTCAGTAACACATTTATGAAGCACCGACCCATAATAGGCCATGCTTTACGCTTGCTAGCATCGACATAACTTATTTCTGAATTACAAAAAGCCTATGTAAATCATGAAGTACCTTGAGTGATTTTGATTTGTTTACTCAATTAATCCAGAAATTACTTCACTCTTACGCTCTACCTGCAACAGATCCTGATGATTCAGTTCCATTGCCATTTAATCTAATCTCTAACAGATTTTAGTTTTTCACAGATGGGGGAACTTGGTTAGCTTTGAGAAGGTGCACTGGGGGCAGGGCTTGCTCTGTGTGGTAAAGTTAGTGATCCCATGTTTGGATGTGAGAAGAATTAAAGGATAGAGAGACAAACAGATTATTTTGTTTGTCATGCTTCCTTCCCTATGGATGGGGAAGGGATTTCTTGCTGCATAATCTTAAGAAAGGGGTGGTTTTTGGCTTCCTGTTTCATAGAAGACAACCTTTTCCCTAGAAGTCACCTCACAGTCCCCAGAGAGAAGATGCCCTCATATCATTTTGTGTTCTGGGCAGTTCAGGATACCACTAATGACCTCCATGTGGTTAGACACAGGGTTTATCCATCAACAGTGTAGGGGAGGAGAAAGTTTTCCTTGACCTTATGGGTTCCGGGATGGGAAATTCAACTGACAAAAACAGATCAACAGGAGAAAAGCATACAAATATATTTGATACAAATTTTACGTGACATGGAAGACTTCATAAGAAAATGAAGACCTAGAAAATAGTTAGACCTGAGCATTTTATGCTAGGTTTGATGAGGAGTACACAGTCATGGAGAAATATCAGTTAAGATGTATGAGGTAATTGTAGCAAACTGGAGGAAACTTAGCTGGACCTGTTTGTTAGGATTCTTCTTGGTGTCCCCTTGTCTTTCTCCACGTATAGGCGTCTCAGTTGAGGGTTTTATGACCTGTTTCAGGGAAAAAGTGTGAGGGGTGGTAGAGGTCAGAGTGACCTTCCTGCTTCTGCTCTTTTCTCCAACTCCTTCAGCTTAAAATATTCAAAATTCTCTCTTGGTTCTTTTCTACCTCACAAGCTATTTTTCCTCAGTCTGCTCTTGTTGGTTCTACTCTTTATAATGTATACAGGTTGGCATAAAATCTCTAGAAGATTCAGTCTTGAAGCTTTTATCCTGTCTATCTACTCACCTCCAGTGGTCTCATCAGATCACATGGCTTCAAATAGCCTCAATATTCTGAAGACTCCAAATTTATAGCTCCAGCCTAAACTGTTTCCATGAAATCCAGGCATGAATGTCAAACCACCATAGATATCTCCACTTAGATTTCTCAAATTGATGTATCAAAAATCAAGTTCCCGATTTCCTTTCTTAAAGTTACTTTTTCCCTTGCAATCCTCCATCCTGGTAAAAGTCAATTTAATTACTCAAGCTGGTCAATCAAAGTCTTTAAAGTCATCATTGACTTCTCTCTCTATAGTTCCATCCCCACATCCAAACCAGTAGCAAACTCTACCATGTCTGTGTTTGATATACAATATAGAATCTGACTAATTCTCACCACCTCCATTGCTAATTCTTACCACCTCCATTGCTACCATCCCCATCCAAAACACCATCATTTCTTGCCTGCCCTTTGCAGTAGCCTTATAACTGGCATCTTCCTCATCACCTTGTCTCACTACTGTTAAGTATCTTCACACAGCCAGGGGGATTCTTTTTAACATGTCAGATCATGTCATTCCCTACAACACCCTCCAGTAGTGACCCATTTCCACAAGGCTAAAATCTGAAGTCCTAATGATCTGGTTTCCATGACATTTTTATGCTCTCATCTTCTATTTTCCTCCTTGTTTACTTGAGTCCAAATAGGCTGGCCAACTTGCAGTTTCTTGGATATGCAAAACATGTCCCTGGCTCAGGACTTTGCACTTGCTCTTCTCATTGTGCACTTCACCAAGAGATTGCTTAGCTATTCCTCACGTGATTCTTAACTGTCACCACACAGAAAAGAAAACATCTACCATCTGAAATTCTCTATACATCTTACCTTGCTTTATTTCCTCACATAAGTTATTGTCATTTAATATATTATATATTTTTCCAGCTTTATTGAGATGTAGTTGGCATAGAACTTTGTGTAATTTTAAGTTGTAAAACACAATGATTTGATATATATCGCAATGTGATTACTGCAGTTGGGTTCGTTAACACATCTATCACCTCACATAATAACTATTTCTTTTTTATGGTAAGAACATGTAAGATCTCCTCTCTTAGCAACTTTCAAGCATATAATACAGCATTGTTAACTATAGTGACCATGCTATGTGTTAGGTCTCAAGAACCTATTCATCTTATAACTGGAAGTTTGTACTCTTTGACTGATACCTCCTTATATCCCCCAACCCCCAGCCCTGGCATCTATCATTATTATCTGTTTCTATGAGTTTGACTTTTTTAAATCTAGGTTCCATATGTAAGTGATATCATACAGTATTTGTTTTTCTTTATCTAACTTATTCCATTTAACACAATACCCTCAAGTTCCACCCATGTTGTTGCAAATTGCAAGATTTCATTCTTTCTTCTGGCTGAATAATATTCTGTTGAATGTAGGTACCATGGCTTTATCCATTCATCCACCGATGGACACTTAGGTAGCTTCAATTTCTTGGCTTTTGTGAATAATGCTGCAATGAACATGAGAATACAGATTATCTCTTTGAGATCCTTTGGACATGTACTCAGAAGGAGGATTGCTGGATCATATGGTAGTTCTGTTGTTAAAGTCATGAAGAAACTCTGTACTATTTTCCATAGTGGCAGAAATCAGTGCACATTCCCACCAACAGTGTACAAGTTTCTCCTTTTCTCCACCTTCTTGCCAACATTTCTTATCTATTGTCTTTTTCATGATAGCCATTCTAACAGGTATGAAGTGATATTTCATTGTGGTTTTGATCTGCATTTTCCTGATTAGTCTTGTTGAGCATCTTTTCATGTACTTTTTGGCCATTTGTATGCCTTCTTTGGAAAAATATCTATTCAGATCCTCTTCCCATTTTAAACCAGATGGTTTATTTTTTGCTATTGAGTTGTATGTGTTCTTGCCATTTTATTTTGTTACTTGTTTCTTTTGCCAGGCAGAAACTTTTCAGTTTGATGTAGTCTAACTTTATTTTTGCTTTGGTTGTTTGTGTTTTTGATGTCATATTCAAAAATCATTGCCAAGGCTGTTGTCAAGTGGCTTTTCCCCTGTTTTTCTCTGGGAGTTTTATGGTTTCAGGTCTTATGTTTAAATCTATTCTAGTTAATTTTTATGAGCAGTGTATAATAAGGGTGCAATTTCATTCTTCTGCCTGTGATTATCCAGTTTTTGCAACACTGTTTAAGAGACTATCTTTTCCCCATTGATTATTCTTGGCTCCCTTTTCAAATATCAGTTGATTGTAAAGGCAATGCTTTATTTCTGGGCTCTTTCTCAGGATTGCTTTGGCTGTTTGAGGTCTTTTGTGATTCCATATGGATTTTAGGATTTTTTTTTTAAATTTTTGTAAAAAATGCTTTTGGAATTTTGGTAGGGATTGCATTAAATCTATAAATGGCGTTGGGTAGTATGACATTTTAACAATGTTAACAATATTTGTTAACAATACTTAGGATTATTAGCAGTATTTGTTAAAATGCCTTATTGGATGATTGAAAATATTTGGAAAAATAACTCCAATATTCTATTATATAAAATTGATTTTTGGAATTTGAACATATTTCCAGGAAAATGTGTCTAAACAATTGCAAACAGGAGGGGCAATTTTCCAGAGAGTGTAGATAATATGATGCAGAATATCTTCTTGGCCCTGTGGCTGTTCCATCTTCTGCAGTGTGGATGAAGAAGAACCATGTCAATTGGGTTGGTCACTGGGTTACTATCGGCATATTTCCTTTTAAACTTTCACAGGTTTTATTTGAATAGATGACATGCTTACATATTTCTGTGATGGCGTGGTGTGCTCGCTTGGTTTACAAATACCCAGAGATGTTGGGTTTAGAAGCTGCCAAAACATTGAGCAGCCACAAGGCTTTTTTTGGGTCTGTGTCAGCTGTGTATCTCAGGTGGGGTTGATGGGTGTTATTTCTAGAATTTGACAGTTGTATTTCCAAGATGTGGGTAGTATTTCTTACTGCTTTCAGTGATAGGCTTAATTTAGGGGTAACAAAACTCTTATTTCTTCCTCCTGAGGCCTTTGACACTTCAACTTCAGGGACCATCTTTTTTAAGAAGTGAGAGAAATTGCAAGTATATCTAAACAATTTTTGAGTGATATAATCTGTGAAAACACTTTTGTTATTCAACACTTCTGGAATGTGAAAATGAAATAAACAAAACAACAAAAGCGAAAGCACCATGCCAGTAAATACTTTATAAAATAGAAGAATTAACTAAAGGCTGTGTGCTTTTGGTGGCTTTACTTAATATGCAGCTAATGTAAAAGAGAATGTAAGCAAAAGGCTTCATGCCTTATGCCAGGAAAATCACCCTACGAACACAGAATTATCTGTGGCTAGTCAATATACAGAATTTATCAAGTTACTTAAACTTATATTTGTAAAAAACATCAATAGAACAGTTGTTTGGTTTTATTAATTTTTAACTTCTAGTAAGATGTACTTTTATTACACATTTTGATGGGACTGAAAAGCAATTCATTATGCTTTCTAATTACAAGATATTTTTGCAGGAGAAAATGTCAAACCCTAAGGTTCAGAAGATCGTAGAAAGGTAAAAAAGACCTTGAAAGGTCTTTCTAAAATTAAATTGATTATCAATGAAATGATTTAACAGCTAGATCAAAATTTTAGGTTAATCTAAGCCTTTAATATAGATTTTAATAGTTTTATCGACTATATATTAATCTTTCAAAATATCTTAAGCACCTTTAAAAAATTCTGGTTCTCTCCACTATAATTTAGATTAAATATTAGATAGAGGGTAGACATAAAATGATAAATCCTTAAGGGAAATACACTTACTTCATATATGTTTTATATTTTCTAAAATAAACCCAAATTCATATAGATATTCAATATAATTTGACAGTTTTGGCATAACACTTGACATATAATGGTTATATCAGTCTGGATTCTGGGTTGCAAGCTACAAAAACAAGCTGGCTAACTTATCAGAAAATGAATTTATTGGAAATGTGTCAGACCATCACTCACAGACTGGATGGGAAGACTGGTGAATCAGTCTCAGAAAATGGACAGGAAACAAGGAAGCATTAGCATCAAGATTCTTAGCTCTGGACACATTGCAAAGTTGTCTGGTCTGGTCTCCATGACCAAATACTGTTGCTACTGAAAGTTGCCCTCTGAGAATATATTAAAAACCATGCCTTCGTCTTGAGAGACTCTCCTCAATCAAATAAGAAGAAACCTTGAGTAATGGGAAACTAAAGAAAAACAGATGTCCTTTGAACTTGGCATTCCATAATATATATACAGTCGATTCTTGTTATTTGTGGTAGTTATGTTCTATAAAGTCTCCTTGAACACTGAATTAGTGAGTACTAAGCCTTGCACCTCGGGAAAAATAGAGAACTAGGTTCCTGTGAACCTCTGGTCACATTTTTATCAGCTGATCAATATATAAACTATTTTTATTTGTGTTTATGTTTAAAGACATCCTATTTAACATACACTGTTGATTCATTGACATTGAACTTAGGGCCAACAGTGCTATAACTTATGCCTGAATAAAGCTTGTCTAACACATGTATTTTCTCTGTAGGGCACATCGCAGCCTTCTTGCACTTTGGCGACATGCTTAGGGGACAGTTTAAAAAGCAAAACCACCACCAAAAAGCACAAAAATGCAAAAAAGTGTGGTGCTAAATAAACTGCAAGAGGGACACATTTACAGTATGAGAGCTGAAATAAGAAGGCAGAGTGTTGCCTTGTTTAATTTCTGCTGGGAATGTGAATGTCTGGCCACTGAAATTTTTTGCTGCTCTGTGCATGAGTATGATTGCAAATGACAGCAAAAGTACCACGAGTATTGATTTTGGGTTACAAATAAATTTTAGCAAGTAAATAAAATCACAAATATGAAATCTGTGAACAAGGAAGACAGACTGTATATATATATATTTAGAATTGACAAGTACTACTGTGAATCGAAAACTGTTAAAGCATATAAAACCTGAAGTCATAGTAACATAAGTCAATGATCTAACATATACAAAATTCTGTATTGGCATTGGCACCTTTCAATGTTTAAAAATCTCTCTCTTTTTTTTAGATTTATTTATTTGAGAGAGAGAGAGAGTGAGAGAGCATGAGTAGGGGAGTAGGGGCAGAGGGAGAGGGAGAGAGAGAATCCAAGCGGACTCCCCACTAAGCACGGAGCCTGACGTGGGGCTTGATCTCACGGCCCTGAGATCATGACCTGAGCTGAAATCAAGAGTCAGCTGCTTAACTTACTGAGTGACCCAGGTGCCCCATGTTTAGAATTCTTAGAATATTTCTATTATCAGATAAATGTCATAATGTGGGAAATTATATTTGTCCTCTATTTAATTGGCCAGATTAACTGCTAATACTTTGGAAACATTTTTACATCTATGGATTTGCTTATCATTTGTGGGTTTTAGTTTTGCTTGGGTATGTCAAAATTCCTTAACCGTTATCAAAGTATTTAATGCAAAAAGCTAGTGCCCAAATCCTGTATAATATTTTCAGTTTCTAAACTACATTTAAAGTTAATTATCTAGTCAATTAATTATTCTCCTTTGTTCAAAGATACCTCAGATTGAAATAATTTTTTTTCTTTTTATTTACACATCTGATGAGTTGGATAGATCTCATCCGTCAAGTGACGTCCTGGGCACTTGGCAAATTAAAGGTACTAAAACACAAATAACTTAGCCTAACTCCTACCAACATTCCCACCTGTGGTTTCTTTCTGGACACTAGCAGGAAATTGGTATGGCTAAGTGCTTTCTGTACTTTAATGTTTAATGTTTAAACTTTTTCAGGCTTCTCTTGGTTCACTGACTCTTGACTTTTAGTTAAATGCAGCTTGTGAAGAAACGGGGAGGAAGAGTCATCTGATCCCAAAACCATGTTCCTGATGGAAAACCTTGCCAGCCTTATGGTTAATGTCAGCATTATTGATACTTCTGGCAGAGGTGGATCAGGAGGGTAGTGTTAGGACTGATTTGAGGCCAAGGTTTGGATCAAAGATTCAGAAGCCTTTTATATCAACATAAGGTTGATAAGGGAGACCAAACCAAAAAATCACAAGGAGTAGGAGTGATCTGGCAGACATCTCAGTTCTGGACTCCAAAGACACCCAACTGAAATATAATCGAAGGTAGAATTCAACATCTGAGTAATAGGAGAATAAAGGTGACTGATTCTAGAAATTGAAGGCTTCTTGGCCTCTGTCCCATTTTATACTATCTCCTAGAGTGGGCGGGCTCAGGTGGTGAGATATAATTTTAAGCAAGAAGGAGGTCAGAAGCTGGCAGTAAAAGGTCAGACTTGCTGAAATAATCTTTTGGAAATAAGAGGTTTACAGTAAAATCAGGTCAAGTAAATGAATTTCTGAAGGAAAGTGAATTCAGTTCTTGGAAAATAATAGACAAAAATGGCAAAGACTCTAAGATCTATGATTCATATATTCATTTATTTGAAATAAAGGCAAATTTCATATCTAAAATAAAAACAAAATACCAGAATTCATTGATGCTAAGATGCACTTTTTAAAACATTTTAATATCTCTCAAACCAACCTGGAAGCATCTTACCATTAGTGGCATCCTACGATTAAAATTGGATGATTTTTTTCTTTGTGAAACATAAAATAATGAAGCATGTTACAATTGAAGGTAACTTTGATCTGATTAAATATGGCAATATGTTTTAAATTTAGAAAAAGATATTCAATACTAAAAGTAAGATTAATAAACTACGCAAAATATACATGTAAAAACAATTTTAACATAGCACTGTATAATTTAAGACTAGAGATCAGTGGACTCCTGACCCCTGAAATGGGCCAACTTCCTATTATTTTGTACGAAATTATTTTTATATATGTGTATGTGTATTTTTCTCCATAAGGAGTTTTTAGTTTTTATCAAGTTCTAAGTTAGTGATCAAGAAGTGAAAAATGTCAAATAATTATAGATGATTAATTTTTAATGGGTCAAATGACGATTGCATAATAGACACTTTCTAATTTTTGCATTAAAATAATTCACGTAAGTAACTTTTTGTTTGTTTTTCTGATTCTTCATGACTATCCTAATATTCTTTTTTTTTAAATGTTTTATTTATTTATTCATGAGAGTCAGAGAGAGAGAGAGAGAGAGGCAGACGCAGAGGGAGAAGCAGGCTCCCCGCCTAGCAGGGAGCCCGATGAGGGACCCGATCCCAGGACTCCGGGATCATGACCTGAGCCGAAGGCAGACGCTTAACCATCTGAGCCACCCAGGCGCCCGACTATCCTAATATTCTTAACAGACATTAAGTTTATTTGGTTTTTAGTAGAGTCCTTCATTTATATCCAGGAAGAAAAAGTAGAAAGGACCCTCTACTATTCAAGTTTTCAAATGTATCACTGTATTATATTTTAAGGTCTAGAAAACCATCAATTTTCATATTGACACTTTAAAGAATTAAGTATAAATCAAACTTTGTAACTTTAGAATAATTTCTTCTAATTTCAAAACAATCTGTTCTTTTTGTAGAACACATGCAATGAGAAAAAGAATGTCAACCAAAACTGAACTATATTCACATTCTCATTTTAGAAAGAGAAGTAGAATTTTTTAAAAAGATGAATTTTTCAAAAAGGAAACTCAGAATAATAGATTTTTGATTATGAGGGTCAAAACCCAGGCTACTGTGGAGAGGGGACAAAAAAGAAATACTTTTTATTCAAAACAATAAGATGATGTTTGAGTTGTCCTTTGCCTATTAAAGACTCAAGAGAGAACGCTGGTTTGCCTCAAAGATTCAAGGTAAGAGGTGAAATGGGAAAAGATGGCCCTAAAAGGAGAACAAGAATGTGAGAAATTGGGAACAAAGAAAAGAAAGCGAGTAAGAGATTCTTTCTGGCGGAGATGGCTAGGAATTTAGAAACAATAATGGCTGTCATTCAATTTTTTAATCTTTATTTTTTGTGCTGCAGTAATTATGCCCCAGTATACCGTAGATTTGGTAGAAGATTTGCACAAAAGCATTATGTTAGTTGTACCTTGGGAAATGGAGTAGAAGCAGGACAGACATGTTTGAGAATGCAGCCTTCACAGCCAGACTTACACTTTGGTTCAAATCCTGGCTCCAGCAACATTAACTACCAACCTCTCTGTGCTTTATTTACCTTAGCTCCAAAATGGGGGTAAAGTGTCCTTAAATCATAGAGCTGTATTTAGGATTAAATCAATCAGTTAATGCATATAAAGTTCTTATACCACTGCTAGGCATTTGGTAAAAATTAAACAAAAGTTTTGGGATGAACTGACATATAGAAAGCCCAAGCAAAACTTGTGGCAGCATTGGGTCTTACTGCATAACTGAAAATTGTATCAAGAGCAGGGATTTGAAACAAAGTATCTGGGCAAGTATATAGGTTCCTTCTCTGTGACTCTGTTGTATGGCATCTAAGGAAGTTCAAAAATAGAAGAGGGATGAATTTCCTCTCATGTTTCACAGAATGGAAGCTTGAGTTGATTTTGTGAAGATACCAATGAAGGGCAACTCTGAAAGACTGCACAACTTTGGGATATTCTGGTTTTATACACAACATAGAAAGTGAAGTGTTCTCGTTATCTCTTTCCTTAGAAATGCCCTCTGTTAACAATATGATGTACAGAATATATGTTTTTCTTCACAGTCTTAATAAAATTATTTTGCTTTTAAATGAAGAAAAATATGTGTTCAATAATCATTTTCATTTCCCTGAATTGACCAGCATGAAACAATTAATTGTTCCCATTTTCATTGTTCTCAAGGAAAGGGGCTACTCTGAAAATTGGGAGACATAGGTCTTCCAGCTTTAACTTGTGCTATCCTATGCAAATGGCTTTATATGCAAGGATTCAATATCATCGCACTTCAAATGAAAGTATTTAGCTAAAATCATCTCCAAAGTGCTTTCCAAATCTAAAATTATATAATTTTAAGTGTTCAATAGCAACTTGGTTGATTGAATTAGAACGAGTCACAAACAAGTCATCATGTGAAAATTGGTGATGTCGATGGGAAAGGAAGCAGGCAGATCTATAACATAATCTGGTGGGAAAAAGAAAAAAAAAGGTTGGCCAGAGATTACCAGACAAGGCACTGATTTCTGGAATTTTCTTTTCAATCTCCTACAGTCTTTGCCATTGTTATCTTTTGCCACTCAATCTGCAGTTGTCATATCACTTGCTGGAAGTAGATGTTTTCTGAGAACGAGTAGTGCATAGAGACGGTGAGTGATCTAACTATTGGGATTTAAATGGTCAGGTTGGTTTCTGACATTAAGACTAGTAAACTGAGCCACTTTGGGGAGTATTGAGGGGAACTCGTGTTGGGAGAGCCCATGGGGAGTAGATAACTGAAATGGAGTTAAAGACACATGGATGGGTGGCAGGTGGGCATGACAAGGACAGTGCATGAAGGGAAGACGCAGCTAATAGACAAGTCTGAAAACTTTTGAGTTTTATAATTTCCCTGAAAGCTAGCCCCCAATCAGAGTTCCTAAGGAAACTTAGTGAAATCAAAATATAGATGCTCTAGCCTGAGATGCTTTGAATTTATTTATTCAGCTCAAGGCATTTGCTCTCTCTATATGTTATTTTAGGATTATGATGCCAGATGTTTCTTGTGCAGGATGCTAGCAATGGAATTCTTTACATATTTACCTTTCAATTTTTATCTGGAAGGCTCTGACTGAATGTCACCTGACTGAAATTAAAATAAATATGCCATCTAACTTTTTAAAGTTAAAATTTAATAACTCTTCTCACATAGATGTACTTATCAAACTTAATATCATTGATAGTAGGCAGTTTTCTCAATTTTTGTTGATTCTATCTTGCCTGCAATCATACCCTGTGAAATAAAATTAAAAATATATAATTACGGTCCTCTTGGTAGGCTGTTGACTATTTTGAGTTAAAAAGCATTCTGTGTTGGCAGCAGAAACACAGCAGCGGCACTCTAATTTCCTCTAATCCACTAGGTGCCTGCTTAATTACAACCTTCCATTTACTAGCTCTTTGGCTGGATTCCATCTTTGCTTGTATAGTTATTTCATTCAGTTTATCATCCATTTCTATTTCATCGAGTAACATATAATACAGATTGTGCCTGCTTTGCTCCTGGCTTGCACACATTCAGTGAAACCATTTCTATATTTTGTTGTAGAATTGATTTTGACTTTTTTTTTTTTTTTGACTTGGAGAAGAAAGACATTTATAATGAAGTTCAGTCTTTAGAAGTTTTTTATTTTAAATCTCAGGTTACTGGAAATAACAGAAGAGTTTAAAAATCATTTCGCCCATCATATTGATGAGGAAGATGGCAGATACAGGGAAGAAAATGAAGAGAGATGTTGGTGGAAGAGTTTTGCTGCCATATAAAGTATTTCATTAATTATTTCTAATGAGGGGTGCCTGGGTGGCTCAGATGGTTAAGCGTCTGCCTTCGGCTCAGGTCATGATCTCAGGGTCCTGGGATCGAGTCCCGCATCGGGCTCTCTGCTTAGCAGGGAGCCTGCTTCTCCCTCTGCCTGCCACTCCCCCTGCTTGTGCTCTCCGTCTCTCTCTCTCTGGCAAATAAATAAAATCTTAAAAAAAAATTATTTCTAATGAAAGAAAAGACTCTCAGAACTAGTTTTCAAAAACACGTCTCATGTATATATACAGATCATAGACTTTTTCAAACCAACCAAATACTGAATGAAGTCAATAAATGAAAAATTCAATAATTCAATATGCAAATTATTTATATAAGTACTTATTTATTACATAGATTTAATTATATGCATATCAAATATACCGAGTTTTGTACAGCTAAAACATTTCTTTTTGGTGTTAAAGATGTACATGATGTACAAGAGAATTCAATAGAATATTGGGTCTGGTTTATAGTGAATTTATTCAACTTAGATTGTAATATCCCATGAAGGCAGGGACATTGTCTAATCTTGTCAGCACCATATTTTTGACCCTGGTATTAAATATACACCTGGCACAAAGTAAATTCTCAATGATATTTGAAATATAGGGATATAAAAATTTAAGCGATTTTTTTCCTTTGGCAGGCAAAAAGAGACAAACACCTACAGATTTAACAACATTGCACCACAAACATACATAATGAAGTTTGGCCAAATGCAGAATGAGTTTAACATTGTGAAGGTTGTTGTTAGACGTTAGAAGACAAATTCAGGAGGCTAGAGAGAAGCAGAGACAAAGAAAAGTCCATCTAGAAGTTTAGAATAAAAATGTTAGGTTTTTTTTAAGATTAAAAAATGTTTAAAATACAAATGTTAGGGTTTTTTAGGTTAAAAATAAAAGATGGCTGGGGCGCCTGGGTGGCTCAGTCATTAAGCGTCTGCCTTTGGCTCAGGTCATGGTCCCAGGGTCCTGGGATCGAGCCCCGCATCGGGCTCCCTGCTCAGCGGGAAGCCTGCTTCTCCCTCTCCCACTCCCCCTGCTTGTGTTCCCTCTCTCGCTGTATCTCTCTCTGTCAAATAAATAAAATCTTTAAAAAAATAAAAATAAAAAAAAATAAAAGATGGCTAAGAGGCAGGAGGAGGGATGGTGAATGGAAAGGGAGACAGGATTAATTTAGGATGATGAATGTGTTCTATATCTTGATGGTGGTGGTGGTTACGTGCCTGTATACTTTTGCCAAAACTCATAGAACTATGCACTTAAGGGGCACCTGGGTGGCTCAGTCGGTTAAGTGTCTGCCTTTAGCTCAGATCATGATCTCGGGATCTTGAGATCAAGCCCCACTTGCATGGGGCTCCTTGCTCAGCAGGGAGTCTACTTCTCCCTCTCCCTCTGCCCTTCCCTGGCTCGCGTTCATGTGCGTTCCCTCTCTTAAATAAATAAATAAATAAAAATCTTAAAAAAAAAAAAAACCCAAAAAACTATGCAGTTAAAATGGGTGCTTTCTGCAGTTTGTCAGTTATATTCAATATAATTGATTTAAAAAAATGTTCCCAAACAAGCAAATAAAATAAAATAAAATAAAATAAAATAGATGATGCCTGATACTGTACATTTTAAAAAAGCTTTAGCCAGAAAAACATTTTACAACTTGACTGGAAGCCTGACCTGGAAATAATTTATCAAGTTGGAATTTGTTGACCAAAAAAAATCAATGACTCTGTCATTTTCATTTTATTCACTCTTTCATCTTTTCTGGCTATTAGCCACTGCAAAAGCTGTGCCTAGTGAACATTATAGACCAGAAAGAACCAAGAATCTCCTTAAGTTCTTTAATTACTATTAGGGAATGGATTAGAAATTAGGGTCACTCAATAAAGCTCATTGCATTTCTGGACAAACATTATAATGACATCAAAATTCTTTTTTTCTTTTTGAATTAAGTTTTTTATCTCTAATTTTGCTGTCTCTGCTCACTTCTACTCAGTAAGCAACAGACTTGCCTCATTTGCGGGAACTAGCTTCATATTTGGCAATGCTTTGAGGGTCTGTATCATAAAGTTCTGTCTGACTTCAAATTATATGATTCTTCAAGCTTTCCCTCTGGAATGCAAGCAATGTTCTAATTTTAGTGCTTAGCAATGAAGTCATCATGTCATATGCTGTAAATAAATAGCATAGATAAATGAATTACTCTTTCCAGTGGATTTTTTGAACTTCCTTTGAGAGAATAATCTAGATTAGACAATTTGGGTTTTTGTTTTGTTTACCACTATCATCTACCCCAAAATATGTTATATACTCTTATTTGATTCTTTGTCTCCAATATCTTCAATTAGGATGCCAATTCTATTTGTATCTAAGATCTATGGGTATGTTGCAATGACTGTTTTTCATACTTAGTGGGTATCCACCACATTTTGAATACTCCTTTTCATGTTTAGGGGTATTTTCTTCCTTATAAGTTCTGTCTCCTCAAGGAAAATACCAGGTTTTTACTTTCCCAGCCTCCTTTGCCCTCAGACCATGGAATTAGAAGGCTCTGCCAGTTAGAAGCGGCCATTTGAGTTTGATTTGGAAGAGGGGTTGCCATTACGTTTTGGGTGTTACTTGATGTACCAAGTCATAAATTTGGGCATGTACAGTAACCCTCCATCATCAAGTGAATTCATTCATCCCGTTAATTTATACCTATGATCCCATTAGAAGTTCCCAATGACTAATTAACAGAGAAGGAAAAAGTCGAACTTGCTTTGATTTATAGACCGTCTTGTATGGTATATCAGAAATATGGACTTCTGCAATGTTAGAACAGTACTCAGGGATGTTCCTAAAAGACAATAGAGAAGAATTAATATCCCAAAGGGAAGAATTTTGAGCAATACCTTTCATTGCCCTTTCATTAGAAAGAAATAATACCTCCGACATACCTTCCACACCCATTCATGGACACTGATTAGTAATTCAGCTGAATTGTCATCAATTTAAACTTAGAAGAAGCAGGAATGGAGGACTACTGACTTGGCACATTAAAGAGGAGCTATTTAGATTGATAACAAAATGCACCTAGAGTATGAGATTTTGTTTCCCATGTGAATGATAAACTAAAGTTCTCACTGTGAAGGAGATTATTAATATTCAGATACAAAAGGTGACCTAGCCAATAAATATCAGCAATTATGCCAATATTGAATGGGCTCCTTCTTGCTTTCAGTGAGGAGGATATGTACGAAATCAGTATGTCCTTCCCTTAACACGATCTAACCATTTACTGACTATATTAGTTTTGCAGTTAGCCAGTGGTAGAAACCTCAGAGGGCAAAACCCTCAACCCCTGATAGAGAGAACCATCTATACTCAGTGGTAGCGTATGACAACTTACTTATCATGAACTGGACAGTGATATGGCCTCAATGAAATAAATTACAGTTTTGGGTTTACATTCTCTCTTTTCTGGGGATAATATCTGTGCATTAATTGAATGTCTTGTCTGCCTTTATGATAGCCCATGTACCATTGCTTCTGACCATGGAACTGATTTTACAGGACAGAATTAGGGCATAGACATATTAGACATGCTAGATTTAGCGGTCCAGCTATGTACTTTTTTCACCCAAGAGCTGCTGGCTTTGATAGAGGTATAAAAAATTATTGAAGACACATTATGGTACCAATATTATGAGGCTAGAATGCCATCTTGAAGAATGTGGCATATGTTATGTACCATTAAATAGTACATGGTGCCTTTTTCTCCAAAGATCTGGGAATAAAGAGATTAGGAGTCAGAATATCACCTCTCACTTTTACTCCTTATGACCCATTGACCAGAATTATGATTTATGACTCATGGTTTTGTTGGTTTGGAAGTCTTAGCACCCAAGTGAAGAATGCTTCCCCCTAGCACTTAACTATATTTTTGTAGAACTAGGAGCTGAAATTGCCTCATGATCATTACAAGCTTCTTGTAAATTGACCAGGAATGGGAGTTAGAATGTTGCTAGGGTGACTGATTCTGATTATCAAAGATAATGGGGGACTACACAATGGGTACAGAAATAAATGTTTGAAATATAAGAGATATTCTGGTCTTTATAGTGCTATTATAACTAGTGGTATAGTGAATGGAAGACTACTATAGATAGGAACACGCAAGAAGGACCACCGAAGCTTCTACATTTAAGAAATACAATTTGATGTTCCATGACAATTCAGAACCCTGAAAAATTAAGGAACTGGTTGAAGGAAAAAGAAACCTCCAATACATAGTAGAGAAAGAAAATCAAAACTTGACATAATGAACAGTTCCAAAAGTGGGGAATATAGTACCTATTCATATTCCCTGCAGTGTCTTACATGTATTTACATACCTTCAAATATTTTTCTTCTCTTCCTTCCCTCTATTACTTGATAATTATACATTTTTAGTTCACAATTTAGTTCATAAGTTAGAAAATATGAGGATGGCATTATAATGGACTTAGAAGAGTTACGACTATCATCTAGATATGATCTTAAATTTGGCATTGGATGCAGAAAACTATGAGGCTTTAGAGTGTGGGTGTTTATATTTTCATATGCATGCAGGGTAGTTGCAATATGTTAGGCTGGGGTGTTTTCTTGTTTGAAATTTAAATATGGAAGAAAAATATCTGGTGATGCTGAGAGGTCAAGAAATTGATAGTATTTGTCACTTATTCTACCTTCCCCAGACACACCACTCAAGGGTTCTGTTGGGAAGAGAGTGACATGAAGAAAGAGGCACTCAGAGGATCTTTCAGGCAGTTGTAACAGAGCTTGCTGAAGAGATTTCAGTTTTTTGGAGCCTAGGTAGCAAAGGCCCTAATGTCCGTGTCCATGATCAGCCTCTAATATTTTTCTGAGAACTGTCTCTGACTCTGTAGCTTCTGAGCATGATGCCAGAGAATCTGGGGGCCACCTCCTCTCTAATAAATTCATTTTCTACCAAATTGGCTAGAATGGGTTCTATTGTTTGCATTGTGACTGAAATATACATGTGTCATGTGCATGTGTGCACATACTCTTAGAAAAATACATAATACAAATGTTCTTCCTTTTGTGCCTATTTATTTATAATATGTTCCCTAAACATAATAGAATTCAAAGGACAAATAATGGGAAGAACAGTTGATATATACATACATGTGTGGATATGTATGACATAGAATTAATTCAATTTGAATATTTATTTTTAGAACTTATAGTATGTAAGTTTTCAGACTTTTACTCTTATACTTACTTGATGAGATAAATTATTCATTTTCCAAGTATCTTTACTGTAGAAAAATATATTTGGAGATTCTCAATGTCACCTAAATGAACCTTTTGAAATAGTGTTATAGGATTTTTTTAAATTTCAAGGTACTTCTACTCTTATAAATCTGATAGCTAGAGAAAATGCACAATTTCAATAAATAATATGAAAGAATGTATAGCACACATATAATTTTTAGAACATTATTTGATACTAATTTAATATAGTTTGTAATAGTTTGAGGTTACTATTTTTATTCTTTGCTCAGTGATCGGGAAAGTCCTGGCACTTAGGAATTGTTTTTTGTATTCCAGTCATACATATGTATTTTATGAAAGTAAATTTATGTTTTTAAAAATATACTTTTATAAATGTTTGCTATGAATTCTTCTAATTTCTAATCAGGCCTGTTACTCAGTAACTGAATTGAACACATTTTGAGTGAATTTGGCAGCACCTCAGACAATTTGTTTTTAACCATTTAAGCAAATAGATCATGTCAAAGATAATCTTTTCATTTGTTCAGATGACCCAAGTTAACAAACTGGCCATTTTGCAGTGTGGTGCTTGTCTTAGAATGGCCAGGGTCTCATTCAGGATGCTATCCTTCTTTATCAGGCTCTCAACCTGAGTTAAGAATCTGAGGCATGGAGCTTGTGCAGGTTTATAAGCTTAAATTACTATTTTATTTTGCAGTTCAGGGTAGAGTCTATTCACAGCTGAAGAGGGAAAAAACCCCAAGACAACAGAGAGGACTTCCAAAATGTCTACCCTTCAGGCCTCTTGCCATTCAAATATTTAAGGGCTTTCTTCATTTATTTCCTCTGGTTTCTACTGCTTTCTTTCATTCAAGTATTTGAAGAGGTAGTACTTAAGATAAATATACCAAAGGAATCGTGTCCTAGGTGGATAGATCCAAGAGCTCACTTCTGATGTCTTCAGGGCACATAGAGCAAAACAACAGCTGAGCCTTGAAGAATTTGGGGATGTGAAAGGAGCCTGGAAACAATCCAGCTCTTCTCACTAGGCCTTTTGTACACTCCTGTCATCAGTAGGGATTACATATGAAAGAAAAGAAATTCTCTGTTCACTGGCTACTCAACAGGCAAAGCACTAAATCTCCAAGTCCCTTATATTTGTGGATTTTAATTGATGGGGCTGATACACAGATAAAGCCATTTTGGCACAAATGACGTGTGTTGGCATTTAAACAAGAGTGGTAATTTTAATTTTATCTTCATTCCAAATTAGGATGGCAAAAAAAAAATTAAAAAAAGAAAAACCCTGTTGTTTTGTCAAACAGTTTTTTTTTTTTTAATTTGGTTTCCAGGAATAAAGATAAAAAATAATTAAAACAAAACTTGCCTATGTCCTTTTAAAGCAGTTGGTTAATAAGCTCTGGCTTACAATTTCAATCTGGAATTTCCCTAGACTATCCTATTTATGATACAGGCTGTTTTCAGGGAGGTTTTATGTGCCTGGTCTACATTTGAAAGCCCAACCCTGTTGTTTAGGACCAGAAATGGACACAATTTAATTCTGTTTATTATAGAAATCAAGTGCTTTTGGAGAGAGACTTGTGAGCAGCTGTTTAATATTGTCTTTCTGCTAATATAGAGGTTCATTTCTCTTGCCCTCTGAGGAAAAAGCAGTTCATGAGATTTCTGGAGGCTCTTTTCTACAGAAAAGGTCTGCTGCCAGGATTTAACAGCAAAAAAGATTGGCCGTTAATTGGTGGGGCTGGCTGTCTCTGACAGGTGTCAATTTAAGGCCTATATTCCAGTAGGAGTTCTAGGGATTCTGCAAAGAAGACATTAGTGATTAAAATAGAAAATGAAAACATCATTGTGTTATAAAATTTCCCAGCTACTTTTTATATCTTTTTTTAGCTAAATTCAATATGAAGGAAGGTTTTAAAATGTAGCTGGGCAAGGATTATATGCCTTTCATAGAGGCTCTTTAATAGTTAAGGAAATTTTTTTTTTAAAGATTTTATTTATTTATTCATGAGAGAGAGAGAGGCAGAGGCAGAGGGAGAAGCAGGCTCCCCACGGAGCAGGGAGCCCGATGTGGGACTCGATCCCAGGACTCTGGGATCATGACCTGAGCCGAAGGCAGACGCTTAACCGACTGAGCCACCCAGGCATCCCTAATAGTTAAGGAAATTAAAAAAAAATTTTTTTTAAAACAATATAGTTAAAATAATTGAGCAAATGTTAAGGTGAGAGGATAGTTTTAATAACTGTACTTACAATGATAAATAAATGAAACAGTCTCTTAAAGCAGGGCCTTGAATATAGCATTTGATGTATGCTACAGTGATTTAAAGGAGAGTATTAGACTTCCTGGAAAATCAAAATGGCATTTAGTCCTTAGGTTATTTCTTTATTTTTGGTATTGATATGACTAAAAATGTACCTCTAGGATGAGACATTCTCATACTCTCTTAGGGGCCTGCTCTAGCTCTATATCCACTCTTAAATCTCAGGGTCCTTTTTTGTTACTCAAGAGAGGGACAGCCAACTGTATCTAAGAATTCTTTTTTTTTTTTGAGAGGATGAGGATGGGGGACAGCAGGGGGGTGGGCGGGGATGGAGAGGAAAGAGAGAATCTTAAGCAGACTCCACTACCAGCATGGAGCCTGATGCAGGGCTCAGTCTTACAGCCCTGAGATCATGACCTGAGCCAAAATCAAGAATCAGATGCCCAATGGACTGAGGCACCCAGGTGTCTCTGTATCTAAGAATACTTTTTAAAATAATTAATTAATTAATTAATTTTTAATTGTTATGTTAATCCCCATACATTACATCATTAGTTTTAGATATAGTGTTCCATGATTCATTGTTTGTGCATAACACCAGTGCTCCATGCAGAATGTGCCCTCCTCAATACCCACCACCAGGCTAACCCATCCTCCCCCACCTCCACTCTAGAACCCTCAGTTTGTTTTTCAGAGTCCATCGTCTCTCATGGTTCGTCTACCCCTCCGATTTCCCCCGCTTCATTCTTCCCCTCCCGCTACCTTCTTCTTTTTTTTTAAGTGAAATTTATGAATATAAACTATATGTGAACGACTTTGACAGGTGGAAATAACACTGAGAAATTATTAAATGGAGGAGGATTTGTACTACACATAAATTTGGGGCCAGATACCCATTTAAAATATGCCTTGAGGGCGCCTGGGTGGCTCAGTTGGTTAAGCGACTGCCTTCGGCTCAGGTCATGATCCTGGAGTCCCTGGATCGAGTCCCGCATCGGGGTCCCTGCTCGGCAGGGAGTCTGCTTCTCCCTCTGACCCTCCCCCCTCTCATGCTCTCTCTATCTCATTCTCTCTCAAATGAATAAATAAAATCTTTAAAAATAAAATAAAATATGCCTTGAGAACGTACCCTCATGGATTTCTACAAGCATGTGAGCAGTCTTATAGGTAGAGCGAGCTTTCGGCATTAAGACTACATGGGGTAAGTGGGGCACCTGGCTGGCTCAGGCAGCAGAGCGTGTGGCTCTTGATCTCTGGGTCTTGAGTTAGAGCCCTCTGCTGGGGGTAGCGATTACTTAAAATAAGAAGTAAGATGGTAAAATAGCATAGGTTATGAGTACTTTACCCCAATAAAGGTTAAAAAAAAAAAAAGAAGACTTCATGGGGTGAGGTTATTTCTCTTTGTGTTCCATGATTATTTTTTTTGTTGTTTTACATGATTTGGGAAAATCAAGTTTGGATTTCTTCATCCATTGTTTTTTTGTTTGTTTTGTAAAAATAAAAGGTACTAATTTTTTTTAAAAGATTTTATTTATTTATTTGAGACAGAGAGAATGAGAGACAGAGAGCATGAGAGGGAGGAGGAAAAATAAAAGGCACTAATTTTTAAAATTTATTGCAGACATACCACATTTTGATTGAGTTGTATAATATGATTCAGAAACAAATTCTTTAAGAGATAGAGTGTTTGCCATCTGCCTGCCTAAGAAGCTGAAGTATTAGAGTACAGATTTCATCTCTTTCTGTTGGTAACACCCAGTGAATCTGTATTCCAAGATGAACTGTTTTTTAATTTCCAACTCAAATAAGGAGTATCATTGAATAAGGTGGTAACCAAAATATACAGGATGGCACCTTGACAATGTGACTTGTGAAGAAAACTCTTTGAAATAAAAGATAATCTTTAGATAAGTACTTATATTCTTTTTTGGAAAAAAGATGTTTTTTTTTTTTTTAAGATTTTATTTATTTATTTGAGACCGAGAGAATGAGAGACAGAGAGCATGAGAGGGAGAAGCAGACTCCCTGCCGAGCAGGGAGCCCGATGCAGGACTCGATCCCGGGACTCCAGGATCATGACCTGAGCCAAAGGCAGTCGCTTAACCAACTGAGCCACCCAGGCGCCCTGGAAAAAAGATGTTTAATAAGAAATTTTAATCCCTGAGAATTGTTGGATCCCAAGGAGGCATGTAACCTCAAGATCTCAGAAGCAAGGATTTTAGAGATAAAGGAAGAAATTTGAGGACTGTGGTACTGCCATCCCCTTCCAGGACTATTTATTAAAGGGAATTACAGTTTGTGTGTGTGTGTGTATAACCTTGTAAGCCCTGTTTGTTTGTATTGTTACATAAAGGGGAACCTAATACTAACTGATACATTGATCCAAGCAAGTTGGGTGGACAAACTCTATAAACCTTTCTCTCTCCCTCCCTCCCTCCTTCTTCTCTTCCTTCCTCCCCTTCTCCTAAGAGTTGAGAATTAGGATGTCACAAGCATACATATACCAAAATACACTTCGAATAATAGGAAATGAGACTTGACTTCAAGTTGTAGGCTTGCATTCATATTGTTTTCTCTACTGCACAGATATTTTAATAGTATTTATCATTCATGTGCACAATCCCACAGCATTTTTTTTAATCCAATGCTAGACTGATGATGAATGAAATAATATGAGAAAACAAAACTTGACATGGAGTGGCAGTAAAAAAAAAAAAAAAAAAGTTATTTCTTCTTTCTCTTCCCTCTAGGAAATAAGGCAATGGTAGGGTTTACAGAGTTCACACAGGGATGGGAGCACTTTTTAGGCTTTTTGAAGGTCGTTATTCTTGTGTGTGTATTGAAATGAAATCATTGATAGTAACGTAGTTATGCTGTAGAAAACTATTTGGGAAGAGAGAGGAATTAAATTTATATCCTACATTTGCAAACATGTTATCCTCAGTTCAGTGGAGATATGAATCGAATTAGTTGATGTATTTTAAAAGACAATACAATTTCTATTTTCAAGAATTTACAATCTTTGACCAAGCAGATCTTTATCAGACTATAAGAAGACTGGTATTCCTAATATAGGTATCTATATCTGCATCTGTACATCTATACATGTACATACATATATATACACAAAATGCTAGAGTATGTGTGTACATATATACACACATATATATAATATCAACAAAGAGTATATTTACATATATATATATTTGGATTTTTAAATGGGGAATGATGATTTTTTTTTTTTTTACTGGATGTGAAGAAATTGGTGGTTTTCTTTACTAGGCTGTTTTAATCTGCTTTCACAATTTAGTTTAGGAGAAAGCCATCACCTGAACCATTCACTTTTCACCCTTTTGAACTGCCACATGGGAAAGCATTTAAAACAACTTTAACCTTATACATGAGCACAAGCCAACTTTAGTCTTATCCTGTATTTCGCAAAAAATGTGGGCAATTTTCATCAATTACTTTTACATATGTTTCTAGTCCTTTGTTATGGCTAATATGAAGAGGCAAAATTTGTGGAAATAGTACCAGACAGTGATCCTGTTTTAATAAGATTTCCAGTCTAATTATATGTGCTCTAGACGTTCAAATAACATTTGGATCAGCTGCCAAATTTTTTGGGTACTTAACTGAACTGAACTTCTCTGAACAAGTTCACTTTTTAGGGGTAGAAAGATTCTTTCAGAGAAAGCAAATCCCTTGGTCTGGTCAGGAGTTATTTATAATTCTTTTTTTATAGTCTATCTTGCTACATCTGACCTGTATATACCTTTCCTGCTTCACTTACTAGTAAGGAAGTGAAACCATTACTTTGAAAAGAGAAGGTATTTTTTTCTAAGGTAGTGAATGCATATTTTGAACTGTGTCCTGTTAGTTCAAGGTGGGAAAGAAAAAAATGTCTTTTTTTTTATGTTTGTAATTTACATTAAATTAGGCTTATGGCCAGATGATGTCATTTCTGACTCTAAAAGATAATGTTTTCCGATTAATAATAACAACTACACTTTATATCAGTTTTATAATTCCCTCCCCATTTGTTTTAGTACAGATGTGATCCCGACTACTCCCACTGAAATTTCTTAATAATCTCATTTTATAGGAAAAGAAAGATTCTTGGAGGGTTAATGACTAACTGAGCATCTGAGTAGTTCTTGAACTGAGATCTTCTGACTCTTGGTCCGTTATTCATTCTACTAAGCCACAGTTACTTCTAACCTCATATGATTAGCTTTTTCAAGAGGCAGAGAAAAACACAACGAGTAATATGGAAACAGCTCCATTTTATCTGTGAGGTGCCTTAAGTAGAGGTGAAGCCTGAGATACCTAAGCCACATGTAAGCTGAAGTTATGGGAGAGCAGAGAAGTCACCTTTGAGAAAAGTGCCCCCAAAGAGACAAAGAAGGTGGTGGTGTGGATTTCCTATTTTCCAGCTTCAGTCTGTGGCCAAACTGAATAATGAAGCTCCTCTATACAGTTTTGTTTTTTGGGTTTTTTTTTTTTTTTAAGAAATAAAAAGAATAGGGGCACCTGGATGGGCTCAGTCGATTAGGCGTCCGACCTGATTTCTACTTGGGTCATGATCTCAGGGTCATGGGATCAAGCCTCCCCTTGGGCTCTGTGCTCAACGAAGTCTGCTTCTCTCCCTCTCCCTCTGCTCAAGGCCACCACCTGCCCCCGCCATGCTGGCACACACTCTCTCTCTCAAATAAATAAATAAATAAATAAATAAATAAATAAATAAATAAATAAAAATAAATCTTTAAAAAAGAAACAAAAAGAATAAAAACAACAATCTGATGTTCTCAAGTAGCTGGTAGATTCAAAAGGCATTTTAATTTTGCCTTAATTCTTAGAAAGTGGAAAATAGCTCTCTATTTCTTTGCACCAAGGACTCCATACAAAAAAAAAAAAAAAAAGAAACAAACCAAAAAACAAAAAATAAAAAAACAAAAAAAATAAATTTTAACTTATTTGAATGATTTAAGCCAAATCTAGAAAATAACCATTCAAATTCTATCATAGATCCTGTTAATATATTATGAATTGCTGCAATTGTTTGAAAACAATCTCTGGCTGAATTCAACCATTTAAGAGTCTCCAAATACTAAGTTCAGGCAACTGTTTCCTTTCCCCTGAGGATTCTATTCTACTGAAATTACAGAAAAACTTTAAAAGCAACAAAGCAGCAACAATGCTGTCCTTAGAAATCAAGAAATGTTTCTACCAGAACAATAAACGGTTAAGGAATTCCTAGAGACTAGAAATCAAATGATGAAACTGAAGGAGTAAGAAAAGAAAACTGTGGTCCTGGGTACTAGACATAAGCATAGATCTTCCCTAGAGACTCCAAGGTCAGAGTCAATGTGTGAAAGTGAGAGTGGGCCATGGAGCCATCAGCACAGTGATTCCTTAAAGAACTCTCTTTCTTTCCCATGTAAATAATTAGGCCAGCAGCAATGACTTTTACCCTTTGGCTCAGGCCAGGGAACTTTCTAAGAAAGAGTCTGCAAGTGGCCTCAGGGGTGAATTCATTGGGTTCTGAGAGAGAAACATAGTGAAATTTGAGGTAAACATATATTTCAACAGTGGATGTATGAAAAAGATTCCTCCCTAAAAAAAAAAAAAAAAAAAAAAAAAACAAAAAACCCATACCCTATAAACCCTTTTGAATTTGTAAAATATTGCTTGGGTGGGTAAGAGGAGAAGGAGTCTCCAGTTGCCTACTTAGTGGCTCTCTATCTATATACCCTACCGGCCCTGCCCAATAACCTAAAACTACCAATTAATGTCCCCTATTCCAGGAACCTCTTGATGGGGGAAGAGGGTTCTCTCTTTCCATTTTTCTATCTCTCTATCTCTTTCTCTCCATCCCATCATCTATACACAGAGGAAAGCCAACTACAAGTCTCCTACATTAATTAACCTAGTACAGACTTCCTTCAACATAGGAACTGACTCCTTGTGTAGTAGGTACATTAAACAAATAAAATTCATGGAGTATAATCATAAATGCAACTTTATTTTTATTTCTCACCATTCTTTTTATCCCACTGATCAAGCAGGATAGATTTGCCTTACTTTTTGAAGAAAATGCATGACTTGTCTATTCTCTCTTCATTGATAGGAGTATTTTGGTTAGTGTCAATAGCAAAACTGGTGTGGATTCATGGCCTTCAGGTCTCTGGTTCACAATATTGACTGACACTTCAGTATTCATTCAAAGATAAGACTTTTCCCAGATCCCCCAGCTTCTGTGGGTGGGCTGTCTGCTTTTTGGGAAGAGGTTATTCTGGATCTTTTCTCTTTCTCTCTCACTTCTTATCCCACTGATAAGCTTTTCTTTCTAACCCTTCAATGGTTTGGGAGAAAAGGGAATGGGAAAATATTCCTTATTTCATAGAGTTGTTGTGAGAAATGAAGTTATATACCATATTTAATGGAATCCAAAATGCTAATGACTCTAAACCAACTTATTTGATATATCACTAAGAAGGGAAAAACAAATATTGCCAACTAAAATGGAGCATAATACTATTTTAAATCACTTTTGCTGTTTATTTTTTTAATTATTGAAATAACTTTTGCATTTATTTATATGTAGTTTTTGACCACTCTGCTATATAAATAACAAAGGAAGTTATAAGTGAGATAAATTTATTAATGTAGTTCTAAAACGTTTTCATATTCACTCTAACATGTTGGAATCACTTTTTCACTGACATTAATGTGTCTGTTTTTCTACATGCTTTCCTTCTCTATTTCTTAAAAGAATGGTTCTTTTAAAATTCTGGTTCTATTACTGCTTATGGAATTTTTGTCCACACGGCTGACACCCTTCTTACAAGTTTTGATGAACTTATCTTTAATTTTATCAGAAGATATCAAGAAAAGGGTTTTAGACAACAATCAGAACTTATACTTCATCTTCAAAAGATCCTTAAATGGCTTGTTGATTAAAATATTTAGAGGGGCAGTTGTCCAGTCATGCCATAGAAGCAACCAAATAAAGGTATGCAAAATGACAACTGTCATAACTGGATAATTAGCTAATCATAAAATTCTACTGATTGTCAGATGCATCTGGATTTCAAAAGTGTTTTTATATGAGAATGTGGACATATTGAAATTGATAAAATATGATATGTGCACACGGATATGTATATGTCTATGTGTGAACAGTGTCTGGTAAATATTAAACCCTCTATTGTATTAGCTATAATTACTACGATTATTATTATAACTTGAATGATACCCTAAAAGAATGGTTTTGTGTGCTTTGGGGCTGGCATGTATTTTACGATTAACTTTTTATATTGCTGGAAATTTTGTACATATTTTGAAGATTTCTTTCTTGGAAAAAATTGAACACATATCTATGATATGGTAGATGTATTTTTCTCTAGCTGCCAACTCTCCACCCTTTTTGTTAGTTTACTCTATAAATGTTCTTTCTCGTGGGTTCATAGCATGCTCTCAGGTCGTTCTCTTGGGTAGGATTTAAAACTCTTCTCTCTTGGGGTGCCTGGCTGGCTCAGCTGGAAGAGCATGTGACTGTTGATCTTGGGGTCATGACTTTGAGCCCTACCTTGGGTGTAGAGATTACTAAAAAAAAAAATAAAGTATAAAAAATTAAACAAAACACTTCTCTCTTATGTATAGCACATATCTTGTCCATGAGAAACTCTCAGGAATACTGTATCCAATCTAGTCTGGAATCAGACTGATCTTCAGGCAATAACTACTCTCCTTTTCCCCCTTCCAAAGAAGTTGATAAATTTGGCAATCTACGTCTGTATTTTCAAATTATGAGTTATACCCAGTCTACTGTCCTCTAAACCCTCTTCTCTTTTCTCTCCTCCCTCCCTTAAGAACATCCTATAGACAAAGCTTGAAAAGCTTAATTAGATTACAGTAATGTAATAAAATTTGACAAACTGCTAATAGTGGTAATATGTGTGGATTGGAACTCAAGGTTCATGTGGCAAATGTAGGGGGACTTTTATGTTTCATTTTAAACTTCTCAGTACTATTTGGAAAAATAATGTCAAATGGAACAAATACCCTAAAAGAAAAAAAGTAGAATTGTATCTATAGACATACTTCTGTGATTCATCTTTCCTCACTAGCTTGATGAAGGATGTAATTGCCTAGTTTCATTCTCATCTTCGTTACCTAGACACAGTCTTCCCTGGTGCATTCTTACTTTAGTGTTCCATGTTTTCCTCTACATTCATGGCTTCATGCATGCTACTCTTTCTGTTTAAGACAGATAGTCCTTGCTTAGGATCCCTACAGACAGCTACTCCTTCTTCATGACTAAATGGTTTCACCACCTCCTCTAGAAGGTTCTCCTCTCTTTGCCTCTGAGCTTTTCTTTATAATAGCTTGTAACACACTATATTCATCACACATAGAAGAATTATAATATTAATTATACCTATGAAAACAGTAAGTTGGTTAAAGAAAATTTTGCGTTTTCTGGTAATTCTGCTATCACCTCTTTTTTTTTAATTTTTTTTAAAGATTTTATTTATTTATTTGACAGAGACAGAGATAGCGAGAGCAGGAACACAAGTAGCAGGAGGGGGAGAGGGAGAAGCAGGCTTCCCCCCGAGGAGGGAGCCCGATGTGGGACTCGACCCCAGGACCCTGAGATCATGACCTGAGCCGAAGGCAGACGCTTAACGACTGAGCCACCCAGGCGCCCTGCTATCACCTCTTAATAGAAGGCTAATACTGGTTGTTATTCATTATTCCAACTCCAGTACCAAGCACAAGACCTGGCGATAGTAGATATGCAATACATATTTACTGGGGAAATTTGAATGGATATAATCTTGAGACGAATACAGAAACATTTACAACCATAATTTTCCAACATGTGGAGAAGTAAACAGAGATGTCTTCTCTATTACTCATTTGATCAGGCCTGTCTTATAAATTAAGCCCTGAAATTATGTATGTGCATATTATGTGTGGCTTCTTTTTTCTGCAGTTTTTCTGAAAGCAATTTATGATTCTTAACTTCAGTCCTGTAAAACAAAGCCATATTAAGTTCTCTTTGATAACTATAATTTCTCAAATAGAATGCAGAATTAAAGTCCACGTATTTAAACCGTCCTCTATAGAATATCATATTTGGTGAGTAAAAGCTATTTTCATTTTTATTTTTGTTTTTATTGAGAATCAGATTTCTTAAGGAATTATTTGAAGAAATATTTTGAGAGTTTGAAGAACTTTGAGAATTGTTTAAGCAGCAGAAGTCTTAACTGGGCAAGTCCTATCTTTACACTAAAATGATAAATTTACAGGTATAACTTTTTCTGATAGAGCAACAACTTTCTTGTGCAAACATTATAACTTTTCTTCCATTGACCTCTACACCTTGAAGGGGTTTCCTAAAATATGGTTCTTTCCCTTCTTCAATTGGATACCCTATACATCATTTGGTTCCTTGTTAAATGTCACTTTTGCCAGGAAGCCTTCCTCATCTGCAGATGATATAGGCTCCCTATTGTTCCTTTCATGGCCTTCTATTTACCTTTTTTTTTTTTTTTACCTTTCCTCATGGTTTTATCAGAATTGGCATTCATTCATTCATTCACTCACTCACTCACTTATCAATGCAATTGTATATTTGATATCTCTCCCTTTCTCTTCTCTACCACAAATTTTATTAGGGCTGGAAAATATATAGGTCTTATTCTTTACTGTATCTAATGCTTAGACGGACACCTCATATACTACAGGATCTCAATAATATCTAGTAAGTGAATAAATTAAAAGACTCAAGAATATTAGGAAGGAAATTTGCAGGTAATTGAACAAATTTGGAAAGACATGCGTGATTTGCCCATGTGGGCAAATGTGAATTCTTTAAGCTGAAAAAGACCTACTTCTATTTTTTGAAAAACATGTTTTACTAGCTTTTCACCTTTACTTTAAAAAGATATGCAAAAACTTCTTTGCCACATCAGCATGTCTTAAATAAGTGAGTAATTAAAAAGTGCAGTGTATTGCATAAGATTGTCTACAGTGCTCATCTAATTACTTAGGACCTTTCTACCATTAAAATAGATCCTGACCCTGCCAGGTTAGTCATGCCCAAATTTAGAAGGAAGAATTCCTTCTTCTAGAGGATTGGTAGTTGTTTGTTTCTTTTGTTCTGTGTGGCAAAACTTTTTTTTTTTCTGCTGATATTTTAAAAATATATTTTTTAAGAGATATGAATGACTAGTCAAAGGGGAGAAATTTTCAGAAATGAAAATGCTGTAAATAACTTATAATTTTGAAATTTTTCTCCCTTCCTCCTTTTATATTAGTATAAAGAATAAGAACCCTCATGCACTAAACTTGCAGCTTCTGCAGGTCAACCTTCAGAAACAAACAAAACCCCAACAGTGTAAAATCCTTAGATTTGTCCTGAAAATGAGTAATAAATCTCCCAGCTTGCCAGTTCCAAACAGATTCTTTGAAGGCATTGTTAATCTAGACAGAGGATAGACTATTGGACAAAACGGATGTAGACCTTATATTCCTAAGGGATTCTAGCTTAAGTGGTATTGTTATAGGCCTTCCTGTGTGACTTGGAAAAGTGGTTTTTTCTTGGAGGTGGCCCAGGCTGCCAGTGAGACCAAGGTGTGGAAATGTGATATAGTCCTGTTCTTCAGGCAACAGCCACTTTGCAAATAAGTTGGTTTTCAAATTGGGGTCACCTCAGGTCACTCTTAGAAGCAGGAGTGGTGAGTGAGCTCGGCACCTGGTAGCTACCACTAATACCACATTTGGGAGATTTTGCTGCGGCAGCTGAATTAACAGCTGGGATTCTAAAATCCTTAACTTGCACATAGGATTTAGCTTTCTCACCCACAAAATTATGGTCCTATATATACCATCTGTGTGTCACTTTATATTTACGAAATTATAAAAAAAAGAATTTATTGGGGAAGTAAAGAAATATTTTTGAAAATAATTTAAAACCATGAATCTGTGGCTTAGAAATGCAGTTCTTGATAAGACACGGTCCATTAGACATAACAACAGTCATTAACAAAGAATAGCTATTTAGCTAGTAACTTTTGAGAGGAATCGTTATTAATTTAAAAACCCCAAAACCAGAAGCTATTGAAAAGGTTATCTATCCTCTTTACCAATAATAGGAGAAAACTTTAGAAACTGCTACAGAGTTCATCAAATACTTTATTCTCTTTAACGATATCAATTTTAATATACAATGGAAAGAAAAATGAAAGCTAACCTCGTGGCACCTTCAAATGTCTTTTTTTCCCCCCTTGTATTCAAGGGCATTTGCTTTTTGCTGGAGGGATTGAATGGGAGGACTGGCTGCCAAAGTGCAGGTCACTTTGTCAAGGGTAAGACCTTTTAAGAAACAGAAAAGCCTGATTTTACCAGACTAATGTGTACAGGTGAGATGCAAATCTACCACCACTGGTTCCCATTGGTGTCATTAGCTCTCCTGTCCCATAAATAAATAGCCGCTGTGAGAAAGAGCTTCTAGGTATTGTGTTGCTACTTCTGAGTGCTAGCCTGCAAACAAGGGAAGAATGATCAAAGAGAAAGTGTTCCCCAAATAGGCGATCCCTATGGACTGAGGCATTGTGCTGGTCTTCGGAACAAAGGGCATGACTTCTGTGGCTTCTATAGAGGACTTTGTCAGTTTTCATCACTTCTCTTGATAAGTAATTAGTGAATTTTTTTTTTCATGTCTCTGCACTGTGGTTGTCTTAAGTTCACTGTTTATATTATTGCATAGGTAGAAGGGAACTCAGGAACCTCTTACAAAGCAGAAACATTTTCACATTTGCTTTTTTCTAGAACTGTAGAGTCACATACTTATTTTTCTTATTGCAAATGGCTGAGTTCAAGTGGGAGTGGAGGATTTTCTTTTTAATTTGAGTTTGGCAAATTATCAATTCAAATATGCTGCTTAGTTTGGGGAATTAAAAAAATCAAGTAGAATCCTGCTTGAAATGGATAGTTACTCTTTCTCCAGATTTTGGATATGACTTAACATGAACTTTTATAAAGACATTTTTTTTTCTTTGAAAACAGCTTTAGGTTATTAATCTGATGTTGAAGTTTATAATCTGAAATGATTTGTTTGTTTTTCATAAAAGATTCCCAGTGTCAGTAATTCCATAACTGTATGGTCCTAATTTAAAATAATTGTTCTGAAGTAAAAATAAGCAACTCTGTCACTGTGGGGCTTTAAAGGAAAGGGCAGTCTTCCAAATGAATTATAGACAAATTGACCCTCATAAGATTTTTATTCTTATCTAAAAACCCATTCTTTGCCAGTAAACCTCATGACTTTTTGTGGCTAGGGAAGCACAGTTCTTAATGGCCCATTACCCTCAGCCTTCCTGATCCAGACAAGTAAATGCAAGCCCATGCCTCAGGAAGAATGATTGATTTAGTTACATGGACATAATTGTTCTATTAGGAAGAATCAGTTCGTTAAAGCTTTGGGGAATGAGAAAGTTAGAGGTGAGCCTGGCTAGATTTACCTTGATGTGGAGACAATCAAGTGAGGAGAAATCAGTTGGCATCTATTTAATACTCTATGATGTGTAAAAACTATTCTAAGAAATTAAGTTGCTATTTCTATTTTTTCCTCTCAAAAGGGAGAAATCAGTACTTTTAGTTAAATTGTAAATTTCACTTATAAGTAAAGATGAAATAATTTCAAGGTATATGAAACTTCTTTAGGGATAGAATTTCATGCTTATATGTATTTTACAAATATTGCTAGTATGGACCCTTTGTAGATAAGGCTCAGGTTTACCAAAGGACAGAGGAGCATATTACAGAAACAAGTTGATATTGTAAGAGTAAGGAAAAAATACATGTATGATTATATATATATAATTGTATATATTATATAGAACTATATAGTATATATTATATAATTGTGTATATAATTATATTATTCTATGGGCAATAGGATATATCACTGATAGATCCATAGAGCTATAAGACTGTAATAATAATAATACATTGAATTTATTTGCCTTTTTGCAGTTTTGGCAGAAATCTGATTTTTCACAGAGACTCATAGTCACTTCCTTTTATCCCTATTACTCCTGTGGAAACTGACTCGCAGAGCCACCTTGATTGTGAGTACCAAACCTAGACTTGATTCTAGGCCTTTTGGATCTTGAGACTATCTAAGTAATTCCACTTATTTTCTATAAAATGAAATTAAAATTTTGGGATTTCAGATTTACTCAAGATCATGAATTTAATTGACTCATATTAAAATAAACCTTACTGAGTTTTTTTTTTTTTTTTTTTTAAAGATTTTATTTATTTTGAGAGAGAGAGTGCACCAGCAGGAGGAGTGGGAGAGAGAGAAGCAGGCTCCTGGCTGAGCAGGGAGCCCGATGTGGGGCTCGATCCCAGGACCCTGAGATCATGACCTGAGCTGAAGGCAGACGCTTAACCAACTGAGCCACCCAGGCGCCCCAAACTTTACTGAGTTTTTAAATAATTCATAAGTACCTTTTATTATAAAGGATTTAAACCATACAGACACAAGAATTAAAATAAGAAATCATCTTTCTTCCCTATTCTAGCTACAACCTTTGTCAGTTTGCTGTGAATCATTTCAGACATACCTGTAGGGACTTAACCACAAAGGAACATGTATACAGATGTACACATACCTTCTCTCTCTCACAGAAACAGTTTCTGATTTATTTATTTATAAATGAATGATAAAATTAATAATTTTCAATGTGTTCTCTGCAACCTGATTTTAAAACTCAATACAAGAAGAGAAATTTTTTTTTTTTTTCAAGATTGATTTATTGTTTTAGAGAGAGGGAGTGAGGACGAGCGAGCACGGGAGAGGCAGAGGGAGAGGGAAAGAGAGAATTTGAAGTAGACTCCCTGATATGTGTGGAGCCCCAGTCGGGGCTGGAAACCACGACCCTGAGATCAAGAGTCAGACCATTCAGGGGCACCTGGGTGGCTCAGTCGTTAAGCATCTGCCTTCAGCTCAGGTCATGATCCCAGTGTCCTGGGATCGAGCCCCGCATCGGGCTCCCTGCTCAGTGGGAAGCCTGCTTCTCCCTCTCCCACGCCCCCTGCTTGTGTTCCCTCTCTTGCCCTGTCTCTCTCTCAAACAAATAAATAAAATCTTAAAAAAAAAAAAAAAAGAGTGAGACCATTCAGAGTCACCCAGGCACCATAGAAAAGAAACTCTTGTATTCAAAATAGCTATCCTATTCTTTTAAATTGCTACATAGTATTGCTTAATATAGAAAACCATAACTTAGAACCATTTTCATGTTTTGGTTGGCACTTACATAGTTTTAAGTTTATTTTCTTCAAACAAGTGGGTAGCTTGTAAAGATATTGGAATATTTTAAAGAATAAATTCTAGAGGTGATAGATACTGGAAATTGCCTTTCATTAAGGTTCTACACATTTTTACTCAATAAATCATTGGTGGAGGTCGTCAAGAGGACGTGACCACTACTTGACCCCAGTGCTAGATCCAGGTGATCAGAGGCTCGCCTCGCCCACGTCCTTGGAATATACATTCCCTTCTAGGTTCCCCCAGCTGGAGTCATTTTCAAAGACATAGCCCTGAGAGAGTAAGGTGCTGTTGGGACGTTCTGGACTGAACACATGCCTAATCCCTGTTAAGACCCTATATAAGCTTTTAAGATTCTGGCGGAGATCTACTCATCCTGCAGCCGCCCAAGATAAACCTCCTAAGTAAGTTGCCTTGCCTATTAAACTGCCACCTACTAACCTGGAGTAGCCTGTCTCTCCTCAGTTTCTCTTTGTCTTCCCTGTTGGGGTACCAGTTTCAGATTTCACCCAGGAAGTTCCCAAGTTTGGAAACCAACATAAATCTACCAATTTAGACTGAAAAATATACATACTCATTTTTTATTTGTGCAATGGAAAAATGGGTATCTATTTAAAAAAATATTAGGTGTGTCTGAGCACATTTTCATTTGTTTAGTAGCTGCTTGTATTCTTTTCTCTGTGCAATATCTGTAAATAAACAATCCATTTCTTTAATTTTATTTTTTATTTAAGTTTTTATTTAAATTCCAGTTAGTTAACATACAGTATAATTAGTTTCAGGGGTACAATATAGTGATTCAACACTTCCACACAACACCCTGTGCTCATGACAAGTGCTCTCCTTAGTCCCCATCACCTATTTCACCCACCCTCCCACCCCTCTGGGAACCATCAGTTTGTTGACTATAGTTAAAAGTCTGTTTCTCGGGGCCCCTGGGTGGCTCAGTTAGGTGAGTGTCCTCCTTTGGCTCAGGTCATGGTCCCGGAGTCCTGGGATTGAGTCCCGCATCCAGTTCCCTGCTCAGCGGGGAGTCTGTTTCTCCCTCTGACCCTCCCTCCTCTCATGCTCTCTCACTCTCTCTCTCAAAAAAATAAATAAATCTTAAAAAAAAAAAAAGAGTCTGTTTCTTGGTTTGCCTCTCTCTTTTCTTCCCCTTTGCTTGTTAGTTTTGTTTCTTAAATTCCACATATGGGTGAAATCATATGGTATTTGTCTTTCTCTGACTGACTTATTTCATTTAGCATAATACTCTAGCTCCTTCCATGCCATTGGTAATGGCAAGATTTCATTCTTTTTTATGGCTGAGTATTATTCTAACCTATTTGTTAAATAAACTGTGCATTCCTTACTGATTTCAAAAGTCAAAAATAAATATACTGACTCCTTATTTACATATAAATCAATCTATTTCTGGAATATCTCTTCTGTTCCATTTCTCCTCTTACCTATATCTGTTCTCAGCACCTCATTTTACTCTATATTTCTAGAAGCTTTTACTAGAGCATGTTATCATATATAATTTTTTTTCTTTTTTTTCCCAAAATTGTCTATGTGGGGGCTTTTCTTTTCTGTAAAGACCTTCCATTCATTAGACTCAGCTTTTCAAATTCCATTAAAAAGTTGAAATTTTGGTTGAGATTTCATGTCATTTGTACATGAATTTGGAAAGAATCATAATGTTCACAGTGTTGACTCATTTAAGAGAGTGGGGATGTGTGTGTTGTGTGTATCCTTCAGGACATTTCATAGTTTTTTAAATTATTTATCATTCAAGTCTTGTAAATTTCTTTTTTTAAAAAGATTTTATTTTTTAAATAAACTCTACACCAAGTGTGGGGCTCAAACTCACAACCCTGAGATCAAGAGTGGCATGCTCTAATGACTGAGCTAGCCAGATGCCCTGTGTCTTGTAAATTTCACATTAGTTTTATTCTTAGAATTTTATATTTAAAAATTTTGTCTCTTTTATTTAAATATAATTGACATAAAATGGCAAATTCAAGGTATACAATATATTTATTTGATACATTTATATATTGCAATGTTTTCTGATCTATTTTTTCACTACTTGTTTTCTTTGCTTTTCAGTTTTCAAAGTTTCTATAGATATAACATCAAATTCAGAGATTATCTTCCCTCAACTGTGTCCAGTCTGCTAATAAGCCCATCAAAGGTATCCATTACAGTGTTTTTCATCCCTTACATTTCTTTTTGGTTCTTTCTTAGGATTTCCGTCTCTCTACTTGCATTGCCCATCTCTAATCACATGCTGTCTATTTTATCCGTTAGAGCTCTTAATACATTCGTCATAGTTGTTTAAATTCCTGGTCCGATAATTCCAACATCCCTGCCATGTCTGGTTCTGATGCTTGTTTAGGTTCTTTAAACTGATTGTTGCCTTTTAGTATGTTTTATAGTTTTTTCTTGATAAGTGGACATGATGTGCTGGAAATAGGCCTTTAGTAATGTGGTGGTGAGCTATGTGGGGGAGGAGGGAGTGTTCTAGATTCCTGTCATCAGGTTTGTCTTTTAGCAAGTGTGCTTCGCAAGAGTTTCTCATTCCCTGCCCCAACCCCCCTTAAGTGGGACAGAAGGCTAGAATGGGCTGGAATTGGGTAATTCCCCTTCTCTCATTTGGAAGGCTAGAGTTGGCTTTAGGAACTTACTTTCCCCACGTTAGGCTCTGATAATACCCCAGCGGGTTAGACTCTGGTTAACTAGTTTTACCTGAGGACAGGCATGGCTAAGAAGAACCAAATGCTGTGGTGTAGTTCAAAATGGCCGTTTCCCCCCTTCCCCTTGCTATAAGCCCAAGGGAATTTTCCTCTGTTATGGACTATGGAAACCCAGTCAAGCTTCTGGTGGTAAGTCTCACGGTAGTGTGGGGGGCCCTATGCTTGAGTCCCATTGGAGTTTTTAACTGTCAGAGTTGTCTGCACTGAGATCCAGTAGTTGGTCAGTTACCAGTTCACGTTTTCCTACCCTGGCACTGCTTCCTGCAGGTTGAATCTTTGCTCCAGGAAGCTGTCATTTCCTGTATTTGTCTGTCTGTCCAGTCTTGAGGGCTGCAGAGTGCCCTGTGTCCCCCCTCTCTAGGATCCTAGAAGAGGTGTTGATTTTTCAGCCTGTTCAACTTTTTACTTGCTGCTACAATGGATGATAACTTCCAAGCTGACAGTGTGTTTTCTTTTATATCTGGTTGTTATTATTTATTGAAAAACTGTTGAATTTCACTGCTGATTAGTTTATGACAGTCTTGATAATTAGTGAATCTAATAGTGCCTGAACTTATATCTTTACTGTCTAGGTGTAAAATTATGTCATCTGTGCAAATGATAATTTTCATTTTCTTTTAAATATTCATACTCATTTATTATTATTTATTATATTGAATAGAACTTCATTATTCTATTCTTGAATTTACTAGAAAGTCTTATAATACTTGCCCTCCCTATATTTTTTAATGAAAAATAATCCTTTGACTTTATGAATGTGGAATTGGATAATTTCTTTTTGTTTTGTTTTTTTTTAATTAATTAATTTATTTATTTATTTATTTTTTATTCTTATGTTAATCCCCATACATTACATCATTAGTTTTAGATGTAGTGTTCCATGATTCATTGTTTGTGCATAACACCCAATGCTCCATGCAGAATGTGCCCTCCTCAATACCCACCACCAGGCTAACCCATTCTCCCACACCCTCCCCTCTAGAACCCTCAGTTTGTTTTTCAGAGTCCATCGGAATTCTTAATCGCAGGAAACAAACTGAGGGTTGCTGGAGTGGAGGGTGGGGTGGGAGGGATGGGGTGGCTGGGTGATAGACACTGGGGAGGGTATGTGCTCTGGTAAGCGCTGTGAATTGTGCAAGACTGTTGAATCTCAGATCTGTACCTCTGAAACAAATAATGCAATATATGTTAAGAAAAAAAAAAAAGAAGAAGAAGAAGAAGAAGGTAGCAGGAGGGGAAGAATGAAGCGGGGGAAATCGGAGGGGTAGACGAACCATGAGAGACGATGGATAATTTCATTTTTATCTTCAAATCCCTTGATGGTAAAATTGTATAGAACAGTCATTTGTATATTTTAGATTTCCATTATATTTATAGTTATGTTTGCATAGATACCTCACAATACTTTTTATCTTCTTTTTCTCTTGATAAAAATTAAAAATACTTATTTTATATTATAATTTTATGAGCACCAGTTTGGCTTTATTAATGTGTTTTGTTGTTTTCTATTTAGTTTGCTTCTGCTTTCTAGTTTTAACATTTATACTTTAGGATTTGTTATTTTTTTTCCTCATTTTGAGTTCCTTTTCTTGCATATCTGAGAAGTCCCAATTTTGGCGGTTTTTTAATTGAATTCAAAGGTCAAAACAATGTTCCTTTTGTGGTATTATGTTCCAAGATTCAATGTTATGGATAAAAAATATTAATATAATTTCATTCTTTATAAGAATCCTATGTTGCAAGAAAAGATAGCAAACCCCAATAAAGTCTAAGTTATAAAATGCAAATAAGAGAAACCTAGATGACTAACAGTTATATAAAAAGATGCTCAAGCTTATTTGTAATCCTAGAAATTAAAATTAAAATGTGATACTACTTTGTACTCATCAGATTGAGAAACAATGATATGTAGTTTTATAACTCCAAGTGCTGGGAGATATTTAGGTAGAAACAAATCTTGTATACTGATGTTGAAAGTATAGACTGGCTCAACCTCATTGTCAAGACATCTTTTATCACTTGGTGAAATGAAGTATGACCACCCAGCAACCCAGAAACCCAGCTCATAGGTGTACATCCCAGAGAAATTCTACACAGGGTGTAAGGAGACATGGATGATGATTGTAATAGCAAAGTGTTAGAGTCAATCTAACCATCACTGGGAAAATGGACAAGTGTAATGTGGTTATGCTCTACAACGTATCCTGCAGCAGCTGGAAACTATGACGAGATATACACAAAGAACTTGATAACTCTTAAGAACACAGTTATCTGTGAAAAAACAAAACAAAGCAAAAGTAACATAGTGAGGTTTCCGGCACAATATGCTTATATATTTTAAATACAAAAATGCAACTTTATATGTCCCTATTAACATAAAAGAGTAAAGGGCCAAGAATAACAAAGATGTTTCTGAAGAATGAAATTAAGAATAGGAGACTAGCCCTTTTAGAGATCAAGACTTATTATAAAGATGTAGTCATTAAGACATACCCTATAAGGAATAGATTAGAATAGGACACAGGGCTGGGAAACAGAAACATGCATTTATTGAATTTTATTTATGACAGAAGTGGCATGATCAGTAAGTAAAGAATGGAAGGACATTTAATCAGTGAAATTGTACAAATGCTTGTTGGTGTGGAAATATCAAAGTGTGGAATAGGAAGTGTGTAGACTATATGCCCACCAAAAAAGGAGTAATAGAATATTCATGAAGAATTTTAATCGTGACTATAATTATTTTCTAAATAATCAGACAGGTTCTTAAGTACTTTCTAACCTAAGAGTGGTTTAAAATAAAGTTTTAAAACTTCCAATTGGAATTTTCGTTCCTAAGTTCTAAAACTTTTCAGAATGATTACATAGCTAGCTAATGGAATCTAGTTTAAAACACATTTTGTGAATTGAAGATTTCATATGATCAGTTTTTATAAATGTTCCAGAATCTGTTGAAAAGAAAATTTCTACTATCATAGTATGTTCTATATGCATTATGTGTCAGACTGTTATTTACATTTTCTGTGTTTTATTTAGAGATTCTGCTATTTACTTTTAAATTTTTTGATTTTTTTTCTATTTCTGCTATTTTGGGAGGTTTATACTTTTATTTTGGTACTCATTGAAGTTAACTTTATAAATTTATATAATACGCTTAAACATTTTTTATTGACTCATTGACTTTAGAGGTTGTCTTTTATTGACTACCTAGTATGATGGATAAAAAGAATTAGTACATTTATCATTCCTTCAACTTATCTTTACGACCACTCCAGTTTTGTGTTAGTTTTGTTTGTTTTCATGGATATTAAACCCTACCGAAGGAAAAATTACAAACCAAAACAATTATGGATCTTTCTGTTGTCCTGTGGTGTCCCTTCCTCAGTTATTTAGAAAGAGATGTGGGAAAATAATGATTCCAGACTTGATCTTTGCTCTTATTCCTTTGTAATTTTGTTAGTTCTATTTCAAGGTTCAGTTCTACTGGTTAAGAGTGTAGCCTATGATCTTAAAACACCTTTATATTTCCTTTCTTTTTTCTACTCAATTCATGAGCTCAGCTTCATTGGAGGCATCACTTCTTCCAGACAGAATATGTGAAAGATAGGAAAACTTGACTTTGGCCAAGGAGCTCCTAGGTGAGGACATAGGAAATGGAGGGTTTCTTGAAATTTTTCCCTTGGCCATTAACTTCCTAAGAGCTTCTACTGTATTTTCTCTTTTGATTTTTGTGCTGGTTAGACTCAAACAAATGTTTATTTAATTATATTTGTTAGCATTTCACATCTTTTTATTATGAAAAAATTTAAACATATTCAAAATAAGAGAATATTATATAATATAATCCCATGTACTCATTACCCAGCTTCTAGAGTTATCAACTTCATGTCCAATTGGGTTCATTTATACTCTCATCTTGTTCCTATTCCTGTCTCCTGGATTACTTTGGAGATAACACCAGATAATCATATTATATAATTTATATGTATTTTCAATATATCTCTAAATGATGACTCATTAAAAAATATAACCTCTATTATTATATAAAACTGTAAAAAGAATCCCTTAATAGGATTAAACATACAAAGATTGTTTAAATTTCCACAGTTATATCTCACTCTTTCTAAGAATTTTATTCTTCCAGTCAGTATCCAAATAAATTCCATGCATAGCAAATGGTGGGCATGTCTCTTATCCCACTAGTATTTTTCTTACGATTTTTTTTGTTGAAGAAAACTTATAGTTTGTGTTATAGAGTTTCTCACAGTCTGAGTTGTGCTGATTGCATCCTGTGGCATTTCTGCATGGGTCCTGTGTTCTTTTTCCTATACATTGATTAGATTGAGTCTTTATTTTATTTTATTTTTTGGTGAAGCTTCTTGTTACGTGGTGGTATATGTCCGTTAGAAGAGTCATAAAATCTGCTTGCCTTTCTTTTTGTGAATTTAGCAGCCATTGATAATCACTGCTAGAAAGGGTTGCAAAAGGGTGATATTCTAATTAAATCATTCCTTTTAAATTATTACCCAAAATACATAGATGAATAAAAAATTCTCCCTCATGGATTTTTTATCTGAGTTCAGAGCATAATGGATAGAATTGCAAGAGAGATGCTTGAGTCATTTCCTTATTTATCATATTTCAAAATCATGAGTTAGTTCCCCAATATTCTTGCAAAATCTCCAATTAGGTTTTTAAAAATAAATATTATTAAGAACCTATTTTTTAAAGATTTTTATTTATTTATTTATTTGTCAGACAGAGAGAGGGAGAGCGAGAGCATAAGCAGGGGAAGCGGCAGGCAGAGGGAGAAGCAGGCTTCCCGCTGAGCAGGGAGCCATACGTGGGGCTCCATCCCAGGACCCTGGGATCATGACCTGGGCCGGAGGCAGATGCTTAACTGACTGAGCCGCCCAGACGTCCCTTAATTAAGAACTTATAGTTTTACACATTTGATGTGTTTTTTAAGCCTTTAAAATTATCATTCTTATTCAAGCTCAAATTTCCGCAGTTTTGGGTAGTGGGATCTTCTTCCAAAGGGAGTCCTTTTGACATGATCCCAATAATGTTTGCTTTCTTACTGTCTGGTTTGACAACATATTCTAGGCTCAACTTGTATATTTTCTGTCCCAGCTTGAAATCTAAAAGATTTTTGAGGTGCTCTGGTTCTTTTGTGAGAGATGGTATTTGGAAACCAAATTCTGTTTGAGAGGGATATTTATTGTTCCTGTGTAGGCATTTTTAGTGAAAAGAAGTCGAGCATATTAAAAAAAAAAAAATATATATATATATATATATATATATATAATCATGGAGTCATATATATTCCAATTAAAATTTAACAAATTCAGGAACTCAGGGATTTTACTTAATCAAATTCCTCTTACATATGGCCCTCCTTTCCTCATGACGAAAATTTCCAGTTTTTATAGACATCATTATTATTATTCGTTTTCTTTTTTTTTTTTAAGATTTTATTTATTTATTCATGAGAGACAGAGAGAGAGAGAGAGAGAGAGGCAGAGGGAGAAGCAGGCTCCCAAGGAGCAGGGAGCCCGATGTGGGACTCGATTCCAGGACCTTGGGATCATGACCTGAGCCGAAGGCAGACGCTTAACCATCTGAGCCACCCAGGCGCCCTTTTTTTTTTTTTTTTAAATCTGTATAGCATACTCAGGAAAACAGTACTAACACTCGAAAATACAGTTATGGTAAATAGCTTGAGAATTTTTTCTTTCATTTTTTTTTTTCCCTCTTAGTGTATATCCCACTAGGAATGAACAGTTTGTTGTGTTTTAAAAGTCAAATAAAAAAAAAGAGGCACCTTGGGGGCTCAGTCGGTTAAGTGTCTGAATCTTGGTTTCAGCTCAGGTCATGGTCTCATAGTCATGACATTGAGCCCCATGTGGAGCTCTGCGCTCAGTGGGGAGTCTGCTTGTAATTCTTTCACTTTCCCTCTTCACCTCCCTTCCCTCACGTGCATGGGTGCACACTCTCTCTTGCTCTCTCTGTCTCTAAAATTTTTAAAAAACCGAATTTTTAAAAATAAATAAATAAGTAAAAATCACTTAAATAATTCCTTTTAGTGTAGTTACTTTTATCAACTCTACACAGGCAACGCTCACTTTTTATTAATCTTCTGCTGGAATTTTAAGATTAAAAAAATCCCAGTTTGTATTTATAAAAATATTTGTTATTTTATCAACTCCGTTTCCTTTTTTCTCCTACCCAAGTACTAAGCAGGCCCAGTCCTGCTTCGCTTCCAAGATCAGAAGAGATCGGGGGCTTACAGGTTGGTTTGGTTGTAGATTCTTTTTTTTTTCCCCTAAAACCTTTTGTTTGTGGTTTATCTCTCCACTTTAAAAAATATAAGCAGATATACTCTTTCTTAGATTAATGGTAGGATTTAAAGCATCTTTAAAGATGAGTAATGTGTGTGTGTGTGTGAGAGAGAGAGAGAGAGAGCGTGCTAGAAAGAGAGAGAGAGAGAAAGAGACAGAGAGAGAAATTGAGAGAGTGAGGGAGAGAGAGACAGCACAGGTTTAAGAATGTATGCTAAATTTTGGCTTGGCAAAGAAGTTTGGATTTATAGAAACTTGCCAAGATGCTTTCAGTGTACACATTTATAACTAGGAGTCTGTTTAATTTGATTGTTAATATGCTAAAGTTTATAATGACATGACTTTTTTTTTCCTAACATATTCTCTGAGGTCGTTTACTTTTCAAAAAAATACATGGATTCCATTGAGTTTATTTGAGTAATTGTGAATATAGCCTTTGTTCACATCCCCATGTGTAAAGGTATCTTTGACAAATACAAGGTTATTTGGAATTTTTTTAAAATTAAAAATATTGAAATGCAGCAGTGAGCTCAATGTGACTTGATAATATTCACATTTAACTATGAATGAAATAAGCTTATCAATATTATGTATTAACATTGCTATATTGATTCTTCAAATTTAATTTAACATAGCTCTAATCTTTGAGAATAATTTCTCTATTTTGCTATTTGGATAATTGCCAATGATCCTTGCCTTCTGGTATTTAGGCCCTTTTGTTTTCTCCTCCCACATTAGACCCAGCTTGATTCAGTATACTTTTCTCTAGTATTTTCAATTCATTTTATCATTTCTTATAGTATTTACATATATTGATAACTGTCAAATTATGACATGTTAAAAAGAAGACTTTATCTACTGGGATTCTAGGCAAAATACTCATCTTAAGAAATGCAGTTAATGGATGATGGATGAGGCTTTCCAAGTGACTAGTCATGGTTGGAAATATGTTCAAGACTTGGAGGAAATGTAGTGAAAGGTGAACAGTGTGACACTGTGGTTGTTCTGGGACAAGGTAGAAGGAAAGAGAGATTCTTAATATTTTGAAAATTAAATGTGGGAGCATGAGGGTCTAAAGAGATTTTTTAAAAAATGCTGTGTGATATCCTTGGGCCACATTCTCAAGAAAACCTATTATCAAATTTTTCTGATTAGTTACTGTGTAAAGAGTTAGACTCATATTTCTTTGTGGTGAATCCTGGGTTTTATAGCTAGAGCATGCCTGCCTAGTTTTATATTGATTTTTATCTATTATTTCATCTTTCTTGTCTTCTGGACTCATTGTTCTCATCCTATACACAGTCCAAATCTGCTCTTCTGACTCTGTATCAATACAAGGAAATACCATCTAACTTATGACTCAAGATAGAAACAAGAGAGTCATCCTTAACATTTACCTGTCCCTTAATTTTCGTAATCATTCACTGAGTCTTGTCAAGATTCTCCCTGAAATATCTCTCAAATCTGTCCACTTGGATCACAACCTCACTGACATTGCTTTAAATTAAAAACTCAAGGTGTGTTCTAAACTATTAAAATAGCTTCCTGACTCTTAATGTCTATCTCCAGAATCTGTCTCGCTTTAAGTTATTTTCTCCACTTCCATTAGTTTTTGTTATAAAACACAGATATGACACTGCTGAATTTTAGATAGAAACCTTCAATGGTAATGAATTTCCAACTGTTGAAAGTCCAGATACCTTATGAGGTCATGGCAGGTTCATCACCTTGATTCAATATATCTTTGGGGATTTCACTGCTATCCAAAAGAATTCTCTTACCTGTAAAGAGAATCCATTACTGAAGATTTTGACAGCCGTTGGTTGGTCCAGGGATGGGCACTGGACAATGCAGAGGCAATTCAAAACGCTTTTTGGTGGGGGTGGGGGGTGGGGGGTGGGCTAGTGAGAGGAGTTGGAGTTGGGCTGGAGAAATGGAGAAAGGGAAAAATAAAGATTAAAATTTGGTCTGAAATTTGTCTCTCCATTTGACTAGATCTCTTTCATGTGAATTTAAGTGGATGTTGATGATCATTTTCCTGTGGCTTGAGTAGCAGAGAGGATATGTATGCTGAGAAAAATTATTTAAACAGATAATCAGAAAGAAGCAGATAGATGAGATAGAAAGAATATGCTCTTTGGGTTCCTTGAAGCCTTCTAGTTGCTGTTTTCCAGAGACTTGGGTTTCTGTTTGTTTAAAGAAAACAAACAAATAAAAAACTAAGCCAATGAATCTAATTGTATTGGGGAAGAAATGGAAGATACAAGTAATTCTACTAATTACTAAGTGAGAAGGGTGATTTTACTAAAATTTGTTCAATTCTAACACCCTTAAAGAATTGACAGAGCTTTTGAAATTTGTTATATCTCTATAAAAAGCTATTCACATATTTTTACAATATTGTATTAAAGTTAGATAAATGAAGAATTAACGGGATAATGACACAACTATTCATTCCTCTCTGACTTTGGTTTACCTGAAATTTGAATCTCTGCCATTAGTTCAGAAAAGAAAAAATTCTCTGTAAACAGTATTTAATGTATAATTGGAATGAGATGTATTTTTCTGAGCCAGGTGTGAAGTGTGAAAACTATGCCCTTTATCCCACCTCTAGCTCACCTATTCATGATGGTAGATTAGCTTCTTGTTAAATAACAATGTCAATGTAAGCTCTCTGGAATGTCTCTGTTGTCCCCAAATTGAATATAAGGCTTAAAGCTAAAGATGAATGGGCTCTCAGTATCCTGTCTCTAAAAAGGGCCACCAGCAATTAAGTCTAGAATCTTCCCACTCTAATCCCTGGATATTAATCTTGAGGATGTCTCCTATACTGGCTAGACTGTATTAGAGACAGATATAAATATGTAACTAGTGATTTAAGAAAGGTAACTTCTGAGATCAGTAAGTGCTCTGAAGGATATAAACACCGTCCTGTGATAGAATGTGACTGGGGCAGGGACTTTGGATAGGGTGGTCAGTAAAGGACTCTGAAAAGATGACAGAGGGGTTGAGAATTGAATGATAAAAAGGCTTCAGCCACCTAAACATCGACAGGAAGAGAATACTATCCAAACGAATGGCAAGTGCAAAGATTAGAAGTGGGAACATGTCTGAAATGGTTGCAGAACAGAAAAAGGGCTAATGGGCATCTGAGAAGCATAGAGCATAGTAATTAGTATTATGACTTTTAATATATTTGCTAGAATAAGTCTGGGTATGATAATATAAATCATTTGGCCTTTTCAGTTTTTAATATTCAATAACAATGAAATATATTTTATATTCAGCCTTTTCTTTACTTGAATTATAATTAATTAGAAAAATTGTTGATTCTTAGATACTTACTGCAAGATCAAGTTATATGTTCTAAATGTAGCATGAGGCTTATTTTCATAAGAAATACCTTTCTTTTTTTGGGGCAGAAATACAACTTTAATTTTACTCTTTATACCGTTAAAATTTCTCTACAATGAGCATATGTAGCTTTTATTTTTCTATTTTTTCTTTTTTTATTATTATGTTATGTTAGTCACCATTAGTTTTTGATGTAGTGTTCCATGAATCATTGTTTGCCTAAGCACCCAGTGCTCCATGCAATATGTGCCCTCCTTAATACTCATCACCGGGCTAATCCATCCCCCCACCCCCTCCCCTCTAAAACCCTCAGTTTGTTTCTCGGGTCCATAGTCTCTCATGGTTCATTTCCCGCTCTGATTTCCCCCCCTTCACTTTTCCCTTCCTTCTCCTAATGTCCTCCATGCTATTCCTTATGTTCCACAAATAAGTGAAACCATATAATAATTGACTTTCCATGCTTGACTAATTTCACTTAGCATAATCTCCTCCAGTCCCAACCATGTTGATGCAAAAGTTGGGTATTCATCCTTTCTGATGGCTGAGCAATATTCCATTGTATATAGGGACCACATCTTTATCCATTCATCTGTTGAAGGGCATCTTGGCTCTTTCCACAGTTTGGCTATTGTGGACATTGCTGCCATGAACTTTGGGGTGCATATGGCCCTTCTTTTCACTACATCTGTGTCTTGGGGTAAATACTTTTTTCTTGCTTTGTTGAAGATTATTTGACCATAGAATTGAGGGTTCATATCTGGGCTCTATGTTCTGTTCCATTGGTCTGTATGTCTGCTTTTGCGCCAGTACCATGCTGTCTTGGTGATCACTGCTTTGTAATATAGCTTGAAATCAGACAATGTGATGTCCTCAGCTTTGTTTTTCTTTTTCAATATTTCCTTGGTGATTTGGGGTCTTCTCTGATCCCATATAAATTTTAGGATTATTTGTTCCAGCACTTTGAAAAATGTCATAGGTATTTTGATCAGGATGGCGTTGAAAGTATAGATTGCTCTCGGCAGTATAGACATTTTAACAATGTTTATTCTTCTGATCCATGAGCATGGAATGTTTTTCCATCCTTTTGTGTCTTCTTCAATTTCTTTCATGAGTGTTCTGTAGTTCATAGAATATAGAACCTTTACTTCTTGGGTTAGGTTTATTCCGAGGTATCTTATGGTTTTTGGTGTAAATGGAATCGTTTGTCTAATTTCCCTTTCTACAGTTGCATTGTTAGTGTATAAGAAAGCAATTGATTTCTGTGCATTGATTTTGTATCCTGCCACATTACTGAATTGCTGTATGAGTTCTAGTAATTTGGGGGTGGAGTCTTTTGGGTTTTCCACATAAAGTATCATGTCATCTGTGAAGAGAGAGAGAGTTTGACTTCTTCTTTGCCAATTTGAATACCTTCTATTTCTTTTTGTTGTCCGATTGCTGTTGCTAGGACTTCTAGTACTATGTTGAGCACGAGAGTGGGCATCCTTATCGTGTTCCTGATTTTAAGGGAAAGGCTCTCAGCTTTTCCCCATTGAGAATGATATTCACTGTGGGTTTTTCATAGATGGATTTATGAACTTGAGGAATTTTCCCTCTAACCCTATACTCTGAAGAGTTTTAATCAGGAAAGGTTGCTGTATTTTGTCAAATGCTTTTTCTGCATCAATTGAGAGGACCATATGGTTCTTCACTCTCCTCTTATTAATGTGTTCTATCACACTGATTGATTTGTGAACGTTGAGCAACCTCTGCATCCCAGGGATAACTCCCACTTGGTCATGGTGGATGATCCTTTCAATATACTGTTGGATCGTATTAGCTAGGATTTTGTTGAGAATTTTGGGATCCATATTCTTCAGGGATATGGTCTGAAATTCTCATTTTTGATGAGGTCTTTGCCTGGTTTGGGGATCAAGGTAATGCTGGCCTCATAAAATGAGTCTGGAAGCTTTCCTTCTGTTTCTATTTTTTGAAACAGCTTCAGGAGAATAGGTATTATTTCTTCTTTGAATGTTTGATAGAATTCCCCAGGGAATCCATCAGGCCCTGGACTCTTGTTTTTTGGGAGGTTTTGGATCACTGCTTCAATCTCTTTACTGGTTATTGGTCTATTCAGGTTGTCAATTTCTTCCTGTTTCAGTCTTGGCAGTTTATAGGTTTCCGGAGGGCATCCATTTCTTCCAGGTTGCTCAATTTATTGGCATATAGTTGTTGATAATAATTTCTAATAATTGTTTCTATTTCCTTAGTGTTAGTCATGATCTCTCCCCTTTCATTCATAATTTTATTAATTTGGGGCCTTTCTCTTTCCTTTTGGATAAGTCTGGCCAGTGGTTTATCGATATTATTAATTCTTTCAAAGAACCAACTTCTAGTTTTGTTGATCTGATCTACTGTGTTTCTGGTTTCTAATTCATTGATCTCTGCTCTAATTTTAATTATGTGTCTTCTAATGCATGGCTTAGGCATCGTTTGTTGCTTTTTTTCTAGTTCTTTAAGGGGTAGAGTTAGTTGGTGAATTCGGGATTTTTCTATTTTTTTGAGTGAGGCTTGGATGGCTATGTATTTCCCCCTTAGGACTGCCCTTGCAGTATCCCATAGGTTTTGGACCGATGTGTTTTCATTCTCATTGATTTCCATGAATTGTTTAAGTTCTTCTTTGATTTCCTGGTTGACCCAAACATTCTTGAGCAGAGTGGTCTTTAGCTTCCAAGTGTTTGAATTTCTTCCAAATTTTTTCTTGTGATTGAGTTCCAGTTTTAAAGCATTATGGTCTGAGAATATGCAGAGAATAATCTCAATCTTTTGGTATCAGTTGAGACCTGATATGTGACCCAGTATGTGGTCTCTTCTGGGGGAAAGTTTCATGTGTGTTTGAGAAGAATGAATATTCTGTTGTTTTAGGGTGGAAAGTTCTGTATATATCTATGAGGTCCATCTGGTCTAGTGTGTCATTCAAAGCTCTTGTTTCTTTGTTGATTTTCTGCTTAGATGATCTGTCTATTGCTGAGAGTGGAGTGTTGAGGTCTCCTACAATTGACATATTATTATCAGCATGTCTCTTTATTTTGGTTAACAGTTGGCTTATGTAGTTGGCTGTTCCCATGTTGGGGGCATAGATATTTAAAATTGTTAGATCTTCTTGTTGGATAGACCCTTTAAGAATGATATAGTGTCCTTCTGTGTCTTTAATTACAGTCTTGAGCTTAAAATCTTATTTGTCTGATATGAGAAATACTACCCAGCTTTCTTTTGAGGTCTATTGGAATGAAAGATGGTTCTCTATCCCTTCACTTTCAGTCTGGATGAATCTTTAGGTTTAAAATGAGTCTCTTATAGACAGATATGGATGGTTCTATCTACAACCCTGTGCCATTTTATGGGAGCATTTAGGCCATTCACATTGAGAGTGATTATTGAAAGATATGAATTTATTGTCATCATGTTACCTGTGAAGTCCTTGTTTCTATAGATTGTCTCTGTAAATTTCTGTTGTATATCACTCTTGGGGTCTTTCTCCTTTTATAGAACCCCTCCCTTAATATTTCTTGCAGGGCCAGCTTAGTGGTCAAATATTCTTTCAGTTTCAGCTGGTCCTAGAAGCTCTGTATTTCTCCATCCATTCTAAATGACAGCCTTGCCACATAAAGTTTTCTTGGCTGCATGTTCTTCTCATTTAGTATCCTGAATATGTCTTGCCAGCCCTTTCTGACTTGCCAGGTCTCAGTGGATAGGTCTGATGTTATTCTGATGTTTCTCCCTCTGTACGTAAGGAATCTCTTCCCCCTGACTGCCCTTAAGATGGTTTCCTTGATTCTAAGATTTGCGAGTTTTACTATTACATGCCGGGGCATTGGTCTGTTCTCCTTGATCTTGGGAGGGGTCCTCTCTGCCTCTAGGACATGAATATTTGCTTCATTCCCCAGATTAGGGAAGTTCTCAGCTACGATTTGCTCAAATATATCTTTTAGTCCTCTCTCTCTCTCCACCCCCTCAGGGATCCCAGTAATTCTGACTTTGGAACTTTCCATGGCATCACTTATTTCTCTAATTCTGTTTTCATGGATTTTAAGCTGTTTGTTCCAGGCCTCCTCTTGTTCCTTCTTTTCTATCAGTTTGTCTTCTAGATCACTAATTTTTTCTTCTGCCTCATTTACCCTAGCTGTTAGAGTATCTAGATTAAATTGGATCTCACTGATAGCATTTTTAACTTCTGCCAGATCAGCTCTCATTTCTGCCCTTAGAGACTCTATGTTGCTATTGTTTTCTCCATTCTAGCTATTGTCTTCATAACTGTTACCTTGAAGTCTATTTCCAACATCTTGCTTATATCCTTCTTCAATTGTTCTGCATCAAATGTCATAGACTCTGAGACTTTCCTGTTTTGGGGTTTCCTCCTCTTAGTCATTCTGTTGAGGGGTGGTTGAGGAAATGTAGAGAGTCCAAATTATTGACCACAACCCAAGCAAGATGCACCTGTTTTATAGGGACCTTAGTGTTGCTGATGTCTAGTTCTCCCAGCCTGTCTTCTTGGGGAGGGGGCCGCTGTGCTGTTGTTACTCAGGGAACCCTGTTTGGGCAGAGTTGCCCTGCCCCCTGTGGGGGTGGATGGGCTCAGTGAAAACCGGTCTTTTGGGGCTTTTGTTCTCTCACAGCTTTGCCTGGTGGCTTTCTGTGTCTCTTCTGAGAGTTAGAGCAGAAGAGACCATTTCCAACCCTCTGCCTCAGAGCAGAGAAATCACAGTCTGTTCTTCAGTGAGCTCTCCAGGCCACACTGTCTCCATTTTTGTCTGTGCTGCTAAAAACTGCAGTGTCCTGGGTTGTGTGCTGCCCAACAGCCCTCCCAGTTCTCGCTACCAGGTCGGGGCACGTCTCTGCCTTTTGTGCTTCTAAAACCGCCAGCCACCCCCAAATCGCACGTGTGCCCCCGCAGGTGCAGGTTTCAGTCCGGGGGGCTGCCCTAAAGTCCTTTCCCCACTGCTACCGGTCTGTGAGACTGTGCCCGGTCCCCAGCATGGGAGGCTTTTGTGCTCCTGTGTTATTTCATCTTCCCAGTGCCAGTGCTTATGGCAGCTCTCTCTCCCTTCCATTTATCTTCCACTATCTGTCCGCTGAGTCATGGCTCCCCCCTTTATACCTTGAAACCAACTGCTGGGGATATTCTGTTTGTAGAGATCCAGATCTATCTTCTTACATCTCAGGCTGATTTCGTGGGTGCTCAGAGTGGTCTGGTAGATATCCAGCTCAATTCAGGGGACCGGTTGAAATAGGGTCCCCTACTCCTCTGCCATCTCTGCCCCTCCCCAGAAATAACTTTCACTGTAGACATGAATACCTAGAAACTTTACATAGTTCTTTCAGCACCGTGGAGAAAGAATTTCCAGTCAATGTCATTCAAATACTTGTGTCTGAATTTAAAGGGAAATACTATCTATTCATCATGTTTGCTTGCAAGAACAGTTTGAACTTGCTTACCTAATGTGGGCCATCATGTAATTTTTGTTTTTGTTGTTGTTAAATCATGGGTCTTTTCTCTTTAGAAGAATTAGCAAGTACATATCTTTTAACTTACTGCAAAATTTTCATTCATCACTTCAAGCAGATCTTTACTTTGTAATCTTAAGAAGACTATCAGTAGCTAACAGAGTACCATGGCCATTTTAATCCATCAATGACTTGCAGGAAGTTATTGTAAGTCAATATACAAGGTTCATCAGTGTCTAAAGCAGCAGAAATTGATTTGCAGGCATGGGTGTACCTCCATACTGTAGTTATTAGCTCCATTTGTCAATATGGAGAAATGAAGGCTAAGAAAGATTAATTAGGTTTGCCAGGGTTATAAAATATTGGAGTGACAGAACCAGAAAGAGAGCCTATGTTGTCTAACACCCAAATCCCAGCTCAGAGCTAAATGCTACCAGTTTGGTGGATAACAAGCTCAATGTAATGCTTTTTATTGTGACTTTTCAATAATTAATGACTAGGGATGCCTCCTCTGTTCTTTCTAAGATGTTAAACTCTTTCTCAGTGAGTTCCCAGTCATGAATCTTTGTTCTGTACTTGCCTATATTTCTCGCCCCATTGACTTCACAGCGAGATGGAATATAGGAAAGATGTAAAGCCTCTGCCCTTTTTTCCATTAGTGACAATATTTTTCCAGTTCAGTTACAGGTTTAAGCATAGGCTCTTTGTTAGCTAATTCATCTAACACCTCATGCACACAGAGACCAAAACATACAAATGCTTCCTAGATCTTTATGTTCTTATTCTATTAATTTCAGAGACAAAATAATGTGATATTTTTTTCCCTTTTTACTTTATATCTTTTTTTAATCATGAAATGTATTTGGGTTATGCAATAACTTACTGATAAGATGGGTTAGCAAGAATTATTGATTAAACCCTAATCCTTTGTGAGCAACTACTTTTTAACCCCATTTCTCACAGACTAGGATTTGTTTCATAAATCAGATTTGCCTTTGTGATATGTAGCAATATTTTGAGAAATGTAAATGATGACATTGAAGTCCTTCAGTCAATAATATGATATAATACATTTAATTAATTTTCTTACCACATCCCAAAGGCAATTGAAAAGTGGAGACTTTTCTTCTTCAAAATGTGCTGAGCACAGTTGATATATATAGTATATCTTGATGAAAAAGACTATGGCAAGATGCAAAGGAAAGAAAATGTAATAAAATGTTTTGTTGCTCTGGAAGCAAAAGGAATTGGATTAGTTGCCAGTCAATTGAGATTTTACCCAAGATAATATAACAAGACATTAGTAGCACTAAATGTGGAGGGAATACTCACAAAGCTGTATTCCTAGTGTGTGATCTTTAAAATATTTGAGTGATTTACTTATCACATGCCCTTTTCATTGAAATACATGTATTATAAGTTCTGATTACATTTAAGAAATTAGAACAGTCAAGTTTTATTTATTTTCAGATTTTTACCTGTTTTGTCATTGCATTTAACCAACATGATTTAAAATTATAGTTAACATGCTTATTTCCAAATAAGTTCATTTTATTACATGCAATTTAATTAACAGTAGTATTTCAGCAGAATAAATAAAACTCATGAAGTTTTTCACAATATGCCCTTGTAATTATTACAATTCCTGGGCTTTTCTTGTGTGGAGAGTAATTGCATAACCATATGCATCTATTAGAAGAGTTAACATCTAATCTAAAGAATTTTTTCTTCCTTTGATTGATGGACAATTTTTAAAGAATGTAGTTTGTCAAGAAGCCTTTGCCTTTTCCTTCCTGAAATCCCTGTTTCAAGCCAGTGCTAGCAATTTCCTGTATGTGATGGCATTCAAGACATGAGATATCCTTGTCTTTGACAGCAAAGGACATTTGTTTTGTTTGAGCTGCACTCTTATCACTGACAACAATAAAATTGTCAAGTGTGTTATTTGAAACATCAAATTCAATAAGAACCTTTGTGTAAGTAAGGGATGTTGGAAATAATAATGTTTTCTTTCTTAACCAATGGCGTACACAGCTAGAATTTGGAATATTTGTGGGTTTCATGATAAAATATGATATAATTGCAAAAGAATATAATTATGAAGAATCAAGGAGGATATTTTTGTAAATGGTAGAGTAGAATATAAGCTATTTGTGAAATTATGCCTTAAAAATCAAGGAGATTATAACAATTAGTTTCAAAATACAAATTTTTGTTCTCAACATAAGTTTGAAGATAAATACCTGAGTTTTCACTGAAAAAAAATGGAGTAAGATAAAAATTAGACTTCCATATCTCTGTTTTTTAATTCACTGTCAATTGGAAATATTACCCATTCACTCATTCATTCTCCATGTTGGTTGAATGCATGTCCTTCTAGCCCTAGTTAGACCCATATTTCTGAATGTGTTCAATCTTTGTAAATGAAAGGATATTTACCTAACTACTTTGTGACTTGCTGAGGTAAATTAGATGAAAAGAAGTTAAATGATTAAATTTAAGGAACACAACCTTTAAAGTCTTAAAATTTACACTACTGCTGGCAAAAATTATAGTTACACTGAATATTAGAAAGAATTTCAGTTAAAATAAATTCATAGTTCTGTGAACATATAACTATGTTCTATTAAATTAAAATAGTAGTAAATTCATCACAGTATAAGATCCCACACACAGTGTAAAAACTGTGAAATTATTAAAATAGTCATTGGCAATTTTTATTTTTAGTATGTGAAGCAACTCTAAATTAATAATTATAATTAGGTTATATTTTTATTTTACAAGTACAGTAATATCTCAGTCTTTAATTTCTTGTTTTTTTGCTTTGCAAGATTCCAAAAATATAAATTTAGAAAATGTACCTTGAAACACAGAATTAGTAAACATATATGATAAGGACAAGGCTATATTAAAATATTTTTTCATTTTAAGTGTATTGCATTTTCTGGGAACGCTATATAGCCAACGGGGAAAAATATGCATGATATTGCGGTCCTTACCAACAAAATTTTTTAAGTAAGAACTCTCATGCCATTTTTTCTTAAGTGTAAGTATGAAATAGCCTTCGATGTTCTATTCTTTCTGGAGTAATGTGTAAGCCACATGTGTCCAAGAAGACATAACTTCTTTTTAAGAGGTGGTGGAGATAAGATGTAATGTATTTCCTATGTGCATACACATCTGAAGGGGCATCCAGAGTAGAGTCCATGAATACTTAAAATGTGTCTAGAGTTTCACTGGTGTCTAAAATGGAGGAACGGAGAAGGGGAAGACTATTCTATTATCATTACCTTTCTTTCCTTTCATTTTATTTACTCCTTTCTTGTCTCCTTCCCTCACTTGCTCATGTATGCACACCCCTAATTCACATATAGCCCAGGAATGATAGATTCATTTCTATATTTGCTACTGAGTTGAATCCGTTTCCCTGCCTCCAAGTAGGTAAATTGCAGGAGACCATTTAGGCATTTGAAAAATAATGATTTTATTTTTAAAGATTTTACCGAGAAAGAAAGCATTTGCTCTGAATTAGAGGATTGTAAAAGTTGAAATGATAGGTGAATACATAATTAAAGTTACTTATATGAGAACTCCACATCTTTTATATTTTTTCAAGCTGCAGTGTATTAAATTATTAAAATGCACTGAAATGAAAATAAGTCTTGGACCATTTACTCTTTTTTTAAAAAATGTTAATGTATATTAATAATATATATAGTTATGTGCAGTTATTATGAATCTAATGTTAATGCTAGCCAAATACCCTAGAATTTAGTCAAGAAAATGTCACATGGCCTTTTCCCCTAAAGCATAGTAAGTAGCTGGAACTCCAACTGACTCTATTATGTCTAGGTTTTTACCAGATTATTCTACTTTAGAACATCTAGCAGTGTCCAGCAAATGCATATACATCTGTTCTGGACACTGTCACATCGAGCAGCCATCTGGCTCTAGAGTCCTGCTCTGTATCCAGCTCACGGTTTACCACACGCTCTGTAGCATGTCATCTCACCCTTGACCTTAAGACTAACTTCTCTCAGGTGGCTGTAGTTGGTCCAAATGGCTTCATTTTAAGTTTGGGCAGATAGCCGGCTTTTTAGTTCCCCACAGGAATCGCTGAGAACAGGCTGTAATGTTTAACAAGATTTTACTGAAGGCTTGGGAACAATAGAAGAGAAATATAATACAAAGAAATTTAAAAAGGATGTTCAATAGATCCACTCTCAGTGGGAACCAATAGGAACACTCTTTTCCTCCTGCACCTACCCAGAGTCTAACACGTAAAGGGGCCAGGTATTTGTTGTTGTTGAATTAATTAATAGAATTAAACATTTGTAGAATCCACACATTCAAATGTGTTCACAGAGTTTTTGAATTAGAAGCCTCTCAACAGCCAACTGGCTAACTTGCATTGGTATTTAGTTTACCTTCCCTCAAAAGAATGTCTTTGAGAAGGTCTCAAGTCCAGGTCCCTTCCCTTCAAAGTTAGCACAAACCAGCCATGTCTCCTCATCTAAGTACAAAGATTATTTCTGAAGTAGTGATTGTTATAACACTTCCGTTATTCTAGCATTTGCTGTGCTCTGCCACTTTTAAGCACAAAAAATATCAGTCAGCAACTCAGTTCTCTTTTTAGATGTCTTTTTTCATCCTCTTTTGTTTTTCTGACTCTGTCGCTCTTGAAACTTGGTACTTTTACTGCAAGGCCCTCAACCACTCATTCCCACTCAGTTTCTGCAAGCTCCTTCCAGATCATTCCATTTTCCCATGACCCCCTCCTGTCTGGCAATCCCACAAACTCTCCACGTTTATCTTTCATCTGAGGAAGGGGAGAAGTTAGGTCAAAAGGAGGGACATTCTGTAGTCAAATGTTCTGTAACATTGTCCTGTAAATTCCCACTAGGGAATTTCCTGAGACCTTCCCTTGGGGTGAATAAACATGTCAAGAAACTCTGAAGCCTAATGAGCAAAACTGTCCCAGAGTTGGGAGCTCTTATTCTGAAGCTGCCTTGGGTTCATTAGAGGAAAGTCCAAGGGAGCAACTAAGCCTGGGGCAGCTATCAGTTTAAATTAACATGATAATAACTGATATGCAAGTGCATATATGCATTAACATTTTACCCAATGCTTTGCTCTAAAGCTAAATTATTTGTGGTTTCATAATTTCTAACACATTATTCGTATACAGTAAAATGCTAGCGATTTACTTTATCAAGCTATTTTGTTAAAAGGATTTGAACATACACATGAGTTTATTTAATAAAGTTTTCATTTTCTATAATCATATAATACAAAAAAGAGTAGATGATTACAATATTTATCAATAATATTTCTTGATTTGCTTACTACTCTTTGAAATAACATCACTTATATGTGTGGATTACCCAAGGAGTAAAGTTTGGGTCCCTAGAGAGGGTAGTTAAGACATAAACCAAATGAAGTGGAACACAGTCAAGGTCAGAGGTAGAAGAGAACTTATATTAGGGACAGCAAAGTAAAATTGGCCAAAGTAGTAGTGGGTGTTGGAGAGTAATGGGAGGTATATTTGGATTGATGAGGAGAATTTCTATTTTAAAGTCAGCAAAGAAATTTTGCATTGAGGGAAACAGGATACAGTGAATGAAAAAAGTTTAGTTTGTTAAAGAAGTTCTAGAAATTTTACAGCTTTTTGATTTAGTGTTAATGGGACAGCTGGTCATATTATCTAATAAAATGGCAACACTGTTACATAATATTTTATAACAAAAGGAATAAAACTATATGTCTTCTGTTTATTCTAGGGTCAAAACTAGTGGCACATCCTATTACTCACTTAAAATGCAATAGTTCTTTTAACTTAACAATAGCTTTGGAAAAAAGTGTCCCAGCCTCTGAAGTAAAACCGAAGTGACAATTATTTAGGAAGCAAATCCCAAGTGCAGAATCTTCTTGTGAAGGAAAATGCCTTGAATCATTTCAAATATTTGGTAGAAGCTGTGAATCTCCTTTGTGAATCTTTAAGAAAAAATCGAATTAAATAGTGAAACAACAAAAACTTAGCAACTTAGGAAAACAAAGATATTTCTTTATAGTGTGTATATGTACTAGATCTTGTGTTGATTTTGTTACTAATGGAGGAGGGACCATAAACACAAGCATTACATGCAAGCTAGAGAAATGCAAACTGGAAGCATCTCGTTCTATAAACTTTGTGGCAAATACTGTCACAGGTGCCAGGAAAGGTGCAAAATTTTCAAATTATCACCTAGTTTGCTTGCAAGAAGAAGCGTCATGGTGCTCATCAGAAATGTTGTGGCACCGTGATCCTAACACCTACTCTCTGTGCAAGACAAACCCTTAAACTTTTCCATCTGGGATGGTTCCACATTTCATTGAGAAGAATCTCTGCCAGTTGAAAAGCTGTATGATGGTAAGCCCAAAGTAAAGGGATTTTATAGTTCAAATATTACACATCTTAATTTTAAAAACTAGGAATGCATTTTGGTTTCTTTAGGTCAGGTTTTTGTTGGATTTTAGAAAAAAAACACAACTGAATTAGTGAAGAACTCAATATTCGTATCTTCAATCTTAAATTGAATACATATACAGGAGTAAAAAGAGAATGGCATTGCCATGTTAGCTTTTTGTACATGAATATCTGCTGACTTATCCTAAATACTCAAGCAGTGGTTAATTAACTCTCCCTACTATTCTTATTTTAGAGCATTAACGGCTCATGTTGAAAGTGTTACTTGTTGCCATTTGCTTATGTGACATTGCTCTTCTGAGCTACTAATACTCATAAAGGACAAAGAAATGCAATGCATTTAGATGTTGAAAAATCTTTAGCATTATGTAACATCCTATTGTATCAATGAGAGTGAATATTTTTTTTTAGATTTTTTATTTATTTGACAGAGAGAGACACAGCGAGAGAGGGAACACAAGCGGGGGGATGGGAGAGGGAGGAGCAGTCTTCCCGCGGAGCAGAGAGCCTGATGCGGGGCTCGATCCCAGGACCCCGGGATCATGACCTGAGCTGAAGGCAGAAACTTAACGGCTGAGCCACCCAGGCACCGCAATGAGAGTGGATATTAACAAGAGGGCTAGGTTGCTCCAATAGCAAGCTAGTTAGAAACAAATCTGCAACTTCATTTCACATAATCAGTATGAAACTTCTGTGAATTACTATAAGAAATATCTGCAAGTTAAAATGATATTAGAAAATTTCTGTCCTGATTGCTGGAGGCGGGAGGAATTTGGTGTTTGAAAATCTATATAATCTGGATAGTGGCTGGCTGCCCAAGAGCATTCTAAATTCTGTAACCTTGATTTTGATTTCCATCTCCTGATCCCTCAGTTACACTTTTCACACATTTCTTAATAGTGGCTAGCTCAATGTCAATACAGCTCCCTTCCTCTCTCATGAAAACCCCTCAAGATTCTCTATAGTTTAGGTCTGTGACTTGCCCTCATTTTCTGCATTTTTTGACCTTCTAGTGCTCTTTTATGTAATTCCCACTCTTTGCTCTATTTTATGCTTTTTTCCCTCCAACTGAATATGCAGGACAAAATAAACTAGACATCTGGATGTGTTGGTGCCAATATTTGAGTCTGCTCTGTATCTTAGGATTTAAATTCCATCCACCCAAGTACATAAGTTCCTGGTTTGACTGACATGCTGTTTATATTATGGTTTACATATTAAATGTCTATAAATTCTGTATTTTGAAGATGCTGTCATACAACTGTTGCATTAACAGTAAAATAATTTTTTCATCTTTATCTTTCTTTTGTGACCCATTTTTATTTCCACTATTATTTTGTACACACACACACACACACACACACACACCCAAAACACTCTCAGTGGACTAGGAGAAGCTTCCCTTATGATGCAGTACCGAAGAGAACAGAAATACTGACCACCATTAAAGAGTAGTTTGGAGCCCTGAATTAATTTTCTATGAGTCTTTTGAACCACTAATTTGGAAAAGGACTAGATTATTTTATACTACCATGTTTCAACTATTTTTGCTTTATACTTGTTGAACATACTCCATTTTCAGTTGCATTGGTGTTATAAATTGATCTCTGTGGAACCATCTTTTCCAAAGGTAGTGTGCCTTCTTTCAAGCCTAGATTAATGCCACTAAATTTGCCCTTTGATGTTAATAATTAAAAAAGAATAAAAACTCCTTGCAGAATTTTTACTCAGTGTAATTTAAGCTTAGTTTCTTTTTCAGTAATAGCTATTGGATAAGATTTACATCAATGATGAAGACCAGTTGGGGTGCCAGGTTCATTTTTGACCTGACAGGAATAATACTAAGTATGTTCCTGTAGTTTCACTGGAATCATCAGGCCCTCTCTGGAAAATCTCTTGATTTTCAGTGAGAATATATAAATATGAGTATATTTTGTTACATCCAGTCTACAAGTATATATTGTGAATGAGCCATTTTGAATGATACTATGTATGTAAAAATCAAAACAAACAATATAAGGTAATTTTCTTTAGTTACTATATTGGAAATATAACATAATTGCAAATAACTATTAAAATTCAAACATAGAGGGGCGCCTGGGTGGCTCAGTTGGTTAAGCGGCTGCCTTCGGCTCAGGTCATGATCCTGGAGTCTCTGGATCGAGTCCCACATCGGGCTCCCTGCTCGGCAGGGAGTCTGCTTCTCCCTCTGACCCTCCCCCCTCTCATGTGCTCTCTCATTCTCTCTGTCAAATAAATAAATAAAATCTTAAAAAAAAATAAAATTCAAACATAGAAAATGTTCTAAAAATGGTAAAATGTAGGAGTACAGAGAGGGGAGTTTTTTAGTTTGTTATTCTATTTCCACATAATAATACAAGAATAACCTGAAAATATTTGAGGTTTTGGTATGACAATTTATTTTAAAGATACCTTCTTCAAATTTTACTAAATAACCACATTCTTTTTTTTTTTTAAGATTTTTTTATTTAGGGGCGCCTGGGTGGCTCAGTTGGTTAAGCGACTGCCTTCGGCTCGGGTCATGATCCTGGAGTCCCGGGATCGAGTCCCGCATCGGGCTCCCTGCTCGGCAGGGGGTCTGCTTCTCCCTCTGACCCTCCTCCCTCTCATGCTCTCTGTCTCCCATTGTCTCTCTCGCAAATAAATAAAATCTTAAAAAAAAAAAAAAAAAAATTTAAAAAAAAAAAAAAAAAAAGATTTTTTTATTTATTTGATAGAGAGAGACACAGAGAGAGGGAACACAAGCAGGGGGAGTGGGAGAGGGAGAAGCAGGCTCCCAGCTGAGCAGAGAGCCCAGTGCGGGGCTCGATCCCAGGACCCTGGGATCATGACCTGAGCCAAAGGTAAATGCTTAATGACTGAGCCACTGAGGCGCCCCAATAACCACATTCTTATATTCAAAATATTTTTGGAGAAAAGCTATTTGTAAATTTAGTGCTTCTAATTTGATAGTGTTACAATTGCCACTCCTACTTGATTTTAGCAAATAAAGCAAACATTGTAGGAAATCCTGGATACAGGATGTAATTCTTTTAAAAAAAAATCTAATATGTGAGCTTTAATCTCCCTGCTAAATTATTATGAATTTATGAAAGTAGAAATCACTGGCATTAATTATTTCACCCCATTGAAAAATAGAATGACTCATTGATAAAATGCTGGGCCATTTGTTTAATTTCAGAAACCCAATAGTATTGAGACTGCTACAGCTACCAGGAAACCAAGAAAATGTTAAAAACTTGCAGGAGATTCATAGTGGTACTAAAAGTTTTAGGAAATAGAGTCTTAGGGACAGAAATCTGGTTGGAAGAGGGGTTAGTGAATTTACATTGTATCTCATTTATTTAGGAAGCCCATTATTTTTTCTTATTAGAGGACTGATGGAAAAGATTATGTGTGTGTACGTAGGGGGCATCTTCCTCAAGCCAACCCATGTCATAACCACTGCATGAGATCATTAATTGAATGATTTCACTGTGTTAACCTAATTTCTTTTTTTTTTTTTAAGATTTTATTTATTTATTTGACAGAGAGAGAGACAGCGAGAGAGGGAACACAACAGGGGGAGTGGGAGAGGGAGAAGTAGGCTTCCCGCCGAGCAGGGAGCCCGATGCGGGGCCCTGGGATCATGACCTGAGCTGAAGGCAAACACTCAATGACTGAGCCACTGAGGCGCCCCCTGTTAACCTAATTTCTTATGATTAGTTTCTTGAGACATTTTCCATTGGCCTGAACAAATCCTGAAAATACTTGCAGTGGTATTAAGTGACAAAGAATGTTTTTATAATGTAGCATTTGTTATTCTTCAGTAAAAGACACGTTTTCCAGTGTGTATACTATCCCTAGACTTTAACATGATCTGTGATAAATGTGACACATTTCCTATATGATTTTGGCAAATTTGCTTTTTAGATGAATTCTGGTGTGGGGCTTGTGTTAGCTTCTAGGTCTGCTATAACAAAATACCACATTGAGTTGCTTATACAACAGAAATTCTTTTTTTCTCACAATTCTAGAGGCAGGAAGTCCAAGACTCAAGATGTCAGAAGTTTTGGTTCCCCCTGAGACCTTTTTCCTTGGCTTGGAAATGACCAACTTCTCTTCTCTCTGTGTCCCCATGTGACTTGCTCTCTGACATTTCTCTCTGTACGTCCTAATCTCTTCTTCCTGTAAGCACACCAGTCATACTGGATTAGGGCCCCACGGTAAGAGCTCATTTAGCTGTAATTACCTCTTTAAGGGGCCTGCCTCCAAACACAGTCACCTTGGGACTATAGCCTCAACACAAAGATTTGAGGGGAACGCAATTCAGCCCATAAGAGAGAATTCCCGGGGTTTAGATTTGTTGAACAATGAGAAACTCTTTAAAAAATACCCTGAGTAACTAAGGAAATAGAATATGTTATGACAGAGTCTCTGTCTGACATGCACACGCTGTTTGTGTCACCTGTCAAGAATGTAGCACCCGCTAGAGTCAAGAATCTGGGAGTCATTCATAACTCTTCACTCTCCTGATATTTAATGAATAACCTGGGAGCATGAAATTTGTTCTCTCTCCTAAATATCTGTGTAACCCATTAACTTTTCTCCAATCTCGGTATTAGTATGTTAATTTACATCTTGGCCAGATTATTATGGAAATTTCCTAATTAGTATTTCTGCCATTCTCCCACTTTTAACTCTTTCCAGTTCATTCCTAACTCAATGTACAGAGTGATCTCTGCGTAAACTCCTCAGTGTTTCCCATTGACCATAGGATTGTATGAAATTCCCTTGATTCTCAGCCGTTTTTCCTACCCCTACATCAATGGGGTAGAGAAAATGGCTTCTCTACCTTTTTCTTGCTCACTTCTTATACTCTGTGCTTCAGCCAAACTCTGCTTGCGTTTCCTGAAAAAGACCATGTTCTTTCTTACCTCTGGTACTTTTTACAAGTTGAAATTTTAGCCTGGAGCACTTCCTGCCGAGAATCTAATTCATATTTAAGGTCTCAGTTTAGATATCACTTTCTACAGGAAGCCTCTATTGACCTTCAAATCTGGGTGAGGTGCTCTTTGAAGGTACTACCAAAACCTCTTTTTTCTATTTGATTAATCCATACTTCTCCCATGATAACATTTCTCTCACTACATTGGAATTACATTTTTATCAGTATGTATCTACTGAAATGTAAGCTCCTTAAGAAAAGGAATCCTGTCTTGCCCACTGCTCTAACGCTGGCACATGGCAGGCATGCAACAGGACTGAAGTTACCGAATGAATGATAATATAGAATCTCTTCTAACATACATCATATTTTACTGTTAGGCATTAATGGCAGGGTAATTATTCCAAAATTATAAGGTTCCCTTAATTATATTTCTCTTGCTGTCTTCACTATTTTCTTCTGTTTCTATCATTTTCTATTCTGGAGAATTCTTTATATTTTTGATCCCAAGAATCAGGTCATCCCTTGTATTTTTTTCACCTTGCGTAATACAAAGAGACACTTGAAAGATGCTGATATATTGTATAAACTGACAACTGGGATGACTTGAAAAATGGACCAAATTAACCGAGAGGAAGAGAGTAAAAGGACAGTGTCAGTGACTCAGGGAATGCTTCAGGGCAGCTGAGGTTGCTGCCATCAAGTTTCTGAGTGATAACAGAGCTGGTAGCTATCATTGTGAGATTGCTTGCAAAAAACAGTAGACTCTGCAGCAATGTATGCATTTTAAGAGAAGAAATGTCCACCCAAACATCAGTGTTGTAAATTGCATGTGGCGATGAATTAGAGCTTTATTCTCCAAACAATGAAACTGAAATGTGATTGAAAGTGAGTGAAGCATGAGAGAGGAGCTCACAGACAAAACACCCCCAGAAAAAAGAATGCTTGTATAATGACTGTGCTAAAAACGTGTAATTTCTAAATATACGCTATCAGTTTCACCAGGAATTGGATCCAAGTTTGTAAACATTTAGTCAAGTAATAAATTTCAGAATAAAATTACCCTTTACTTTAGATAGAGGCTTTTACTATATGATTACCATGAGAAATTCTTAGTCTTTGTTCCTGATGTCTTACATGTGCTTAGTTCTTTAAAAATCTTCATATTACTTTTACGTCCCTTTATTTTTTTTAAAGATTTATTTATTTATTTGAGAGAGAGGGAGAGGGAGATGGAGAGAGAGAATCCTCAAGCAGACTCCCTGCTGAGCTTGGAGGTAGAGGTGGGGCTCGAAGTGCTTGATCCCATAACCCTGAGATCATCACCTGAGCCGAAATCAAGAGTCACTCAACTGACTGAACCACCTAGGCACCCCACTACTGTGTCACTTTAAGTAAAGTGTATATTGGGCAAATCAAGTGCTCTGTGGACTGTGAGTGAAAGTGTTAGAAAATCATATTTATAAATCGTACTGCTTCTGAGTATAAAGAAATTGCCTTGTTGTCCCTGAGAGTATAGTTTACCTTTTGGACTGTGTGAGACAAAGTAATGCCCTGTTATGGGAATTGTAATCCTAGAAAGGGAAATCTTTGGTAAACAAGTACAGATGACTAGAGAATATATTTGCCTTGTTACAAATATCAGACCAACCATTTAAATCTTTCCTCCAAGAACTAGACCTCCACTAGGAATAGGCTTAAGGTTGTCTTCTGTATATTGCTTTCATGACTACTTTGAAATTGGCAATTAAACACACATTTATTGAGTAATTATGTTGTCTATGACTGTGCTGGGCAATGGAGATGTAAAAACAAAGATTCTAGACATTATGCTTGCATCAACTTGTTCCCTGCCCCTTGGAATGCTCACAATTCTTTTTCAGTAATGTGATCTTTATAAATTTTAAAATCTCATCATAATTCCTTGCCCAAAGACTTCAGTGTTTCTTTTGGCACCTATAATAAACCGAAACTAGAAACCGTGGTCTAAGTTTCTGATCTCCACCATCTCCTCTTCCCTGACCGTGCTGCTTCCCCTGCCTGAACAGGACACCTTTGGGTCCTGATATGGCTCACTCCCATGAGCATGGCCACTTCCTCAGCAAGGCTTTCCCTGACTGCCATAGTTAACAAACGCTTCCCATTCCAACCTCTATCCCCTTACACCACTTAATGGTCTCTATAGCACTTATCACTATCTGAAATAATTTGTTTACGTTAAGAAAAAGAAAAAAGGAAAACTAAGAAAAGTAAAAAAAAAAATCCCAATAGAATTAAGTTCCATGGAGTAAAGGTTATTTCTGTTAACTGCTGTATTCATATCATATCAAAGCAAATACGTGGCCAGTGGGACACGTTTGGTAAGTACGTGTCACATGTATGAATGAAGTTCTGGAGAGGCCGTGGCAGTCAGCATATGACGCCACAGTCCTCCATGTTCCAGGAGTTTCTGCACACCTGAAATGAGAAGGCTCAGGAAGTCAATCAAAATACTTTTGTAAAATATTTTGCCCAGTCTCTCCTTAAATGTATGTTTACAAAATATAATTTGGCACTTAGATGCAGGAAAATATGCAGAATTTCCCCCCGACCAAGTCCTCAATATTGAAACACCTGTCTTATATGCTAATTCTCCCACAAACTGACAGGTCAGACACAGTCCTTAACGTTCTTCTCCTGAAAATGAATATATTCCCAAAAATTTGGCTATGAAATTGATTTTTATTAAAAATTTTGAAAAACAAAGTCTTGTAAATAGATGGCATATTCACCATTTAAATATTATTTTTATAAAAACATGCATATAGAAAAGTGTGTTTTCATGTATAGAATGTATCTGCAATAGGTGTATGAATTATAAAAGTAGCACCTCTGGCTATCTTACAGCATGGCTAGGTTTCAAGCTTTACAGATGCTTAATACAGTGTGCCAAGAAAGACAGCCAACTTCAAAAAATGGTTTGGACCAAACGTACACACAGGTTAGGCACTGCATCCTACACTGTTCAAACTGCTTAAACTGCATCCATCTTTTTTATTTTATTTTATTTTATTTTATTTTATTTTATTTTATTTTTTAAGATTTTATTTATTTGACAGAGAGAGCACAAGCAGAGGGAGAGAGAGAGAGAGAGAGAAGCAGGCTCCCTGCTGAGCAAGGAGCTCGATGTGGGACTCGATCCCAGGACACTGGGATCATGACCCAGGCCGAAGGCAGCCACTTAACCGACTGAGCCACCCAGGCGTCCCTGCATCCATCTTATTTTAAAGACTGCACTTGTAAATACGAAGAGTGCTTTGGAATGCTTATTAATAATCTACCAATTTCCTTTTTAGCTTGAGAGACAGTACTCAATATGATAAATTACCTTGTGGTAGAAAATCCATTCCAGAAAAGCCCTCTGAAATGAATACCTGTTAAACTACAAGATCTTTAAAATGAATACATTTTATAATGAGAAAAAGAAATTGAAAAGTGAAGCACTGAAATGAAATGTCTGATGCTTGAAAGAAAAAATGAAACCGATAACCTATAAAATTTACTTTTTTTAGCCATGCCTCATTAAAAAAAAAAAAAAGATGAAGAAGAAGAAGGAGTAGCAGGAGAGGTAACAGGAAATGGCAAATGTCATGCTCAATAAATGTTTTTCTGTATGCAATTATGTTATTTTAATTCATATTAAACTATAGTATTGTAGATTGCTTTAACTTAAATCTGATATTGTAAATGGAGTTTATGGGAAGACATGATTCATAGATGAGAAATTTTTAGTTGTACCACTGGGCCATATTCAAATTGAATTCTTCCATTTCCCCTCTACCCTTCGGGTTCCTCAGAGCAAATACTGTTGAAGAACATGCCTCAGTAATATTTCCTTAAAAACACAGACCCTTCTCCGTGAAAAACTACATTCTACCTATAACGTGTAAGTAGCTTGCTTCTTTGTAAACCTCTCTCAGTCCTTTCCTTCTCCCTCCCCACACCTAGACAGACTTTTCTCCTGACAAGTTACCTTTAAAGGGACTCAATGACCATTTTCTCAGTCTCAAGTCATATGCAGTGGAGTTTGTCAGAAGGAAGTCGCTCCTGAGCAGCTATAATAAGAGAAGCTCTCCTAAACTTGGAAGTTTGTAACATAAAAGCACTCTAGGAAGAATGAAATGGCAGCTGGGGACAGCACTTTAGGCCCTGGAAGCAATACAGCGCTGTTAGTGGACAGCATTCCTCTTATAGATGTCTATGTGATTTTCTTAGCCAGGGACACATCTGTGGGGCATTATGAATCTGCCAGAAGATTAAAAAATTCATTTACACTTGCCGAAATGTCTGAGGGAACTATTTGAAGTGTGAGAGTACTTTGTAGCTTTTATGAGGAGGCCTTTTTGAAAGCAAGAAAAGTCATGTGTTGGAAAGGCCAGTTTTAAATTTAAGCTAAAAAAAAAGAAAAAGGAGTTCTTATTTTAGGACCAGAATAGTAGAGTGAATTTTAAAAAGTGGGAAAAAGAGTAACATTCTTCTATGAGCTAACAAAATGGTTATTAGCATAAAATTATCAGTAGACCAAATTTTTTTAATGTTCCAACTCATGTTATCACTCATGTATTAATTTCTCTCTCCCCATATACATATATGTATACATGCATTTATACATATATGTACACGAACTAAACAGACATATTCTGTGTATACATATATATGTATCTGAACTCAGGAATAGTATACATATATGTACACATATATGTACACATAACTACACATTTTCTAAAATAGCACAAATGTGAGACATCTCAAATGAATGTAACTATGTAAATGAATTTGTATAGGGCTTTTATAGCTTTCAAAAAATATCTTTAATTGTGAACTTCAAAATGGAAAGATAATATAGGGCAAATATTTTTGTTTTCATGGTATACTATGAAAATCTACAGTCTGTAGCCTGGGAAAACATAGGTGGAGACAATATGCCTCTGGTTCTCTAAAATTCCATAGCAATTGAATGTGACGCATCCGGCTCTGAGTCAACACAGTGCCTAGCACAGAGCAGATGATGATTATTATTTTACATTAAAGAATATTATTTTCAATTTTAAAAATTTCAGATGGTGTGTCAAATTAAAATTATAACATGAAGAATAGCATTTCACAACATTAATTATGTAGTACTAGTGAAACATATAAAAAATGTTGAAAATAAATTTAGATGGCCTGTGACTTTTGATAAGATGTGAAGGGATCTGTCCTGTTCTTGGAGCAAGATAAATAAGCAGCCAACAGATTATTGCTTAGTATGTAATTAGATAATTGGGAATGGGCAAGCAGAAGTGGAGGTCACCTGTCCCAATGGTAAGTCCTGATCCCTTGCTCAGTTCCTAGACATGAGCCAATTCTAAGATCTAGAAGTCATGGACTGAACAGGAGTCCCTACTCCCTCCCCAAAATGACCTATGATCATTTATTTGAGTAACCACACACACACACAAAGGGGAATAATAGATGTTTAGAGGACTCTTGGATACAAGTTCTGAGTTGACAATGATATTTGAGACCCAAAGTGTTTTCATCTTCCTCCCACCCCCCATTCAGAGGAGGGGATCAGTTAATAAATAGAGCTCAGTTCCATCTCACAGAGGGTCCACTGGACCCAACTGGGCCCAGCCCATGCTCATTTTCTGGTACCTCAATGAATATATTTAGTTATTGGTACAATCCTCATACTTCTTCCTTGACCTGTAGAATAAGAGCTAGAAGGAAGGAACGGGGGAATCTCTTGGAACTTACCCTGTCCTCAAGATAGCAAATCAAAATGCCCTGGTCATTCACTAACTGGCAGGGATACGAGGCCAAGTCTGTGGGTCATTTGATGCCCTGCAGCTTCCCCATGGGATCAGATTGAAGCTAGTCTCTAGCTGAGACATTATCCTTATTATGCTTTTTCCTTTTGCTCTATCCACTTCAAGTTCTCCCCTTCCCCTGAGAATACTTTCCTGATAAGTCATTTGAACATTAATCCCTGATGTAGGCTCTTTTTTTTAAGATTTATTTATTTATTTGAGAGAGAGCGAGAGAGAAAGAGAGAGAAAACATGTGGAAGGGCAGAGAGAGAGGGAGAGAGACAAACTTTAGCAGACCCTGTGCTGAGTGTGGAACATGATGCAGGGCTTGATCTCGTGACCCTGAAATCATGACCTGAGTCGAAACCAAGAGTCTGATGCTTAACTGATTAAGCCACCCAGGCACCCCCTGACTTAGGCTCTGTTTATGGATCCAGACCAAGACATTTGAAATAGCACCCTCCTCTCTCTCTCTACATCTTTCATTTTTCCTCTCATTTTATTTTATTTTTTTATATAGCTCAAAACTACTTCATATTATATTGCTAATTATTTTTAAATTTATTTAAATGAACTCCCTAATTAGATTCTAAACTATCCTGAGTTCAGATACTTTGTATCACTCACTACTTTAGTTGATAGAACAGGACCTAAGCAATAGTAGATACCAAAAAAAAAAAAAAAAGTCAAATAAATGAACATATGAATAAGTAAATGAGTTTGAAATAGTCAATTTTCATTTACCATTTAACATTGTTGTTCTTTGGTAGGTAGTTTGCTGACTTATTCCTAACGGGGAAATTCAGTTGCTCAATTTAATATATGCTTTTTACCGTATGTGGGGCTTGAACTCACAACCCTGAGATCAAGATCTGAGTTGAGATCAAGAGTTGGACACTTAACTAACTGAGCTACCTAGGCACCTTGCTTTTTTCTGTTCTTATTGCATATGTAGATTCAAATAGGATCAAGAGATTAATTTAAATAAAACTAACTAAACTCATAAGGAATAATTTAGGAGTGTATATGAATATGAATGCAACCTAATTTTATACTTCAATTATTTTTCCATATTTACAAAATGAGTTATTTCCTTTTTATGTTGATAACCTATGTCTAGGATGTTCTAGCCTTACATGCTATGATTTACCTATACCGTGGAACAAAGTGTGTTCCTAATTGCTCCCCACTGGTTAAGAGGTATTTTATAAATGAAACAGTATAATCTTTAATTATCCCAAGATGCTATTAATCTAAAGAATGTCAATCTTTTGTGAATTTAAGCTTCTGAAACTTGGTGTTAGGTGGTGGATATATTTTACTAAACCAAGTAAGTTATAAAACCTCCATAGTTTTTGAAATTGAGCAAATTTTTGAAATCGTTGTAGTTTTTTTTTTTAAGATTTTATTTATTTATTTGAGACAGAGAGAATGAGAGACAGAGTGCATGAGAGGGAGGAGGGTCAGAGGGAGAAGCAGACCCCCTGCTGAGCAGGGAGCCCGATGCGGGACTCGATCCCGGGACTCCAGGATCATGACCTGAGCCGAAGGCAGTCGCTTAACCAACTGAGCCACCCAGGTGCCCCAAAATCGTTGTAGTTTTTATAGCAATATTAACTTCTATAAAGATTTTCCTTTTTTTCACTTAAACAAATTGATTGAATTATTTCACTACATATTTTATAGTAGCCTTTAAAATATAGTGAGATAAGTTAAAAATATAGTGCATTAAATCAAGACGTTGACATATCCTGAGAGAAAACAGACACCAAGTTTCTCTTAATCTGTTGGGCATATTATAAAGCCTAGAGATTTAAAACCTTGATACGATATTATTTGGTAGGAGTTTAGGGACAACAAGAAGAAAAAAACAAGACAATTCGGTGCTTTTAAAGGTATCATCAAAGAATTAAGTCCAATAGAGGAGGCAATAGGAGAACTGACTGTCATCCCAATGTTGCTATTATCTTACTATGTGATCAATGTTGAGTGAATGGCAGTATAAATTACTACTGAGTTTTTACTCTACCCCATGCTTCCCTTCAATCCCATGCATGAGCCCATTTAAGTCACCAGGTTACAGTTGCTCACATGGTCATAGTTGCAAAACCAGGAAATAGAAAGTATGCATGCTTGACTTTAAGTAACAGAACATGGGTAAACTCAAGAGACCTGGAATAATACTTCCTGGATGGTACAGACTGAGTGTTTGTATTACCCCAAATTTGTATGTTAAATTCTTGAAATGAGATGGTATTTGGGGGGTGGAGCCTTTGAGAGGTGATTAAAGAGGAAAGCCTTCCTGAATGGAATTAGTGTGCTTAAAAGAGACCCCAGAGAGCTCCCTCATTCTCTTATTCCAAGTAAGGTTACAGCTAGAAGGGGCCATCTATGAACCTGGAAGTGGGCTCTTACCAAATACTGAATCTACTTTGACCTCGGACTTCCCAACCTTCAGAACTGTGAGAAATAGATTTCTGTTGTTTATTCGGCAGCAGTCTATGGTATTTGTTACAGAAGCCTGAGCACTTAAGACACTGAACGAGTTGCTCCCACACCAGAAGAGGTTAAATTTCTGGACTGAGTTTTAAACATGACACTGATGGGAAGGGTATAGTATAGGAAGAGGCTCTGTGCTTTAACCCCTCAACTCCTGAATGTTAGCATTCAAGTTTATAGGGTAATAAAACTGCCAGCTAACTTTGAGTATCTGGGAGTTTAAAGAAATTGTACTTTCCAAATTTGTCTGTCAAAACCTGAAAATCTTCAGCCTTGCAGGCATTTACTGTGCCATGCTGGCATGAGAATAAGATAAGATAGATGTTATCAGAGTTGGACATAGAATAATTATATAGTTTAGTTTGCTCAGGACAGTCCTGATTTACCTCTGTTTTTCAATAACATTTGTCTCAGACAACATATCCCAGTTTCAAATGATTAACAGGATGATCACTCTAGCTGTAAATGGTGATTAGGGTTTGAAGTTGCTCTACAAGTGTTCTATAGCACTAGATTGGGACACGAATATAGCTGCATTTTACTGTGTCCCAGTCAACTTAAGGAGATATAGTAGTTGAAAGAGCCATATGTATGTAGACTTCATTTAACTTGGGGCACTTAGATGAATGGAGATGTGCCTATGACTATATAATAATTTACATTGCAGTAGATACAAATGGTGGCCCAGTAAACAATAATAGCAAGCATTATGATCTTCTCCACCAAAGTCACTGTGGCACCTTGAAATTCCTGGTTAAAAGGATCTACAGAAAATTCTAAAACTTGACTGAGTATAACCTGAAATGACTTTATCTGAGATCGAGTAAGATTATGTTTTTGGTAATCACTTAGAATGAAAGTTTGAAACTAAGTTCAAGCTAAGTTCAGGTATAGTTTTAAAGATGACACATGTAGATTGGGAAATGTGTACCTACTACAAGTGTTTTTCAAACTGTTCTCTGAGAAGTTCTACAGGTCGTCAGAGTGATATTAGGGTCAAAACGATATCTTGGGTGAGGGATCTGAGCTCAACACCTCTGCTTCAATCCATTTGACTCTGTTTCCACTGCTTAAAAGTGTTTTAATTGAAGGAAAGATTTTGCTATTAAAATAATGATATTAGAATCACCTTTATTCCTCTTTTTTTTCCTCATAGCCTACATCTGACACATCTGGCTTACTGCTTCTATTTTCAAAAGTCTGATCATTTCCTACTCTCCCCACTGTTATAAACCATGTTCAAAACCATTATCATTTCTCACCTGTATTATTGCAATAACCTCCCAACTGGTTCCCTTTTGCTACCCTTGTTACCCAACAGTCTATTCTCAACAGAGCAGCTCACATAATGCTTTTAAAAAGATAAGTAAAATCAGGTCACTTCTGTGCTCATGATTCTTCAATGGTATCCCGATCACTTAGGCCCTACACGACCTGCCCCATATGGTACCTCACATCACAAAGCCTTACACGAGCTGTCCCTCTCTACCTACTATCCCTCTGATCTCATCCCTTTCCAATCTTCTCTTTCTTTCTCTGTTTTGCCTGGCTTTTGGGCATCTTTGCTCTGTGTACAAATGCACTAGCTATGATGCCACTTCGTGGGTTTTTGCATTTCCTAATCAATATGACTAGCCTACCCTTTCCCTTGAACAGGCACTAAAAAATAAATTTAATGATCCTAGACCAAATGATTTCTAAGAATATTTTTATGATTTTAGTTCTGTTATTATAAGGAATTCTTGCAATGGAATACCTGGAATCGACTTGGATGTTCTCTCAAAACACTGTAAAGGTGATGCACTCTGTCTCTGTTGCAGTACAAGTGTATCTATTTCTAAAATGTCTATTTGTCTTCTAATAGGGGGACTTGGGACCATTGAGGTCAATGCCAAAAAAGTTACAAATACCATACATTCAACTTCTAATATTTGTAGGATAAGGTTGACACTGCTATCTTATACCATGTAGCAAAGAATTTAAAAATTGCATTTGTTAAAATTTGCAAACTTTCTAATTTTCATCATGATAAATTCAAAGACTCCTGTCTTGTTTTTATTATATCAAATCATTCCTATGCTCTTCATTATTTAGATATTGCTTGTAACAATTTTTTTAAGATCATGCCAAAAAAAAATCATTGTTCAAAAATGTTAAACAGCCATACATTATTCCTAGAAATAGACACTTGAATGCAAACTAATCAAGAGACCCAGGTTCTTTTTTTTTTTTTAAAGATTTTATTTATTTATTTATTTGAGAGAGAGAGAGAGAGAGACAGCATGAGAGGGGGGAGGGTCAGAGAGAGAGGCAGACTCCCTGCTGAGCAAGGAGCCCGATATGGGACTCGATCCCGGGACTCCAGGATCATGACCTGAGCCGAAGGCAGTCGCTTAACCAACTGAGCCACCCAGGCGCCCCAAGAGACCCAGGTTCTAATGACCAAGTCAGTTAACTCTTTGAGGATTCAGTTAATTTCTTTTTTTTTTTAAGATTTTATTTATTTATTTGACAGAGAGAGACAGAGAGAGAGAGGGAACACAAGCAGGGGGAGTGGGAGAGGGAGAAGCAGGCTTCCCGCAGAGCAGGGAGCCCGATACGGGGCTCGATCCCAGGACCCTGGGATCATGACCTGAGCCGAAGGCAGATGCTTAACCACTGAGCCACCCGGGTGCCCCTAATTTCTTTTTTATATGTAGTTAGCGTCCACTGCAATAGCTCCCTATGGTCCTCACCACCTGGTATTCACAGCTTTATGTAATCCTGTCCCCTTGATTGTAAGGTGGACTTGAATTGACTCATTTCTGATGAATAGAATATAAGGAGAGATGGTGGATAGTCATCTCTGAGATTAGGTTTTAGAAAGTCTATGGCTTCTGTCTTGGGTACTCTCCCTCCCTCTGCTATATTACCTGTTCTGGAGGAAGTTCGCTTTCATGTCTTGAAGTGGCCTTTTGGAGGATCCCCCAAACATGAGCTTAGAAGCAGATCTTCTGCTTCTGCCAACAGCTGTGTGAGTGAATTTGCACGTAAATCATCTGAGGACTAAAAGCTGTATGAGGGGCCTCAGAAATGATCCTCCCCAGTTGATCCATGTGATGACAGCAGCCCTGGTTGTCCCATTGTTTGCAGTCTTGTGAGAGATGCCATGGCATAAACACCCAGCTAACCTACTCTTCTGTCTTTAACCCTTAGCAACTATGAGATAATAGATGCTTATTATTGTATCATATCCTAGGAATATACTATCTAGGGAGAATATTATTATGACTATAAAGTTCTTTCTTCTGTCTCTTAAATCCTTCCCTGCTTTTCGAGTTATGATCAGACTACAGTATAAGAATTGTCATTTTTATCAAAGAGTGAAAATAGTGAACTTGAGAAGAAATGAGATTTTGCATTGTGTTAAATGTCCAATTGTGTACATCAAATGTGTTTAATGTACATTGATTTTGTCCTAAAACGCTAGTGTTTTAAAGCAAATTTCCTAAGTCATTTGCCCAACTTTAATCTAAAGTGATAAAATTAAGGCAACCAAGTCAGTGACTGCTTTAGCCCTCTTGCTTAAGGAAGGTCATCTAGAGGAGACTTAATTCTGTTCAGATCTGGCCTGCCTCAAAAGGACAGCAGTAGACAGGGTGGTCAGAAGGCAGCCGCCTTGATCTTCATGACTCCTGTCCTTACATTCCAAGCTTATACCGATGCCCTTTGAAAGAACATATTTTGATCCTTCTGGTCCATCCACATTGCTATGGTTTTAATTGGTCAAAGTCCATGATATCAGTCCATCACTCATGCCTTTGCTATATTATGGCTCTTGTACCAGGAAACTCTAGCATCCCTGATCCTTTTATTTGTATGAAAGAAGAAATCTTTCAACATTATTTATATAACTAGCACCTCCACAGCTCAAAGCAGTGGCCTGCAGCCTCAGCTTCCTCCAATCTTTCACAGCCTTTATAGGGGCTTCAGTATTTTTATCTCAGCTGCTTTCTTATAGCTAAACTTCAATGTGCATTTATATATAAAGAAACATGCAGACAAATATATATGGTCATATACAATAAATATATTTTTTCTTTTTTCCAGCTAAAAGCAGTGTAACAATTATTACAGTTAATAAAATAGGTACAAAAATAATTATACTTTTACTCTATAATAGATTCCACCATATATTAAAATGTACATAAGAAATACCTTTTTTTTTTTGATTTCATTCATTTATTTATTTGAGAGAGAGAGCACGAGCAGAGGGAGGGTCAGAGGCAGAGGGAGAAGCAGACTCCCCGCTGAGCAGGGAGCCCAATGTGGGACTCAATCCCAGGACCCTGGGATCATGACCTGAGCTGAAGGCAGACGCTTAACCGACTGAGCCACCCAGGTGCCCCCATAAGAAGTACCTTAATCATAGACTAAAATGAATCAATCTGTTTTTATGTCTCCATTAAAATAGGTAATAGAAATTTGCCTATTGACACACACACATGCACACACACACACATGCACACGTATACAAAATTTTCTCCTTAGAGTACATATAGCAACAACATGCTGCTATTTCTTCAGGTCTTTTCATAAGCAAATTATCTTTAGAGTTCTCTGATAATTGTCCCCAAGTGCACTTCTTGAATTATTTTTAGTTAGGTGTTGACATATATACTAATAATTCTCAGGTTGCATATGTTTTGGAAAATGCTGGGTTAAAGTGAAATATATTTTGTTACCTCAGGAAATATTAGACTTCAATAGACTTATATGTATTATAGATATGCAACAGGGGACTGTAGGATGCAACATGCCTCAAAAGAACTGAGGAAGAATTATTTTAGATAATGAAACATATTTGGGGAAAGAAAAAGAAGAAAGGAGAAAGAAATAAAGAGAAAGGCAGGAAGGAAGGAGAGAAGGAAGGAAGAGAGAAAGATGGGGGACATATATTACTTTTCTAATGGGTTAAAAAACAGACAAAAGAGGGGCACCTGGGTGGCTCAGTCGGTTAAACATCTGCCTCCAGCTCAGGTCATGATCCCAGGGTCCTGGAATCAAGCCCTGCATTGGGCTCCCTGCTCAGTGGGGAGTCTGCTTCTCCTTCTCCCACTCCCCCTGCTTGTGCACTCTCTGTCTCTCTCAAATACATAAATAAATAAAATCTTAAAAAAAAAAGACAGAAAAAAGATTAGATAATTCACTGGCTGGAATCCACCTAACATGTTATTGAACTTTTACATATGTTGTAACTATTACATTGGAAGTGGCCCCAGAGATAGCTATTAATGAGAGAAAAAAGAGAGGGTTTGAGAGAGAGGAAGTGAAAGATAGACTAGTTGGATGAATCATTTATGAGAACTAGAAAACCACTAGAGAAGATATTTAGCTTGGTGATAAGAATCATTTAACTATCCAGCAATAGAGGTCAGACTTGGGTGAGCCATAAATGAGCATCTATTCATCAGTTGCGTTAGAATGGAGGCAAGGTGGTGAAAAACACATATCCTCTACTTAGTCATTTTACTTAGATTCTTTTAAATAACAACATCATTCTTGTCTTACAAAAATGAAGCCATGACCTATTAGAATACTTCCTTCTATTAAAAGGTTTACCACATAAAAAATCCCCTTGATGATGTAAGATCCCTGATGAATAATAGGCTGTTGTGGGTGAATATTGATAGGTACACAAATTGTGATCAGTAAATAGTTGTTTGATAATAACAACTAGAACCCTGGAAGTGTCCTTATATTTCTTTCTCTGTTGATCTTATCTCTTCACTATTTCTCCAGTCTTAGCACTATTTCCATTGACCAGTCTAGTATAACCCTTATTGCCTTCCTCAACTTTTGTCACTGTCACATTTTTCTGCATGCAGCTTTATCCTTCCACATCTCTTTTCTACTTTCTCACCAGAATTTTTTTTTTCCTGAATTGAAATCTGATCATGTTGCTCCAGGGCTTATCTGCACTAGCTCTCAGTTACCCACAGGGAAAAGTCTTAACTAGTGTGTGTGTGTGTGTGTGTGTATTTATTATTATTTATAATTATGTATTATATATGTGATTATATATATTATTTATAATATAATATTATTGTGATAGTTCAGTTATTTCATGATTTTATGCTTTTGTACCTGCTCTTCACTCACCTAAAATGCCTTGTCCAGTTCTGTACACTTGACAGGGTTCCTAGAACTACTTAACAAAACCAAAAACAAACAAAAAAACCCCCCAAGATTTCTAAAAACATAATGTGGACAAGCTCTTTAAGATGTACATTTTAACCTTTTTTAACAGGCTTGTTTTTCACATGAACCCTTATTTAAATTCTTAAAGACATTTTCATTTTCTTTTTTGTTCTTTGGAAAAACTTTTAAATCATCTCAATAAACTTAAAGTTAAATAGTCCTTATGAATCTAGGAAATAAAGAGAAAATATTATTAACCAGTTCTCCCACCTCAGAGACATGGGAGACTTAGGAGAGAGCAAGTACTACAAGGGTTTAATGAAGATGTGAAATGTCAGATACCTAGTTAAGTAGCTCTTAATAATAATTTTGACTAACATAGTAGGTTACCAATTGGTATTTTATTGTGCTATAAATCTTGCAACCACTTTCCTGCTTAAATATTAAAGCAATTTAAACTATTTGCTGAAAGGGCTTTCCAGATCTGAAGCTACACAAAGCAGTTACTCTCATCAATCAGAAAAAAACCAAAAACCAAACAAACGATGACTTTTATAGTTGGAAAAATTACTCCTGACACCTCACTTTCCTATTCAGTTAGCACAGCATAGATCCATCTTTTTTTTCCTGAGCTGATTAAAATAAATGTGCACATAGTATTCTTGAATGAATTAATCAAGAAGAGGGGTAATAGTACATGAAGAGAGATTATTTGGTATTGTAAGACTGTCAGCCACCTCGAGGCATTACAAAGACTCTACATAGAGTGAATGATAATCCTCAATTACGTTAGTCCAAAGATACAATCAATCTATAGGCAGCAGCTCCCTTTATGATTTTCTTATTTAGACAAGAGCACTGGTTTTTATTTTGATGTCTTTATTTGGCCTATTTTCTCTAAAATGGGACATCTCTCGTAGATACATTTCCATGCACTTCCCCTCACAATTACAGAGAAACAATAGATGCTGTTTTTGTGTATGTTAAAAGTTTGATTGGACCTGAGTGGGCTAAAAAAACAAAAAAGCAAAACAACAACAACAACCAAAAAACCAAAACCTTGTGCTCTTTTCCATGGGAACTGCCATTTTCCAGTGATTCACCAGAATGATTAACACAAAGGGAAAGAAAAGAGGCACCCATTAAATGTAATTTATGTCTTTTAGAAAACGTAGAATTGTTTGTTTAGCCACATACACGTGGATCTACCAGCAAGATGACACCACCACATCGAGGTAATGGGCATTGTTCTAAAAGGAGTACCCCACAAATGTTACCATGATGAAAATGGAAGAGTCCACCATGTTTTGTAAGCATGCTGTTGAACTGTTGTAAACAAACAAGGGCAAGATTCTTGCCAAGACAGTTAATATATGTATTGAGCATACACACTATAAGAGCCGTGATAGCTTCCTTAATTCAATAGGGAAAGATGATCAAAAAAGAAGGAAGCCAAAGAGAAGATTCCTGGGTTCAGTTGAAGCACCCACCTGCTTCACCCAGAGGAGCACACTTTGTGAGAACCAATGGAAAGGAGCCTGAGCTGTGGGACCCTATTCCCTATGAATTCATTGCATAATTCATTGTATAAAATCAAACAAAAAATGAGATTGTAAAAGTCAGGCCTTTGTTTTTTTATCTAAATTGTATAGAAATCTTGTGTCCCCTCCCCAGATGAGCATTTAAGGCAAACTTTAACTTTGTCCTAACTCCTTGGGTCATGTCTTTACTATTAAAATTTCACGTTTCTCTTGCTGGGAAAAAACAAAAAGTTTGACCAAATCTCTGCTCTGCATACGAGAATATGATTCAAGTATTCTGCTATCTGTCTGCTGAACAGGTCACCATGGAAATAGAGTGTGTTGAATGGGGCAGATATGGCTTTCTTCAAATCTTTTTGTTCTTCCAAATTAATTGAAAACCTCCCTTTTGGGTCAAATCTGTTTATTTCTTTTTCTCATTTTTTTCATTAATTTTTATTAACATCATTTTTACTCATTAATCTCTCCTCTCCTGATTTTTCTTTAGGTTAGCTCAGTTCTACTCCTTTATTTAATTACCCGCTCCTGGAGGTGAGGAAAAGATAAGCAAACCTAGTTGGAAAGGATTAAAAAGATAAACTGGAGGGCTAGGGGCAGGGCTAGAGAGGCAAGAAGTATAGTGGGGGCCAAATTGTAGAGATACAGTTATCTTTTTTTTTTTTCTTTCTGAAGGAAACAAAAAATTTAACTCACCAATTTAATAACTTGTTCTTTCCTCTGCCTGGTACACTCTTCTAGATCAATGCCTACTTAGCTCGTTCGTATAAATTAGCACTCAGCTCATGTATCATTTCCTTTGAGAGGATTTTCTTAATCTCCCAGCAGAAAATACTGCTACCTCATCAATTACCTCACATCACCATGTTTTAATTTCTGTTGCATGTCACCTATAACTATCTGAATATATTTTATTTTATTACATGTTGATTGTCTCCTTCAAATAAAAAAGTCACCACCATGTGGACAAGGTTCTTGTTTTTCTTTAAATTCTGTATCCCTAGTATTCAAAGAAAAGACATATTTAAAAGAAAAATTCTATAAAGGTATTCTTTTCTCTTTGTAGAAGGTTATAATTTAATTTGAGAGCAGAATAACTAGAAACAGACTGAATAGTAAAATATACATTGTGAATGATGAGTTCAGGTCCAATGATGAGAGAAATCAATATGGCTAAAAACATGTGGGGAAGACTCCTTGGAGGATCTGAGCTTCAAAATGGTCTCTGCAGGACAGGCAAAGAGAAGAAAGGGCCTTCTGAGGGAGGAGAACAGCATGCATGGAGATGTGGGGTTAAGAATTAGCCTTAATGCCATTAAATGCTTAATTCCACATCACCTGTTTCTAATTTTACTCATGCAAGACTGTCATTTGAAATTACCCTCCTGAATTTTTTAAAACACAAAGCCCGATATTTAACACCCCACGGCTTCCTGGAGGAACTGGATGTAAAGGCATCACTTGTCTTTGTGCTCAAGTGTAGCACTCAATAAGCTTCTGTTCAATGAAGTGCTGTCTTTCTGACAAGACAGATGAGGCGGTGACATTGTGATCAGCAATTGTAGACTGTGCAGGCTGTGGCTTTCACAGCAGGGATTGTGTCAGGCTAGTCTGGATTTCATTTGGGAAACCTTAAGCACGTTTTCATGAGGATGTCTACATAAGGTCGCCTACGAGTTTCTCACTCTTGCCGTAGGCCAGCACATACACATTGTCTTCTCTCACCTTTTGATTTGGAAGCTGACTCTCAATTCATCACTCTCCATCTGATAAAAACTCTGCCTAAAGATCATTTTATTCCATGGAGTATTTAGTTAGTTGAAGGGAGGCAGCTAAATTTGAAATTTTTAATATTGGGGACGGGGCAGGGAGTGGTGTAGCTGAATTTTTCTTGTGACTACCTTTGACTTGTGTGTTGGTGACTGTGTGTGTTGTGTTTGTGTGTGTGTGTGTTTCCACTCTCTTCTTCCTTTTCTTTTATTGCCATACTGACAGGAATCTGTGCCCTTCTGGATTGCACAGTGTTGAAATAGAAAACAATCCATTTTGAAATGGTTGTTTTAAAGAATAATTGACTGACAGGAAACACAAGCAAGAAAGAAAAAGGGAATACAGAGGGTAAATAACTAGAGATCTGAGTGCTATGAACATTAAAAATATTGTGATACATCGACAAGAAGGCTCTGACTTACTGAATAACAAGGAAACCCTTAATTGGAGGCATCATTTTCTTTTTTTTGTTTTTTCAAATTTTTATTTAAATTCCAGGTAGTTAACATATAGTGTGGTATTCATTTCAGGAGTAGAATTTAGTGATTCGTCACTTACATATAACACCCAGTGCTCAATCACAAGTGCCCTCCTTAATGCCCATCACCCATTTAACCCATCCCCCACCACCTCCCTTCCAGCAGCCCTCTGTCTTTTCTCTGTAGTTAAGATTTTCTTGACTATAGAGTCTCCCTCCCTCTCTCTTCCTATATATTCATCTGTTTTGTTTCTTAAATTCCACATATGGGTGAAATCATATGATATTTGTCTTTCTCTGACTGACTTATTTCAATTACCATAATACACTCTAGCTCCATCCACATCAATGCAAATGCAAAGATTTAATTTTTTTTTTTTTAAAGATTTTATTTGAGAGCGAGAGAATGAGAGAGAGCACATGAGAGGGGGGAGGGTCAGAGGGAGAAGCAGACTCCCCGCAGAGCAGGGAGCCCGATGCGGGACTCGATCCAGGGACTCCAGGATCATGACCTGAGCCAAACGCAGTCGCTTAACCAACTGAGCCACCCAGGCGTCCAAGATTTAATTATTTTTGATGATTGAATAATATTCCATTCTGTATGTATGTATATGGCTATGGATATATATGTGCACATATATACCACCTCTTCTTTATCTGTTCATCAGTCAATGGACATTTGGGCTCTTTCCATAGTTTGGCTATTGTGGATAATGCTGGTATAAACACCGGGGTGCATGTACCCCTTCAAATCTGTATTTTTGTATCCTTTGGGTAAATATCTAGCAGTTCAAATGCTGGGTTGTAGGGTAGTTCTATTTTTAACTTTTTGAGGAACCTCCATACTGTCTTCCAGAGTGGCTGCACAGTTTGCATTCCCACCAACAGTGTAAGAGGGTTCTCCTTTCTCCACATCCTCACCAAGATCTATTGCTTCCTGTGTTGTTAGTTTTAGCCATTCTGACAGGTGTGAGGTGGTATCTCATTGTGGTTTTAATTGCATTTCCCTTAGGATGAGTGATGTGGAGCATCTTTTCATGTGTCTGTTAGCCATCTGGATGTCTTCTTTGGCAAAATGTCTATTCATATCTTCTGCCCATTTCTTAACTGGATTATTGGTTTTTTTAGGTGTTGAGTTGGTAAGTTCCTTATACATTTTGTATACTAACCCTTTATCAGATGTGTCATTTGCAAATATCTTCTCCCATCCCATAGGCTGCATTTTAGTTTATTTAATTGTTTCCTGCGCTGTGCAGAATTTATCTTGAAGTCCCAATAGTTCATTTTTGCCTTTGTTTCTCTTGCCTCCAAAGACATGTCTAGGAGGAAGTTGCTATGGAGGCATCATTTTCTTGATTTCTAGTAAGGCCATATCTACAACCAAAGACTACAGTTGACATAGGGAAGCTGAGGACACCATATATATATTCAGAATAGATAGTCTTACTATTGGAAGTTTCTATAGTCATGAATGATGCTTCTTAGGATCATTTGTTACTTCCATGAAAATTTTGTAAAACACTGCTATCAGGTATAATGATATACTAAATATTAGGTTAACAGTTACTTAAAAGCTTTCCCCAATGTATATATAATCTTATGTATGTTTAAGTACATGTTATTGTGGCATATTTCTATAAATGTACCATGGAGGTTTTAAATGCAGCTGTCACCCAATGTAAGTGGTTACTATCTCTGAGGAATACTGGAGGACATTAGAAAAAAATAGAAATAGAAATAACAAGTAAAATTTTAAGCTTATTAGAGATATTTTCTTTTAAAAAAAGATATTGTACAAAAAGTTAACTTAAGCAATGATATTTTGGGTTTGCTTTAAATGTGAATGATAAAGCAGGACAAAGCAAATAACCGAACTAATGCTCTTGGTTTAATAAGTTCATAATTTGGAAATGTGTCATTATTGCATTAAAAATATATCCCATTTTGGGTGAATATTTAAAGAAATTATAGAAGAGTTAGTTAACTATAAAATTTTAGAAAGTCAACCATAAATGATTCGTATTTACTTTGAAATGTTATATAATTATTTCAAATCTACTGGACTTGATAAAATATAGAAAATAGAAATACTAAAAGGATTTCCAAGATTCAGACAACCTTATCTTCCAAACTGTGATAAAAGATTTATAGGAGAGAAAGTACAGAACTGTACTTAATTGTCTACTTTTTTATGCATTTATTCAATCCTTCATTCATTTATAATTTCATTATACTTGTTTACAGACCATTTGGCTAGCTGATTGAATTAATTATTTAGTCTAAGTTAGGAATTTCCTAACTGCTCCTGGCTGAATTTTGGCCAAAAATTTCTGTCTTACTTTATAAAAGAGGTCATATAGAGGAAAATGTATTGTCTGGGTAAGGTCATGTGGTTGTTACTAGTTTGGACTCATTTAAATGCTAAATTGAAAGAAACAATCTACATTAGTCTTTTGTGACTTCAGTTTCACTTTCTGAATGTTCACTCCCCATTCATCCATATTAATTACTTTCATTTACTGATGCGTTTGTGTTCTCAAGCTCATCTTTTCTGTTTTTCTTTTGTCACTTTATGTAAGGCAAGTTTTTAACAATACCTGTAGTTTTAGAATGCAGTAACTTTCCCTGTTTAAAGAAAGTCAAGTTTTAAGCAGCTAAAGGGTATAGAATTTAGGGAGGTAGGGTGTGGCATTTAAAGAGTGTCTATTTCACAGAGAAAAATATGAAAGGAAAAAAGAAAATAAATATTTATTAAACTCTATTATGTGCCAGTTACCCTGCACATACATGTATACATTTTATCTTATTTAATGCTCAAAATAATCTCATGAACTGGGACTTATTATCATATTATAAGTAATATATATTTTTGGTAATGAGCTCTAAAAGTTACCCATTTGGTATGGTTGCCAAGTATCTGACTACCCATTATAAGAGATTCGGATTCCATTAACACAGAGTTCCTCTATGGTAATGTAGGCTACTATGTGAACAGGTGTCATATGATCCTCTTTATGTTACTCTATGTTAACTGACAATTGGGGAATTGGCACAAGAATGTTGATACTCTGGCTATAACTGTGAATAATAAACTGTCCTTTCTCTCTGACTCAGGAGTATTGTATATCTTCTACTAGCATTTGTGAGACTGTGGAAAGCTAACTTGTTAGGTTTGAAATAGAGTAAAATCTTAGACCCTTTATGTTCTTGATAATGATGTCAAGATTTAATTGGTAGTTTTATTTCTTAATGGTACATGAAATAATGGTATGTTTAAAAATTAATGGCTTCTTAAGATTCAGTGGCATACAGTATCTGAATAATTTCCTACATTTATAAAGTATAGAATCAATAGATTTCTAAGAATCTCATCAAGCCCTCAAGTTCTTATAGCATGGAGCTGACCAGAACATGGCAGCATCCCAATATTTTCACCTAAAATTAGAGCTAGAGGGAAGCCCTCACTTTAGCTTTAATCATGACCTCTACTTCACCCTTTTTGGAGCTCTGTTTTGGAAAACATTTGATACTGGTCCACCTAATCAATGCATACTTTATTTATTTATTATTTATTTATTTATTTATTTATTTATTTATTTTTTTTTTTATGATTTATTTATTTATTTGAGAGAGCGAGAATGAGAGAGAGAGAGTACATGAGAGGGGGGAGGGTTAGAGGGAGAAGCAGGCTCCTTGCTGAGCAGGGAGCCCGATGCGGGACTCGATCCCGGGACTCCAGGATCATGACCTGAGCCGAAGGCAGTGGCTTAACCAACTGAGCCACCCAGGCGCCCATCAATGCATACTTTTATTCTCACGTTCTATTCCCATCTTGTAAATAGTCTCCTGGAATACTTCCTTGGAGGAGATATGTTTGACAAGGCTGGCTTCAGGAAGTTTTGGCTATAACACCATCTTCCTTTTATCTTTTTAAAAATAGATCAGCAAGCCATTTATTACTTTAGTGTGAGGCATAACTGTGAAAGGGCCAAGATAATTCTGTCCTAGAGTTATATATTATCTCCCTGTAGACAGGCAGTATGGGAAGACAAATCACCATTACAAGATTTTGTGGTAGGTGCTGCTTAGAGTAGATAATATTAATGTTATTCTGTTGTTTACTAGCATCTGATTGAAAAAAAAAAAAGAAAGTTACAAAACCACTGATATGCCTGCCTGGGACATGGCCCAGTGTATCATTTCCCACGTTGGTGGAAGGCTAACTGGATGGTTTCGTTCTTCAGGATAATTGTTTCGCTTTGGACATAAGAAAAAATTCTAGCTATTGAGATATGAGAGGAAGTAGACTGAGGGTTTCTGCCAAGGAGACACACTTTCTATGAACATTGTTTTGAGTGGACATTTGAAGATGGCAGAAACGTAGCTGTCTTCAACCAGATGCAGAACTAGCCTATGTAGACAAGGCCAAAGTACTGAGAGTCACCAAGGCAAAAGATTAAATCTCCAAAATCACCAAACTCCACTTCCGGCACTCTACTGTAGTCAGCAGATAACTTTTCTGGGCTCACATTTTGCATGTCTCTTTTTTGCCCTCCTTCCTTAGCAGGAGTTAAGGGCGTAGTGGGGTGGAGGAGGTAGGAGCAGAAGGCAGCACCACATGGGCTCTCAGTCACTTCTGATCGCAGCCCTTCTCATTAATTGTCAGCCTTCTTTAATTCTTTGCTAGCTAAGAAGAGGGAAATCATCTTCCTTAAATCATGTTCAATTAATAGCTGGCCTTTTTCTCCCTTTCTTTCTGACACCAGGCATAGAATTCTTTTAATATTGGAGACGACAGTGTTCTTTTTCTCTGAGGTCCTCATGTGGGACAAGGAAAGAGTATTCAGCGGAAATGAAAATAAGCCAGTCTTTGATATAACCAGTTCCTAGCCACAAATGAATACTCCATGCATCATATTTCTATGCATGTAATTAGCTAGCATATGTTTTTATTATGTATAGCCTTTTAATCATGACTTCCCTAAACAAAATATGGTTTCATACATTACTTACGGTTTTATGTAATTTCTGTTCTTATATGTTTTATCATTTTCTTTACTTTTAAATAGTAATTTTTATATTTGTTTTATGGTAGTTGACTGAGAGTTCCAGTACATCAGATATTGAAACTCATTTAAGAGACCATCACTCTTAATGGCATTATTATCTGATTAAGGTTTTTTTCCTATGTTGCACTTTAATATTTGCTCTTATTGATAATCAGAGAAGCACTTATATGTAAAAAATAACTTTCCCATTTCAGCTATCCTAGGTGCATTGTTCTGTAGGACATAATTCTCTTTCATAATCACAAAAGTGCCTCAAAAGATAGTTTTGTACTATTTCTTTTGAAAGAGTCTTCTGAAACGTAATATTTTTATGACCACATATAATTTCCTGAAGCCTTTTCATCGAAGGCTAAATGCTAGCTTTTATCTCACTCATTTGATACAATTTTTCACATTTTATGTCACAGGTTTTAATTTTCTTTCAGCAAACTTTATTTTTAAACTTCAAATGGTAATAGAATTCTATGTAGCTTCCAAACCACTGATCGGGCTATTATAAGCAACACCTTGTTCTGCATCATGAGTCCCTCTGTTACTTTCCTTCACACTTGCCACAGTTACAAATGGAAGAAGGGTTAAGGTCAGATCATTTCAGTCACTTTGAGTATGAATGAATAGTGACCTCTGCAAGGTAGAGCCAAAGCTTGGAATTTGAGTATGGCAACAAATGCAGGGACCTGTTAATTCTAAGGATGCCCACCAGAATATGAGCCAGAATATGTTAAATATTGGGGATCAGTATATAGGCAGGCAAGATTCAAATAGACTTGGAAATATGTTTGAACCAAGTTCCAGATCCAAGAAGCTGTCACCATTATTTTTTAACATGGTCTGTAACATCCTGCCAATGTAATAAGATTGTACACAATAAATGGTAAAAAAAAAAAAAATCATTATTTACAAATGATACAGCATTATATTTGTTAGAAACGGCATCTCAGTTGAGCCTGAGTTGAAAAACAGTGGCTTACACAAAATGAGAATTTATTATTATTGTTATTATTTCTGTACATAAAAGAATACTGGAGGTAGGAAATTCAGTACTGGTATGAGTTTCCTGACATCACTGGAGAATAGATCTTCTTCTAGTTTTTGTTCGATCTTCTTTAGAGCATGATTATTCTTCATGCTTTAAGATAGCTACTGGACCTAGTCATCATTATCTAGCTTGGGCAAGAGGGATCAGGACAAAGGTAAAGAAAAAAAAAGATCACGGCTTGGTGAGTCTTCCTGCTATTTAAATATTTTTTTCCAGAAAGTCCATTTAAGAATTTCCATTTATACAGACTATATCCCATGATCATCCTACTCTCTAAGTGAGATTGGAAGACAGTTTTAAAATCTTTATTGATACATCAAATAAAATCAGGGATCTCTTAGTAAAGGAGATGAGAAGGACCATTGGGTAGGACAAAAGTAGTCTCTGCCACAATTAAATATTAAAAAACTAAAGAGAAGCAGCAGAAAATTCCTGTAAATAATGAGAACATTTAATATATTGGTTATGTTTAAGATAGATACACACAATCTAAGGGCATTTTTTAAAGATTTATTTATTTATTTTAGAAAAAGAGAGAGTGAGAAAGAGTGTGAACAGTGGGAAGCAGAGGGAGAGGGAGAGGGAGAGAGAGTCTCAAGTAGACTCCCTGCTGAGTGCAGAGCCAGTCTCAGGGCTTGATCTCATGACCCTGAGATCATGACCTGAACCAAAACCACGACTTGGACGCTCTACCAACTGAGCCACCCAGGTACCCCTAAATGCATTTTTATTATGCCAGCTATACTCAGAAGATAAATTGTAGAAACAATAGCAAACGCTACCAACAATAAACCATAAATACTTAGAAATCGCTCTAAAAAGAAGTATGTGACACTTAGTTGAAGTTCTTCACACAACTCTATTGAGAAATGTAAAGAAAGTTTAAACAACATAAGACACATGCCGTATCTTTCAATCGATACCTTCAGTGCCATCCCAATCAAAATTCTGATGATATTTTTCAAAGTGCTGGAACAAACAACCCTAAAATTTGTATGGAATCAGAAAAGACCCTGAATCGCCAAGGAAATGTAGAAAAAGAAAAACAAAGCTGGGGGCATCACATTGCCTGATTTCAAGCTATATTACAAAGCAGTGATCACCAAGACAGCATAGTATTGGCACAAAAACAGACATATAGACCAATGGAACAGAATAGAGAGCCCAGATATGGACCCTCAATTCTATGGTAAACTAATCTTCGACAAAGCAAGAAAAAATATGTAATGGAAAAAAGACAGTCTCTTCAATAAATGGTGCTGGGAAAATTGGACAGCTATATACAGAAGAATGAAACGACCATTCTCTAACACCATACACAAAGATAAACTCAAAATGGATGAAAGACCTCAATGTGAGACAAGAATCCATCAAAATCCTAAAGGACAACATAGGCAGTAATCTCTTTAACATCGGCCACAGCAACTTCTTTCAAGATACATCTCCATAGGCTAGTGAAACAAAAGCAAAAATGAACGTTTGGGACTTCATCAAGATAAAAAGCTTCTGCACAGCAAAGGTAACAGTCGACAAAACAAAGAGGCAACCCACAGAATGGGAGAAGATACTTGCAAATGACACTACAGATAAAGGGCTGGTATCCAAGATCTATAAAGAACTTCTCAAACTCAACACCCAAAAAACAAATAATCAAAATAATCAAGTCAAGAAATGGGCAGAAGACATGAACAGACACTTCTCAAAAGAAGACATACAAATGGCTAACAGACACATAAAATATAAAATGATTTAAAAAAAACCAATTAACTCCAAATGCATTGGTTCAGTTGTAAAGCCAATGAAATGCCATTTTTTTCCCCCTCTTCAACTCTATTCTCAAAATCACCAAAACAAATAATAAGGGCAGAATGTTAAGATGTTTTTAAATGTTACAAGGATAGATTTGCCCTACCAGGTATAAAAATGTGTTATGTTATAAAAGCAAAATAATACAATTATGAAAATAGCATAAAACTGAGCAAGGATTAGAAGCTAGATCAATAGAAAAGACCAAATTGTCACGAAACAAATACAATATATATGTATATTGTATTTATTATATTCTTAGTACATAATAAAGACATTACACACTATAGGAAAGAAGTAAAATTTCTGCAAATGTATAGAAAAGTGGTCTTAAAAATAAATAATCAAGGGGTGTCTGGGTGGCACAGTCGGTTGAGTGTCCGACTCCTGGTTTTAGCTCAGGTCATGATCTCAGGGTCATGACATTGAGCCCTGAGATGGGCTCCCTGCTCAGCATGGAGTTTGCTTAAAATTCTCACTGCTTCGTCCTCTGCCCCTCCCCCCCACAGCACACGCATGCGCGGGCTCTCTCTCTCTCTCTCTCTCTCTCTGGAATAAATAAATAAATCTTTAAAAAAAAGTAATCAACATTAAGGAGGGCATGTGATGTGACGAGCACTGGGTATTATATGCATTACTGCATTATATGAATTACCGAACTCTACATCTGAAACTAATGATGTTCTAAATGTTGCCTAATTGAATTTAAATAAAAAATTAATAATAATCAAGTTTGACCATTGTTATATCCAAAACACTCAAATCCCAAGTGAATTAAACTATTGAAAGTAAAATACACAAACAACAAATGAATTTAAAAATCTGGAAAACACGAGGAAGTAGCTGATGTCCAAAAAAAAAAAAAAAAAAAGCTTTCTGAGCCTTCTACCTGAAAATTATAAGGAAAAGACTGATAAATTTGCCAGATTAAAATTTTAAAATTTTCTCCATGTTAAAATACCATAGAAACTACCTGAACATTCAGAAACATATTTAAAATAAAAGTGACAAAGAAAGTGGACATGGAGACATGACTGAAGTTTAGTCCCTGGGCATTAGAGTGCATGTCACAAAAATGGTTAACTGGGAAGTATTCTGTTCATAGTATAGTATAACTAAGCACTAGGATGCAAAAAAGCCGTAATTTCAATTTACACAGGACTTACAATTGGCAGGTTTTTACACCATGTTGATAGGTTTTTCTCAAGGTAGACCTATCTCTAACATGTGCACAATTTCATCACTGTGAGTTATGTTAAATCATAACCAATCATAAGTTCTGCCCACTAGCATATGCCCTGATGTACATATAAAACATAGGGTATACAAACTTGCCTATCTACTTTATAACCTCTCAAGTTTGTTACTCTGTTCTTCCCAATAGTGTATTTCAGCTTAATATAATTTACTGCTTTGCAGCCATCCAGGAGATTTCTATAGTTCTCATGCTTCTATTTATTCTTAAAGTGCCTACGTGAATATATTTTATTTCAACAGCTATAAAGTGTCTGCTAGCTACTTAGAAATCATTACATTTTGGAAAAGAAAACCACCTTTAAATCAAATTGAATATGCATGGATTTTCCAAAGATCTGACCTTACTTAAACAAATGTTACCTTACAAAGCAATTGATTTCAAGGAGGATCAATTATGATAAAAATCACTAACTCCAAAAGAGAAGACTTGTCTTTGGAAATGAACATAAAATGATTTCTTTGAATTCTAATACTCTGTATGCCATTAGAAAAATGAAATGCCTTTACCACAGAGAAGATACAGAAATATATATGAGAGAATTGATTAGGTAATAATTGGTTTCTTGCTCTTTAACTTCATTATTATTATTCATGGAATAAATAGATCTTATGTGCCAGTGCTAGGTCTTTCTCTAAATTTTATAAACCATTTTAAAGGAATAACTGCCTTTATTCTTAGGGAGAAAATTTAATAAGACTTGTTTTGACTCAAAAAATAATTGGTTTATCTTGGTTAATGTTAATTCAAGATCTAAACTGATTACTTTGCTGGATATATTATCTTTGAACATATGAGGGAATGAAATACTTCTTTCAGATAAGGGAGTTTCTTATTGATGTAAATTATCTATGATTTATCTTTACTGTTATCAAAAGAGTGGCAAAAATTATGATCTACACTACTGTTTTACTTGTTGAAAATAAATCTGAGCCACACAAACCAAAATATTAAATGACAATTAAAAGTTCATTTCATCTGTATAGACATTTGTAATTAATCAAATATGCAGAATTAAGAAAACAGATCCTTACTTAACTCATTGTTCACATATGACACAAAACTTAAACAGAAATTAAATGGTGAAGCCTTCTTTTACTTCTCCCACATTTCTAGCTTAAGCAAATTTTTACACAAATATTTTAAATTTGATAGATATATTTTTTAAAAGATTTTATTTATTTATTTGACAGAGAGAGACACAGCGAGAGAGGGAACACAAGCAGGGGGAGCGGGAGATGGAGAAGCAGGCTTCCCGCCGAGCAGGGAGCCCGATGCGGGGCTCGATCCCAGGACCCTGGGATCATGACCTGAGCCTAAGGCAGACGCTTAACGACTGAGCCACCCAGGTGCCTCTAAATTTGGTAGATATTTTAATTGGGGTTAAATTTGTTGTGTCTTCTCAAAAATATACCTTATTCATAATAAAATATCTTCCCTTTTCTTTAAAGGAAAATACTGATATGTACAATTACTCACTGCTGTGCTGTGTAGACTGTCAGAGTTATAAGATAATGAGTTTGAAATAATTAAATAAAAGCCTTTCCTGAGTTGCTATAGTGTGAAGACCAGGAGAAAAAACTATTTTAATGGGCTTGCAATAGAAATGTCATGATGTCCCTGTTTCTGGCCAACGTGGATGTGTTTTCTGCATGGACCTTATCTTCGTTTGCTAGGGCTGCCACAACAAAGTACCACAGATTGCACGGCTTAGCCAACAGAGATTCATTGTCTCAGTTTTGGAGGCTAGAAGTCCAAGATCAAGATGTCAGCAGGGTTGATTTATTCTGGGACCTCTCTCATTGGCTTCCAGACACCCATTTTCTCCCTGTGTGTTCATGGTCTTTCCTCTGTGCCTGTCTGTGTCTTAATCTCCTCTTCATATAATAATACCAGTTAGAATGGATTAAGTCCCACCCAATGACCTCCTTTAACTTTAATTACCTCTTTAACAGTTTTATGTCCAAATATAGTGACATTCCGAGGTTCTGGGGCTTGGTACTTCAACATATGAGGTTTTGGGGGATATAATTCAGCTCATAATTCACCTCAGGCGAGACATGAATCTCTCTGTCAAAGGAATTGAAAACATCTCTATCATCATCACAGTAGGCAAAACTGTGATTACAATGAGAATGCTGACTAGGGAAGAAAGAATATGGCTTGTGATCAACACGAACAGAATAAGAAGCTGGAATTAAAGAGTGCAACAACACCCAGCCATTTTTTTCAACTAAGAAGCTGGCAGCCACCATTTTGGGTAATACACTGGAAGTAAGGAAACGGATATGATTAGTCCTACTAACGTAAGGTATGAGTGCTATTATATTCAGTTATCTGTCTATGTACCAGAATTCCCAAATGGTCTCAAGAAGATGAAGCCTATCAGGTGACAAGTGCTCTGGCATTCCAAAGCGAGGCACCACACACTTATGCTAGCCATGCAAATAAAGAGGCCCAAACTCAGCTTTGCTATCCTTGGCTCAATATCTACCTCAACCTCAAAGGGTGAGCTTGGGAATTAGAGGGAAGATTTCTTAGGAGAGGCTTGTACTTGTTTAACAAGGGGTAGGGGAGATTGTGCTTTACCTCATTTGAAGTCAAGCATGAGGATCTTGATTTATGGTGCCTGCAGTTTGGGAGCATAGTGGGCCAGTATTAGGGACATATCTGAATGCCTTCCCTACTCACATTCTCCCCTCAGAAAGTTGAGAGGAAATGGCCCATAGCAGCAGAATAGAGTGCTGCATTAGGAAAGTAACTACAGTCTCACTTCCAACAAAATGGGTCAAGGCTACATGTTTCTTTTTGACTAGATCTGAACCATATGCAAAAAGGAAAGCTGCCTTTGGGTGGTCTTAGACACTGTCCAAAAGCATAAGACACCTCGAGTAATGAGAGAGAGTAAAAAGAACCATAACACTAGTTCATGAAAGAAAGAGTTAGCTTTAATTACCCACCCAGTCTGGAATGTACCATGACCCTCATGACAATACCAGTCATATGAAATCTTCCCACTAGCATCATGTGCAAGTTAGGGAAGGAGAGAAACTTATACTTGAAATGTAATTCAGAAGGAGAGAAACTTATACTTGAAATGTAATTCTAGTTCATAGAATGTACATTTTAATTGTATAAATGAGATTAGGCTCATAACTAAAAGTAAACAGAGAGCTTTTATTTTCAAGAGTCAGGAGATAGGTTTGGAGGCCTGCCCAAGATTTCACTCAGGGACAGGAAAACTTAAGTAAAATTAAATTCTGTTCAAGTCTCTGGAATTTGGGACTACTCCTTTTTTTTTTTTTTAAGATTTTATTTATTTATTTGACAGAGAGAGACACAGCAAGAGAGGGAACACAAGCAGGGGGAGTAGAAGAGGAAGAAGCAGGCTTCCTACAGAGCAGGAAGCCCGATGTGGGGCTTGATCCCAGGACTCTGGGATCATGACCTGAGCTGAAGGCAGACACTTAATGACTGAGCCACCCAGGCGCCCCTGGAATTTGGGACTACTCTTGCAGGACTTCCTTCTTGCCTGATTATTCATGAAACCTGAAGGGCTAACGTATTTCAAAAAGGTGGTCAGTTCATTTCCATATCCTGGTGGATTTCCTTGTGTTTCTCTGAGTTCTGATATATTTTGTCATGATTTCCACATGTTGCCACAGTTAAGCCTTCATCATCTGCAATGCATGAAGTGAGGTGAAGTCAGCATGATGATTTGAAGGTGAAGGATGGCACCCTGTTTATGTTAGGTTCCCCTAAAGAACTTTTCACTTAGGGGGTGCCTGGGGGGGCTCAGTAAGTTAAGCAGCTGCCTTCGGCTCAGGTTGTGATCTCGGGGTCATGTCAGCCTCGCCCTACTCTTCCCATCCCCACCCATTGCTAGTAGATATTTATGGAGAAAGGTACAGAGGGAATGACATGCTCTCTCAGTTTTCAAGGAGTCACTCTAGTACATCTACCTATTTTTTAATGTTAATTTAATTTAATTTTATTTCATTTTATTATTATGTTCAGTTAGCCTAAGAAGATGTGGTACACATATACAATGGAATATTATTCAGCCATTAGTACATCTACTTTTTAAGAACTGGAACTTCATTTCTGTCCTTTCACCAAATAGGTTTGAAAATAGTAACAAATTTCCTAGAATAATAAATGCACATCCTATTGCAAACATCTTGAGACAAACTATAACCTGTTTGTAACAGGAAGTGATGCCTTGAAACTTTCAGAGAGAAATCTATCCTAGATCAGGATAGAGAGAATGATCTTAACACCAGGTAAGGATCATCAAATTTCCTTACTGAGAAACTGAAAATGGATTTGGGAATTTTCTAAATATCACACACACACACACACACATACGTGAGCATTTTATATTTAACTGTCGATTTTTCTTGTTACATAGTCATAATCCCTTCAGTTTCAAGAAATCCATGTATTGGGGTGCCTGGGTGGCTCAGCCGGTTAGGTGTCTGCCTTCAGCTCAGGTCATGATCTCAGGGTCCTGGAATGGAGTCCTGCATCAGGCTCCCTGCTCAGTGGGGAGTCTGCTTCTCTCTCCCCCTCTCTCTCTCAAATAAATAAATAAAATCTTAAAAAAAAAGAAATCTATATATCATTTTTATACAGTCATAAGTAAAAAATTCTTGAGGTCGAATTCCTCTGACTACAAGAATGAGTTTTGTACCAAAAAGTGGGCAGAATCAGGTAAACGACATGTATTATAGAACAATGTCTTCAAGAGGTTTAATTCCACCTTGGTGTTAACAAAATAGACAAATACATTCCATGGTTATAATTGTGTATTTTAAGCTAGAGAGCTTAGTTATGACTGGCAGATGAGTTTTTCCCCTGAAGCAAGTATTTTTGTAAAAAAAAAAAAAATACTAAAAACGCTAGCAAAGGTAGACAGCTATCTAAATTTGCACACAATCTGATGAATATTAAATATTTTGGAAAGATGGCATGAATCTGCACTAAAGCCTAATTGATCTTGACTGAACACATGAAAGTCTTCACCATTGATTGAATTGATTTGAGGAGTTAGGACCAGAATCAGTACATAAAATACTCTGGTAAGTAATATTCTCTAAGCAACGATTAGTTTGTTTTCACTCCCTTTGATATTTGCTGTATTACACACTCAACATGAAAACTACGAGTAAAGCAAACAAGAACTAATTAAGCAAAAAAAAAGTGTAAACAACTTAGAAAGGAACGATTGGGATTGGAGTGTCTGAATTGCATCTTGAATACTGTGCGTAAATGGGATTTTCTTTTATTTGGGTTTTCATAGCTTTTAAAAAACGAAGCAAAATGTTGAGGTTTAGAAATGGAAAAACTCAGGACAAAATTGTGCAGTGTTTTATTCTCCACATTATCAGATATTTGCCTAGAAACCAAATGATAACCCAAACAATAAAACGCATTTCCTAAACCTCAACATCCCTCACATGGTAGATGCTGAGGCAGAGGCAGCGATAAACAGGTAAAGTAGAAACATATTAGGAGACAATATCTAAAAAGGGAAGTAGGCAAACAAAGCAATATTCTTGAAATATTGCATGCCGTGTCACATTTCTTTCTTTATTGAAAAATTTTTGTGCCCTGAGAACCTCTTATAAAATTCATCACACTATTTTTGTGATGGCAGCAGTAGAACAACAATCATGTGATCACATTTTGACAGACTTCAGTAACACGCAAATAGCATTAACACAAGACCCTTGGTCTAAGGCAGCCGACTATGATGTACCAGACAACACTAATCAATCAGAATTTGAGTTCCTTTTGTTCTGACAGGGCTTCCTAACACAAGCCATCAAAAGTAGTTTAAAACTTGATAGTCCTGCTGCCCTGTTTTTAATAGAACAGGTACATACCTCAGCTGCTGTCTTTTCCTTTATTGAAAAACTGACAAAGCAGCACACAATGTATCTGCCTTAAATATTTGCAGCCAACTATAAAACATCAAAATATGTGGCAATGAATGCACCAGTGATGAGGTACTGTGAAAAGAAATATGCATAGAACTGTCAAAAGGAAAACACACACACACACACACACATACACGCAACCTAACCAAACTTGAGGAGCAGGATTGAAGTTAGAAAAATAATTTCGCTAAGCACGCCAGAAATGTAGTGGAAAGAAATCTGGATTTAGTGTCAGGAGACCTGACTTCTAGTCCCTCCTTGAGAGCTACAACCTAGGTAATGGAGGCAAGTTGCCAAGTCTCTCCAGGTTTCGCTTTACACATTTAGAAGACAAGGAAGTAGACTGGATGATTTCCAAGGTTCCTTCCAAAGCAAAAATCTGATGATTTCTTGGTGATTTACAATTGTTAGAAAGAAGACAAGTGAATTCAAGTTCTTCCTTAAGAATCCTCAGATGAGAATAAAATTACCTTCTTTTTTAACGTATGGAAAATATAATTGAAATATAAATGGCCACAACTCTCTCTATATGTATTTTTTTCAGCTTCTTTTTCCAACACTGGGCTTGATATTTGTCATTATCAACTTCTACAAATAAAGTATTCAATATCATTAAAATTACCATCAGATATTTTCAAGTACTCATGTGGCTATAAAGCAAATCAGTATGGAGTTAGTAACAAATTATTTTCTTAGACTTAATGGCTATTAAGAGGCTTTGTTGGGGCCCCTGGTTGGCTCAGTGAGCTAAGCGTCTGCCTTCAGCTCAGGTCATGATCCAGAGTCCTGGGATCGTTCCCGCAAAACAGGGAGTCTATTTGTCCTTCTGCCCCTCTCCCCTCTCATGCTCTCCTTGTGTTCTGTCTCTCTCAAATAAATGAAAAATAAAATCTTAATTAAAAAAAGGCTCTGTAAATATTTATTGAGCTTCTACTATGTGCAAGGCACTGTTCTAGATTTTATTTTATTTTTTAAAAATAATTTATTTATTTATTTGACAGAGAGGGAGTGGCAGGCAGAGGGAGAGGGAGAAGTAGGGAGTCCCTGTGGGGCTCCATCACAGGATCGTGGGATCATGACCTGACTGACGGAGCCACCCAGGAGCCCCTGTTCTAGATTTTAATAATAAAGTGGTAAACAAGACAAGAAAGATGTTTGTTCTAACTGATCTCACATTCTTGTGGAGAACAATAAAGAATAGATTAGTAAATTAGTAAACAGGTAAAGGAGTAAGAGTATTTCTCATGATGGTAAGTTTTATGAAGAAAGTAAATCGAACTAGATATAAGAAGATGGGAGGAGGATAGTTGTTTCTACTGATTTTGAATTTCCTTTATTTTGTTAACGATTTTATTTATTTGACAGAGAGCATAAGCAGGGGGGACAAGCAGCACGCAGAGGGAGAGGGAAAAGCAGGCTCCCCAAGGAGCGAGGAGCCCCATGCACTGCTGGATCCCAGGACCCTGTGATCATGACCTGAGCTGAAGGCAGATGCTTAACCCACTGAGCCACCCAGGCGCCCCTTGAATTTCCGTTATTATAGGGATATTTTGACTTCTTTGTTATGTGATTAATAGCCACCAGTTAAAAAAAAATAATTCAACCTGGATAACCAGATACCTATTTTCACACCCAACACAGAAACCAGTTTAACCCAGTGGATATAACTCTGCGCTGCTCCATCCTGTCCCCAACTATTTTCCATTTATACTTAAAGCTGGAATCTTAGATATCAAAATGGATCTCTAGGGTATATCTGGAGATAAAATTTACCATTTTAATTTATATAGTAGATGATGTGAAATATTTAACATAAACGAAGGAGGATGATTAAAATTAAGTTGGTATTTTTTTCCTTTCCCATAAAGACTTGTGGTACTGAAATGGGGTGAGTGTTGATGTAATACCACCACTTTTTTAAAATTTGGTTTGTCTTTATGAGGTACCTTTTCATTTGAAAACATATTAACTGATTAAGAGAGAGAGAGAGAGAGATTGCAGGTGAAAACAGTGAAAACTATTAAAGAATTAGAAAATATAATATGATCACATGGAGAGGGAGGACTCCAGGTTCAGTGTAGTCCCCTGAAGGCCACTGAAGAGTTCTTGTTTTCTCTGTAACAACTGGTGAAACAAAAAGCCCTTTAGGCTGTTTGCAATTCCCTATTTCATTTTATGAGTAGGAATGAGGTTTTCTAGGTTATAGGTCCCTGTGAATTCCATCTGTTCTATGCTGGAACTCTGCAATCTCTAGCTGCACTTGGGAAGGAATGGGCTCAACCCTGGGCATCTGTGCAGCTTATAGCTTATTAGAGAGTTGCAGGTGCAACTCGCAGCTCTGGGCTAGGTACTCTCCTGAGTGTATTTTTAGCTTTAAGGGGAATTAGCAACTTCTACAATGGCATTGGGAAGGGTAATTATTAGTGGTCAGAACCAAAAATTGGACCCCAATTCCAAAGACTTACAATAAATAATACTAGTTGTGTCTTAGGCTTGCATGCAAAATGCTTTACATGTCATTTCAATTAATATTTCTAACAACCCATGCAGGTAGGTATTATTATCATTAGCACAGAGAGATTAAATAATTTGTTCAAGTGGAGAGCTGTCATTTAAATGTAGATTTTTAACTTAAATTATTTTGTTCTTGGCCACTATGTGTGTCAACAGGTATGTTATTTTGTTTTTGTAAGAGTCATAGATTGTTTCCTCATGTAAAATAGGAATAATAGGGATGCTTGGGTAGCTCAGTCAGTTAAGTGTCTGACTTCTACTCAGGTCATGATCTCAGGGTCAGGGGATCAAGCCCCGCGTCTGGCTCCCTGCTTAGCAGGGAGTCTGTTTCTCCCTTTCCCTCTGCCCCTCCCCCGCTTATGTTCTCTTTCTATCAAGTAAATAAATAAAATCTTTAAAAAAAATAGAAATAATTATATTTCCTTCTCCTCATATATATGAATATAACCTATATATTCATATACATATTATCTCTCTATCTTGGTCTCTGTCTCTAGCTCATCATTTAGGACAAAGCCTGACCAATGATAGGTTCTTTTTTTTTTTTGCTGTCTGGTAAGGTGTTTTTATTTATTTATTTTTTATTAACATATAATGTATTATTTGTTTCAGGGGTACAGGTCTGTGATTCATGAGTCTTACACAATTCACAGCACTCACCATAGCACATACCCTCCCCAGTGTCCATCACCCAGCCACCCCATCCCTCCCACCCCCCTCCACTCTAGCAACCCTAAGTTTGTTTCCTGAGATTAAGAGTCTCTTATGATTTGTCTCCCTCTCTGGTTTTGTCTTGTTTCATTTTTCCCTCCCATCCCCTATGATCCTCTGTCTTAAAAATACGGAACACTTCACGAATTTGCGTGTAATCCTTGTGCAGGGGCCATGCTAGTCTTCTCTGTATCGTTTCAATTTTAGTATATGTGCTGCCGAAGCGAACACCAATGATAGGTTCTTAATAAGCCATAGTTCATCTTTACTTATGCAAAGGACCTACTTTGTTCAACTGAAACCAGAGAGAAAAGCAAGAAGTTGGAATCTATTAGTGACAGATACTTTTGGTTTAGTTTAGGTCTGAAAAATCCAATGAATTTACTTAAGGCAAAGTCAGACCTAACTTTTTCTGATATCTCACACCATGGCTAGACTATAAAAATCTTGTTACCAACCATTTATGAATTCCTACATAATCATAATTTTTTGTTCATTCTGATAATAATACAAAACGGTTATTATTGCTTTCTTTTTAAAGGTGAGAAGATAAGAGGGTTTAAAGAGGTTAAATGTCTTATCCTAAATCACACAGATAGTGACAGGAAGGGTATGTTTGTCTAAGTGTAAGTCTCATGATAATTTTCTAAATCGTATCACCTCTGCGGCAGATGGATCCTAGGGTAGCCCCCATGATTCTTATCCCTTGATGTTCATGCCCTTTGAGTATAGGTGGGATCTGTGACTTGCTACTGGGCAACAGAATATGGCAAAAGTTAAGGGATTTCACAGATGTAATTAAAGTCCTAAATCAGTTGAATTTGCATTAATCAAAAGAGAGATTATCTTGGGTGGACCTCATCTAAAAATACAAAAACCCTTAAAATAGAGACTGGACTTTCTCTGACTGAATGATTCTCCTTGTGGGCTTGATGAAGTAAACAGCCAATGTTAGAGAAACGTACAAGGCAAGAAACTGTGGAAGGCCTCAAGGACCTGAAAGCATCCCCTAACCAACAGTCAGAAAAATATGAGACCCTGAGTCATATAGCTGTAAGGAAATGAATTCTGTCAACAACTTACATTAGCCCTCAAATGGAATCTTCTTCAGGCAAGCCACCAGATGAGAACACAGCCTGGCTGACCCATTGATTATAGCTATGTGTAATGCTGGAGACAGGACCCATCCAAGCTGTACCTGATTCCTCATCTATAGAAATTGTGAAATAGTAACGTGTGTTGTTTTAAGTTGCTAAGTTGTAGTAATTTGTTATGCAGCAATAGAAAACTAATACAATACCAGAAGTATTCATTCAACTAATAGTTATGGAGTATTTTCTATGTGCAAATTACTACACTAAGGCCATATTAAATGCAAAAAAAATAAAGTTATTTTCTAGAATTCCTGCTGTCAAAAAATTATAGCTGCAAATAATAGAATCATGTTGGCACCCTGGTACCCTTCAGCTTCTTCTGGGACATTCTATTAGACTTTATTAGGAATCCTTAATAAGGATTCTGTCAAAACATAACAGGGAGTGGTATCTATTTTCTAAAGACTTTTCTTAAGTATTTATTTCAATGCCAGTTAGTTAACAGAGTGTTACATTAGTTTCAGGTGTACAATATAATGATTCAACTATTCCATACATCAGCCTGTGCTCATCACAAGTGTACTCCTTAATTCCCATCACCTATTTAACCCATTTCCCCTACCCACCCCATCTGGTAACCAACAGTATGTTCTCTACAGTTAAGAGTCTATTTCTTGGTTTGTCTCTCTCTCTTATTTTCCCTTTGCTCATTTGTTTTGTTTCTTAAAATACACATACAAGAGATCTTATGGTATTTGTCTTTCCCTGACTTATTTCACTCAGCATGATATTATGCTCCATCCATGTATTATAGATGGCAAGATTTCATTCTTTTTTATAGCTAAGTAATATTCCATTATTTATGTATACCACATCTTCTTTATTCATTTATCAATTGATGGACACTTGGTTTGCTTCCATAATATTATCGGTCACATTGGGGTGCATGTATCCATTTGAACTAGTATTTTTGTATTCTTTGGCTAAATACCCCATAGTGCAATTACTGGATTATAGGGTAGTTCTATTTTAACTTTCTAAGGAATCTCCATACTGTTTTCCACAGTGGCTGCACCAGTTTGCATTCTCACAAACAATGCACACGTGTTTCTTTTCCTCCACATCCTTGCCAAGACTTGTTTCCTGCATTGTTGATTTCAGCCATGGTGGGATGATATCTCATTGTAGTTTTGATTTGTATTTCCCTGATGATAAGTGATGATGAACATCTTTTCATGGGTCCGTTGGCCATCTGTATGTCTTCTTTGGAGAAATGTCTGTTCATGTCTTCTGCCCATGTTTTAATTGGGTTATTTGTTTTTGGGTGTTGAGTTGTATAAGTTCTTTATATGTTTTGGATACTAACCCCTTATTAGATATGTCATTTACAAATGTCTTCTGCCATTCTGTAGGTTGCCTTTTAGTTTTGTTGAATGTTTCCTTCTCTGTGCAGAAGGAAATATTTTGATATAGTTCCAATAGTTTATATTTACTTCTATTTTCCTTGCCTTAGGGGACATATCTAGAAAAAAAAAGTTGTTACAGCTATTTCCTGAATTCTAACAAGGATTGAGTTAGGAAAAATACCTTCAAATAAAGGGATATTAATTTAGATATGCATTTTTTTCTATTTCATATGAGCACATGATACTCAAAGATATCCAAATTAGATAGATATTTTATGATAACTTCAAGTTTGGTTCCATTTGAACAGTATAGCTTCTGAATTAAAATATCTCTTGAGTTTCTTTTTAATTTTAAAAATGTATCACTTTTTTGACAGTTATAAAATAGTTCCTATGTTCCCTGATTTTGAACAACATAGTACCTAAGCTGAAGAAATAACAGATATAATAAATTCAACACTAATTTTTATGAAGTTATATTAGAAGGGATCTTATTTGGATTCTAATCATTGAAATCTTGGGGAAAAAAGATTGCTAAATCAATTCAAAGGTATACAACATTAAATAAGTATGTTCTTATCATGATCTGAATTTGTGCCTCATAATTGTCATGGGATTTTCAACATTGATTTTCACTCAAATTTGTTTTCATGCTGTAAAAATCAGTTAAGCCATATAGGTTATTCTTATGTTATAGGGTTATCAATTTAATCTCCAGAGGAAATGTTGAATTCTTACACTGGAGTGATTTTAGATCTTGGGCTTTTGAGTAAGAACTGCAGAAAATATTTCCTTATACTTTGTTAACCTGAAAATAAATAGCTCTTATAGAAGATGTCTCATGTTTTGGGGTCTTTTTCTGAAACCCAAGTACAACTAGATAATATTAAACATAAGTATGCCCAGATTGTTTGCTAACATCAAATACAGAAAAAATGAAAATTATCCTAAGTTATCAATAAGAGGTAAAAGTTCTGAAGTGAAATTATGCAATAGTGGGTACATAAATATAAGATCTCAGAATAAGTGAGACAGATTAATTATAGAAACAGAATAATGGATTCAAATTTTGCCCCCCCTTTAAATATTTAACTTTTCTATTAATGCCTACCTTATATATTCGTAATAAAGACAGAACATCAATGAGCAAACAACCTTCAGGTAATATCTCACTTTAGTGAAAAATATGCTTACTTAATCTTAATCTCTCAGAGGAAATTTTCTTTTCCCTCCTTTCTTTACTTGATTTGCACTAAAAATGTATGGCAAAGAAAAAAAACACACTTTTTTCTCTTAGTAAACCAACAAAACTGGTAGAAAGCTTTGAAATAGCAACGTAAAATTTTCTTTGTTCTATCTAGCCAATCTCTTTTTTTATATAAATTTTTAAAAAGATTTTATTTATTTATTAGAGAGAGACAGTGCACAGAGGAGAATGAGAGGGAGAAGCAGACTCCCTGCTGAGCAGGGAGCCTGATGCGGGGCTCCATCCCAGGACCCTGAGATCATGACCTGAGCCAAAGGCAGCCGCTTAACCAATTGAGCCACCCAGGTGCCTCCTATCTAGCCAATCTTAAAGCAAAAAGAAAAACAACCCTTAAAACCCAAAAACCAAACCAAAACAAAAAACTAGTCATCAATACAGCGTACTCTTTTTTTCTGACTCTGTCGCTGCTACTAGAAGTAACTGCTAGGCTTGATTTCCTCCATTAATGAAATCTGTTCATAAAGAGTATAATTTTCCCAATAACACTCCTGGAGAGCTTTTTGCCTCAACAAACCCATCTTTCAAAATCTCAGAGTTGCAGTCCTTGTGTACAACATGTACCATTGAGAAATTTCACTTCCAATCAGCTCTCCTACTAGAGTAGTGTCTGTAGTCTCTGATAAGGTATTATATGGAATGAGATATAGGAAATAAAGGGGGAAGTGAAGTGAACATTCTTTTCCTTTTGGTTTATCTGCATTTGGAAGATCTCTCTTTCCATGTAAAATACGTGAGAGAAAACATGAGTGTTTGGATGCTTTTCATTGTCTTATGGGGTTTTTGTTTTTTGCTTGCTTTATCTTTCTTTATCATAATGGAAGATTCTCCATGGATCTCTGAGTTACTGTGTTTTGCTAGTTAAATCAATAAAACCCTTTATTTGAAGAAAGAATTGCATTACAGTGTTGTCAATAATGAATGGTTATTGCAAGAAGGAGCTCAGAGAAAATAATTAAGAGGTGGAAATCTCTTAAGAAAACTTCTGCAAACCAATTATAGATGCAATCTATTTATGTAAATGATAGGCTTACATTGTATAGCACCTTTCAGCCAAATAGATTACTAGGCACTTAACAATTGTGACTACTATACTCATGAATGCGTAGAGTATTCTTTCCTTTCTCTGAAGTTGTTTTCATGATGAAATGTTGCATCTGCTTAATCAAGTTTGGTATGGATTATTTAGGCAAGAAATATAAAAGAATGAATGATCCATTTGAGACAGTTAAATTACATCACAGTGGTTCAATGTGCACATCTCCACAACTGGGATCTGCAAAGGCTGTAACTAGTACAGAGAATAAAAATGACTCAAAAAAAAAAAAAAAAAAAAAAGACCGTTTACTCTCCTGTTATGTCTCCTCTGTTGTAACCATTGCTTGAAACATTTACATACCACTGCTGCCTCAGCTTTTCTTTGACACATGCAAAATTCTCTTCATTTGAGCATTTTCAATAAGAAGAATGAGAAGTTCCATTCCATATGGTTACTGTAACTTTCTCTTCACCAAATTGCAGGAGTTTCTAGTTGTCTGAACGTCTTGTGTTCTCCTATTTTATAAAATCCCACTTTCAGCCTCCATCCTCCATATTAGGAGCCACCTATTCTCTTCACTATTCTCTCATTTCCTATAGTGTAAAAATGAATTTCTCTACATGTGTCAAATATAGAAACTTACATAGTTTCTGTATTCAAACCAAAATGGATTTGTAATTAAAATAACTTCAAGGTCTGTTGTTGCTATGTGGACATGGATTAATTACAAATGGCATGGGGTAAATAAACTGAAAATATTGGAAAAATGTGTGTTATCCAGAGGATGATTTGCTTAGGACAGTTGAAGAATGTATTAAGAAGTAAGTGCTGACTCTCTAAAAAGAATATTAAGACAAGAGAAGTTATTGAAATGTGCTCTAGAATAACTGGTAAAGAAAGTATGGAAGCAAATTAGATTCTCAAAAATTGACTCCAGTATACTCTCATTGACTGTTGTCAGGATGAGAGGGTAGAATTACACAGAGGCACAGTCACTCAGGACTGACCGTGTTCTGGTCAGATAGAAAAAGGAATAGGGCATAGCCTTTGCTTCTGATTAATTGGTGCATTTGAGTTTATATGGCTAATTGTAATGACAAAGAAAAAGAAGAAAAGTTCTTTATGGGTTTCAGTCAGACAAAATAAAAGCCTACTACTGAGGATTAAACAAGGAGAGGTAAATAGTATTATCATTTTTCTGGCTAATTTACAGTTTGTGACTTTAAATATATTTTGATAGTAAAGCAGGCATAATTTTAATTCTAAACTTGGAAACTTCTATAAGGCAGAGTAATAAACAAAATTCTCTCAGGGCAGGTACATGCCTATGTTATATCTTTCTGACTTTAAAATTTAGTTGGCTGTTAAAGCATGACATTGGATTTATCTCCTTACCAGAGTGGTTGAAAGGGATGATTTCAGGATAATTTGAAATTACAAAGGGCTTCACAAATTAAGTTAATTCTCTCCTGTGATAGCCTTTCTGGGTCAAAAAATATTGTCCTCTTATAAATGGCAGTTAAAATTGAGATGTAGTTAAAATAAATAAGTTAACATAGGGGGAAAAATCAAGATTAACATTATATTGGGCTTGTAGACTGATGTTAAAATCTCTCCTTCCCTGTGAAAGGTAACACTCTTTAGAGTTATGGTTTCTTAGGATGTGTACTTTTGTATCATCATCATCATTGCCATCATTAACAACATCATCATCACCATTTTCATTGTTATTACAATACTAGTCACATTAGCATTCCATATTGAAATATTCTTAGTGACACTCTCCAGATGCTGACAGGATATGATAGATAGGCTACTTCTAAATAGTTGCAGTTTTGGCTTTCTCTGTTCTGGTCTATGCGTGAAAATAGTAAAAAGAAGTGTGGAAGGCAAAAGGACAACCATTTCTTTGAGATGTCTTTCAGAATGTGAGCTAAGGAAGCACTAAGTAATACAGCTCCTTGTTGAACTCTGCACTTAGTTTTCTTTTCTCTTTTATTTTTCTGAGCTCTAATTATAGATTTAATTTTCTTATATTGTTCTGCATAATTGATATTAGGATTTGTCCTGAGTTCTAAGCACTAGGTAATACTTAGCTTATAGTTTATTTTAGTTAAAATCTGGTACAAAAGAATGCTTTTTAATGAAAATCTTATTGTATAACTTTGTTGTTCGAGCCTTTTCTTTTCTATTATGTTTTTTGAACTGTATGATTCAAGTAATTTGAAAGGGTCCCTTTTGCTTATTCTAACATTAAGAATTTTGTATATGCTTACTAGGAAGAATTAAGACAAGTGATTTACTTGGTTTAGTTGTTTATTGTAGAAACATTCCTAAAAAGGACAGTATTTATTTTCCAAACAGGTCAGTAGTGACAGTATTAAATTTTGAGCCTTATGACCGTGGAAGGTTGAAGGTTAAAGAAATCCTCCAACACTTTTGTGTTCCGGAAAAGTCCTCCCTGGAAAGAACCATCCCTCCCCACATGACCTGGATAAGGATAAGACTGGTTTACCTATGACAGGGCCAGACACAGACCCTCCAAAGTCCCATTTTTTTTCTCCTAAATGCTTGGCTGAACTGCATGTCCTGCTGATCAGTCAGAACAAAGTGCTTGTTAACCAAAGTTTGGTTAAGATTCTTTCCTTCCCCTAAGCCCTTAGACATTGATGTACCCTCAGCTTGAGTCATCTTACAACCTTCCTTAACTCCCTCTCTCAAGCTATTTTTGGGGCTTGAGGGTAAAACATTTTCTGATTTAATATCTACTATCCTTTCATCCCGCTTCCCTATGCATTTTAGCCTTATTTACTCCTTATAACAGAAAAATCTTTTCCTGCCTGAACTTTCAGACCCTTACAGATCTGTGGTCAGAGCTTCTTCCCATTGCTATAACCTCCTCCCCAGATTATGAAATCTCTTGCCTTCGCTTACAATATTTTTTTCTAATAAAGTCTTTCTTTACCAATGTGCAGAGTTGTTTGTGTTTGACAGCTGTCTGTTTTTGTTAGTTCAGGATAGCATTATATTCAACTGGTGCCTTAAATATGGTAAATTAAATTAAGGTAACTAAATATCTATAGTAAGTTATTCTCAAAAGGATTAATACATAAATGACTGTGCCAATTATCAATGTATCAATCGTTCAACTACCCTTGTCTACCTTCCTTTGTGATACCGGAGTTGGGGTCTATCAACCACTTTGCCAGCAGGCCAAATGTTAAGCTTCATCAATAGAAAGCACTAGAGTGGTCCTGCAGGTGATAGCAGGAAGAAGATACTTTTTTTTTCCAGGTTTAAGGTCTCTATTTTTATTATTGAGCCTGGGACTCTAGGAGCCTATGTTGACAAGCTCCAGCCATGCTCTCAGGCCGTGTTCTTTCCACCAGCAGCCCTTCTGAAGGCTCCAGTCTTCAGCGCTGATGGCTGGTTGCTTCTACAGACTATTGTCAGCTCAAGTCTTCTGACAAGTTTCTTCACCACCCACAGGGTGTGTGGTTTGTGGAAGCTCTCCTCTCTTTCAGAAGTCTGAGCCTGGCTGGGCAGCGGGGTCTCCCAGTTCTTAGTTCCTTATTGTTTCTCCTCCTCAATCCAGAGGAAGTAGCTGCTTTTTTGTACATGCCTCTAGATCTCTCAAGGTCCACTTGTGTTACTTTTACTAGTTAACCACTTTTTACTGGTAAATAATTTTTGTGTTAAAATTTATCTTTTCTGATAACCAGTTTAGTTTCCAAGTCCTAACTGCCTTGACAGGTAAAAGGGGTGAGTAATAAAATATTCTGCAAGTATTCTTGTCCTCAGTTTTTAATATTTTTGGTCTTAACCATTCCTCCAATCTTATCTATCTCAGTAAAACTTAGCCAACTTAATAAATCACATGCCCAACTGTTTAGTCCGGAAATCTGGGAGTCATACCGACACTTCCCTTTCTCTCCCCCCCTAAATTCAGTTCACCATCAAATCCTATGGATTCTATGTCCACATGTATCCCACATTATAAACTTTTCCAATTTCGCTCCTCTGCTCCACCATCCTACATTACTGATAGGCTCTTAAGTGTTTCCTTTTCTGGCATTATTTCTCAATCAGCTTATACAGCAATGACAGACTGATCTTTTAGAATACAAATTGGATCATGTTATTACCTAATTAAAATATTTCAATGTTTTACCATTGCACTTACGATAAAATTGAAATTCACTAACTTATGTCCATAGGCTACTATCATGATCTGTCTACTGACTATCTCTTCCCTCATACTTCATTCACACTATCTTGCCCTGCTTCTCTCTCTCTCTTTTGGTAGAAAAAAATAACATTTTTAATTTCAGGGTAAACCATAGTGTTATTTTTTTGGAGTCATTTAAAATGTCACTGAAATTTGCCAGTGTATTTCCAACCACACCCATTATTCAACCTAAGTGGACAACAGTGGACAGCTCTGTCCTATGCTTACAATGACAACTGCATGACAACTGCCGCCTGGCTGTCAAAGATTATAAAATACCATTGATTGTGAGACATAATAGAAAAATGAGGTAGAATAAAATGTGAAAAAATTGTGTTTTCAAACTGATAAAGTACTAGCTATAATTGTGTTATTATTTATGTAATGCCTGCCTCTTGTCTAGACTGAAAGCCATGTGGTCTTGGTGGACCATTTAATTTCTAGCACCTACTGTACTTTCAGGCATTTAGGGTGTGTTCCATAAATATCAGGTAGATAAATAAATATCTTCAACATTTCTAAGTACTTAGTGATACAATACAAGGTCATTTTTTTTCAAAGGGGGAGAAAATGGTGGCTGTTTTTAGCCAACTTGATTAGCCACACCTCTATGAATAATAGAGGTAACCCAAGTAGGTATAACCCAGCTGGGTACTAGAGAACCAAAAAAAAAAGTCTTTTAGTCTCATCGAAGCTTACCACAAAGGGAGCAGTATACAGGTTTTGGATGCACTGGTTGCTGGGAGACCTTTCCCTTCCTGTATTTTCTCAACAAAGCCTACAGGCTGTGACTTTAAACTGCAAAGACAAACTATATGTCACATGGACCACAAAGCAATAATTAGAGCTTGAGATTTTTGCTTTATAATTTTAGTGTTGAGCATTAAATTGACATATTAAATCAGTAGCCAACATGATTGCTCCACTTATTAGCTATATTTAGGACCAAAGAAAAAACACTGTTGAGGAGATAACTTACTATATTTATGTGGTATATCCATTTGTTGTAGGGCCACCCCCACTCTCTTCTGATACATGGTTTCAAATCATGTCTCATTTATTAATTATATATGCCTTGACTGTGGATGTTGACTTCAGAAGCTATTGAGCAAGGTCATTCATAGAGGAGTGGTGAATATTTATTGATGAACAGATAAATGAAGCAGGGGGGCTCTAGTTCAATGGTTACTATTGCTTCTTATTGAAAGGAGTAGAATAACCTTTGAATGAGAGTGCCACACATCCCAAGGTCAAAGTTACTAAAGAAAACTTGTATATGGGTGCTTTATTGTGGAGAAACTGTTGACACTGAAAGAGAGAAGAACTTGAGACACCAGAGAAATTTCAAGATGTTAGAAGAATGAAGCTTAGGAGATTATTCTAACTCTGGAAATAGCAGCAAGCACACTGGGGAAGTAACAAGGAGTATTAAAGGGACATACATAAAAGGAGGCAAGGTCATTGGAGCCAAACTAGGTCTATAAGACAGGCTAAAAACACAGACTTATTTATTCATTGGAAAAATACTTTTTTTGCACTTGCAATACCACACAGTAAAAAAAAAAAAAAAAGAAAGACAAAAATCCCTGCTCTATATAGAGCTCATATTCTAGCAGATATACTCAGAACTTACTCCTTTTAAAATGTTATTATAAAGACAGCAATATGTGAATTATTACTAGATTGACGTGGGTCAGAGAAACCTAATAGAAAAGAAAAGATGTGACATCATGGAGTAAACTGAAGTGATGCTCTGAGAAAGCCTGGATCTAAAGGAGTATTGAGAGGTTTTCCCTGTTAAACTTCAGGCATGAAGTCAACAATTACAGCCTAGGCTAATCATTCATTGAGGAATGACATATTAACATGGTAAGAAAAAAAAAATTGGGATAGATTTGGAAGGAGCCTGAAAAGATAATTGTGACATATCTTATCATTTTTAGATTAGTTCTAATATGACACACATCCTTAAATAGCACACCAGGGAAATGTATACAGTTAGTACTCTATGGAAAGGCATAGGGAATATGAAATATACGAAAGGGAAACCAGGCAGGGCATCAACAGATAGAATCTAATCTTCAGTTATTTAAGCATTTAATACTAACAATAACTTAAAAATATATTATCTTGACAAAAAGCAAAGACAGAAAAAAAAATAAAGTACACTTAGGAGAGAAGAGGGATAACTTGAGAAGATTAAAATACGGAGCCTGCCTAAAAGAAGAAACAACAGAGAAAAAGAGAGCATTGGCTAAACAAAATGTTTCTGCTACTGTTGAAGTACTAGAAATCATTCAAGGTATGGAAAATGGAAAAATTGTCAAAAGGGAAATTTTTGTGGTCGATTTATGGTCCTCTTCAGAATTTCGATACACACATTTCAGCAAGTTCAGTTGTACTTTGATTCAAGATTCTGCTGAGGATAATTTTCCAGCTGGGGAAAAAAATGTAGAGCGAAGAGAAGCTTTTAAGTGGGTTTGTCAGGGGTAGGCAATTTACAGAGCAAGAGACAATGGTGAGGGGTTTAAAATGCCAGATGGGGAAGCGGGGAACTTAACCCATGCAAGACCCAGGGATTGTGGGCATCTGGAGACTTCCACATTTTACATGAGAATGAGTCATCATGAGTGTCACCTTCCAGAAAAGGAGTCCCTACCTTCCTTCTCCACTTCTTGAGATAGGGTAAACCTGGTGATATAATAAACCACTTGTTCTATCCATTAATATTTACAGGTTATGAACTCCCATCAGTCCCCGCATACAAATTTGTACCCTGTTGAGCTGAAACCAAGAGGATTTTCCCTTCATTCTCATGACATCTTTGTGGTCTGAACCTTCCTTCAGATAACAGGAATTTTTGGCAATATTAGTATAAAGATAATACTAAAAATATGTTGCCTATGGACACTTAGGAATTTCTTTTGTTATTTTGTGGGTAGAGGGCTGGTATTGCAGTGACAGGAGATGTCTAGTAATTGTTAAAGACTCTTTTCAACAATACATACATATAATAATAATTTTATTGATTATTCTTAGTATGTACCAGGCGCTGTTATCTTAAGGTTTTATAATTTAAAACATAAATAGGCTTGGGGTTCAATGAATTCAACTTTAAATCCTAATTTTTTTTTTTTTTTAATTCCTGGAAAAAACAGCCTAAAGAACAATTACCTGGGATTCCATGAGACCTCTCTGGCTGAGAATGATCAGAATAAGAAATTGAGGATGGTTATTTTGTAGTTTATTTCTTGAGCTTTTAGTAATTTTGAAGTGGAATTAAAGTTTGGACTTTAATTTCTTCTTGGACTTTGATAAAAGGGAGAGGAATTAATAGTATTTAAATGACAGACATTTAAATATTGTGGTCTTTTTAGGTATTTCTGCCACCATTGAGCTGATTATCAAATTTATCATAAGCTATTATAGTATTTGTGACAAGATATAACATTTAGGATGGGAATTAATATAGGAAGCAATTTTATTTTATTTTATTTGCCTATGAGAGCAGTGTGGCCTTGAAATTAATTTTGTGTAATATTTTGACTTAATAATCTAATACTTTCTTGAGGCAAAAGCTAAACCACATCTAGTGGTCCCAGGATGATATTCAAAAAAGCTTCCTCTGGTATAGGGCTTGAGGAAGTGGGAGTAGGACCAGTTGAGAGAATGATGGTCTTCTCTACCCAGGGGTACAGCCACATCCCTGTTTTTAATTATAAAGGGTTAATTGTTAAGACCCATAGGTTAAGAGAATGCAATCTGGGGAGTGAAAGAGTGCAACTTATTTCCCTATAAATCTATTTCCTGGAGAAATCATTTATTCCGGCCCTTGGGAGAGAACAGTATTGTGATGTTAACTTTTGCTTCTCTTCCAGTCTCCTAAGGCTTTCCCCTGCTAATTGCCTAAAGCAGTTTAGGAGAAAACAAATTGATCAACATGATAATTATTGTTGAAAACTGAGTCTCAGTTACTAGTGTTTTGAGTATTGGTAATTTAGGTGTATTGTGTTGTGGTTTTTGTAAATTTTTATGGATCTTTACATATTTTTATTTTAGATGTCCCTCAGTTTTGTACTTTAATCAATTTTAAGTATATGTATATTACTATTTGTAACATAAACTTGGGCCAATTTTATTTTATTTCTTTTAAAGATTGTTTATTTATTTATTTGTCAGAGAGAGAGAGAGAGAGGGAACACAAGCAGGGGGAGCAGCAGGCAGAGGGAGAAGCAGGCTTCCTGCTGAGCAAGGAGCCGGAAGCAGGACTTGATTCCAGGACCCTGAGATCATGATCTGAGCCGAAGGCAGACGCCTAACAGACTGAGCCGCTCAGGTGTCCCTAGGGCCAATTTTAATACCAACCAGCAGGATATTAGTTGGAAAACCCAGAATATCTAACTCTAGTGCCCTGGATGGACCGATGCTAACAGTACTATCTCAGGGAGAACACTTTGAAGATTCCACAACTGATGGAATGCTTATATAAAATATGATAATGTAAATAAATAAAATAAATAAATACAACTTACTTAAACGTAGACTGGGATTTGGAAATATTAACATCAAGGTTTTACCAGTGGTGGTGTAACTGAACTAATGCGAGGTTGCTCACATATAGGACAGGTGGACTTGTCACACAAAGTAAACTTTACTTGCAGCAAATAAAATCATGGGCAATAACTTCCAAGGCTGGGACTCTCCAAGCAAGGGTGAATGTGTTCCTTTTATTTAGGGTTAGGATGAATATTTACATAGGGAAGCCTTGTCGTCCTTTGTAGAGGCAAGCCTAATGTCATGTGCAGGCTTTAAAGAAATATGCCCGTATGTATATAGTATGTTATGTAAATAAGGCTTATGCTCCTCCTTAGGGGGAGATTTTAGTATTATAATGAGGTAAAGGTAATTGTTGATCATTCCAGAGGTTATTCCTTGGCTTATCTGTGCAGGCATGAGTGGGGGTTAAATTCAAATTGGTCTGGGTGGTCTGGGCAGTAATTATTGCTTAAGAGATAGTTTTGGTTAACATCAGGGGATGTTATGCCCCTTGAGTCTTTGGCCTGAGTTAAGAGATAAACTGGAAAGAAGAGCTTAAGGAAAAATGTGGGACAAAGGTCGGTGAGTGCAAGCAGGTAGACAGTAAGAGGTCAGGTCTTGGTGTCTAGCTGGTGACAGTGATATCTGGACGGATGACAGTATCTGGATGCATGTGATTTTCCCACAACCTTTTTTTCCACACATTTTTATCTTAATTATTTTGTACTAAGTATTGCATTTACAACAAGTAAAAGTTAGGAATTAAGCTAAGAGTAAAATTTATTATAAAAGGAAAATAAGTGGGTTTAGGAATCTTGGTGATTTATACTTAAAAATAATAATCATTATAAACCAATTAGTTATCTTCTCCTGGTTTGGCTGTATTATAATTTTATACTTAAGTGTGAAAAACATTTAGTTTGTTCCAATTAATTCCCTCTTGTTGGACATTTAATTTTACTCCCCACTTAAACCCATATTATTGGATATTGAAATTGTGCCAAATTATTTTCATTTAACTCACTGGGCAATTGCAATGTATAACTTTAATTGAAACTAAAATTTGTAAATGAATTAAACATAATTAAATATAGCTTAAAAATCTATGCTTATATCTTACCTCTACCCAAAGCAATTTTTTTTCTATTTGTTATTATGATTCAATTCTAGGAACTTAAATCTCAGGGTTACCAATAATATTGATTATAGTAATAATCATTATAGTATTTGTCACAAATCAATTGGCCCTTACTAAAAAAAGCTTAAGTTTTCTCTAGCATTTAATACTATCAAAGTCTTGTAACTCTCTCCATTAGTAGAGTCCTACCACAAATGCTTATTTTTAATATCTCTATTATATCTTATACAACTGTTATTTTCCTCTGCTTCTTTTTGTCCTTTCTTCCTATTTCCTTTTTTCTTCTGCCATTTTCTTTTTTACTTTCTCCTTCTACTCTTCCATTTTTACTTTCTCTTCTTTTTTTCCAATTACCTTTTTTCCCTCTTTAATTTTTTGCTCCTGTTGTCTTTCTTCTTCTCTTGCTTTTGTTCTTTTCCGTTCTGAATGAAGACAATCTTTTTTGAAAGATTTTATTTATTTATTTGAGAGAGAGCAAGAAAGAGAGAGAACATAAGCAGGGTGAGGGGCAAAAGGAGAGGGAGAAGCAGGCTCCCTATTGAGCAGGGAGCCCGATGTGGGACTTGATTTCAGGACCCTGGGATCATGACCTGAGCTGAAGGCAGGCACTAAACTGACTGAGCCACCCAGCTGCCCCAAAGGCAATACTTTAATTTCTAATCTTCATTCCTTTGAATTTTGTCCACACCAGTGAATTTCAAAGTGTGGTCCAAGGATGTCTGGGGGTCTACCTTCTCTAACTACATATCTGTGTAAGGCCAGATTTTCTGCATAGACTTCAACCAAAACCACATATCACAACAGATTTCATGCCCACCAGATGTCCATATCCTAATCCCTGAAACCTGTGAATGTTTTACCTTAAGTGGGTAAAAGTCATGCAGGTGTGATTAAGTTAAGGCTCTTGGGATGGAGAGATTATCCAGGTGGTCCCAATTTAGTCATTAGTGTCTTATAAGAGGGAGGCAACAGGGTCAGAAACGAAGAAGACGTTTAAGGATGGAAGTAGAGGTCTGGGTGATTTGGGTAACAACTAAAGAATGCCGGCCATTTCTAGAAGCTGGAAAAAACAAGGACTGTGTTCTTCCCTAAAACCTCCAGAAAGAAAACAACCTTTGATTTGCTTCTTAAGACCCATTTCAGACTTCTAACCATCAGAACTGTAAGATAATATATTTTTGTTGTTTTAAGCCAAGAAGTTTATAGTAATTTGTTGTCATTGCAATAGGATCTGGGTCAGGATGGCTGTATCAGGCTAGTAGTTGAGGACCTTTAAAGATTGTAGGTTTCTGCCCTCAAAGAGTAAGATTTTTCAGATATGGAAGGGGAATTAGACATTATTATTATTATTATTTTGCCCCAGTAATTTAAGATGTCACCTTTATCATAATCAGATTTTCATATGTACTTGAGTGTACTTCTGGGCTTTTTTTCAATTCCACTACTCTTTTTCATTTCACTCTAGTACCATACTGTTTTAATTATAGAGGTCTTATAGTATGCTTTAATTTCTGGTAGGACTAGTCCTCTCTTCTAGTTCTTTTGTGTGTGTGTGTGTGTGTGTGTTTTCTTGGCTAAATTTGCATATTTTTCTTTGCATGTGAAATTTGGGATAAAGTTTTTAACTCTATAGATTATTTTTAAGAGTTTCTCAGTAGATTCTGGATACTAGAAAGGTTTAAGAACTTTTGGCTAAGAGCACAGATGGGGATTTAAGGGTAAGTGCATTCTGACTGTTTAGAGAAAAGTGGACTGGATCTGTGGCAGTTGCAAATTGAAAATAAGAGTAAGTAATTATTTGTAATCCACATGATGATAATTGTTTCTAAATTCCACCATAGGACAATTGCTTTAGAAAATTTTTTGACCTTAATGATCTATACTGACGTTGAGTAGCCATTGCTGTAGTAATTGACCAACTTGATATGTGGGAAAATATACAAGTTAATCTTTTTCAGTAATCTGTTCAGGATGATTTTCCATACTCAGGACCTTTTTTTTTAGCTCTAAAATTTTTAAAGGCTAATGATTCACAAAAATAAGTTAAAAATATTAGTTTCTTTAACTTGCATGGGTGAGGAAATCATAGCATATGTAAAGTGAATTTTTTTTAAAGTGTGATTTTGGGGGTTAAAAATAATGCAACTGATTTAAAGTAACTCCCATGCTCAAAATTCTCCAATGGTTTTCCATCACATCAAAAAAAATTCTAAATTTCTCAATATGACCTACAGGATCTGGACCCTGGCTACCCCTAGTGATTGCATCTCCCCAGCTTTCCTGTCTTATCCACTTCCCACCAACCACAAAGGCCTCCTTGCCTTACTCATGTATGGGTCATGAGATGGCATCGGTTTACTCACATCTGCTCTTCCTTTATCAGTATCCACATGGTTTACTTTTCATTTGTATATCTGTTCAAATGTTAATTTGTCAGATAAGCTGTCATTTTTCTGTTTGTTGTGTGGCAAATGGATGGTAGAAAGCCGAGTGTTGTGAAAGGGAGACCAGTTAGGAGACTATTATAGGTAATTCAGGCAGGCTATTGGGGCAGTTTCATATAGACATGTACATACACTGATGATGAGAGCAAGTTGGCATGACTGCTTTGGAAAACTTGGCAGTATTTACCCAAGCTAAATATATGCCTGTCCTATGACCCAGCCATTTCATTCCTAATTACTTACCCAAGAGAAATGTATGTATCTGAACATCAAAAGATATGTTCAAGAATGCTAATAGCAGTTTTATTCATAAGAGCTTCCAAATGGGAAACAACCTAATAGTCCAACAACATCAAGAATAAATTGTATGTTTCCAAAATGGAATTTTAGAATAAAATTGTATTTCTTTTTCTTTCTTTCTTTTCCATTTTGGACCCTAGTTACCATTTTGAGTTCATTTTGGAAAATGTGAAATACAATTACACATAACACAAATGAATCTCATAGACTTAGTGTTGAATGAAAGGAACTAGTTAAAAATATCCATGTTGTATGATTCCAGTAATATTAAGAACAAGCAAAACGTTATCTGTAATCATAGAATAGGCATTACATTTGGAGGCAGACTGCTGAGGTGCTAGAAATGTTCCATTATCTTGATTTGAATGGTATCTATACAGATTTATACAGAATTTATATAGATTTGTATTTTATGTAGAATTTATATCTATATAGATTTATATACAATTTATACATATGTAGAAATTGTGCTGTAAACTTAAGATTTGTGTACTTTACCATCTATAAATATTAACTCACTTGAAAAGTAAATTAAAAAAACATTATTTTGTCTTCGTTTGGTATGATTTTTGAAAGATGGTGCAATTCAGGATGTGTTTTGGAGATAGGGTTAACAATATTTGCTGAGGGAAATCTGTAAGAGAAAGAGAGCCATTAAAGAGGATTCCTTTTTTTTTTTTTTTTTTTTTTTTTAAGAACTAGCAAATTCATGAGCTGAGAGGGAGACAATTAGAGCAGTAAGGGAGATTCAAGGACTTCATCATCTTTTGCTTGTAATAAATGTGTATCTGTTAAATGCACATTCACACACATATATGGAAGCAGAATGTATAAAGTGTTACAGTAACTAATAAAATGCTGTATACTTGTTAAAAAGAAAAAGGGGAAAGTACACTCCTCACCCAAATGGCTGTTACTCTGAGTTATAATCAGGCAGATTATAACTGAGTTATAATCAGATTATTAACAACAAAATGGAGTAAATAAAAATATTCAGCTATTAGGCTAGATTCAAGAATGAAACTGTTAAGTCCTATAGTGCTTTAGGAACTCACTAACAAAGTGAGTGTAATAGAACTTTCTCTACAATGTGTAGTAGAGTCATACGTTGTAGAATATATATGTAGTAGAACATTCTCTACAATGAAGGCAATATTTTATATCTGTGCTATCCAGTATGGATGCCACATCTGTACCTACATGTGTCTATTGAGCACTTGGAATGTGGCTAGTACAACTAAAAAATTTAATTTTAAATTTTATTCAACTTTAAATTTTTATTTATATAGCCACATGTGGCTAGTGACTACTGGCCATACTGTCGTTGTTATCTGAATAAATAGCTGAATCAGGCTTCTTTTTTAAAAATGATAGTGCGATATCTAAGGTAACTGGCATTTCTTTGTGTCTCTAGAGGTAAATACCTACCTTTCTTTGGCCCATTGCTACTGAGTACTGTAGAGATATGCTTGTTTGTACCCTTTACTTTGCTTGTTCCCTTTACTTAGCTTTTTACAAGAGCTATTTAATTACTTTCTTAGAATGAACTGTTTACATACTACCCCTCTTCAGTGATCTAGTTGTACTTCATGGTTCCCTATAGCAAAATAATTCCTTATTAATGTGAGTCACGAGCAATCTATACTAGCCTGTTCTCTAATAACAATGCAACGGTACAACTGAATTCTATACATTTTGATTACTTACTGTGTTTGAGCTTATGAGGAATTAAATTTAGTGGCATGTCACAAGTCTTGCTTATTGCTGTTTAATCTACTCTAGTTATTTTAATATTCTTATATGCCTTATGTGAAAGAATATAAAACAAAGTCTTGGTTTTTTGTATATTTCCTAGTTTCCTGAAGATTCTCAATTTCCAAATTGTTCTTTATGACTCCTATCCTATCACACAATTTCTCTCATCATAAATGTTTGATAAAGACAGAAGTGTTCAGTGCTGTTTATTCTTCATAGAGTATTTTTGAATTATTTCATGGGAATGGGACTTTTGATGATAAACTAAAAGATAATAACCAAAAAACTTACCAACTTTTTGAATTTTTGCATACTCCTTAAGTAGAACAATAAAAGTGTATGAGAGAAACTTTTTTGTAGTTGTATACATAGAGGTAAGATAAAAATGTTTTTTATCACAAAACTTTGAAACACATGTAATATTAAAGATAATAGTGTGAAATACCCATCATCCAGTTTCAATAATTAGCAGGACACATTCAATTGTTTTATCTATAGCCCCATCCAATGTCTCTCATATGATGATTATTATTTTTTTAAAGATTTTATTTATTTATTGACAGAGAGAGACACAGCGAGAGAGGGAACACAAGCAGGGGGAGCAGGAGAAGGAGAAGCAGACTCCCCACTGAGCAGGGAGCCCGATGCGGGGCTCGATCCCAGGACCCTGGGATCATGACCTGAGCCAAAGGCAGCCGCTTAACCGACTGAGCCACCCAGGCGCCCCTCTCATATGATTATTTTATAGCAAATCACAGACATTATATCAGCTTATCTGAATATTTTAGCTTGATCTTTAAAAATATAAGATCTCTTTAAAAATCATAATGATGAATCAAGTATCACATCTAAATTCTTGACAAAAAAATTTTTTTTTTTTAGTGTTCAATGATTCATTTGTTGCGTATAACACTCCATGCTCATCACAACATGTGCCCTCCTTAATACCCATCACTCAGTTACCCCATCCCCCCAGCCCCCTCCCTTCTGTAACCCTCAGTTTGTTTCCCAGAGTCCAGAGTCCCTCATGGTTTGTCTCCTGCTCTGATTTCTTCCCATTCAGTTTTCCCTCCTTTCCCCTGTGGTCTTCCATGCTATTCCTTATGTTCCACATATGAATGAAACCATATGATGATTGTCTTTCTCTGCTTGACTTATATCACTTAGCATAATGCCCTCCAGTTCCATCCATGTCGATGCAAATGGTGGCTGAGTAATATTCCATTGTATATATGATCAAATACCCAAATATATTGGCATTCACATTTTCTCATTGTTTCAGAACATACAATTTGTTTAAATCAGGATCAAAATAAGCTCCGTGCACATAGATGAATGGTTGATGTTTCTTGAGTTCTTTGAGCAAGTTTGCATCTCCATTTTTAATTTTTTCTGTAGCATTTTTTTGTTTGTTTTTTGCTGAAGATGCAAACAAAATTACCTGCACTCTGGATTTTGCTGATTTCAGAGCATGAATTATACTTTGAGTAACACTGCTGTATTTTATTCAACATACCTGTTATAGGTAGACTTTTGAGTGGTCTGTGCTCTTCACTGTTTTGATAGTGCTGTAATGAATAGTTTTGTGGATACTTGGTTTGTATGTTTGCCAGTATGTATTTTGGATAGATACCTAGACATGAGATTGTAGGGTCAAAGGGAAATGCATATGAAATTTTGCTAGACATTGCCAAATTCTCTGCCATTAATGTTGTCCCATTTTGCATTCCCACAGCAACGTTTTAGTATGCTTGTTTCCAGATAGCTTTGCCAACAGATCAGATTGTCAAGCTTTTGGATTTTTGCCTAGAAGTTGAGAAATGCCATCTCAGTATAGTTTCTCCTAGCATTTCTTATTTTAAGTTAAGTTGAACATACAGATGAGATAACTTTATGCTGTCTGGACGTTAAGTAATGATTTTTGATTTAAGAAAAAGTTTATAGATATAAATAAGCAGTGGTTAGCCTGAGCAGTTATTTTTCTTGCTGCTGTTTACTAGGTATCAAAATGATTTTGATAAATAAAATATTATGCAAATACCATTAACTTAACATAAATATTTTAATTTAATCTATTATAGTTAATCTGAATATATTTTATAGATGATTTTTATCCAGTAGCCATAAATGGAAAACATTGATAAAAGTGCTCTTATAGTCTGTCAAATATTTTCATAATTTGGGAAAGGTAGAATTTAGACTTTTTTCCCCCATTCTTATATTTTTATATGGTCTGTGGCCTCTTTAATTTAGCAAACTTGTTATTTTATCTAGTAATGGGGGTCACTTTAAAATCTGAGATGTGAGAAAGCAATTGAAGTATTACCCCCTTTTCTCTCATCTCAAGGATAAAAGCTAAATAGATAAAAGGGAATACTTAATATATACAATGGGCCTGAGATTTAAGAGGGCAGAGGTAGAAGGGGGAAGTGGAGAGGTTAAAAGTTTTCTCTTCCAAAAAAAACAAAAAACAAAACAACAACAACAACAAAAACCAAAAACTTGCCTGCTTGGTATTTCTTTGTATGTCTGAAAAACTTTTTGTTTTGTAATGTTACATTTTTTGAATTGAGCTTTCCCTCTTCAAGCGGAGAGGTGCTGGGGCAGGGTCTAATGGAAATCAGGTATAGAGTTGGCAGCTTAGGAAAATTTTGTTCAAGTATATGATCAGAAATGCTATCTTTTATTACTATCAGAGTAATAGATTCCAGAGCCTGGGTTTGGCCTAGGAGAAAGAAGGCAAGGCTATTGTTTGGTCTGCTGTAATTTGGACAAACCAGTGGATCAAAATGAATCCTCGAAAATCACAATGCTAAGATATTACTTGTCACTCTGGGGCCAAAGGACTGTGAGGGGTTGCTCCTTTGAGGCTTGAAAATGTATCAGACTGCTGGTTTAGGTTTTGGCTTACCCAACCATTGTTTTTCAATGGAAACAAAATTAGTATCTTCCATGTGCCTATCACATGCAAGGTTAAGAAACAGCTTCTGAGATATAAAACCATAAGACCTCTGTTCTGGAAAAGGTTGTAACCTACTCAAAGAGGCATTAGAGCACAGTGGTTAAATGTGTGAATTCTGGAATCAGACCCTTAAATCTGGTTGACTTTGGGGCAAGTTATTTAGACTCAATATATTTTAGTTACTTTATCTGAATACTGTTAATGTTAACTGACAGTGTTTATAAAATGCTTAAAACAGCACCTTACACATAATGAATACTTAATATTAGTCATGATTATAATTATTTAAAACACACCCCACCTTTGATTTGCCCTGTAATAAATGTCTGCTCTTCATTTTTCTACCATGGCAGTTCAATCCCTAATGCCAGTTGCAGAGAATCCTCTCTGATCATCCTGCTAGGGCCCAGGAACATATATATTCCTGTTTTTCTTGGTGGATGAAGACAGTGCTTAGTATAATAAGCACTTTTCTAGGGTGCCTGGGTGGCTCAGTTGGTTAAGCAACTGCCTTCGGCTCAGGTCATGATCCTGGAGTACCGGGATCAAGTCCCGCATTGGGTTCCCTGCTCTGCAGGGAGTCTGCTTCTCCCTCTGACCCTCCTCCCTCTCATGCTCTCTGTCTCTCATTCTCTCTCTCTCAAATAAATAAATAAAATCTTAAAAAAAAAAAAGCACTTTTCTAGCTATGCCGTCTTTTATGTGCCATGAATTAGCTGTGCATCCAGAATAATGATTTACTATCTGGAGGTCTTAGTTTATTCATTTATATAATGTGGAAGTTTATCTTTAAAGTCCCTCATACATCCCAAACATCATCATTAATGAATAACCTTGATATAAAAATATGCTTTATTTTAAATAGCTATATGAGAAATTAGAAAAAAAAAATCCAATATAACCAAGTATACTCTTACCTACTGAAAATCTTACAGCCAGTTACTGCTAATTTTTGGGCTTGGAGGAAATTTTAGATCTCAAGTTTATAGTCCACTGAGCTTAAATTTAACCACAGAGTATTTAAGATTAAATGATATTTTTACACAACTAGCAATTCTCTTTAGAAAACATATACCAGTTGGGTTTGCTGCACATGCTGATCACTTCCAGCTAATCCAATAATTTTGTCCAGAGTGGGAGTGAGAGAACTGTTCAAATCTACTAGATTTCTCTAATACATTTGAATATACAGTGAGACCAAATTAATTGGACATCAATATGAAAAGAAAAAAAAAACACTTGTATATTGTACATTTATCAACACATTAGAAAATATACCATCATTGATGTTACTTCTCTAGGTAGGTGAGTGTGTGTGTGTGTGTGTTATGTATATATGTGTACATATATGTGTATATAGACTCACATACATTTGATACACACATACATGGCTTACATGAGGAATGGATACAATGATGGCAATGGTTGGTGTGTGTATATGTGTATATATATATGCATTAATCCTTAGAACATTGGAAAGATTCAAATCATTGCACATTTCTGATTTATAGTTACTTATAGACTCCAAGTTATCATTCTGAACCTAAGTGATATTTGAGCCTAATAAAATAAAACTATCAAACTCTGATACTATAGTTACTTATAAAACAAGTAACTCAAAATTAGGTAGTTTCTAGCCTTGGGCACTCCTTTCCTCATCTGTCAAGTACAGGTAAGGGGTGTAGGACAGTGCCTGGCACAGTTAATCTCACCATAATTGTAATAAAATGACTAGGATACTTTCAGTTCTAGAATTCTGTGGTAATCCTATCTGTTTAAGAGCCAATTCTGAGGGCTTCTTTAGCAGTGTGATACTGAAGAATATGAGCTTTCAATGAAACCATTACTCTAATTTTTTTTTGCATTTATAATATGAAAGAGTAGCTTATAGAACTTTGCTTGGAACTTGCAACAGTTGGAGGTGATTTGAGAAGGACAGTATATTTGTTGGGGTTCTACAGAGAAACACAACCCTGTCTGAGAGGGGAGATGGGGATTATAAGGAATTGGCTCATCTGACTGTGAATGTTGAAACTCCCCACAATCTGCCATCTGTATGTAAACTGGGGACCCAGGGGAGCCAGTGATGTAATTCAGTCTGAGTCTGAAGGCCTGAAGACCAGGGGAGCTGATGTTTGTAAATCCCCGTCCAAGGGCAGGAAAAGATGAGCTAAGATATACTTGTTCAAGCAATGATCTAGGGAAAAGGGCGAATTCTTCCTTCCTCCAACTTTTGTTCTATTTAAGCCCCCAATGAATTGGATGATGCCCATCTACAGTGGTGAGGGCAATCTATTTTGAGCCCACAGATTCAAATGCTAATGTCATCCAGAAACACTCTCATCGACCTACCCAGAAATAATGTAATCTGAGCACCCCATGGCCAGTCAAGTTAACACATAAAATTAACCGTCACAGGTAAATATGGTAATAATTGGAGTAATTGCACTGATAACCTGCCATATAAGGTGAAGGACTCAGGTAATTGTCACTCATGTTTTATATACTATTAATTAGCGTTGTACTGACTCTCAGGCTGAAAGAGAGTAAGCCGTGCTCCATTTGCTGAGATTCATAAGTATTTATTTAATCTGAGCTCTTTATAAAGAGATTGAAATGAAGAAAACTGAAAAGGACCAGTCCTAAACTTGGCATCAATTAAACTATATAGTTGGGTAATGTGCTTGGTGGAGAAGGGAAGGGAAGTGCTTAGACTTCTTGTCTCTGTCTTTCTTCTCCTATGTAGAGAGTTATATGGTATACTTTATAAATTGCTGGGGAGTGGAGCTAAAACTTGATGATTTTAATGGTACTGGCTATTATTTCCTCAGAGTAATTTAAAGTTGCCCTATGTTGAGCACCAATGAAGAAATTTCTCTGTCCTCTTAGGTTCATTCTATATAGAGAATTAAATGGGAAAAATATAAATTACATTTCTGATCATTTTTACAAGGCCAAACTTTTCTGGCCAATGTTTGAACATTGCAAAGAATTATGTAAGTAGAGATTATTCATTTAGACAGTGTTCTTATTTCAACAATAGCTCATTTGTAGTATTTAATTACATGATGTTCCAAATGATATCATATCATTCCAGTAGAATATGAAAGCTTTCCCAATCACTGTTTTGAATATTTAATCTAATTGGAGAACAGAACTTTTATGCTGTGAATGTAATCTAATGTTGTAGGATATAATTTCTATTTTATTATTTGGATGAAGAAGATGAGAGAGTGATCAAGAAAGGTTTGAATAAACATTTAAAATAAGTTCAAGTGTAGCTACCATGATATTAATGTGAAGGAGGTTATATTAGAAAATTATTATATATTTTGTAATTTTACTAGTCTTTAAGGTTTATCTGAATAAAATACACTGAAAATTATACCAGAATAACACAACTAGTGTGAAAATCAATATGACCAGTTCCAGTAATTTTTGTCAAAGTACTTTAGACCCAGAAATAGGCCCACACAAATACAGATTTTAATTTTTGACAAAAGTGTAAAAGCCATTCAATGGAAAAAGGGTGGTCTTTTCATCAAATGGTGCAGAAGTAATTAAACATCCATAGACAAATATAATGAACCTTGATCCACACCCCAAACCTTGTCCGAAAAATAACTCAAAATGGATAACTGAAAACTACAAGACTTTTAGAAGATAAAAGGAGAAAACTTAAGGCTTGGTCAAGTGTTCTTAGATGACACCAAAAGTATGATATATGAAAGGAAAAACAATAATTGGACTTCATCAAAATTAAAAGAATTTACTCTGTGAAAGACTAAGAGAGTTAAAAAGACAAGCTACAAACTGAGAAAATAATTGCAAGCCATATCTAGAATATAGTGCTAAAGACCTATTAAAGGAAAGACCTCTTAAAACTCAAAGTAAACAAGTCTGAAACAACCATTCCAATTAAATACATGAAAGCAAAAAAACATCAAGAAATATTGCATTGAAAAGGAAATGGGGATGGCAAATAATCCATTAACAAATATTCAACATCAGTAACTGTAGGAAAATAAGAAATGGAACCAAAAAGACCTAACCCTACACACCTTTTGGAAGAGCTAAAATTAAAAAATTTAAAAAAAGGAAAATACCAAATGTGGGTAAGGATGCAGAGAAACCAGGGTCTCTCAGATAATGTTGGTGGGACTATAAAATCCTGAGTTCATGTGATATTTTAAGTTTACCTTAAAAAAACAACTTGAGGGTACCTGGGTGGCTCAGTTGGTTGAATGTCTGACTCTCGGTTTTGGTTCAGGTCAAGATCTAGGGTCGTGAGATTGAGCCCCGTGTCAGGCTCTGTGCTCAGCGGGAGTCTGCTTGAGATTCTCTCTCTCCCTCTGCCCCTCCCCTCTGGTGTTCACTGGCTCTCTCTCTCTCTCTCTCTCAAATAAATATAAATAAATTTCTTAAATTAAAAAAAACCTTGATATTGTTTTTCTAATTTTCCCACAATGTTTTAGCACAATATTTTAGCTAATACATGCCTTGAGTTTTATTTCTTATGAGTTAAACTTTCAAAAATTTTACATTATGTATTACATTTATTACATTGTATATATTATATATATAATATGGATTGTATTATTAGTGTTCCCACAAATTGTTTTAATATTACAAAAATATGTAATTTTACCTAACTAAAGGAACTTGTAATAATGAATAGGTGTTAAGAGTTTAAGCTTATTAATACTTACAATGTTCCCAACTATATAGACTTAATGTATTTACTTTATTTTAATTTCTAAATTGTTACTTAACTTTAAGGTCTTAAACTAATATTTTATTGAGTTAATAATTTAATCCTTGGATACCTGGACGATTTCTAAAAAGACAAACATGTAAAATATTGATCAATATTTATATCTACCTTTTTCTTTATTTTTATATATTACAGAGTGGCTGTATAGTAAAAGTATATGCAATTGGGTACTTTCAATCCATTTCAAATTTTGTTAATATGATAGATTTGTGCTTATGAAGAAAAATTGACTTTCTGCCTTTTGAGTTCAGAAAAATAAAATTTGGTTACTTGGATAATACTTGATTCAAGAGTTACAGAAAAATAAGAACATATATTGTTGTTAGTTAGCCAGGGCTGCCATAACAAAATACCACAGACTGGGTGGTTTCAGTAAACATAAATTTAGTTTCTTACCATTCTGGAGGTTAGAAGACTAAGATCAAGATGTCAGCAAGGTTGATTTCTTCTGAGGCCTCTCTCCATGGTTTATAGATGGCCATCTCCTTGCCTTCACAAATCTTCCCTGTGTAGCTATTTATATTAGAGTCTCTGCCTATAAGGACACTGGTCATGTTTGATGAGTGCCCACTATAATGACCTAATTTTAACCTAATTACCATTTTAAAGGCCCTATCTCCAAATATAGTTACATTTTGTGGTACCAGGGGATTAGGACTTTGACAAATGAATTTTAGGGAGACCCAATTTAGCCCCAAACATTCATATATACACATAATACACACACACATAGAATGATACACATGGTTAGGTTAATACCCCAAGATCTCATTCTATGATATTTTTAATTCAGTGAAAGGCCCTGTTCTGCTGGTTTAATTTGGGCACTCTTCTGGACTAGAAGAAAACTTAAAAACTCTGATCATCTTTTCTTACTACTTGCTGTGTTGCAGTCCTCAAATGTATGCTCTCCAGAGTCTTAAATGCTATTATACAGACGCTGTCCCCAAACAATCATATAGCAAAACGGGTAGGAAAGCCTAAACTTCATAGAGATTGAAATGACCACAAGCAGAAACTTGTTTTGTGGTCATACTCCACAGAGAATGACCCAGACTTGGGTTGATGGTGTCCCCAGATGATATTGATTTACCGTTCAGCACAGGTATAAGAATAATTACAAATTCATAAGCACAAATCTATCATATTAATAAAATTTGAAATGGATTGAAAGTACCCAATTGCATATACTTTTACTATACAGCCACTCTGTAATATATAAAAATAAAGAAAAAGGTAGATATAAATATTGATCAATATTTTACATGTTTGTCTTTTTAGAAATTGTCCAGGTATCCAAGGATAGAGAACTTGTAGCTACCATGGTAATATGTCGCAACTCTTAGTCCCAGGAGGTTCTTTTCCAGGAAGGTAAAAGTGTAAACAAACAAACAAAACTAGAAAAAACCCCCAAAACTTTACTATTTACTTCAGGAAATTACTGTAAACCAATTTATCTGGGCAAACAGTTTGCTCCTCTGGGCAAGCATCTTTCCTATCAGGAAAACAGAATGATCACTGGTTCTGAGAACTCACATGTTATATAAGATTTTACTCAATAAAACCCTCACATTGCTACATCCACCAATTCTAAGCTATTATGTCACAAACTATGCTTAATACCAGTTTCTTGCCTGAACCTTGATCCTGGTCTCCACAACTTCCTAGGTATCCTTCCTTGATCTCACTCTTTTTGAGATGCAACTAGGACTCTGTCAAAGTGTTCTTCTCCCTTACAGTATAACTAATAAACTTAACTTGGTTTGAATAACAGATTTTTGATGATCTTTTGGGGGATATGAAAGCTGAAAAATTTTATACCTAAACTATAAATAACATGTTAAAGTTATTGAAAATAATCCACTTAGCATATTTACCTATGATTGAAAATTTTATTTCTCATTTCCTCAAAACTAAACATTGTCTTCCAAATAAATTAAAACTAAAACCCCCCAGAATTGGGATGCCTGGTTGGCTCAGTTGGTAAAACGTCTGCCTTCGCTCAGGTCACGATCCCAGGGTCCTGGAATTGAGTTCAGCATCGGGCTCCCTGCTCAGTGGGGGGCCTGCTTCTGTCTCTGCCTGCCACTCCCCCTGCTTGTGTTGGCTCTCTTTCTCTCTCTGACAAATAAATAAATAAATAAAATCCTAACCACCCCCCCCAGAATCTATATTTTGATGATTTAACACTTAACCCATTAAATTCTTTGACTGATAACCTTAAAAGTTTGATTCAATGCTACAATTTGATGCAGTAAAATAGTGCCAGGCACCGTGCCTTGATGATCTAATCATTTCCTTTCCCATTTCACTTCCTGCCAAAGTTCACCTTTCATTACAAAGGCCGAAACGTCAGCTTCTGACTTGCTAGCTTCCCTCATTAAGGCTAGGCCATAGTTAAAAAAAACCCTGTGTGTGTGCACGTGCACACACATATGCAGTATCTGATAGTCTCCGGGATCAAAAAGGTAGTACTGTGAGGTTAGAGCCTCACCTTCACTTCTCACCTGGATGCTGCATACAGATGTGACTACAGATGCAATATCAATCTTGCAACTCTATTGCCCCAACCTGAAAACAGAAGCCAGTTTTTTCAACATGGGGGAGTGGTGGGCCTCTGGATCTCTGGTGACACTGAGACCTCGAACTAGCTTTGGAAATACTTACCTTCAGACTTGGTATTTACAATAAATACTTAAAGTATTGGAAAATAGCTTATTCCATAACTTGCCTCAGATGGCATCTCTTGAGTCCTATATTGGACCAGTAATGTTTTTAGGTAAGACTTTTTTTGCTAAGAATTTCTATTTAAAAATTTCTATTATTTTTGGTACTGAGTTAAGTCTCTGCCCATAGTACATTGCTTTACACAATGTTTATTGCCTCATAATTGCAACATTTGACAATAATATTTTGAGGTGTTAGACATGAATGGATATACTATTGAGTTTTCAGTGTTATTGTAGGTTATAGTTTTGTTTTGTTTTGTTGCATTTGATTATTTACATAGGAGACTTGGAGGACAGTAGATATTTATGTTCATTTCAACCTTTTACAAGAAAATCTAACAGCATTTTTTATTTAAAATTTTATATTAATTTTGGAGTTTTCTTAACAAAAAAAGTGGTAAGTATTCAGATAAGTTGGAAGCATTGAAACATTTGTTTCAGTCCTCTGAACATTTTTCTTTTTCATTTTTCCTCTTTTATGTATTTGAGCAGATACAGAGCGTTCATCTTTATGAAGGGTAGATAAAATTAGTTTTTGCTTACAATTGTATCCTTCAAATAGAGGAAAGTGTTCTGTTACATATTTGAAAATGATAGCAGTGATAGCATTCAATCATAACTCTGTGACTCCATTAAGGGCAGGCTTAATGGGCCCTATCTCTATTTGTTATTAGCAACATTATATACTGAACATATTGAATACTTTTCATTAATTTATATGGAAAAATATTCCAACAAAAATCCACTAGGAACTTTGTAAGCTTTGCATTTATTTTGCAGTAGTGTGAAATTTAAATGTGTACATGGATATATAAGTGGAAATAACTCAGTTTGGTATATAGACTCAATTTATATATTTTTAAATCTTTTTCTTTAAGGAGAAGAAAAAATTTGGGGTGCCTGGGTGACTCAATCAGCTAAGCGGCTGCTTTTTGCTCAGGTCATGATTCCAGGGTCCTGGGATGGAGCCCCGCATGAGGCTCTCTGTTCAGCAGGAAGCCTGTTTCTAACTCTTCTTCTGCCACTCTGCCTACTTGTGATCTCTCTCTCTCTCTCTCTCTATGTCAAATAAATAAATAAAATCTTAAAAAAAAAGAAGAAAAAATTTAACTCTACATAATTATTAAGGGTATTTTAACCTTAATAAAGGAACATTGTCTAAGGGTGCCAAGTAGAGTCTATCTTTGGGTTTTTCTTAACAATTATCCAATATATTCTTAAACATAATTTATCTTTTTATTTTATCTGTAAATGTATAAAAAATATGGGACTGCTGCTCATTTTGTTTTACAATTTATTTGGTTTAGAGACCTTGATTTCTTTGCATATGTAATTCTAGAAGGCAAAACTTAGCAGACTAGTAAGATCTTAAGGAAAAAAAAAGGTATTCCTAGTGGTTCTCATGGGTGAATCTAGTATAGAAACATTATAAGATAAATATGATCATGAATAGTCAAATATAGCATTCAAACAGTCATCTTAAAAGCAATCAGTGAGAGATGAACTCCTGTCAATTAAAACCAAACCAAAATAATTTCCTCCTAGAAGCTTCTACTTTGATATTTTTTTGCATTTATTTTAATATTTCAAAATATATGCATAAACAACATTTTTCTTTTTAAAATTTGTGCATTTAATCTTTTTATCATGTTTCAAGTTTGAGTTGCATATTGCCCTGCCTTGTCTTATAGAAATAAAGACATAAAGAGTTTAAATCATTTGCCTAAAGTCATAAAAAAATCTTTTTTAAATAAAGCTAGACAATTTTCCACACAAAGCAAATGGAAGACTGCATGATAAGAATTAGGAGAACTAGGCAAGATGGTGGGGGAGTAGGAGACCTAAATTTCATCTGGACCCAGGAATTCAGCTGGATAGGGATCAAACCATTCTGAACGCCTACGAACTCAACAGGAGCTTGAAGAAAAGAATAGCAACAACTCTGAACAGAAAAGCGACCACTTTCTGGAAGGTAGGATGTGTGGAGAAGTGAATCTGAGGTGATATTTGGGAGGATAGATGGCGGGGGAGGGGGCCTCCATCAGCCGTTACTGGCAAGTGATAGACCTGTGGAGCACAAAATCGGAAATTTTAGAAGTCTGCTCCTCTGAGGATGTTGCTCCAGTGGCTAAGTGGGGAGTGGAGCTCTCGCTGGGACAGTGTGGTCTCAGGACCCTCGGGGTCACAGAAAGGCTGGGGGTGCCTGACGGAGGCAGAGCTCCCAGGTATCGGAGCTGGGAAGCCGGCTGCAGAGACAGAGCTGAGGCAGGGGCTCTCAGCTCGGGGTTGCCATAAACTGTGATCCATGGCACAGTTGGGCCCCTGCTCCTCCAGCAGGGACCCAACAAGCAGCAGATCCGGGGAGACTCCCCTTCCTCCCCCAGGAGGAGCGGCAGGGAAGCACACTGCAGGGATCTGCTTGGTTTGGAGACTCCACATGGGGTCGGGTGCCAGAGATAGAAATGCTCGGTCACAGGCCAGGTGAGCATGGAGTGCGGCCGGAGACCGGGGAGACAGGAGGGATTGACTGCTTTTCTCTGGAGGCTCACTGAGGAGTGGGGCCCCGAGTTCTCAGCCCTCCCGGGGCAAAGAATGGGAGGCTGCCATTTTCACTCTCATCCTCCAAAGCTGTACGGAAAGCTTGCAGGGAACAAAAGCTCCGGAAAGCAAACCCGAGCAGATTACTTAGCCCAGACCCACTAGGGCGGGGCAATTCCACCTCCGGCAAAGACCTTTGGGAACCACCGCAACAGGCCGCTCCCCCAGAAGATCAGCAAGAACAGCCAGCCAAGGCCAAGTATACAGAGCAATGAGAATGGCAGAACTCCAGCGCTAGGGGAATACTGCACATGGAATTCATGGCTTTTTCCCCATGATTCTTTAGTCTTTCAAAGTTAATTTTTTTTTTAACTTTTTCTTTTTTCTTTTTTTTTGAATTTTTCTTTTTCCCTTTTTCAACCAACACCTTATCAATGACTTTTTAAAAAAAACTTTATTTTTCATATTTAGAGTCATATTCTATCCCTTCATAGTAGTCTCTTCAAAATTTTGGGATACAGTTTCTTCTAACAGACCAAAATATACCCTAAATCTCTAGTGTATGACTTTGTTCTAGTGTCCTGCCTGATCACATTCTCTCCCTTTTTTTTTTAATCCTCTTCTTTCTTTTTTCAACCAACTTCTTATCAATTCCTTTTATAAAATCTTTTATAATTTTCATCTTTACAGTCCTATTCCATCCCTTCATTGTATTAACCCTTACTTTTGTACATATATAAGTTTTCTTTTAAAAATTTGGGAGGCACTTTATTCTAACAGACCAAAATACACCCCAAATCTAGTGTGGCACAGATCTCTGCACCAGCCTGATCATATTTGATAATATTCTGTTTTTGTTTTTATCTTTTTCTTTTTCTTTTCTTTTTTCTTTCTTTCCCTTTCTTTTCCCCCGGTTTCAGGTCTCTTCTGATTTGTTTAGTGTATATTTTTCTGGGGACATTGTTACCCTGTTAGCATTTTGTTCTCTCATTTATCTATTGTCCTCTGGACAAAATGACAAGGTGGAAAAAATCACTTCAAAAAAAAAGAACAAAAGGCAGTACCGACTGCCAGGGACCTAATCAATATGGACATTAGTAAGATGTCAGAACTAGAGCTCAGAATGATGATTTTAAAGATACTAGCTGGGCTTGAAAAAAGCATGGGAGATACTAGAGAAACCCTTTCTGGAGAAATAAAAGAACTAAAATCTAACCAAGTCGAAATCAAAAAGGCTATTAATTAGGTGCAATAAAAAATGGAGGCTCTAACTGCTAGGATAAATGAGGCAGAAGAGAGAATTAGTAATATAGAAGACCAAATGATGGAAAATAAAGAAGATGAGAAAAAGAGAGATAAAGAACTACTGGATCACAAGGGCAGACTTTGAGAGATAAGTGATACCATAAGATGAAACAATATTAGAATAATTGGGATCCCAAAAGAAGAAGAAAGAGAGGGGCAGAAGGTGTATTGGGGCAAATTATAGCGGAGAACTTCCCTAATTTGGGGAAATAAACAGGCATCAAAATCCAGGAAGCACAGAGAACCCCCCCTCAAAATCAATAAAAATAGGTCAACACCCTGACATCTAATAGTAAAACTTACCAGTCTCAGAGACAAAGAGAAAATCCTGAAAGCAGCTCGGGAGAAGAGATATGTAACCTACAAGGGCAGAAACATTAGATTGGCAACAGACCTATCCACAGAGACCTGGCAGGCCAGAAAGGACTGGCAGGATATATTCAGAGCACTAAATAAGAAAAATATGCAGCCAAGAATACTCTATCCAGCTAGGCTGCCATTGAAAATAGAAGGAGACATAAAAAGCTTCCAGGACAAACAAAAACTAAAGGAATTTGCAAACACAAAACCAGCCCTACAAGAAATATTGAAAGGGGTCCTCTAAGCAAAGAGAGAGCCTAAAAGTAACACAGATCAGAAAGGAACACAGACAATATACAGTAACAGTCACCTTACAAGCAATACAATGATGCTAAATTCATAGCTTTCAATAGTTACCCTGAATGTAAATGGGCTAAATGCCCCAATCAAAAGACACAGGCTATCAGATTGGATTAAAAAACAAGACCCATCAATATGTTCTCTGCAAGAGACTCATTTTAGACCCAAAGACACCCCCAGATTGAAAGTGAGGGGGTGGAAAACCATTTACCATGCTAATGGACACCAAAAGAAAGCTAGGGTGGCAATCCTTATATCACACAAATTAGATTTTAAACCAAAGACTGTAATAAGAGATGAGGAAGGACACTATATCATACTTAAAGTGTCTATCCAACAAGAAGATCTAACAATTGTAAATATCTATGCCCCTAACATGGGAGCAGCCAATTATATAAGCCAATTAATAACAAAAGCAAAGAAACACATCAACAACAATACAATAATAGTGGGGGACTTTAACACCCCCCCCTCACTGAAATGGACAGATCATCTAAGCAAAAGATCAACAAGGAAATAAAGACATCAAATGACACACTGGACCAAATGGTCTTCACAGATCTATTTGGAACATTCCATCCCAAAGCAACAGAATACACATTCTTCTCTAGTGCCCATGGAACACTCTCCAGAATAGATCAAATCCTAGGTCACAAATCAGGTCTCAACTGGTACCAGAAGATTGGGATCATTCCCTGCATATTTTCAGACCACAATGCTTTGAAACTAGAATTCAATCACAAGAGGAAAGTTGGAAAGAACTCAAATACATGGAGACTAAAGAGCATCCTACTAAAGAATGAATGGGTCAACGAGGAAATTAAAGAAGAATTAAGAAAATTCATGGAAACAAATGAAAATGAAAACACAACTGTTGAAAATCTTTGGGATGCAGCAAAGGCAGTCCTAAGAGGAAAGTATATAGCAATACAAGCCTTTCTCAAGAAACAAGAAATGTCTCAAATACACAACCTAACCCTACCCCTAAAGGAGCTAGAGAAATAACAGCAAATAAAGCCTAAACCCAGCAGGAGAAGAGAAATAATAAAGATCAGAGCAGAAATCAATGAAATAGAAACTAAAAGAACAGTAGAACATATCAACAAAACTAGGAGCTGGTTCTTTGAAAGAATTAACAAGATTGATATGCTCCTGGCCAGACTTATCAAAAAGAAAAGAGAAAGGACCCAAATGAATAAAATCTTGAATGAAAGGGGAGAGTTCACAACCAACAGCAAAGAAATACAAACAGTTATAAGACCGTACTATGAGCAACTATATGCCAGCAAATTAGATAATCTGGAAGAAATGGATGCCTTCCTAGAGATGTATAAACTACCAAAACTGAACCAGGAAGAAATAGAAAATGTGATCAAACCTATAACCACTAAGGAAATTGAAGCAGTCATCAAAAATCTCCCAACAAACAAAAGCCCAGGGCCAGATGGCTTCCCAGGGGAATTCTACCAAACATTTAAAGAAGAATTAATACCTATTCTTCTGAAACTGTTCCAGAAAATAGAAATGGAAGGAAAACTTCCAAACTCATTTTATGAGGCCACCATTACCTTGATCCCAAAACCAGACAAAGACCCCATCCAAAAGGAGAATTACAGACCAATATCCTCGATGAATATGGATGCAAAAATTCTCAGCCAATAGGATCCAACAGTACATTAAAAGGATTCTTCACCACAACCAAGTGGGACTTATCCCTGGGCTGCAAGGTTTGTTCAACATCTGCAAATCCATCCATGTGATAAAATACATTAATAAAAGAAAGAACAAGAACCATATGATCCTCTCAAGAAATGCAGAAAAAGCATTTGACACAGTACAGCATCCTTTCTTGATCAAAACTCTTCTTAATATAGGGATAGAGTGTACATACCTCAATATCATAAAAGCTATCTATGAAAAACCCACAGTGAATATCATTCTCAATGGGGAAAAATGGAGAGCTTTCCCCCTAAGGTCAGGAACGTGGCAGGGATGTCCACTATCACCACTGCTATTCAACATAGTATTAGTAGTCCGAGCCACAGCAATCAGACAACAAAAAGAAATAGAATGCATCCAAATCGGCAAAGAAGTGAAACTCTCACTCTTTGCAGATGATATGATACTTTATGTGGAAAACCCAAAGACTCCATGCCAAAACTGCTGGAACTCATACAGGAAATTCAGTAAAGTGGCAGGATATAAAATCAATGCACAGAAATCAGTGGCATTCCTATACACGAGCAACAAGACAGAGGAAAGAGAAATGAAGGAGTCGATCCCATTTACAATTGCATCCAACACCATAAGATACCTAGGAATAAATCTAACCAAAGAGGCAAAGGATCTGTACTCAGAAAACTATAAATACTCATGAAAGAAATTGAGGAAGACACAAAGAAAAGGAAAAACGTTCCATGCTCATGGATTGGAAGAACAAATATTGTGAAGGTGTCAATGCTACCTAGAGCAATCTACACATTCAATGCAATCCCTATCAAAATACCATCAACTTTTTTCAAAGAAATGGAACAAATAATCCTAAAATTGTATGGAACCAGAAAAGACCCTGAATAGCCAGTGGATGTTGAAAAAGAAAAGCAAAGCTGGTGGCATCACAGTTCTGGACTTCAAGTTCTATTACAAAGCTGTCATCATCAAGACAGTATGGTACTGGCACAAAAACAGACACATAGATCAATGGAACAGAATAGAGAGCCCAGAAATGGACCCTCAAATCTGTGGTCAACTAATTTTCAACAAAGCAGGAAAGAATGTCCAATGGCAGAAAGACAGTCTCTTCAACAAATGGTGTTGGGAAAATTGGATGGCCACATGCAGAAAAATGAAACTGGACCATTTCCTTACACCACACACAAAAATAGACTCCAAATGGTTGAAAGACCTAAATGTGAGGCAGGAGTCCATCAAAATCCTAATGGAGAACACAGGCAGCAACGTCTTTGACCACAGCTGCAGCAACTTCCTCCTACAAACATCGCCAAAGGTGGGGAAGCAAGGGCAAAAATGAACTATTGGGACTTCATCAAGATAAAAAGCTTTTGCACAGCAAAGGTGACAGTCAACAAAACCAAAAGACAACTGACAGAATGGGAGAAGATATTTGCAAATGACATATCAGATAAAGGGCTAGTATCCAAAATCTATAAAGAACTCAACACCCAAAGAACAAATGATCCAATTAAAAAAAGGGCAGAAGACATGAACAGACATTTTTCCAAAGAAGACATCCAAATTGCCAACAGACTCATGAAAAAGTACTCAACATCGTTTGGCATCAGGGAAGTTCAAATCAAAACCTCAATGAGATACCACCTCACACCAGTCAGAATAGCTAAAATTAACAAGTCAGGAAATGACAGATGTTGGCGGGGATGCAGAGAAAGGGGAACCCTCCTACACTGTTGGTGGGAATGCAAGCTGGTGAAGCCACTCTGGAAAGCAGTATGGAGGTTCCTCAAAAAGTTGAAAATAGATCTAACATATGATCCAGCAATTGCACTACTGGGTATTTACCCCAAAGATACAAATGTAGTGATCTGAAGGGGTACATGCATCCAGATGTTTATAGCAGCAATGTTCACAATAGCCAAACTATGGAAAGAGCCAAGATGTCCATCAACAGATGAATGGATAAAGAAGAGGTGGTATATCTATACAATGGAATATCATGCAGCCATCAAAAGGAATGAAATCTTTGCAACGATGTGGATGGAACTGGGGGTATTATGTCAGCGAAATAAGTCAATCAGAAAGACATGTATCATATGACCTCACTGATATGAGGAATTCTTTATCTTAGGAAACAAACTGAGGGTTGCTGGAGTGGTGGGGGGTGGGAGGGATGGGGTGCCTGGGTGATAGACATTGGGGAGTGTATGTGCTATGGTGAGCGCTATGAATTGTGCAAGACTGTTGAATCATAGACCTGTACCTCTGAAACAAATAATACATTATATGGTAAAAAAAAAAAAAAAAAAGAAAAGAAAAAGAAGATAGCAGGAAGGGAAGAATGAAAGGGAGGAAATCGGGGGTGGAGATGAACCATGAGAGACTATGGACTCTGAGAAACAAGCTGAGGGTTCTAGAGGGGATGGGGGTGGGGGGATGGGTTAGCCTGGAGATGGGTATTAAAGTGGGCACGTTACTGAATGGAGCATTGGGTGTTATATGCAAACAATGAATCATGGAACACTACATCAAAAACTAATGATGTAATGTATGGTGATTAACATAATAAATAAAATAAAATAAAATAAAATAAAATAAAATAAAATAAAATAAAATGAATGAAAGTGAGAACAAGAGAGAGAGAAAAGAAAACCAAAGTCAAGGTGCTTTGTAACCTAGTCTCTCATGGTTTGTCTCACCTTCATTCTTGTTTTTTCACTGGTTCTGAGGGAATCAAGTTTCCATATTGTAAACTGCCTTATAAGAGTCCATAAGCCAAAAAACAAAGGGAAGCCTCTGGTCAATAGTCATCAGGGAATATAGGCCCTCAGTCCAATAGGCTGGGAGGAACTGAATTCTGCCACAATGATGAGCTTAGGAGTGCCTGGGTAGCTCAGCTGGTTAAGCGTCTGCCTTCATCTCAGGTCAGGATCTCAGGGTCCTAGGATCAAGCCCTATATCAGAGAGCAGGGAGCAGGAAGCCTGCTCTTTCCTCCGCCTCTGCTTCTCCTCCTGCTTGTGTTCTCGCTCTCAAATAAATAAATAAAATCTTTAAAAACAAAACAAAAAACAATGATGAACTTAGAGGCCAATCTTCTCCCTGCAGTTAAAACTGCAACCCCCACTCAGATGTAGACTTCTGAGAAACCCTGCTGCAGAGTTGCTCATATAAGCTGAACCCAAGTTTGTAACTTCTATAGACTGAATGTTTCTGTCCCCCCAAAATTCATATGTTGACATCCTAATCCCCAAAGTGATGTTACTAGGTGATGGTGGGACCTTTAGGAGATAATGAGATCATGAGGATGGAGCCCTCATGAATGCAATTAGTGCCCTTATGAGAGAGACCCCAGAGAGATCCCTTAATCCCTTCTACCATGTGAGAACACAGCCAAACGGTGTCTATGAACCAGGAAGTAGGTTTTTACCGGCCACTGAACCTGCTGGTGTCTCTTGATCTTGGACTTAGCCTCCAGAACTGTGAGAAATAAATTTCTGTAGTTTATAAGCTATCCACTTTATGGTATTTTATTATAGCAGCCTGAGTGGATTAAGACACTGACCCACAGAAACTCGGAGATAAATGTTAGTTGTTTTAAGCTGCAGTAATTCATTTCATAGCCATAAATAATGAATATAGAGAGATTTTAGGAAGGAATAGAGATTATCACATGTGTTTGATTTGTCATGTTTGAACAGAAACCTGAAGGCTCTTCATAGAAGTCGCAATATAATGTTTTAAAAGAAAGTAAAATGATAATTATTTTAAAGATGTAGTTTTGGAAACCTTGTGGGGAACATACTGGAGGGAACAAGACTAGGGGGAAGGAGCTATTGCAACATTCAGATGAGAATTGAGGGCCAGTATTTAGTCAGTGTCGGAGGATATGAAGAAGAAAGGCAAATTTGAGGACTGTCATTGATACAATGTGATTGCTGAATAGATATTGCAATGAAATAATGTTATTTCTTCTGGATTTCAGTCTTGAGGGAATGAGGGAATCGTGATTCTGGTAATTAGGATAAAGAATAGAGAGGAAGGAGCAAATATGGAGAGGATGAGGATGAGTTGAGTTTTGGACATTGAGTTTGAGATGACCTGGGCCATCTCCATGAGAATAATGGTAATAATGATACTGAGAAGTAGCATGCAGTAAGTGCTTATCAACAGGCCCTGTTTGATGCATCCTACATAGATTATCTTGTTTTATCCCTGTAACAATATTATCTAATAGTTGCTATCATTATTTTCATTTTAAAATGAATAATCTGAATATAGGGTCAAAGAACTTGCCCAAAGGCACACCGTGATTTGGGGATAATAATTTAAACTGTTTACAAAGCTCAAATTTTGTATCTTCACCCAGTATCATTCTTATAGGACCAGCTTTCAAAATAAAATAATTTGGCATTGTCTTCAGAAATTCTGAATTTCTTTTCTTTGCCCTAAACATTTTTGTAATCAGGCAATTCTGGTTCTAATTATACGACTGGGCCTACAGCCTAGAGGATAATTACAGACAGTTAAAATTTTCTGGTGAATTATTATATTTTGTGAATCAATTATATGTAAGATATGTTGTTGATAGATATGGGAAAAGACAGGCCTCATTTTTAGTGTTAAATTCAATCATTATTGTACAAACCTCCTGGGTGATATATCTCACATTCATTTAAGTAGATTATCATATTGACTGTTTAAATCCAGTATCTTCAGTAATGAAAAGCTGCACACATAAGGGCCACTTTAACTTAATAACGCTGCTGAAAAATTATGACCCAAGTAGTGTTATGAAAATGTCATTGAATTTGGTTTATCTTGATTTTGCTTTACTTTTTAAAAATAATATTCTGCAAACTGCTGCTTGGATTGAGCAGAAAAGTTCATTGTATTTTCTGAAACAGTCATCAATTTGGCATAACATGTAAATTGCAAGGTTATACCTAAAAGAAAGAAAGATAGATAAACTTGGGGAATTCATTAGGACCACTAGGAGAATATTTTTATTATTGAAATGAATAAGTGAACTTTCATTATGATTGCAGATGCCCCAAGGAGAGTTTAGGGAGATATTAATTAATTAATTAATTGTATAATTGACATCCAACATTATATTTTGTTTCAGGGGTACACATATTTCGATGTGATATTTGTATATATTGTGAAATGATCACAAGTCACATCAACATCTGTCAGCATACATTGTTACAAAATTTTTTTCTTGTGATGAAAACTTTTAGGATCTACTCTTTTAGCATCTTTCAAATATTCAGTACAGTATTGGTAATTGTTGTTAACATGCTGTACTTAGATCACCCATAACTTACTTATTTTATAACTGGAAGTTTGTACCTTTAGACACCCTTTGCCCATTTTGCCCACCCCCTGACTCTGGCAACCCCCAATCTGTTCTCTGTATCTATGAGTTTGGTTATGTGTGTGTGTGTGTGTGTGTGTATGTATGTGTGTGTTCAAAGCCATAGATTTATGGAAGTGAATGGCTTGTCTAAGAGAATGAGCGAAGAGTTGCATACATGCATTAATTCAAAGCATTTAAGTTCATTCAGTGAACTCTTCTCTGAATTGTTTGCATTCTGTCTTCTGTTCTTTTTACATCCATATCCTGAATTCATCTCAATGCAATCACCTTATGGAGTGTGATGAGTGTTTCTTTTTAATCCAGACTTTTATTATGAAAATGTTAAAATATATAACGACTGGGTGGCTTAGTTGTTAAGCGTCTGTCTTCGGCTCAGGTCATGATCCCAGGTCCTGGGATCGAGCCCCGCATCGGGCTCCCTGCTCCACAGGAAGCCTGCTTCTCTCTTTCCCACTCCCCCTGCTTGTGTTCCCTCTCTCACTTTGTCTCTCTCTGTCAAATAAATAAACAAAATCTTTAAAAAAAATACATAACAGAAAATAGTACAACAAGTACCTGATACCCTTTATCTAGGTTCAACAATTGTTAAGGTTTGTCATATTTGTTTGTACAAACACTTGTGCATGTGTGTGTGTGTTCAAATTCATTCTTGAATATCTCAGCATGTGTTATTAGGAATAAGGGATCTTGTAAGGGTTCTTTATCAATGTCAATAAGAAGAGACATTTTGGTGTAATCAGTAAGATCAAGATCATTAGAGAGCCAAGTCTGAACCCTAGATCTGCTGTTTTCTAGCTATGTGAAATTGCTTTACCTTTATAACTTTAATGTCATCATATAAAAAAATGGGGATGAAGTACTTTTTTACTTGACAGCATTATTGAAAGATCAAATGAGAGAGTATATGCAAAATGTTTCAGCCTCATGCCTTGTACAGAGTACTTAGTAGAAGAGTGGCATTGTTATTAGGTACTTGTCCACTGTTCCCATCCTTACCTTACTGCCCCCTATTACTATTGTTCAAGTATTAACATTCTCACAGCCAATATGAAATCAAATTAAGATGGAATGTGGAAATCCAGAAATCTCAAGAAAATTTTGGAGAAGGTACAATTCTGTTGATTAACATATCTTAATTTAATTAAAACTACTCTAAAAGAAAAAAAAAAATAACAGAGAGGCTTGCTTGCCTGAGTTATTTTTTGCTAAGAAATTAACCGATCAGAGTTTCCTTCTGTGCAAGCTCATTTTTCATTATTTAAGAAGACTTTCAAAGATAGACTGAGTTTGAGAACTTGTCAACAACCCACCTTCAAGTGGTTTTATAGCCAGTGATCACTGTTTGTCATTAGAAAGAAACCTTTTATCATTTGGTTATTTTCACAAAGAATTTAAGAGTAATTGGGAGGCAGCTGTAGTCCTATGACAGTACTTAGAGAAACAAGCAGGATTCCTTTGGGGAAGGATTACTAATACTATATTTAAGAGAAAGAGCACCGACCTTGGGATTGAGTCAATGACACTGGCTTTGCAGTAGCCCAGGATGGAAAGAGAACTGTTTCTTTGGGAGGAGACCAACTGAGCTGGCTTCAAGATGAATGCTTCTTGATCCAGAGAAAAAGGGAAAAAAAGACAGTGGACATTTTTTGAATACTTGTTTTAGACGGATAGTGGGTTAATACCATGTGCATTAACGCACTCATTTTAATTGAATCCCCACAATGACCTAAGTAATGGTGATTGCCATCTTTCATATATGTAGGCAAGGACACTGAGAATTTGAGACACAGCTACCAAATAATGCAGTTGCAATTCAAACTCAAGCCTCTGTTTCTAAAATTGGTATTCCTTCCTCTATAACAGTAGTTCTCAAAGTGTGGTCCATGGCCCAGCAGCATGGATATCACTTGTAATAAATGGAAATTTTCAGGCCTCAACCTGGATTTATCATATTGGAATCTCTGGGAATGGGGGCTGGCTATCTGTGTCTTAAGTTCTCCAGGTAATATTGATGTACACTAAAGAGTGAGATACCTCCCACTGTATTACCTCTCTATCCCCATTATATTATTTTTTTAAAATTTTTATTTATTTGACAGAGAGAGAGAGAGAGAGACAGCGGGAGAGGGAACACAAGCAGGGGGAGTGGGAGAGGGAGAAGGAGGCTTCCCGTGGAGCAGGGAGCCCGATGCGGGGCTCGATCCCAGGACCCTGGGACCACGACCGGAGCCGAAGGCAGACGCTCAACAACTGAGCCACCCAGGCACCCCTCCCCATTATATTATTTTAGTACTTGAAATTCCAAGAAGGAAATTGATGTTAAGAGTACATAGTCCCAGCTTACACTTACTGTCCTTAGGCATTGTAATCACATTATAGGAGAAAAGAAAACTAGGAGCCTTTTCTTGCTAATATCTATGAAATCAGAGCAGAGATTGAGAGAATCCATTGAATTAGGACTCCTGGCAGAGGAACGTATTTGAGTGTAAATTATAAATTGAGTGTAAATTGTGTAAATTGAGGAGGGGAGAGGTGGGTCATGTCTGGGGGGAGGTCATGAGATGGTTCAGTGAGAAGACCATTCAATAGTAGGGTCATTTAGCTGACCTCTGGGAATTGTTGATTCTAATGCTCTTTAGAAAAGGATTCTTTAGAGATGACTTTGGAAAATATTTGGTAAAAGGGGCACTATGTTAGCTGTGATTTGCCTGTATAGTATTTATATAGTATTTGTTTCTTTTATTAACTTTTAGTAGAATTTTCTTCTAATCCACTGTGGCCAGCGTCTTGCAAGTTGGGCTACAGATGCCAGCCTACTACATGATTAATACTACTTGACAAACACATACTGAAGGTCTACACTGAGCTAGGCAGTGGATAAATAATATAAATTTCCTAGTTGGATATTTAAGCCAAAAGAATAAGGACACATACATGAAAAAGATCTAAGGTTTGTTTGTTTGTTTGTTTTGTGGTCCTAGAATCTTAGATAAAAGCAGGAGAATAAATTTTTTTTGATTATGCATCCTAACTCCAAACTGTAAGCTAAAGAGTTAGGCATGAAATTGCCATTTATCACAAATCAATTAAAAATAAATATGGCGAGCAGATGTGACATTATAACTAGAGGAAACACAAGCAAAAATTAGATAATGTTACTTAAACAAATGAACAGATGCATGGAAGAAAACAAAGCCAGCAAAACAAACAAACATTTGGAATAAGAATTTTTTAATTAAAAAACAAAGGAAAAAGGAACTATGGTCCTAAATTGAGATATCTGCTGTGGTGAAGTGTTGTCCATTCATTTCCTTGGCAAATATTTTTTAGGCATCTGCGATCAGTGTAAAGATTACTGGGTTTCCAGCTCTGAGTTTCTCCCGGATTTAGATCTCATTCATGCCTGGATGTGGGAGAAGTATCCCCCTTCCTCCATCCAAGGTTTCTAGACATTTAATACTCAGGATGTCAAGTAAATGTAGCAAAGCCTGGAATGTGGCCACTGTGGCCATGTTTGTGGTTCCCATACTCCCAGAGTCTTTGGACTGCCAGAATAAATTTGGCAGTAGCAAGATGAGTTTTTGCCAGTACTAGAGTTGAGTCTTTTTTGGATCAATTTTCCGAGTATCTGTTTGATTCAGAATTTTCTTTTTATCACTAGTATACTGTATAAGGAACATACAGAAATAAATTTAAAACAATGAAAAAAAGATTATAAAGAAAAGATGTAAAGAAGCTGTCTTATAGATTTCCCATAAGTGGAGTTGTAGAGTTACAGAGTGGACTCTTTAACCTCTTTTAACATCTTTGGGCAATCTTATATTAACAAGTCTTCCAGGTAATTTTGATACACGATAAAGTGAGAACCACGTGAACAGATCTACCCTATTCAAATATATACTTTCTTCTGTTATAACATTTCTGCAATGTTGAATTTTCACATCTAGATTGTAGCCCTCCAGCAAAATGACATTTTTGTAGCTAAATGCTTTGGTATACTATATGTGAATCCTATAAGGCAGTTCAATATAGTAGAGAAAGTACTGAGTTTGTAGTCAAAAGATCCAATTTTGAATCCTGGCTGGGTCATTGACTATCTCTGCTACATTGGAAAAGTTATTTAATATTTTTTCCACTCAGTTTTCCTGGTTGTAAAGTGGGATAATAATTTCTTCTAACTCAAGAGTGGTTGTGTTACTAAGGAAAAAATTATTAATGTATTTAACTGATACTTCCTGAATACATACGATGTGTCTGATATGGTGCTAGCGGCTATAGATAAAACAGTGAACAAGACATCGTTCTTTTCCTTAAGAAATAATAGGCAATTTCACTAATGAATAAGTACTGCTGGGGGATAGGCTGAGGACATAACCCATTCTGTGTTTATAGTGGTGGCCAAAAATCAGAGATGACTTTCCAGAGAGAGATTCTATTGAGAGGAAGATGCAGCCAAAGTAGAAAGAAAAATTCCATAATGGAAGTGCGTGGTAGGTAGGGCATTTTGGGTAGAGGGAATAACATGCAAAAACTTGAAAAGAGCTTTGAGATTAATGGTATTTCATGTAGTTGATGCACTAGTTGAGGCAAAATTGGAATCCTGAAAGATGAATATGGATATGTGAACAGCAACCAAATCAGTAAGGGCTTTATATACCATAACCTGTGCAATGAGAACCAGCAGAGAAGGGTTTTAAAAAGACATTGGCACAATTAGATGCACACTTTGTAAGGTTCATTTGGCTGCTTTACATACAATGGGCAGGGATTCTATTTGGAGGGTTGTTGTGATAATCTAGTAAGACAAAAACTGAGACAGTAGCAGTGGATAATATAAAGAAGTCGAGATTTGAAGTGATGAGGATATAGTCTAAATGGGATTGGGAAACTAACAAGATATGACTGAAACTTTTATTAACACCAGTTTCCCAGCCCTGGCCAGCCTATGGTTACAAAGTTATTTTTAAGGCCCAGACTGCCACAGGTTGAGCTCTCACTGATGTAATTGTTAGTAATCCATCCTCCTCAAAATGTCTTTCAGCCCAGAGGAGTTTTCCAGGGTACTGCCTCTTGCGTGCTCAAGATCAGGTTCTGGAAGTCCTTCCGGCTCTGTGCCTGTGTCATGACACCTTACGACTGCCTGTTTCACAGGTCGTTCTATACCCTAGTCTTTGGTCACATAGGCTCTCTGCTGGAATATTGTTGCTATCCTCTTCCTGGCTATCAGGAGAGCCCTCTGCTCTATTGTTAAGACCCCTGCTTCTGTAACAGATGCATGGGGCAGCATCTGATTTGGGGATGTGAATTTTACAAAGCACAGCAAAGACCAGGCTTTAAGAATATTTTTAAGAAGGTGCAGGAAACCAGGTTCCAGGAAAAAACAACACAGAAGTTGATTTACAACAATATGTAGATTCCATCTCATTCTAGAGTTCCCTATCTTCCCTCATTGCCCCAATGTTACCCATGTGATCAGGAGTATCTGAACTCCCGCATGGAAATTTTCCAGTGTCCATACACCTTGGATTCAGACTAAATCTCCCTTTAATTCCAGAGAGAAAAGGAAGTCTTTCTTTCACTTCCAATTCAGGCTTGCACTCTGAGTCCTGAGTTCTTTCTGGAGCCTGTATGATAAAACACAGGTCCATTTATCTTTAGAAGAACCTCATCTCCATTCAGAGTTTTGTGATCTGTTCCCATGGTGCCAAAAAACCAATATAACATACTAGTAAGACATCAGTATATTTTTCAGAGTCTAGGTTATTTGGTTTTAAACAGTAGCATCTGTAGAACATGAGCATTCTTCTCCTGTAAGCTAATAAGACATAGTTTGTTTGTTTATTTATTTATTTATTTATTTACTTATTTATCTATTTATTGCTTCATTTCACCAATGATTGTATAATCTTGAGGTTAAAACTCACTCATGATAACCTTGATACTTATATATAAGGATTTTGTTAACTGTTATACTCTATACAAATATAAATGCTGTTATTTTCCATGCAAAAAAAAAAAAAAAGTCTAAATTATTTAGTATGATTCAGTGAGTACTAAAGAAACAGGTTGCTCCTTACCCAGAGTGTGATGATATAAAACACTATACTTTATTGAGTTTAATTTTATAAGACACCAAAAATAACAATTTCTGAAACACAGTCTGTTTATGACAGCTTGCCTCACTGAGTCACCAAAATCCTGAGCAGACAGGATTTTCACTGGAATTTATCTGATAATAAATTTTCAGTAAGGTAAAATTAAAAAGAAATTGTATTTTATAATACCTTTATCAGACTTATTCATGTCATCCTTCTTTTTGAGAATGAACATCACTGTTTTGCTGAAAATAAAAGGAATTTTTTACCTTGTACACTTAATGTTCATCAAAATTAGCACCAAGGGCACCTATTTATATATATCACAATCCTAGAATCTGTGCGATATAAGACATAAGGCAAACATTTCTAGCTCCTATAAACTAATAATTTAAGCTAAATAATACTAATACAGGTAGATAAGATCATTCATTAAAAACACCCCAAAAAAGAATAATAATGCATTATTTGTTAAGTATGGATAGTCTACAATTGAAAATGAATCTTAGGCTCTAGAGTGGGAAAGAAGAAAGGCATTCCTTTATTGTAGGTTCAAATGAGAAAATATTATCCATAGTGTCCACAGAGTGTCAGAGATGTGGGAGTGTTTTGTTTTGTTTTGTTTTTTTGACCATAAAACACTACACACCCCAACCCCCACCCCGGCCTGTTTCCTCCAGAGAACGTAGGATAGCTATACTTTCCCTGTAGGCAAAAGCACTTCTTTCTAGATCACTTACTCTTCCCTTTTCCTGTTAGCTCTCAGCCTACTTAAGATTATGTTCTGTCCTATTGAGTCTTGCTTCTGGTACTCTATATTCTGCTTCTATATTGGTCACTTGGGTCCCGCTACTTCCACTGCTATTTGGGAAATGGCAGGTGGAGGGGGGTTTGGAAATGGTTCTCTGACCATGGGCTAGACTTAGAGTGGAGTAGATAAAAGATGATCCAAGCCTTTTCATTGCCCAGAAATCCTTGCTCTCATGTTGCCTCTATGTTGTGAAAAGGATGTCATTCCCCTTCTGTTGTCCTATGCCCAAGAAGAAGGCAGAGAAGTGAACCAAAAGCTTCTCTACCACCTTCTGCCCTGGTAGAACCCTTTCAGTCTTTTCCACACCTTCTCTCCATAGTAGATAGAAAAGAACTCACTGGAACCACTGCTTACCACAAAGCAGAGAGTTTATAGTTCCCCTGAACATTTGGCTAGCTGGATTTAGGTCAGCTGTATGTGGGAAACTGTCATTTATTGCTTTGATTTATAAATCAGCTACTTTATAAATCTTCCTTTGAATGTACTCATCCTTCTGCAGTGGTCCTGGATTTTTTCTTTTTTTTCCCCGGGATACACTGATTTCATTCAAAGCCCCCCACTTCCTTGAATATTTTCTACCAAAGAGTGCTTGCCCCTGGCACATGTTGGGATAGTAAATGTTCCATCTCAATCCATGTTTGAGAACACCTAACTCCTCCTATGGGTTTCTAGACCCCTCAACCCCTTCCTTCTCAATATCCACCCTTCCCTGTCTTTGCATATGCCACAGTTATTGCCAAATTGTGAGGGGGCATAAATTCCATCTGGGTCAGTGTGTGAATACATAGAAAGATATATCTGTACACAGCCTTAGCATTCCTGGGTATGACTTCAGACTTTACATTATATACTTTATATACTAGCAATAACTCTAATTGGTCTAATATTAAATGTGGATCTTCTTGTAGTTGTCTGCTAAAATTCTGTTGTGAGACTCAGTGTTCTTTTTGCAGTTTCTGGTCTTGCATCTGCATGTCATAGAAATTTTTTTCTGTTACATATATAACCCAAAGCAGATGTATTTGCTGGCACATCTCCAATACATTTTTAGGTTAAAAGAGTATCTTTCTCTGTATTAGCCAAGACTCTTAACGTTGAAATTACAGAATCTCAGTCAAAATTGGCTTAAGCAAAATTAAATTTATTGGGATCCATAACTGGAAAAGTCCAATGGCAGGTCTGGCTTCAGGATTCAAACAATGTCACTAGAACTCATTTTATCTTTCATCATTTCTTGGCTTGCTTTCACATTTTTGGTTCCAAGTGGTAACAAGATGATTGCAGGATCTCCAGTTCTTACATAATCTCAGGACTCACATAAAGGGGCAGGGTTATATTTTCTAGAAATTAGGGTGACATCTCCTTCCATCTCACAAGCTCAGTTTGGGTTATGTGTCCATTCCTTAACCATTACTGTTGACCGGCAAATGCAAGACTCCAAATTTCCAGGTGGCAGTCACACAGTATTGGGAGATAGGTTCAACTCTAACAGAAGCAAATGAACTGAGAAGAAAATTGGGATGTGGTTATCAGAAAGTGCTGGGCAGCAAAAATGACAGATGTTCACTATAGTCTCCCTAACCTTAGTATGTGGCAGGATCCAGGAAAGAAATGGGTTGAAAAATGACTCAATACAAAAAGATGGCATTGCAGGGAATAATTAGTTTAGCAATTATTTAAGAAGAGGGTAACTTGGCATAGCATGATCTTGTGGACGTTAAGATTCTGAGAAAGACGAAGTGTAGTAGGAAGTTATTGGGCATACTATACATGATACAATATATATTTTTAAAAGCTCGGCTGTTGTCCTAAGCAAAAAAGATTTCCAGCATCAAGAAGGAAATATTTGAATGTGATGTAGCAATTATAACTCTTCTAGTAGTTATCTACCTTTAATGGTCCAAACATTCTCCTTTGTATTGACATGGATAGCATTTATAATGCCATTGCCTATTAAATAACAGTCTATGTAGTCATTAAAAAATATCTTTGACATATGCTCTACAGGACTGCTACAAATGCTAGGTGAAAAGAACATATCGTCTACGTTTTATTTTATTTAAACCAATATTAAGACAGTTCCAGATGGAACAGGTAAAATATCAATAATAAAAGGTATATTTTATCCACTAATAAAACCTGAATTATATGAAACAATTTAGACAAATAAAAATCTTCCAAAGCTCAGTGATTCAGACAAAGAAGATAGCATTTTTCCTCTGCAAACATTTTTCTAGTACTTTATTTTCTAGCAGGCAATTTTTTAGTCAATGTCTGTATTTCTGTGAAAGTATAAGCTGAGAAGAAAATTATGCCACATGGAAATTAGTGAAATCCTAGATTAGGGTTACTTTTCTTGATGGGAAGAAACTAAATCTTCATAAGCAAGAGTGTGAAGTTTGAATTCTGGGAAGTGTTATGACCAGGTTTGTTATGGGTTGAATTGTATCCCCTGAAATTAATATTTTGAAGTCTTAACCTCCAGCACCTTTAAATATAACTGTATTTGGACATAAGGTCTTTAAAGAAGTGATTAAGTTAAAATGAGTTCCTTAGGGTGTGCCCTAATCCAATATGACTGGTGGCCTTATATAAGGAGGAAATTTGGACACAGACACCAGAAGACCATGTGAAGACATCGGAAGAAGTTACCATCTACAAGTCAAGGAAAGAGGCCTCAGAAGAACTAAACCTGCTGTCATCTTTATCCTAGACTTCTACCTTTCAGAATTGTGAGACAATAAATTTCTGTTTTTTAAGCTATCCAGTCTATGTATTTTGTCATGGCAGCTCTAACAAACTAATACAAAGTTTAAAAACATATGAGCCCCGATAGAATAGTAAAGTAATTAATTGCTAAATATTTCCCTGGTCTAGATTCCCTGAGTAAGCATTGTGACTGAACCATCAAAGAACAAGAGAAAAATTGTGAGGTGAAACAGTAGAGTAAGTAACATCTAGAGTATGTAGCACTTTGTTGGCTCTTGAACTTGATCCAAAAGGTATTAAAAACTTACCGAAGCTGGTGACAAAGTCAGACATACCTTTTAGGAAGTTCAATCTGATGGTAGTAAGGATGGATTACACTGGATCATCCTGGATTCATGGAAACCAGAAAGGAATGCATTTTAGGTAAGAAGTAAAGTTTCTCTCCACAAGAAGTATTTTCATGGGAATAGAAAGAAATGGAGGAACTTAGTATTATGTAAGAGTTGAACTAGCAAGATTTTAATTAGAGGATATGAGTGGTAAGTAATACTAGAGAGGGAGGAGTCACGGATAATGCTCAGGTTCTAAGTTGAAGAACTTGGTAGACAGCACAAACACATAGTGACATAGGAAAGACTGGAATTGGGGCAATCATCAGGGAGATGATTAGACGTTCAGTTGAAGAATATTAATTATTATATAAAACAACACTGGAGTGGGGTGGGCAGGGTCAAATAAGATGAGGACTGAAAGGTGACCATTAGACAGATTGACATGGAGGTCTCAAGAGACACAGTGAAAAATTTCTGTTGGGGAGAAAATTCAGATTTTCTTTCCACATTGGCAAGAATTAAGGAGTAGTAAAAGGAGAAGAAATGTAAGACAAGAAAGATGTAAGCTTGGTCAATTGAACCTCTCTTTCCTTTTTCTGCTTACCTACCTCTTTACTATTTTCCCTGTCTCCATCCCCAAGAAAAGAGGGGTCATAATTATGATTGGTTAGAACCCAGGGCATTAATTGAGTGACATCTTATTAGGAGGATGGTTTACTATATTTTAAAGTGTAGCCTTTTGGTACAGTGCCTGTTTTTCTACTTTCAGTCTTTGGTAGGATCTACATACTAGGGTAAGTTGTGCTCAAATTCTATTTGTTCTCTATATTCTGAACACCTGAAAATGAGTATGTGGTGAGAATAGTGCCTGTTCTCCAGACCTGTTTTTTTTCTAATTCAGAAAAGAATTTGACTTCCCAATGACTGTAGAAACAAAACTTATTTCCCAAACCAATATGAAGAGTGCTAAGTTGACCAGGTCATCAGATTCTTGCCTATTCTTAATAAAGTGATATGCTGATTCTTTGGGCCTTAGTGCCTTATATTCAGCTTTCTCTGGTGAGTACTTACTGTAGAGGATTAATAGACAGATTAGGATTTAAGCAATCCTGTGTTCCCATTCTGAATACTGTGTAATTCCAGCCAAACCTTGCACCTTGACTTTTAACAAAGTGTAGGGCCTAGAGAAAGACAGTAGCTGGATGAAGAAAAGTGATCAAAGAATTTTTTAAAATGGAAAAAGAATCAAGGAAATTTAAATTAAAATATAAAGGAGACAGACAGGGAGACGTTAAGAACAGGAAAGAGAAGATAACTGAACGTATTATTTTCCCTAAGGGAATGACATTTGGGCACAGCTGGAGGGATGGTATACTTCATTATAAAAAGACAAAGGTAATGAAGAATAGCTGCAAATACAGGTAAAAGGTTAAGAATTGTTCCAATCTTGTAACTTCCAGTTTCTCTGTAAAGTAGTAGGAGGGGTCATCTACCTAGAGTGAAGAATGAAGAAGGCTTGTCAGAGGATTGAGAAGAGTAGAGAAGTTTTGAAATCTTTTTTGCAGAGGACTGGAGAATGAAAAGACTAGAAAAAGATGATTGCTTTGTCAGGGTTATTGAGTGTCTAGCTGAGTTTGGGGAACAAGTACCAATTTTTCCAAGTATGCTTTTTCTTCTAATGATACCCCAAGGCCTGGGGAGGTGGGTAATTAGATGAAATAGGGTTGGTATTTTGAAGGTAGGGTGGGAAAAATGACAAAGATAAGTAAGTGAAGACAAGAAGAAGGATAATATAGAGAAGGCACAGGTCAATGAAGTAAGTCCAAAATTAGTTGTGGTATGAGAAAAAATCAAGCAGGTTAAAACAATCAGTATGTAGTCATAAACTGGGATATATACATTAATTATGGAACCTTTTGAGTTGTCTGAATAGGAGGCAAGAGTTTTGGGTATTTTCATCAAGAGAGGTTGTCTAAATAACCTAAGCCAGAGACTCTTGTCATTAGTCTTATATTTCTAATTGGATTTTCCCTTAATAGTAGAACAAGAGTCAAGTAATTCTTTTTAAAAACTGTGATTCATTATATGCTAGTCTGCCCATCCCAGAATTTTTTTAAAAATCCAAGATTTGGAATAGTATTTTTAATTCTTAGATAGTTTTAAATCTTATATAATCCCTTTTATTTTTGATCCAAACTTTTCCCAAATGATGTCAGGACTTCTAATAATAATAATTATATATAAAGGTTTTATTTATTTATTTGACAGAGAGAGAGCAGAGGCAAGGGGAGCAGGAGAGGGAGAAGCAGGCTCCCCACTGAGCAAGGACCCCCCGATGCCGGGCTCTATCCCAGGACCCTGGGATCATGATCTGAGCTGAAGGCAGACACTTAACTGACTCAGCCACCCAGGGGCCCTATGGACTTCTAATAATATATTGCCAATGTTTTCCAATGTCTGTATTTAATAAAAAAAAAAAACATAACTGAACATCCAAATGGGCCAGTAATGAATAAGAAGGTTCTATATTTTCTTTTTTAATTTAAAAGTGTTTCTTTACTAAATTAGATTTTATGGTATGCTTTGGTGTTGTAACATATAGATATGGCAAAATATATATTCAGAGACTTAAATTTTAATGTATCCATAGATTATAGAAAATTTAATGTAGGGGGATCTTAAGAATGTATTGTATTATTATTTTTTTTTTTCCTGCGTTAGAAGAAACAAATTGTACATTCTTGGTTGGGAGACTGACTATTGCGTTCTTTTGCAGCAACTATGATATCTACATATACATGTGTATGTATGTGTATGTGTATACGTATGTGTACACATATGTTAAATTATTCTTAATATATACATATGCATACATGCACATATATGCACACATACCCACATATAACTTAAATTATAATTTTGAGTTCCATTGCTAACAAGTTGATAAAAAATTTAAACTCTGTTCTTCACAAAGTTTGCTTAGCTCTCCCTGGGATGGTGTCACAGTTTCAGGAGTGATGTTAAGTAGGAGCTAAGTGGTCTATAGTCATATTCATATATCTTGAAATTCCAGTATTCCTTGTTCCTTTCTTCCTGGTTCCTTCCACTTTTTCTGAATTAGGATTAAGGTAACTTTTTTTGGCAGGGCTGCCTTCCTTCCCTGGTGACTTGATGGAGCAGGTGGCTATTTCCATTTGATGTCCTACTGCACTACTCTTAAATAGCTGAAGAATGAATAAAAGAAAAGCTGGCTATACCATTTTTGAGGCCTGGAGAAGAGAACAACCATACTCGAGTTTATAATCACTCATGAAGGAAAAGAAATTTCTCAAAAGGGTGAAGGCTGTGGCATGCTAAGTAGGAAGGTGCACTAACCACCATGCCTATAGAAACGAGGTTTTGACCAATTTGGAAGGCAGGGGCTCGAAGGGAGTACTTTCTCTTAGAACTAGTTTCCTCTAACTTTACCATGTGGACAATAAATAGCATCAAAAGCAACAAGGAGGGATTAATGAAAAGAAGCCACAACTGACACTTATTTTCTGGACTGAAAACCACAGAATTCTGGATCACTGGGAAGGGAAAAACTTAATAATGACTTTAGTAACTGGAGGATTGGTACATAGATCTTGTTTGTTTTGGCAAAAGAAAATGTCGTGGGACCTGCACATTGAGTGCTATGAAGCAATTTGCTTTTGTTAACACATACTTATTAAGTTACCTCATTCTAGGCAATGTTCTAGGTATTGTGAATTGAATGTTGAAGAAGACAAAGTTTCTCTTCTCAAAAATTTACATTCTGGTGAGACAGCCAGACTGTTACTAAATAAACAAATGTATGTATAACATCATGTTAAGTAACAATAAGTTTTGAAGAAAAAAATGTAAGAGTGTGTAGTGTATTGAGGGTAGTGACTATTTTACATAGGTAAACTAGGTTGTAAAATATCTAAAAAAAATACACATTTTTACTTATTTTACAACCTATTTAAAATATATTTTATATGCATATACATATATATGTAGTATTTTCTTAAATTGAGGTTAAATTACATAGAGTAAAATTTGTGTTTTGAGTTTTACAAATGTTTATCTTGCATGCTTAAGATCTCAACAAAGATATGAAGTATTATAATCACCTCAGAACATTCCCACTTGTGCCTTTGCAGTCAGTCTTTACCAGCCAAGGCAAAGATGATCTGATTTTCACCACCATAGGTTTAGTTTTGCCTCTGCTTGGATTTCATACAAATGAAGTCATACTCTTTTATGTTTGCTTCTCTTGATCCATATAATGTTATTGAGATTTATGCAAATTGAAGGTATTAATATTTCATTCTTTTTTATTGTTGAATAGTTATCCATTGGTGAATATGTCAAAACTTGTTTATCCATTCCTGTTTTGATGGGAATTTGGGTTGTTTCCAGCTCGGGACTCTCATGAATTAAACTGCTCTATCTTTTTTATCTTTTTTGCAGAGATATATTTTCCATTCTTTGAGGTTAATACTTAGAATTTGAATTACTGGTCATCTATTAAGTGTATGTTTAAGTTTATAAGAAACTATCAAACTGTTTTCCAAAGTAGTCTTATCATTTTACACTCCCCGTAGCAGTAGCAATAGATGAGAGTTCTGTTTTCTCCAAATCCTCCCCAATATTCCTTGTTACTATTCTTTTTAATTTTAACCATTCTATGGGATATAAACTAATACCTCATCTTGGCTTCAATTTGCATTTCCCTGAAGACTAATGATTTTGGACATTTTCATCTGCTTATTAATACAAACACATTTTTCTTTGGTGAAGTACCTGATCAAGTGCTTTGTCAATATTTTTAGCCTTTTAAGGTTGCTTTATTGTTATTAGTTACTTCTAGATGTTCTCTTACATTCTTGGTATAAATCCTTTGTCAGATATATGTATTTTCAGCTATATACATTGAGTATGTATATATTAGATGTATGTGCTGTCAATAATTTTCCCCATTTAAGAAGCTTTTTTTTTCATTCTTTTTTATTTTCTCTTATCTTTATTATTCCATGGTTCTACTTAGTTTCTGTTTAATTTTCTTCTATTATTCCAGATTTTTAAGTTGGAAGTTTAGGATATTGATTTTATGCCTTATTTTCCGAACAGATTCAATTTAAAGCAAATTTCAAGGTAACTCTACTTTTGGTACTTCTTTAACTGCATCTTTGAAATGCTGTATTTTCATTATCATTCACTTTGAAAAATTTTGCTCATGAATTCTTTGATTCAATGATCATTTAGCAGTGGGTTGTTTATTTTCAAAATATGGAGATTTAAAAACGATATCTGATTGCTATTTTGAATATATTTCAGTTATGGCCACAAAACATACTGTGTACATTTTTAGTCTTTTTAAATTATTGAGACCTATTTTATGGCTCAGTATATTGTTTTGGTGAAGGTAAAAACTGTGTGAATGTGTATTTCATAATTATAGGGTATGGTAGTCTATAAATATCAATTCATTTTGATTGATAATTTAAATCTTCTATATTCTTACTGAATTTTGTTTGGTCTGTGGCTCTACCAATTATTAGGAAATTATGTTAATGCCTCCAATTAGGATTTTAGATTTCTTTATTTCCCTCTGGTTCTGTCAGCTTTTCCTTCAAGTGTTTTGAAGTTCTACTATGTAGGCCCATGCACTATAAAGACTGTTATTTTTTTTCTGATAAGTTTCCTTTTATAGTTTGAAATATATTTATTTATCTCTGAAAATATTCCTTTAAGTATACTTTGGTATTAACCTAGCTAAACAAACTGTTTAGATGGTATTTTTTCCCATACTTTTTCTTTCCATATTTCTTTATCTCCAATTTTGAATGCACTTACTGATAACAGAATGCAGTTGGGTCTTGTGTTTGTTTGTTTGTTTTTTTCCTAAATGTAGTTCCTGATATGATTGTGTTTAGATAAATCATCTTGGTATTTATTTTCTATTTGTTCCATCTTTTTAAATTTTTACCATTTTTCTTCCTTTCCTTTCGGTGTTCATTATTTTGAGTTAACAACAGAAATTCTTTGGATTCTATTTGAACTCTTCTAAAGACTTTATAACTGCAACTCTTCAATTTCTTTTTGCTAGTATTTACTCTAGATATTATAATGTGCATTGTTAATATACTGCAATCTACTTAGAGTTAATAGTGTACCACTTCATGTGCAATGTAGGAGACTTATAAAAGTATAATTCCACTTAGGCATTTCAACCTTTTTATTTTTATCAAAAGTTTTACTTCTCTGTACGGTGTAACCATGCAAGATAGCATTATCATTTTTGTATTAAATAGTTTTTTTAAGTGAATTGTAAAAAAAAAAAACAACCAAAAAACCACTATATACTTACCCACATAGTCCCTGTGTTTTTTGTTTCATTCGATAAACCTTCATTGAGCATTTATATTCATTTAGCTCAGGTCTTTTGGCAATATATTTTTTCAGTTTTTGTTTATCTCAAAATGTTTCAATTTTAACATCATTGTATCGGATATAGAATCCTATGTTAACACATTTTATTTTATTTTATTTTTTTTAAAGATTTTATTTATTTATTTGAGAGAGAGAGAGAATGAGAGAGAGCACATGAGAGGGGGGAGGGTCAGAGGGAGAAGCAGACTCCCCGCCGAGCAGGGAGCCCGATGCAGGACTTGATCCAGGGATTCCAGGATCATGACCTGAGCCGAAGGCAGTCGCCCAACCAACTGAGCCACCCAGGCGCCCTGTTAACACATTTTAAAAAAGAAAGTGTTTCCATTATTTCTGGTGAGGAGTCAGTCATATGTTTATATAATATGTCTTTTTCCCCTGGCTGCTTTTATTCTCTGGCTGCTTTGTCATAGGTTTTCAGCAACTTGCCTATGATACACAGAGGTTTGGTTTTCTTTTTATTTATTTACTTAAATTTTAGGATATGTAGTTTAAAATTTTTAAGCAAATTTTGAAAAATTTTGACGACTTCTTCCAATTGTTTTTCTGCCCAATTTTTTCACTCTTCTCTTTCAGAGGCACAAGTTATATGTATGTTAGGTCACTTGAGATTGTCTTATAAGTAATTTAGGAAATGCTTATTTTTTATCATCTTTTTCTTTCCTTCTCCTTTAGGTAGAATCATTTCTATGGTTCTTTCTTCATGTTACCTGACCATTCATTTTATTGTTTTCAATATGCTGTTAAACCCATCTAATGTGGTTTTTTGTTTCAGAAAATGTACTTTTTGTCTTTGAAATTTCCACTAGGATCTTTTTTATACTTTCCATGTTTTTGCTGAGATTCCCTGTTCTTATTTTCTGTCAGTTTCTTACACATAATTATAATTGCTATACAAAGTCCTTGCCTGCCAGTTCTAATATCTGGGTCTTCTTCTGTTATGTCTCTTTTGGCTGCTTCCTCCCAGTTCCCTCTTGATCATATACCATATTTTCATGCTTCTTTGCCTTTTAGTGAATTTTTACTATATGCTAGTATCGTCAATGTTACGTTGTTGGGAATTTTGCTTGTTTTCTCTTAAGGGCATTGAACTTAATTCTGGTAGGCAGCTGAATTAAGGAGGATCTTTTGGTATCATCAGACTTGAATTTATTCTTTGTGAATCATAGCTTCATTTGTGTCCTTAGTCCTAAAGTGTGCCCATTACTGTAGGAAAGATTTCTCAGTCCTGATGTGTGACCATCCTGGAGTTTCAACTGACAGAGTAGATGCCCAGGGAGTTCTCCCTACAGTGACTGGGCCACAGCTTCAATACCTCACAGGACTGCATGCCTTCGGTATCTGGGATCAGCTCTCAATCCATCCAGCTGCACTTACTTAGTCCTCACAGAATTTTTCCCTGCTGATAAGCAGCTAAGCTCTTACCCAAAGAATTGCAAGAAACCCCTACACAGATTTTTGATGTATTCCCCTATGATACATTTTTTTTTTTTTTTTAGATTTTATTTATTTGACAGAGAGAGACACAGCGAGAGAGGGAACACAAGCAGGGAACACAAGCAGGAGGAGTGGGAGAGGGAGAAGCAGGCTTCCCGCAGAGCAGGGGGCCTGATGCGGGGCTCGATCCCAGGACCCTGGGATCATGACCTGAGCCGAAGGCAGATGCTTAACCATCTGAGCCACCCAGGCGCCCCCCCATGATACATTTTTATTGCTGTGTAACCAGTTACCACATAGTTAGCAGCTTAAAACAACCCTCATTCATTGTTTCACCATTCTGCAGGTCAGCAGACCAGGCACAGAGTGATGGGGTTCTCTCCTCAGAATTTTATAAGGCTGGGGAGGGTATGTGCTATGGTGAGTGCTATGAATTGTGCAAGACTGTTGAATCACAGATCTGTACCTCTGAAACAAATAATACATTATACGTTTAAAAAAAAAAAGAAGAAGAAGATAGCAGGAGGGGGAGAATGAAGGGGGGGAAATCGAAGGGGGAGATGAACCATGAGAGACGATGGACTCTGAAAAACAAACTGAGGGTTCTAGAGGGGAGTGAAGTTGGAGGATGGGTTAGTCTGGTGATGGGTATTAAAGAGGGCACATTCTGCATGGAGCACTGGGTGTTATACGCAAACAATGAATCATAGAACACTAAAAATAAAAAAAAAATTAAAAAAAATTAAAAAGTAGGCAAAAAGATGGTTTGTTTCAGGCACCTGGGTGGCTCAGTCGGTTAAGTGTCTGCCTTAGACTCAGGTCATGATCCCTGGGTCCTGGGATTGAGCCCCGCAGCACTGGCTGGTTCCCTGCTCAGTGGGGAGTCTACTTCTCCCTCTGCCCCTTCCCCCTGCTCGTGATCTCTCTCTCTCAAATAAATAAAATCTTAAAAAAAAGAAAGAAAAAAAAAAGTATCTTATAAGGCTGAAATCAAGGTTTTGACAGGGCTATGTTCCTTTCTTTCTTTTTTTTTTTTTAAAGATTTTATTTATTTATTTGACAGAGACACAGCGAGAGAGGGAACACAAGCAGGGGGAGTGGGAGAGGGAGAAGCAGGCTCCCCGTGGAGCAGGGAGCCCGATGTGGGACTCAATCCCAGGACCCTGGGATCATGAGCTGAGCCGAAGGCAGACGCTCAACGACTGAGCCACCCAGGCACCCCGCTATGTTCCTTTCTAGAAGTTCTGGGAGAAGCCAATTCCAAGCTCGCTCAAGTTATTGGAAGAACTCAGTCTCTTGTGACTGATGTCCCTGTTTACTTGCTCACTGTTAGCCAGGGGCCACTTAGCTCCTAGAAGTTGCCTGCATTTCTTACCTGCATTCCTGGCCACAATCAGGAATTCAGAACGTGGCTGTTGTTTTTCTTTCTACCTGGAAGGATTGTCTCTCTACTTCCTCAATGACCAGCTAGAGAAAACCAAAAGACTCACCTAATCAGGTCAGGTTCATCCCGGATAATCTCTGTGATTATACAAATCAATTGGATACAAAGTCAAATGTATCACATAGTATAACCTAATCACGGGAGTAAAATCCATCATATTCACAGTCCTGGTATTTTATAAAGGCATGCATATCAGGGGACAGGGGTCTTAGGGCCATTTTAGAATTCTATTCACCACACCCTTCATGTATCTACCTTCCCTCTGATAACCTACCCTGCAAATTCCAGCTTGTTCTGCTGTCACAACTTCTTAGCTCAGTGAGAATCCCATTCTCTGTTTGGACTCCCGTTTCTCTGCACTGTGGTGTGGGAAGTGCCTCCAGGCAGAAAGCTGATATGAAGGTAGGGCTTACCTCATATGTTTTTCCTCACTTGAAGGTCACAGTACTGTATTGTCTTTTACCCCATGCTTGAAAAGAGTTGACTCATGAATTTTGTTCAGCCTTTTAGTTCTTTACCTCAAGAGGGCAGGTTTAATTTCAGTTATTTCATTATAACTTGAAGAACAATGGGAAATATTTTTTTAATGAGATGAGCCATGCAAATATCTGAGAAAAAGCATGCCAGGGATAGGTAACACAAGTGCACCCTTGCTGCATGTTCTCAGATACATGATCCAAACTGGATTAAACACACAGGCCTGCATACACACATACACAAAGGCGCTTATAGAAGATATGATTTTCCTGTGGTAATGTAATTTTAGTAAGGAGGTAGAATCACTTAAAAAGGTTTATTTTCCATATATAATCTTAGTGGGTTTCAACAACAAGAGGTATTTTTGTACCTATAGACTGACAGATAGAAAATAAATACCCCTCTCTTCGTTGTTTGTATGCACTGCCAAGGTGATCCATATAGTCCTACGGCTTAGCTTTGCTCAAATAAATGTCATGTTCAAATAGGTTTCTTCAGCCTTGATTTTTTCCTCCAACTTTTGGGCTAATATATCTGATCCTTTACTTAATATATTATTGTCCTTGACTAAGAGGTAAATCAAAATTAACACATTTAAAATCAACTCCTGGTAATCTCCCACTTCCCACCCAAAAAAAACTTATTTTCCCCGAGTCAGTCCTATTTTAGTAAATGACAATCTGTTCTGTTACTCAGGCTAAAATCATGGAGAAATTCTTGACTTCTTTCTTGCACAACCACATGACCCTGATAAACAAATCTTATTACCTTTGCTTTCAGTATTGAATCCCATCAAGCAGTGAGATTTGATGGATCTACTTCAAAATATATTCCAAATTTTACCACTTCTGATTCCCTCCAGTGCTACCACTCTGGAGAGAAATCAACAAAATCTCTTACTTTGATCATAGAAATAAACTCTAAACAAGTCTACTGTTTATATTCTAGTCCCCAACCCCAGTAGTCTCTTCTCACAGCACTAAAATAGTTCCTTAAGATATAAATCATAATTCCCCTTCTCAAATTCCCTCCTATATTTCCCCATGCCTAGAAGAAAACCCCACAAATCCTTAGTAAGATTTACAATAACCCATGCGATTATCTTTTATCTACTTTTCTAGCTGTCCTCTACCAACCTCCCTCCGCCTTGCCCCATTATAGCACATTGATGTCCTTACTGCTCAATTAACAAACCTGCTCCCATCATAAGGTTCTCTCTCTCATATCACTAAAGTTTCTGCTCCACAAATAAGCTTACCATGACCATCCTATCTAAAGTGGCAGTTGTAGGGCGCTCAGTTGGTTAAGTGTCTGCCTCAGGCTCAGGTCATGATCCCAGGGTCCTAGGATTAAGTCCCACATTGGGCTCCCGGCTCAGCGGGGAGTCTGCTTCTTCCTCTCCCTCCGTGTGCTCTCTCTGAAATAAATAAATAAATAAATAAATCTAAAATAAATAAATAAATAAAGTAGCAGTTGTTTCACTCTGCTTTATTTTTCTCCTAACGTTTGTAACCTTTGGCATCATATTATACCTCAATTCGTTACTTGTTTATTGTATTCCTTCCTCACTACTATGTAAGGTCGTTGAAGGCAGACACCTTGTCTGTTTGCTTGGTGTTACATCCCCAACAAATTTTTTTTTTTTTAAGATTTTATTTATTTATTTGAGACAGAGAGAATGAGAGACAGAGAGCATGAGAGACAGAGAGCATGAGAAGGAGGAGGGTCAGAGGGAGAAGCAGACTCCCTGCCGAGCAGGGAGCCCGATGCGGGACTCGATCCCGGGACTCCAGGATCATGACCTGAGCTGAAGGCAGTCGCTTAACCAACTGAGCCACCCAGGCGCCCCATCCCCAACAAATTTAACACTGCCTTGTTGATAGTAGGCAATCAATAAATAAATGCATGAATAACTAAATGTTTTGTTACTATGGAAACCTTATTTTCTCAATTCTGTGACCACTGAGACTCAGATAATTTACTCTCTGATAAATTGAGATTACTTTATAGATCAAAGAGCAAGTAATCGATACCATATTTTTTTTAATCAAGCCTAATTCTTAAATAAAAGAATTTGTAGACGTTGCATTTTTTTCCCTCTTCATTGCAGATATGCAAGGTATCTCTTGGAAAGAGCACATATAAGCTGTTATATTTTGTTTAACAAAATAGATACAGACTATTAATGCCATATGTTTCGTGAGAATGGTGGTGCCAGGATTTTTAAGGCCTGTATAAATAATTTTCTAGAGGGTTTTCCAACAACTATTCCCTATCAGGGAATGGCTACGATCCAATATGTTTTGCCATTTTTTTCTTTATTAACAAGCTTACAAAATTATCATTACCATCAGACACAGATATGTACATCTGGTATGTTTTTGAATAACAAAATGTTGATGCCCATGATAGTTCGAGAGATGCAAGACAGATTTGGAGTCAGTATATTTTAAATTACTTCTTAGAAGGAGCTTCCTTTTTATAAGTTCAAATCTTAGGTGGTAAGGTGAGTCCAATTTAAATTCTTTATTATTCTTTCCTTTTTTGGCATTATTGAATTTTTCTCTTTTTCCAGATGAAACACTTCACTAAGTTTATTGCATTTGCTAATTAGATTAGCAATTACCAGTTAGATTAAATTTCAAAGTACCAACCCAATTTTATATATCTTAATTTGTTACATTATTACTAATTAGAATAGCAGTTTTTACTTAATGGATTACATGTGAATTAAAACAATTCAGGCCATTTTTAAAGCCTACATATATTTTACTAATTAGCATAGTAATCATTGGCTTATACTTAAATTTAATATGCCAAGTTAGTAAAGAGTCATGTGACAGTTCAATTCTGTGTGAAATGTAGAAAAAATATTAAACGAGAGTTAATTTAATTCAAAATTATCTAATTTCATCCAAGATTGAGATGAATAATGCTTTTGAAGAAATATAAGCATGCTTTTGAAGACAGATATACTAAGTCCTCTAATAAGAACAAGCAGAACTTAAAATATACTAAAAATACTTAAAGAACATATTTTAGGAATGTAGTTCCTTCACCTGGCCATTACTGATTGACATACCTTTTGGTATGATAGTAGCTGAGGATGCATTGTCTGGCTGTGTCAGAGGCATGTAAATGAAATTGCAGTTTTTAAAATTCTCACTGGGTTTTGACATCTGGACTTTGAAAATTGTTCAAAAAATCTATGTCTTTTTGGCTTTTTGTAATACATACAAATATTTTGTGAACAATTCTACTGCCAGATGTTTTCTTGCTATCCTATTAGAGATACATCAAAAAACGGTAAAATCATAGCAGCATGATAAAACATACATTTATAATGAAGACAATATCCTATAAAATCACTATCAAATGCTTAATTACATTAACACTTTACTACACTTACCACATTAACTATAATAACTAATATTAATATACTTTGGTCTGACTATACCACTTTTAATGATTATTTTAGTCAGGCATGAGAGTTTATGTTGTTTAGCAGAGTTCATTAGTCGTGGTCCGAACAGGAACATGAGTCAAAGAAATGTTTCCTTAGTCAATTAGTCAATTATAAACTGTGTAAATCCTGAAATTGCACTCTGCCTCATAAGACTATTATTACTTAACACACTCTAGCTCTTTGCTTATAGTTATGGTCATAATATGGTAAAAGATTATGCAAATTTACAAATTAGTAAATACATGTATTTTAAGATACTGATAATTGAAAAGGAAGTCTCCAGCCAATTTGGATAACAAATGTATGACATTCTGTTCTCTATATCTCAAATGAGTAATTTGTGTATACTATTCCTGAGTGGTTGATATTTGCATATCTGTCTTTCTGCAAAGGAATCCTTATGGGATCCATCTAAGGATCTGGCATGTAAATGGTTAAGCAGTAAGTCTCTCTCTTTGTCTCTCTCTCTCTCTCTCTCAGCCTAAGGATCTGGCTTGTAAATGGTTAAGCAGTAGGTCTCTATCTCTTTGTCTCTCTCTCTCTCTCTCTCTCTCTCTCAATCTACTCTCTCCTTTAGGGGGAACTTCCCTTGGGAAAAGAAGTTTGTTTGTTTGTTTGTTTAAGTTGACCCAGTCTAATCTTTTGAACACCTTAAGAATGGCAAACAAATGAATAATACTTACTAGTAGAAGAATCGATTTTTATGGGCTGCTCTTAGCAGGTTGAACCAGGTTGTCTATAATAGGTCATGCTAAAAAATATAGAACTGTGTATTCATGGGTCCCCTAAGCTATGTAACTAACTGAATAGAAGGTGCAGATGCTTTATGATCCAGACAACTCTTTGCTGTGTAAAGTATGTAGTTGCATACATTATCCTGGAACTCTGTTATTGGCCTGTGCATTGAGATTACTTATATCATCAAAACTATTTGTAAGGGGCGCCTGGGTGGCTCAGTGGTTAAGTGTCTGCCTTCGGCTCAGGTCATGATCCCAGGGTCCTGGGATCGAGTCCCCCATCGGGCTCCCTGCTCAGCGGGAAGCCTGCCTCTCCCACTCCCCTTGCTTGTGTTCCCTCTCTCGCTGTGTCTCTCTCTGTCAAATAAATAAATAAAATCTTAAAAAAAAAAAAAACTATTTGTAAAGCTATATTATTGGGTCAGAACCCTGAGTCATGTGAGTGAGACTTAATAATCTGATCCTTTGTGTTATCATAATACACATATAATATTTTAAATTAACTACATGACAAAGGATTAAAACAAATTATGTGGTTGGATGAAAAATACAAAGCCATAACCACTAAAAGTAGCTATTATTTAAGCATATGGGAAAATGACAAAATCTTGGTCTTGGCCACAAATATTCCTAAAAATTCACCCTATATTTAAGAATTCAATAGCTAATGTGATTTAAAGAGCTTTTGTCTATTAAATCTAAATATGAATCAATTACAACTATGAACTATTTTGTCTAGGACAGAGGGTAAAGGAATTGGAAAGGAAAAACTTAAAATGCTAATTTTCACTTATCTATTTCAATACTATTATAATATATCCTCCATTTGCTTTAAGTTTTGATCTTTAATTTTACTTTTATTATTTTATTTCCTCCTAGATGTTTCTCCCACTTTAACCATAGACTGTTTTCTTTTAATCATATTACTCTCCTGCATGCTTGTCTCCCTACAAACAACCTCGGTTACATTTTTGCATGTGTCTTTCTGGATATGTTTATGCATAAATAAACCCATCACATGCATAAGCTTTTACATTTTGTTTACCATTTTTTAATGGCACAAAAATGTGCCATTCTATTAAGTAAATTTTTTTTAATGTTTTAACAAATTATATTTACTATCATTAAATACAAGCTTTAAAAAAAAGGAAAAAGCTTAATATTCTGGGTGATACCAGTTCCACAATTTTGATTTTGATGAGAGATTTTCCCTAAAATCTTCTGACTCTTTTCCAGTCTTTCTCCTTCTGCCTTCCTCCCACCCCAGCTCAGTTCTCCCCAAGGGAAGAGCAACACAGAAAAAAACCTCACCAGATTCCCAGGTACCATGAGTTAGCTCCTACTTTTTATGCTCTAAGTCTTCCTGGGTCATCTGTTAAGCCCTCAAGGGGAAGTTTGCCTGAGACCAGTTATCCAATGCTTGACTAATTGTGTCTGTTTAATGCTGGCATTCACTGTTGAATTGAAATATTTCATTCTCAAATTAAGCTATGTGCCCTAACTTACCCTGTATTGATGTTAATGATAACATTATTGTACTCAAATACCAATCTGTTCAGGAATAAGGTGAAGAAGAAAGTGGGAAACTAACTAATTACTAGGTTCCTTTAAAAACCTCATTAAATGATTATTTAGCCTGACAGAGGACAATTAGGTTGTTTTTAGATTTAGTTGTTTACAATAAATTTGTAACAGACATTAGTTGTAACTACATTTTTGCATATCTGTGTTTTTATTTATAGGCTAAATTCCTAAAATTGAAATTGTTCAGCCAAATATATTTGCACATTTAAAATTTTCATAGGGGTTAATGGGCGGCTCAGTCGGTTAAGTATCTGCCTTCTGCTCAGGTCATGATCTCAGGGTCCTGGGATTAAGCCCTGCTTTGGGCTCTCTGCTCAGCGGGAAGCCTGCTTCTCCCTCTCCTTCTGCCCCTCCTCCCTGCTGGTACTCTCTCTCCTCAAGTAAATAAACAAAATCTTTTTAAAAAAATAAAATTTTTATAGAATTTTCACTAATCTATACTCATAACAATAATGTAAAAAATCATTTTTTATAATGATCTCTGCAAAAGTTGATTATTCATTTTATTTTCATGGGGCTGAACAAAGTATCATACATTTACTGTCCTTTATCCATACATTTCATATTTATGTCCTATAATGTGTTTTTAAAAATTTTTTAAAAATTTATTTGTAAAACCTTTTTTATTAAATAAGTTTATTCATTCTCATATGTAGTGTGAATACTATAGGTTGTCATTTATTTTTGACTTATACTCTATAAATCTGTCTTTAACATATGTTCTTAATTATTATGTATTTAAATTTTTTACTGTTTTTTATTTATAGTTTCAGGATATCAGGCTTAGAAAGTTTTTTTCACTTCAAAATTACACAATAGCTATCATTTTCTTAACTTCCACAATTTTTTCTTCATTAAACAAGAAAGTGAGGGTGATGTAATGAGCCTAGTTGTTTTCAAATTTATTTCTCCATAAAAGTTGAAAAATTTCTGAGGTTGGATCAAAAATAGCAGAAAGTGAAGTAAGTTGAGACATCTTAAGCTCCTAAAAGAGACAAAAACAAATGCAGAAAAAAGAATGTATAAATAAGAAATTGTGGACAAACATAGAGTGCAGAAGTATCTGTGATAGGGAGGAGTTGATAAGCCTCTCTAAAAAAAGGATAATTCAGAAGAATGCATGTTTCCTGCTATGTAATGCAGCTATAGAAAGAAAAGGCTGATAATAGGTGGTATTTTACTTAACACTGAATGATGGGAAGATTGTATCTATTTTCATTTCAATTTGCTCTGATTTCTAAAACAGCTTTAAACATAATACTCTATTTGTAGCTTATTTACCAATAATTCAGATTTGTGCAAGCATAAGGAGTAACTTAACATCCCAAATGTACTTACTCCTTGCTAGAAAATTATACAATATGTGTTATTTTTCAAATATGGAGTATTAAAATCTAATTTGTAATCTACCATTATACCTTTAAGCTGGATTTAGCTTTAGAGTCAAAATAGATAATTTTTAAAAAAATTTAAATCAACAATACTTTTTCTGTTTAATGTTGATAATATAATAGTATTAAAATTTTATAATTTTTTTTATTCTTTTTTTATTCTTATGTTAATCCCCATACATTACATGATTAGTTTTAGATGAAGTGTTCCATGATTCATTGTTTGTGCATAACACCCAGTGCTCCATGCAGAATGTGCCCTCCTCAATACCCACCACCAGGCTAACCCATCCTCCCACCCCCCTCCCCTCTAGAACCCTGTTTGTTTTTCAGAGTCCATCGTCTCTCATGGTTCGTCTACCCCTCCGATTTCCCCCGCTTCATTCTTCCCCTCCCGCTACCTTCTTCTTCTTCTTTTTTTTTCTTAATATATATTGCATTATTTGTTTCAGAGGTACAGATCTGAGATTCAACAGTCTTGCACAATTCACAGCGCTTACCAGAGCACATACCCTCCCCAGTCTCTATCACCCAGTCACCCCATCCCTCCCACACCACCCCCCACTCCAACAACACTCAGTTTGTTTCCTGCGATTAAGAATTCCTCATATCAGTGAGATCATATGATACATGTCTTTCTCTGTTTGACTTATTTCACTCAACATAATACCCTCCAGTTCCATCCACGTCGTTGCAAATGGCAAGATCTCATTCCTTTTGATGGCTGCATAATATTCCATTGTATATATATACCACATCTTCTTTATCCATTCATCTGTCGATGGACATCTTGGCTCTTTCCACAGTTTGGCTATTGTGGACATTGCTGCTATAAACATGGGGGTGCACGTACCCCTTCGGATCCCTACTTTTGTATCTTTGGGGTAAATATCCAGTAGTGCAATTGCTGGATCATATGGTAGCTCTATTTTCAACTTTTTGAGGAACCTCCATACAGTTTTCCAGAGTGGCTGCACCAGCTTGCATTCCCACCAACAGTGTAGGAGGGTTCCCCATTCTCCGCATCCCCGCCAACATCTGTCATTTCCTGACTTGTTAATTTTAGCCATTCTGACTGGTGTGAGGTGGTATCTCATTGAGGTTTTGATTTGGATTTCCCTGATGCCGAGCAATATTGAGCACTTTTTCATGAGTCTGTTGGCCATTTGGATGTCTTCTTTGGAAAAATGTCTGTTCATGTCTTCTGCCCATTTCTTGATTGGATTCTTTGTTCTTTGGGTGTTGAGTTTGATGAGTTCTTTATAGATTTTGGATACTAGCCCTTTATCTGATATGTCATTTGCAAATATCTTCTCCCATTCTGTCGGTTGTCTTTTGGTTTTATTGACTGTTTCCTTTGCTTTGCAAAAGCTTTTTATCTTGATGAAGTCCCAATAGTTCATTTTTGCCCTTGCTTCCCTTGCCTTTGGCGATGTTTCTAGGAAGAAGTTGCTGCGGCTGAGGTCAAAGAGGTTGCTGCCTGTGTTCTCCTTTAGGATTTTGATGGACTCCTGCCTCACATTTAGGTCTTTCAACCATTTGGAGTCTATTTTTGTGTGTGGTGTAAGGAAATGGTCCAGTTTCATTCTTCTGCATATGGCTATCCAATTTTCCCAACACCATTTGTTGAAGAGACTGTCTTTGTTCCATTGGACATTCTTTCCTGCTTTGTCAAAGATTAGTTGACCATAGAGTTGAGGGTCCATTTCTGGGCTCTCTATTCTGTTCCATTGATCTATGTATCTGTTTTTGTGCCAGTACCATGCTGTCTTGATGATGACAGCTTTGTAATAGAGCTTGAAGTCCGGGATTGTGATGCTGCCGGCTTTGCTTTTCTTTTTCAACATTCCTCTGGCTATGTGGGGTCTTTTCTGGTTCCATACAAATTTTAGGATTATTTGTTCCATTTCTTTGAAAAAAAGTGGATGGTATTTTGATGGGGATTGCATTGAATGTGTAGATTGCTCTAGGTAGCATTGACATCTTCACAATATTTGTTCTTCCAATTCATGAGCATGGAACGTTTTTCCATTTCTTTGTGTCTTCCTCAATTTCTTTCATGAGTATTTTATAGTTTTCTGAGTACAGATCCTTTGTCTCTTTGGTTGGATTTATTCCTAGGTATCTTATGGTTTTGGGTGCAACTGTAAATGGGATCGCCTCCTTAATTTCTCTTTCTTCTGTCTTGTTGTTGGTGTATAGGAATGCCACTGACTTCTGTGCATTGATTTTATATCCTGCCACTTTTCTGAATTCCTGTATGAGTTCTAGCAGTTTTGCGGTGGAGTCTTTTGGGTTTTCCACATAAAGTATCCTATCATCTGCAAAGAGTGAGAGTTTGACTTCTTCTTTGCCAATTTGGATGCCTTTGATTTCTTTTTGTTGTCTGATTGCTGTGGCTAGGACTTCCAATACTATGTTGAATAGCAGTGGTGATAGTGGACATCCCTGCCGCGTTCCTGACCTTAGGGGGAAAGCTCTCTGTTTTTCCCCATTGAGAATGATATTTGCTGTAGGTTTTTCATAGATGGCTTTTATGATATTGAGGTATGTACCCTCGATCCCTATACTCTGAGGAGTTTTGATCAAGAAAGGATGCTGTACTTTGTCAAAAGCTTTTTCTGCATCTATTGAGATGATCATATGATTCTTGTTCTTTCTTTTGTTAATGTATTGTATCACATTGATTGATTTGCGGATGTTGAACCAACCTTGCAGCCCAGGGATAAATCCCACTTGGTCATGGTGAATAATCCTTTTAATGTACTGTTGGATCCTATTGGCTAGTATTTTGGTGAGAATTTTTGCATCCATGTTCATCAGGGATATTGGTCTGTAATTCTCCTTTTTGATGGGGTCTTTGTCTGGTTTTGGGATCAAGGTAATGCTAGCCTCATAAAATGAGTTTGGAAGTTTTCCTTCCGTTTCTATTTTTTGGAACAGTTTCAGAAGAATAGGTGTTAATTCTTCTTGGAATGTTTGTTAGAATTCCCCTGGGAAGCCATCTGGCCCTGGGCTTTTGTTTTTTGGGAGATTTTTGATGACTGCTTCAATTTCCTTAGTAGTTATAGGTCTGTTCAGGTTTTCTATTTCATCCTGGTTCAGTTTTGGTAGTTGATACATCTCTAGGAATGCATCCATCTCTTCCAGGTTATCTAATTTGCTGGCATAGAGTTGCTCATAATATGTTCTTATAATTGTTTGTATTTCTTTGGTGTTGGTTGTGATCTCTCCTCTTTCATTCATGATTTTGTTGATTTGGGTCCTTTCTCTTCTCTTTTTGATAAGTCTGGCCAGGGGTTTATCAATCTTGTTAATTCTTTCAAAGAACCAGCTCCTAGTTTCGTTGATCTGTTCTACTGTTCTTTTAGTTTCTATTTCATTGATTTCTGCTCTGATCTATATTATTTCTCTTCTCCTGCTGGGTTTAGGCTTTAATTGCTGTTCTTTCTCCAGCTCCTTTAGGTGTAGGGTTAGGTTGTGTACTTGAGACCTTTCTTGTTTCTTGAGAAAGGCTTGTATTGCTATATACTTTCCTCTTAGGACTGCCTTTGCTGCATCCCAAAGATTTTGAACAGTTGTGTTTTCATTTTCATTGTTTTCCATGTATTTTTTTAATTCTTCTTTAATTTCCTGGTTGACCCATTCATTCTTCAGTAGGATGCTCTTTAGCCTCCATGTATTTGGGTTCTTTCCAACTTTCCTCCTATGATTGAGTTCTAGTTTCAAAGCATTGTGGTCTGAAAATAGGCAGGGAATGATCCCAATCTTTTGGTACCGGTTGAGACCTGATTTGTGACCTAGGATGTGATCTATTCTGGAGAATGTTCCATGGGCACTAGAGAAGAATGTGTATTCTGTTGCTTTGGGGTGGAATGTTCTGAATATGTCTGTGAAGTCCATTTGGTCCAGTGTCATTTAAAGTCTTTATTTCCTTGTTGATCTTTTGCTTAGACGATCTGTCCATTTCAGTGAGGGGGATATTAAAGTTCCCCACTATTATTGTATTGTTGTTGATGTGTTTCTTTGCTTTTGTTATTAATTGGCTTATATAATTGGCTGCTCACATGTTAGGGGCATAGATATTTACAATTGTTAGATCTTCTTGTTGGATAGACACTTTAAGTATGATATAGTGTCCTTCCTCATCTCTTATTACAGTCTTTGGTTTAAAATCTAATTTGTCTGATATAAGGATTGCCACCCCAGCTTTCTTTTGGTGTCCATTAGCATGGTAAATGGTTTTCCACCCCCTCACTTTCAATCCGCAGGTGTCTTTGGGTCTAAAATGAGTCTCTTGCAGACAGCATATTGATGGCTCTTGTTTTTTAATCCAGTCTGTTAGCCTGTGTCTTTTGATTGGGGCATTTAGCCCATTTACATTCAGGGTAACTATTGAAAGATAGGAATTTAGTGCCATTGTATTGCCTGTAAGGTGACTGTTACTGTATATTGTCTGTGTTCCTTTCTGGTCTATGTTGCTTTTAGGCTCTCTCTTTGCTTAGAGGACCCGTTTCAAGTTTTCCTGTAGGGCTGGTTTTGTGTTTGCAAATTCCTTTAGTTTTTGGTTGTCCTGGAAGCTTTTTTCTCTCCTTCAATTTTCAATGACAGCCTAGCTGGATATAGTATTCTTGGCTGCATATTTTTCTCATTTAGTGCTCTGAATATATCCTGCCAGTCCTTTCTGGCCTGCCAGGTCTCTGTGGATAGGTCTGTTGCCAATCTAATGTTTCTGCCCTTGTAGGTTACATATCTCTTCTCCCGAGCTGCTTTCAGGATTTTCTCTTTGTCTATGAGACTCGTAAGTTTTACTATTAGATGTCGGGGAGTTGATCTATTTTTATTGATTTTGAGAGGGGTTCTCTGTGCTTCCTGGATTTTGATGCCTGTTTCTTTCCCCAAATTAGGGAAATTCTCTGCTATAATTTGCTCCATTATACCTTCTGCCCCTCTCTCTCTTTCTTCTTCTTCTGGGATCCCAATTATTCTAATGTTGTTTCGTCTTATGGTATCGCTTATCTCTCGAATTCTGCCCTCGTGATCCAGTAGTTGTTTGTCTCTCTTTTTCTCAGCTTCTTTATTTTCCATCATTTCATCTTCTATATTACTGATTCTCTCTTCTGCCTCATTTATTCTAGCACTTAGCGCCCCCATTTTTGATTGCACCTCATTAATAGCCTTTTTGATTTCTACTTGGTTGGATTTTAGCTCTTTTACTTCTCCAGAAAGGGTTTCTCTAATAACTTCCATATTTTTTTCAAGCCCAGCTAGTATCTTTAAAGTGATGATTCTGAACTCTAGATCTGACATCGTACTAATGTCCGTATTGAGTAGGTCCCTGGCAGTCGGTACTACCTCTTGTTCTTTTTGTTGAGGTGATTTTTTTCCATCTTGTCATTTTTTGCAGAGAATAGATTAATGAGAGAACAAAATGCTAGCAGAGTAACCACGTCCCCAGAAAATATACTCTAAACAAATCAGAAAAGACCTGAAGCAGTGGGATAAGAAAGGGAAAGAGAGAAAAAAGAAAAAGAAAAAAAAGAAAAAGATAAAGATTAAAAACAAGAACAAACAAAACAAAACAACAACAACAAAAAAAAACAGAATGTGATCAAATATGATCAGGCTGGTATATAGATCAGTGCCACACACTAGATTTGGGGTGTATTTTGGTCTGTTAGAAGAAAGTGCTTCCCAAAATTTTAAAGAAAGAAAAACTTATATATGTACAAAAATAAGGGTTGATATGATGAAGGGATGGAATATGACTGTAAAATGGAAATTATAAAAAATTTTATAAAAGGAATTGATAAGAAGTTGTTTGAAAAAAGAAAGAAGAGGATTTAAAAAAAGAAAAAAGAAAAAGAAAAAAAAAGGGAGAGGATGTGATCAGGCAGGGGAATAGAAAACGCCATATACTAGAGATTTAGAGTATATTTTAATCTGTTAGAAGAAATTATCTCAAAATTTTAAAGAGAGAACAACTTATATATACAAGCCAAAAATATGGGTAACTACTATGAAGGGATAGAATATGACTCTAAAAATGAAGAATAAAAATGTTTTTTTTTTTTTTTAAAGGGATTGATAAGATGTTGGTTGAAAAAGGGAAAAAGAAAAATTCAAAAAGAAATAAAAGGACAAAAAGATAGTTAAAAAAAAATTAACTTTAAAAGACTAAAGAATCATGGTAAAAAAGCCGTGAATTCTATGTGCATTAGTCCTCTAGCGCTGGAGTTCCACCGTTCTCATTGATCGGTAAACTTGGTCTTGGCTGGCTGTTCTCGCTGATCTTCTGGGGAGGGGCCTGTTGCCGTGGTTTCCAAATGTCTCTGCCGGAGGCGGAATTGCCCCGCCCTTGCCCCCTCCCGGCTAAGTAATCTGCTCGGGTTTGCTCTCCGGGGCTTTTGTTCCCTGCGAGCTTTCCGTACAGCTTTGGAGGCGGAGAGTGAAAATGGCGGCCTCCCAATCTCCGCCCCGGAGGAGCCGAGAACTCGGGGCCCCGCTCCTCAGTGAGCCCCCAGAGAAAAGCCGTCAGTCACTCCTGTCTCCCCGGTCTCCGGCCGCACTCCGTGCTCGCCCGGCCTGTGACCGCGCGTTTCTCTCTCTGGCACCCGACCCCGCGTGGAGTCTCCAAACCCAGCAGATCCCTGTGGTGCTCTCCCGCGCGGCTCCTCCCGGGGGAGGAAGGTGAGTCTCCCTGAATCTGCCGCTTGTTGGGTCCCTGCTGGAGGAGCAGGGGCCCGACTGTGCCGCGGATCTCGGTTTATGGCCACCCCGAGCTGAGAGCCCGCGCCTGGGCTCCGCCTCTGCAGCCGGCTTCCCTGCTCCGTTACCTGGGAGCTCTGCCACACTCAGGCACCCCCGGTCTTTCTGTGACCCCGAGGGTCCTGAGACCACACTGTCCCGGAGGGTTCCACCCCCCGCTTAGCCACCAGAGTGACGTCCCTCAGCGGAGCAGACTTTTAAAAGTTCCGATTTTGTGCTCCGCGGCTCTAGCACTTGCCAGAAGCGGCCGACGGAGGCCCCTCCCCCGCCGTCTATCCTCCCGAATATCACCTCGGATTCACTTCTCCGCACATCCTACCTTCCAGAAAGTGGTCACTTTTCTGATGAGAAAGTTGTTGCTCTTCTTTTCTTCGATCTCCTGTTGAGTTTGTAGGTGTTCAGAATGGTTTGATCCCTATCCAGCTGAATTCCTGAGAGGAGACGAAATCCAGGTCTCCTACTCCTCTGCCATCTTGCTCCGCCCTTCCTAAAATTTTATAATTTTAAAATCAAGTATTTTGCATTCATTGGATAAAGATTTAAAGAAGATTATCACATTGAGCTATGTTTTCTTCCAATTAGGTTGACTTTAAATGAATCTTACAATTTTCTAGAATAAAAATAATTCTGTCTGGACATTATTGATTTTCTAATCCAAGAGAATTAAAATATTTTTTAAGCAAATGGAATCCTTCCTTCCCAGGGATATCATTAGTCATAGTCATACTTAGGTACGTCTGAACTTGGTTCAGTTCAGAATCCCACCTAGAGATATTGGGTTTTCCCCCACTACCACCACCTACTCGTCTACACTTATTAGGTGCTGAGATGCTAAAGGGGCAGGGGAAATATAGAAAACATAGATTTATACAACAAAAGTTTATCCCAGTCACATCCAGTCTGAATGACAGACAAAAGCAGATCTGATTTGCTCTTCTCCTGAGCACCTTTCCCTGAAATGCCACATATTAACACTTTTAAAAGAAAGTATGTTGACAGGAAAGTTATTAAAACTATAAAGGTAGTGAAAGTGTGTAAAAGTAAAACCTGGAGGCTGTCAGAGAAATGTGCCATTTTTTCCTGCTTTTTCCCAACCAATTCATTGCACAGGCTCTTCTGAGACCTGTCACTTGACAGTTCCTCTGTCAGTGAGATCTGACTGTCCTAAATCCACTCACCTCTCCCCACCCCAAATATCAGAAAGGAACCAGGGGCTACATGGAGCTCAGTTAAAACAAAGCTCAAAAATCAGTTTAATTTTTAGGCCTAGCATTTTGGAGTTGGAGAAATCTGAAATTGCAAATGGATTTTGGAGAAATCTGAAATTGCAAATGTTCTACATGACGTATCCCCCTTTATCAACTGTTCTTCAATTCACATTCTCCGTCTTATTAGATTGATGACTGACTTACTGACTTATTCATTTATTAATTCAAAATTTACTGAATGCATTAGAGTTCTCCAGAGAAACAGAACCGATGGGATATATATGCACAAAGGATGGGGAAGTAGGGAAGAGGTTTTAAGGAATTATCTCATGCAATTGTGGGGGTTAGCAAATCTGAAATCTTTACAGTATCCTGGCAGGCTAGGGACCGAGAGGAGAGTTCATATTTCAGCTCAAGTCTGAAGATAATCTGGAGGCCAACTTCCTGTTTGAAGGATCTCAGTTTAATTTCTTAAGGCCTTCAACTGATTAAATGAGGCTCACCCACATTATGATAGGGATTCTGCTTTACTTGGAGTCTAGTGATTTAAATATTAATCACATCCAAACAAGTTACCTTCAAAGCAATATCAAGATTGGCAGTTGACGAAACATCTGGGCATGATAGCCTAGCCAAGTTGACATATAAATTTAACCATCACACTGAGTTTCAAATACAAAAAACCTAAAAATCTGTTGAGCATATAACCTCATCGGTGGAGTTTCAAAAGTTAGGGAAGGGGAGATGAGGGACAGACACAAAGTCAACTGACTAGATTGCAATAGGAGAAGGAAAGTAACAGATACTTATAAAATGTCAAGGGAGCTGAGAGTAGGAAGTGAATAATTTTGCCTGAATAAAAAAGAGGTGCATTGATGCTCAAGATGCTTACCTCTTGTCCAGAAATTTGGCCCAGAAGAGCAATTCCTCTAGTCAGAGAGAAATTTAAAGAGATGTGTGAAGCTCCACCTTGGGGCTCATGTGGAACTTTTTCTGGGCTCAGTTCCAAAATATTTGCAAACTTAAGCTGGGATTCAATTTTATAGTGAAACTGATATGCATTGGGATCTTTCTTAGTTTGAGGCGTTGTCTTTAAAAATCTCTTTCCCCCAGAAAGATGTTATTTTACAAGCATCATGCATGACTATTTGTTTGATTAAATGTGCAGAGTTTTTAGATGTCTGTTTTTAACTGCTTTAGACTGTGAGCTATGCAGTTCTTCCATTTGAAATTTTCATAGTAGAATATTTGCTTCAGCAAATTGCAAAGTTTTTTGTTGCAGATATTTGGCAACTAAATTCACTCTGAGCACAGTGGGCTGTCTTTCTTCAGCATACTGCATTAGGGAAGCATTTCTACACCCTGAGGGTTTTGGAGTTTCTTTGTTCAGCAAAAAATTGAATCATATCCCTGAAAGTGGATCTATTTCTTTCAAGGCCTAGTTTAAATGATCATTGACAAATCAAGCTAGACACTAATTAGCTCTCCTATTGAAATTAGCGTATTTTATATGTATTAATGTGAATATCAGAGGAGACACACTGTCAGTCTAGATTTCATAAAGGAATGTTAAGTACTTTTCAAATAATTTGTACTGGTAAAAATTTCTAGAATCCGATCTAATCCTGAGCTAGTTCCGTCCTTGCTGTTTGTGGTTTGGTCACACTAGCCTCCTAGATCCTTGACCCTTTCAATACTTTTCCCATCTTAAGGCTCTTGTACTTCTTATTCCATTGGGCCCAGAAAGCTATTTTCCTTCTTCTCTCAGGATTTGTTATCTCCTCATCCTTAAAGTCTCCTATTTTACCTGCTAAGAGAAGCTGTCTTTGGCCATCCCATCACTAGCAGGCTTCCCTACCACCTCTTTCTCATCTGTGGTCCACTGCTCTCTATCACAAGCACACTCTTTACTTCTATCAGGGCTCATATCATCAACTTAAGTTGTTTTGCTTATTTGTTTGTTTACTCAAATAAAGTCTATTTTCCCCAATAGGAAGCACACTTGATTAGAACGAAGAACTTACCCTTTTTTCAAAGCTGTATCCTTAACACAAAATATGAACAAATTCATGTTTCTTGATGAACTAGTGGAAACAAAACAATGTGTTCATGACAATCAAACGTTATTAAAAGTACGGTTCTTAGAAAAGGTCAGGTATGTAGTACAATTATAGTGTCTGCATTACCTTTAATGAGATGTCAGTAATAATAAACGTCAGACTCCAAAGTAATGTGGGATAAATGGTCATACACAGAATTTACAGAAGGGAATAGTCCACATCTTTGGATCCTTAGGCCATATCAAGGATAGTATAAAAGGTCCAGATTGTAGGGAAGGCAAGAAGACTTGATGAAGTTATTTCTTTGGGGAAAGAGTTTGCTTTCCTGGTCCCCTGGCCTCCCACCTCATTCACCTCTCTGAAACCTACAGAGGGGACACAAGTAATATCAGTCTGAGACTTGGAAGATACCTAAAACTGGAGCAGACTCAGCCAAACTATCCAGTCTCTTCGGCAGCAGGATAAAAATGGCAGCTTTGAGAATGACTTATATCCTCCGAAATATTTGGTGCTGGAGGTGGGCTTACAAAGGTGTGACAATCATCCAGAATTAGAATAGAGATACCTGCATCCATGTCAAGGAGTTGACAGAAGAGTCACTAAATTCTCTGAAGGACTTAAGAAACCCTGGAGAGAAGGTATTAGCTTTGAACATCCACCAAGCCCACAGAGCATAAAGCCACACACCCAAGGAAAATGATGAGGATAATGAATTGCCTTTTCCATTCTTTACCTTTTCTTAGCATCTCCTGCCCCCAAACAGCCTCCCCACCACCTAGCCTTCCATGCTTTCTTTAGCCTTAGCCAAAGTTCATAGCATGGGCTGGGAAGAGGTAGAGTAGTAGAGCAGGGAGAGAGTATATAGATGCTGTCCTCACCCCTTTCCCCAAAGGCAGGCCATATCTATTATAAATCTGAGCTTGGAAGGTGTTGAAAACTTCTGATTTTAAGTAGATATTAAAGCATTAGAGTAATAGCTGACTTGTATTGCACTGGAGAAATGTCTGTTGACCAAGACAAAGCAGAAAATTCATGGGATTTGACTACATTTACATCCACGGGCAGAAAAGGTTATCTCCAGTGAGTAACTTTTAAAGGTCAGAGTGAGAAATAAATCTTTGTTGATCATATTATGAATCAGGTATTCTAAGATACCGGTTACAGGAAATTTTGTTATCCTAATTATTCTTTTAAAATTTATGGCTGAAATTTGTCTCTCTCTCAAACCTTTCTCCATAGAGCAGCCATATTTTAAAATCTCAAGTTAGATTATGACACTCTTCTTCTTAAAAACTTCCAATTGTCCTTTAATGCCATTAGAATAAAATTTAATCCCCTGACGATAGCACATAGGATTTCTGTGTTTTGGCTGGTGCCCAATTCACTGACACTTTTTCTTTTACTCACCTCTCCAATCCCTGTTCTTCAAACACATTGCCTTACTTTCCATCCTTAGAACACTCCAGTCTCATTCCTGCCTGTGTCTCCAATCTCATATGTTCTAGTACCCGATATCACAGCTGTTTTCTGAAGCACTCAGGTCCTTTTATTTTTCTTTTTAAGATTTATTTATTTATTTTAGAGAGAGGGAGAGAATGCACGAGAGTGGTGGGGAGAGGCAGAGGCAGACGGAGAGGGAAAGAGAATCTCAAGCAGACTCCCCGCTGAGCATGGAGCTGGTTGTGGGGCTCAGTCCCACAACTCTGAGATTACAACCTGAACTGAAATCACCAGTCAGGCACTTAACTAAGCCCTCCAGGTACCCCTGGTACTCAGGTCTTTAGCACAAATCTTCCCTCTGCAGTTAGAATTTCTCTGACCTCATAATTTAAATTAGACTTTATCCCTGTCTCACTGTGGGCTCACTCTATGATTCTCTACTTCAGCAACTAGTTTTATTTTCTTTTTATGATTTATTGCTATGTAAAATTGTTTGCTTGTTGTGGTCTGTGGCTTACATCAGATTATGAACTGCTTAAGAGTACTAAACAGTTGATTTTATTAACCACTAAATCTGGGACATAGTATGTGTTCAATACATTTGGTTGGATAAATAATTGAAACGAAAACCTTTCTTTAATTAAAAGTGAAATTATCGTATAGTTGAATTAATTTTTTTAAATAATATGTGATCTTAAAAATAAGATTTTTACATGTAACTTAATTTTTTTGGATGTCATAGTAACTTTAAATTTGTGTCTTCAGTTTTGTGATAGTTTAATTAGTCATGTGTAGTCTATGTCAAACATATTAATAAAATAAAAAATCAAACATCACTACTTTTGACACAGTGTCAGACATTTAAGAATTTTTCGACAGAGTAGACTTATGGTTATCCAAAACAGCTGGCCAATAGGATAATCCAGTGCATTGAATACTTTGATTAACTATGTGTTATGATATAGAACAGGCATTGATGAATAACCTCTGGAATCAGATGAAATAAATCAGTTTAAAACTGAAGGGAGGTCTTTCTGTTGTTTTAATGACTTCAAATGAACTCTAATTTTGGTGAACATCCTTGGGAATACTGTGGAATCAGAGGTATTGGTGCTGGATTGGCTTTTGGGATCCTCTGCATTTCTAAAGAAACACTTGTTTCTGCTTCTCAACTTCTAGTAAGTAAATGTTTCCTTGAATTTGGAGGTGGGGGGTAGCACTGAATTCCATGTTTCTTATCTTCATATTGAAAGTGCCACATAATCTTAACATTCTAGGAATAGAAAGTTCATTCATAGACAAATCTTATCTCTTTCTCTTGGTATCTTGATAGAAATTACTTAATTTTAGTCCTGCCTCCCCGCCCCCCCCCCCCCCCCCCCCGCCATTTCTGTAAACATCCAGAGCTGGATTAGTCTACTTTGTTACTGGGAGGATGAAATATGAGAGTGCCTAGCAAGCATCTAAGTGGAAATGCTACTAGAGTTCTAACTTGCTCTTGTCATTAGTTAAATGTTAAGCTCATAAATTGCCATCTGTTTATAAATGTCTTCTTAATATCACTCAAATTATGTGGCAGAAAACATCGTAAAATGGTACAGTGGCTCTTTATCTACCACTTTATGGTTTTTATTATTTAAGTAAAACTTGATCTTATTTCATCATCTGTAAAAACAGAAAAGAAAGCTCTGATGTCCAAGATGATTTTTCTGAGGATCAAATGAGATAATGTATAGAACAGTGTTTTGTTCCTATAAGATGTTGCATTTTCTTTGAACGTGACTTGTATTACATTGCATTTCAATTAATGCTTTTATTTCAGTTTTGCACAGTGGTGAGTCCTAGGTTATTAGATGAGGCAAAAGGTTTTATTAATTAATAAAAGGCTTTATTATTAATACAAGGTTTTATTATTTTTTGTGCATCTACCTCAATATTTAACAATGGTCTTGGCCTGATATTTGAGAGAAAAGAGCAGGAGAGCTGAAAGAGGAATAACAAGAGATCCAATGTAGTCTTTAGAGAAAAAAATCTAATTTTTGGTGATAAAATGAGTAATTCAATATTTTGAGAGTATTAATTAAAAGTGTGTTTCATTTACTTTTCTTAGAGCATTGGACAGTGGAAAGCAATTGTACTTATCTCAGGCTATAATGCCCCCCAACAGAAGTGTATGTATGTGCCACCACCAGAAGGGAGAATAAGACTTGGAAGAAATTTTGCCTGGAGGGGGCAATGGAGCAGATAACCAGCACCATTTGACCTTCCTGTAATTGTGGGCAGAATTAGGTACAGAGAGGGGGAGCACTCAGATATTTTGTCGTGATCCTTCTGCTCTGGGCCAGATTTCACTAGCGATATGGGGCTCTGTGAAGAGACCAGCTCTCAGTTTTCCCTGACAGAGCCTGGGGCACCTGCGCATCGGTCAGCTAGCACACAGATGTAGTACTCCTGAGCCTCCCTAGAATCCCACCTAGTGTGAAGGGACTCAGAAATTCCTCCACTCCCCCAGCAGGGATGAGGCAATTGCTGAGTCAGAGTGGGTGGATAGCCAAAGGGAGCCATGGAGAAGGGGGAGAAATTCTGCTGTTGAGGTCTTTAGTGTAGAACAGTTTTGCTTTGGAAAAAAAATGAAAGTAACAGCCAGTATTTTTTTTACATTTTTAAAATTTTATTTTTAAAAATTTTTTGATGTTATTGATCCACATGTGTCTTCATTAAAATCACAAAGGCATCAGAGGTCTCCCTTTCATTAGTCTCACAAAACCATTTTGAATGCCGTTGAATGTTCATATGTGTGTGTGTGTGTGTATTTAAACTTCAAGTTTTTATTTAAATTCCAGTTAGTTAACTTATAGTGTAATATTAGTTTCAGGAGTAGAATTTAGTGATTCATCACTTACATACAACACCCAGTGCTCAATCACAAGTATCCTCCTCTATCCCCATCACCTATTTAACCTATCCCCCCTGCCCACCTCCTTCCATCAACCCTCAGTCTGTTCTCTATAGTTAAGGGTCTCTTATGGTTTGCCCCTCTCTTTTTTTTCCTTTCTGTATGTTCATCTGTTTCGTTTCTTAAATTCCACATATGAGTGAAATCATATGGTATTTGCCTTTCTCTGACTGACTTATTTCACTTAGCATAATACACTCTAGCTCTGTCCACATCAATGCAAATGGGAAGATTTAATTCTTTTATATGGCTGAATAATATTTCTTTTTTATCCATTCATCAGTGGATAAGTGGACCCTTGGACTGTTTCTATAATTTGGCTATTACGGATAATCCTGCTATAAACATGGGTGTGTGTGTATCCCTTTGAATTAGTATTTGTGTATCCTTTGGGTAAATACCTAGTAGTGCAATTGCTGGATCATAGGGTAGTTCTATTTTTAACTTTTTCAGGAACCTCCAAACTGTTTTCCAGAGTGGCTGCCATCAGTTTGCATTTCCACCAACAGTGCAAGAGGGTTTCCTGTTCTCTACATCCTCACCAACACCTGTTGTTTCTTGTGTTGTTCATTTTAGTCATTCTGACAGGTGTGAGGTGATATCTCATTGTGGTTTTGATTTGCATTTCCCTAATGATGAGTGATGTTGATCATCTTTTCTGTGTCTATTAGCCATCTGTATGTCTTTGGGAAACTGTCTCTTCATGTCTTCTGCCTATTTCTTAACTGGATTATTTGTTTTTTGGGTGTTGAGTTTGATAAGTTCTTTATAGATTTTTGGATACTAACCCTTTATCAAATATGTCATTTGCAAATATCTTTTCCTATTCCGTAGGTTGCCTTTTAGTTTAGTTGATTGTTTCCTTCACTGTGAAGAAGATTTTTATCTTGATGAAGTCCCAATAGTTCATATTTGCTTTTGTTTCCCTTTCATAGCCATTATGTAAATTGTATGTGCCCCAAGTACTAAATCAAGGGTGTGTGTGTGTGTGTGTGTGTGTGTGTGTGTCAACGACCACTTTTCCTGAGATACATCTGATTCATCCCACTTATTAACCAGCCTCAAATTTCATCATTGGATGCCAGCATCACACGCAGTGTGCAGGAGCCAAGAGGCATCATTATGGAAATGAGATGAGCCAGAGGATTGTACAGAGTCTCATTCCTACAGATTTGATGCATGTGTTCCTAAAATAGGAAGTTACTTGCGGTCCTACTTTTTGTATCTATTGTAGATGTCATCTGGTAAGAATGAAGAGAACCTCAAAGATTAAACATTTATCAAGGAGAAAAAAAAAAAAGACTGAGTTATCCACAGTGACTATTTATACTATTGGATGAGACTACATTTACCAGATTGGAATACCAATTTTTTTTTTTCCGTACTACCCCTTTCTAGTGTCCAGTATGGTAGATTACTATTAATAAGAAAACATATGAAGAAAGATTATCTTTGATTTTCTAGAGGCTTCCCTGATAAATGCATTTTAGTAAATAGATTCATATTAGTGCAGTCTTCCCAAACACAAATAGTTCTCTTTCTATTTTTAACAATTTCATAAGATGTACTTTAAAGTTAAAATTAGAATTAGTTTGAAGAAAAAAGCATTTCAAGAAGAAATGACTTTTAAAGAGAACACTTCTGTGTATTGTATAAGAGTGATGAATCACAGACCTGTATCCCTGAAACAAATAATACATTATATGTTAATAATAAAAAAATAATTTGAAAATATCTAGGGGAAAAATAAAGCTCAATTAATAAACATATTAAAAATAGAAAAAATAAAGAGAACACTTAAAATTGAACATAACCTGACCACTTACAAAACTCTTCATTCTTTCTTCTACTTGTTTAATTTTTAATATTAGTTTACTTTTTTTAAAAAAATGCTGCAGAATATAGGAAGTTACATTTGCTGTATACTTTTATCATTGTCTAATTATGATTACAAGTAGAAGTTATTTAATCTTTCTATTCACCAGTCCACTTGTCTCTATTATAATCAAGAAACATAAAGTTAATGGTCTTTTAAAAGATGCCTCTAAGAAATGCCCCCTTGTGGATGTTTGAATGTAGCTGAGTAAGGTGGGTTTATTGGTAAATTCAGCAATTTAATAACTCAGCATTTTGATTTTTCTAAATGCTCGGCAGTTCCTTCCTGCACAACATGCTGTGGTATTTGTGAGTCTTTTCTGAGCATTTGAGCAAATCCTGCTATCCTATTAATTTGAATAGCCCCTCACTTCACATCTCAGATCATTTATCTGATATTCTCAATTCAACCTGCTATGGAAACTGGGATAGTGGCATGCATATTTGAAATCCACAGATAAATGAATTAATATATTTATTCAATAATTCCATTTTTGCTAGACATGCTAATAGAGTAACTTTGAATTTTGCCCTAAGCACCTGGTGCACGTACTAATACGTAAATAAGCAGAAGAGCAGATCCCAAAGGAAAGCAGCAGTGACAGCTCACAGGAAGATATATCCCAGCATAATGAAGAGCTGGATGCATCTCATTTTAGCTGTAGGACAGAAAAGCATGTTATAGGTCTGTGAGGATGAGGCAAAGGAAAGGTTAAGTCTTATAAGCTCATCTTTCTCTACACTAACTGATTAAAATGAAATGCACTAGAATTATTTAACTTATGAATATATAGAGTTTCAATTTTGCATTTCTCCTATAATTTGAGAATAATCCTATAGATGACATAGGAAGACCTCTTCTACATAAAGATACTTAATTTAAATTAAGGTATCAATTTAAATTAAATTAGTTCTATTTAATGACTTTTCAACTGTAGCTCAGTATTTTAAATGCTTGAGAGTAGAGGACAATTGAGAATAAGAAGATCCAGGAGAAAGGATAAGGGACTACAGAAAATGATATTGTATGTTTGCTGCAGTGAATTCTTTTTTTTTTTTTAAAGATTTTATTTATTTATTTGAGAGAGAGAATGAGATAGAAGGAGAGAGCATGAGAGGGGGGAGGGTCAGAGAGAGAGGCAGACTCCCTGATGAGCAGGGAGCCCGACGTGGGACTCGATCCCGGGACTCCAGGATCATGACCTGAGCCAAAGGCAGTCGCTTAACCAACTGAGCCACCCAGGCGCCCTGCAGTGAATTCTTAATAATTGTTATAAGCCTGAGCATCAATACAAATTGAACACAAACCCAGAGATGAATTTTATAGGACTTTCAATTTTGTGGAGATACTATATTTATCATTGAAGCAAACATTTATCTAGCTAGCACCCACTATGTGCCAAACACTATAAAAAGGTGTTGGAAACAAAAGGTGAGTGAGACAAAGACTTCGAGTTCAAGGAACTACAGTAGACTAGGGGAGAGAGACTCCTAATAATGCTTACTGGGCATCAGGTTTTATTCTTAGAGGTTTATGTGAATTAACTCATTTGATTTTCACCCTTATTCTGTGAGATAGGTACTTTACTCTTGTCTTACAGATGAAGAAACTGTGACACTGATCACTGAGGTTAACTTGTTCAAAGTTTCTGTGGTTATTCTACTAGGCAGGAGAGGTGAGGCCATGCTGCTTTATCTAAGAAATAACAGAATCATAAGGGTTTAAAGAATAAATATCTACAAGGTCTATTTTTCTTTCTTTCTTTCTTTCTTTTCTTTCTTTCTTTCTTTCTTTCTTTCTTTCTTTCTTTCTTTCTTTCTTTCTTTCTTTCTTTCTTTCTTTCCTTTCCTTTCCTTTCCTTTCCTTTCCTTTCCTTTCCTTTCCTTTCCTTTCCTTTCCTTTCCTTTCCTTTCCTTTCCTTTCCTTTCCTTTCCTTTCCTTTCCTTTCCTTTCCTTTCCTTTCCTTTCCTTTCCTTTCCTTTCCTTTCCTTCCATCTTTCTTTCTTTCTTTTTTCCCTTTCTTTCTTTCTTTTCTTTTCTTTTCTTTTCTTCCTTTCCTTTCCTTTCCTTTCCTTTCCTTTCCTTTCCTTTCCTTTCCTTTCCTTTCCTTCCATCTTTCTTTCTTTCTTTTTTCCTCTTTCTTTCTTTCTTTCTTTCTTTCTTTCTTTCTTTCTTTCTTTCTTTCTTTCTTTCTTTCTTTCTTTTATTTATTTGACAGAGACAACAAGAGAGCGAGCACAAGCAGGGGGAGTGGGAGAGGGAGAAGCAGGCTTCCCGCAGAGCAGGGAGCCCGATGCGGGGCTCGGTCCCAGGACCCCGGGATCATGACCTGAGCTGAAGGCAGACGCTTAACTACTGAGCCACCCAGGTGCCCAACAGGTCTATTTCTTGTGCATGTCCTACTCTCATATGGTTCAGGAAGTCCTCTTCCAAGTGGCGGCTTCAGAGGTCCAGCTTGCTTTCGTCCTGCAGCTACTGTATTGCAACCATAGCATCCGTGATACCTAGTTCTCAATGTCATCATGGAGGGTTTAGGGTGACTAAGGGGATTGCTTAAGGGAATTATTGGTGAACATCATTTCCCTCATACCCACTGGCCATATCAATCACATCTTTTCAATTTAGTACAAAAGAATCTGGGAAATGTAGTTGCCTGTGTGCTCACAGAAGGAAAAGGATTGGTGAACATCTGACAAGTCTCTGCCACAGTGAATGAGTAGCCCAGTTAAGTTGTCAACTTAGATGGATTTACAGGGCCCATGCTCTTAACCATCAACTGTCCCTTATGAGGAAACATTTGTAATGCAATGTGTTAAGTAAAGCTCAGCAGGGAAATAAACATGAGAGTGCAAAAAGAGGGCACTTTGTAGTTAGCAAGTCTTTATCAAACTCACACCACAATCACATGTAACACAACAAAGTTTGGCATTTGTCCTGAGTACGCAGATGACGTGTTAACACTGCACTTGGTTGCTGTGCCTGGGTGGCTCAGTCAGTTGGGTGTCTGCCTTCAGCTAGGTCATGATCCCAGGGTCCTGAGATCAAGCCACAGGTGGGGTTCCCTGCTCAGCGGGGGTCTGCTTCTCCCTCTCCCTCTGCTGCTCCCCCTGCTTGTGTTCCTTTGCACTTTCTGTCAAACAAATAAATAAAAAATCTTAAAAAAAAAAACACTGTACTTATAATGAAGTGTTTCTTTGTAAAGGGAAAATAATTTTTTATAGTTTTATTTTACTGTTGTTTATATATCTCACCCCAAAAAGGGAATAAACTCTTCATGCTTTTTACTCTTATTCAAGTTTAAAACTAAAATAAAATTTACACATGAAAAATAAGCATTTCTGAAAAAAACAATAAAATTCAAATGTACATAACAATATGACAAGTAAGATTATTTTGCTGAAACTAAATTGCAGTTCCCGTTGTGACTATGATTTTGATTGTTTTGTTGCCATTCCTTTTAATTTCTGGCATGACCCAACTGCTGGTTGCCCTCTGTAGCTTCAAATTTCCTACCATTTTTTCCTATTTAATAGGTGGGAAACATTCAGTCATGTAGCACTTTCTAGTATCATCTGGCCTTCACTTGGCTTTGGTGCAAAATACAGTATTTACATGTAAAGTTGGGCTCTGTCTTGTATTTATTTGCCTGTGGCATCTAAAGTAGAATTGCCTGTAGGCAGCTTAATTATAAATATAAATGCAAACATGGGCACTAAAGTTGTCTAACAGAACACACAAATGTAATGGATATCCTTTCAGTTTGGACCTTGGCAGATTTCTAAGAATACTTGGGGACATAGAGGAACCTGTGAACAAACTGATAAGGAAGGCCGTAGGGGGTGGCTCTTTAAAACCAGAGAAATAGCTTCACTTGTTTTTCTTAAAGAAATAACGGGGAAGAGTTTCTACAGAAGACTTGGAGCAACTCTAGTTTTTGATCACTGGAGGAGGCTACATGTAATCTCAGCCAGCCTGGAATTCGATTCTTCATTTCCAATCCTGGCACTTTATTGTACCGGATTTGTAAATGTTGTGCTTATTTGACATAAAATATTTACTGAAATACATATGAAAAAGTGAAAAATGTGTTTGTTGAGTTGACATTGTTAAATTTATAAATTATAAACAACGCTAAAACCCGAAATTTTTATGGACACCTGAAGTAATAGAAATTTCTAGTCTAATACAAGTTCAGGGTCTTTTATTTTTAGAGTCTGAATTTCCTGAGAGCAAAATAATATATTATTCAATGAAACAGGAGTTCAAGCCCAAATGAGAATTTAAAGCAAGTACCTCCATTTTATTCTGTCCCCCCCCGCCCCCCGGCTTCTGTTCTTCTTCTTTTTTTTTTTTTACTATCACTCCCCTTTCTTACCCTCCCTTTCTCTTACTCCTCCCTCTCTCTTTCTGCATTTACTTCCATCTGTAAGCAGGGATTATGAAATGCATATTATTTGTCAGGCATTATGCTAAGTACAGGTGATTCACAGATGCAAAGGAAGCCATCTTGAATTTCAAAGAAACTGCAGTCTTTTAGGGAAAGTAGATGGAGAAACAATCCCTAAGGTACTGAAGGGATGAGCTGAGTGGTATATTGCCTAGGGGAGGAAACAGCTAAATTTAAGTAGAGACAGTTAAATGAAGGTCAGGAGGCTAGGCCAAGATCAGAAGGGCTGCTAAGAGCTGTCTTTTTCAAGAATGGCTATGCTACTCTGGTGGTTGTGGAGATATTGGGGAGAATGACATTGTAGCACACAATACAGATTAAAGAGCTATATGCACAAATGGGAATTAACTTTTATGTAGATGCCTGTAGTTCTGTTATTGATGGTATTGTACTTTCGTGTCCACTTAAAACACCTGAAGTGTTTCGTAAGCAAGGAATTATCGAGAGCCTCTCCCCCAAAGAGTCTAATTAGATCTGTATCAGGACTGAGGAATCAGCATTTTAAACAACCCTGGCTGTTTCTGAAGCAGGTGGCCAGGGACTGTAGATTTATAAACTCTGCCACATTTTTTTTTGAACTCTAACGTATTTTGGGTTGCAAATACATTGAAAGGCCTGCCTTTGTATTTGGGTGGGGGGTCCAGGACAGTTAAATCACTCTTCAAAAGAGAGGGAGAGGCTTCCGGTGGGTGGGCGCTGCAGGAACACATTGACAGAGATATATTTGGGAGAAGAGCAAAATCTCTTAAGAATCTGAGAAATGGGAGTGCTTCCTGGAGTGAAATGAAATGGGAGAAATTGTAAAAGTCACAGTAGGGCAGGGGATGAAGAAGTTCAAAGAACAGGAATTTATAATGGTTGACTTGAAAGTTTTTTGTGTGTGTGTGGGTTTTAATACAAAACCTCCTTTGCCCCACCAAAGCTTTAGTAGAGACCACTGCACATACATAGTTTGCTTTGTGTGAGTGTTTTTTTTTTTTTTTAAAGAAATTGAGAAAGATGCTCTGTCAGTGATGTGCTAGAGCTATTCTGTACCAGCATGGATGACCCAATTTTTAAAATTTCAAGGATTTTGTGAGATGATTGTTAAACATAAGCATTATTAAAAATTAACTTATGTAAACTTATAAGCAAGTAAATAACACTAAAAACAAAGTTAATAAGTAATGAGCATATATCACTTTTTAACCATTCTACTATGTTGTACTGTTATCATTGCTTTAGAGATTATTGATGTCAGTTGTGTCTATCAATTGCATGTCTTTTCCCAACTCTGCGTTCAATGACCTGATATCTTCAAATCATCACGGTGAGGAAATTTGCAGCATGGAAATTGTCAAAAACTAGAGAAGACAGGTTTTTTTTGCTTTGTTTTGCTGTTCGAGAGCTGGTTTTAAACACTGACCAACACACCAGTGTCTCAGTGGACTATTTTCCTTCTTCCCTCCCACCCTTCCCTCTTTCCCATTTTGCCTTTCTTCCCTTCCTTCCTCCCTCCCTTCCTTCCTTCTTTCCTTTCTTTGTCCTTCCCTTCCTTTTTTCTTTCCTTTTTGCCCATCCTGTATTCATTCTCTTTTCCTATGTCTATAATATGCCTATTTTGCTTCTGGGAATTATCTACTTGTACTAATGGCCTGTCTACTTTGGATGACATGATACAGTGGAGAATAGGATTTAGGGTAAACCAGTCCACACATTCTATCCTCAGCCACAGATAAATCAAGGAAATGTACTTGACTCAAGTCAGGCTAGTGACAGTTGAAACTTCTGCATGAAATTCCAGGATTTCTATCAATTTCTTCCTCTGAATATAAATCTCCAGGGTAATAGCTTAGTGGTTGCTGGAATTAATTTAGTGGCTAAGAGGAAAGATGACTTGAGAATGAAGCCAAAACTGAAAAAGGAACTAAGAGCACAGAAAGTAAAATGGGCCCTGATCATATCATTTGAGCCCTAGATTAAGCTACATCTGGACTATTCACCTCCTTGAGCCAATAAATTGCTTTTTTTTTTTTTTTCATTAAGTACATTTGGGAGTGCTTTTTTGCATTAGTTATATAAAACTTTTAACTGAAACAGACTGAGCCTTGTGTTTTGGTCAAAATAGTACAGAACAGAGATCATTCCTAAGGGCTGGTGAGATAATCCACAAACTGGAGTAGGAAGAGTTCAGACAAAGTCTGTGGTGATGGCAAGGATCATGTTGTGGAAAAAACTGAGCTTTCAGACTTGACAACTGGTAATGATCACATTACTTACTATGCTTAACTTTACTCTCCATTAGTACTTGCTTTTAATAGTAGTTACTTTTCATTTTATTCTTAGGCAGTTATAGAACCTGTATTTCTTGATTTGTTTTATGTATTTTGTCTGAAGATTTAGTTAAAATAGAAATTTCTTGAAGTCAAAATCTGTATTTTTTTGTTTGGCTTTTACCTTGACGTCACTCCGTGTTCAATAAATGCTGTTGACTGACTCACTATGCCTTATTGCATCTTAGAGATATTTTAATTTCAAAATTTTCCTATATTTCCATTATTATAGGACTCTTTTGAAAATTGTATATGACTCTAAAGTGCTTCAGTGAAAGAATGGATAATAAATTGGGCAAATTAGATCAATAACGTCTATCTGTGATAACTTATAAAGAAGGAGCTTAAGGGAAATGATAGAAAATAAATTTTCCTATTAAGAAGTTCATGCACTAAGTGGAACTTAAAATAGTTTATTCCTAGGGTGACCATAGATTCTAGTTTGCCTCTCATGCTAGTGAAATTATTAATAGAACTCCCTTCTCAATAACGTCCAGTTTGGATGATAAATTACATTGCCTTATCATTATTCCAATAGTTCCCAAATGTGGATGATGATCTGAATCCTGTGGGGACAGTATTTTTTTTTAATAAAGCATATTTTAAATATATAAAAAATAATGTAAAACACAGTAACAGTAACCCCTTACCCACAACCAAAATTTGACAAATGTTAACATTTTGCCATATTTTCCTTAATCATTTCTTTTTAAGAAAAAGCAATACCACTATATATATCTATATATAGATATATGTAGATATATCTATAGATATAGATATATCTATCTATAAAATAGATATTAAAGAATATCTATCCCAGTTCCACTATCTTATCACCCTCCTCAGAGATAACCTTAAATTGTTGACACATGTCCTGACTGTGCATGCATTTAAAATTTGATTATTTATATATTAATGAGTTAGATTATAGCAATTTGCACATAGTTTAGTACTGTTTATGGAAAAGCTACTAAACAAACAAAAACCACAATATATGCTATTATGGGAACATTTTTAAAAAATGTGGATTTCTGAGCATGCCTCTGGTATATTAATAGAATGTTTTGGGGTTGGGACCTGAAATATACATTGACCCCAGAACGATTCTGCTATTCCAGCAGCCTTGGAGAATTTTATTACTGTCATATCCCACACTAATTTACAATGTTTATTTAGATTTAAAATATCTAGGGGCGCTCGGGTTGCTCAGTCAGTTGAGCATCCAACTCTTGGTTTCAGCTCAGGTCATGATCTCATGGGTCTTGAGACAGAGCATGGGGTGGGGGTGCTCTGTGTTCAGCGGGGATTCTCTCCCTCTGCCCCTCCCCCCACTCATGTGCACATGAGCGTGTGCTCTCTCTCTCTCTCTCCAATAAGTTATCTTCAAAAAAATACCTGGTTTGATGGGCTAGAGATTCAGTATTGAATATGAGCACTAAACATCTCAGGGTGAAATCTGCCAACCTAAACAGGTCAATTTTTCAGTGATCTTTTAAAATATAGCCTGGTATATTTTCCCTTTATAATATCAGTATATTAGTTTCACATTTATTTTCAGGGGTGAGATGACTATGGAATTTATACCTATTATTTCAATTCCTAAATGACAAGTGAGCCAATTAAATTGTATAGTAGTTAGCATAAGACACACAATTAGCACAATTTTTTAATATATTAAAAATTAAATTTAAGGAATACTTACATGATTAAGAGCTCAGATTTCAGAAAAGGCCCAGAATATTTTGGAAACCATTAACTGATTCAGAGACTAAATGTAGAGAGTATGCTCTTAACATAGTGAATAAAGAAAGGATGATATGGAAAGCATCAACAATGGGCTTTTAGAGTAGAAATAATGTAGAATATAAAACTATAAACCTGAGTAGATTGCAGATCCCTGGTATGCACTGAAAGGTATCTTATTTCAAAAAGTTTACTAAGCTTATTGAAATCTTTATGGTATTATATATTTGACTTCCTTAATCATTGAATGTTTGGTCTTTCTTTAACCAAAACCAACTCATCTGGTGTGCTATGATTACATGAGTGTTTATACAATTGTCCTTGAGCCCTAGAGCAAACTGTGGATTTATTTCTTACCATGGTACTAATGGTAAAAAACAATTTAGAAGATAAACTTGGGAGACTCTGCCAGAAAATTTCAAGCGACATATTTTAAATATTTACATGTGTATTTACATGAGACTTCATTGATAGAGTCTCACCACCATCCTTCATCAATCAGGCATCAATCAGAGTTAATTGGAAAGACAGGGACACATTCCCAAAATTTCATCAAAAGATTTAACAATGTCACTCTCTGTTTCTAAAAGTTACAGTGAATTTGCCACCTCATCTTTTTACTTAGTCTTTTGGAGTCTCAAGATAATAGAAAGGGAATAATGGAATGGATAGGATAATTTGGGAAGAAATTGTGTTTGCAACCGAGCTATCAAATAAATCACCCTCTAAGGGAGACAACAATAGAAAAGATTTTGGCTCTAGTAATTGGATAAAGATAAGCATTCAAAATGAGACAACCAGGGCTAGGGGTAGATAATAGCTTGTCCATCAGGGGCAACATTGCCAATTAATGCTAATAGCATATAGAATTTCACAATATTGCTGCTGGCCATGCTTAGAATATTGTTAACGTCAGTATGCCTATTCTTTATTAAACATCTAGAATGAAAAGGTGGGGAAAAATTGCATCAAAACTTCTTTATTAAAAATAAAGGAGATTTTAATGAGAATCACTCTAAAAGAAAATGTTTTAGAAAAAAAAGAGATGGTTTCACATTTTTCTTTATTATGTAGAGAGTTCTCAATCGTGGACTGACAAAGTTTTGACCCCATTAATCTACTAATTAAATATTACAAGTGCCTGGGTCTGTTTGAGCACTGGAGATATAGAAGTGTTAAGACAGTTGAGGCCACTGCCAATTATCGTACCTCATGGTAAGCATACAGGATGCTATGAGAGCATGTAAGGAAGTTATTTAACTCAGGCTTAAGGGTCAGGAAATGCTTTCCAGTGAGAGACACCTAACTGAACTGAAAGAAAGGTTTTGAGTTAAGCTAAAAAAGTGGTGATGGCAGTATTAAGGTTCCCGGTAAATTTAACAGCATGCACAAAGACCTGTAATAAGGATAATATGCTTAGATAACTAAAAGAAGTTTGCTTTGGTAGAATCCAATGAGGAGCAGTGATTCAAAGTAGTTAAGAACATAGCTGATAAATCATGCAATGGTAGATAATTGAACTTTATTATAGAAACTGTGGGTAGATATTGAGGACAAGGCATGATCAGGCTTGGGTTTTAGAGAGGTTTCTTTAGGGAAAATGAATTAAATGAAGGCACAATTGGAGGCAGGGGGAGATTTCAGTGGTCCAGGTGAGTCTAGACAACGGTAGTGACAGGCAAGAGTACTAGGTAGATTTGACAGATTTCAGGGATAGTACTGATAGACCTGGGTGATTAATTGGATGAGGTCAATGATGAGGGAGCAAAAGGAACTAAGAGTAAAATCCTTGTTGAATGTCTTTGTAGATGGGTAGACTATAATGCAGAGTTGCACTTGAATGGGGTAGAAATTATTGAAGCAGAAGATTATTTGAGAAAACACAAATTAAGTATAAATCACATCTTTGTGACAGGACTCAGTTGCATTTAGAATCTGATGTTCATAGGAGTTTCCTGGGCTGGGGTTAGTTTCATGAGAATCACTAAGATTTAGATATTAACTAGAATTATAAGAGTGAGTGAGATGTCTCAGTATATAAAAAGAAAAGAGATGAAGGCTCAGCGTAGGCTTCCCCTGAGATAAACTAATAAAAAAGCATTTCTGAAAAAGGAAAAGTCCAGGGATTTGGAATGAAGAGTTGAAGTTAGAAAATGCCAGAAGAATGTAGAGAGATTTGTTACAGGGTGGGGCTGCCACAGAATGGCATGGGGAAGGAGGGGTCAGTTAGATATGGGGAGACATTGAGTTGCAACAACTAAATCATCTTATGTCTATGATACTAAGATCAGAGCAGGAAGCAGGTTGAGATTACCTGAACCCATGTTTTGAAAGGTGTACTTCCAGTGGTTCCCTGGTAGGTGAGTTTGGTATCCTGGTCTCCCACAGGTGCTTTATTTTCAGAAACTATGTAAAACTTTGACAAACACTAGAACTAGAATTCTGATAAACAGAATCAATATCATATTTCCATTGGTGTGGTTTCAGTATTTCAATAGTCACAGTCTAAAGAGCTAAAGAGTGTATCTTTTTTATGGAAGAACTGAATAGCAAAGCCATCAGGCATCAGATTTCAGAGATTTAGTCCTATGAATTTTTAAATATAAGGGGTTGAATGATTTTATTAGAAATTATGACCACCAAGATTTTCATATTTTCCCTCTTTCTTTTTATAATAATACAAAATAAGGATCGGTATTTTTGTTCTTTGCTCTTGGTATTTTTAAAAAGATTTATTTATTTTAGAGAGAGAGCGGGAATGGGAGGGACAGAAGGGGAGGGAGAGAGAGAGAATCTCAAGTAGACCCCACATAAGCGTGGAGCCCGACTTGGGGCTCTCACGACCATGAGATCATGACCTGAGCCGAAACTGACTGCACCACCGAGGTGCCCTACTCTTAGCATTTTTGCTAAAATTTTATGAAATATATGAGCTTTAAAATCACCATTCTTCAGTAACATGTATTTTTTTAAAGTAATAATAATCGTCACCCAAGAATCATTTTTGTCGTGCTGCTCTTTGAGAATTTGAATAATAATGACCCTGGAAAATATATGGGAACTTATGTTTTCCAATGAAAGTTTTAGTTCCTAAAATACATTATTCTTGAAGATGAGATCTGTTTCCACATTAAAAAGAAAGTCTTCTAAATCATTTTTAAATTATAATTCACAGTTTGATCTTACATTTCCAGTTTATCTTTTGAGATGTGCATTGTTGTTGACAACAGACTATACTGCCTATGATAGCTTAAATCAAAGGACTTATTATTTCCATTATCTGAGAATTAGGAATGAATTTTTCATTTCTTATAAGTGTATAATAGGGAGGTAAAGATACTTGTGTTTTCAGATTAGTCGGCACAGCAACAAATACTAGAACTGATCTGGAAACTAATGAGATTCTGACAAATATTTTCACTGAAAATTAACATTTTGTTTTGCTCTTTTTTTTTTTCCAGGTATATGCTTCTTTATTCATGTAAGCCTCCATTATAACCTCACACGCTGCACATAAGCACACTCCTCCACAGCTGTGCAAGAATTATTAACCTTTTTCTTTTTTTTTTAAATTTTTTTTTATTTTATTCTTATGTTAATCCCCATACATTACATCATTAGTTTTAGATGAAGTGTTCCATGATTCATTGTTTGTGCACAACACCCAGTGTTCCATGCAGAATGTGCCCTCCTCAATACCCACCACCAGGCTAACCCATCCTCCCACCCCCCTCCCCTCTAGAACCCTCAGTTTGTTTTTCAGAGTCTATCGTCTCTCATGGTTCGTCTACCCCTCCGATTTCCCCTGCTTCATTCTTCCCCTCCTGCTACCTTCTTCTTCTTCTTCTTCTTTTTTTTTTTCTTAACATATATTGCATTATTTGTTTCAGAGGTACAGATCTGAGATTCAACAGTCTTGCACAATTCACAGCGCTTACCAGAGCACACACCCTCCCCAGTGCTCTTATATTTTTATTTCCTCCAGTGTAGTTAAATGAACTCTTTTGTTCTTTGCAAGAAGGATTAATAGACTATGTAAGCGATTATATACTAATGTTTAGACCTGACAAATTTCTTATATTTGTTTTCCTGGTGTATAAATTAGGACAGAAACCCACTGTGGCTCACCAAAGTAAAAATTCAACTGCAAAAACCCAGTGGCTTATTTTTTTCTTATGTAAAGTTAGATGCAAGTCAGGCAGCCTTTCTTCATCTTTAGATTGCACCATGTGGAACACATGGCGCCCAGGGAAACAGTGCTAAGGAAGAAGAAGAACACCAGAGGTAAATGACCTTGGCCAGGAAGGATCATTGCTTACTTCTGTTTATGGTCCATTGACCAGAACAGGTTAAATAACTGCAACTCATCTACAAAAAGGCTGGGGAAAGCAGAGAAAAACAAGAAATACTTACTGAGCACTGACTGCTTTGGTCACACTACGGGGTTCCTAGAACTGGAGAGTAGTTGAAGAATCCAGACTCTAGAAAGCCTGAAACAAAGGGATCTGGGAAACCAGGGATCTCAGAGGAAGGAACTAAGTCCTTGGAGAACACACAGCTTTCTGCTCTCTTCTGACTCTTTCTTGCTTGGATCATTCACTCATGTAATTGTAATTGTTTATTTCTTGTGTCATTAAATTGATTTATAGGAACTTTGTATGTATACTGGATGTGAGTCCTTTTAAAATTATGTGTTGCCTATCTACCTTTGCATTCTTTGGCTTGGCATTTCATTACCTTAATTTATTAACAAATTAATTTGATGAACTGGTATTCTTAATTTTATCATTTTCCCTGATAGTATTATCTGTAACTTATTTAAAAACTATTTTTTGCATGAGAATATGAAGATATTATTTTATATTATTTTCCCAGGAGATTTTTGTTTTCCTTTTATATTTATGTCTATAATCTCCATGAAACATTTTTTATAGGCTGTGAATATAAATCTAATTTTTCTTTTTAACTATTTAAGAATATCCAATTTCCTGCATCATACATTGAAAAGAGTATCCTATCTTCATTGCTCTACAGTGTAGGTTTTATTTTATTTTATTTTATTGATTTATTTTTATTTTATTTTATTTATTTATTTATTTTTAAAGATTTTATTTATTTATTTGACAGAGAGAGAGAGCGCGAGAGAGGGAACACAAGCAGGGGGAATGGGAGAAGGAGAAGCAGGCTTCCTGCTGAGCAGGGAGCCCGATGCAGGGCTCGATCCCAGGACCCTGGGATCAGGACCTGGGCCGAAGGCAGACGCTTAACGACTGAGCCACCCAGGCGCCCCTTATTGATTTATTTTTAAAGATTTTATTTATTTATTTATTTGAGAGAGAGAGCATGAGCAGGGGCAGGAGCAGGCTCTCCGCTGGGCAGGGAGCCCAACATGAGGCTTGATCCCAGGACCCTGAGATCATGACCTGACCCGAAGGCAGATGCTTAACTGATTGAGCCACCCAGGTGCCCCTCCAGTGTAGTTTTTTTTTTTTTAAATCAAGTGTTCTTTTAAATATGCACAGGTTTCTTTTTTCAATTCTGTTCTATTATTCTATTCTATCTTCATTCCAATACTCCACATAGTTGTACAGCTTTATAAGTCTTAAAATCTGGGGAGGCAAGTTTTACTACTTGTCTTCTTCAAGGGGTTTTTGGCTGTTATTGGCACTTAAACCTTCTATTTAAATGTCAGATTCAGTTTGTCCTATCACACACACACACACACACACACACACATTCTATTGAGATTATTGGGAATGTGTTGAATCTGTGGAGTCTAGTTGATAATGGCACCTTTAAAAAATTAAACCTATAAATACATGAACATGGTATATCCTATTATGGTCTTTTATTTCTGTCAATAAAGTTCACAATTTTCTTAATAGAGGTCTTACACATCTAGTGTTACATGTATTCCTAGGTACTTGACTACTAATTTTTATTTTATTTTATTTTATTTTAAAGATTTTATTTATTTATTTGAGAGAGAGAGAATGAGAGCACGTGAGAGGGGGGAGGGGCAGAGGAGAAGCAGACTCCCTGCCGAGCAGGGAGCCTGATGCGGGACTCGATCCTGGAACTCCAGGATCATGACCTGAGCTGAAGGCAGTCGCTTAACCAACTGAGCCACCCAGGCGCCTGACTACTAATTTTTAAATGATTTTCTATGATAGTCTCTGTAGTGTTATATTTTTATAGATGTTCTATCAGATTAAGAAATTTTCCTTCTATTCCAGTTTGCTAAAATCATATATTATATGATTAATGAAGAAAATGCATATTTGAATCTACCTCACATTCTTGGAATTAAGTGAACTTGGTTTTAATGTTTTACCATTTTTTACATTACTGTTTTCAGTTTGCTAATATTCTGTTTAGGATTTTTGCTTGGGGTTGTGATTGGCCTTTAACTTATTTCTTTTACTGTTCTTCTCACCTTTTTTTTTTAACTTGCAGTTGGCCAACCTCATTAAATGAGTTTTATTCTAATCTTTGGAAAAGAACATGTATTGGTATTATATCTTTCTTAAGTGTTTGGTAACATTTATCAGAGACTCTCTCTTGGCACAGATTTTCTCATTCAGTTTTAAATTATAGATCTAGCCTCTCCCATAGTTAAAGAACAATTCAGATTTTCTGTAAATTTTGTGTCATTTTTGATAAATTATGAAATTACCATGAACTTAATATATATTCATTTGAAGTCAATTAAGTTATAAAATTGCTTATAATTTCCTCATTATTTTCCTAATGACCATAGGATCTGTAGTGAAGACTTTTCTAAGCACAATACTGAGTATTTGTATCTTCTCTCTTTTTCTTACCCTTCAACTTCACTAGAGGTTTGTAGATTTTATGTTTAGTAGTTGATTTTGTTTTTTTTCCCTAATAAGCTACTTTTGACTTTGTGGGTCCTATAAAAATATAATATTTTATGTATATATTATATATATTCTATTTTATCTCTGCTCTCTTATTTTTTTACTTTGTTTCAGTCTATTTTGTTCTTCATTTTCTAATTTTGAGATGTATGCTTGACTCACTTTTTTCCTCTTTCTTAACATATATGCATGTGTGTTATGTGTTTTCAGAAGAAACACGTTCAAAAGAACACATTTTAGTTCATCTTCCTTTTTTTTAAATATTTCAGATATTTTTTTATTTCTTCAAATTTATCAGGAGTGACTGAAATAAACAATATAATAGAGTCCCATCATCATGGAAATAGCTTTAAGAGACAACTGGTCAGATGAATATTATTGCTTCCCATTTCCAATCAGTAAATAGTTGCCATTTATAAATAGACAGTTGGTCAGGAATGCTCAAGATATGTTATATAATACAATACGACTGTTCATGGGGCGGGAGTGGGGGACTAGGATATAACTTATGTGAACTTCTTGATTTCATCATATAAGATAAGCACAAAGGCACCACTCATGCCCCTGAGAACACTGGACCAGGAACTTTTGAAAAAAGCTTTGGCTGCTTCATCATGAGCAATTTTCCTCCAGCAGTCAAACTTGTCAGTTCCTTTGTGCCCTGACTGCATCATCATTTGGCGATAAACAGGGTCAAACGGATAGGAAGTGAACCCAGCAACCGCTGTGACAGTTTGTACGCTCATCCGGCTGATAAAGATGTGCATACTCTTGAGATCTGGAAGAATTCCCTTTGCAGTGTTCTAGATACCAAAGTAGGCACCTTGGCAGATAATGCCCTGCACAGACACATTAAAGCCTTGGTACAGGCCCTTAATCCCATCAGATTTATAGATCTCAACCAAGGAGTCACTTCAGAATCCCTTTCAGCCCCAGCTTTGCCCACATCAGCTGTTAGACAGGTATGGGCAAAATTAAGAGGATACACAAAACACAAGGATGTGGCCCCAGCGGCACCACCTGATGTCAGATTCCCTGAGAAGTAGCATCAAAACTGGGTCCTCTTGTCCACACCACCCAGAAAGATCTGCTTGATTTACCTTTGAAGGCAAAGTTGAGAGCTTGGGTGGGCAAGTATCTGATGACATTGTCCAGGTTACCACACTAAGAGGACAGGGCTTCCTGCTCCTTGGGGATGCGAACCATACCGTCTATAATGCCCTTGTATTGCTTATCTGTGGTGATTTCCTTGTGGGCATGCTGCACCTGTAGCAGCAGCTTGACCCACTGGAAGGTGCTACCACAGTCTTGGAGATGGCCAGGCCACTCTACCTGCTAGGAAGTCCTTGGCGAAGGACACACTGGCATCTGTCATACTGGAAGGAAAGAGGAGGTGGGCAACTGGGGGACTGTGATAGGAACCAGCTGGGACTCCAGGACTCATCTTCTAATATTGATATCTAGTATTTTCATTTTCAATAACATCACAGTATGTTTTAAATTTTCCATTATGATGTCCAAACATTTGGATATTTTTAGTTATTTTTTGTTATTGATTCCTAGTAAAAATTTATTATGGTCAGAAAAAAATAAAATTTTCAATTCTTTGAAGTATTTTGAGGCTTGATTTATAGGCCAGTACACAGCCAATTTTTGCTTTGTTGTGTTTTTAAAGTTTTTATTTATTTATTTTAGAGAGAGTGCATGAACGGGTGGAGGGGCTGAGGGGGAGGGAGAGGGAGAGAGAATCTCAAGCAGACTACGCAGGGCCCAGGAGCCCAACGCCCTGCCCTCCCACAACCCTGAGATCATGACGCCAGCAGAAACCAAGAATCCCACCCTTAACTGACTGAGCCACCCAGGTGCCCCCCCAGTCAGTTTTTTCAAAAAAGGTTTCATGTGTGCTTGCCCAGCACATACATTCTGCAGTTGTTTCATTATCATGGTTGTTCAAATATTCTGCTTTTCCCCAGTTCTTCTGTTATGTGCCTAGAGAGAAATATTAAAAGCTTCCACTATCATCATAGATTTTCAATTTATCCTTGTACTTATGTCAATATTTGCTTTTTAATATTCAAGGCCAGTTATTATATTTAAGAAATTAAAATGTTTATGTGGTCCTGGTGAATTAAACTCTTATCATTATGAAGTGATCCTCTTGATTTCTAATAATGCCTTTGCCTTAATTCTGATGTCTACTGATATTAATATATCTATGCCAGCAATCTGTTGCTCTTTGTATAATAATTTTTTTCTAGCATTTAACTTACAAATCTATATCCTGTATGTTTAAATCATTAATGTTTAAATATTTTTCTATAAACAATAGGGATTTAAAAATACAACTGACAATTTTTAAAAAATAGAATATTTACTTTTTATATTAAAAGTAATTTTTGATATTAGACTTTATAGTTTTTTAACACAAAGTGTTTTCATTTGTTCTGTGTTTCTTATTTCTCTTCTTCCCTTTTTTTTTTTTAAATCGTTGTATTTTTTTTTACCACTGCTGGATTAGTTTAAAGTTATACAATCAATTTCTCTTTAGTTGTTATTACAGATATTGCCATATGCTCCCACGACTTATCAAAGCCTTAGGCTGATAAATTGTTTTACTCTATAGAGGACTATAGAGCAGTTTAACTTCCATTAAACCCCACCAGCCATGATTATACTACATTTACTATACTTTCTCTCTTTCATAGATTGTTTTTCTGCCTGAAAAAGTTTCTCTGATATGTTGTTAAGATTGGGGTTGCTAGTGGTAGATTCACCCAGGTGTTTTTTGTTTTTGTTTTTCAGTCTCAAATTGTCTTTGTCTAGCCTCATCCTTGAAAAGTATTTTCCCCAGATATTGAATTTTAGGTTGGTAAGTTATTTTCTCTCAATCCTTTGAGAGAAAATTTTATTACATCCAGTTTCTATTCTTGCTCTTGAGAAGTCAGCTAAACATCTAATTGCTCCCTTTTTCGGAGGTAATCTTTTTTTTCTGTAATTGCTTCTACCATTTTGTTTGTCTTTTTTTTTCCTCCTTAGTTTTTGTGTGATGTGGTATGTGTAGATTTCTTTTCATTTACCTGCTTGAGATACAATAGACTTCTCATCCATAATTTCACCAAAAATTGCATACCGCATTGTACTCTCTGAGATTCTAATTAAATCCTTGTTGCAGCTTTTATTTTTATCCCGTGTTTTCTCTTTTTTATTTCCCACTTTTTTTGATGATCTGTTCTTCATTTTAGTTAATTTCTTTTTCTTCCCCTTAAATTAACTGTCTTCTCAGTTGTCTCAGTCTATTGACTGCACCATTTATCATACTATTCTAGAAATTCTATTTGATTTTTTTCAGATCCGTTCATTTTATATAATTACTATTTTCTTGCTTAAATATTCAAGTGTGACATTCCTATTTATTTATTATTATTTTTAAAAGATTTTATTTGTCAGAGAGAGCATGCACAAGCAGGGGGAGCTGCAGACAGAGCGAGAGGCAGTCTCCCTACTGAGCAAGGAGCCTGATGCAGGACTTGATCCCAGGACCCCAGGATCATGACCTGAGCCAAAGGTAGATGCTTAACCAACTGAGCTACCCAGGTGTCCCTTTATTTATTTATTTTAAAAGATTTGTTTATTTATTTGAGAGAAAAGGAAAGTGAGAGCATGAGTGGAGGAAAGGGCAGAGGGAAAGGGAGAAATTCCTCAAGCAGACTTCCTGCTGAGCACAGAACCTGATGGGGGACTTGATCCCAGGACCCTGAGATCATGACCTGAGGTGAAATCAAGAGTTGGAAGCTTAACTGACTGAGCCACCCAGGTACCCCTCCTCTTTATTTTTAAACATCATAAGCATAGCTGTTTTACAGTCTAGTTATAGGTGTTTATAGTTCTGTCTCTGTGTCTAACCCCCAATCTCACTGCTTATTTGAAAAAAAAAAATTTTTTTTTTTTGATGATAAGATACTGTTTTCTTCCTTCAAGAATTAATCTAGACACATAAGGACACTAGTAAGTCAGTTTCTCCTTTATCGGATTTCATATTTTCTGGTCTATCCGGATGATTTGAATGCTAGGTACAGTAGGGATGGTTTAATTCCAGTTAATCTTCTAGGGTATAACCATTTCAGTATCTGCTTACAGTGGTGGGGATGATTCAGTAGTTCCCCAACTAGAGACCAAGTAGATCAAGATTTTTGATCTCCTAATCCTGTGAGGTTGTAAAATTTTCAGCTCAGCCTCCTGATTTCATCTTCTGGAAAGGAAAATGACCTTAGAGCAAACACAGCCCAAGTATAGGGCTCACTTCACTTCTCTGGATTCCAAAGCATCCAGTTTAACTCAGCCTGCTAATTCTTAGGAACTTATTCTTATCTAGTAAAACTAAGAATTTTATTTTTAATTTGTCCTACTTGTAAAGTTGCTTTTAGCAGGAAGGTTGGTCAAAATTACCTAGATGCTCATTATTGAAAGTGGAATTATTTTGGGAATTTTAGTTTTTCCTTTTGCAAAGTGATCAGGCATTACAGGGACCTATTGATAGCTAGGGATCTTAGATATAGTTTGTATCCTTAGAAGGACCCAGGTCCTTAACTTCTACTTCCATAGGCCAATGAAATCTATCACAGGGGGCACCTGGGTGGCTCAGTTGGTTAAGCGACTGCCTTCTGCTCAGGTCATGATCCTGGAGTCCCGGGATCGAGTCCCGCATCGGGCTCCCTGCTCGGCGGGGAGTCTGCTTCTCCCTCTGACCCTCCCCCCTCTCATGTGCTCTCTCTCATTCTCTCTCAAATAAATAAATAAAATCTTTAAAAAAAAATCTATCACAGGAAAACCACTGAATCAAGATCAGAGTCAGTAGCCCCTAAGACTATAATGGTATCTCTTAGTAAATTTATCTGTTTATATTCCTTCTCTATTTATTCACAAGGGGAATCCCTCCTGCTTTTCCCTTCTCCCTCCCTCCTATCCCTTCCTTTCCCCCTCCTTTCCTCCTTCTTTTCTCTCTCCTTCCCTCCTTCCTTTTCTCTTTTCAAATAATTCATACTTCAGGAAAGTATTCTTCATAGACCAAAATATCTAGGCACTTAAGTAGTACAACACTCAGGAGAAAGATAGCAAATTGTTAGATTCTTATATCATGAAAGATGAATTTTTGGAGTAGAATATGGGTGATATCATTGAGTTAGGAGAGTGATCTTTCTTTTAAATCTTTTCTTTTGCAATTTAACTTCACTGCTTAGTATCTGTGCTCTGGGATGGAATGCTGGAGAGCAGCATGTATAGGAAGGAAGTCATAATCAGTTTGATTAAGGTGAATGGTCACTAAAAATATGACTTAATATCATGATTGCCATTGTTTTCATAAATACAAATACAAATAGTTACTGTATGGAATGTTCACATACCAGGCACTCTGGTAGACAGATGGTACATACTATGTTAATCCTTAGATGTAAATGTCATCTGTTCAAATGGGGATCCTGAGGTTCAGAAGTTTAAGTGACTTGTCTAGGTCCAAATTAAGAATGGAGTTTTTCACTTCTCAACCTGGCCAAAGCAATCTTTGGGGAAAATTTACTATTATCTCAGGCTAAAAATTCAGTGTTTGGGTAGCAAAAATACTATTTTACTATTATCTGGCAGTGATGGGAGATGAGGAAAATGGAGAGGCTCGGCCAAAGGTGCTAATAAAACAAATGACTAGGAGTGCATATAGTTAAGGTTGGTCTATAAATGTATTTCTTATTTATTGCCAAGTCTTCTTTCTCATCTTTGACCATATGTTCCATTTTTGTGCATTTTCTCACTCTTCTAAACTTACCTTCAATACTGTTTTCACCTGTATCTACCCCAGATTGAAGTTTTCTTGGCCCTGCATACATCTAGAGACAAGCAGCCATTTCTAGTTTGTTTATGCAATTTAGAACTGTCCTTACTCAGCTTAATGCTTGGGGCTCAACAGTGGCATTGGGTGTGAGGGGATGGTACCAAACAAACAATAGAAAAAATCAGAGTAGTCCTGGGTAATAACTTTCTATCTTTTCCCCCTCTGGCTACTATAAGTGATGGTGGACCTTAGGAGCTAGGATGAGTTCTCATCTATCTTAATTCTCTTTGACAGCATAATATGTGTTTCTCTAGGCTGTATAGTACATTACTGAAAGCTGATTTCATGCCAGGAGGTAAATATAGTGAACAAAAGTAAAGTATTATTAGTTTCATATATTTTATTTAAAGAAATGTAATTATAATTCTTGGTGCCACCAAAATAAGTTTGCAAAGTTTAAACTTGCCTGTGTAAACTTAGATTTTTTTTTTTTAAAGACTTCTAGATGCCATTGGAATAGTTGTCTCAAGGTGGGAGCGTGTTGTAATAAATACTGGAGTCCACTCTCGGCTGTCTGTAATTATTGTATAAGTTATTATTACAAATTATTGTTAGTAGGCATGATTTTTCTGATTTGGCCCTATGAAATTAAGCATTTTTTTTTGAAGGTTACGTTTCAATCACACCATCATCTCTAACAACATTTATGTGAAAAGAAAACAATGTAAGGTGAGAACAGTGCAATATTTATCTTAGACATTCATAAGTTTTACAAAGAAATCTCTGAAGACTACATCTTTGTAACTGTATCCCTGAAACAATCTTACTCTGTCATCCTGCAGGTTTATTTGTTCTGCAACTTCATAATTCAGGGAAGGACAACTTTGGTAAACATCCTCTAGCAGTTGATGTTTTGGGGAACAATAAACCTAAATCTTACATATTGCTTTATTTTAGCTCCAGGAAGATATTAAATATTTTTATAACAGTCTGCCTCTCTTTGGCATTAAGTCTTTGCTTATATGATACCCCAACAGTTATATTAATAGCTGCTAAAATGTGATTATATTAAGCTGTTTGTATCAAATTGTGGAGTGCCCTACAGTTTTACTATTATTTCCATTTTTATGCATACAAGGAAGAATACTCTCAAGCAAACCGTTGGCAGATGTTCCCAATTTCATTGCTGATACTGTTTTTAAAAAATGTTCCAAGGAAAATGCTCATACCATCTAAGTAGGAGGTGCTCATCTTAGCCCAAGCTATGAAACCAACTGATAAATTTCTATTAGCTATAAGATGGTTTCATAACTCTTGCATGGCAGGAGTACTAAAATCTATAGCTAAGAATTTGTATTTATATTCCCACTATGGGTGGAAATTCTTCCCCGACCTCCATCCCCAAGAGTCACTCAGAACCAGTAACCTCTGGACACAACTCTAACATTACCACAAGAAAAAGGAAGAAAGGGAGAGAGAAAGTGTGTGTATATTCTATATATTACTGTGATTTGTGCTGATTATATGCATATAAATATAATCAAAATATAGGTAAAATATGGGTGAATGTGTGTGTTTTAAGTGAACTAAAGGATGTATTACTTTGCTTCAGTAAAGAGACTGAATTTGGAACAGCAACTGCAAGAGCTTTCTGTACCTCCCTTTGGCCCAAGAGGCAGACGAAATGCAAGACATAATAGGTATTTCCGCCTATGCACCTTTCAATTCTGATGTGGGACCTAATCTTTCCGATTCTCCCAGAAAGGGGGTATTGCTTTTGCTTTATTACTTTGACTAGAAATGTGGTTTTAGAAGCTTTCACTTGCCTTTTTCTTTTAAAATAACCTTTACTTCATGGGTTAGGGAACCAATGTCATGATATTACCAACCTTCTAAGATCACTATGAGAACATCTCAAGTCAAACTCTACTTATTATTTGACCCTCATAAATTCCCACTTTCATTGCTAGATCAGCATAATATCCTATGTGGCCAGAAATTAGTTGTTAGTTTAGCGCCTGGTAGTAGACAGAATAATGATCACCCAAAGGTACCTATATCCTACCCTCTGGAACCTGTGGGTATGTTATGGGATTAGGGTTGTAGATGGAATAAAGACTACTAATTAACTGACCTTGGGATGGGAAGATTATACTGGGTTATTCAGGTAGGCCCAATATACTCACAGGGGTCCTTATAATGGAAGAGATGCACATGATTATGTCAAATTGTGATATGAAAAAGTCTTGACCAGTAATTATTGGCTTTGAATATAGAAGTGGGCCAGGAACCAAGAAATATGGGCAGCTTTTAGAAACTGGAAAAAGAAAAATCTAGATTCTCCCCTAGAGCCTCCAGAAAGGAAGGAAGTTTTGCTGACATTTTCATTTTAGCCCAGAAACACCCATTTCAGACTTAGGACTTTCAGAACCATAATTTTGTGTGTGGGGTGTATACTGTCAATTTGTGAAATTTTTTAAAGCAGCAATAGAAAACTAATGCTGAGACCATGTCAAATAAATCTTGAAAAATCTGGACATTTCTCTTTCTTTAATGCATAATCACCTTGATTGATAGCAGCAAGTTCTTAAAGACATAAGTCTTCAACATATGAATTTTGGGGAATACAAACATTCAACCCATAACACAGCCTTTCTAGAGCCAGGATTAAGGGCTGTTTGGGTGTGTTGCTCATAATAAATCTATTCTATCAACTCTATATCACTAAATCTTTGGAACTTTCAGTGTATTTTGGGCACCTCAATTTCATTTATTATAGATCTCGGAAGTATCAGCCAACCATTCAAACGAAAGGTAGAATCCTACTTTTTTGAGCTTGTATATTGAAGTTAGTCTAGTTAAAAGCAGCTGCCTCTCCAAGGTTTTTGAATTCTTCATGTTTCTCTTAATCATCTGTCACAACAGGCCCTTGGTCTGCCAAAATTTCCTTCACATCATTTCTTTTTATGTGCCTACAGGCTTAATGAAATTAAATAACTCTTTTTTGCATACCATTGGTTAATAGTCCCATCTTCTAAGGTCAACTGGATCCTAATTACCTCCAACATATAGTGTAGTACTGGTTTCAGGAGTAGAATTTAGTGATTCACACTTACATAGAACACTCAGCTCTCATCCCCAAAAATTCCCTCCTTAATGCCCATCACCCATTTGGCACATCCCCCAATCCTCCTCCCTTCCAGCAACCCTCAGTTTGTTCTCTGTAGTTGAGAGTCTTTTATGGTTTGCCTCTAGGTTTTCTATCAGAAATATTACTACCCTGCATGATATTGATCAAAGCTCTTCATCAGAATAATGTCTTAAAAATGAAAATTTATCTTGTGCCACATATTCTTTACAGTGTTGACTCACATTAAAAATCTATCTACTTTATTCACTTACTGATATCTTTAGATGATTGTTACTATTTGTTTTTTTTCTTTGTTGTTTTGTCCTATATATTTCTTTAAAGATTTATTTATCTATTTTGGAGAGAGAGAGAGAGTGGGAGAGAGTGTGGGGAGGAGGGGCAGAAGGAGAGGGAGAGAGAGTCTCAAGCAGACTTCACACTGAGCACAGAGTCCGACAATGGCACTCCATCCTAGGACCCTGAGATCATGACCTGAGCCAAAACCAAGAGTCAGACACTTAACCGACTGCACTACCCAGGAGCCCCTGTCCTGTATTTTGATTGGAATTTATAATTGTCATCTTTAGGAATTTCTCTCCAATTGGAGAACTCTTGGTCATAAAAAAATCTAAATGTGCCTATTTTTTTTTTTAATGTGAATGTAGGCTCATTGCCTAATTTTTGAAACATAGCCATACCCATTTGTTTACATGTTTACTGGCTGTTTTCCTTTAAAAGGGCAGAATACAGTAATTTGGACAAAGACCATAGGGAATGGTCACAAATGCTAAAGAATTTACTCTCTAGCTCTTTACAGAAATAATTTTCTGACTCTTGTCTTAAGCTATTATTCAGAATGTGTACCTCTTTTGGGGGGATGGGTTGGGGTGGGGATTTTAGCATATTGATTATCTGGTTTCCACACATATGATATGCAAATGTCAGTGTCAGCTGAGTAAAAGTTATGTTTTTCAGGGGATAGGAGACCAAAAGGGTCATTAACATGTACCAAGAACGGTAATGATATAGATTGGGTTCTTAGTGCACACAGCATTGCTGCACAGAACAACAATTGAGTTCAAGGTAATGGGCATGCCCAATCTGAATTTTTTTTTTTTTTAAGATTTTATTTATTTATTTGAGAGAGAGAGAATGAGAGAGCGAGTACATGAGAGGGGGGAGGGTCAGAGGGAGAAGCAGACTCCCTGCCGAGCAGGGAGCCCGATGCGGGACTCGATCCAGGGACTCCAGGATCATGACCTGAGCCGAAGGCAGTCGCTTAACCAACTGAGCCACCCAGGTGCCCCCGAATGTTTTTTTTTTTTTTTAATACAGATATAATTCTAATATATATTTTTTAAAAGACAGAATATGTATGTAACACAACATTAAAAGCTCTTCACTGAAAATGGCTAAAAAGGGAAGGAAAGAAAGCTTGGAAAGAAAACTCTAAACTATGTTGGAAAATATACCAAATGAAATTATGATAAGAAATTCAAGAGGGAACGAATTTCTTTTTTGTTTGAGTTTAAGTCCTGCTAATTGTTAAGGCAATTGAGATTGAAGTAACAAAGCCAAAGCAAAATTTGGTTGTTAAAATGTGCTATGTACCTGGCTAACTTTCAGTGCATAGGAGGGCCCAATGTAGACAAACTTACATATCGACAACATTTATATGATTTTTGTAAGGTTTGAGATGACAGCATATTTGCGGAGTACCCATGCTTGGCACATGATAGACACTTAATAATTTTAGTAGTATTTTTTAAAGATATTATTTATTTACTTAGAGAGAAGAGGGGAGGGAAGCGAGGGAGAGGGAGAGAGAATCCCAAGCAGGCTCCAGGCTCAGTGCTGAGCCCAAAGCAGGGCTCACACGACCTTGAGATCATGAACTGAGCCAAAATCAAGAGTCAGACACTTAACCGACTGAGTCACCCAGGTGTGCCTATAGTAATATTTTTGAATGTAATTACTTTTATTTACCTCCAATACCATGAAGAAATTGCTACCATTCCCACTATTGCTCTGAGATGGTCTCACTTGTAAGATTATGTTAGATAGAGTCTAGGACAGTTCGTGGTGTGTATTAGACATGCTTCCTACCTCTCTGTTTTTTTTGTCTCTCTTATTTCACCCCTGGAAAAAAATGTTTATGAAGCCCTAATTCATTTATCAATTGGCTTGATACTGACCCCAAAAATGAACTCTTATAAAGAGAATTACACATGTGCACATGTGTGTGCCATGGACTCCTGGTTCTTCAATTAGAAGTGCTTTTAGGGGAATGACAGTAAACACTAACTCTTTGTGAAAGTCACACAGCTTTCAGAAGAAGGTGGATTTTTTTATGCCACCAAAAGAGCTAATGTATATGTCTGTGACATTTTGCAAACAAATGAACAATGCTTCGGAGGCTGCTAAATTTGAAATCAGAGAAGAGATGATAGGTAGCACTCATCATGTAATTAAGTTAGGCTTACTAGCTACTGGGTAATAAAATATAGTTTAGGCAATCGATCAATTTTGCAGCATATTTTTAATGTCTCCAGATATTTGTGGGAATTGATTGCTATTATTTCATTAGGTAACATCATTGCATTCTTTTAAGGTTGATATCAGTAGCCACAGGCACATTTCAAAATATAAGAACTAAATGTTAAAAGGTGACCTTCCATCTTAGAACACAGATAAATAGTAAATGAGCTCTATAACCTCCAATATTGATGTTTCAGCATAATTTAATAACAAGACCCTTAACTAAATACTGAAGTGTGATACTATACATCACACTTAGAGGCATTCACAAACTTATAAGGGTAATTAGTTACTGTGACTTTTCCTATCCCACCATATTAAATTCAATTAATCTATCATTGATTGAAAGATACTTGGTTTTATTAGACATTTTCTAGGCATTCGCAGTCATTAACAACACTTGTATATTCAAAGTTGTAGCCTGCAGAGGCAAGTCTTTATTCATTTCCAAGACAATAGTTGAGACGTTATATTTAGTTTTTATGAAGGTTGCTGTTGGTCAAGGTCAAGAGTGTGTGTGTGTGAGAGAGAGACAGAGAGACAGAGAGAGAGGGGGAGTTTTGCTAAGATCCTTTTCAGCTTGAAAATATAGACCTGTCCTGCCCCACCCTGCCAGTTTTTCAGGTGGCCTGTTATCTCCAAGAAGACTAGACTTTGGTGTTTACAATACATATGATACTTTGCACAACATTATGTTCTCATAGATATTAATTCTGGTTCCAAAGGAACAGCAATTGATTATTAAAAATGTTACACAGTAAAGAAGGGAAACACATGGAACAAGAATTTATCTCAATTACTCTAAATGGCAGTCCTCAAGTGGCATCTGGGTAGTGTGTCTTAGTCATTAAGAACTCCGGCTTTGGAGCCAGATACATGAGCTTGAATCACAGCTATTCTCAGCTTCTTTGCTGAGATGGCTGAGATTTGCTGATACTGGACAAAGTAATTATGTTCTCTAACTCTTACTTTTGTTATTGATTAATGGGAAAAATAAAAATACCTTTTGCCTTGGTTTGTGTGAATTATTATTCTTGTATGTATTTGTGTCATGATGTCTAGACAAGCAATTACAGTATTGAAAATGTGTTCTGTCCCTAAGATGTTTGAAGAATGAGTGCTCTGCCCACCGTATGGCACAGAGAGAGTCCTAAGGGCATAGCCCCTGCTGCTGCTGGTTGCCTACCAAGTAGTCATCCCTCCGTTCAGTTTTGCAAACAGAATTCTGATTTTATTCACATTGGGGGGAAGAAATGTACTCTGCACGGAGCATAACTGATTGATCTAGTCAGTTATACTAATACTATACCTTTTTACCTGATTTAGGATTAATCATGTGATCCTGTTTGGATTAAAAAAACATAACAGTAACTGCTGAGAGACTTTGAGGAAGAGTTTCTCTGTGATTGAAAGGGAGAGGTGCATAAGGGGTGCACCCCTCCCTCCCTTCCCACCTTTGCCTTTGAACCCGGTTGTATGTGACTGTGAGGCTTGCAGCATCCTCTCAGGATCATGAGGGAGGAGTTGAGAGAATCATAAATGATGGAAAAGCCTGACTTGGGTGAGCTGCTGAATTAACCTCTGAATTTCTTGCCATTCAACATTTATTGATATAACCATATGTTTAAGCCACTGATGATAGGTATGCTGTTACTTAAGCCAAAAGCATTTTAAGTTTGCTGCTATAGTTTAAATGTATTTTTCTATTAAATTGGTTCCTTGGGATATCCCAGGTGAAGAAAGAAAGGAATAATATCCCCAAATGCTTAAATTTAATAATTGATATATTTCATTTATACATTTATTCAATACATGTTTCTTAAGCTCCAAAAGTGCAACAAAAATTTCTAAATACTGGGTGGGGGTTATTAAAATGAAGTTGGATAGTTAATGAACAATAGCTCTTTGTGCTGGCATTGCAAATAATAAGCTTTTTGGCCTTTGGGACAATACTTACATTCTCAGAGTCTCCGAAAAGTGAGGATATAGTGATCCCTACCTCTAGTATCACTTAAAAGATTGGTGACTTTGCTGGCTAACCCAACATAGTAAAAAAAAATAGTGATTAATATTATTTATTACCAAAGCACTAAAGCACTATCCCTAACCACAGTAAATAATAACTAAATGAATGAACAAATGGTATATTTTCTCATTGGTACTAATAAGGATATATTTCGCCTAAAGTTTAGTTCTCTTAAAAGAGTGGAACAAAATTCATTGTAGAAAACATCACTTAGGGGCACCTGGGAGGCTCAGTTGTTAAGCGTCTGCCTTCAGCTCAGGTCATGATCCCAGGGTCCTGGAATCGAGCCCCGCATCGGGCTCCCTGCTCAGCCGGAAGCCTGCTTCTCCCTCTCCCACTCCCCCTGCTGTGTTCCCTCTCTCGCTGTGTCTCTCTCTGTCAAATAAATAAAATCTTAAAAAAAAAATAAGAAAGAAAACATCACTTAAAATACCAGTTATTAGAAATTTAAATAAAGTTGAAATTTGTATGAACCTAAGGCCCTTCAGAAGATGCATCCATGCTCTGTTTATTGTCTTGTGGATTTTCTCCTTGGCATGATATTGCGACATTACTTACCTATCTTTTGCTTTAACAATTTAGGCCAAAATGAAATTTATGTATATTCACTTCTTTTGTATGAAAAGAACTGTCTAGAATAATCAAATAAAATTTCCTCATTTTAAGGTAAGGATGGCTTCTGATACAAACTATAGTTAATGCACACAGGAAATGTGTGTGTGTGTGTGTGTGTGTGCGTGCGTACTTGCATGAGGCAGTCTGGGTGGGGCAACAGAGTTGTAGGCCTTATAGGGAAGTGGGGAGACTGTGCTTTATCATAGGGGAAAGCTGCTGCCCACCAACTATCACCACATGAGAATGTGGAATCCTCTGTCTTCCTCTACCAAGGTAATCATGGTCCTGTATCCATAAATCATCACTCTCTTGCTTTCCTTTATGATAGTTTTATCTCATCTATAGTTTTTCAAAGGAGTCTGCCAGTTTCACTGACATAAAATTAAATGTGTATAATAGTGACTATTAATGAACATCAATATATTCTTTCCTAAGCAGAGAACTTTCAGAAACAGAAAGCTCCTTTCTTAATTTTCACCTATATTTTACTGGCATATACATAAATCAAATCGCAGAAAATTATAAACAACTAAAGAATTTGGAATCTTATTGAGTATAGCCTAAAAATAAGATATATTTTCAAATCACTTAGTTATTAACAATAGTAATCAAAGTTCACATTTATTGAGCACATACTATGTGCTTGGCAATATTCTAAGTTCTTTATGTGTATTAACTCACTTAAACTCATTATATTACTGTTATTTCTATTTTATAGAAAAGGAAACTGGGGCACAGAGAAGTTTATTAACTTGCTTAAGGGTACTCAGCTACTGAGTGGCAGATCTGAGATATGATCTGGGATATGATTGAGGCACTCAACTATAGATCCCATGCTCTTAATACTTATACATTACATGTAGAAGGTGAGATTTACTTTAGTAATCATTAGTAAGGGCTAATGGTCAGTTCTGAAATGCTTAGGAATTCTGAGAAATTAAAAAATCAATAAAGCTTAGAATAAATATTGGTTGTTTGCTTATAGGAAGAAAGATCTTCCTAGGAGCATGAGTGCAAGTTATGCTTGTAAACAAGGGGGTGCATTTGGGCAGGGCAAAAAGCATGAGTAAAGACACTAGTGCAGGAGTGAGCTTGTTAACATATGAGATATTAGGACATGGATGAAAATAGTCTCAGAAAAAAATTATTTTTTGTATTCCTCTGTTGTTTTTTCCTCCTTTGCTGTCTCCATACCTTCCTAGTCCCTTCAGAGCCTCCTTGTAATTAAATGATCTGACAGGCTTAATAATGATTCCCAAAAAATGACCACACCCTAATCCCCAGAACCTTTGAATAGGTTATATGCTACGTGGTAAAAAGGATGTTGGAGATGTAATTTAGAATATAAATTTCAAGATAGGCAGATTATCCTGAATTATCTGGGTGGGCCCCGTCTTCTCCTATGAGCTCTTAGAGGCAGAAAACTCTGGCTGGGATCAGGAAAACACAGCAACAGCAGAAGACAGTTGAAATGCCACAGAAGGGAAATCCGAGTGATCCCAAGCCTGAGGGGTCTCAGTCTGCTGTGGCTGGTTCTGGGAGATGTAAGAGTCCCATGTGAGTCCCCTGGAGAGGGGCTTCTAGAAGTTAAGGTGTCCCTGGCTGACAGCAAGGAAAAAAGGGGAACCAATCCTATGACTTTATGAAACTGGATCTGCCAACAGTGTGAAAGAGCTGAGGCTGGATTATTCCCCAGAGCCTCCAGTAAGGCAGACAGCCCTGCTGATACCTTGCTTTTCATCCCTTGAGACCTTCCTCAGGTTTCCGACTTACAGAAACTGTGAGATAATCATTGTGTATTGTTATAAGGCACCAGGCTTTGTTATAATCTGTTGTAGCAGTAATGGAAAACTAATACAGATGATGTACAGATTATATTTGGACTACAGGGAGGCAGGGGCAAGTAGTGTAAAATTCCTATCATTTTTCTTTGTTCCTTACTTCAAATCCTGATACTAATGGGGATATGTACATGTGTGCATGTATGTGTATATATGTACATACACATATATACTCCCCAATCCTTTTTCTCAGATTACTCAGCAGCCTGGTATTAAAAATTGTCCATTTCTACTGTTTTTCCATCCAGACTTTTAACTAAAGGAATCATCATTCCTCAAAGTGTTTTAAAAAACGTAAATTGAATGGATACTCTTCTCAATTTTTCCTCTCTGCACAGTGGAAGTTTTCACTTGGATATTTTTGTCTGAGTCAATACTTAAAGGAGAACAGTAGAATAAGGATTTTGTTTATTGAGAGTTCTGTGAGATTAGATTCTTTATGGATTTTTATATGGAGGGAAGGGAGAGCAAACAGTTTTCCCTGCTAGTATTTGGAATATAAAAAGAAAAGATTAGTCATGAAAAACATAATGGTAACCCAGTGTGGTTGTAATTTCCAAAATGTTTATGCCTTTTGCCAAAGGACAGGATTCCAGAATTGAATATGATTTTCCTCTTGGTGTATCTTTGCATTACTTTTCTTTCTTTTTTTTTTTTTTTAAAGATTTTATTTATTTATTTGAGACAGAGAGAATGACAGACAGAGAGCATGAGAGGGAGGAGGGTCAGAGGGAGAAGCAGACTCCCTGCCGAGCAGGGAACCCGATGTGGGACTCGATCCTGGGACTCCAGGATCATGACCTGAGCCGAAGGCAGTCGCTTAACCAACTGAGCCACCCAGGCGTCCCTCTTTGCATTACTTTTCATATTCCAGGCTTTACCATGGTCTACTGCCCTCATGTGGATCTTTTTGAGAGGATTAAAAACAACTGCTTAATTAATGATAATACTAAATTTAATAATTTCACCTTTTTTTTCTTTCAAACATTGGCTTTAGTATTGTATTTATAAACAATTTTTGAATAATTTTCAACATCAAAGATGCAAAGTATATCTGAAAGAATTATTCTATCCCAGAGAGGTTTTCATCAAAAATTTAGAAAACTAGGGGCGCCTGGGTGGTTCAGTCGTTAAGCGTCTGCCTTCGGCTCAGGTCATGAACCCAGGGTCCTGGGATCGAGCCCCGCATCGGGCTCCCTGCTCTGCAGGAAGCCTGCTTCTCCCTCTCCCACTCCTCCTGCTTGTTCCCTCTCTTGCTGTCTCTCTCTCTCTCTCTGTGTCAATTAAATAAATAAATAAAATCTTTAAAAAAAACTTTAGAAAAATAACCACCAAACCTCCTGAGCTTAGGTCAGAGGCTTTATTTTCTTTCCTTGATTGAACTTAAACTGGATACTTTTTGTTGTAGCTATTTTGGTGTTGTCATTCAAATCACTAAAGCTACATTGAATAGAAACCTCTTTTTTGTGTGCCACCAAACTTCTAAAATGACTTGACACTAAGAGGAATGTAGAATCTAAAGTGCTCCCTGTTTCACCTTAAGTCAAAATAGAATTATCAAGATTGTTAGGTTGAGCTGAATTCTAATGATTTGGGTTATGTTTCTCTAATCTCTTTTGAGAATAGCACTCATGTTTTAATAAATGTGCTTTATTTCATGTTGATTCCAGAATCTAGACCATTGATCACCTCAGTGTTTAAAGAAAGAAATAGTTTAAATATATTTATTATTCTGTTTAATTGTTCTATTGTCAAGAAAAAATTATTTAATATCTCCCCATGATAACTGGAGCTAACACTTACTTGCTGTGACTCCATGGTTCAGGCTAATAGAAACCAAGCACTTCGCTCCACACAGATAAATAGTTACAATTTAGATTTTTAGATTTTATAAAGCATTTCTTAATATTTTAAGCTGATTATAAGTATAATACATCATCATTCTAAGACGTTTGGGAAAATTTTATGAAGAAAGCAATAAAAATCACCTATGACTACACCATCAAAATAGTGTTAATATTAATTTTAAGACTTGTTTTATGTATATGTAATGGGATAACATTTTGAAAGAAAATATGATTTTTTATGCCTTTCTTATCAAAAGATCTTCCACTTACTTGACCCAAAGTATTCTTTTACCTGGAGGACATTATTACATAAGATATATAAAAGGAAAGAATGATAATAAACTTTTGACATTCAAAAGCTTCCTAATAAATCCTTGCCATACTTAAAAAACAAACAAATAAAAAAAACACAAAATAAGATTATCCAGAAAGTTTTCAAAGCCAGTCTTCATAAAATAGAATGATTATTCTAAATTTATTTTAGATTACATTTAACCTATCAAAGGACAGATCAGAGGTGTTTTTTTTTTTTAAGATGTATTTATTTATTTGAGAGAGAGAGAGAAAACCTGAGTGGGGGGAGGGGCATATGGAGGAGAAACTGACTCCCCACTGAGCAGAGAGCCCAATGCAGGCCTATCCCAGGACCCCAAGATCATGACCTGAGCTGAAGGCAGATGCTTAACTGACTGAGCCACCCAAGTGCCCCCAGAATTTTTAATAATTTAAAGAAGATATCCTGTCTTCCATTTAGACTTAAGATGCTAGAATTGGGAAGAAGTTGGAAATGTGACCAAGGAAATGTGGAAACATAAGAAGAAAAAAAAGAGATTGAGGCAGTCAAGATCTAGGACTAATTGTGTCCCCTTATTTCCCTGTCTCCTATCCAAGCCAAGGATCTAATCCAACTTAAAATCGGTGAGAGTAGGGAGGGCGGTGAGGGCAATGATTTAAAAAATCAGGTTCAAGAAAGCAGTGAAGGCAGAAAGGAATTGAACTAAAATGAGATGGTCACTCCAGGAGACAGAACTGTGAGCTTAGGCAGAGAGAAGGAAAGTGTATATGTAGTCTATATGCAGGATTCATTTGGTTGCTCTATGAGGCTGTGTTGAAATGAGGCTCAGCATACCAACAGGGCCACACAGTTGTAGGGACAGACTGGACTCAAAGCAAAGGCTACAGATGATGGGTTAGTAGGTAAATGGAAAATACGGTAAAGCTTCAAAAATGATTTTAACCAGTGAAGGTTATGTGGACGTCATGTCAACAGGAAGGGCTATTGGGAAAAGACTGAAGGGGTAAACAGGGCGTGAGCTGGGTCATCCATTGACACCAAGCTCACATACTAACACAAGAGTCAGGCAGACAAAGGGTATTGCTGTTGAGCCCACAGTAGCAAATGGGCACCTTGCTGATACAGTGATCTGCATCTTCTGTTCAACAAGGTCACATGAGCTTTTCTGCCCACATTCATCTGGACATCATCTTGAAGAGGAGCAATAATTTAATGAGGAACAAAAATAAGAGGAAGCTGAATCATTATCCAAAAAGACTGATTCACTATAATTTTTAAACTTGTTTAACTAAGGATGAAATCAATAAATGTAGTTTTCCTGCTACCCAAAGGGGAGGGTCTTGGGAGGAAGGCCACATTAGTTATTAAAGATCATCCAAATTTTAGTGTAAGTGACTTTTTTTTTTTAAGATTTTATTTATTTTTTTGACAGAGAGAGACATAGCGAGAGCAGGAACACAAGCAGGGGGAGTGGGAGAGGGAGAAGCAGGCTTCCCATGGAGCAGGGAGCCCGATGCGGGGCTCGATCCCAGGACCCTGGATCATGACCTGAGCCGAAGGCAGACGCTTAACGACTGAGCCACCCAGGCGCCCTAGTGTAAGTGACTTTTAAGCCCCTTACATAGCAAAGATTAAAATATGTACATGAATATTTATGCATCTGTTGAAATATTATATAAATATATGGTGACCCTTGAACAACACAGGTTTGAACTGTGTGGGTCTACTTATACATGGACTTTTTTTCAATAATAGCATGGTACTGTTAATGTATTTATCTTCCTTATAATTTTCTTAATAACATTTTCTTTTCTCTAGCTTACTTTATTATAAGAATATAGTATATAATACACATAACATACAAAATATGTTTACTTGACTGTATTTGTTACCAGAAAGGCTTATGGTCAACAGTAGACAATTAGTAGTTAAGTTTTTAGGAAGTCAAGTCATACATGGATTTTCAACTGTGGGGCAGGAGAGGATGTTGCTGCCCCATCCTCTCATTGTTTAAGGGTCAACAACGTATGTGAATACACACACTGACACAAGCACACACATGCTAAGGAAATCATGCTATTCTATTTAATACTATATAACATAGGGCGCCTGGGTGGCTCAGTTGGTTAAGCGACTGCCTTCGGCTCAGGTCATGATCCTGGAGTCCCGGGATCGAGTCCCGCATCGGGCTCCCTGCTCGGCAGGGAGTCTGCTTCTCCCTCTGACCCTCCTCCCTCTCATGCTCTCTGTCTCTCATTCTCTCTCTCTCAAATAAATAAATAAAATCTTTTAAAAAAATACTATATAACATAGTTATTTTCTCCTTTCAAAAGCGAAGTTTCAAGTCATATGTTTAAAAGCATTGTTTCTATTGTGGAATATAATTTATAAATAATTATAAAACATATCTTTATGGAATAAATTCATACCTTAGAAGCCTACTATAGATTTGTTCTTAGTCATAATCATTTCTCTGCTACAAGAAGTATTCACTAACATGCCTTTATAAAAATTATTCTCTCATTATTCCCCATGTATACTTTATCACTTATATTATTTCCCTTGATGATATGTTATATTTTGCTTTTTGTTCTTTATTTAATGAAATTATATTGTGTGTAATTATGAATGAAATTTCAGGTACATAGTATAATATCATTTGACTATGCGACAAGTTTTTATTCATCCTATTATGGATAACATGAATTTTCAGTACTTTGCTATCACAAACCAAACTGCTCTAATCATTCTTATACATCTATTTCTTATGTAAAACAGTGTGGGTTTCTCTAGGGTATATAACGTGGGCAAAATTGCTGTAACACAGGGCATGCATATTTTCCACTTTATTAGGAATGGCAAACTATTTTTCAAATAGACTAGACCAACCACATCATGCTTTTAGTAGTCTTTGAAGCATTTTTACTTGAATAGATACTTTGTTCTTTGTGTTTCTATTTCTTTAGCTGGGAATATAGGTTGTTTTCCTTTATTTATGATTACATATTATGCTACAGTAAATTTCTTTGCAATTTATATGCTGTGCCAAAATTTTTATTTTTCCCTCTAATCAATTCTTAGATTTTTAAATTATTTTGACCAAGAGTTTGATCAGTTTTGTGGTTCTTAATATAATTTTTATGCTTACATCCACTCTATTTTTGTAACAGTTTGCATATATCTATATTCCTTATCCATCTTATGAAGTATAGTGCTGTTATTAAAAGTCAATTGTACAATAATATCAAAGAAGAAATAGATTTGGCAGAGTCAAATATACCATGTATATATTTTTTTCTTTTGTATATCAGCCATTTCTTATAAATGGCGGTGTTACCCAGTTTCCCAGAATAGTAGAAATGCTTTTTCTACTCAAATTCTTTTCATTAGGACTTTGAAATTATGTTAGCCTGAAAACACTTTTTTAAGTATACATGATTTCTGGGATTATGTTTTATTCAAGAAAAAAGGATCATATTAAAACTTCCAAGAATCCTGTCCTGATGTACAGAAGAGTCAAGTGTTTCTGCTTTTATGACTAGAGCTAAGCAAAGCAATAAAGGTAAAACATGTTTATATAAGTAATCACAACATTTCTAAGTGAACTTTTAGGGCTGCCCAAACTGAAGTATACCTGGAAAAAAAATTGCAAGTTTAAAGAATTCTTAAAAAGGTCCTGCAATATATGTCAAATCTGCATGGGTTATTCTTAAACATATTTTAAAAGTTTTTTATAGCCATATATTTTCTATGAAATTCCCTTAGATTTTATTTCAAAATATATTTCCTTTTGGATGCACAGTTATTTTTAAAGGGTTAACCATGCAGACGAGTAAGTATGAATCAAGAATAACCATGCTGGGAATTAACCTCTAAGGGAAAGGTAAATCTACTGAGACTGCACAAGATGGAACAGAACTAATGCCACTCCATTTTATTTGGGTTGAATTGCCTACAACTAGAGCTGAGTTAACCAGAACCCTCGATTTCTTTCTTTCTTTTTTTTCCCCTTTACTAGTGGCCTGACTGATTTGATTTCAAGTCACCTGGGGTTTTAAGAAACAAAATCCTCCCCCATTAAAACTGGCTGGTGTTTATGACCACCACAGGGATGGTTTAAAAAACAATGAAAAAAGTATACTTATGAAAAATAAAGCTGGCTAATTACAGCAAATGGGCTTAATTTAAAAACCACAGGTGCCTCTTTTATAAGCTTTTGTTGAGCTCTTGCCCATAGCATGTTTATATGAAATGGATCAAACTGAAATCTTTGCTGTGGCCTGCTTTAAATGGGAAACATTTGGTTCACTTCTATTTAGAGTTCAGACCACATATGATGTCATAGAAATGATAAAACCTATAAAAGATTGTTTCTGCCTTGACAAATATTGCATCTGCTTCATTATTTATGGAACTTAAGTAAAATGATATCAATTAATGCCCTGACAAAGAACCTGTTTTCTATATATTTTAATTAAAAATAAAAAGGGTTTACTCTACAGTTCATATTATTTTACTTTTAGAAATCTGCAATATGAGAAGTATTAAGATATATTTAGTGAAAACATTTTTGCTAAAAAAAAAAAAACTTTGGTCACAGTGGAGATCTATATGCTTATAAGTAAAATATGTGTGATCTTATATTCTAGGACCTAAAATGTTTCCTCAGGTATATGTACACATTTTTCACACTTAACATTTCATTTGCAAGTTTATTTCATTTAACTTGATTGTTTAATAATATTCATCTCTTTAGTGATATAGCATTTCTTGCTATAAGGACCATGTAACCACAGAAGGAATGAGAATATCTGTTTGTTTGTTTGTTTTTTGCCTAACTCCTGACACATATATTTACTTGATATATTTGTCGTGGATGTGATAAGCTTTCAAATCTCCTTAGTCTAGGTGCTTACAGTTTAGGTTAGTTCCTTGGGGTCCTTGTATTTCTAAATCAAGCAGGCATCTAATCTTCTTCTTGTCCTTGTGTAGTTAGAACTTCTGGGCTACAATCAGAGATTTAGAACAGAATCACTTAAAGAGAATCAAGAAGGAAGCCAATGAGTCCCATAGATTACTCTCTTGAAATTAACCCAAAAAAGTACAGAGCACAGCCAAACATACATATTAAATGTTGCCAATTACTTTTCAATACAAACACTCTTTCATAAACAAATCACCTAAAATTCACTAAATAGCACCATTTCAGGTATCATATTGAATCTGTGCCTAGATTGGAATGAATTATGAAATCCCACAATTAGAGGTGTGCATCTATTTGCTTTTTTATTTATCAGGGAAAAATCCATGTAAGCTATTTTGGTTTGATTATCTTTTTATATTAGTTTTACAGTTATATTTGGACAGCATGGGCTATATTGCAGAATGAGACCCTCAGGTTCTTCATCTGTTAAATCAAGCTGACACATCCTCTCTTGTAGAGTTAGTGGAATTGCAAGGACCCAGTAAATAGTACAATTATGTTGTTGTTACTGTGTTAATCTATAAATTTATAGCATTTCTTGTTAGAAAAAATCACTCTATTTTGCAAAAATATTTTCTTTATCAACAATTACTAATTACAGAAGCTTTGGCAGTCATGTGCAAGTCTAGTATGTGCAGATATTGGTAGCAACTGTATGACAAAGATTTTACTATCTTTTCAGGAAAACTCCACGTAACTTTATTTCCATCAAAAGATATTTCCATCCTCATTATCTTATGTTTCTAAAATGGACAGTCCTGATTATTGAAAAAACATAAATAGGATTTTCCCATTATCATGATTAATCACTATCTGAATAATAGCAGATAGAGTTTATTTAGTACCCACTACAGTGCAAATGCTGTGCTCTTCTATAATAAACATGTTATTTCCAACACTTACAACACAGATATTATCCTCATTTTTGATATATAAAGTGAGAAGTGAGGAGGTTATGTAATTTGTCCAAAGTGACCAAAACGTGAACTGAATACAAGTTTGTCTGACTTCTGCTAGCCCGATTTTTCTAGAAATGCTGTCATCTTTCATTGAGGTTGGCTCAACTAGCTAATTGATATGGATAGACTTCTAAGCCTAGAACTAGTTTACCTGCATTTGGGAATTTTAACTAGGAATAACTATTGTTTAATCTGTTCTGTACTACCTTTGCTATAAGAGTATTCATTTGAGGGGTGCCTGAGTGGCCTAGTGGGTTAAGCATCTGCCTTCAGCTCAGGTCATGATCCCAGGGTCCTGGATCGAGTTCCACATTGGGCTCTTTGCTGAGCAGGGAGCCTGCTTCTCCCCTCTGCCTCTCTCTCTCTCTCTCTGTCTTTCATGAATAAATAAACAAAATCTTGTTTAAAAAAATAATATTCTTTGACTCATTTTATTCTTTTCTTAGGATATTGCTGACAACAGGAGAGCTTAAATGCTTTGCTCAGCAACAACATATTTTTCTAGCCATGGCTATAAGATACATTGCTGTTACTTCGTTCTCCTTTAAAGAGTGAGTGTAGAAAATTGAACTGCACACACTACAGAATAGTTAAGACTTTAAATATATATAATAGGAATGACATTTGCTAGTTCATCTGCCACTGAATTATAGAGCTTTAGAAGTGAAAGGGTCATCATAAACCAGTTCAAACTCAAGATTGCAGCCCAGAGGATTTTCAAAGAACTAGAACTACAAGATAGGTCTTACACACATAAATAGGATCTACCTAAAAGATTGAGATAAATGTCCTAATGCATTAAAATATGGGCTGAATGCAAGGTTCATTTGTTCTTTCAGTAATCTCTAAATGTCTCCTCCATGTCTCAGATGTTCTTTCAGGCCCTAGAAACCACGTGGTGAATAAAATAGATAAGGTTCCTGCTCTTCTGGAGCTTATTCCTTAGTGAAAGAGAAAACAATTCATAAGCCAGAGAACAAATAAATGAAAATACACTTCAGACTTTGATAAATGCAATAATGAACAAAGCGCCTGGAGACTGAATATAGTGTGTGTATGTGTGTGTGTGGGTGTGTGTGTATTTATGAAGGTATATGTGGAATACTTTAGGGAAAACCCACCTGGGGGATAGAACATGGAAACTGAGACCTCTTTGCAAAGGTAATATTTGAGACTCATTTATAATAACAAGGAGACTGCATAAAAATCTGGCATCAGAGTATTTCAGGAAATGCAAAGGCCCTGAGGTGTATAAAAGTTTGGAAAGTTTGAATAAATAGAATTAAGGCCAATACGGTTAAAAGATAACACAGAGGAAGCTTAAAATTTTCTACATAGGAGGGGCCTGAGGAATAAATCTGGAAGTAGAGTTGGGGGATTATCTTGAGACTTGTAAACACACTATTTTTAGTATGACTGCAAATTTACTGGGGACAACTTTGGGAAGACAGACAAAAATTGCAGGGATCTTAAAGCCCCCACTTTGGCATTCAGAAGCTACCCCATGCTGTTTGCATGGACGGAACTATGGGTGGAGGTCAGATCATCTATGTCTGGTTAAATCATGTAGGGCATGTTAGGTAGTTTACATTAAGTGATATGATATGTTTTACAATTTTCAAGGATCAATATGACTGCCATGTAAAGAAAAAGAGGGGAAATCTTTCTATTAAGAGATTAATGTTGGGGTGCCTGAGTGGCTCAGTCATTAAGCATCTGCCTTTGGCTCAGGTCATGATCCCAGGGTCCTGGGATCAAGCCCCACATTGGGCTCTCTGCTTGGCGGGAAGCTTGCTTCTCCCTCTCACACTCTCCCTACTTGTGTTCCCTCTCTCGCCGTCTCTGTCAAATTAGAAAAAAAAAAAAAGAGATTAATGTTTTATGGTTTGTTCATTCATTTATTTAATATCAGTTCCTATCATGAGCCAAACACTCTACTAGGCACTGAGGAAATAGTAATGAATACAACAAAATGAGGGCAGAAATATAAAAATAAACAGCACAAATATCAGAGGGTGGTAAGCGCTCATTCCAAACATAAAGCAGGATAATAGGATAGAAAGTGAAGTGGTAGTAGCATGTCTTGCTAATTTATGCAGGTGTTTGGGGAAGACATTGCTGATTATGTTATTTGGACACAAACTACAAGGCAATAAAGTAGCAAATAAGGTGGATATTTATCAGAAGGACATTCCATTGTAAGTACAAAGGCAGTGGGGTAATATTTTACGTATTTTTTCATTCATTTTGCCAAAAAAAAAATAAAAAAGAAGAGTCAGAATTTTGGCCTTCTATACATGGCATATCTGTTGATTAAATATATCAATATAAATATAGCATAAATTCAATATATATTGCAAAATCTTTAGTCACTATGTATTATAGCACCTAGTAGACTTCAAAAAGGACACTACCATTTAGAAAGTAGAAGAATGAGAGACCTACAGTAGTAATTCCCAAATCCTTTGGGATAAATATTGTCTTGTACCTCTGCCCTAGAGATAGGAAATAGTCCTTCTTTAGGACACAGTCCTGCATCTCCTCTAGCTCTTCAGTCCATTGTTTTTCATGGTTCTTGGCTTCTCTTTCTAGGAATTCCTTCCTTTTCTACTATCGCCCATGGCCTCATCTAAGGAATTTACTGAAGAATCTGCTCTCTTTTTTTTTTTTTTTAAGATTTTATTTATTTGAGACAGAATGAGAGAGATAGAGCTCACGAGAGGGGGGAGGGTCAGAGGGAGAAGCAGGTTCCCTGCCGAGCAGGGAGCCCGATGCGGGACTCGATCCAGGGACTCCAGGATCATGACCTGAGCCGAAGGCAGTCGCTTAACCAACTGAGCCACCCAGGCACCCCAGAATCTGCTCTCTTTAAAGGCTAAATAATATCCTGCTCATAAATGTTTGGGGCCTCAAAATTCCTCTTTGAAGTTTGAATATTTGTCAATAATTTAGTTTTACCATACTGGGTATTAACATTCTGGTTTTATTACTCATGCATCAGTCTGTGATTAATTGGATATTTCTGTTTTTATTATAGATGAAAATATTTTTCTTCATAAATATTTAAGATTAAACTACTAGGCACAGTGAACACAAAGATTCAGACACATTCCATGTCCCCCCAAAATTCTATTGAGGACATTGATAAGAATATCAAAAGTTATAACATTGGTTAAGTGCTGGTTGTGTAATAATGGTGGTGTTTGTTGTGTGCTGGCAGCAGGGAAGACTATCAATCTAGCACTGTAGATAAGAGAGAGATTTTTACACGTAGTATTTTTTTTTCCCTAAGCTCAAATAATAGAGAGTCATTAGTCAGAGGAAGAAGGGTGTTCTAAAAGAGAATGTGTAAAAGCAGAGAGCCCCTAGAAGTGGACATTCATCTGGAAAAAAAGCAAATGACCTTTCATGGCTGGAATATAGCCCAACTACTGGTAAGTGAGAGGAGGAGTTTAGTTGACATAGGTATAGTAAGCAATTTGGATTTTATCTTGAGGATAAGAGGGGAGACAATGATGCGTTAAACATAGGGATCAAGTTTAAGAATAAGTAAAGGATTTGCAGGTACTAAAGAAAGGAAGGAGTGGTAATATTGAAAGGCAAAAATCTAGAAAAGTTGATGGACTGAGTTTAAATGGTGACCATAGGGCATTGTGGAGAAAGATTGAGAAAGGGAAGGAGAGAGAGAGAGAGAGAAGCAAACCATAAGAGACTCAACTATAGAGAGTAAACCAAGAGTTGATGGAGGGATGGGGGGGGATGGCTAAATGGGTGATGGATATTAAAGAGGGCACTTGTTGTAATGAGCACTGGGTGTTATATTAAGTGATGAATCACTAAATTCTACACCTGAAACCAATTTTACCATATATATTAACTAACCATAATATAAATAAAAACTTGAAATAAAACAGTGAAAAAAAGAGAATGAAGAGCTGAGAGAGCTTCTTGACAGGGTGAGGGAAGGAGGACTGGAGAACAGTTCTCAGTTCTTATTTTACAAAGGATATTTGAAGAGGAGGAACTGATTTTGTATATGTGATGAGATTATCTGTGCTGAGACAGTGGTCTCTGTTTTATCCAAATGGATAGTTAAGTATAAATGTCTGAGGCTCAAAAGAAAGAGAACAACCTGTACATAGGTGATGTGAACCCAGGGGGATAGTTAGAGGAAAAGGAACTGGTAGAGAAGCAGGAAATGGTAAAGAGATACAAGAAAAGCTTTTTCATGGAAGTGAAGAGAGGAGGTATTATTGATGGAGAAGATTGTGAACAGTGCTGAGTTTCAAATAGAAGTCAGCCAAGGAAAAGATTCAGCAAACTTGGCCACTAGGAAATAATTGATTATCTTAGTGGGAACAATTCCAGCGTAATGTATTTATACAGATTTCTGAGGACTGAGATGGAAATGTAAGGCAAGAAAGTAGAGGTGATAGAACTTGGGACTAATATTTATTACACTTGATAATGAAAGAAGGGTATTAGGGCAACACTGAGATATTTATTAATGTCTAGAGAGACTCTAGCATTCTGTTTGGCAAATGTTGAGAAGTGGCAGTGTGGTGGAAAGGAAGATGATAAATTTTAAGTGATATTCCTCTGAGCAAGTCCCTAAGGGAGTGCCATGGATTGAACAAGGGAGAAATTGGAATCAAGTGAAGAAGCTAAAGGTGTGGGATTCTACTTCTTCTATTTATTTATTTATTTTTATTTTTTTTATTTTTTAAAGATTTTATTTATTTATTTGAGAGAGAGAAAGAGAGCACATGAGAGGGGGGAGGGTCAGAGGGAGAAGCAGACTCCCTGCTGAGCAGGGAGCCTGATGCGGGACTCGATCCCGGGTCTCCAGGATCATGACCTGAGCCGAAGGCAGTTGCTTAACCAACTGAGCCACCCAGGCGCCCAGATTCTACTTCTTTTAAATTGGAGGGGGAGACGAACCATGAGAGACTATGGACTCTGAGAAGCAAACTGAGGGTTCTAGAGGGGCGGGGGATGGGGGGATGGGTTAGCCTGGTAATGGGTATTATAGAGGGTACCTACTGAATGGAGCACTGGGTGTTATATGCAAACAATGAGTCATGGAACACTACATCAAAAACTAATGATGTAATGTATGGTGATTAACATAACATAATAAAATTTAAAAAAAGAAGTAGAAAGAGTATTTATGAAAATATACCTAGGGATTATTTCTAAGACTTTAAGTGGTAAAATTAAAGTTTTGTAGCTTTTAATTTATCTAAATATTTTGCTAAATATTTGATGTGCAATGATTTGCACTGCAGAGCTAAACAGCAATATGAATTCTCTGAAAAAAACCCACAATCAGAAAGAGCAGAAACAAGTAAGTATTGGTTGGATATATTAAATCAATTACCCTGTCTCAGAATGGGACTGAAAAATAATTACTTTGAGGAATTCCACTCTGACCTCAGAAAGCACAACATAATTGCCACATTTAGCCTGTATTTTATGTATTGTCAGTCTGATCTCCTTGAGGTTATAAGTTTTCAGTCATGATTTATGAAGAATAATAATTTGATCTGTTTTCATAACTTGTCTCTAAGTAGGAAGTACAAAGTGACTCTTCAGCACAAAATAGAAATGTTACTTTTTGCTCTATATTAAAATATACATCCAGCAAATAAATTTGATTTTTGCAATGATTATTCTTGGAAGCAGCTTTGCTTAGTAGATTACACAGCAACAATGATGCTACTAATAAATAGTGTAAATAAATGTATCTGTGTTTGTTACCTCCAAATTGATTCACTCTAACCCTCATAACCAAATATGAATCACAGACCTGTACCCCTGAAACAAATAATACATTATATGTTAATTAAAAAAATTAAAAAAAATAGAAAATGCAGATATCAATCATATAAATGGTAACAGTTTAAGAATATTATCATGTGAACCAAAGAGTTTAATCAACAAATATGGGCTTCTTGATACCTAAAGATACATGCCTAGGTGTGGGTTAAGTGAAAGAGAGGAGGCTGGAGGGAAGACACAGGAGCCAGGCTGTGCAGTTTAGTCTCTGGATACAGGACAGAAAGAGTTCGACCACTCTTGAAGGCTTCTGAGATTAGCACTCTAGATAATGTACCTGCATCATTCCTCAGGGTCAGTCTTTTGTATGGCTCTAGGCACAAGTCTTATTCTAAAATGACTAACTGCACAAGTTATGTGGCCTATTCTCCTCTCTGAAGTAGGTCCTCTTTCCTTAGGATGCAAAAATTCCTTTAGCAGAAGAAAAGTTAAAAACTCTTCCATTGTAAATGAGAGTTAATGGACTTAAAATGCAAATATGCCCAGGAAAGACAGCACTTTGAATATGACATAGTTTTATTAGAGACAATAACCACAAGCGCTGATTGGTATTAGCTTTGTTTTTTTCAAAGCTTAAAGGACATGGGGGTGAGGGGTAGGATAACTGCATAAAGGAAGGGCTTAGATTTATAAAAGATACGATTCACATTCAATTGCACCTGGCTTCCTGTACAAATCCAAGAGAAAGCCAAATTTGAAAATATTTTTCCCTTGTAGGAGCAAAAACAAATAAACAAAATTTTTATTAGATAAAAAAGTTTTTTGCTTGTTTTTAACTAGTCTCACTTCACATAAGGACATTTTGATACCAGTGATTTGTCAGTATACAAAAGAATTTGTTGTAAAAATTTCATCCTAAAACTTTATTTCATTTTGCATACCTAATGAAAGTTAAGTCATAAATACATTGGAACTTTTGTCCCTCTGTCAGCATAATAGGCCTTTTCATATTTTCTTTTCCTTCACACATTGACTATTAATAATAGTTATTTGCAAGTAAAGAACATACTATTTCAAATGACCACAATTTGAAATGCAAATATAATTCCCTAAAGTGTAATAGCAGGCACTTTAATGTTAGGGCTGTCTCTGACTTCTGTTTCCTTGTCTTGCTAGTTGTGAGACTTTGGGTAACTTATGGCTTCTAAGCTTCATTTTCCATACATATTTACTAACCACTTTGTGCACTGACTATCAAAAGATAAGATGCATATGTGGCACCATAGTAAATGCTCAGTAAATATTAGTGAAGAAGCCTGCCAATGATAAAGCAGGGAGTTGCTTACCTTTTAATAAATAGTAGAATAGTATTTGTTACCTATTAGTGTCATTTGGAAAATATTTTTTTTTTCTTGGATTTAAAATAGGTTTGAACGAATAAGTGCAAAGACAGCAATTTTTTACTATATATCTGCATAGTATGTATATATGGGTGGTACACATTTATTAGCAATAGATTTGGTAGTTTCAGGTAGTTTTTTTAGTTAACTAAGATAACATCTTTGCCATTAAACTCTATTTTTTGAAAAAAAATTATTTTTTGCATGCTATTGTATTTTCTAATAAATAGTGGTAGATGATTGGAAAGTGTCCACAGACCTAGGCTTCTGGAAATGAGTAAAGTTGGTGACAAGGGCCCTCGAGAGTATTAGGTAGACAGGATTTGGATCAGGCTACCAGGTATTTGGAGAGCCAAGAGTAAATGTGCCTGACATCCTCTGGGTCCAGGGTCAGTCAGCTCTAGGTCCTGATTTGTATCCACTAAACTGGTAATACGACTTTTTAGGTATAGAAAGTGGAAAGATTTCAAGAGATTTTTGATTCCTGCTTTCATAGAATCTACCTACTCAGATATGAAAACCAGACCTATATTATCTTAGAAAAAGGAAAACCTATTGTTTTGCAGTACCTTTAGAAAATGAGTTAATTAAAAAACAACAACAACAACAACAACAAAACACTTGCAAGAAAAAGTCTTCAAATATAATCAGGGTACTTCATAACAAATCATTTATGATTTATTATCTACTATGTTCTGTGCATTCTTTTTTTTTTAAGATTTTATTTATTTGAGAGAGAGAGAATGAGAGAGAGAGAGAGCATGAGGCGGGGAGGGTCAGAGGGAGAGGCAGACTCCTCGCTGAGCAAGGAGCCTGATGAGGGACTTGATCCCGGGACTCCAGGATCATGACCTGAGCCGAAGGCAGTCGCTTAACCAACTGAGCCACCCAGGTGCCCCTGACCTGAAAGAAATATTTAAAAAATAAAATTTTATTATGAAAATCATTCCTCCTATGCTCCTCTTATTCTCATTTCCATGTTCCACTTTACAGAGGCAATCACTTTGAACTATTTTTGCTTTTGGTTATTTCTTCCATATCTCTAAGTTTATACTGCTATTTCTTTTTATTTTATTGAGGTATAATTGACATATAACATTATATTAGTTTCTGATGCACAACTTAATGATTCAATATTTCTATATATTGCAAAATGATCACGATAAGTCTACTTAACATCTGTGATCATAGCCATCATCACACATAGTTAACAAATTTATTTTCTTGTGATGAGAACTTTTAAGGTTTATTCTGTTAGCTACTTTAAAATATACAATACAGTATTATTAATTATAGTCACCATGCTGTATATTATTCTCAGAACTTATTTATAACTAGAAATTTGTACCTTTTGACCTCTTCACCCATTTTCCCACACAACCCACTGCTTGCCTCTCTCTCTGTCAGTGACCAATCTGTCCTTTGTACCTATAAGCTTAGTGCTTTTCTCTGTTTTAGATTCTATATAGAAGTGAGATCATATGGTATTTGTCTCTGTCTGACTTATTTCATTTATCATAATGCCCTCAAGGGGTTTATTCATGTTGTCACAAATGGCAAGATGTCCTTTTTTTAAAAAAAAGATTTTATTTATTTATTTGACACAGAGAGAGAGCAGCAGAGGTAGAGGGAGAAGCAGGCTCCCTGCTGAGCAGAGAGCCCGATGTGGGACTCAATCCCAGGATTCTGGGATCATGACCTGAGCCGAAGGCAGATGCTTAACCAACTGAGCCATGCAGGCACCACAAGATCTCCTTTTTATAGAAGAATAATATTCCATTGAATGTATATACCACATTTTCTTTATTCATTCATTCATTGGTGGACACAGGTTGTTTCCATGTCCTGATTCTTGTAAATAATGCTGCAATGAATCTGGAGGCGCATATATCATTTTGAGTTAGTGTTTTCATTTTCTTTGGATAAAAATCCAGAAGTGAAACTGCTGGGTCATATGGTAGTTCTATTTTTTAATTTTTTGAGGAAACTCCATAGTGTTTTCCATAGCACTTGCACCAATTTATATTCCCACCAATATTGTACATAGGGGTTCCTTTTTTCTCCATAACCTTGTCAACAGTTCTATTTCTTGTCTTTTTGTTAGTGACCATTCTAACATTCTACAGAGAAGTTATCTCTTTATATTGTTATTTCTTGATGTGTTGATTTTAGACATTATCTAATTATTTCTTGTATGGAAATCACCATTATTATCTTCCCTGACTTCTTTTCTACAGCATTAATATGGATGAAGGTAAGAATGGATATTGGGAGACAGATAGTGTTTCTCCCACATACAGTTTTTGTTTTATCCTGAGATTTGTGATTGTCTTTTTTCTAAAAATCTTTACTTCCAGGTGTGTTTGGGAGTGTGTGTGTGTAAATATGCATTTGTTAGTATTAAACATATTATATCAAATATTTGAGGGTTTTTTTTTTTTTTCTAAAGTCCTCCTACATAGCATGTCCATCTTCTGAGTCATCTGCATGTACTTTAGGCAGTTCCTCTGATCTTGAGTTCCTATCCATTCTCTCCTGAGAAGCAAATACTATTTTCTGATCACATGTCCTTCCTTTCTTTCATACTTTCTTATTTGCTGCAATACAAGGTAGGTGGGAGAGAGATACCTGCATATCTTAAAATGTTTCATCCGAAACTTACTGCTTGTTTAAAACTTTTGAAACATTTTTTAAAACAATTATAAGTTTACAAAAAAGTAAATATGGTACAAACAGGCACAGTACAAATAACTTTATACTTCTAACAAGAAGAAAGTATAAATAATGTTTTTCTTCCCTCCTTCCTTCTCTTCCTCCTTCTTTTATTCTCCATTATCTCCCTCCTCTTTCCTTCCTTCCTTCTTTCCTTCCTTCCTCCTTCCTTCCTTTCTTTTTTCCTTCCTTCCTTCCTTCGAGCGTATGGAAAACAATTTATCATGCTAATGGACATCAAAAGAAAGCTGGGGTGGCAATCCCTATATCAGAAAAATTAGATTTTAAACCAAAGACTGTAGGAAGAGATGAGGAAGCATGCTATATCATAATTAAAATGTCTACTCAATAAGAAGATCTAACAATTATAAATATTTATGCCCTTAACATGGGAGCAGCCAATTATATAAACCAATTAATAACAAAATTAAAGAAATACATTGAATATAATACAATAATACTAGGGGACTTTAACACCCCCTCACTGCAATGGACAGATCATCTCAGCAGAAGATCAATAAGGAAACAAAGGCTTTGAATGACACACTGGACAAGATGGACTTCATAGATATATTCAGAACATTCCATCACAAGGCAACTGAATACACATTCTTCTCAAGTACACATGGAACATTCTCCAGAATAGATCACATCCTGGGACACAAATCAGGTCTTAACCAGTACCAAAAGACTGGGATCATTCTCATCATATTTTCAGACCACAGTGTTTTGAAATTGGAACTTAATCACAAGAGGAAAGTAGGAAAGAACTCAAATACATGGAGGCTAAAGAGCATCCTATTAAAGAATGAATGGGTCAACCAGGAAATTAAAGAAGAATTAAGAAAATTCATGGAAACAAATGAAAATGAAAACACAACCATTCAGAACCTTTAAGATACAGGAAAGGCAGTCCTAAGAGGGAAGTATATAGTAATACAAACCTTTCTCAAGAAACAAGAAATGCCTCAAATACACAACCTAACCTTACACCTAAAGGAGCTGGAGAAAGAACAGCAATTAAAGCCTAAACCCAGTGGGGGAAGAGAAATAATAAAAAATAGAGCAGAAATCAATGAAATAGAAACCACAAGAATAGTAGAACAGATCAACAAAACTAGAAGCTGGTTCTTTGAAAGAATTAATAAGATTGATAAAACCCTGGCCATACTTATCAAAAAGAAAAGAGAAAGGACCCAAATAAACAAAATCATGAATGAAAGAGGAGAGATCACAACCAACACCAAAGAAATACAAACAATTATAAGAACATATTATAAGCAACTATATGGCAACAAATTAGGCAATCTGGAAGAAACAGATGCATTCCTAGAGACATATAAACTACCTGAAACAGAAGGAAATAGAAAACCTGAACAGACCCATAAGCAGCAAGGAAATTGAAGCAGTAATCAAAAATCTCCCAACAAACAAGAGCCCAGGGCTGGGTTCCCAGGGGAATTCTTCCAAACATTCAAAGAAAATTAATGCCTATTCTTCTGAAGCTGTTGCAAAAAATAGAAATGGGAGGAAATCTTCCAAACTCGTTCAATGAGGCCAGAATTACCTTGATCCCAAAACCAGACAAAGACACCACCAAAAAGGAGAATTAGAGACCAGTATCCCTGATGAACATGGATGCCAAAATTCTCACCAAGATACTAGCTAATAGGATCCAATAGTACATTAAAATGATTATTCACTACAACCAAGTGGGATTTGTTCCTGGGCTGCAAGTGTAGTTCAACATCTGCAAATCAATCAATGTGACACACTACATTAATAAAGGAAAGGACAAGAGCCATATAATCCTCTCAATAGATCCAGAAAAAGCATTTGACAAAGTGCAGCATCCTTTCTTGATTAAAACTCTTCACAGTCTAGGTATAGAGGGAACATATCTCAATATCATAAAAGCCATCTATGAAAAACCCACAGCAAATATTCTCAATGGGGGAAAAACTGAGAGCTTTTCCTCTCTAAGGTCAGGGACAAGGCAGGGATGTCCACTCTCACCACTGCTGTTCAACATAGTACTAGAAGTCCTAGCCTAGCTATCAGACAACAAAAAGAAATAAAAGGCATCCAAATAGGTAAAGAAGTAGTCAAACTCTCTCCCTTTGCAGATGACATGATACTCTACGTGGAAAACCCAAAAGACTCCACCAAAAAATTTCTAGAACTATACAGGAATTCAGCAAAGTGGAAGGATATAAAATCAATGCACAGAAATCAGATGCATTTCTATATACTAACAATGAGACAGAAGAAAGAGAAATTAAGAAGTCAATTCCATTTAAAATTGCCTCCAAAACCATAAGATACCTAGAAAAAGATCTGTACTCAAAAAACTATAGAACACTCTTGAAAGAAATTGAGGAAGACACAAAGAAATGGAAGTGTTGGCGAGGATGCAGAGAAAGGGGAACCCTCTTACACTGTTGGTGGGAATGCAAGCTGGTACAGCCACTGTGGAAAACAATATGGAGGTTCCTCAAAAAGTTGAAAATAGAGCTACCCTACAACCCAGTTTCATGCTCATGGGTTGGAAGAACAAATATTCTTAAAATGTCTATGCTACAAGAGCAATCTACACATTCAATGTAATCCCTATCAAAATACCATCAACTTTTTTCACACAGTTGGAACAAATAATCTTAAAATTTGTATGGATCCAGAAAAGACCCTGAATAGCCAAAGAAATGTTGAAAAAGTTGAAAACTGCTGGGTATTTACCCCGAAGATGCAAATGTAGTGATCCAAAGGGGGACCTTAACCCCAATGTTTATAGCAGCAATGTCCATGATAGCCAAACTATGGAAAGAGCCCAGATGTCCATCAACAGATGAATGGATAAAGAAGAGGTCATATATGTATATGCGCACACACACACACACACACATATACACACACACGATGGACTATTACTCAGCCATCAGAAAAAGATGAAATCTTGCCATTTGCAATGATATATACATTATATAAAATATAAAAAATTATATAATTGTGCATTCATTTATTTAATGTGTACTAGTACATTCACTTATTACTCCTATTTTGCCTTTCTTAGGACAAATAATGTTTCTCTTCTGCATATAAGAAATCTATGCTATTGGATGCTAATTGACTCACACCTAGGAAGTGATGTAATTGGTAAATTTTCTAGATCAAAGAAATTCTTTTTAATCAAGGTATAATTTTCTATAATATTGGGCTGTCTACTGGGGCATCTGATTCCTGATTTCAGCTCAGGTCATAATCTCAGGATCATGAGATCAAGCTCCATGCTCAGGCTGGAGCCTCCTTGAGTTTTCTCTCTCCATTTGCCTCCCACCACCCAGCTTGTGCTCATGCACATGCTCTCTATCTCTTAAAAAAAATTATTGCATTGCATAATTTATTTTATTATGCTTTTATGATTGGGTATTCAAAATTTATCCTGTTTGGATTGTTTTGTTTGTTTAGATTCTAAGAACTATAAATGCCTAATCAAAATTTAGGAGAATTTAAATCTTAGTAATTTTGCTGATGTATTTATACAACAATTATTTTAAACATTTTCTCATAATCTAAGTCATGAATATGCAGAAAATTATGACACCTCCAAGTGCTTCAAAACTAAGTGTTCACTGCATGTTTTGCACTTGTAAAGTGTTATGGGATATAAAAATAATAAAATTCAAGAACTCATTTCTCTAGAAAATTGCATGTGAAATAAAGACAATATTTACAAACATACGTTTAATTTCATTCATATTACAACTTTACAAATAATGAGTAAAAATGTAGGAAAAAATGAATTTCAAGAAGGTTACTCAGCCAAAACTTTTTGAAGGAGATGAGTTTTTAGCTACTTGTAGCAGAAGAGGAGGAGAAATTACTGTTGGAGATCAGAAATACAAAGATATTTTATTGTTATCTGCCAATGAAGACAGAGTACAAAATCTCACCAACTCTTAAGCATACCTCCCTTATATACATTTTCTCCACATTTATGATAAATTTAATTTTCAAAAGTTATTTATTACCATGGGCCAGTTCCTGCATGATTTTTGAGCAAAGTTTTCATGGATAAATTTAATCATAGTTACAGTAGTTCTTTGTCTTAGACTATATCTGGAGCTTCCACTCATTTGAAGTGTATAATTTTTTATAAAAGATTGCAGCTATGAAATAGCCTCCTGTTATAAGCAAATCATAACAATGAAAAATATCACCTCTATTTTAGTACCTGTATGAAATTATCAGTAGTATTTCAGGTAGATGAAAAAGTATACATTGACATTTAAATCTAGTGTATATTATGCTTCTTTTATATTTTTGATTTAGTGATGTGAATCTTCATATAACTTTGTTTTTTACTCTACCTATTATAATTATAGGGAATAAATTTCATAGAATAAATTGAGCTCTTAGGGAAATTTTATTACTTGAAACATCTTCTGGGGGAAAAATAAAGATTATATATTCTCATAACCACATAGAAAGATTCAAGTTTTCAATTGCTCTCAGTTTTTTAATAGACAAGTCTCTCCAAAAGATAAATAATAATATTTGCCCTTTGGGCCAAGCTAATGTTATACTCTCAGAAGCTGTGGTTAAATTCAGGCTCTGAGTATCATCTATAGTTACAATTCTAGCAAGTCCTGCACTGCCATCCTGTGTGTCCAGATGAAAGAACTTTCTGGTTGTCCACAGTTCTCATGATAAAGAGGTCAACTTCACCTTTAGATCTAACCTTCTGTTTGGCGATATGTGTTATGTAGGTTTTGGGAATAGATTGGTTTCTCTATAGAATATTTGGGGTCTGCCACTGAATAAAAGAACCAAACATGATCTTCAATAGAAGCTGTGCTTGTGTGTAGAATAAGATAGGAGTTGGCCTTCTTTGTGGTTTATTTCTTCAAGGCCTTTTTAAACACCCAACTCCTCTTCTGCTTTTTGAGGTAGCCCTGTGAAAGTTTAATAAGCAGTTTGTGGAATCCTTAAGGAATGCAAGCCTTTTTGTGTTCTACTGTTGAATTATGGAACTGATTCTCACTTGATGTCAGAAGTGCTACCTCTATTAATAAGTTGACAACTGTTCCAAATACATCTTTGAAGAACATTTTTGAATTGGAGAAATAGACCAGAATAGAAATATAAACAAAGCAAAAAGTAGAACAGCCTTTTACAAAAATTTTTCTACTTTTTGCCTAGTGACAATATGACACTAGGCAGCAAGTTTGTTTTAAACAGCCTTCTCCAAGTTCTTCTTTTTTTTCATAAAGTTTATTTCTCAGGGCAGTTTTGGGTTTACAGAAAAATTGAACACTAAGTACAGAGAATTCTCATATATCCCCTCCTTCCTCCTGCCTGTTGCCTCTCCTCAAGAGTGTTTTCAATTATTAATATCTTGCATCGATGTGATACATTTGTTACAATTGATGAACTAATATGATACATTATATTTAACTATAGTTGTAGTTCCCCTTAGGGTTCACTCTTTGTGTTGTAAATTTTAATAGGTTTTTGACAAATACATATTCACCAGTAAAATATCATACAAAATAGTTTTACTGTCCTAAACATGGTATGTGCCCCACCTATCCATCCTTTCCTCTCTTTTTTTTTTTTTTAATTATTTATTTATTTGACAGAGATAGGGAGCACAAGTAGGCAGAGCGGGAGGCAGGGGGAGAGGGAGAAGCAGGCCCTCTGCTGAGCAGGGAGCCCAACGCAGGGCTCGATCCCAGGACCCTGAGATCATGACCTGCACTGAAGGCAGCCACTTAACCGGCTGAGCCACCCGGGCACCCCTCCTTCTTCTTTTCTTCCCAACTCCTGGCAACTACTATTTTTTTTACTGTTTCTATAGTTTTGCCTTTTCCACTATGTCATATAGTTAGAATCATATGGTATGTAGCTTTTTCAGACTTGCTTCTTTCACTGAGCATTATGTATTTGAGTTTTTTCCATCTTTTTATGGCTTGATAGGTCACTTGCTTTTATCACAGAATAATATTCCATTGTATGGATATAGCACAGTTTATTCATTCACCTATTGAAAGATATTTTGCATAAAATTTGCATGCTATTTTTGGATATAACCAGTTATGTACAGGATTTTATGTAGATGTAAGTTTTCAACTTAATTGGGCAAATACCTATGAGTTTGATTGCTGGAATGTATGGTAAAACTATGTTTAGCTTTGTAAAAACAAACAACAAAATCCCACCAAACTGCCTTCAAAGGCAGTGGTGCCATTTTGTATTACTACCAGCAATGAATGAGAGTTCCTGTTGCTCCATATCCTTGCCATCATTTGGTGGTGTCAGTGTTTTGGGTTTTAGCCATTCTAACAGGTGTGTAGGGCCATCTTCTTTTAATTTGCAATTTCGTAATGATATATGTGATCACACATCTTTTCACAAGCTCATTTGCCATCTGTATCTTCTTTGGTGAGGTATTTCAGATCTTCTGCCTACATTTTTTTTTATATTGGGGTCTTTGAAAACTCTCCTTATTGAGTTTCAGGAGTTCTTGCATGTTGGGGGAATACAAATTCTTTACAGATAGATATTTTGCAAATATTTTTTCCTAATCTGTGAGTTGTTTTATCATGTTCTTATCAGTATTCTTTGTAGAGAAGTTTTAAATTTTAATGAAATACAACTTTTTTTTTTTTTTTGTAGATCATGCTTTTGGTATTTTATCTAAAAACTCATTGCTAATAAATAAATAAATAAAATAAAAAATCATTGGTAACTCAATGCCCCTTTGATTTTCTCTTATCTTCTAAAAGTTTTTTTTTTTGTATTTTCTACATAGATAATTATGTCATTTGCAAACAAAGACAGTTTTATTTCTTTTTTTCCCCAATATGTATATTTTTAAATTTCCTTGTCTTGTGTTTTTTTTAAGATTTTTAAAATTTATTTATTTGAGAGAGAGCATGAGCGGGTGGGGAGGGCAGAGGGAGAGGGAGAAGTAGACTCCCCACTGAGCAGGGAGCCCAATATAGGGCTTGATCCCAGGACCCCAGGATCATAACCTGAGCTGGAGGCACACTCTTAACCAACTGATCCACCCAGATGCCCCTCCTTTTCTTGTCTTATTGCATTAGCTAGGGCATCCAGTATGATGGTAAACAGAAGATGTAAAAAGAAATATCTTTGCCTTGTTCTTGATCTTAGGGGAAAACATCTAATTTCTCACCATTAAGTAGGATGTTAGCTGTGGGGTGTTTATTTATTTGTTTTTTGTTGTAGTTTTTGGTGGGTTTTTTTGGTGGGGGGTAGATGCTCTTTATCAAGTTGAGGAAGTTCTTTTCTATTCCTTCTGGAGGCTTCAGGGAGTGGGGATATGTTGCCTTGCTTTATCCAGATTCAGAGGTCTTTTCCATTTCTTGGATTTCCAGCATCTTTAAAGTCCATCACTCCAAACCTCTACTTTCATTGTTGCATCTACTTTTTCTGAATTTGATCCTCTTAACTTCCTCTTCATAAGGTCCTTGTGATTACATTGGGCCCACAAAGATAAACTGGGTTCATCTACACATCTCAAGAACTTAATCATACCTACAAAGTCCCTTTTGCCGTGTAAGATAACATATTACTGCTTTGAGGGATTAGAATCATCTTTGGAGGCCTTTATTTTGTCTATCATAATAACATCCCTTGCTTTCATCTTTGCTATTTAAATTTTCCACATTCCTTTAAATTCAACTGAAATATCACTTCCATGGTGAAATTTTTCCTGAACTATTTAATGGGTTTTATTTCCTTTTTCCTTTTCTTTATATACAGTGTATATATTTTCACCCTGGACCTATTTATATTTGCTTGGACTCACTAAAAATTCTCTTAACTCTTTTTGTTATCTTTAGTATCACTCTTCATCAAATTTCTTCTTTATCATTTATAATAAGACTCTGAAAATATTTATTCATTCAACAGATACTTATTGTGCCCTTATTAAATGACAAGTCCTGTGATAGACAAGAGGAATAACAATGTAAGCAAAAGAAACACCTTTCTTAATAAGTACAAATCACAAAAATATTTAATTGTAATATGGGATAGATTTAATGGAAATCAGATTATATGAAATTATATAGTAGAACTGAGCTGGTCTGGTGGGGGCAGGAGTAGCGGTAGTGATGATGATGATGGAGGTCAAGGAGAGCTTAAAGTTTTGCAAGGATATTAAAGTGATACTTGAAGTTTGTGAGATATTCCAGGCAAAGAGAACAGTATATGCAGAGATTTTGGGGCAGGACAAATACTCAAGGAACTGAAAGAAAGTTGGAGTGACCAGCTGTGGAGAAATAAAAAGAATGCCATGGAATGGGCTTTAAATGTAGGCAAGGGCTAGATCTCAAAGGGCCTTTAAAGCCATGTTACCAGTTCTTACTAGCAACTGTGGGTTTTAAGCAGTGAATCGTCATGATTATATCTAAGTTCTAAAGGAATCACTGTGATAATTGAATTTGTTTTTTAAAAATATTTGATATTTCCTTATAGCCTGATTATATCTTAAAATAATTCTTCATACTACCTTCTATGCATCTCTACTGGTTAAGAAGAGTTTGTCAAGATTTTCTTCTTACAGTTTTTAATTTAGAGAAAAGAGCATACGTAGTTTAAATATGATTTTTCATACGTTGAAAAGCTCCTAAATTAGGAATATGAGTGTAGCCTCTCCTTCTGTTGTTCCCTACCTCTACCTTCTACACAGAGTACACAGAGCCTCAACTTCTCCCTCACACACAGTCACACACCCACACACAAGTGAGAGTCACCAAACTATATGCTAAAGTCTAAACTCATTCAGATTTCATTTCTGTAGACTCTTCTTTACTACTACTCGCCTCATGGCACTATTTGCCATTTTCTTAACACATCATAAACCTCAGAATATGTATTCATGAGTTTTCAACCACATTATGCCATCAGCCTACATTAAAGTTTAAATAACCTTACTAAATTCACTATTGAATAAATACATCATCCCATGCATTGTCTTTATATTGAGAGTATATAAGAAACATTTGTCTCATGATCTTCTGCTAAATAACTAGTTGTCTTTATGTCAGAGACACTGTATATATCATTTACAAATTGTACTTTCCTTTTTGACTTTGTCCTTAGGTGGCTTAGACCTGTATTTAAAATGCAATTCAACTATATTGATCCACTAGGAAATATTGTGCAAGCTATTCTTACCATTGGAATTATTTTCCTATTTTTTATTTTTCTAGGATTATATGAGCTATTATTTTAATCATCTTATACCTCATATACATGTTTATGTTACTTTTGTATTGCAAAATGTATCATAAAAGTCCATAAAGCAGCTATATTAATAAATTATTAAATGAACACCAATATAACCACCTATGAGAACAAAAATTACATTATCAGCCCACCAGCAACTCTTTGCATGACAATTCTTATTGACAACTGCTTCCTGCCACCTAAAGGTAAAGAATATTCTTACATTTAAGCAATATTCTGATTTATATGGTAATCATTTCATTACTTTTACTTACCTGTATAATTAGAATCTTTTAGTATGTTGTGTCTGGGTTTTCTGGATCAAAAATATATTTTGTGATTTATCCATGTTATTGCACTTAATATTTCTATAATTTCTATAATAGTTTTCATAGCTAATGTGTTTTCTATTAGTTTTGACAAACTGTGAATTTCAATTTTATTGCAAAATTTCTTATGTATTCTTATCTTTTAAATTTCTGTAGGATATATAGGCATATTTACTTTGATTTATTCCTAATACTGTTTTATTTTTTACTTTCCTCTTTCAATAATCATTGTGCTAGAAATCTATCAATTTTATTTTTTCAAAGAAGCAATTTGCCAATTTCACATTCATATTCTATTACAATTTTCATTCTTTATTTCTTCCTTCTATTTTTCTGTTTTATAGTTCTTTTTCTAGTATTTTTAAGTTAATCCTCAGCTTATTATTTTTCTGCCATTTCACTTTTTCATATGTTGTATTTAAGCTATAAATTTTCATGTAAGCACCATTTAATTTCTCTTGTAATTTCTTCTTCAACACATGGATTATTTAGGAGTATTTTTCTTAATTTCCAAATATATGAAGTTTGTTAACTTCTAGTTTCATTATCCAGTAAAATACATTGGCTGTATCATTTCAATTTTATAAATTTTTTTTTGACATTTGGACCAGTATATTGTCAAATTTGCAAATAATCTTTGTACAATAGAAAACAATGTAAATTCTGCAACACTGGCAATATCCTATATATATGTGTATTTGGTCAAGTTTGTTTAATGTTTTACCAACTCTCCTAAATCATTACTTTTTCTGTAAATATCATGTTAAAGATCTCTCACTGTAACTATATATTTATTTATTTCTCCTCATAGCTCTGCCAATTCTTCCTTTTGTATTTTCAAGACATGATTAAGTGAAAATTTATTTATTAAATTTATTTATTAAATGTTTTTGGTATTTTAAACATTTTAACTCTGTGATAAAGATTCTTGAAATGTCTTGAAACACTTCTGCCTTGAAGTGTATTTTCTCTATTACTTTAATATATTTATATGCATTGCCTTTAGTAGTTGCATGTATATCTTCATCTTTTATTTTCAACTTGTCTATATCATTAGTTTTTCAAAGTATATTTTACAAACAGCACACTTTCGTTTTATTCAGTAAAACAATCTTGTCTTTTAATTGAACATTTATTCCATTTAATGTAATTAGTGGTATGCTGAATTTAAATCTACCACCTTAATACCATCTTTCTATCTTTCTCTGTTCCATTATCTTTCCATTCTTGCCCTATTTACAAATAATTATTTGTTATTATTTTAATTGTCAATTTGGAAATATTCAGAAGTGGGATTGCTGGATCATACTGTGGTTCTGTTTTATTTCTGAGTAACTTTCATACTATTTCTCCATAGTGGTTGAATGAGTTTACATTCCCATACACCAGTGGTATACAAAGCTTCCATTTCCTGCACATCCTCACAAGCATTTGTTGTCTTTTGTCTTTTTTTTTTTTTTAAGTAGGTTCCATGCCCAGCATGAAGCCCAAAGTGGGGCCTGAACCCACCACCCTGGATCAAGACCTGGGATGAGATCAAGAGTCGGATGCTTAACAGCTCGGACTACCCAGGCGCCCTTCTTTTGTCTTTTTTATAGTAGCTATGCTAACAAGTGTGAAGTGATATCTCAATGTGGCTTTGATTTGCTTTGCTCTAATGATTGGTGAGGTTGAGTATCTTTTCCTGTAGCTGTTGGCCCTTTGTATGTCTTCTTCGGAGAAATAGTTATTCAGTTATTTTGCCCATTATCTATATCTATCTATCTATGATCTATCATCTATTATCATCTATCTATCATCTATCTATCATCTATATCATCTATCTATCGTATATCTATCATCTATCTTCTATCTATTTTTGCTATTGAGCTGTATGAGTTATATAATTATATGTTAATAATTTTGGATATTAACCCCTTTTATCATATGTAGTTTTCAAAGATTTTCCCCGTTCTGTAGTTGCCTTTTCATTTTGTTAAATGTTTCCTTTGCATGCAGCAGCTTTTTAGTTGGATATAGTCCCACTTGTCTGCATTGCTTTTGATGCCTTTGATTTAATGTCAAATAAGAAATAATAATAATTGCCAAGACCAATGTCCAGAGGAGATTACTCCCTATATTTTCTTCTAGGAGTTTTATGGTTTCAAGTTCTATGTTCAAATCTCTAATCCATTTTGAGTTGATTTTGTGTATGGTATAAGACAGAGGTCCAGTTTCACTTTTGTGTATGGATATCCAGTTTTCTCAACACCAATTACTGAAGAAACTATCCTTTCCCTATTGTATATTCTTGGGTCCTTTGTCAAAAATTAATTAGCTGTATATATGCATGGATTTAGTTCTGCGCTATTTTCTTCTGTTGATCTGTGTCTGTTTTTATGCTAATATCATAATGTTTTGAGTACTATGGCTTTATAGTATAATTTGAAATTAGGAAGTGTGATGCATCCAGCTTTGTGCTTCTTTCCCAAGATTGTTTTGACTGCTTAGGGGCTTTTATAGCTCCATATAAATTTTAGGATAGTTTGTTCTCTTTCCAGAAGAAATGCCACTGGAATTTTCATAGGAACTGCATTGAATCTATAGGTAATTTTGAGTAATATAGACATTTTAACAATATTAATTCTTCCAATCTATGAACACACAATTTCTTTCCATTTTTTTCATTGTATCTTATAGGGCTATGGAACCAAGAAGCTTGTGTTCAAATCCTGTTTTTATCATTCACAGGTGGTGTGACATTGAACAAATTACTTAAAATTGGAGTGCTTTAATCTCCTAATCTATAAAAATAGAGATGGTAATAAATAAATTGATTTCATAGGACATTATGAAACATTTATAGAGAACTTAGTGCTTAGCACAATAGATGAACTATTTATAATATGCCAAAGAAAATGTTTCTTAAAAAAATTTAAAGAAGTTGTGATTTTTTTGTATCAACTTAGTTGGACCATGTTGCTCAGATATCTGGTCAAACATCATTCATTTCATTCATTATTCAAACATTATTCTGGGTGTTTCTGTGAGGGTGTTTTTGTATAAGATTTAAAAAAAAAAAAGTGAAAGTAAGATTATCAAAAAAATCAGTGGACTTTGAGTAAAGCAGATTTCGCTCCATAATATGGATGGGCCTTATCCAATCAGTTAAAGATCTGAATAGGACAAAAGCTGACCTCCCCCAAGCGAGAATAAATTCTGATGGGATGCTGCCTTCAAACTTCAACTGCAACCTCAGCTTTTCCCTGGATCTCTAGTCTGTAGGACCAACCTATAGATTTTGAACTTGCAGGACCCAATAATCACGTGATCCACTTCTTTAAATATAGTTTCTCTTTCTCTCTCTCTCTCTCTACCAGTGTGTGTGTGTGTGTGTGTATGTGTGTAGACACACACAGATACAGGTACAGACATGTCCTATTATAGTTGACTCTTGAATAACACAGGTTAGAAATGTGCAGGTCCACTTATGCATAGATGGTTTTTGATAAATACAGAACAGTACTGTAAATGTAATTCCTTTTTCTTTATGACTTTAATAATTTTTGTAGCTTAGTTTATTGTAAGAATTTAGTATATAATTATTATTTTATTATTTATTTTATATTATTTATTTTATTATTTTGTTTTATTTATCTATTACAAAATATATGTTAATCAATTATTTATGTTATTGATAAGACTTCTTGTCAAAGGTAGGCTATTGTAGTTAAGTTTTGGGGGAGTCAAAAGTTATACATAGAATTTTGACTGCGTGGGGGTCAGTACTTCCAACCCCCACATTGTTCAAGGGTCCACTGTAGTTCTATATCTCCGGAGAACCCTAATATAGATATCTAATATTTCCACATATTTTCTCATTTTTCTAATAAAAACGATGTAGCTGGATGGTATGAAATTCAGCACAATGAAATACAGTACAACATCTTGATTTTTATTAGTTTGGACAGTGGCCTCCAACTATTTTGATAGGGCTTATCTCATGTTTTTTCTATTGATAATAAGTGTGGCATAATAAACTCTTAAGGTGGCCTATTATTCCCTCCTTCTACTCTTCATGCTCTTGTGTAATATACTCTCTTGAAATATGGGTGAGACCAATGACTTAACTTCTAACCAGTTGAATAGAGAAAAGGTGACAGGATGTATGTATTTATGTGCATGTAGTTATGTTACCTAGATTGTATTGCCTGCCTCCTGTACTCTTTCTCTTCCTTGCTGGCTATGAAGAAGGAAATGGTCATGTTGGGGAATCCCACCTGCAGGTGGTTTCTAGGAGGTGAGAGCTGCCCTAGTCAACAGCCTGCAAAAGAACTGAAGCTCTCAGTCCTACAATTGCAAGTGGGTGCTGCTAAGAGCCGCATGAAGGGGCAAACACAGATTTTTACCTAGTTAACACTCCAGATAAACATCAGGTCTGCTGACAATTATAGCATGGTCGAGCACCCTGCTTAAAGCATGCCTAGACTCCAAACCCACAGAAAATGTGAGATAATAAATGTATTGTTTTAAGCTGCTAAATTAGTGATAATACTATTATACAACAATAAGTAACTAATAAAATAACATTTTATTACAACATCTATAAGAAAGATTATGCAAGTTTGGAATTATGACATATTTACTTTGTTTTACATAATTATAGTTATCTGTATTTCTCTATGTTCTCAACATACATTCTTGGGAACCTTAAATCCTGGATTCCTTCCCTGCCTTCTTTCTCTAATATATCTCCCTCACAACCTGCCAATAATAAGGGGAGAAGAAGAAGTAAGAGAAGGAGAAGAAGTAGGAGAAGAAGAAAAAGGAGAAGGAAAAAGAGGAGAAGGGGAAGGAAGGAGATACTTAGCTTCTTGTGCATACCTCTGGTACACCACTGATTGCTTTGTGTCGACCTAATTAGTTTCCCAATTTTCCCAAATAGGCTGCAAGGAGATCAGAAAAGATGTTTTAGTTATGTTTATATACCAAATTGCCAGGAACATGATAGGTATTCAATACATGTAAATTAAATGGAAATATTTAATTAAAAATGTTACATGAAGAATATTTTCTTACACTTAATGCAAAGAACTGCAAAATTTTACCCAGAGAAATTGAATTTCACCAAAAAATTTGGACATTTGTTCTTTTTTATTGCCATAGTAACAATGCACTTTTCAGTGTGTCCTTATAATATTCATCAGTTTTCCTTTTTGCTGTCTTTAAAAATAGGAAGAAAACACACTGTCCATCTGGAAAGAAAAGGAAATAATAAGTACAGCATTAAATATAATTTAAAATAACATGTGTGATTATTTTTACTGGGTGTTCCTATGCCTAAAAATAGGAAAAGATGTATTTTATGGTATAATATCCTTAGTCTGAAAATTCATGGGAAAATTCATGACCACTCACATGTATTAACCACTCAACATGATGATTTTCAGGTTTTATGACTATTTTTATAAGAAACACAGTGACTTAGGCACTGAACTTTTTTGTTTTTTTGACAATCTCACAAACCTCAGGTTATCTGTAGATCTTACGTATCCTTTTTGTAATGTCCTGCCTCACTAAATATATCAGACCAATACAGCTCTTCTTTTTAGGTCACTTCCACCAAAACTTACACCAACTAATGTTAGTACGTGTTTATTGCATCTAATTTGCTATGTGTCTGACTTGCAGGACTACTTCTCATTTTAGTAACATATGTAAAGTAAAAAAAATTGAATTTAGTTTATGTAAGAGACTGATTTGGCAGTATATTTCACAAAAAGAAAAAAATGCAAGGGCATAGAAAAGGAAGGGAATGAAAATTTAAGTGTGTGTAAATATATATATATGTGTGTGTGTCTGTGTGTGTGCATACATGTATATATGCTTATATATACATATATGTGTGTTGTACTATACATGTACATATATATACACACAAAATAATAAGCATAGATATTAATAGCATGAGACTAATGAGTAATAATCCACATAAATAATTATCCATCTTGCCAATAGAGCAAATGTTGTCCTATTTCAGTGAAGGCCAAAAAAAAAGGTTATATGTTCATTTATATTCCGATGAAGAGTATCTCTTTTTAATAACTTTATCTCAGATTCATTGACTAACCAAGTTCAAGGAGAGAGGTATCATTATATGTTAGAAAGCCCCAAGATTATGGAGCCAAGAATAGTACATTTGACCTTGTGCAGGTTTCATAATTGCTTCATATATCAAGTGTGAATGATAATGATTGTTACTTTATAGCATTATTTGTTATGAGAATTAACTGGAAAAGTGTTTATATCATGATCAGAGGATGCTATAAGATTAAGGAACAAAGAGATTGAGTTATATAATTATAAATTATAATCTCCAATACTGCTGTGGCTTTAATGCCACTTTTAATATAGACAGAAAAGGGAGTTGCCTCCATAATGTGATTTGAAAGGTGCCAAAAATGTCTATCCATGCTTTACAAAATGTTATTCAAGAACAGCAGTGATAATATGTGAAATTTTCACACATATCATTTAATTTCTTGGTTTCAAGGCCTTGTAGGCCCTAATAAATTGGTAATTCTTTACATTTGTGTCATCTCTTAAAATTTGCAAGACATTTCCACATATTATCTATTTTAATCTTTCTTCTGACCTGAGATTTAGGCATTTTAAAGATAATTATTTATGGGGTGCCTGGCTGGCTCAGTTGGTAGAGCATGTGACTATCTCAGGATTGTGAGTTCAAGCCTCATGTTGGGTGTGGAGCCTATTTAAAATTAAAAAAAAATAATAATTATTATTTCAGTTGTAGGCCTGGTCCGTGTCAGACCCGAGAGATGAACTCAGTGCTCTTGACTCCACTGAGCGTTGGCAGTGGTCTCTTCACAAGGCCACGGCTGACTGAAAATGGTATCTGGAAAGGTTTCTTCCCATGAAGAATTTAAGGCAAATTAAATGAGCTCCTATCAGCAAAGATAAATGCCCAGGTAAACGGGCATAGGGAGATTATGATGGGAAATTGTATTAAGAAAATTCCGCATTATAAAGAACAATGTCTGAGGGCAAGTGTAAATAGGAGAGTCGATTACTGAGAAGGAGCACTGTGTTATCACCAGATACCCTGGAGCCGGGAAGGACCTAAATGAGAAGTAGTACAAACAGGGTAGCTAAGGAACACTTAAGGGTACTTTGTGATCTGGTTCTACTCTGAACTCATGTTTTTCTGTTCCTTGACTTGCATTTTACAATTTAATCCTTTATTCAACAAACAGTTACACAGTATCAGGTACTGTTCTAGATCCTGGGAATGGGACTGTGAACAAAAAAAGAGGAAAAGTACTGCTCCCCTGAAGATTAAATTGTAGTTGGAAATATTAAAATGCTTAATAATCTGTCATCATCCTTTTTTTCCCACCTACAACCCTTCTATCTGCAATGCTCTTCCCTTCCCTTCACAAATATTTAATATTCTGCTTAGTTTTCACATCTTTCAGGAAGCTCTTCTGATTTTTACAATCTGGACAATATTCCCATATCTTATGTGCCTTTAATATTACACTATATTGTACTGTTATCAGTGTTGTTGTTGTTGTTGTTGTTGTTTTAACTTAAAGGCAGGGACTGATCTTTGTATGTGTATCACCCTTGTGAAACTCAGTGTCTCACACACCTGCACGATACAGGTTTGTTCAGTGAAAGAGTAAACGTCCTTTGCAAATACGTCCTTTGCAAAGCTATTCTTGCTTTTTTGCTGTTTGGCTGATGGCATTTTGGTAAGTGTTTAATCAAATTTTCCAGGGTGGTGTTTTTCACTGATCAAATGATTAGATATCTGCTAAATTTCTACATCAACTTGGAACCATGTAGACATTTTTTTCCTGCTCTTAAAGATCCTTGAAGTAAATAATGAAATATATAAATTAATTATATTAATAGAAGCCTAAATAAGCATAACGTTCACAGTTAATGTAACTGTTCTGTCTATACCTTTATATTCGCTGTGTAGTGATAGTAAGGTGATGGTTTGTGAATTAAATACACCTTCCACCCTCCCCTCTCCCCACCCAGACCTAATGACTGACATTCTTACTATCATTCTCAAAGATTCTGAGCTGCACGTTAGCCCAAAGATAATAAAAAAAGAACAAATTCCAAACCCATTAGGGAGAAAAATTACCTATGGAGCTGGAGTTGATCTGATATACCCAGCAAAATTGGGGATAGCAACTTGAATAATGATCCGGAAGACTGACAGAGTGATGGATAGGCTTCTGTAGACCCATGGGGCTTGTAGAGGATTTCTTTGCTCTCTGTCTGCAGTAACAGCAACTGGCATGGTTTCTTTACTCTGCAGCTGAAGTGTATTAGAATATATGATGAATTAACATGGACTTTTCTTCCTTTTCTCACTGTCAGTTTTATAAAAAAAAAAAAAGAAAAAATGCATGTACATGAAAGTCATGTTGTATTTAATAATTATCCCTCTCCTGTGATTTGTTTACTGATTATATGTAACCCCTCATTAGGTTAGCGTGTTCCATTTTGTTCTGCTAAATGAGCAGACACTTCAGTGGCTGCTCATATAATCTATTAGCCTACTCTTCACCTTTCCCTTCCGAATTTTTGCTTAAAAGATCAACAGTCCCTTTCGTCTTACTAACAATCTTAGTGCTTCAGAAGTTGTGTGTAGAGTGGGTCAGTGGGCATACCTGCACTGACTTTGCTGCCCTATGACATAACAGTTGAGTGGCCTTAGCCAAGTCGCTTACCCTTTCTGTGTTTTCTCACTTGTGAATTAAATAACTCACAGTAATGTAATGAAGTTTGAATGACACTGCAAACAAATCATCTAGAACTCTGTAAGCACCCAGAAGTGTTCATTCCTTCCCCCTCCATGAGTATAGCCTTTTTTGGTGACTGTGTTTTCACAATATTTATTTATTTTATTAGAACAAGCAGAGAGGAAACAAAGTGTATAATTTAACCATAGTGTTACTCATGAAGAAACATAGTTATTAGCCCAAGTTCATTTAGCTAGGAAGACCTTGAGACAATAATCTTTAAATTATAACCTGGGTAATCTGGCTTCTACAATTCATAGAATTTTAGGGTAATAAAGGGGAATAGATGGGGGGAAAAACTAATACATTTTGGTGCCTATTACATGCCAGGTTCTGTGCCAAATCCATGATTTCCATTATTTTCTATAATCCCCACAGCAGTCCTGAAGGTACTTCTTCTAAGAGTAAATTTAGACTCACCAACGTTAATTCATTTGCTGTTGCTCACCCAGCCAGTTTGTGGTGAATTTTAGATTAAAATCCATGCAATTGTGATCCTAAAATCTGTACCCTACCTTATCATGCTGCCTTCCATATTCAGAGGGATCTTAGGGATAACTTAATCTAACTTTCTCTTTTTAGATGAAGTTTGCTCTAAGGAAATCAACTTGTTTAAGGCAAGCCAAAGCTTGTGTCCTGTATGTTCATTAGATTTTTAAAAAAACCTTTGTTTGACCTATTGCTTTATTGTAATTGTATTCACATATTTCAACAGTTTTTCTTTGTCCCTGAAATCTTTCATTATTGAGACTACATATCCTCAGATTTTATATGAAGAAGAAAACAGTGGGTTTTAGCCCTCATTTGACTTCCAGTGTGATATTTGGTAATAACTAAATCAGTGTCTATCTCTTTCTTCTACTTATGTGGTGAAGAATGCTAGTGGATGATTTTAAAACACTCTGCTAAGTATTAAATGGCAAAAGTGGTCATAACTGTACATACCTAATAGGAACCTTGACAGAACCACTTAAGACTACTTGAAGAATATATACAAAGAAATAAGATTATTTTATTTTATTATTTTTTAAAGATTTTATTTATTTATTTGACAGAGAGATAGAGAGACAGCACAAGTAGGCAGAGTGGCAGGCAGAGGGAGAGGGAGAAGCAGGCTTCCCGCCGAGCAAGGAGCTTGACGTGGGGCTCGATCCCAGGACCCTGGGACCGTGACCTGAGCCGAAGGTAGCCGCCCAGCTGACTGAACCACCCAGGTGCCCCGAAATAAGATTATTTTAAAAAATATATATGTAATTCATCCTTTTTATCAGAGAGCCCATATTTCTCAGAGTCTATAATTTTCTACTTGCCCTAAAAAAGCACACCCCCTTTTTTCCTTTTATTTGTTTATTTTTTCCACCTTTTCAGATCATCTACTCTTTGAGCTGACTGGCTTAGGAATCCTCTAGTTCTTCAAAATAATAGCCAAGAAGTTTTAATATACCCCTTTTCTCAGATTTGTGAAATATAGCTGTCATAATGTCTGACTTTTAACACAGATGGCATCATTTTAACATCATAAAAGAAGCTAGAATTCTGTCAATATGATAGAGATGCTAGAAGATTCATTATTTATAAGAGGCTCCAAATGGATAAAACCAAACACAGTAAAAAGCTTATAAAAGATCTTAGGATGTCTTGAAAAAACACTTTTGGCAACCTCTTTATGATAACATCTCATAGGAATATACCTAGCCATGAGGTAGAAAGCAAGGTTACTTAGGAAGGTCTGCCATTGAGGCTGGAAGCTATCAGCATTGATTCTTTATAGGTAGCAACCCAAGACTCACGGTGCTGTTTCTGCTGTTAAGGCACCTCTTGCTGCATTCTTCCTCCTTTCTTCTAATCATTTTTGAGCTATCTCCAAATGAATGACACTAGTTAAAGTAAGATCTGTCACTCAATATAACTTTTGAAATTAATGACATAACATAAACTGCAATGCTGAAAACTCAGTAAATGCTGTTCATTTCTCTGCTTTCTATAAATTTTAGTGCAATGAATTTTTCCATAATGTGTATCAATGTCCCTGCACAGCGAAGGCAGGGAGTCAGACTGTGATTGTTTTTCTAGCTTGGCTATTGCTCAAGCTATGAGTTCAATACATGCTGACTGAATCAATCCATGTATAGTTATACCACTTTATTTATACATATGTGGTCATATGAAGATTTAGATATGATTACATGGTAATGCTAATGAAAGTGCTTGTATATACTCCCTTCACACATATGTAAGCTTATTCTAAGATATTATAAATTATGGATTAATTAGGATAACCACTTTTATCTTCAACTATGATATTTTATTCACTTATTTGAACAGAGGTCTATGTCAAAATTTTATATATATGTAACAGATTTCAGGTTTGAAATTTCACAAACATTTTTCCATTTGATCCTTATATCTGCAGAAAGGAAAAGTCGATATTAGTATTCTTTTTTTTAAGATTTATTTATTTATTTTGGAGAGAGAGAGAAAAAAAAGTGCACATGCACACAGGGAGAGGGACAGGGGGAGAGAATTTCAAGCAGACTCCCCTCTGTCAGGGAGCCCTACTCAGGGTGATCTTATGGCCCTAAGATCATGACATGAGCCAAAATCGAGAGTAGGTTGCTCAACTGACTGAGTCACCCAGGCACCCCTAGATATTAGTATTCTTATTTTAGAAACTGAGAAGAAGATATAAGTTAATTTGAACCCATCAGTTTATTGATGCTAAAGTAGTGAATAGTTATTTTTATAACAAAATTAATTTGCCAAATATTTATGTTTAGAAAATTCATCAAAGTATTTTTACATGTAAACACATATGCTTATTCACCATAATGTTGGGTATGTGTCAGAGAGGTGAATTTCAGATCTTTCCAGAAGGCTCTTCTCTAAATGGATGTGCAATATCATTATTGTTGTAATCAGCGATAATTTTCTTTTCCTGTAGTATCAATCTCCTTCCTTCAGATTCTTTGTGCTGGTGAGATAACACAGCATCCCTCTTGAGTCAGGCTGCAGTCATTGCATATTCTATGGAGAAGATGTAAGCTGTGGACAAATGAAAACTGCTGCTGTGTTTTATCTGGCTTCTTAGAGATAAGCACTCTAAGGTCAAGATAAGTTTTTATGCTCCTGTGCTCTTTATTAATCGCTTTAAATTATGATAAGAGGTCAAAACACAGGGGTCCTTCTAATTTATTTCCTAATTATTATGTTTGTAGGTCTGTGTGTATTTGTATATGTGTATACACATATAATGTCTCAGAGGGAAAAGGGGGAAAAAAGTAATATACAATGAAATTTAAAGACAAGAAATGTGAAAAGAGACATGGTACTTTGACAGCCAGAACAACATTTTAAAATATGGTTTGTGGCCATGTTGGAGACAGTCTGTCAGTTTGAAAAGAAAAAATCCAAAATCCATGATACTATTTTTTTCACAGCCTTAAACAGACCTGAAAGGTAAGATTAATTTTTATTTGCATAGAAATCCCATTACTCATATAATTAATGATAATTATGTCCTCTAAAGCTATACATGTCCTTTTGAGGATCACATTGGTTTGTCTACAAATATCTAGCTAATAGGATACAGTTTGTCTCACCTAATATATTTTCATGCAATTTTCATGCTACTGTTAACATTATTAAGTTTGTAATTTTGGTTTTTATGCTTGGGCTGCATTATATCTTCTGTTCTTAAAAATGGACCCATGACTAAAATGTGGTTTACTGAAGCATAAAAAGTGATGAAAAGAGTAACATAAATAGTACAACCCAAAATAACATCATAAACAAAGAGCGAAGTGGTCTCTAGTGGTGAATATGGAATGAAAATCTCTATATGCTGGGACACATAAATCTTCAAGTGTCACAACTTCACATATGTGACAGGAAAAGAAAAGTGCAAATAGGAAGTACATTTATGAATATCTTAAAAAATTGAATTATATTTGACTGGAGATTAATTTACCACACTTCCCCAGTTCATTTTCCATTATAAAGCCTTGTCAAACAAGGGCATAAATGTCTGGCAAGACTCTTTCTTGAAAGATTAATTGATGTGTTCGCTCTGCTTCCTTTTGAAGTTTCCAGCTTTTACACTGAGCAATATTCCACTCTTCTGGACTGCATGAGTTAGGGAAATTGCCCATTTAAGAATCAGAAAATAAAAAAAAAATAAAAAGTCTAATATCATACAGGAAGGAAAGAAAAGAGAAAAGAAGGTTGGGAGGAAATCAAGAGGGGAGCTAAGAGGAAGAAAAGAGAGGGCAGAGAAAAGAAGAAGGGCTTAAAAGCCCCCAATCTTTTCTGAAGAATAGGCAGAAAATACCTTCATTTTTAGGCACCCGAACTGCATGGATTCTGGCTGCATTGCTATTATTTTTGTTCTGCATGGAGAGGTCCACCAACTGATAAACAGCAGCCCTTTGATTTGAACATCCAGTTGCAATGAAGCTGTCCTACAACCTAAAGATTCTACTTTCATTTTGCCCACTCAAAAATGTCTCATTATATGTGACTAATCCACCATTCTATAGTCTGGGGTACAATCTATACTCCTCCAATGAGGGAAACTTATACCAACTGTCTGGTGGGGTGGTAATGGTGATGGGTTGAGGAAGCTGGTAATAATAAGTTGGAAATTGTCATTTGATCTGTGGGATCTATTTTCAGGCAATGAAATTGATCAATTTTGTTGCTAGACATACCGAAGAGACCAAAAGTTGGGGCAGCATTTATGGTTGCACTCTTTATAGCAAAAACAACTTAGAAAACTAGAGTCAACTGCAATATTAATGACAAATTTTATACTCAAAGAGAAAGCAGAAGAAGCTAGGGTCAGAAATCTATCAAATGATATTTTAGGAGGATGCATAATATTAATTATTAAAGGACGAAGAATAATTATTATGTGGTAGGTGCCTGCATATATTTTGCTAAACAGTAGAATGAAACCAACTGTGCAGACTATGAATAAATTCTTGGCTTATGCATTGTACAGATATGAGGATATGAGGGAATTATACTTGATGGCTTTTTATTATGTTTATCAGTGAGGAATTCATGCTATAGGATAAGAGATTTTTTTATTTGGTTACCATTTATTTTGTGACCTGGCATTTGTGGCTGTGGCCTTACAAGAGGGTTGGGAGAAAGAATAGGGGTTATTTTGTGAACCAGTGTGGGTATACTTTAGTACCAATATACACATGATTTCACTGAAAGTGAGTATTTTGTGAACACTGATATGCTTTCTGACTTTGACTTCATGGATCAAAAAGTTGCAAAAATAGAATGAAACAAGATAAATACCTCAGGAAAAAAAAAAATAGTGAAATGGAGATAAGTAATTTACCTGACAAAAAGTTCAAAGTAATGATCAAAAAGGATGCTCACCAAACTGGAGAGGAAAATGTATAAACAGAGTGAGAACTTCAACAAAGAGATAGGAAATATAAGAAAGTACCAAATAAAAGTCACAGAGTTGAAGTAAAATTATTGAACTCAAAAATATACTAAAGAGATTTAACAGCCAACCAGATGAAGCAGAAGAAAAGTTCAGTCAACTTGAAGACAAGGCAGTGGAACTCACCCAATCAGAACAGCAGAAATAAAAAAAGAATTACAAAAGTGAAGATGGGGAGGAGGAGCAAGATGGTGGAGGAGTAGGAGACCTAAATTTCATCTGGTCCCAGGAATTCACCTAGTTAGGGATCAAACCATTACGAACACCTATGAACTCAACAGGAGATTGAAGAAAACAGTAGCAGCAACTCTCTGAACAGAAAAGCGACCACTTTCTGGAAGGTAGGACGTGCAGAGAAGTGAGTCCGAGGCAATATTCGGGAGGATAGATGGTGGGGAGGGGGGCTCCATCAGCTGCTACTGGCAAGGGATAGAGCAGCAGAGCACAAAATTGGAACTTTTAAAGAAGTTGGCTTTGCTGAGGGACGTCAGTGCAGTGACTAAGCTGGGGGTGGAACCCTCACTGGGACAGTGTAGTCTCAGGGCCCTCAGGGTCACAGAAAGACCAGGGGTGCCTGAGTGTGGCAGACTCTCAGGTGTTGGAGCAGGGAAGCCGGCTGCAGAGACAGAGCCCAAGAGTGGGCTCTCAGCTCAGGGTTGCCATAAACCGTGATCCACGGCACAGTGGGGCCCCTGCTCTTCCAGCAGGGACCCAACAAGTGGCAGATCCAGGGAGACTCCTCTTCCTCCCCTGGGAGGAGTGGCGCAGGAGCTCACTGCAGGGATCTGCTGGGTTTGGAGACTCCACACAGTGTTGGGTGCCAGAGATAGAAATGCTCCATCACAGGCTGGTTGAGCACTGAGTGCGGCAGGAGACCGGGGAGATGGGAGTGATTGACTGCTTTCCTCTGGGGGTTCACTGAGGAATGGGGCCCTGCGTTCTCGGCTCCTCTGGGCAGAGGTTGGGAGGCTGCCATTTTCACTCTCGTCCTCCAAAGCTGTACAGAAAGCTTGCAGGGAACAAAATCTCCTGAGAGCAAACCGGGGCAGATTACTTAGCCCGCCCCCCACAAGGGCAGGGCAATTCTGCCTCCTGCAAAGACATTTGGGAACCACGGCAACAGGCCCCTCCCCCAGAAGATCAGCAACAACAGCCGGCCAAGACCAAGTTTACCCATCAATGAGAACAGCAGAACTCCAGCACTAAGGAAATACTGTATATAGAATTCATGGCTTTTTTCCCCATGATTCTATAGTCTTTCAAAGTTAATATTTTTTTTAACTTCCTTTTTCTTTTTTTTTTTATTTCTCTTTTTCCCTTTTTCATTCAACATCTTATCAATCCCTTCTTTAAAGATCTTTTTTATTTTTCAGTTTTAGAGTCATATTCTATCCCTTCACAGTAGTTAACCTTATATATATGTAATTTGTTCTCTCTTTAAAATTTTGGGATACAGTTTCTTCTAACAGACCAAAATATACCCTAAATCGCTAGTGCATGGCTTTGTTCTAGTCTCCTGCCTGATCATATTCTCTTCCCCCCCTTTTTTTTAAATCCTCTTCTTTCTTTTTTCAACCAAATTCTTATCAATTCCTTTTATAAAATCTCTTATAATTTTTCATCCTTACAGTCATATTCCATCCCTTCATCATATTTATCCTTATTTTTGTACATATATAAGTTTTTCTTTCTTTACAATTTTGGGAGGCACTTTCTTCTAACAGACCAAAATATGCCCAAATCTAGTGTGTGGCACTGATCTATGGGCCAGCCTGATCATATTTGATCATATTCTGTTTTTTCTTTTTCTTTTTTTTTTTCTTTTCTCTCTTTCCCAGCCAATTATATAAGCCAATTAATAACAAAAGAAAAGAAACACATCGACAACAATATAATAATAGTGGGAGACTTTAACACCCCCCCCCCCACTGAAATGGACAGACCATCTAAGCAAAAGATCAGCAAGGAAATAAAGACTTTAAATGACACACTGGACCAAATGGACTTCACAGATCTATTCAGAACATTCCATCCCAAAGCAACAGAATACACATTCTTCTCTAGTGCCCATGGAACATTCTACAGAATAGATCACATCCTAGGTCACAAATCAGGTCTCAACCAGTACCAAAAGATTGGGATCATTCCCTGCATATTTTGAGACCACAATGCTTTGAAACTAGAACTCAATCACAAGAGGAAAGTAGGAAAGAACTCAAATACATGGAGGCAAAAGAGCATCCTACTAAAGAATGAATGGGTCAATGAGGAAATTAAAGAAGAATTAAAAAAATTCATGGAAACAAATGAAAATGAAAACACAACTGTTGAAAATCTTTGGGATGCAGCAAAGGCAGTGCTAAGAGGAAAATATATAGCAATACAAGCCCTTCTCAAGAAACAAGAAAGATCTCAAATACACAACCTAACCCTACACCTAAAGGGGCTGGAGAAAGAACAGCAAATAAAGCCTAAACCCAGCAGGAGAAGAGAAATAATAAAGACGAGAGCAGAAATCAATGAAATAGAAACCAGAAGAACAGTAGAACAGATCAATGAAACTAGGAGGTGGTTCTTTGAAAGAATTAACAAGATTGATAAACCCTGGCCGGACTTATCAAAAAGAAAAGAGAAAGGACCCAAATAAATAAAATCCTGAATGAAAGAGGAGAGTTCACAACCAACACCAAAGAAATACAAGCCCAGAAATGGACCCTCAACTCTATGGTCAACTAATCTTTGACAAAGCAGGAAAGACTGTCCAGTGGAAAAAAGACAGTCTCTTCAACAAATGGTGTTGAGAAAACTGGACAGCCACATGCAGAAGAATGAAACTGGACCATTTCATTACACTACACACAAAAATAGACTCAAAAATGGTTGAAAGACCTAAATGTGAGGCAGGAGTCCATCAAAATCTTACAGGAGAACACAGGCAGCAACCTCTTCGACCTCAGCCACAGCAACTTCTTCCTAAAAACATCACCAAAGGCAAGGGAAGCAAGGGCAAAAATGAACTATTGGGAATTCATCAAGGTAAGAAGCTTTTGCACAGCAAAAGAAACAGTCAACAAAACCAAAAGACAACTGACAGAATGGGAGAAGATATTTGCAAATGACATATCAGATAAAGGGCTAGTATCCCAAATCTATAAAGAACTTATCAAACTCAACACCCAAAGAACAAATGATGCAATCAAAATGGGCAGAAGACATGAGCAGACATTTTTCCAAAGAAGACATCCAAATGGCCAACAGACTCATGAAAATGTACTTAACATCGCTCGGCATCAGGGAAATCCAAATCAAAACCTCAATGAGATACCACCTCACACCAGTCAGAATGGCTAAAATTAACAAGTCAGAAAACGAAAGATGTTGGCGAGGATGAAGAGAAAGGGGAACCCTCCTACACTGTTGGTGGGAATGCAAGCTGGTGCAGCCTGGACAACAGTATGGAGGTTCCTCAAAAAGTTGAAAATAGAGCTACCATATGACCCAGCAATTGCTCTACTGGTTATTTACCCCAAAGATATAAATGTAGTGATCTGAAGGGTTGTGTGCACGCCAATGTTTATAGCAACGATGTCCACAATAGCCAAACTATGGAGAGCACCAAGCTGTCCATCGACAGATGAATGGATAAAGAAGATGTGGTACATGTATACAGTGGAATATTATGCAGCCATTAAAAGGAATGAAATTATGCCATTTGCAACGACATGGATGGAACTGGAGGGTATTATGCTGAGCGAAATAAGTCAATCAGAGAAAGATGTATCATATGACCTCACTGATATGTGAAATTCTTAATCTCAGGAAACAACCTGTGGGTTGCTGGAGTGGAGGGGGGGTGGGAGGGATGGGGTGGCTGGGTATGTGCTATGGTGAGCTCTGTAAATTTTGTAAGACTGTTGAATCACAGACCTGTACCTCTGAAACAAATAATACATTATATGTTAAAAAAAAAAAAAGAAGAAGAAGAAGAAGATAGCAGGAAGGGAAAAATGAAGTGGGGGAAATCGGAGGGGGAGATGAACCATGAGAGACTATGGACTCTGAGAAACAAACTGAGGGTTCTAGAGAGGAGGGGGTGGAGGGATGGGTTAGCCTGGTGATGGGTATTAAAGAGGGCACGTATTGAATGGAGCGCTGGGTGTTATACGCAAACAATGAATCATGGAACACTACATCAAAAACTAATGATGTAATGTATGGTGATTAACATAACATAATTAAAAAAAAAAGTGAAAATGGTTTAAGGGACTTATAAGCACCAAAGGACTAACATTGGCATTATAGGGTTCATATAACAGAGAAAGGGGTAGATGACTTAATTGAAGAAATAATCAATGAAAACTTCCCTAACCTAGGGAAGGAAACAGATATGTAGATCCAGGAAGTCCAGAGAGTTCCAAATAAAATGAACCTAAAGACACTATAATCAAAAGACACTTAAAGTCATAATATTGAAAAGTCAAAAGTTAAGACAAGGAAAGAATCTTAAAAGCAGCAAGGGAATAATAACTTGTTAGGAACAAAGGAACAAGACTATCAGTAGATTTTTTAGCAAAAATTTTGGGGCCCGAAGTGCCCTCATGATATATTCAAGTGCTGAAAGAAAAAACTTTCAACCAAGAATACTCTAAATGTCGAAGTTATCATTCTGAATTGAAGGAAAGTTGAAGAGTTTTCAGGACAAAAAAAGCTAATGGAGTTCATCACCATTCAAATTGGAAACAAAGAAGTAAAACTGTCACTATTTGCAGATGGCCTGGTAATACACATAGAAAATCCTAAGGACTCCATTGAAAAACCATTAGAACTAAACAAACTTCATAAAATTGCAGGATATGTAATCAATATACAAAAACAGCTTCATTTCTATACACTAATAATGAACTATCAGAAAGAGAATTTAAGAAAACTATCCATTTACAATTGCATCAAAAAGAATGAAATACCTGAAGATAAATAACCAAAGAGATAAAAGGCATGGACACTGAAAAATATAAGACATTAATGAAGGAAAGCGAAGAAGACAGAAATAAAAAGAAAGATATTCTCTGTTCATGACTGAAAGGCCTGTAGGACTGTCCTGCAATATATTTCTTACTGGTATGTGAACAGAGAAATGCTAAAATTGAGAAGAAGAGTTTAGAATTCTTTGCAGTAATTTTATGGTAATTTGACAATGTACTGCATGTGAGCCTGAGATCAGTGGACTCACTTAACTGAGCTGGTTTAGACCAGTTTTGGTGAAGTTCATCTTATGAAGTAAGTTGATGTAGAGTGAGATGCTTATGTGTCATAGGATTACAGTTCAACATGTGGTACTTCAAAGTTTGTAAAGTATAACTCAAAACGGTATATAAATCAGAGAAAATGTATCATTTGTTTTTTAATGACATTATTTCTAGGTCATTTTCTTTTGTGTTTTAATTAAAACTGGCTTTAAACTTGTAGTTTAACAGTATTGTATTAGGTAAAATAAAGAAGTGATATTTACATTATTTATTTTCATTCCTAATGATGTAATGATGAAACATTCTTCACTGAACTACTTTGTGAAGACAATATAAAACTCTTCTAAATGTTGCAAAATGGTAGGGTAAAAACAAATCTGAGCCTAGGTAAAGAATGGGTTTATTCAAAAGGACGATTGCAATAGAAGGAAGGGGGCAATTGTGGTAGGGTGAGGGAGGCTTTGACGATACGATCTGCAGTCTCCAACTTCAGGCAAAAAGGAATTTTCCCTTATAGAGATGAGAAACAAGGCAAGAAAGAACTAAGTGAGGAGGAGGGGAATGAATAGGAGGTGTGATCAGTTGATCAGACAATGTCTTCCACTGAGGTCAACTGATTCTTTTTTTTTTTAATTTTATTTTATTATGTTATGTTAATCACCATACATTACATCGTTAGTTTTTGATGTAGTCCTCCATGATTCATTGTTTGCGTATAACACCCAGTGCTCCATTCAATACGTGCCCTCTTTAATACCCATCACCAGGCTAACCCATCCCCCTACCCCTTTCCCCTCTAGAACCCTCAGTTTGTTTCTCAGAGTCCATAGTCTCTCATGGTTTGTCTCCCCCTCCGATTCCACCCCCTTCATTTTTCCCTTCCTACTATCTTCTTCTTCTTTTTTTTTTTTTTTTTAACATATAATGTATTATTTGTTTCAGAGGTGCAGGTCTGTGATTCAACAGTCTTACACAATTCACAGCGCTCACATAGCACATACCCTCCCCAGTGTCTATCACCCAGCCACCTCAACCCTCAACTGATTCTTGATTCTCCAGAAAGTCTGTATGGAAGCATTGGTCCACATTCTGATGATGATGGCTTAGGCTGGGCATGACTCAAAGCTGGGTTCAGTGTGTTCTGAAGGGAGGAGAGAAACTTAAGTTTACATAAGTTAAGTTGGCTGGTATGTTGTGCAGATTGGTCAATGAATACAAATAGTTAAGCTAATCATGGATGAGACAAAGAATGGAATTTGATCTGTGTCTAGCCTTGTCATAGGTAAACAAATTGGGGGACATCCTTGATTCTTATCCAAGTCATATGAGGAAGAATGGTTCTTTGCAGTAAGTTGCTTTACAGAACACAAAAGAATCAAAGGTAATTTCTTTCTTTTTTTTAATTTTTAATTTTATTTTTATTATGTTCAGTTAGCCAGCGTATAGTACATGGTGCAGCCACTCTGGAAAACAGTATGGAGGTTCCTCAAAAAGTTGAAAATAGAGCTACCATAGGATCAAGGGTAATTTCTTAAGCATTACTGTTTTTTCAGGAGCACAGGGCTCAAGTAGAGTTTAACATTGTCAGTTTCCCCATTTGCTTAAGCCAAATGAATAGCATTCATCTCTGAACAACTCAGAGGTAGTAAAACACCAAAGTGGGGGCAAAGCAGGTTCTAAGAATTAGGCTCCTGAGAACTGTTGTTGGCATTGTTTCTGTAAAATCACTTAAACCATTTGTTGAAAGATGGTGGCAAAGGTCAGTTGTGTTAGGTTTACATGTCTTAAAAGAGTGATGTCTGAATTTAAAAAAAAAAAAGAGAGAAATATGAATATAAAAGTTTGACTAACATAAAGAGCCAGAGTTGAACACTGGAATGTAACCAGTACAGTGAATTCCAAGAATTTGATGGGTAAAAATGGATGGATAAAAAAAGTGATGAAGCACTGCTCATTCAATTTCTTGAAGCTTATAAGATGTCGATAGTCCTGGTGATGTTGGACAGTTCTCTCTCCTCTAAGAGCGGGCATGGCCTGCACATTTTATGAGACTTCCTTGATGACCCTGACAGCAGATTGGACAGGGAGAAACCTGTCCCATGCATGGTCTACTACAGTGATGAGCCCTTCAAGGTTACCAAGTCTTCAGAATTTAGCTCATAGTGCTTCTTCAGATGTTGAGAACAAAGGCCTGATATAAGGCTCCCTAGAGTTCAGATAAGAATCTAGTTTGGCAAGTTTTAGCTCTTCATGATACCAAGTTAGTAAGGAAGGAGAAAAATTGAAAACATAATTTGGGGATATAGCAAGATACTGAAGGAAACTGGAAGAATTGAAAATATTGTAAGGTTTGACAATGCATGCCAGACAAAGGATTCAGTCCAAATTACATGGAGATAACAGAATTGGTTTTTCATATCCACCAGTTACTTAGAATTTGCAAAGTGGTACAAAAGAGCTCAAAAACTATTAACAGGACCAGATTATGATAACCTGCATATATATGCTATAGTTTTTCATTGAAACAGAATTTCTCTCTATAGTCCTCTTTCTTTTGATCAAAGATACTGTCAAATAAAGATTATTCTAGACCATAAGTTAAGGCTCCTCTCATTAGATTGGCTTCATTATTTACATACTTATAGTAATAATGGTGATTTACCCTTACTGGCAGGAATTTTGAAATTTGCTTTACTGAAAATTTTTGTAAGAAATCTTAGATCGAGGTTTTAAAATTCTGTTAAGGCTAGGAAGCCAAACAAATGACTGCATGTTTCACCTGCAGTACCTATAGGTTTGTGAATTTCCCTCTTCTAGAGGGAAATATTCTAAAAGTTTTCCTTCCCTGAAAGGAAAGTCTTTTCATTACTCACCTGTAGGGCTGGGAACTCTGTATGCTAGTACCTCACCAGTTTTCCTAATAGGTTTTGTGATAATTAGCTCCATAAAGGTAACTTTAAGTCCTTAAATCAAAGTGTCTAGTCACATCTGATTGGAAAGCATCATTCTCCAATATGACATTTCAGGCAAGGCCTTAGTTTATTAGCAATGTTTCCAGTTATGTCCTGTTAACAATGGAAACATTCTTATCAAAGCTAAGCAAAATAAAATAAGAATATTTAATTAATAAAAGTTTCCAAAATGACAATATTTAATTAATATTAGAATAAGAATATTTAATTAATAAGTTTCCAAAATGTGGAAAGATAAGGTAGAAAGAGAAGGGCATATGTTTCATGTCTATTTACACAAGTACAGTCTACTAAATTTTTAGGAGTTAGAAGGAGCATGAGAGAAAACAGAAAGGGTTTCTTTGTATCTAGAAGATAGGGTATTAAATTATCAGCAGTATTCCAAACAAAACCCATAATAATCCTTTATCAGTTCATTCAGTCCTGTGTAATTAATTTCATTCTAATCAATTTAGGGTTAACAGTCTCATGAACCCATCTGCTTCTACACTAGAGTTTTGGAAATCCTGACTCAGTCTAATAATATAATCTCAAATTTATTTAGGCAATGCCATCTGAAACCTATGCTCAAGGGTACCTGGCATAGTCATTTTCTAAGATAGTCTTTTTTTTTTTAAGGAAAATCATTCTGTCTATAGTTGATTTGCAAGTACTTTCCAGGAAGCATGAGAGTAAGAAAAAACTATGTGTAGAGTATGCAAAACTTCAAAATAGTTGTGATTAAATTACTTTTGATAATTTTCAAAAGTGAAAGATCTAATGAAATCTCATTTAAAAATAATGCAACTCACAAGGAAATTTGTTTTGTGGCATGCAAAACAAAGTTGATTAAAAATCAGAGTGAGAAGAGATTTTAAAAGTATACATAAAGTGTAACATGATTGAATCTTAGCACAAAAGTGAGAAAACCTTTTCTTTTTTTTTAAGATTTTATTTATTTATTTGAGAGAGAGAGAGAGCACGAACAGAAGCGGGGAGGGAGGGGCAGAAGAAGAGGGAGAAACACACTCCTTGCTGAGCAGGGAGTACAATGTGGGGCTCAATCCCAGGACCCTGAGATCATGACCTGAGCTGAAGGCAGATGCCCAACTGACTGAGCCACCCAGGTGCCCCAAGAACCTTATTGTCTTAAGTAATTAAGTCCATGGTAAAGTCAAAAGAAAACACAAAAAACAATTCTGATATGACAGAACTTTTGGCTTCTAGGCAGGTTATTCAGGAGGTTAAAACACCTCTTATAACCTCTTACTAAGAGCAGACCAATAATTCAAGAAATTTTGTCATTTTAACAGAGAAAACCAGATTCTAGTTTTGCATCATTATACAGTTGACCCTGAAAAATATGGAGGTGACGGGGTGCTGATGCCCAATGAAGTTGAAAATCCCCTTTTGACTCCCTCAAAACTTATGACTGATAGCCTACTGTCGACCAGAAGCCTTACTGATATATTTTTTTGTTATTTTTTTATGTTATATGTATTATGTACTGTATTCTTACAATAAAGTAAGCTAGAGAAAAGAAAATGTTATTATAAGAAAATCATAAGGGAGAGAAAATACATTTATGGTACTCTACTGTATTTATTGAAAAAAAAATTTGCATATAAGTGGATCCCCGCAGTTCAAACTCATGTTGTTCAAGGGTCAACTATAACATTTTATACAAAAGCCCCTTACAAAAATGTCTTATAAATAAACCCATCAGAGCTTTGATAGTTTTGAGCAGAACAAATAAAATTGTTTTTCTGTGGAACTTTACAATTTTCTGTACCCATTCAAGTTTTGTCTTCCACTTTTCCCTTTCTCATATGGAACAACTAATTATTTTACATTGGAACAGAACTACTCTCTCTTCTTTTAGCAAAAATATTTCCTGCATACCTTATATGGAAAACTATTTTTCTCTGCCACTATTTCTCTTAGTAGAACCTCATTAACATATAGTGATTACAAATTTTAAATACATTAACTTCTATTTCACAGAGAAAAGTATAAAGTATATAATTGTGAATGTCTTAGGCCGGGGTTTTGTTGTAGAGCTTAGGAATATACATCTTCTCACTTTTTTTTTTAAAGATTTTATTTATTTATTTGAGAGAGAGAATGAGAGACAGAGAGCATGAGAGGGAGGAGGGTCAGAGGGAGAAGCAGACTCCCTGCCGAGCAGGGAGCCCGATGCGGGACTCAATCCCTGGACTCCAGGATCATGACCTGAGCCAAAGGCAGTCGCTTAACCAGCTGAGCCACCCAGGCGCCCCATCTTCTCACTTTTATAACCATATATGTCCTTGTAATATAATTTGTCAATGTGGCCAAAAATGAATACATTCATTAACAGACCCAAATACATACAGCTTTAAGATTAGGCTTAGTAATTTATATTTCAGTATTTTATCTTAGAAATGATTTGGGTAATTAAACAATAGTCCTTAATTAACCAAATTTAACATAAGTCTAAGATTTTAAGTTACAAAAATCTTGGAGATTATGCCTTCACACTGACATATCAAAAAACATAATTATTGTTGAAATAAAGTTTGTTAGAATGATTCAATTTGATTAATCATAAGTTTACATTTTCATAATCTTAAACATCTAGTAGATACAATGCAGGTTTATTTAATCAGTAACGTGTAAGTTTAGGAAGAACTTACCCAAATAGAAAAAAAGAAAAAGATTGACTTAACCTCAATTTCTGGCTATTTTAAGAATATTCTATTTATGTAAGCCCTTATTTGTCTCTAAGCCAATTAGAATAGAGCTCCTTTAAGTCATTTTATAATTTAACTTGGTAATTGTCTAGAGGCAGGGAAATATTACACATACATACTATGTCAGTCTGCTTGGGCAGGCAAAATGAAATACTCTTTGTGGCACTTTTCAGAGACAGCCTGGTGCTGAAACCAAGGTAGCGATTTACTCTCTGAGATCAAGGAGGAATCAGCCTTGTCCTCTGGGTTTGTGTTGGGAGTGGCAGCCCCGATGATCTCTGAATTGCCTTTGGAGCCATTTTCCCTTTTTCTTGAAGAATGATACATGTATATTCACAGCTGGATAAATTTATGGTCCTGTCCTGTAGAATCCCAGAAATCTGACAGCCTTCGTTCACTCTGTTCTGTTTTCTCTGTCCCCTGTAGTTCTAGCTAGCACTGTTTCTGCTTATGTAACCCCATCTCTGGCCCTGGTCTGTTGAGATGACTGAAACCGACTAAATCCACGAATTGCACCCATGATTTCTTTATCAAATGATTGTATAGCCGCACTCTTAGTGTTCTCCTCAGAACTTGTTTCCTTGTTTTTTGTGATATGGTTAGGTTGAAAATTTTCCAAATCTTCAGTTCTGGTTCCTTTTTGCTTAAGTTACTTCAGGTTATCGTTCCTCTTGCAATTTATGTAAGCGGTAAGGAAAAGCAAGCTTCTCCTTCAAAACTTTGCTTAGAAATTTCCTTAGCCAAATATCCAAATTCTACCTTCCCCCAAACACTAGAACACAGCCAAGTTCTTTGCCACTTTATAACAATGATCACCTTTCCTTCAGTTTCCATTAACCTGTTCCTCATTTGCATCTGAAACTTCACAAAAATTACCTTTAATGTCCATGTTTCTATCAACAGTCCCTTCAAGATGATCTGGGCTATTTCTAGGAAGCACCTCAAAACTCTTCCGGCCTCTATGCATCACTCAGTTCTGAAACTACTTCCACATATTTAGGCATTCATTATAGCAGTGCCCCACTTCCCAGTACCAAAATTTGTATATTAGTCTGTTGGGGCTGGCATAACAAAATATCACAGACTGATGGCTTAAATAATAGAAATTTATTTTCTCACTGTTCTGGATAGTTTAAAACCAAGGTGCCAGCATGATCAGGTGCTGGCGAGAGCTCTCTTTCTGGCTTGCAAATTGCTGCCTCTCACATGGCCTTTCTTCTGTGTGTGCAGGGGGTAGTGGTGAAGAGAGAGAGAGAGTGTGAGTGACAGAGAGAGAGAGAGAGAGATCATTTCAGTGTCTCTTTTTCTTATAAGCATACCAGCCCTATGAGAACTCCTTCCTTATGACTTCCCTTAACCATAATTACCTCTCTAAAGACCCTATGTCCAAATATAGTCACATTGGGGGTTAGAGCTTTAATATATGAATGGGTGGGGGGATTCAGTTTGCAGCACATTCATACATATGTATGCATACATATATAGACAGACAGACCCAAATACAGAGATTATAGCTTCAGTTCTAAAATTTTACATATGAAGGTGCCTGGGTGGCTCAGTAATTAAGCGTCTGCGTTGGGCTCAGGTCATGATCCCAGGATCCTGGGATCGAGTCCCACATCGGGCTCCCTGCTCTGCGGGAAGCCTGCTTCTCCCTCTCCCACTCCCCCTGCTTGTGTTCCCTCTCTCGCTGTGCCTCTCTCTGTCAAATAAATAAATAAAATCTTAAAAAAATAAAATTTTACCTATGAGTCAAACATAACCACAGAAATACAAAACTCACTGTTTTTTTTTTTTAAAGATTTTATTTATTTATATGACAGAGAGAGACAGCGAGAACAGGAACACAAGCAGGGGGAGTGGGAGAGGGAGAAGCAGGCTTCCCGCTGAGCAGGGAGCCCGATGTGGGACTCGATCCCAGGACCCTGGGATCATGACCTGAGCCGAAGGCAGACGCTTAACGACTAAGCCACCCAGGCGCCCCCAAACTCACTGGTTTATAGGAAAGGTCTGGCTCTCATCTTTGCTCCACTTGTATATCATTATCAGAACTGTGCTTCAGGCTGATGGGACAATTGAGGTTACCTGCTCAATATAAGACTTGAAGAATACCCACAAATGTTTGTGGGGGAGACTTTTAAATTTTCTAAGTAATCTCTATACCCCACATGGGGCTCTAACTCACAACCATGAGATCCAGAGTTGTATGTTCTACTGACTGAACCAGCCAGGCACCCCTTTCTAATTTTTTTTTTTTTAATATGGTGAGTAATTGTGTTTAGTCTGTAGGTTAAATTTTGGACAAGGGACTAAATAGAGAGCAAGTGGCCATCTGGGTGTTTCCAAACCCGTATGAGTGACATAAAACTAGCCTGCTTTTTACTAGTTAGCTTTTTCTATCTCAAGTGGTTGCTTTGGGGGTTCCTGAGCCCCTCCAGAGGCCACAATAAAGGGGAGGAGCATCAAAAGCTGGAGTGTAGAGTGGCTGTAGGGGTTCAAGGGCCAGGGTGGGAGGGAAAGGTCTGGCAGAGATGGATAGAGGGGTGGAAATTGGAGATATTGAGGCAGGGTAGGGGGAGGGTGGGCAGATAAGGATTCACTGGAGCTGAAGGGAAGATCAAAGGCAGCAAAAAGGAAAAAAAGATAAGGGGTGGGTGATTGGTGTGGGAAGTTATAAATGGTCCAGTCGGGGCAGTCCCAAATTTCCAAAACATTTAGAACATTGAAATTTTAAACGGTTCTATAGTGATATTTTACCTTTTCTCAAGATACTGAACTGAAGAGTGCTTCTTATGGATTAAATGTTTGTGCATATCCCAAATTCATGTTTTGAAGCCCTAACCCTCAGTGCAATGGTATTTGAAGATAGGGCTTTAGGAAGGAATGAAGGTTACATGAAGACATGAGGGCAGGGTCCTCCTGATGGGATTAGTGCCTTTCTAAGAAGAGATACCAGAAAGCTTTTCTCTCAGAAAAACCATGTGAATACATTGCAAGAAAGCAGCCATCTGCAAAGCAAGGTCACTAGAACCCAACCATACTGATACTATGATATCAGACTTCCAACTTCCAGAATTGTGAGAAAGTAAACTTCTGTTGTTTAAGCTTGCCAGTCTATGGTATTTTGTTATGACAGCCAGAGCAAACTAAGACAGTGACATATGGGAAAACATGTAGTCAATGGGAGAAGAGGAGGCAGGAGACTAATAGAATGAAAGTTACTCATAGGAATAGATAATTAAACCAGAGATACAACCTTAAGTGAGCTGAGAAAGAGGCCCACTTGATTAATTCTTTCACACAATCCCCAAAGAACCAAGGAAATTCTTCTATGTATTACCAAGTTGAGGAGCTAAGGAAATTCCCTCACACAATCCCTGACTTGAGGAGCTAAGGAAAGACAGAAAGGCCTCACAGAAAGCCAAAAAAATTGTCTGTGCATGAAAGAATCAAAGTAACTCTTTACCATGTTACAACAGACAGTTGTCCAGAACAATGCATGGGGAATTGAGACTCAACACTGTGGTGAGTTCCCCAGCTGAGAAAGGACACAAAAGACCAGAGAAGTTGGAATGAATTCAGGTGAAGGCAGGAGGTTCTCAGGGTGGGCAGGACTCCATCTCAGTCCCAGCACCCAAAAACTTTCAAATGAAAACAAATCAAGACCTACATATGGAGAGATTTTATTTGAAAAGACAATTGAAATAGGGAGATGTAGACTATTGCATTAGGGAGAGCTCTCCAACCATTAAGATCTACAAAGGTCAGGCAAAAAGGAATTTTTTGGAGGGGATGTGGGTTGAGCAGGTGGTGTGATCAGACATTTGATCAGGGAACTAATTTTCCTATGGTCAGCTGATTCTTGGGAGGGTCTTCTGTGGAGGTTGTTTCACATTCTGATGATAGTCTTAGAGTGGGTAAAATTCAGGGTCTTGGAAGTAGGAGAGAAACCTAACTAAAGTTTGGTTGTGTTGGAAGGTCTTTTGTCCAGATTGTCAGTGGGTACAAATAGTTCAGCTAGTCAAGTATAAGACAAAGAATGAAAATTTGGAGGATCTGTGTCTGGCCTTGAGATAGGTAAGTAAGAGACATTCTTGAGTCTTATCTAAGTCCTATATGAGTAAATGTGGTTCTTTTCAGTAAGCCATTTTTCAGAACCCAATTGGGTGAGAGTGTGTGTGTGTGTGTGTGTGTGTGTGTCTGTGTTTGTGTATGTTGGGGATCAGTTCTTAGCTGTTGCTGTTTCCAGGAGCACACTGCCTATGTTAGGATCCACTTTGTTAGTTACAAACCAAATGATGGCAATGGAAGTATCCCAAAGAGTTACTGATTTTACTTAGAAACATAATATCTTGTGTACCAAGTTTGATTTTATAGCCATAATTGAAGAGAGATGTTAAAACTAGTGTCCTATTTATACAATCATGACGTGACTAATGAAGCAATAAAACCATCAAAATCTTAGCAGAAATTATGAACAAATAAAAAAAAATTCACCCCCCCCCCAAAATTACTTGAAAGAAGGTATATCAAATTAAAGGCTGATAGATGTTTCATAGTTTACCTATGAACATTAATGCTTCGAATTGTAATAAAGTAACAGTTAGCCAAGACTAAAATATACAATTGCCATGTTGTTATGTTTGCTTAGAAATACTGGGTGAGGGGTGCCTGGGTGGCTCAGTCGTTACGTGCCTGCCTTTGGCTCAGGTCATGATCCCAGGGTCCTGGGATCGAGCCCCACACTGGGCTCCCTGCTCGGCGGGAAGCCTGCTTCTCCCTCTCCCACTCCCCCTGCTTGTGTTCCCTCTCTCGCTGTCTCTCTCTCTGTCAAATAAATAAAATCTTAAAAAAAAAAAAAAAAAAGACTGGGTGAATTTGTAGTAGAGAAAGTCGTGAAAATGCTACTTTCCACTGATACCTTAATGACATATTCCAGAACAGGCTAATGATAAGGAGGACCATCTTAGAGAACAAACTATTAAAGTATCTTTCATTGCAACTTGGCAAATGCCCAGATATGGCTAACATGACCATTTAAAACATTGAACGTAGTAGCGATGGTAAGGAAGAATAAGTTTTTTCAGCTTAATTGATGGAAACACAATTAACTTTTAAAATATTTTATAAAAATATAAACCATTACATTGTTTAAAAATTAAGTTTCTATAGGAGTGTGTTCTGAAGAAACAGTTGTGATATCAGAAGAGCCTTCTGAAGTCCTTACGTAAATTGAAGAGTGAGCTTGTGCCAAATGTAAACTGATACCTTGCTTCCTTTATGGAGAAAGACTTGCTGTGGAAAAAAAAAAAAACCTAGTGACTTAGTAATATTTATTAATTACAAAAGGCTAAAATATTAAAATTGAAATTATTAAGTGATAATACAGAAGCTGATCATAAACAACAATTAATGCATGTTAGAAATCAAACATTCTTTTCAAAATGTTTGAATTACTGAACCAACATTAAAACATTAAATTTTTGCACACAAAGGATGAATGCAACATAGCTTTCAAAGACAGAGAAGACCAAAAAACAAAAACAAAAGTTAGAAATCTAGAAGAACTATTTCCACAAATTCTTTAACATGTTTCTTAATTTAAGAATGATGATAAGACGATGTTGATATTACATATCTGTAAAAAGTTATCACTGAAAAACAAGAATTTTACAGAAAATTTTGATTTGAGCTTTCCAACAGAATAAAATTCAAATATGATATCTATGAATCTATAATTCTTTTCTTTAATCATAAAGTAATTTTAATCATAATTTTACAGAATAAATTGTTGGAATTGCTACTGATCAGTAATTGAAGATGAATTTCGAAAAGCAGCTTAACTTTCTTCATTTGCATAAAAGTTAAAAATAAACATTCAGAGATTGAAATGATTTTAAATTTCATCTTGCATTCAATTCAACAAACCCTTTGGAGAGTGGCCTCTCTCCTCATATTATTAAAACAAAATATAAACACCATGTAAATATACATTATCCCATGCAAGTACCACTGCCATCAATCTTGCCCAGATTAAATAAGCTAACAAGCAAGAAGAAAACTCATTCATCCTATTATACGTACTGATATATGTGTAATTTATCAAAGTTTTTGGAAAGAGGTTTAACATGGAAAACAGCCATTTTGCTTATAAGTTTTCATTAAAGTACAGTTTGAAATGACAGACAGGTAGGAATGTGTCTTTTTATACATTACCACTTTTGAACAGTCAATGGACCACATGCATGATTTTTAAATTCTTCTTCCCTAAGTATGGAGAATTTGGTCTTTCTTACTTATATTTTCATGTTATTTTTTTCTAGCAATTTATTGTTATATTTTGCAAGGCTCTCTAACCATGACTGATTATTAATTAAAAAATGATAAGAAGTCCTTCATTAAATATAGCTTAAAAAGCACTGTTCTAAAGCATTCTCGGATATTCTATTCTAATTCTGGACTGCTGCCATTTAACCCCCACTCCCATCAACTTCTATGAATTAAAAGCTAACATCTAATGTTGCAACCCAGGTTATTTTAGCCTCTTTTAGTGAACTAAAAACTACTCCCAACTTAAATTCACTTCTGATAATTTGCCCATTCCCTTCATTATGTTGAGATATGACATACTTAACTACTTGTTTTCTCTCACAGACGAGCTTCAAAAGGTAGGCAAAAGTACACAGGTTTGAAAGTGACAAGGAATACAGTTTTCATAAAATATACCTAAAATGTTTATGTTTGTCTTTTGTAAATATTTTCAAGACTTCAAAATATGGAAGTCATAGTAATCAAAAAATATCTACTTTCTGTTATATACCAGGCATATATGTTTTCTTCAATGCACTCACAAAGAATATGACCAAAGACAGTAAATATTATACAAATTCTAACATATTATAACAAAGAATTATAAGATGTTTTTGATTATAAAAATAATTACAGGGTATCTTGTGGAATATATAATAGGGGACTATTTAGGATGAATAATGGACCCCCAAAGACATCCACATCTTAATCCCCAGAACCTATAAATGTTACTTTTTTTGGTAAAATGGATTTTGTAGAAGTGACTAAGTTAAGAACCTTGAGATGGCTCCCCATTCATTATCCTGGATTATCCTGGTAGGTCCTGTGTAATCACAAGAGCCCTTATAAGAGGAGATCAGAGTTACTCATAGGAGATGTGACTATGGAAGTAAGAGATTGAAATGACGGGAGGAAGAAACCATTAGCCAAGAAATTCAGGAGGCACTAGAAGCCAGAAAAAACAAGGAAATCAAATCATTCTCTAGAGCCTCCAGCAGGAACCAGCCCTGCCAATGTTTTGATTTTAGCCCATTCAAAATAATTTTGGACTTCTGATTTCCAGAACAATAAGATAGAGTATATGTTGTTTTAAGCCACTAAGTGAACAATGATAAATAGAAAACTGATACAGAGACCTAATATTTGGAGGAGAGAAGCAGAGAAGGTTTTCTATATAAAATGATATTTAATCTGAGGCATAAGAAAAAGCAGAAATTAGCCAGGTGAAGAGGAACAAGAATTTCCAGGTATTTGAGGCAAGAAAGAACATGAAGGGTTACTTATTGTATCTGTAACAGATTGTATATACTTAGTGACTTAAAACAACACAAATTTATCACATAACAATTCTGGAGGTCAAAAGTCCAAAATCAGTCTCACTAAGCTAAAATCAAGGTGTTGACAAGGCTGTGTTCCTTCTGGAGAATTTAGAGGAAAATCTATTTCTTTGCCTTTTCAGCTTCTAGAGGTTGCCTGTATCATTTCTTGGCTTGTGGCCCCCTCCTAGTCAGCAACAATATCACCCCAAACTCTTCTCTGACTTCCCTGCCTCCCAGTTTTACTTATAAGGCCCCTTGTGCTTACACTGGGTCTCCTGGGATTATGCAGGATTACCTCCCCATCTCAAAATCCTTAACTAAGTCATATTTTTTTTTAAGATTTTATTTATTTATTTGAGAGAGAGAGAATGAGAGAGAGCACATGAGAGAGGGGAGGGTCAGAGGGAGAAGCAGACTCCCTGCCGAGCAGGAAGCCCGATGCGGGACTCTATCCAGGGACTCCAGGATCATGACCTGAGCCAAAGGCAGTCGCTTAACCAACTGAGCCACCCAGGCGCCCAACTAAGTCATATTTGTAAAGTCCTTTTTATCATGTAAAATAATATATTCACAGGTTTCAGGGATTAGGATGTGGATACTTTAAAAGTGTGTGTGTGTGGTGAGGGGATTATTCTGACTACCCCAGTGAGTTTAAGAGATGGAAATGATAGTAATGACTAGAGAACAATAATCAGAGGAAAGAGTAGTATGATACCCTCTTAAAAGATAGGTAGCAATGAAGGGCATCTTAAACTATGTTAAAGGTTTCAAATTTTACCCCAAAGAAAGGCCATGTAAACCATAATATAAGAGGAGAAACTAGATAAGGGGCAAATTGGGAGTGGGGAAATCTTGGATCTAACTGAAGAAATACAGTGTTTTGGTATCACAGATCCCTTCAGGTGAAGATCATCGTTTTCATAGTTTAAGAGCACAGGTAGGAGGACTAGACAGGGGATGATCTATTTGTGGTTCCTAGACATCAACACATTCAAAACAATGGAGTGGAGGATATTGCTCAACATAAACTGGGCAAAGAATTGAGCAATTCCAATATTTGATGCAGTAGGAGAAGGTAGTATGAGGTGATAAAATATTGTTTTACGAAAAGGTAGAAAGAAGCCTGGAGGCTGACATGTCATGGGAACTAAGAGATGAGTGTATTTTAAAAATGATGTTTTCAGCTGTGATGAAAGTTGCTAAGAGTTTAATGAATAAAGACCAAAGAAGTCCACTGGGAATTTTGTTAATGTCAAATCTCTTGGCAAACTTAAAAATTGTAACTTCTGTGGAGTTAATCAGGGCAAACGTCCTCAGATTTTAGTGAATTGAGGAAGTGAAATCCCCAATTATCGACAAGTCTGTTCTAAAGTGTGAGTGTGAAGAGTAAAGAGATGGTGGAGTTAATTGGAATTTGGTGTGTGCTCTGGGGACTTAAAAAAAAAAAATTATTTATTTATTTGACACAGAGGGAGAGCACAAGCAGGGGGAGCAGCAGAGGGAGAGGGAGAAGCAGGCTCCCTGCAGAGCAAGGAGCCTGATGCAGGGCTCGATCCTAGGACTTGAGATCATGACCTGAGTTGAAGCAGATGCTTAACTGACTGAGCCACCCAGGCGCCCCTCCCACACTTTTTTTTTTTTTTTAATGATAGAAGAAACTATATCATGTTTCATGCAGATGCAAAGTGCAGGATAGAAATACAGAAGTGAGGAAAGGCACAATAATTTAATATTCCTAAGACCTTGCTCACAAAGGTGCTGCCCAGCTTCAAGGAGAGACTTTTGACCAAGGATAATTCAGGATTTAACCACAACTTATGAAATTTTCTCATTTTAAAGGCCTGTTTCTTTCTTTCTTTCTTTTTTTTTTTTTTAAGATTTTATTTATTTGACAGAAACATAGCGAGAGAGGGAACACAAGCAGGGGGAGTAGGAGAGGGAGAAGCAGGCTTCCCGCTGAGCAGGGAGCCCGATGCGCGGGGCTCGATCCCAGGACCCTGGGACCATGACCTGAGCTGAAGGCAGACGCTTAACGACTGAGCCACCCAGGCACCCTAAAGGCCTGTTTCTTGTCCAATCTCCAACCAAGTCAAGATGTTACATTTATTTTTCTTTTGAAAATAATTTCTACAATTCTTTTTATTTTTTATTTTATTTTATTTTTATTTTTATTTTTTTTATTTTATTTTTTTTAAAGATTTTATTTATTTATCTGAGACAGAGAGAATGAGAGAGACAGAGAGCACATGAGAGAGGGGAGGGTCAGAGGGAGAAGCAGGCTCCCCGCCGAGCAGGGAGCCCGATGCGGGACTCGATCCAGGGACTCCAGGATCATGACCTGAGCCGAAGGCAGTTACTTAACCAACTGAGCCACCCAGGCGCCCTTATTTTTTATTTTAAAAAGGTATCCTTTTCCTCTTAGTTTTTAATTCATGTTGTTATGCCTTGATTGCATGATTACATTTGTGCCTTGATTGCATTTTATATTTATAAATTCTCATTTAATCTATGTATCTCAAACCTTCAACTCTTTTCCTTTTATAAAGTTACCTTGTGCTTCTCATCTTTATTTTTTCCTATATTTTTTTTTACTTCTATCTTGTGTTTACCCTTGTGGGAATTTTAATTTTCTTTCAATATATCACCATTTTTTGTTGTTCTTTTCAACCTGATCTTAAAATTAAACCCTCTTTGAATTACTCTTTTTCCTAAAAATCTACTTGTCTATTTCAATTTTTTAATGTAAAATGTTTTTATTTTTAATTATTATTAATAAATATGATAGAGCTCTTTCCCATATAAAGGAGACTTTGTTGGTTTTTTTCCCCATTGTTTGACACTGATGCAAACCACTCCTATTTTTTCCAGTGGATCTCTTTATCCATTTAATAATGACTCTTACAAACAACAACATCAACAACAACAAAAACAACAAAAAAATTATAACAGATTAAGAATAACGGGTTAATTCCTACCTAAAAATTCTTTCTTGGCAGATTAAATAGTTGATATACTGAAATTTTTTGTCTAGATATTCACAGCATGTAGTAGTTAAAATAGAGATTTGTGGTTTAAAATCCATTGTTTCTGACATACTAAAGCACTGAATTTAAAGCAAACTGACACAGCATATCACAGGAGTGGTGATCATTCTGATCGACTCTTATACAAATAGATATATAAAGATAGATAGCTCAACGCTACTACATAAATAATATTCCTTTCTGGTGCTTTAAACTTCTGTGCAATGATGTTCTTTTTTTTTTTTTTTTTTAGAGATTGGGGTGGGGAGAGGGAGAGAATCTCACAACCCTAACGTCATGACCTGAGCCGAACGTACTGATATTCTTACAAAAGGATTAGGCCCATACCACTCTGCTATTTTGCTTTTGTCTTGCTTTTATCATTTAATATTGTGCTGTGAGCATTTTGACATTTAAAATATTTTTAAATCAATGACATTTCATCATATGGATGGTCTGTAGTTTAAACATTTTCATATTATAGGACCCTTACATTGTTTCAAAATCTTGCAAATTGACTTTTTCTGATTATTACCTTCAGATACATACCAAAAAAACGAACTTATTGGATGAAAGGATATAACCATTTTTAAAGCTCTTGCTACTTATTGCCGGAATGAATTACCACACTATGTAATGGATGTATGGCTGTTTTGTTCCAACTATACCACTATCAATTAGCCTCCGGTTCTGCTTGCTGGGATTTGCTTCCCAGTCTATTGTTCCAGGAAAGGGCTGCAGAATGGGGGCAAATTTACCTTGTATACAAAGCTTCTGTGTATTCTGTGTAGTTACTCTAACTCATGGGTGGTGGGTCACCCTTTAGAATTAGGTTTACCTTATTACCTGGTAACCTCAACTCCTTGATGAGTTAAAAAAAAATGTTATAGATTATCCAGACTTTTCCCCTTGTTCAGCTTGGAATGACATTCTGCTGCAGATTTACACATCATAAGTGTTGGTAGAACTCTTTCTAATTGTATCTTGAGTTATTCTTTTATCTAATATTTCCGGTACATTCTTCAGAAGCACTTACACTTTTTATATCAGATTTCCATTCTCTGTCTTTCATAGTCCTTATATTTTCCTTTATAAATTCTTCTCCTTGTTTATTTCCTCTGTGTTATCTATTCTAGATCCCTGATGATGATTTCCTGTCAAATTTTCTTATTGCCTCAATAGGTATTTTAAAAAATTTAATTACAATTCTTCCTCAAGACAAATAGCTAGGTTTTTAGTCCAAAGAATCACATCTCACATGCTTTATGAAAATTTTTGGTATTACTCTGCCTGCTTGCTGCTTTTCTTTATAAAAGTCAGATCTTGTAGCCTGTTGAGGAAAATGAAGAAGGTTTTCTAACATTTCTTAAGGTTGCCCTATAGAGTTTTTTCCTTATATAAATACTTTTGGTTTGAATTTCAGGTTGACATTCTTTTTATTCTGTAAGATTTTTTTTTTCAGTGTCCTCAAATTTTGTTTATTTTCAGAGTAATCTTTGTTTAGAACTGACATTTGCACACAGGAAGCATGTATGTGGTCTGGAGTCTTGCTAAGTGTGCTTTGCAATCTTGGTAGATTTGTAATGTCCTTGAGATGACTGGAAGGCAAATTGCATTATACAAATCCTAGCATAATTTCTAGCAAGATTCCTATAATAGTTAGGAAATGGGTATGAAGTATTCTATAATACCAAAAATCATCCACTCTGATAAATACAAATCTGTTGCCTTTGATCAAGAAATTGATTGTGAACTGGAGCCATTTCTTACCTACTTTCAAGAGCAGCCAGTTTGCTTTGTTTCATTGCTGCAAACATGGTTTAATTACTTGGGTTTGCCAGTATAACTCCATGGCATTTGTTACTTAAAGTTCCTCTTTATTCTCAGCAATAAGTTTAGTGACTTGGTTTTAACATTATTATGTAAAAGTGTATTCTTTTCTTCATTTATGGGCATCTAGGGGAAAGTTGAAAAGGTTGAGTCAGAGATAACCAGTCAGGCCATTTTTAAACTAAAACCTAACATAAAGTTTTCAGACAATGACACATGTTCTATGGTCATCATATTAATGCTAAAGTTGGTGATTTTTGATAAAGTAAATAAACAGCTGTTTGTTACTGATATGGTGTAAGAGGTATGTGGTGCCTAATCATTAAACTGCATCTGTGGCTTAATCAATTATTGTCATATATTTTATTGAGTGCCTAGCAGGCAGTCTGAGCTATCAAAGCTCCACAATGGCATCACCCTATGAATATCAGAGCTTCGAAAGTTGACAGAGCATTGTTAAAGCAGCCCTATTTAAATTTCTTTCAGGCTCTTGCCTAGTTAGATAAAATATAACTTTTGTCAATTTTAATCTATGTGAAGAAAAAACATCTAAATTAAAATCAGACAAAAATGGTACACTCCTTTCCCTTTCGGTTTTTCTCCCAATTTAACAGATACTTTACTCTCTTAAGTCTGGAAGATAGATAGCATAGTCCTGTGCTGTGATGCGTAGGTTCTCTGTTCTGCATTTCTGTGGACAGCCCAACTGAGTCTGTGTTCTTTGATTTCTGGTTAGAATTTGCTAGAGACAGCAATGGGGTGCTGAAATCCTGGTGAAAAGAAGTCCTGGAAAATGATAAATAATTTAGACACTTAATCATAAACTAGAGCAACTTGGTAGATATGGGAGCTCCCAGAATGAACCATACCTCTCATGTCAAAAACCTCATCCATTTTAGAGTTTAAGGCTAGTGAAGTGGGATTGGAAACTAAGAATGGTTAAGCAAATAGCTTGTCCCAAATGTATTGGATATTAGTACTTGTACATCTACTCCCCCTATTTCCCAACCTTTCAAATATGATTAATCTGGAACTTGGAGATTTTAATAACTTGTATTACCAAAGCTATCAGACTTGGTAGACTCACATTTTGCACTTAGGTCTTTATGGGTACAAATCTTGTACTCTCTTTCCTCTTATATTCTGCCTATAATATGTAGGATATAATTTAGGTTTTGGAGTTATAAAGAACTAATTTGACTCTTCAAAGTTTAGTGTATAGCCAAGGAATTCAGATATATCAATTTAAACAACAAAGTTGTATAAAAGATAGCCATGTGAAAGGAGTCATTTCAACAAGGAAAAACACAGGATAGAATATTCATGTGTGGGGCAACTGGGTCTATCTTTGTGATTTGGCAGAAAGCAATTAAGATAGGTAGTATCAGGCTGGTCTAAGTCTCAAGAGTGGGTTCAGACACTAAGAAACAAGAAAAATATTTATAATTATTGTTGTAGATCAAAACAGAAGCAAATAATATCGTAGTCTTATTAGGCCTGAGGAAAAATGAACAGTATTTGTCTTTTCTCTTATTTCTGTTTTCACTTGAGATGCATAGTCATGTGATTGCTTTTTAAACACATAGGTGACATGGTCAGCATAGTTAAGACAGTGGTGTCTATCTAGGGCAGCCTTAAAGTGCCATGTGTGTGGGAGCCACTTAAACTCTATTAAAAGGTCTCTCAGTATTTGTGGCTTATAGGATATCAGAAGTGAAGGGCAGGAAGTGCCATGTTCACTTGCCACTTATATGGATAGCAACAATCTAATTCTTCTACAAGGCTTACAAAATACCTTTGATATTATGTGTAAGAAGCAACTATTATTTACAAATATTGTAATAGTTTCAGATATTTATTGCTTGAGAGAGGATAAGAAGAGTACTTTAAGAAAGGAGGTGAGTAATGAGCTATAGAGTAAACAAGGAAATAGACAATAAATACTTTTGGAGAAATGAATCCATCAATGCGTTGGAATGAATAGGTTCATTTTTAGGTGTATTTGAAGATATGTCAGGAAAGGTAAGTAGTAGCCAGGTTGTGAATAATCAGGTTAAAACGTTTGAATTTTTCATTAGGTGGTTGGGAACAATAAAACATTTAAGCAGTAGACAGGACAGTTCCAGCTGTATTATAGGAGGTTAAAACTGGCAGAGATGCATTCTATCAAATAGAGCAAAGAGTGCCTAAAGACAGAGTATTAGTCAGTTTTTGTTATACAACAAAGAGTCTAAAAATATCAGTGACTCCCAACAATAAATGTGTGTAGCCTCTTTTTCATAGTTTTGCTGGTCAGCTGAAGTACTTTGTCTTCAGACTACAAATTGTCTAGGTTTGCTACAGACTGCAGGTTGGGTTCAGGTGTGCCCCACAAATGTCTAACCCTGGGATCAGGGTCAACCAGGGACCTTTCTTTTCTCTTCACAATAACACAAGGCCCAAGCAGACACACCTTCTGACTTGGAAAGCCTCAGCTCAGATCAGAACTTGGTATTTTCACTTCCTTCCCTAGTCCATTGATCAAAGCAAGTCAATGGCCATGCTCAACATCAATGGAGTAGGAAAATACAGTTTGTCAGTTCTAGTAATACCACAGTGTCACATGGCAAAGGGCGTGGCAGTATACATGTGAGTCAGGGAATTGAAGAACTTGGTCTGAGAACCAAATCTACCCCCTAGAGACTGCTTGGGGACCTAGTACAGTAAATTAGACTTATTTTGACAAGAGCCTTGATTCGGGTAGTGACAGAACAAATTTACAATTATAGAAAGGAAAGAATTCAAGGGACATTCCTAATAAAAAAGGAAGAGGATTTTCTGACTGACCCTGATCCTGGGAAAAGATTCAAAATCAGTACAAAGATTTTTAAGTGTAGGGGACTGAGTGGATGACGCAGGATACCTAATCTGTCTTAAAGGCCAGAAAGTTGAAAGTTGTGATGACTCTGAAAATCAAGTATGGCCAACTCCAATTTTGTTATCTCAACCACCATGCTGTATTGCTATCAGTCATATTATTGCCAGAAATAAAGCACAATGTGTCAGATGTCTGCGGAATTGATCAAGCAGCTTTTAACTGGATCCATTGGTTCAGTCTCTCCCTATACCTATTGGGATCTAAACATGTCAATCTAAATTTTTATGTGCCAAATTCACACATTCTCTTCAGAAACGACTGGAGTCAGAGATATTGGAAGATAGCTGGAGGTTATGAGAGCTTCACCAAGAAAATTTTAGTTTGCTTTACTTTGGACCATTTCTATGGGATTCATTTAGAATTAGAAAATTTAACTCATTTATCAGTGGTGTGGATTATTCTTTTTTTTTTTAAAGCTCTTTTAAATTGTGGTTTCTAGTCGTATCAATTTTTTCATGACTCCAAGCTAATTTATTCATGTGTATACGTGGGAAAAAACCATGTGTGGTTTGAAGATTTACAGAAAGGATTAATACAGACATGGGAATAATTATCTTTTATTTAAATTGATCTTAGAATATGACCGTGATGTAGAGCACCTGGGTGGCTCAGTCAGTTAAGTGTCTGACTCTTGATTTCCTCTCAGGTCGTGATCTCAGGGTTATGAGACTGAGCCCCACTTTGGGCTCTGTGCTTAGTGAGGAGTCTGCTTGACACTCCTTCTTTCCCTCTCCCTCTCCCCCATCCCCTGCTTGCACTCTCTTGCTCTCTCTAAAATAAATAAATAAATAAATAAATAAATAAATAAATAAATAAATAAATAAATAAAATCTTTAAAGAAAAAAGAATATGACCATGATGTATATATGAAATAATCTTTGGAAATTAAAATAAATGTTAGATGTATCTTTAAACTATATAATATTTGATACATTTTTAAAGAAAAATGAAATTGTGGGCTCCTGAGTGGCTCAGATGGTTAAGCGTCTGCCTTCGGTTCAGGTCACGATCTCAGGGTCCTGGGATCGGGTCCCGCATCGGGCTCCCAGCTCAGTGGGGAGTCTGCTTCTCCCACTGCCTCTGCCTCTCTCCCTGCTCATGCTCTCTCTTTGTCTGTATCTCTCTGTCTCAAATGAACAAATAAAATCTTAAAAAAAATAAAGCTAGTGAACATTATTAAAAAAGGAAAAATGAAATTGATTTGAACTTTCATTATATTTAGACATAATTATTAATAGTTAAGTAAATTTATAACAGTTATTTATAACATAGAAGTTACTGTGCTCATGAATCAGAAACCAGATAATTTAGTTTTTGCCAATACTTATTTTGGTGTTGTATTGCTATGGTCTAGCAATATAGCAGAAACTTTTTTTTTTTTTGGATTTTTTTCTTTCTTTCAGACCAGCAAGCATCCATTTCTCTATTTTCCAATTATTAAAATATAATAAAATAAAAAAAGGAAACATTGTAGCATTTTCCCAGAATATCACATCTATGACCTCTTTTTATTTACCTTTCTTATCTCACATAAGGAAAGACTGCATATGTGCTAAACATGAATAAACCATCAGAAAAGGAAAAGAACATGTTAGAATAAAAGAGTAGTTATAAAAAATACTTAGTTTGGACAATATAATTAAATTAAATATATTTATTACTATCGGAATTATTGCTATTAAGTCAAAATTTAGAAGAATAAAACACAATGAAATTATAACTGGAATCTAATTATTTTCTAGTGATGGAGATCTTAATTTATGTGAAAGTAATATTTTTAACCCTTCAGAGTTGTTGAAGAGCAATGAAAGTTGTTAAGTGACTTAAACTTAAATTCTAAAGTCAGACTCAGGAGGTTTGAACCCTTCCCATTGAAGCTGAATTTATAGCTTAACCTTTGATATTCTCTTATAAGAAGGGTTGAAATGCAAAATAGTTGAAGCAGATGGGCAGAAATTGTCATCAAAATATCAATAAGCATGGATTAAACTTACCATGGATCAAAATATGAAGTTGGGGTTTTGAAAGAAAGAAAGAGAAAAGGACGACTACATTTTATTTATTTTTATTTATTTATTTTTTTTAGGACAACTACATTTTAAAAACAGTTCTATATATTTTTTATTTCTTGGCAACTGTAGTGATCACCAATGGAAAGGGTAAGAGATATACCTCTTAGAATCAGCAAAGCTGCCATACTTCTAAGGTGGTCAGAGATTGAATTCTTTAAAAGATTGTGAGGGGTGCCTGGGTGGCTCAGTTGGTTAAGCATCTGACTTTGGCTTAGGTCATGATCTTGGGGTCCTGGGATCAAGCCCCATCTCAAGCCCTGAATTGGGCTCCATGCTCAGCAGGGAGTCTGCGGGGCCCTCTTCCTCTGCCCCTCCCCCTGCTCATGCTGTCTCTCAAATAAATAAATAAAATCTTTAAAAAAATTTTAAAAAGTAAAAGAACGTGAAAAATGTATATGTTTTGTTTTTCAAGGTTTTTATTTGTTCCTTTAAATTTTCCCCATTTATATAAACAAATACTTCAGAAACTAATGCAGCTGGTGTAGTAGTTGAGCATCAAATCTGTCACTCTTGTGTGTCCACTCTTGCTTGTCCTATTTCAGAGCACTATATTTCTCTCCATATTTTATAATTTCTACATTGTTAAATTATCAGGTTTATCAGATATAATGTATTTTATCCTTTAAACAATTAAAGAGAAATGCAATATAAGGTCAAAGAAAATATAATAGTGTCTTTATTACTTATTGCTGAAAAATGCCTATATAGTCTTTTCAAACTTCATAAAATGTATTGTTTCAAAATTAAAAAAAAAAAAGTCAGTAAGGAGATTCAAAGTCCAGAATGATGAACTAGTTGTGAGAAAATGAAAATTCAGCAGTCACTGGCAATGTATAGGATATAAAATATACTAAAATACCTTTTCTTTTCGGGGCACCTGGGTGGCTCAGTTGGTTAAGCGGCTGCCTTTGGCTCAGGTCATGATCCCAGGGTCCTGGGATTGAGCCCCACGTCGGGCTCCCTGCTCAGCGGGGAGCCTGCTTCTCCCTCTCCCTCTGCCTGCCTCTCTGCCTACTTGTGCTCTCTATCTCTCTCTCAAAAATAAAAATAAAATCTTAAAAAAAACTTTTAAAATACCTTTTCTTTTCAACTTTTGTAGTATTAACATCCAATATATGAAATTTACAGAGTAAAAAAAATGTACTTATATAAGCAATAGGAAAACCATTTTAGATATGAGCATATGAAAACTGTTATGAATAAAAACCAGCATAATTTAGCTGGAGTCACACAAAATTCCACCAAAATTGAATAACCCCAAAGCTTGGTGGCTTAAAGCACAATGACATTTATTTTGCTCACAAGTCTGCCATTTGGGCTTGTGATATCTCATCTGTGCTGCACTTGGTGTCAGCTGGCATCACTCTAAAGGCTGAAATCTGGAATCATCTGAAGACCCATTCACTCTATGTCAGGTAGTTGATGCTGGCTTTTGCCTGAGACCTTAACTAAGACTATTGATTTGAGTGCCTACCCAGTCCTTTCAGGGTAACTTTAGATTCCTTACAACCTGATGGCGGGTTTCCAAGGGTGAGCCTCCTGGGAGTGAGATTTTCTTTTATAACCTACCCTCAGAAGTCAAGCAGCATCCTTTCCATTGCATTCCACATATCAATGCAATCACAATGATCCAACCAGGTTCAAAAGAGGGGAAATAGTCTCTACCTCTAGTTGGGGAGTTGCAAATTTCTGGAAGTGCATGTGAGATCGGAGATGTTGCTATGGCTAGTTTTAGATAAACAATCTGCCACACCAACCAAAAAAACAAAATCCAGTTCCTTATAATCTCAGTAAATGTCGCTATCATTTGCCTGTTTGCTCAAATCAAAAACCTAGGAATCAGCCTTAATTTTTTCTTTGCTTTAATTCCTCACCTCAGTAAATCCAGCTGGTATTATCACCCATTATATCTTGAATCCCTTTCCTTCTATACCTTTGTTTGATCTCTACTAATCTCAACATATTTTTTCTTTCTTCTAAACCTCACCAGTGAACTTCTAACGCATTACCTGCTACTTTTCTTTTCCCTATCCAATCCATTCTCTACATATATGTGTTACCTTCAGTAACAAAAAATACCTAAATGTCACTTCTTTGCTTAAATAACCACACATAATCACAGAATATTTTAATTTTAGTCTTTTAAATGGAAGTATTATAAGGATATATGGAACATTCTAGTTGTAAGAGTTGTGTACAATGGAAAAGCGTAACAAATACTATCAAGCACCTTTGGTTGTTTAAAGATCAGCAGAGTTACATTCAGTTTCTGCCTTAAAATGAAATTAAAAATGGAAACATTAGATGTGATTTCTTTTAAAACCAAGAATATCATATATTTTGTGATTTCTCAAAGTGTATATTATTGTTTTCTTCCATAAATAAGTATACAGTTCTTAAACTTTTTTTAACTGCCTACATATATGCATATATGTATATATAAAGTTTCAAATATTTTTATGTAATGCACTTTACACAAATTTTTACTTTTTAATTTTCTCAGTATAAGAGGGTTCTAGGATATCATGAACCTTATGTTTTTGCAGTTGTAGAGGAAGGGAATCCCTAAAATTTGGAGAATGATTGCAGAAATAATGAGGAATATAATATCTAAGATCAATTAAAGCTACTTTATTATTTGGCATCATAATCCGGTAGTAAATATGAACTTGGCCATAATTATTGAATTAAAAATAAACTTTCAACAAAGTGTCTTAAAAATAAATGTAACCATTAAGTAGTTGGAAGATGACATAAGACATTAAATAGTTTGAGGTAGAGATTGGAGCTGAAAGGAAATGTGAATTACTGCAATATTTCAGAGACAGTAGTAGACAACACACTCAACTTATGAACTAGGGAAAAGGAAATCTAAGAAGATGAAGATAAGAGACTGATCTCACTGAGCAGCCTTATTTTTTAGGTAGTCGTATATGAACTATTATAAGTTGTAATGGTGCCTGATTCTAGAAAAGAAAGGGTAAGTAAGTACTAGCCAAGAATCATTTCACATCATGGACATTCCTAGAATTGAGTGTACTTTACAACTTTCAATTTTCATTAACAAAATTTGTGTAAAAATATTCTGAAACACTCCTAATGTACATGAAATAAAAACTTGGGAATAAGAACTAAGTAATAGGGGCGCCTGGGTGGCTCAGTTGGTTAAGCGACTGCCTTCGGCTCAGGTCATGATCCTGGAGTCCCAGGATCGAGTCCCACATCGGGCTTCCTGCTCGGCAGGGGGTCTGCTTCTCCCTCTGACCCTCCCCCATCTCATGCTCTCTCTCTCTCTCTCATTCTCTCTATCAAATAAATAAATAAATAAAATCTTTAAAAAAAAAAGAACTAAATAATAATACTATCCTGAAAATGTACATGGCCATATATATTTTTTCCTTTGTAGACAAGCTCAGACTACTTCCCTATTAGACATCAAACTATTAGTTTTCAAACTGCCAGGTATTTTTCTAAGCATTTTATTTTAAGATTTTATTTTTAAGTAATCTCTACACCCAATGTGGGGCTTGAACTCACAACACTGAGATCAAGAGTCGCAGGCTCCACTGACTGAGCCAGCCAGGCACCCCTTTCTAAGCATTTTAAATGTATTATCTTAGTAATATTTCCAGTAACCTACAAAGTTCTAGCCACCATTTTGGATTGGGTCCTAGAGCTCTAATTTTTTCTCTATTAAATGCTTCCAGCATATAATTGTATAAGGCAAATAGCCATCTTGAAAAGACACAGACAGCTTATCTATTATTTACTTTTTCTTTTGTACTGCTTCATATTCATATAAAATACATTTATTTTTATGTCAACTGAGAAGAAAAAGTAATAAGACTTTAGATAAGAACATTTCTCAATATCCTCTGTACTTTATCTGCTTTTCATGCTTGATTTTCCTTATGCTCAATAGTACATTTACACAATAAAAATGACCTCTTCAAATATAATCTATAATACAAAATGCATAACATATTTATAAATATATATTTATCCATGCAGTCCTTTGTCAAGAATTTTAAACTGTTATATTTTCTTTAGCTATTTCATATTTTATGTAATGTAGTTCAGACAAGAAGCTTGAAAACAGTGTCTAATTTATATTTTATAAAGGCATATTTTTCTTTTATTTTTTCTTTTTCTAGTGGCAGTCTTCCTAGTGACAGTTTTTATTTTTCTACCAAACTATGAAATAGCATGTATTTTGTATGCCTAGGACATACATTTATGCCTTTAAGCAATTTGTGGATTGTTCTTGCTTGATCAAAAACTGGACAGATATGCTAAATTGACTGGTAAGATTTTGCTTCTTTTCAATTCAGTCTTCTAATGATTCTTTGGCTACTTCATGAATTTGTGTTTAATAGAAGGCATTTTACATTTAAGCTCTTGAAAGAATAATAAAGTTTTCAGGAAATATTATTTCAATAAATTTGCGACTATGTTAAAAAAATATTGACTTAAAAAAATGAAATGTGTTTCACCCAGTGCTTTTCAAATTTTTTTCTAATTACCTCAACTCTGAAACATTATTTTTCAAATTTGTTTGTATTTACAAATGATCTTAGCAAAACCTCACGTTTCATAGAAACTGTGTTTGAAGTGAGAAAAAATAATTCTCCCAAGAGATAATTTCCTTAGTTAATTAGAAAAAATTGGTAATCCACAGTACATAATTCACATTATATAATTACATGTGTGAGAAAACTTTCGCTAATGCAGTTATTCAACATCTGTGCCATAGATTTTGAGGTCATTATATTATCTATTGCTTAGTAACAAACTACCACAGACTTAACTTTTCAAATAACACATTGATTATCTCACTGTTTCTGTGTATCAGGAATCTAGGGGCATGTGGGTGGCTCAGTCTGTTAAACATCTGCCTTCGGTTCAGGTCATGGTCCCAGAGTCCTGGGATCTAGCCCCACATTGGGTTCCCTGCTCAGCGGGAAGCCTGCTTCTCCCTCTCCCACTCCCCCTGCTTGTGTTCTCTCTCTTGCTATGTCTCTCTCTGTCAAATAAATAAATAAAATCTTAAAAAAAAAAAAAAGGAATCTAGTCATGGCTTAGCTGGGTCCTCATTCCCAGGATTTCTCACAAGGCTGAAGTCAAGTTGTTCTGGAGGGCTGGAATTTCCTCTAAAGGTTTGAGCTAAGGTCTGCTTGTAAGCTCATGTAGTTTTGACCAAATTCAATTTCTTGAGGCATGTTAGGTTTCAGTTCCTTGCTATCTTTTACTTGGAGACTTCTTCCATTTCTTGCTTCAACAAAGTATGCAAACTGAGAGTGCAATAGAGAATATCAGCAAGATGGAAGTTACAATCTTTTCAAAAATTTTTTATTTAAATTCAATTTAGTTAACATATAGTATATTATTAGTTTCAGGAGTAGAATTTAGTGATTCATCAGCTGCATAAAACACCCAGTGCTAATTACATCAAGTGCCCTCCTTAATGCACATCACCCAATTACTCCATCCCCCCACCCACCTCCCTTCCAGTAACCCCTCCCCCTTTGTTTCCTGTAGTTAAGAGTAACTTACGGTTTGCCTCCCTCTCTGTTTTCATCTTATTTTATTTTTCCTTTCCTTCCCCTATGTTCATCTGTTTCATTTTGTAAATTCTACATATGAGTGAAACCATACAGTATTTATCTTTCTCTGACTTATTTCACTTACACAATACCCTCTAGTTCCATCCATGTCATTGCAAATGGCAAGATTTCATTCTTGTGATGGCTGAGTAATATACCAGTATATATATAATATACCAGTATATATACCAGTGAGATATATATATATATATATATATATATATATATATATATATATATCACCTCTTCTTTATCCATTCATCTGTCAATGTACATCTGGGCTTTTCCCATATTTTGGCTATTGAGGACATTGCTGCTATAACCATTGGGGTGCGTGTGCCTCATTGAATCACTATGTCTGTATCCTTTGGATAAATACCTAGTAGTGCAGTTGCTAGGTCATAGGGTAGTTCTATTTTTAACTTTTTGAGGAAACTTCATACTGTTTTCCAGAGTGGCTGCACCAGTTTGCATTCCCACCAACAGTGTAAGATAGTTCCCCTTTCTCCACATCCTCGCCAACAGCTGTTGTTTCCAGAGTAGTTGATTTTAGCCATTCTGACTGATGTGAGGTGGTATCTCACTGTGTTTTTGATTTTATTCCCCTGATACCAAATAATATTGAGCATTCTTTTCATGTATCTATTAGCCATTTATAGATCTTCTTTGGAGAAATGTCTGGTTATGTTTTCTGCCCATTACTTGATTGGATTTTTTGTTTTTTGGGTGCTAAGTTTGATAAGTTCTTTATAGATTTTGGATACTAGACCTTTATCTGATATGTCACCTGAGAATATCTTCTCCCCTTACATAGGTTGCTTTTTAGTTTTGTTCATTGTTTCCTTTGCTGTGCAAAAGCTTTTTATCTTGACGAAGTCCCAGTAGTTCATTTTTGCTTTTGTTTCCCTTGCCTTTGAAAACCTGTCTGGAAAGAAGTTGCTGTGGCTGAAGTCAAAGAGGTTGCTGCCTATATTCTCCTCTAAGATTTTGATGGATTCCTGTTTCACATTTAGGTCTTTCATCCATTTTGAGTCTATTTTTGTGTGTGGTGCAAGGAAATGGTCCAGTTTCATTCTTCTGCATGTGGCTGTCCAGTTTTCCCAGGACCATTTATTGAAGAGACTGTCTTTTTTCCAATGGATATTTTTTTCTGCTTTGTTGAAGATTAGTTGACCATAGAATTGAGCATCCATTTCTGGGTTCTCTATTCTTTCTGTTAATCTATGTGTCTGTTTTAGTGCCAATACCATACTGTCTTGATGATTACAGCTTTGAAATACTGCTTGAAGTCTGGAATTGTGATGTCTCCAGCTTTGATTTTCTTTTTTTTCTTTTTTTTTTTTAAAGATTTTATTTATTTATTTGACAGAGACATAGCAAGAGCAGGAACACAAGCAGGGGGAGTGGGAGAGGGAGAGGCAGGCTTCCCGCAGAACAGGGAGCCCGATGTGGGACTCGATCCCAGGACCCTGGGATCATGACCTGAGCTGAAGGCAGACGCTTAATGACTGAGCCACCCAGGCACCCGGTTTTCTTTTTCAATATTACTTTGGCTATTTGGAGTCTTTTCTAGTTCCATACAAATTTTAGAATTCTTTGTTCCAGCTCTCTAAAAAATGCTGGTGGTATTTTGATAAGGATTGCACTGAATGTTTAGATTGTTTTGTGTAACATAAACATTTTACAATATTTGTTTTTCTAATCCATGAGCATGGAATGTTTTTCCATTTCTTTGTGTCTTCCTCAATTTCTTTCATAAGTCTCCTATAGTTTTCAGAGTACAGACCTTTTAACTCTTTGGTTAGGCTTATTCCTAGGTATCTTATGGTTTCTGGTGCAATTGTAAATGGGATCAATATCTTGATTTCTGTTTCTGCTGCCTTATTGTTAGTGTATAGAAATACAACAGACTTCTATGCATTGATTTTATATCCTATGGCTTTGCTGAATTTCTGTATCAGTTCTAGCAGTTTTTTGGTGGAGTCTTTCTGGTTTTCTACATAGAGTATCATGTCATCTGCAAAGAGTGAAAGTTTGAATTCTTCTTTGCTTATTTGGATGCCTTTTATTTCTTTTTGTTGTCTGATTGCTGAGACTAGGACTTCTAGTACTATGTTGAACAACAATGATGAGATTGGGAGTCCCTGTCATGTTCCTGACCTTAGAGGGAAAGCTCTCAGTTTTTCTGGTTGAGGATGATGTGGGTCTTTTGCATATGGCCTTTATGATGTTGAAGTGTGTTGCCTCTATCCCTACATTATGGAGGTTGTCTATCAAGAAAATATACTGTCGGGCGCCTGGGTGGCTCAGTTGGTTGGGCGACTGCCTTTGGCTCAGGTCATGATCCTGGAGTCCCTGGATCGAGTCCCACATCAGGCTCCCTGCTTGGCAGGGAGCCTGCTTCTCCCTCTGACCCTTCCCCCTCTCGTGTGCTCTCTGTCTCTCTCATTCTCTCTGTCTCAAATAAATAAATAAATAAATAAATAAATAAATAAATAAATAAATAAAAATCTTTAAAAAAAGAAAATATACTGTCTTTTGGTCAAATGCTTTTTCTGTCTCTATTAAGAGGATCATATGGTTCTTTTCTTTTATTAATGTGGTGCATCATGTTGATTGATTTGCAGATTTGGAATCACCTGTACAGCCCAGGAATAAATCCCAGTTGGTCATGGTGAATAATCTTTTTAATATACTGTTGGATCCTATTAGATAGTATATTGTTGAGAATTTTTGTGTCCATGTTCATCAGGGTTATTTGTAATTCTCCTTTTTGGTGGGGTCTTTTTCTGGTTTTAGGATCAAGGTAGTGCTGGCCTCAGAATGAGTTTGGAAGTTTTCCTTCCATTTCTATTTTTCTGAACAGTTTCACAAGAATAAGTATTAATTCTTCTTTGAATGTTTGGTAAAATTCCTCTGGGAAGTCATCTGGCCCTGGACTCTTATTTGCTGGGAGATTTTTCTTTTAAAGATTTTATTTATTTATTTGACAGAGACAGAGAGAGAGTGGAGCAGAGGGAGAAGGAGAAGCAGACTCCCTGCTGAGCAGGGAGCCTGATGCAGGCTCAATCCCAGAACCCTGGGATCATGACCTGAGCCGAAGGCAGACACTTTACTGACTGAGCCGCCCAGGCACCTCTGTTGAGAGATTTTTGATTACTGATTCAATTTCTTTTCTGATTATGGGTCTGTTTTTCTTTTCTGTTTTTTCCTGTTTCAGTTTTGGTAGTTTATATGTTTCTAGGAGTTTATCCATTTCTTCCAGATTGCCTAATTTGTTGGCATATAATTGCTCATAATATTTTCTTATAATTGTTTGTATTTCCTTGGTGTTGATTGTGATTTTTCCTCTTTTCCTCTTTCATGCATGATTTTATTTATTTGGGTCCTTTCTCTTTTCTTTTTGATAAATCTGGTTAGGGGTTTATCAATCTTATTAATTTTTTCAAAGAACCATCTCCTAGTTTCGCTGATCTGTTCTACTGTCTTTTTTTTCTGTATCATTGGTTTCTGCTCCAATTCTTATTATTTCTCTTCTCCTGCTGGGTTTAGGCTTTATTTGCTGTTCTTTCTCCAGCTCCTTTAGGTGTAGGGTTAGGTTGTGTATTTGAGACTTTTCTTGCTTCTTGAGGAAGACCTGTCTTGCTATATACTTCCCTCTTAGGACCACCTTTGCTGCATCCCCAAGGTTTTGAACTGTTGTGTTTTCATTTTCATTTGCTTCCATATATATATATTTTTAATTCTTCTTTAATTTTCTGGTTGACCAATTCATTCCTTAGTAGGATATTCTCTAACCTCCATGTATTTGTGGTCCTTCCAATTATTTTCTTGTGTTGACTTCAATTTTCATAGCATGTGATCTTAAAATATACATGGTATGATCTCAATTTTTTGTATCAGTTGAGTCCTGATTTGTGACCCAGTATATGATCTATTCTGGAGAATGTTCCATATGCACTTGAGAAGAATGTGTATTCTCTTGCTTTAGGATGGAATGCTCTGAATATATCTGTGAGGTCCATCTTGTCCAGTGTGTCATTCAAAGCCCTTGTTGCCTTGTTTATCTTCTGCTTAGATGATCTGTCCATTGTTGTGAGTGGGGTGTTAAAGTCCCCTACTATTATTATATCATTATCAATGAGTTTCTTTAAGTTTGTTACTAATTAATTTATATATTTGGCTGCTTCCAAGTTAGGCACATAAATATTTACAACTGTTAGATCTTCTTGTTGGATAGACCCCTTTATTACGATATAGTGTCCTTCTTCATCTCTTATTACAGTCTTTGGTTTAAAATCTATGGTGAATAACATAACATAATAAAATAAAATAAAATAAAAAATCTAGTTTGTCTGATACAAGTATGGCCACTCCAGCTTTCTTTTGATGTCCAGTATCGTGATAAATGGTTCTCCACACACTCAGTTTCAATCTGGAGGTGTCTTTGGGTCTAAACTGAGTCTCTTCTAAACAGCATTATCAATTTTTTTTTTTTTAAATCCATTCTGATAATCTATGTCTTTTGATTGGAGCATTTAGGCCATTTACATTCAGAGTAATTATTGAAAGATATGAATTTAATGCCATTCTATTACCTGTAAAGTCACTGTTTCTATAGGTTGTCTTTCTTCCTTTTTGGTCTTTGTTACTTTTGGTCTCTCTTTCCACACAGTAGATCCCCTTTAATATTTCTTGCAGGACTGGTTTAGTTATTCACGAATTCCTTTAGTTTTTGTTTGTCTTGGAAATGATCTCTCCTGTTCTGAATGACAGCCTTGCTGGATAAAGTATTCTTGGCTGCGTATTTTTCCCATTAAGCACATTGAATATACCATACCAGTCCTTTCTGGCCTGCTAGGTATCTGTGGACAGGTCTTATGTGTCTACCCTTGTAGGTTAAGGACCTCTTGCCTTGAGCTGCTTTCAGGATTTTCTCTTTAGCTTTGTAATTTGCCAGTTTCACTATATTTCATGGTGTTGACCTACTTTTGTTGATTTTGAAGGGAGCTCTCTGTGCCTCTTGGATTTGAATGCCTGTTTTCCCAGATTAGGAAAGTTCTCAGCTATAATTTGTTCAAATAAGCCTTCTGCCCTTTTTCCTCCTCTTCTTCTGGGACTTATATAATACAGATATTATTTCACTTTATGGAATCACTGAGTTCCCTAAGTCTGCTTTCCTGGTCTAATAGTTTTCTTTCCCTCTTCTTTTCGGCTTCATTATTTTCCATACTTTTATCGTCTATATCACTGATTCTCTCTTTTGCTTCATCCATCCTCATTTTTATGGCCTCTACTTGGGACTGCATCCACGTTATAGCATTTTAAATTTTGGCCTGACTAGATTTTAGTTCTTTTATTTCTACAGTAAGGGACTCTCTAGTGCCCAGCTAGTATCTTTATAATCGTTGTTTTAAATTCTAGTTCAGACATCTTACTTATATCCATATTGATTAAATCCCTGACTAGGAGCACTACCACTTATTCTATCTTTTGGTGTGAATTTCTCTGTCTCATCATTTTGTCCAGAAAAGAAAAGAAGAAAGAAAACAACAACAAAACAAAACAAAAGTAGATCATGGGTGTGGTTTATGGTTTGGTCTGCTTGTTAAAAACAAACAAACAAACACAAACAAAAACCAAAAACCAAACCAAAACAAAAAACTAGATCCCAAAATAAGAAAGAAAGAAAGAAAGATATGTGTGTGTGTGTGTGTGTATATATATATATATGTATATATATATATAAAATACAATGAAGGAAGACAAAAAATAAAAACATATATGAAGTATATAAAAATAACAATTGAAAAATAATTAAAAAATAAGAAAATAACTGAAAAAAATAATAAAAGACTAAAGAATAAAAATACAAGTAATGCTAGATACTGTTTTCCCCTAGAGCTAAAGCTGTATAGCCCTCTTTGATTAGTAAATTTGGTGCCAGCAAGTTGTTTGTTCTGGTCTTCTGGGGGAGGGGCCTGTTGCTCTGATTCTCAGGTGGACTTGCCATAGTGGAAATGTGCTTCCAGTATGTAGTCACGGCTTGGTGTGAGCATCTCTGGACTCCACTAGGTGGTGCTGTTTTGCTCCCTGAGGTCTTTCAGTACTGATAGGCAGGATGACTATGGCAGCATCAGGATCTCTAACCCTGGAGCTGAAAATTTGTGCCCCCCACTCTTCAGTGAGCCCTCACAGGAAAGCAATCAATCACTCTTGCCTCCCCAGTTTCCTTCAGAACTCTGTGTTCACCCTGCCTATGACTGAGTGTTTTATCTGAGGCATGCAACTGAGTTTCAAAATGCCAAATTTTTCAGACTCCTGCAGCACAGACCCATGCTAGGCCTCCCGGGACAGCAGGTGGGTCTCACTACACTTCTGCCCTTTGCTGGACCCATCTCAGGAAAGCAGTCACATGACCTTGCAGCAGTTTGCACTTTATGACAACCCAGGGCAGAAAGCTGGCCCCTAGATTCATGATTCTCAGCCAGCTTCCACATTCCTATGCCTGGGAACTTTGCTGCATTTAGGCGCCACCTGTTCTTCAGGCGACCCCAAGGATCCCAACCATGCTGTCACAGCTGGTATTCTGCCCTGCCTCACCACTTGAGCACCTTTAAGCCAGCCACACACTTCTACTGTAGCAGACTACTAAACATTCTAATTTTGCACTCCACTGCTAATAATACTTTGTGGTAGCCTCCTTAAGCAGGCTCTTTCCCTGCCACCATATTCTCAGCTATATCACACCAGGTTCAAGTCTCTGTACCTCCTACCTTCCAAACAGTGGTCACTTTTCTACTTGTAGACTTGCAAAAATTTGTTTTCTTAGAGCTCCAATTGATTTCTCAGGTGTTAAGAATGATTTGATAACTACCTAGTTGTATTTGAGGGATGAGACAAATTTAGGGTTCTCCTACTTCTCTGTCATCTTAACTCCTTCAGTCTGAAGTTACAATCTTATGTAACTTGTTTTTTTTTAATGTCATGTTTATTGATTTCATCCTAAATACACATGAGGTGTTGTGAATCAGAGACAGATTTTTTAAAATTAAATATTTCACAGTAAATGATAGTGTCATCATCCATGTACCTTAGTCTTTATCCCTAGGCCTACAAAAATGGATCAAGTCGTTTATTTCAAGGAAGGAAAAGCTTGACATTCCCTCTCCCCTCCCCATAGTAAGGAGTGGTGGTTGGGGGGAATATTGTTCTATGTTTAAAAGGGGCAAGGAGGTATCTGCCATTCCTTTCTTCTATTTCCTTCTGAAAAGATATCTTCCTCACTCCAGGCCTTTGTTATATAAATAAAATCTCTCTTGCAGTTGATTACCCCTGTGTTTGGTCTACAACCTAGAGAAGGGTTCAAGTTCCTGGGTCTTCATTCCTCCTTGAAATGTAAATCTTTAGGAAAATACCCTTTGCAGGCTTTCTGGCACATTGTGGGCTTAATCCAAAGGCCTTCTGACTGTAAACATACACACCATTTAACTGTCTAAAGAGATAAGAAAAGTTTCATTATTCTTTTGAATTGGAGCAATTAACTAGATAAAATGGCTACATATCTAATTGTCATGGTTAGTAGTTAGTAGGAGATTAGGGCTTTTTACCTAAACATTGAAAAATCTAGGGACATTTCATTTTCCCCCAGTAACCGAATCATGGCAGTATGTCATCCCTTTTGTTATACTCTACTAGATAGAAAATAAGTCACAGGTCTTACCCACACTCAATTACGCAGGACATAGGTACTGGAAAGTAGAAGGTGGAGATATATTTGAGGGCCATCTTAAAGTCTACCCACCACAGCCACCACTGATGACATAAAATATTTTGAAAATAAATATAGGTAAAAATAATATTTTTTATGATTATATTTGTAACAACAAATTTTAAAGATTTAATTTTAATTTTATTTTATTTGAGAGAGAGAGAATGAGCAGAGGAGAGGCAGAGGGAGAAGGAGAAGCACACACCTGCTGAGCAGGGAACCCAACACAGGGCTCAATCTCAGGACCCTGGGATCATGATCTGAGACTGAAGGCAGATGCTCAACCAACTGAGCCACCCAGGTGCCACATAACAACAAATTTTAAAAATCTAGTTTCATATCAACATCGTGTGAAACAAATTTTGGTTCAATCTGTACAAATAAACCTTAGATTGCTGAGAATTCATTAGATCAATAATGAATCCACATGGCAATATTCTATATTTGAACTACCTCAAATTTAGTTTTAATTGGTTTGCTTTAAAATGTCTTATTATTATCTTTCTAAAATCAGTAGAGATTAAAAAAATACTGGTAAGCCATTCCTTCTATAAACATAACATTTTGTAGCTTAAAAGATGTTTATTCTCTTCATAACAATGTGAGGAATATAAGGATTTTTAGCTAGTTTGTCTTCAAGGAAACTAAATTTAAAGAACTTTCTCTAACTTAGTCAAGGTTATCCAGATACCAAGGTAGAACCAAGTCTTTTAACTCAGGTTTCCAAGTCATATGATCAAGGTTACTTTGTATGTATCTCATAGTTTTATCTCTTTTGTTTTATTTTGTATTACATTAGAAAAGATCAGTAAAAAAGGGGCACTGAAGATAATTTTCACACTGGTGTTTCTTTCCTCCCTTTCTTTCTTCCTTCCTATCTCAGTAAAACAATCTTCCTAAATCTATGAAAATTAACATTTGTAGAAACTGTGTTACTTCCTTAATATTGATGGGCTTGTTAGCCCCCCCCCCTTTTTTTCCTTAAAACTACCAAGTGCATGCTAGAAAATGAAAATTTTTTTTTTTAAAGATTTTATTTATTTATTTGAGAGAGAGAGAATGAGAGACAGAGCATGAGAGGGAGGAGGGTCAGAGGGAGAAGCAGACTCCCTGCCGAGCAGGGAGCCCAATGCGGGACTCGATCCCGGGACTCCAGGATCATGACCTGAGCTGAAGGCAGTCGCTTAACCAACTGAGCCACCCAGGCGCCCCTAGAAAATGAAAATTTTGCAGACTCCCTTTACATTAAAATATTAAAGTGAAAAGTAATGCATAGCAATGATAACATGTTTCACTAGGCCAGGCATGTGCTTTTCTATAAATTATCTCAGTTGGTTATTGAGCATCCACCTAAGATCTCTTCAAATGTAGATACAAATCTGATTGACAATCATAAGGACAGATAAGTAAAGCACAGAGCCAGATCTTATTTTAAATTGAAACACACTTAATTGAAAAGCTACAGTACATAGAATGTCATCAGGTTTCCCCACCAGCATTCCTGTGGTCAAGGATTGAAAATCAGAGAGTATTCCTGCCTAGTCAACTAGTAAATTCCAGTTCACCAACTGCCCATGAAATTTCTCTGAAATGTGAAAGAATATGTATTTTTTTATAGTCCAATAGACAAATAGATACTTGCTCCCTGTGGTAGACCAATTTTGAAATCAGCAGTTTAATAATTGTTTTAGATATCATTTTTCATGTTTGTTTGTAGAAGAGAAGAAGTTTTATTTCTGAGTAACGTTATAATTAATATTTATTGAACTCAGAGCATGTTATTTTATGATATTAACATGGGTAATTTTATATTTTTTAATATCCTGGACTGATAAAGAGCTATTCTTTTGGTGGCTTAATTTCCTTATCTCTTAAATTAGGGGTGGACTTCAAAATGTCTAAAATCTTTTTAGTTCAAATATTTATTGACTTTCATTATGTTTATTTTTTGAAATCAGTATTTGGTAGATTCATATTATCCTTATTTTTTTTCCCTCTATGATTACTGGAATACTGATGGTTGCGTTTTTCAAGGACAGTTACATGGCAATTTGTAGAATGAAAAATAGATTGAATTTTTAAAATATGACAGGCATACAAGTTTAGGAAAAGTAAACCAAGTAGATTCTAATTTCAATTGATTTATTAAGTATTTAAGGGCACCTGGGTAGCTCAGTCAGTTAAGCATCTGACTCTTTATTTCACCCAGGTCATGATCTCAGGGTTGTGAGATTGAGCCCTGTGTTGAGCATGGAATCTGCTTGTCCCTCTCCCTCTGCTCCTCCCCACACTTACTCTCTCTCTAAAATAAATAAAATCTTTAAAAAAAGATATTTAATACCTTGACATCTTTTATATGCACAAAGGTATATAATTCATTTGTGCTTATGAGGTAATTCAGGGATGTTATTTTGCTCCCTCTCTTCATAAAAAAAAATATAGCAAGTTTTATTTACTCCAACTCTATTTGTCCTCTGCTCTTGCTGAAGTTACCAATAATTCTTCCATATTGTCAAATACATGGGCATTTCTCATTCTTTGTCTTACTTAACTTCTTAGCAATGTCTGATATATTTGATAAATTTGAACAATTTTTTTGTGTTAAAATAGTCTTTAATTCAATTTCCTGATATGTTCTTCGGCTCTGTTTTTCCTATCTTCATTATGTTTTCTTCTATTTCTTCTTTTCTTGTGATTTTTCTTTTATACAACTGCAGGTCTTTAAATTGTGCTTTTATCCCCTTCATGCTATATACAATCACTTTGCCTAGCTTACATAGTCCCATGCTGTTAGAAACCATTTATATGCTGACCTTTCCCAAAAATATATCACTAGTCCTTGTTTCACTTTTGAGTTTGGGGATGCAAAAGCAACAATCTACTATATACCTACCTTTGAAAGTCATAAGCATTCAGTCCTAACATGACCAAAATTAATTGTCTTAACTCTGGGTAGGGGAGGAAAACAACTTCTGTACCTTTCTAGATTCATTTGGCTTATTTATAAATTAAATTGACCCAAGGCAGATAAAGATGAGAAAAAACAAATTTAATTACTTATGTGAGAAGCACAAAGACAGGCATTGAGGCTTATATGCCATTCTGATCTAAGAAGAAGGGGGTAGGTATTTGAGACTTCAGTGGGGAGGAAGATAATTCACAGGAAGATAGAAAGATTAAATGTTTAGTAAACAAATATTTGCCTTGCCATGCAGAGACAATGGGACACAGACAGGAATTTGAACAGTCCCTGCTGAGATCCCTCCAGCTTACAACACCAGGCACATACCCTTCATAGTTATCTCTAGTGATAGCTCTCTTGCTGGAACAGACACTATTTAAATTCTTTCAGGTAGTTCAAGGGGAGGCAAAAAGCTCCTCCTGAATCCTTTGGGGTCAGAATGTCTTCATCTCAAAACAATCGATATATTCAAAAACCTCCAGTCTTTAATAAATAACAATAACTGTTTCTCAATAAATAACATCACCATCTCCCAGTTGCTCACAGAAGAAAACAGAACAACCATCACATATTTGAACACCTATCCTGCCAATTTTGTTTCATAAATAATATCTCAAATTTTTAACAATTTATTTCTATCCTCACTCCACCAACTTTTCGTAGTCATTTTGCCTTACCTTCTATAATAATTCTCTTCTACTCTTTTTCCTAACCAATCTAATCTGCTTATAGCAGTCAAAATAATTATAAAATATAAATCACATCATGTCATTTCTCTAATTAAACTTTTTCACTGGTTTTTGCATTACATTCAGGATAAATTAAAAATCTTTGACCTTGCTCCCATGATATCCTTCTAGCTTTATCTCCACTCTTATTATCACCCATTCTTACTCATCCAGCCACCTTGGCTTTCAGTTAGGGTCTGGGCAATTCTTTTAGGCCTTTATAATTTCATCTCTTCTTCCTGGAAGCATAACTCTCCAATATTTGACTCCCTCTACTCTGTGCTCCAGATTCTTTTGCCTAGCTAATTCATACTCACTAATGAGGTTTTGGCTTAAAAGTCAATTTCCTGACAAAAACTTTCCATGATTTTCTAATCTAAATAACTTCCTTTTTTTATATAATCTCAGAGAATCAGTTTCCTTTATTTTATAGACGGTATTAGTTTCTAAGCATTACTATTTCTGTGTCTATTTGTTCTCTCCTCTCACTGGACAATAAATAGTGAGCTTGCTTGCTTTCTTTTTTTTCTTTTCTTTTCTTCCTTTCTTTTCTTTTTTTTGCCCACAGTTTATCACTAAAGTTTGGTATGGTAAATAGTACATAATAGATTATAATTTTGAAATAACATCCTCCCTAAATTTAATTTTTCTCTAACACCCCAAATAATGTTTATGTTTATTTGCCTAGTGTTTATTCTCTTCTGGATCATCTTTTTTACCTCCTGTTGTATGATCCATCTTATCTTACCAGAAGGTGCTTATCATTTCTTCAAAGTACTCCAAATCAGTTTGATGACCCTTTTGTTGTGGAGATATGCAATTCCTGTGAAATATCATTTTCATGTTTCATTACTTTATAATTTATTTTTCTTCCTTAATTTTCCCTACACTTATATTTATAATAACGTTAAACATGTATCCTCAAACCTCTTCTAAAATTTCTTCCTAGACCTTTTACAAACTTGCATCCCATAGTTTTCTAATTTATCTAATAATTATTCCTTATTTTAAAATAATTTCTATTTAATAAGTTTAATAGTGGCCATGATAGCACAAAAGAAACTGTTAAAAATTTCATGATAGTTTTACATTTCAATGACTCCTTAAATTGTACATAAAGAGAATGCTTTTCATAAAACTGCAGGAGGTCCAAAGATAGCTTTTGTATAGCCTGTGGTGGAGGAAAAATAATTTTCCCACAATCCTTCTAGGTTCTTGGTTGAGACATCACCTTGTAATAAAAGATTAAAAGGAGAAAAAATAAACAGAAGATTAATAACATGCATATCTCTTATATAAATTGGTGATACTCAGGAAAACAGTAATATCCTGAAATGGCTCAAGCCACCACCCTAAATAACATCTTTAGCTAAAGACAAAAGATGTTGGGGGCAAGAAAAGACTGGTTATAGTGGGTTACCAGGAAAGGCACGGACAATAAGGGTAAGGTTGTTATGTAGATTTAAGTCCTTGACTTCTCCATTGATAAAGAGTTTTGAGAAATTTAGAGTCATCCTTCTCTTCCTGGTAGAGAAGACACACTTACAAATGGAGATTTCCCTGATACATGTAAATGTCTCTTACAAAAGGATAACTTCAATTTGGCTTTCAGAGCTTCTCCCAAGTCTGCTACTTCTTAAAAATAATCAGCCTAAATAATACTTATTCCAGGATGCCTGGGTAGCTCAGTCAGTTAAGTGTCTGCCTTTGACTCAGGTCATGATCCCAGGATCCTGGGATTGAGTCTCACATCAGGCTCCTTGCTCAGCGGGGAGCCTGCTTCTCCATCTGCCTGCTGCTCCCCCTGCTTGTGTGCTCTCTTTTTCTCTCTCTCTGACAAATAAATAAATACAATCTTTAAAAAATAATAATAACGCTTATGCCAAAAAACACAAAACATATTGGCGGGGGGAAATTCTGGTCCCTGGTCCCTTTGCCAGGAAAGGAGAGCAAAGGTGATTAAAAGATCTTAACCTCACTTTGCCTGAGTGGGAGCTTATTGCAAATGAGAATTTATATAAGAAGTTGACTATTGGAGATAAACGTTGGGCTTGATTTTCTTTCCTACAGCAAGGAAAAAAAAAAAAAAGCTTATTTGGGAGAAGTACAAAGCAGTTAATTAAGCTCATTAAATGCTAGATATCATCTGGTCTTTTTCTTGATATAATATTATTTCCTTTCAGGAAGGCTTCAGAAATGCTGATTACCAAGACATCCTGTATTATGGGCAAAGAACTGTAAGTGAATTGCTTGTTTTTTATCACATAACACAATTCATTTGGTCAGTTTGTACTTGGTGACTTTGTTAATAGTCACTTAAAAATAGCTAATTCACAACCATACAAGGCATATTTCTTAAATTGCTTCTCTTTTTCATAGACGGTTTTGTGTAATGTGGTGTCACTAGTAAGATCAATTTGGAGAGACTAGGAAGAAAGAAAAAAATACAATTACTTTGGGCAGGCAGAGAAAGAAATAATTAGGCTTGAGTACAATTATACTTTTTTTTTGTTATCAGTGTCTGTACACATTTTCTCTTTCACTTATTACTTGCAAAGTGTTGTTTTTTAATCTAAATCAGTGATATTGTTTAAGTAGGCACTGTAAGGTGATGTAGGAAGTGTTGGGATTTGGAGCTGACAGACAGAAAAGAATTCTTGAGATGTCTTTGTTGTAAAAAGATGGTTTTATTAAAGCAAAGGGACAGGACCTGTGAGCAGAAGGAGCTGCACCGGGGTTGTGATGGGTGAGAATTATATACTTTCAAGTTGGGAGGGTATTAGGGACAGCACAAACCTCCAATGTATTTTGGAAACAAGGTTTCCAAGATTCTGAGGGGGCTAGCTATTGTTAGGAAAATGTCGTTTATTACTGCTTAATAAAAACTCAGTTATGAGACTTTGGATGTATATCAGTGTGCCAGGATAGTTGCCAATATGTATCTTGGGGGTTAGAGATAAAGGAAGTTTCCAAATAAATTTTTATATGTTAAAGTAGACTTAACAGATCCGGGGGGGGGGGGGGGGGTTGGGCTAAGATTGTCTTTTGCCCTTAGCAAAGTGTCAACATTGAGGCAGTTGAGCTCCCAGAGGAAAGTCACTCTGCCTGTTTCAAGGATTTGTCAGTGGGCTGTAAGTAGTAAGGAAATTTAATTTTTTTTTCTTTTTGCCTTTGTTTCCCACATCATAAGGGACCCAAACAGATGTAAGTCTTGTGGTGACAGAATTTTGTAAGTGGTGCCACTTATTTCTTTTGGCTCACTTGACTTAAAAACTCATAATAAATTTAATGTAATTGCCTATACAGAGAGTTCCCAACTTAATGATGTTTCCACTTATGATTTTTTGGTTTTACAATGGTATGAAACCAATTCACATTAAATAGAAACTGTACATTGAATTTTGAACTTTGCTCTTTTTCAGAGCTAACAATATGTGGTACAATACTCTCTCATTTTCTAAAAAAGATTTTAAATGTATTTTCAGAGAGAGAGTGAGAGAGCTTGAGCTGAAGGAGGCACAAGGGAGAAAATCTCAAGCAGACTCCATGCTGAGCACAGAGCTTAATGTGGGGCTTGATCTCAAGACCTTAAGATCATGACCTGAGCCAAAATCAAGAGTTGGATGCTTAAGTGACTGAGCCACCCAGGTGCCCAATACTCTGTCATGATACTGGGCAGGGGCAGCAAGCTACAGCTTCCAGTCAGCCACATGATCTGAGGGTGAACAACCAATATACTTACAGCCATTCTTGTAACTAAACCAAATGAGAGTGTCCACCTAATGCATAGCAAGTCAATACAAACTGGCAGTGAGCTTTTGCAGTGAAGAAAGACAGGATATTTATTCATGTGGCACCACCATGAGAATGGGGAGCTAATGCTCTAAAGTCCTAACTTCCCTGATGGCTTGCAAGGGGAATGGCTTGCAAGGGCAATGGCTTTAAGGGCAGAATTGGTGCAGTTATCTCCTGAGAAGGTAGATGCTGTTGATTGAAGGTCTAGGAGGTCATGCTGACATGCTCTGGTGCTGCTTCATCTGGTCCCCCAGAGGTCCTTTCCATCTCAAAAGACTTGGAATCTGAAAGTCCATGGACTTTCCTTTATTCTTTATGTTAGAGATTTCATTAGGTATATCTTGTGATTATATCTTAAGGTACTGCTGATTAACTACTTGTAAGCTAGTGGGTTTGCATTCCTACAGGTTCCTTGGCTTGTCCAGGCATGCCTGGGGGCAGTGAGACTTCTAGTGTGCATTCTTGCATCTGAAGTAACAACATGGATGCCAGCTTCATTATTTGTTCCTACAGCCATTCTGTTTTTCACTTTCAATACATTACATGAGATATTCAACATTTTGTTATAATAGGCTTTGTATTAGATAATTTTGCCCAACTATTTGCTAATGTAAGTGTTCTGTACACATTTAAGTTAGGCTAAGCTGAGCTATGACATTTGATAGGTTGGGTGTATTAAATGCATTTTCAACTTGAGATATTTTCAAGTTATGATGGGTTTATTGAGTGTAATCCCATTTTAAGTCAAAGATCTATATATTAAATACTTGTAATGTTTATTGCTGCATTATCTACAATAGTCAAATTATGGAAACACCCCAAGTGTCCATTCACTGATGAATGGATTAAAATGTGATATATAATGGAATATTACTCAGCCATAAAAAGAATGAAATCTTGACTCTTTCAACTATGTGGATGGAGCTAGAGAGTATTATGCTAAGCAAAATAAGTCAGTCAGAGAAAGACAAATACCATATGATTTCACTCCTATGTGGAATTTAAGAAACAAAATAAACAAGCAAAGGGGAAAAAAAAGAGAGAGGCAAACCAAAAAACAGACTCTTAACTATACAGAACAAACTAATGATTACCAGGGGGAAGGTAGGTGGGGGAATGGTTTAAATAGGTGATGGGGATTAAGGAGTGCACTTACTGTGATGAGCACCAGGTATTGTATGAAGTGCTGAATCAGCATATTGTATACCTGAAACTATTATTACACTATATGTTAACTAACTGGAATTTAAATAAAAACTTAAAAAAATATAATACTTGCAAAGATTTTTTTAAAATTCAGTTCTTTTATAGATAAACAGATTTATGGAGAATAATCAATCATATTCTATGCATATTTAAAATAAAGTATGCATATTTAATATATATTATAAGAATAAATATACAAAATACATGAAATCATTTTATTTACTGTATTTTGATAGTCAACTTACAATTTTTTTTTTTTTTAAAGATTTTATTTATTTATTTGAGACAGAGAATGAGAAAGACAGAGAGCACATGAGAGGGGGGAGGGTCAGAGGGAGAAGCAGGCTCCCCGCCGAGCAGGGAGCCCGATGTGGGACTCGATCCCGGGACTCCAGGATCATGACCCGAGCCGAAGGCAGTCGCTTAACCAACTGAGCCACCCAGGCGCCCTCAACTTACAATTTTTAATAAATGAAGGAAATAAATTTTATTCTGATTTGGTCAAGATTTTCCATATTTTTTTTTTAAAGATTTTATTTATTTATTTGAGAGAGAGAATGAGATAGAGAGCATGAGAGGGAGGAGGGTCAGAGGGAGAAGCAGACTCGCTGCCGAGCAGGGAGCCCGATGCGGGACTCGATCCAGGGACTCCAGGATCATGACCTGAGCCGAAGGCAGTCGCTTAACCAACTGAGCCACCCACGCGCCCAAGATTTTCCATATTTTTGCCAAATGTCTTTTAATAATGACCAGTCCTTCTGAATTGATATAGTCAATTGCTAGCTATAGGCAGTTATCTCACTCTTGATACACTTCCACATAGTTCCCTCTAATAGGGCCTCTTGTGTCTACCCTGGCTGATATGCTATGCACAGGTTTATGCTTGATTCAGTTTGGGAAGTGTCAATATTACCAAATATGTTAATCTGTGGGAGCATCAATGCCATTCTAAGGGCTAAAGACAGGCTACCCTTAGATAAGCCACTTTGGTATAATTGATATGGGAAACAAAGAGAGAAGAAAAATTGTTAAATTTCCTTACGACTTACAGCCCACTGACAAGTCCTTGAAACAGGCAGCATGCCATTCCTCTAGGAACACAGCTGCCTGGATATTAATACTTTGCTAAGGGCAAAAGGAAATCTTAGGCCTGACCCCTAGGATCTGTAAGTCTAGTTTAACATATAAAAATTCTTTTGGAAACTTCCTTTATCTCTAACCCCCAAAATACACATTGGCAGTCATCCTCCAAGCATATGACCCACTGATATATGTCTGAAAGGTCTCATGACTGGATTTTTACTAATAGTAATAAATGACCTTTTCCTAACAATAGCTAGCCCCCTCAAGATCCTGGAAACCTTGTTTCCAAAATACCTGGGAATCTTATGCTATCCCTAACCCCGTGGGTGATGGACACTGGGGAGGGTATGTGCTATGGTGAGTGTTGTGAATTGTGTGAAACTGATGAATCACAGACCTGTACCCCTGAAACAAATAATACATTATATATTAATTTAAAAAAAAGAAAGGAAGTATATAATGGGCCCCACTCATGACCCCAGGGCAGCTCTTTCTCCCTATGGTTTAATAAGACCCTGTCCCTTTGCTTTAGTAAGACCACCTTTTTACACTGAAGATGTCTCAAGAATTCTTTCTTGGCCATCAGATCTGAACCCTAACATCTTTCCTACATCAATAATGACTATTTTGAGTTAAACAGCAACAAAACCCAGCAGATTCAAGAAAAGCTCTTTACCTCCTCCTCAACTACCCAAAAAGAATTTAGATAGAGGAATTGTTCCAGAAAGAGAGCTTTCACCATAAATAAATTATCATATAAACTAGACATGGTAGACAGGGAGGAACCAAGCAAGACTTGTTTGATCCAAGTCCTCTATGTCTCATTGTTTCTGAGTGGCCCAGCAAACTTTTGTTTACCAAACATTTAATCTTTTTTATCTTCCTAAGTATTACATTCCTTCCTTTTTAAGTCCCAGGGCCCTACCCCTATCTCCTTAGTTTAGGATGGCATATATACTTAATTTTGCCTGACTGTCTTTGGAAATTCCATGTCTGTATGGATTCCCCATATCTATACTATTAAATTTTATTTATATATATAAACTTATATATATAAACTTTATATAGAGTTTCACTCTAAGTCCAGCTAGAAGGATCTTGAAGGGGACAGAATATTCTTGCTCTGAGATAGCATTAAATACTTTAGACTTTTGATCCTATATCCTTAGTTATATTTGTTTTTCTATACTAGTTTCTTCTTTCTGGCCATAGGAATAATAGTTTTCTTTTTGGAACCAAGGGCAAAACACCTGAAATCCCCTTGAATATGAAGCATTAACTTACTACTTGGATTTTAGGCTGAAAATGAATCACTCATACTACTGAATCATTATTTTTTTTATATCTTCTTACTGGAAGCAAAGCCCAGGCATTAATCGTTCTGTCATTTCTTATCCAGTATAATGAAGGCAACAGATATAGATCTTGTCTAAGTTTTCTTTTAATTTATAAAAATCTGTGCTGCAGAAACATGACAAAGCCTTTAACAATTCTTAATTAGTAGTCAAGAAATAACGTCTTAGTTCTAGTTTAACATTTTTTTGCTTATATTTTCTATGAAACAACATCTATTTATAAGATGCAAGTCTATGTGTGTGAATGATATGTAGTCAATTAAACTTCACAGAGAATTGAGCCCTTTAATGTCACAGAACAATCAAAGAATGAAACTATCTTAAAAATAAAGTCAGTGGTTGCAAATATAATTTACATTAAATATTTCTAAAGATTTTTGTTTTTATTTATTCATTTGAGAGAGAGAATGAGATAGAGAGAGCATGAGAGGGGAGATGGTCAGAGGGTGAAGCAGACTCCCCACTGAGCAGGGAGCCCAACATTAAATATTTCTAAAGAAATACTGATTATTAGAAGTTAATTCTAATCAATAACTGTTGTCTTACCAGAGTAACTTTTTTATACCCATGCCAAAAAACAAACAAAAATAACAACAACAACAAAAAAAACAACGCAATGTGGTGGTTTATCCTCAAACAGCAAAAAAATCTTAAAATTGAGAAATAGATCAAAGTCCACTTTTATCTAATTATATTTTTTCCTTAGTTAACGAAAGAGCATATGAATTTTGGTGAAAATTTAATGAATAATTGATATACTAAATTTCCTACTTTTGAAAAAGGTAATTATCTTAGAAGGAAGTAGAGTTTCAATATTACCTGGTGTGAGGAGAGGTTATTGTTTTCTGATGTTTGCTTCTTTGTAATCCTAATTTTATTAGGAAATACATGTTCAATATTGGCATTACAGGTGTCATCATGTGGGATCTAGAACACTCAGAAACATATTTAACTGAAATAATAAATGAATATAATTCATCTATTTAAGGGGATTATAGTTAGGTTTTATGATGTGAAATATACTTACTTGATATACCGATTATATAACTTATCATAATTTTACTAATATACTTTGCATTACTTTTGAATTCTTATACTTGATTATTGAATTCTAATATGAAAACATAAAAAGTGCAATGGAAGAAATTGAAACACATGTTTGAAGAGAAAATAATTATGAAGAGTTTGTTTTGACATAGTTTTACAAGGTAAATATATTTTTACCAATACTAAAGGAGAAAAGAGTCAAATAGAACAAAAATATGTGGATGTGGTAGTTAATTTTATGTGTCAATCTGACTGGAACACAGGGTGCTCAGATATTTAGTTATACATTATGTCTGGGTGTGTCTGTGAGGGTATTTCTAGATGAGATTAGCATTTGAATCAGTAGACTGAATAAAGTAGACTGCCCTCCCCACTGTGAGTGGGCATCATCCCGCCCATTGAGGGCATGAGTAGAACAACAACAACAATAAAAACAACAACAACAAGGCAGAGGAAATGAGAATTTGCTCTTTGTTTGACTGTTGGGATGGAGCATCAGTCTTTTCCTGTCCTTGGACTAGAAATTTTATCATCCTCTCCCTTGCATCTCAGTTCTTCAGTCTTGGCCTGAAATTTTAACTATTGTCTCTCCTGGTTCTCAGGCCTTCTGACTTGGACTGGAACTATATCACCAGCTTTCCTGGGTCTCCAGCTTGCAGACAACAGATTGTGGGTTATATCCTCCACAGTTGTGTGAACCAATTTGTTATAATAAATCTCTTTAGATAGATGAATGTTTAGATAGATATATAAAGGTATATATGGTATTGGTTCTATTTCTCTGGTGAATCCCTGATTAATAGAGTGGATAAAATTAAAGTATAACTATTACCATTCATGCATATTATACTTACACATAAAGTGCCATTTATATAAAGAAATATGTAGGAAGATACATAAATAGGAGAAGGTATTTTCACACAAAGTCATTAATTTAGTGAACTAGAATATGATGCAATTATTGGTGGCTTCTCTGAGGATTTTGTCCAAAAGAAAGAAAGAAAGAAAGAAAGAAAGAAAGAAAGAAAGAAAGAAAGAAAGAAAGAAAGAAAGAAAGAAAAGAAAGAAAGAAAGAAAGAAAGAAAGAAAGAAAGAAAGAAAGAAAGAAAGAAAGAAAGAAACTTATTGTGAAAGAAGGAAAGAGAAAATAGATACCCATAAACTCTAATTTCATTTGGAAAAAAATATAGTTCTTATGTTCTTACAGAAGGAAATTGCTTTTTCAAGTGTCCAAATGCCTAAAAAATCCAAAGAACTCACAATAAGATGAATCACAAAAATGAAAACTATTAAAATGTCACTTTGGCAAGGAAAAAACTGCTCTGTATGGTTCAAGGTGTACCACAATGATGTGAACTACAGTATTGTGATCAAAAGTTCATGTTGTCACAGTGGAGCCACATAATGAACAGAGTTGTAGATCATAATATTGATGGTGATTTACGAATTGAGAACATTTTTAACTTTTTATAATTTGGCAGGTAATTTTTATAATGCTGAATTGGAAAATACAAATATACTTTACATATCTCATTTCTTCATATAACAAAAGGAAAAATAAGGTAGTATTAATAATATGTTAAAGGTAAATCAAGAGACAGAAAGATAAAAGTCTATGCTGTGAATATCTAATTACCAAACATATTAATCTAGGAGAAAATTTTTCAGCATAGAAGTTTTAAATTTAGACTTTGAACTGTTGGAAAATTCTATATAATGCAAATATTTTTAAAGATATAACTATTTTCACATAAAAATATAATTTTTAAAGTGTAAATAATAAACTATTATTTGCTTAAATGGCAGAAAGCAAACTAGAGCAACATTATTATATGAACATTTTCTAATAATGTTATTTTTCTTTTGGTTAAGAGTGAAGTATACAATGTCAATAAAGTGATTCAAGTTAATTTAGGTAGTATTTTCCTTCAGTAATATATTATTATGTTTGTAGTATCAACTAAGACAATTAAGTTAAAATCAGAGTTTGATATGTTCCTTCTTTAGGCTTAATGCATTTTTTTTAAAAAAATGTACTATTTATTAGAATCAACTTATAATTAATATTTTGGTCATTTTGTTGCATGATCTGCTGATGTTCTTTCAGCTGTGTGTCAATGAAACTTAAGAAAAAAAAATTATAAAATTGAGCTTGCTTTGTCTTTCCCAAATTTCAATAATATTCACCACCCTAAGAGAGTATTCCAGACACTGCTTTACATCTTCTGTGAATGCACTATCTACTAGTAAGAGAGAACGGGTCTGTGTAGACTTTAATAAAAGATTATTACTTTCATATTGAAAATGACTTTCTGATAGTTTATAGGATGGTAATTATTCATTGTGTCCTCACTAGTGGTGAACGTATTAACCATTGTATAGAGATCAGTTAATAAATCAATGAGGCCGAAATCTGGAAATCCTATAGTGCTCTCTTTCATAAACAGGCTTTGCAAAATGCTATGGGGATGAATGCGAAGCAGGCCTGAGGTACCAAGCACTGCTGCAGTAATAGAAGGAGATGGCCTCCCCTGTACTTGGCAGGTCTTGCTGGTTTTCCATGCCCAGGGAATGGTTAAGTATGTAAAAGTTCGTAGTAAGATCTTTGGATTTTACAAAAGCCAGCTTAATAATCCAAATATTATCCTTTAATGGAAGCACAGATCTGAGAAGCAAGATAAAGGCACATTCCAAATTGTTTCTGTTTCCACACTTCTTGCAGAAGAAATGATATTCTTCTTCCTTCACTGGAAAATTAAAAGCCATCCTCAGAATCCTGTCCTTTTATTTCTCTATGTCCTTTATAATTATCATCATGTCTATATTTTCAAAATTACTAGTGCTTTTTTTTTTTTTAAGATTTTATTTATTTATTTGACAGAGAGAGACACAGCGAGAGAGGGCACACAAGCAGGGGGAGGGGGAGAGGGAGAAGCAGGCTTCCCGCGGAGCAGGGAGCCGGATGCGGGGCTCAATCCCGGGATCCTGGGATCATGACTGAGCCGAAGCCAGATGCTTAACTGACTGAGCCATCCAGGCACCCCTACTAGTGCTTTGTATATTACTACTGACCCCACCCTAGTATTGTTACACTGCCGATAGACAGTTTTGAATATTCTTTTCTGTTTCCCTTAAGAGCCAGGTTCATGAAAGCAAAGGGAAAAAGAGACATGGATATTCTCTGCTGGTTTATGCAAAGGACCCACTAAGGCCTTTATGAATTAACAGGTTACCCAGCTTGCCAGTGTCTGGCACTTTTCGTTTGGATCTGGGACCAGGACATAGGTCCCTAATTTTAGAGTGAGAGGATATTTATGTGGAGTAAGGGCTCAAGGAGGTATTGTTTGCTAATGGACAAAGTTATTGAATTATTGAAAGGATGTGAAATCAGTGACCAGGTAGGTGGTGAACTGTGTGGTGTCCCAATGCCCCATTCCTAAAATTTCATGAAAATTTCATATTCAACTGTATAAAACATCAGCATTTTATCATAAAAAATGATACTTTATATCATTTCTCATGTGAGATTCTTTTATTTCTCTTTTCCTAAATGACTAAAATAAATATTTATTAAAAATCTAGGTTGGGATGAAGAAACATTCTTTATCTGGGCAATTTCCTTTTGTGAAAAAACATATTTAGACATATAAATATACAAATATAAAATATAGATGTGAATGAAAATTTTCCAGCTTAATGAGCTATGGCAGAGGAATTCCTGTAGAGAAGAGCTGGGATGATGTTTACAAAGAGATGGCTCTGTCCAGCATTAAAATTTTCAATAAATGGGGGTGCCTGCCTTTGGCTCGGGTCATGATCCAGGGGTGCTGGGATCGAGCCCCACATTTGGCTCCCTGCTCAGCGGGAGGCCTGCTTCTCCCTCTCCCACTCCCCCTGCTTGTGTTTCCTCTCTCACTGTGTCTCTCTCTGTCAAATAAATAAAATCTTTAAAAAAAATTTTTTTTCAATAAATGAATCTTATTACTGGAAAATTTACTTAATTGTGTCTTATGTCAGTGAAATATTCACTGACTCACTCCTCAGTCTTTTTACTAGATTAGACATGTTCAGTAAAGAAAGATAACTCATACTTTTTTTTAACCACTAATACTACAGTTTTCATTACATGCAATGAAAGGTAAAAAACTACTTTATATTACCAAGGATCAGGTTCCTTTTTCAAACTCGTAAACTTATTTCTATTATGTGGATATTGTCAAGTACATTATAACAATTCACAGTTAGATAGCTGTTGAATATAAATGCTCAGCCCTGAAAGATATCTCCTAAATAATCCAAATTTGTGAGCAACTTGTTAAGCAAACAATGAATCCTTTCACCTTATCCTCATATTTACCCTTTGCGAGGACATCATTATTTTTCTCTTTGAAGAAAAGCAGCAAATAAATTTTGGCTAACGCATTCTACATACCAAGTAAGGATTTATCTCTGTATGTAAAGAAAACTTACAAGTCACTTCAAACTCCATTATAAATATGGCCTAAATGTGTTTAAATTATTATTTAATTTACCACGTTGCCATCCAATTGAAGATATTGAGAAAACAAGGATGAAATAATTTTAAACTGAGGAATCTCAATCAGTTAGAGATGTCTTATTGCTGACTGCAGGATGCAGAATGGGCACTATGTGAACTCCCACTCTTACATTTTACCTGTGATGGTTTTGGTCCCATATAAATATATATCTCCATTTTTCCCATTTGAAAATATGTATAAATATTTGAAAAATTCTTTCCAAATAATTTTACAACTAAATCTGTCTTTATAGATTTTTTTTATATGTGGGGAAACAAAAGAAAACAACAAAATGACCAAAATGCTATGTGTTCATTCATACAAGTCTAAGGTCGTATTTTAGTTGATTTCATCCTTTCAACCAATTCTTCAAAACATTCTTTGAGCATTTTAAAATAGGGATATATTTTCTCTATCTTGGCTTTCTCTGTTTTGACCAAAAATAGATTCATTTAGATCTTCAATGCAGGACTTCATACAAATTCTTATAACACAAGCTTATTCCTCTAACATGAGTTTAAAACTCATCTTGTAAGAGCCTTCAACTATTTTTATTTGCTTGTCACAGGTAGAAACTTCATTTTACTAATTCAGCTGTATAATAAATTGAAATTTATTTTTCTAAAACTATAATTTCTATTCTGAACCCTATTTCATCAGAGTGTCAAAATTTGTAATCCAAATTATTTCATGGTCTTCCCTTTTCTTTTCTAGGTTCTGAGTCAAGGGTCTGTGGGTCTTACATAGTCCCAAAACACTGGGGGTATGATGGACATCTAGTTCTAACTGTGCTCTGTTCACACTGACTTCTATTGAGTCGCTCCTTGTCTTGCTTATTTCTCGGTCATTCTATTCAGATTTCTACTACATCATTCTTGGTTCTCATCTGGTCCATTAAATTCAGCAAATCTCTTTTCTTCTGTAGTACCATGCTCAGGCCAAGAGAAATAATTTTGTTGTTTCTCCCATAGTGTTGTGCTTGGGGAACTTTTTGAGCCTAATTAAGCCTCAATCTGTCTGGAAATTCCATGAAACTGTTTTTATATTTGGCCCCATTTTGTGTTGCATGCATATTATTCTACTGTTGCTGTGCACTCTGGGACCTGAAGAGTTCTGTTACACTTTCTAAGGCTCTATCTGCATAAATACACGATTCTGTCATCTTTCCCTGGAGACTCACTTCCTTGCTAAGGTGTTAGTGAGAGATAAGATAGAATTACACTCTGGTCTCAGTTGCCTCAAACATGTACAGAATGAATGGATTATGTAAAAATAACAAAATGTAATACAAAATAACCTAGACTGACTATTTACCTGGTTCTATATTCATGTTTTCTTTCTTTACCTCTTTTTTTTTTTAAAGATTTTATTTATTCATTTGACAGAGAGAGAGACAGCGAGAGAGGGAACACAAGCAGGGGGAGTGGGAGAGGGAGAAGCAGGCTTCCCGCGGAGCAGGGAGCCTGACGTGGGGCTTGATCCCAGGACCCTGGGACCATGAGCTGAGCCGAAGGCAGTCGCTTAACCGACTGAGCCACCCAGGCGCCCCATCTTTACCTCTTTTTATTTTTCAAGATTTTACTTATTTATTTGAGTGAGAGAAAAAACATGAGCAGGGGGTAGGGGCAGAGGGAGAAGCAGGCTCCCCACTGAGCAGGGAGCCCAATGAGGGACTCGATCCCAGGACTCTGGGATCATGACCTGAGCTGAAGGCAGATGCTTAACTGACTGAGCCACTCAGGTGCCCCCTTTCTTTTCCTCTTTTAATAGGGAGATATTTTTCCTTCTTCCAATTGCAGGCTTCTCCTCTTTCCTAGGCTTTGAACTCCATCTTTGACTTTCTGAGACACTTGTTTCTGCATGTCACTAATTCCTATTTACTGACTCATTCAGATGGCAATGACGATGATGCCATGTATCAGGGCAAAGTCAGGAAGAGAGCTCTTCAGGAGTTTAATAGACAATTGTGATAAAAGGACAAAAGTGATAAAAGACATGACAAACCAAACGGGCGATAGTAAGACATCCAGAACTTGGCAGTAGCTGAACTCTACTATCACCCCAATAGTTGGAAGTACAGTGGGGCAAGGTGGTGCTACCAGAGTGCAGGCAGAGCTTTCTGAGACCTGGCATGGGGCCAAGAGAAAGAGAAAGATAATTATAACTATCCTGACTTCCTTTCTCTCCTGAAGTCTTCTGCTAGTGCATCCAGAATCTTGAAACTAACTGGAAACCAATTGATAAAGGACCCTCCCCCCCCCAAAAAAAGAGGCAGACATCTGTGATGTAGAGCAGAGCAAAACCACATCAGAGAGTCAATCTGAGAGTAAATGAACCAATCACAGGTCCAACTGCCAAGAAATAACAGCACATGTCAACTTTACCAACCTTTGATATTAGCACTAATATTATCTCCATTTTATGGGGAGAAAATGAAAACAATGTCATGTTAAAAAATGGTAATAACAATGGAGAATGGGTTGTTTAGGGGGCTGGGAGAATAGGAGAGGTATGGAGGGAACATTAATTTTTCCTTTAGTCTCCTTTAGACTGATGAATTTGTTAAAATCAACACATATTCCTTCAGTAAGTAAAAGTAGTATGAAAATGATTAAGCACCTCCCACTAAAAAATCTTAATTTCTAATTCTTCCTCAATTTACTTCTTCATCTCTCATCTCTTTTATAATCAAACTTCTTAAAAGATTTTTATGAACTGATTGTCTCTTACTCTGATCTTTTCACTCACTCTATCCCCTGCAATGTCTTCTAATTCTCCCACTCTATTGAAACAGTCTTTGGCAAGGACCACAAATGATCTTTTATTATGACACACCGTGAGTAATTTCCATTCCTTTTTACTTGACCCTTTCCCCTTTTTCTTAAAAAAGTTTTTGCATAAAAGACATCACATTTTTTTTTTCTAGGCAGTATTTGAGGTCAAAAAAGAAGGCCACATCCATACCTTTTAATGAACTTTATGAAGATATCACACATTTCTGTTTATATCTCCTTGGCTAGGACTAAGTCATAGGGACATACCTAGCTCCAAGGAAGGCTGGGAAATAAAATCTTTTAGCCAGATGGAAATATGATTATCAAAAAGATGGAGTTCTGAAAGAAAAAAATGGAGTTCTGTTGTTAAAAAAAAAATTGAATGAATATTTTGAAATTCCTAGCAGTCTATGCCAAAGAGGTTATGATGTATGTCTTCAATTATCTCAATAAAATATTAATTAAATCACTAATATTTAGCACAGTGGAGTTGAGAATGTAGAGTGAAGACATGATAAATTATCTCAGAATGTTGGAAAACAAATGTACTACAAGAATATAGTAGTTCTAGGAGTTACTTATTTTGTGCTAATTTAGGGAATTTTATTATGACTTGAATATGAAATATGTCCAGTTATGTTTTTCTTTCCCCTAGTAATATTCAGGTGCTCAGTTACAGGCAGGAAAATGGTGCAGGTTGAAGTTCAAGAAAAGGTTTCCTAGAGTGAAAATGGAGGGGAAAGGGGCAAATGAGTTGAGTGTTTGCAAATGAGTGACATACTGTGTAATCAAGATGGACAAAAAAGAAGAAAAAAAACTGGGAGAGGGCTAATCAAAAGACAGTTATAGCAAAAGAGCTAGAGAGGGATTAGGAATTATAATGTCTGAAGTCCAATTTCAGATCTGGTTAAATTTCTATTAAAATAAAAATTAATTGTGGGAATGGGTGTCTATGGTAGTATAGAGATGAGGCTTCAAGGACCAAAGAGATTGGGGTGTGGCTAATTTATCTATGTCATTGCTGAAGTAGCTGAGAGATGTCTTCAACAAATGATAAGGAACAGCTCTGTAGATGGTATTGAGATACAAGAGGGTGGCAAAGGAAGATGATACATGCTTTAGATAGCATTAATGGCTTCAGAAGAAGGTGAGTGATTAATTACCTAACTGTAGCATTAAGGAGGAAGGAGGACATTTATCTCACTTCTTGGTCATGAGATTTGTGGACTGAGAAAGAAAAAGAAGTCTTTCTCTCTCTCTTTTTTTAATTTTTAAAGATTTTATTTATTTATTTGACAGAGAAGAGACACAGCGAGAGAAGGAACACAAGCAGGGGGAGAGGGGGAGGGAGAAGCAGGCTTCCCACAAAGAAGGGAGCCCGATGCAGGGCTCGATCCCAGGACCCTGGGATCATGACCTGAGCTGAAGGCAGACACTTAATGACTGAGCCACCCAGTGCCCCAAGAAGGCTTTCTTTTAAGAGCAATTCAGTGGAATGACTTCCACAAGGGGAAACCAGGTTTTAGTGATGGTCAGACAGCCATGAAAACATTCAGACTAAAGATGGCAGCTATAGAGGAGTTTGCCGATCACATACTAGAAGGTTGCAATGTATGAAGGAGAGGCAGAAAACTGGGTAGGTAAGTAGTATGGGAACTGGTGATTACTGGCATAAATAGACACATGGGGTATCATAGCCTCAGATCTCAGTCCCAAATTAGCATAAGCCAAATGTCTTTTTCCTAGGCCTTTGTGCTTTTCCTATGATTCACAAAAGGGCAGCTTCTTGAAGTTTCCATTTTTCTAATGGTTACGGAAAGGGTTTTATTGTAATTGCTTGTTTAACTTTATTAAAATTCCTAAAAGTTTTCTCCCTACTGGTTTATAAACTCATGAAGTCAAGGACCCATCGATATTGCTAACAATTATATTCCCAGGAACTAGCATACTACCTGGCTTTGTATACCTGGAGCTTCTAGTGCAAAAGCTTGCAGGGGCCAGGCTGATAATATAAACAATTGAAGTGGACTAGGTTTTGTCTTTTTTTGTTACAGAGATGGCTTGCATATTTAATTGTGAAAATAGCCTTATTTCGACAAGTAAATAAAATTTCCACCTTTCTTAAAATGTGATACTTTATTGGTCTAGCTTTTGCTTTTCAATTCTTTATAGAGGCACTGATATAAAGATATATATCTCTGTGGATTACAACTATGGCAGGGCTCTGATAAAAGAGAATTGAGAGAGCTAGGGTTTCATTGGGGAATGGTCAGAATTGTAGTGAAGATTACATACCCTGTCTAAAGGAGACCGCCCTTTTTCTCTTCCAGCTGATTGTCTAGTCTGCATAAATGCAGGTCCCAGTTTCTCAAGGCAAGAAGACAGAAATCTAGATTTGTATATGAAATGCCTTGATTTTTAAGGGTTGGTTCAACTTTTTAAAACATAGTGCCAACAGATGCCAGCTGGCCATATTTGAACTCATATCCTCAGTCTAGTCTTCCATGTATTTAGCAGTATCTGTTTAAAAAAGAGGGAATGAATGAAGAAGATAATTTTCTTTAATTTATGTAAAACATTTGGTTATTTTTAATGGAAAGTCTTTAAATAAAGCAATTTAATAATGCAAACTTTTATAATTTCCTTATTCAGGAGTTGCTTTTTTATTTCAAGTTCTTAAGGGTAACATGCTACCACATTCTAAAGCTCTGTTTACCCAGAGTAAATTGTGTGCAAGATTGCATAATCACCCCTTTATCGTGAAATTATTTTTATACATAGTTTATGATTGGTTGTGATCTCTTCCTAAAGATAGCAATACTTTATTCATCTAAAAAATTTGCTTTTAAAGACCTTGTAGAGTTAATATTTTATATATCAGATTTAATTATTTCCAGTAAAAAAGCAATTTCACAGTAAGATTGCTCTTCTCTCAGGGCTTAATCAATGAGTAAGGAACACTTATAGTAGGCCATCATACCTCTGTTAGCCATGGTGGTCTATAAAGCATTTCCATCTTGGTTTTCATAAACGTTTTTTTTTCCCCCACTATAAAGCTCCTCATTGCCCTGCCTGCTTTTGAGTCTCTGCCAAATGCAAGTGATGGTAGCTGACTCCCATGCTTTATAGTAAGCTCTGAATAAATAGCCTTTCTTGTTCTGATTTGGATGGCCTTTATTTCCACAGGAGTTTTATGAATTTTGATTTCTTGTTTGTTTCAAATGAAAACAAGTAAGCATATGGCAACATACTTACTGCAAGAAGAACTATAAGATAAAATATGATGATATATTTTTTAAAGATTTATTTGTTTATTTTAGAGCCTGCACATGGTGGGAGGGGCAGAGGGAGAGAGGGAGAGACAATCTTAAGCAGACTCCATGCTGAGTTCAAAGCCCACTGTTGATCCCATGACCCTGAGTTCACGACCTGAGCCAGAACCTAGATCAGGGGTCCAACTGACTGCACCACCCAGGCTCCCCTAAATATGATGATATTTTATAAATGATAATATGTTAGTGCTCTGTTAGATGCTAAAAGAAGAATCTTGGTCTCTTCCTAGACCAATAGGGAAGGAATACTTTCTAAATGAGTAAATCCTTTGACTACATACATTAATAGAAATTTTAAGGCCTAGTGAAGGGCTTAGATTTCAAGGAGAAAAAGAGTTTCCATTGGCAGTACCAGAAGAATAGGAGGGAATTGTTATTATTTTACATGAAAATAAGATTCACAATTGTTTGTTTAAAATTTACACGACTACAGCACATTTGACCTTCTACTTGCTGGAGTTTAAGGAGAAAATTACTTGCAGATACAATATTAACTTTGGTAGAGTGTGAACTCCAAGAAGACTTATGTTTATAATAATGATGATGATAGAGGTGCCTGGTTGGCTCAGTCAGTTAAGTGTCTGACTCTTGATTTTGGCTCAGGTTATCTCAGGGTCATGAGATCAAGCCCAGCATCAGGCTCCATGCTCAGTGGGGAGTCTGCTTGAGTTTCTCTCCATCTCCTTCTGTCCCTCCCCCACTCACACATTCTTTCTCTCTCTGAAATAAAACAAAAAAATAAATAAAATCTTTAAAAATAATGATTATAATATTAAAAATAATTAAAATAATAGCTGTATTATCTACTGAGTGCCTACTATGTGTTAGTCTGTGAAGAAGTGCAGGATGAGATGCCCCAAAATGTGCCACTTTGGCATAAAGATTATTTTTAGTTAAAAGAAATTAAAACCCAGCAGATACAGGAAAAGCTCTCAGCTTCCCCCATAACTTCCTAAATTTACATTGGAAAGGAGAGCCTGTACCAGAAAGAGAGCTATTAACAAAGAGTCCTCTTCACCTAAGGAAGGTATCTGCATAATAGGGCAACTTGTTTTTCTAAACATCTCCTTTCACCTTCTTGCTAATGCACTTTCTCCCCTATGTATTCTCAGGCCCTGCCCCTCTCCTTAGCTCATATAAGCTTCATGTTGCCTCATTGTCGTTGGAATTTCAAGTCTGTGTGAATTCCCTGTACATATGCCTATTAAATTGGATATTCTCCTATTAATCTGTCTCATGTCAATTTGATTTTAAATCCAGCTAGAAGGACCATAGGGCAGAGAAAGGTCTTCTTCCCGATATTTGCTTTTAAATTCATCTTCTCATTTGAGTCTCACAAAAGTCCTGTGAGGTAGAACTTATCATTGTTTTGAAAATGGGGAAACTGAAGCTTAGAATGTACTGATTTCCAAAATTCACATGATTAGTGGCGAAACTGAAATTCAAACTCAACTCTCAAAGGCTTCAAACATACAACCTTTCCTTAGCAGTTCTAAGATTTTTCAGAATAACCATCTCAATAAATGCTGTTAAATATCAAGTTGGGAATGGGTCCTCTTACAAGCACTTCTTTTTTGATACTGACATTTATTTGTTTTCACTGCTAGTTTTGCTTTAAGGCAGTAACAGTAGGAATTTTGATAACTTTATTACTTCATTCAGTATGTATTGGGCATTTATTCTCAGTAAGGCACTTTCCTAAACATAGGAGATAAAGGGTGCAAAATCCTTCACATTCCAGTTCCTTGCAATCCAGCAGAAGATATATCTATCATTTTTTTTTAAAGATTTTATTTATTTATTTGACAGAGAGAGACACAGCGAGAGAGGGAACACAAGCAGGGGGAGTGGGAGAGGGAGAAGCAGGCTTCCTGCTGAGCAGGGAGCCTGATGTGGGACTCGATCCCAGGACCCTGGGATCATGACCTGAGCCGAAGGCAGTCGCTTAACCGACTGAGCCACCCAGGCGCCCTACCTATCATCTTTTTTTAAATCATCTCTGATCTTTATCTTCTCCCAGGTCCCAACCAACAAGCTGAGGCATTTGCCAGTGCCCATGATTCTAAGCATATTCATTTCTGGATGCCCACAGCTATAGTTCTGTTCCCTTTAATGTTATTTCTTTCTCTGTATCAATTATTTATTTCTGTATACCAAATATGTGCTGGTGGGTTTGAACCTGATTTGGGTTGGTTAAGTCAGTAGCTGGAGAGACAGGTTGAATGCTGAGCAGGAGGGGTCTGAGGACAAGCTGGGACCCACCATTTCCCTCGCTTATGTATTCAAAAGACTGTAAAAACAGTCTACCATTCATTTCTTTTCTATATTGTGTCTCTACACAATGGTCACATAGACACAAACATTTCTTTCTAGATTTACCATTAACTCACTTTTCATTTGTTCCCGAAACATAATGCCATTTTCTCGTTCAGTCTCTTCAATACACTCTTTCTCCATCTTTCCTTTGCCTCCTTTTCTTAATATTTTCATTCTTCTGTCCTAGACCCCTTGCCCTGAACTTTTTTGACAGCTCCCTTTCCTGAATTTTGTCATTATTTTCTTTCAACCAAATCTTTACCTAACCCATAGCCAATTCTATTATGTCTCTTTTCTCTATAAATTAGATGTTAATCAGTAAAGAAATTGAGTCTACCATCAATTGAGTGGCTTTATGGAGATCCCATGTCTTTTAACATAGGATTAATTCTAATTGGGGAGTATACACCCTACTGAATATCATAAAAAAAATGTTTTGGTTCAAGAAAGACACTCATTTCTTAAGTAACACAATGCATAACCAATGGTTTCATATATGGATAAATCTTTTGAGAAAACTAGAGGTTGTAATTTTTAAAAATTAATAAGCTGCCATGTCAGGGGCTGATATCCCAGAGAATAACTCCTTGGGAGGGAATGATGCATGCTTGTACTGCATGTACAGCTTCAGAAACTTGTGAAATCATGAATAAGGCTGGGTGTTATAGGTATCATGTCAGAAAAGGAGTGGAATATAAAGGAATTTTCTGTTTTGATATATCTCTTGTGAATTTTCAAAAGTCTGTATTCTATGATGCAGGGCACAGAATGATGCATTTGTGACATACACAGTTCACATTGTGAATATATAATGTGAATTTATATAATGCACTTCTCTGCTACCAAGCTTAAGGCATTTATTAATGCTGGGATGTATGGTATTGTTTCAACAAAGCACTCAGATTTGTGTATTTTATACTCATCATGCGGTATTTGAATATATATGACAATATTAAGTGATTAAGCTACAAAATTTGTTTTACATCAATAAATTATATTCAGAGTATGCATTTGAAAGTATAAATAAGAAAGGACCCAGAGGTAGCAATTACATCCCAAAGAGTAGAGCAGTGCCAAAACAAATACAAATTTCCCCATGACAAGTAATTTTATCCCTGTGTTTTAAAATTAAATCACTTTGGTGAACTTGGACACATGTAGTTTTGGACCCAAATTCATTACTTTTCTCACTTCACACTTTTACATTTGTGTTTTCTGAATGGGCATTACATCTCTTAAATATCTGCAAAGAATGCATTGCTCATTTGGGGAATATATTTTTAAATGTTATCATTTTAAGGGCAGCAGAAAATTTTGTCAAAAGTCAGAAACTCAATTGTTTTTCAGTCATTCTTTGTCCCAAATGAGAAAACCTTGGAGTAATTTTACAGTTTGTTTTCAGTGAGCTTTATTCATGCAGAAAACTACCGAAAAAATATCAAAAGATCTTATTAGAACAATAGAACACTGCTTTTGTTAGAGTTTACAGTGCAGGAGTGGCGGAAGAGCTAATTGTTAAATAATTTTTATGTGGAAAGGTAAAGAGAGGCCTCATATAGCAAATATTTTTTAAATTCTTAATTATATGATACAAATCATGTTGAGTCCGTCATTGTGATTTTATAAAGGCAGGTTACATTTTAAATGGGACTGAAAAAAACACAAAGGTCATAAATCAATTGTATTGAATTTTTTTTTTTACAATACTAGCCTAAACTTATTATAACATCCTTAAAGATGCAAATATTTTGTTGTCAGAAGTATTTTAGAAAAAAATGCAAATAATCTCTAAAAATTAAAACAAGTGTTCTTTCTGGTCTGTGATACATCTCACCACATATACACACATATATACATACCTGATGTAGAAAATACCACAAAACTTTAGTCTAATTCTAATTATTAATAATATCAGGAGTGTATGACAAGAAAAGCAAACTGTTATTAATGTTTATAGCATCGAAATATTGACCACAGTTCAGACAAACCAATTTATCATCATCTTTTAAGTATCTTTCTATAACCAATTTATTGTATTAAAAACTACCATACCATCCCTTCCCTTTGTGTCACTTACCTTGCTTTTCTTTCCTTTCCTTACCAGCAAAAGAGAGCCACTGTTCTGCTCATTTTGTGATTTTTTTTTCTATTATACTGGTCTGTCAGTATATCTGCTTCTGTCAGCACCACTGAGAGTTTATGTGAAGTTGCATTGCTTTTGTAGCAAAGATTTTTTCTGATAGCTCTACATAGACATCTTCAAAACTGACTTTTAAACATAAAACAAAATAAATATTTTTCTTATTGGGAAGTTTCTGTTAATATGTACTACATCTTCCAGTTGTCCTATCTGCCATTTTCAGTCTATATTTGTACGTTAGAGAATCCACAGATATTCACATTTTGCTTTTGTTTCTCTGTTTTACAGTTGAAGTGAACATATACAGGGTTAGCTGAGCATATTTATTTTCTCAGTATTTGTGTGTAGCTCACAAAACTAAATTAATATTAATGAAGATGAAACATTACCAGACTGGAGTCATGTATAAGAATTAGTGGTAAAATCTCAAAAAGAATTTCTTTCTCATGTTGCTTATGCAGAAAACACTTGATTTTTCATTCCAACCTTTGCTAAACCTCAATGATTTCCTAATAGCTCCCATTCCCCAAGGAAAATAAATTGTAGCATTCAAGAGGGATTTCTTTCATATGCATGAGTATTATCCAGTTTACACAAAGAAAAAGAGAAAAGATGAATTTGAAGAGGTAAAATGTAAATGTAAATATAAAAAAAAAGACGAAAATCAAATGGAATGCAGGAAAAAAACTGCACAATGCAAGGATGGAAATGACTCAGCTATAAGCTACTTCATACATTTCAATCCATGCCATATTCAAACTGTACGCTTCTATACTATGAACCTACAAATGCTCTAAATCTTGAGTCTGAATTACAGACTTTGCTTTTAACATCAAAGGCACAAACTGTCGCATCACCCTCTGGGAGATACCAGTGTATTTTGGCTCTGAAAAACAATGACTAGACTGGTTGTTGGTCACTAATTTGACCCAGTCTGTCCTACTTATTTGGTGCTATTTTGAAATGGCTTTGATTATAATTAAATATCTCTAGTGAGGTGATTATGCTACTTACCAACTGCCTGATCTTTCTCTATAAGCTTAGAAAGAAAAAAGAAGCTACCCTTTGATAAGCATTCTGAGACATTGTGAGCCAGGGTGTTCAACCTGAGGCAAGGTATCTCAAAACATTTTTTGCCAAAGAAAGGATTTTATGGTTCCTGCATATCACTAAATTTGGCAAAAGATTAATGTTTGAAGATCTATGTTAACATATTTTATTCCTGGAATTAAGCTGTACTTACCTAGGCTTTATTAAATTGTAAAGATACTTTACAAAGTGTAACCATTAACTTTTTACCTAAAATTAAAGCAAAAAAAAGTTCTGAATTTCAGAAGGATTGATACCATGATATATATATATTTTTAAATATTGGAAAGTTACGAAAATGAATGTTAGAATGTAGCAATTATATTTTGACTTTTGGTACTTTTTTCCTTTGGGGCTCTAGGCCAACTAAACCTTTTTGGCTGATAGCATAGGGTAGGGAAAGCAATTCAAAAAGTAAGCTGCCTCATTATCTATAATAATGAGCCAAAATACACAGAAAGGTGACTTTTATTCTTTGATCCAAAATTCCATTCCATACATGGGTAATGCCAGTATTTTAAGTAGGTCATGCAGAATGGATGTGCAACTACCAGATTTATTCATACTGTTTGCAACTAAAACAATAGGAGATACTATATGTGTGGTCCAGAAACTCAAGTGTATACAGGCCTAATTTAACCCCTTTATTCAAACACAGGTTCTTTTCCTGCTGAAATTAATCAATGTCTGAAGATGAGCCAGGGTGTACTGGTCTGCAGGGAAGGGGTTAGAAATGCCCAGGAGATGGTGATCTCCTCGGTCCACAAAGAAGATGTGCAAGGCCTGGGGAGCCAGTGAGTCTGTGCTAATTGTCCAACTTGTCCATTTATCCCAGTGGGCATGCAAACATTGTTCTCTATGTATGCCATGACATTAAAAAAAAAAGTCTCAAAATTATTTTCTCCTTGACAGACTTTCTTTTAAGGTGAGACTAGCTGGACACATCTTTCACACGAGAAATATTCGCTTAATTTGTATGTAATAGTTTTAGTTATAATATAATTCCCATAAGTTGTGGGTAGGAGAAGAGTTTGTTCACCAAGGAGCCCTGGTTGTGCTATTTCGCATTATGGAAATCTTAATTTTTTCTTTATACCAGAGCTCGGCTTGATTCCCCTGCCTTCTGCACTGCAAAGGAATGCAAAATGTAATACAATTCTTGTTTCTTTTCCTATTTTCCTTGTTTCTACACAAAGGTCACATTGATACAAATATTCTTTTATTTTTTATTTTTTTAAAAGATTTTATTTTTTTTGACAGAGAGAGACATAGCGAGAGCAGGAACACAAGCAGGGGGAGTGGGAGAGGGAGAAGCAGGCTTCCCGCAGAGCAGGGAGCCCGATGTGGGACTCGATCTCAGGACCCTGGGATCATGACCTGAGCCGAAGGCAGACGCTTAACGACCGAGCCACCCAGGCGCCCGATACAAATATTCTTTTAAATTCCCTAATTTAGCCCACTTTTATCTACTCACCAAAGTTGATGTCTTTCTTTTTTCCAATATAATACACTACTTTCTCACCAATACTTTTCACTCAATACTAAACTACTTGTTTTTCTCCATAGATCAATAGAAATGGCTTTTTTTCTTCTTATCTCTGGCTAATGCAAGAGGCTTTTAAATAATAGAATGGCATTTTGGTTTTTTTGGCCCTGATTTTTAAGAAAAAATAAGTGCTGTAATTTGTTGGGTACATGTAATATTGCAGGTATTTTTGGAATTATCTGTATTAGCTGTGAAAATTGGCTACTTTTTGCTGTTTTTTACAAAACTCATATCAGCAACAGTAAAGTCCAGCTAATAGACAAAAGTACAAGGCTGGCTTTTTTTTCAATCTGAATTTCTCTACCCAAATAGCTCTTATTGCTTATAGTCATAAGTATAGTTTTCATAAAAATGAAAATGGACCCACATTGATTGATTGTTTATAGTCATGTTACCTGCCTGTTTTATGTAAGCTTCCATACTAAAAGCCTTAAAAGTTTTCTTGGCCAGCCATAAATACTTGGAATATCCCTTCTTCTCCTTGAAATATGAGAACCACCCTTCAAAGTTTCTATCAAAATCACTACTCAAACATCATTTTTGGCAGAGAACACTGAACTTTGTTTAACACTAGTGGAATAGTTCCAAACATTGGCTGAACATGACAAAGAGAGTAAAAGACTTGTTCAGTGTGATCAAAAAACACTTTAGGGATTCTGAAATTTCCCTGGAAATTCCAAATCTCCAGAGTGGCTACATTCAGGTGAGGGCAGGAAAAAAACTAATGATATGTGCTGCTTGCTGAGGTGCTAATAGTTCACAGTTAAACTGGACTAGAACCACTGAGGTCAGAAAACAGAGCATACCTACAAAGTGTTAGATTCTCGGGCGCCTGCGTGGCTCAGTCGTTCAGCATCTGCCTTCGGCTCGGGTCATGGTCCCAGTGTCCTGGGATAGAGCCCCGCATCGGGCTCCCTGCTCGGTAGGAAGCCTGCTTCTCCCTCTCCCACTCCCCCTGCTTGTGGTCCTGCTCTCGCTATCTCTGTCTCTGTCAAATAAATAAATAAAATCTTAAAAAAAAAAACCAAAGTGTTATATTCTCAACATAAATACCTCTGTAATATATATTTTTCTTTCTTTTTTTTTTTTTTAAAGATTTTATTTATTTATTTGACAGAGAAAGACACAGCGAGAGAGGGAACACAAACGGGGAGTGGGAGAGGGAGAAGCAGACTCCCTGCCGAGCAGGGAGCCTGATGCGGGACTCGATCCAGGGACTCCAGGATCATGACCTGAGCCGAAGGCAGTGGCTTAACCAACTGAGCCACCCAGGCGCCCTGTAATATATATTTTTCAAAGCAATGTGTTTCTATATTGCTACAAGAAGTGTTAGATTTTACCCAAGGGAATTACCATAAAGAAACAGGACTGAAGAAAAATATATATTGTTAGATACTCTCCATATGTAATTTAAAAGTTTTGAATTCTTCGGGATCTATATTACTCCAACTATTCTACCTATGAATCTTAGTCTTTGATTAAGACTTTCAGGTTATTACAGAAAAATAAAGAGGCCACAGGTAAAAATGTTAGCACGGAGGTGAATATACAGCATATAAACTATGGATTTGGAGTAGGCCATATGGAGCCAAAAGTAACTCATAAAGAACCATGATACATTGGGTCTTGAGAATTACCAGTAGAAATAGAAATTTCTACCAAGGAGAATGTGATTGCACTGTATCATATTTGTTAATATTGATTTATAGTTTGTGTTCTTCTGCTTCTGCTTCAGAGCACAGAGTAGGTTGATTGCCAATGCTTAAAGGCAGAATCATGTGCAGACTAGGATAATTGTGACCCAGTTCTGCCCTGTAGGGAAGCTAACTCTAATGGGTAGAATAGTGGTACAGGTTAAGAAAAAAAAAAAGAAATCAGAAAACAGGACTACCTTTGTTGAAGGTCAAATGGTATTTACAGACTATCAGAGCTTCATGAATTCAGAGATGTCAGCAAAAGCAGTTGTAGTTGGGGAAGTCTAGGAAATGACAAAACTTGACTGGACCTTTAAAGAATGAGGAAAAAAAAAAAAGGCCCAAACAGAGAGAAAGTGGAGAGAGTCCTGCAGGAGGTGGGCACCTTTCCAGGAACAACAGAGAACTAGGCATTTGTGGTGAATAATTGAGTTTGGCTTAAGCAACTGATTTCGAATGGCAAACAGCTGGTGAGAAGATGGGACAGGCAGGCTGGAGCCAGGGAAAGTGTGGACCTCCCCCCAGGAGATTGTTAAAGGAACCCTTTCCTTGTTTCCTCCCTCTCCTGCACTAAAGGCCTGAGGCCGAGGATGGCAGCAGGCAGGGCTGTGTGAAAATTTATTATTGTTAGTGTTGTTTTATTTTTTTTTTAATTCATTTGGTGGGACTTAAGGTCTATGGAGGAGGTTTATGTATAATTTTTCTTTTTTTTTTTTAACATATAATGTATTATTTGTTGCAGAGGTACAGGTCTGTGATTCATCACTCTTACACAATTCGCAATCCACAATGCTCACAATAGCACATACCCTCCCAATGTCTATCACCCAGCCGCCCCACCCCCCTCCACTCCAGCAACCCTCAGTTTGTTTCCTGAGATTAAGAATTCCTCATATCAGTGAGATCATATGATATGTGTCTTTCTCTGGTTGACTTATTTAGCTTAGCATAATACCCTCAAGTTCCACCCATGTCGTTGCAAATAGCAAGAGTTCGTTTTTTTGATGTCTGCATAATATTCCATTGTATATATATATACCACATCTTCTTTATCCATTCATTTGTTGATGGGCATCTTGGCTCCTTCTATAGTTTGGCTATTGTGAACATTGCTGCTATAAACATAGCAGGAAGGGAAGAAAGAAGGGGGGAAAATCGGAGGGGGAGACAAACCATGAGAGACTATGGACTCTGAGAAACAAGTTGAGGGTTCTAGAGGGGAGAGGGTTTGGGGGGATGGGTTAGCCTCTTGATGGGTATTAAAGAGGGCATATACTGCATGGAGCACTGGGTGTTATATGCAAACAATGAATCATGGGTCACTACATCAAAAATTAACGATGTATGGCGATTAACATAACATAATAATAAAAAAAAATGTTAAAAAAAATAACAAGAGGCAGTACCAACTGCCAGGGACCTAATCAATATGGACATTAGTAAGGTGTTAGAACTAGAGTTCAGAATGATGATTATAAAGACACATCAAAGGAATACAAACAATTATAAGAACATATTATTTGTCCCTCCCCTCCCTCACCCCCCACTTTCTCTCAGTGTGGAGCCATCCTTTGTATTTTATTTTTTAAAAAACCTTTCTGTCCCTTGCTTGGCTCTCCTGAAAAAATTTGATTTGGTGTATCTAGGAAGGAACAAAGAAATCTTTAGTTTTTAATACATTTATCTCCTGTTCTATAAACAATATTATAAATATGGTCTAGTCTATCATCTTTTAATAGTGTCTTCTAATTATTCCAAATATAATTCATTTCTTCATTTCTCTTCCTTTCACAAATTCTTGGTAGTACTCTTGTATAACTAATATCTACTTCTTCTCCTAAGTTAAGGAAGAACAAAATTCCTACTTTATATCTAGAGGAGAACTATATTGTAAGGATAAGTTTTATTATACTTCCGGTCCTTCTCATTCAATTTGCTATGTAAGATGAATGATCTATGTGATTGGTGATGTTGGGTGAAGGAATGAAACATGCATGGATGTTTATTGAATTAGGGTATGAGTTAAGTTTCTGTAAAGAAAAAAAAAGATGCAAAGATTCATTGGATCTAACAGTTTATTTCTCTGTCATTTTTTGGCCCAGAGGTTGACAGGTTTCAAGGGTATTAGGCATGCTAGATGAGCAGGCATTTATTACCTTCAACATCTGACTTCCATTTCTTGACTTAAAGTGGCTGTTCCAGTTGTCACCATTTCCCAGCAAGCATAAAGGAGGAAAGAGGAAATGAAATAGAGAGCAATAAGCTTTCTTTTCAAAATGCTACCTGTGTGTTGCACCTCTCTCTTTTACTCTCAATTTAATTGAGACTGTGGCCACTTAGTGACAAGGAAAACTGAGAAGTGTACTTTATATCTATGCTGTCATGGTTCAAAATCAAAGGCAAAGGAAGGTTGTTAACAAATGGGTGAATGGATAGCAAGGGGAGATTAGCAGTTTCTTCTTCTCTGGCCACTCAAATATTAATGAATATCATTTTTCTCACACAAAGCTCTATTCTGTACAAAGTTCACCATCTCTGGATAATATGCAGTGCTCTCCATTGAGTCTGGATGTTACTATTCAAAGTCTGGTGACATATAACTTAATAGATTAATTACTTCCATCACTCCCTAGTCCTGTCATACACACACATGCATGCACCCCTGCATGCACACACACACATACACATCCCTAATACACAGTGTAATGGGAACAGAGTATTAACAATATAAGCACTCTTTTGGCCATCAAGAATTGGGAAGAACATATAGCACCTAGTCATTAATGCATAATAATGATGGACTGCAGTTAGAAATTATAAAGACTTTCTCAGTTAGTGGTGGAAAAATTTCCTTGGTTAGACCTTGGTTCTTGTCTGATTTGTTCATTGTCTTTCTTGGCTTTCAGTTTGCATTCTAGAAGATTTTCATGTTCATTATGTAGTCATTTTTTTTAAATTTTATTTTATTATATTATGTTAATCACCATACATTACATCATTAGTTTTTGATGTAGTGTTCCATGATTCATTGTTTGCGTATAACACCCAGTCTCCATTCAGTACATGCCCTCTTTAATACCCATCACCAGGCCAACACATCCCCCCAGGCCCCCCCCCAGAACCTCAACTTGTTTCTCAGAGTCCATAGTCTCTCATGGTTCGTCTCCCCCTCCAATTTTGCTCCCCTTCATTTTTCCCTTCCTACTATCTTCTTCTTTTTTTTTTTTTTTTAAAGATTTTATTTATTTATTTGACAGAGAGAGACACAGTGAGAGAGGGAACACAAGTAGGGGGAGTGGGAGAGGGAGAAGCAGGCTTCCCGCGGAGCAGGGAGCCCGATGTGGGGCTCGATCCCAGGACCCTGGGATCATAACCTGAGCCGAAGGCAGACGCTTAACTGACTGAGCCACCCAGGCGCCCCTATCTTCTTCTTTTTTTTTTTTAAAAACATATAATGTATTATTTGTTTCAGACATACAGGTCTGTTGTTTTTAATCATTAATACTTTTATTTATTTACATTCTTAAGTCCATTCTTCCTTTCTCAGATTAACTGAGGCTCTATGAGGCTATATAATAGAAAAAAAAAAAAAAAGTCTTGGCTGTGAAAGAAACACCATGATATGATCTACCACATTGAGCTGAGAAATCCTGGTGAGATGGATTATGAAAAAGATATGGAAAATAATTTTATCTCCTTTGAGTAGAGTTATATAGAAAAAAAAATGAGAGGGAGAGGGAAAAGATGGCAGAGGAGTAGGGGACCCTATTCCAACCAGTCCCCAGAATTGAGCTGGATATCTACCAGAACACTCTGAACACCCACGAAATCAGCCTGAGATGTAAGAAGATAGATCTGGATCTCTACAAACAGAATACTGCAGGTGGTTGGTTTTGAGGTATGAAGAAGGGAGCTGTGATCCCCGAGCAGATATTGGAGGATAAACAGAAGAGGGAGGGAGCCGAGCTGTTGGGATCCTACACCATGGGTGAGTGATAGCCTCCCATACTGGGGACAGGGCACAGACTTGCAGACCAGTAGTGATGGGGGAAAGACTTTAGGGCAGTGCCCTGGACAGAAACCCAGAGCGGCAGGGCAATGCCTGCAAACTGGGGGTGGCTGGCGGTTTTAGAAGCGCAAAGGGCAGAGATGTGCCCTGACCAGGTAGCAAGGACTGGGAGCACTGCTGAGGGTGCACAACCCAGGATGCTGACCTTTAGAGCTGCAGAGACAGAAACAGAGATAGTGTGGCCTGGAGAGCTCACTGAAGAACAGATTGCATTCTCTCTGCTCTGAGGCAGAGGGTTGGAAATGATCTCTTCTGCTCTAACTCTTGGAAGAGACTCGGAAAGCCACCAGGGAAAGCCACCAGGGAACAAAAGACCCCAAAAAACCAGTTTCCACTGAGCCCATCCCCCGCCACAGGGGGCAGGGCCACTTTGCCCAAACAGGGTTGCCTGAGTAACAGTGTGTCAAGCCCCTCCCCCAGAAGACAGGCTGGGAAAACAAGAGGCCAGCAACCCCAAGGTCCCTAGAAAACAGGTGCATCTTGCTTGGGTTGTGGTCAATAATTTGGACTCTATACATTCCCTCAACCACCCCTCAACAGAATGACTAGGAGTAAGAACTACGAAAATAGGAAAGACTCAGAGAATATGACTTATGCCATAGATTTACAAATGGATTCAGATATAACCAAGATGTCAGAGATGGAATTCAGGCTAGCAGTTGTGAAGACAATAGCTAGAATGGAAAAATCAATTAATGGCAACATAGAGTCTCTAAGGGCAGAAATGAAAGCTGAATTGGCAGAAATTAAAAGTACTATCAATGAGATCCAATCTAATCTACATAATCTAACAGCTAGGGTAAGTGAGGCAGAAGAACAAATTAGTGACCTAGAAGATCAATTAATAGATAAAAGGCAAAAGAGGAGGCCAGGGAAAACAACTCAGAATCCATGAAAATAGAATCAGAGAAATAAGTGACATCATGAAACGTTCCAAAATCAGAATTATTGGGATCCATGAGCGGGTAGAGAGAGAGAGAGGATTAGAAGATATATTTGAGCTAATTGTAGCTGAGAACTTCCCTAATATGGGGAATGAAACAAACATTCATGTCCTAGAGGCAGAGAGGGCCCCTCCCAAGATTATGGAAAATAGGCCAACACCCCGGCATGTAATAGTAAAACTTGCAAATCTTAGAACAAAGGAAACCATCTTAAGGGCAGTTAGGGGAAGAGATTCCTTACATACAGAGGGAGGAACATCAGAATAACATCAGACCTATCCACTGAGACCTGGCAAGCCAGAAAGGGCTGGCAAGACATATTCAGGGTACTAAAGGAGAAGAATATGCAACCAAGAATACTTTAACTGGCAAGGCTGTCATTTAGAATGGATGGAAAGATGCAGAGCTTCCACGACTGGCAGAAACTGAAAGAATATGTGACCAGTAAGCCGACCCTGCAAGAAATATTAAGGGGGGTTCTATAAAAGGAGAAAGACCCCAAGAGTGATTTACAACAGAAATTTACAGGGGCAATCTATAAAAACAAGGTCTTCACAGGCACCATGATGACAATAAATTCATATCTTTCAATAATCACTCTCAACGTGAATGGCCTAAATGTCTCCCATAAAATGGCACAGGGTTGCAGATTGGATAAAAAGACAGGACCCATCCATATGTTGTCTACAAGAGACTCATTTTGAACCTGAAGATACATCCAGACTGAAAGTGAAGGAATGGAGATCCATCTTCCATGCCAACGGACCTCAAAAGAAAGTGGGGGTAGCAATTCTCATAACAGACAAACTAGATTTTAAACTAAAGACCATAGTTAGAGACACAGAAGGACAAAATATCATTCTTAAAGGGTCTATCCAACAAGAAGATCTAACAATTGTAAATATCTACACCCCCAACATGGGAGCAGCCATCTACATGAGCCAACTGTTAACCAAAATAAAGAGTCATATTGATAACAATACATTAATTGTAGGAGACCTCAATACTCCACTCTCAGCAATAGACAGATCATCTAAGCAGAAAATCAACAAAGAAACAAGAGCTTTGAATGACACACTGGGCCAGATGGATGTCATAGGTATATACAGAACATTCCACCCTAAAACAACAGAATACTCATTCTCAAGTGCACATGGAACTTTTTCCAGAATAGATCACATACTGGGTCACAAATCAGGTCTCAACTGATACCAAAAGATTGAGATTATTCCCTGCATATTCTCAGACCATAATGCTTTAAAACGGGAACTCAATCACAAGAAAAAAAATTGGCAGAAATTCAAACACTTGGAAGCTAAAGACCACTCTGCTCAAGAATGTTTGGGTCAACCAGGAAATCAAAGAAGAACTTAAACAATTCATGGAAACCAATGAGAACGAAAACACATTGGTACAAACCTATGGGATACTGCAAAGGCGGTCTTAAGGGGGAAATGCATAGCCATCCAAGCCTCACTCAAAAAAATAGAAAAATCCTGAATTCACCAACTAACTCTACACCTTAAAGAGCTAGAAGAAAATCAACATATGATGTCTAAGCTACATATTAGAAGAGAAATAATTAAGATTAGAGCAGAGATCAATGAATTAGAAACCAGAAACACAGTAGATCAGATCAACGAAACTAGAAGTTTGTTCTTTGAAAGAATTAATAAGATCGATAAACCACCAGCCAGACTTATCCAAAAGAAACGAGAAAGGCCCCAAATTAATAAAATTATGAATGAAAGGGGAGAGATCATGACTAACACCAAGGAAATAGAAACAATTATTAGAAATATTATCAACAACTATATTCCAATAAATTGAGCAACCTGGATGAAATGGATGTCTTCCTGGAAACCTATAAACTCCCAAGACTGAAACAGGAAGAAACTGACAACCTGAATAAGCCAATAACAAGTAAGGAAATTGAAGCAGTGATCAAAAACCTCCCAAAAAACAAGAGTCCAGGACCTGATGAATTCCCTGGGGAATTTTACCAAACATTCAAAGAAGAAATAATACCTATTCTGAAGATGTTTCAAAAAATAGAAACAGAAGGAAAGCTTCCAGATTCATTCTGAGGCCAGCATTACCTTAATCCCCAAACCAGGCAAAGACCTCATCAAAAAGGAGAATTTCAGACTGATATCCCTGATGAATATGGGTTCCAAAATCCTCAACAAAATTGTAGCTAATAGGATCCAACAATACATTAAAAGGATCATCCACCACGACTAAGTGGGATTTATCCCCGGGATGCAAGTGTGTTTCAACATTTCCAAATCAATCAATGTGATAGAACACATTAATAAGAGGAAAGAGAAGAACCATATGGTCCTCTCAATTGATGCAGAAAAAGCATTTGACAGAATACAGCATCCTTTCCTGATTAAAACTCTTCAGAGTATAGGGTTAGAGGGAAATTCATCAAGTTCATAAAATCCATCTATGAAAAACCCACAGTGAATATCATTCTCAATGGGGAAAATCTAAGAGCCTTTCCCTTAAGATAAGGAACACGACAAGGATGCCCACTCTCACCACTATTGTTCAACATAGTACTAGAAGTCCTAGCAACAGCAATCAGACAACAACAATAACAAAATGAAAGTTATTCAAATTGGCAAAGAAGAAGTCAAACTCTCTCTTCACACATGACATGATACTTTATGTGGAAAACCCAAAAGACTCCACCCCCAAATTACTGGAACTCATACAGCAATTCAGTATGTAGCAGGATACAAAATCAATGCACAGAAATCAGTTGCTTTCTTATACACTAACAATGCAACTGTAGAAAGAGAAATTAGAGAAACGATTCCATTTACAATAGCACCAAAAACCATAATATGCCTTGGAATAAATCTAACCAAAGAGGTAAATTATCTTTACTCTAGGAACAACAGAACTATCATGAAAGAAATTGAAGAAGACACAAAAAGATGGAAAAACATTCCATGCTCATGGATTGGAAGAATACATATTGTCAAAATGTTTATGTTACCCGGAGCAATCTATACCTTCAATGCCATCCTGATCAAAATTCCAATGACATTTTTCAAAGTGCTGGAACAAACAGTCCTAAAATTTGTACGGAATCAGAAAAGACCCTGAATCGCCAAGGAAATGTTGAAAAAGAAAAACAAAGCTTGGGACATCACGTTGCCCGATTTCAAGCTATATTACAAAGCAGTGATCACCAAGACAGCATGGTACTGGCACAAAAACAGACATATAGACCAATGGAACAGAATAGAGAGCCCAGATATGGACCCTCAACTCTATGGTCAAATACTCTTTGACAAAGCAGGAAAAAACATGCAATGGAAAAGACAGTCTCTTCAATAAATGGTGCTGGAAAAATTAGACAGCTATATACATAAGAATGAAACTTGACCATTCTCTATCACCATACACAAAGATAAACTCAAAATGGATGAAAGACCTCAATGTGAGACAGGAATCCATCAAAATCCTAGAGAAGAACATAGGCAGTAATCTCTTTAACATCAGCCACAGCAACTTCTTTCAAGATTCATCTCCAAAGGCTAATGAAACAAAAGCAAAAATGAACTTTTGGGACTTCATCAAGATAAAAACTTCTGCACAGCAAAGGAAACAGTCAACAAAACAAAGACGCAACCCACAAAATGGGAGAAAATATTTGCAAATGACATTACAGATAAAGGGCTGCTATCCAAGATCTATAACTCAACACCCAAAAAACAAATAATCAAGTCAAAAAATGGGCAGAAGACATGAACAGACACTTCTCCAAAGAAGACCTACAAATGGCTAACAGACACGTGAAAAAATGTTCATCATCATTAGCCATCAGGGAAATTCAAATCAAAACCACACTGAGATCCACCTTTCACCAGTTAGAATGGCAAATGCTGACAAGGCAAGGAACAACAAATGTTGGAGAGGTTGTGGAGAAAGGGGAACCCTCTTACACTGTTGGTGGGAATGCAAGTTGGTACAACCACTTTGGAAAATAGTGTGGAGGTGTCTCAGAAAATTAAAAATAGAGCTACCCTATGACCCAGCAATTGCACTACTGGGTATTTACCCCCAAAACACAGATGTAGTGAGAAGAAGGGCCATATGCACCCCAATGTTCATAGTAGCAATGTCCACAATAGCCAAACTGTGGAAAGAGCCAAGATGCCCTTCAACAGATGAATGGATAAAGAAGATGTGGTCCATATATACAATGGAATAGTGCTCAGCCATCAGAAAAGATGACTACCCAACTTTTACATCAACATGAATGGGACTGGAGGAAATTATACTAAGTGAAATAAGTCAATCAGAGAAAGTCAATTATCATAGGGTTTCACTTATTTGTGGAACATATGGAATAGAATGGAGGGCATTAGGAGAAGGAAGGGAAAAATGAAGAGGGGGGGAATTGGAGTGAGAGATGAATCATGAGAGACTATGGACTCTGAGAAACAAACTGAGGGTGTTAGAGGGGAGGGTGGTGGGGGGATGGGTTTGCCTGGTGATGGGTATTAAAGAGGGCATGTACCGCATGGATCACTAGGTGTTATATGAAAACAATGAAACGTGGATCACTACATCAAAAACTAATGATGTATTGTATGGTGACTAACGTAAAATAATAAAATAAAATTAAAAAAAAGAAAAGAAAAGAAAAGAAAAAAGCTAGCATTTCCAATACCGTTAGGCATCCAAACACTAAACTTAAGTCTATTCAAATTGCAAGCCACAGAACCAAAAAACACCCCCTTCAGGAGAACTGTGTTGCATTCAATCTCTGCTTACGATCTGGCTAATTCTTCCCTGTCTGCATTTATTTCATTCGGGATCTTGCTAAAAGCAACAAAGTGAAGTCATAGAAAGTGCAACACATTTACCTTTCCAGAACCAAATACAGGCTTGGGAAGCATGTGGTTTGCCATCCATACTACTGCAGCTGGTTGACCAATTGTTTTGTTGACAGAGTAAGTGTTGATAGCTTTTAAAACTAAGATTTTTATGTGCTTGAGGCTCATAGCTCATCTAAGAAGCCAGTTCTCCATTTGAGATTTTTATTATGATAGCATGACATTACTAATTTCTAAATTATATATTAGTTATAGTGTAACCTAAGTTACTATAATAGTATGCATAGTTTCCATCTTTGATGTGCTATTTATTTCCATCTCTCAGAACCCAGATAGAAAAAGAAAACAGATGACAAAATATTTTCTTTTTAAGTATGTGACCTGGAATTTGTTCCTATCACTTTATCTGTCATTTAATCTGAACCATAGCATGAAAACGAAAGGCTGGGCAGTTTGATTTCTAGCTAGGAATCCATTTGCCTTAACAAAATTCAGTGGCAAGGAGGTATAGTTCTAAAGTTATGGAGGGAAATGTGATACTGAAAGACAATGGGTAATCTCTTGTCATCACATGTACCTGGTCTGTGAAGGCTTTCCTCTTTTGTTCATTCTCTTTATGTGGAAAATATGCTGGGATTGAGGGCCAGGATCTTTTGAAAACTCCTGAAAGCCAATTTCTCTATATACTGACATGAATGGATTGAAGTGTCTGAGTCTGAGGCAGCCTTTTTTTTTTTTTTTCCTTGTACATGAATGGATAGTTGTAGTCTATTCTGCATACTGAATCTTCCCTGTGGACGTATCCCAAGTAATTTTCAGTTCAGCTATACTAGTTATAGATGTGTTGTTATGATCTCAATATCTCTTACTCCTGTATACATTTATAATTTTATTCTGAATTTGATAGGGAAGAGAAGGGTGTAATTTATCAGTTCTCTCAAACTTCAAAATCTCCTATTCATTTTTTTAAATAGCTTTCTGACCTGGCAATAGCTCCTCTGGTCTACTGAGATTTTTCATATCTAGTTCTCCAATGGTCTTCATGTTGCCACATTCATAGACATCTTTCAGGCCTCATTTTTTTAATTAACATATAATGTATTATTTGTTTCAAGAGTACAGGTCTGTGATTCATCAGTCTTACACAATTCACAGCGCTCACCATAGCACATACCCACTCCAATGTCCATCACCCAGCCACCCCATCCCTCCCACCCACGTGCCCTCCAGCAACCCTCAGTTTGTTTCCTGAGATTAAGAGTCTCTAATGGTTTGTCTCCCTCTCTGGTTTCATCTTGTTTTATTTTTCCCTCTCTTCCTTATGATCCTCTGTCTTGTTTCTCAAATTTCAGGCCTCATCTTTACTCAACTCCAGTGGTTCTTGACAGAGCTACCTCTTTGTCTTTTATTTAACAATTCTGATTTGTTTACATGATTTCATACTTCCCTGATACTCATATTATCTCACTAGTTGATTCTTTCTCTTTTTTGACTCATCTTTATTTAATCAAACTTGAATTATTATATTCTATTATAGTCCCCAAGAACTTGGTCCTAAGATTTCTTTTTACATTCCCTCTGTGGTAAGTTGTATTATTGTTCATAAATATTTATTCTTCCTTCTCCTTTACTACTAACCTCTTAGCAAATTATTATAACTTTTCTTCTATTGGTCAAGTGACTTACTTTGGCCAGCTTCACGTGAGCAGATCTACTGTATGCCATAGCTGAACAGGAGTTATAAATAAAATGACATGTTTTGGCTTACTTTCTCTTGTTTTTCCCTTGTGCTATGAGAAAGGTCATGTCCTAGATTGTCACTGTTCCTTCACCATAGCATACAGAATTAAAGGACAAATGCAGAAGATACAATTCTGCCCCACAGATTACAACAGAGGCACAGCCATCCCACATAATCCATGTAAAAGGAATGAGAACCTATGCTATTGTTGGCCACTGAGGATTTGGGGATTGTTTGTTACACAACATAGTCTATCAAAATCTGACTAATATAGAAATCTGCACCTATATTCTTTAGGTCAAAGATAACTCATTTGCATTGAGGAAAAAATGATAAAACCATCAAGTATGATGCTTTGGAAAGTAAGATAATGTGTCCAGTGAAAATGTGGTTCTGACCTATGAGGTTGGGAAAATATATGTTAATATGAGGGTTAGTCATTAAGTTGCATTGAATGAAATGCTACCAGGTAAAAGCAAGAGATGAGCTCAGGAAGAAAAAATCAAAACAAAACAAAATAAAACATCCCGCTTATTTTCAAGAAAAGATAAAAAGGAAATTAAAGTTTTGAATATCCGATACTTACAGGGTTAGGAAATATAATGGGTTCTCTTTTCTAAGCAGTGAACATAAAACTAAGAATGTTTTGAGACCCAAAACCTCATTAGGAGATGCCTCCTTTGGTCAAAGACCAAATCATGGGCATAGCCATTAAGAAACATGCTCATGAAAAACACAGATCATAAGAATGGTTTAATCCTTTGTTAAACTCTCTGAATAGATTATTTCATGTAATTTCTTTGTTATTACATGGTATCTGGTAAATCTTTTTAGTTGAATAAAGTATAGTTCAGAATAAAGTGAAGAGTATGAGCCAATGAAAGGAAGATATATTGAGAATATCTATAATTAACCTAAAGAGAAAAACATGTCTCAAAAATAATTGTATGGCTATTAGGATATTGAGCTGACTGTCATCAAATAGGTTTAAAAAATCTAACCCTATTTTTAAGAGATTTGAACTTTTGAAATCACTGCAAGCCTGTGGTAAGAGAGTTTGTGACTATTCAATATGTAAAATGAACTTTTGGCTTGCAATTTCTATTGGAAAGAAAAAGATAGAAAATTCTCATCACATGTTGCCAAGGAAGCTAATCAAAAGAAAACTCTTCCCAGAAGGCAAGGCTTAGACTTATGGAGAACAATGAATCATGAATTCCTCCCAGTGGACAGAACCAGAAACTAATCAAGGAACATGATCTACTACCAACAAGAGGGATATGCAATGTTTGTCTAGCTGAATTTTAGATATCTATGGACCAGTGATTGATTGCTATCTGTCTGTCATTATTCTCTTTTCAATCACTAATGTTTTTTTTGGTGGATATTCCACCATTTTATGATGGATGCGTGAGCCTGAGGAGTGCCATCATTTAAAGTGGAGATTATTACAAAATGATGGATTTACAGTCTGATGCCATGATTGGATAAGATAGTTAGGATGTCTTTCTTGGGGTGTGTTTTTTGTGCAGAAGGAAGGGGAATAAATTTTGTGACTAAGAGGGCAGAATGTGTTAATAGATTACTGATCACAAATATTTATCCCTCCTCCCTTCCTCTCCTTACCCCTGCCATTGGAGAAGCATAGTTCCTCATTCCACTTTTTTTTTCCAAACTTGCCATGAGACTTAATTTGACCAAATGAAATGAGTAGTCATGCTATTTGGCAGACTGAAGCATTAAATGCGATTGCATGGAATAGCCTGCCTCTTGATTGTGCTTCTACCATAAGAAAGGCATGACTGGTATACAGTTGTTCCTTAAACCTGGGTCCTAGAATGAGAAGACATGTAGAACAGAGACTCAGGGAACTCATAGTCCATATATGTAATATGAGCAAGAAATGAATTTTTGTTGTAAGTTTCTGAGATTTGGGAGTTTTATATTTCATAGCATGAACATCATGGTACCTAGCTGACAAGCACATTTTGTATATTTTGAAAATTGCTCACTAGTTGAATTCCTCTAGTCCAAGGTAGAAGCCAGGTATTCACTTTCATAGATGCCTTCACAACAAGGGAATAGACTTGTAAACCAGCAGAGGCTAAGCAAACTAAGTGCATCTACAGTGAACTTCAATTCAAAAGAGATCATCGTGGGGAAAGAGGTGTCACATGGAATTCATGTTTAGTTGAGGATGATAGTGCAGGCTTTTAGGGGGCAGTGGTGAGAGAGAATCAGGTACCCAATGCCTGGGATCACTGATGCCAAGATAGGTTTCTGATCCCGAAGCAGTGACAGAAGTTCTTCACTGGCATATTCCTACCATGTAGATTGGACGTAGCACCTTTGTGTGTGGTATGCTCTTTTGTAGTGGTACTGCTTTAATTTGTTGGAGTATGTTTTAATTTGCTTTCTTTCTCTTTCCTTCTCTCTTGCCCACTCTTCCTCCCTCCCTCCTTCCCTTACTTCTTTCCTTCCTTCCTTCCGTCCTTTGTTCCTTCCTTCCCTTTGCATGATATATGAATCAATTACACTATTTCCTATGTTAAACCCTACATCTGAGTTTTTGCATGATCTAGATACACTGAACTTCTGACAGATTCTAGAACAGTGTATTTTTACGAACTCAAAGCCTTTGCCCCTGATATGCTATTTGTCTGTGCATCTTCTCATAGCTCTTCCCGAGTCTTCTCTTCATATTCTTCTTTTTAAATTCTAATGCAAATAAGTCTTCAACAAGGTTCTACTCTGATTAACATATAAGAATCCTATCTCCATCTCTCCTTCACCAACCCAATTTGTAATTCTCTCAGAGCATCCTTTCTATTTAGTTCTTCCATAAAACCAAAAACTATATTTTTTTGTTTATTGGTTTAATTTCTCATTTGCTGACTAAAATACAAGTTTCTTGGCAGCAGAGATCATTCATATTTTAGTCACTGTTTTATGTCCAGTTCCCATCGAAATATGTATTTCATAGTGGAAACTTAAAGCAAACTTCTGAATGAATGAGTGAATAAATGAATAAATGAGAAGTGAATATGTGAGTTAGGGGATTGAAAGTGTGATGAAAATTTGAAAGGGCTACTTCAACGAAAGGCAGAGGAAAATGGACAAGGATTTCCAAGCAGTATTTAAAGTCCAGCTCTGGCTAGACAATATTAATGTGTAAAACATCCATATTTTTATGCTATTTTCTCTTCTTTAGTATAGCTTGGCAACAAAGGTGTAAGAGCCAAAAAGGAGAGTGGGTCTGCATCCAGCATTAGAGCTTTCTTTGTAATGCAGATGAGGTAAAAGGAAGGAATACAAGGGAATTGAGGGCATTTGTGACCAAGGAGTTTAGATCATTTACAGTACAATCTGGGCTGGGTAGAAAAATGAGTGTTACAAGAGACGGTAGATAGATTGGAGAAAATGATGGAATCAAAAGAGGTGAAATCCAAATGTAGTACAATTAAGGAAGTCAGAATAGCAGAAGATTGCAGTTATAATCAAAGTAGAGTGTATTATATTTTAAGTTTTCTGAGGCTGAAAAATGACAAGTGATGATAATTTCCAGAATGTAGCCATGTATATAAGGGCTGAAATGAAATAGATATAAAATTCATTGGAGATCAAGGAAGGGAGAGGATGGGTTTTGGATGACTCTATTTTTTAAGACTGAAATCTGCCAAGATAACTCTTGCTAACTTATTTTCTAAAATTTAATCTTTGTATTACTGAATAATTTAATTCAATTCAGTTCAACAGAAATTTGTCAAGCATATAATCCAGGCTACAGTTAGGCTTCCATCATCTCTGTATGAACTATGGAGAAGCGCCCCTTCTGGGCAGAGAAAACCCTCAATCTGAGTATATAGTTTGGGAAATGGAGCATGTACTGTAGGTCCCACTGCTCCTTAGGCCTGGTACTTTTGTGCTTGGCACATCTTGCACAAACATACGCTTTGGCCTCAGATACACTCAATGAACGAAACTGTTGGAAGAGGAAGGAAAGTCAAGGAATGTAACTGAGTCCCTAACATACTAGACATTGTGCTAAGTTATCTCTTTTGATTCTCACCACAACCACATGTAGACAGAAGTTACTATCTCAATGTTCCAAGTAAGGTAATTGAGTTTCAAGGGGATAAATAACCTGTCCAAGTTTAAACAACTCTATTAAATGGTGGAACTATAACATGAATCCTTTCAGTTAGATTTTTTTCTGTTCAGCAAATAAATGCCAAAAACAATACATGGCTAAAAATAATACATTTTTCCTCTCATAATTCTGTGTGTTATCTGAGCAGTTGTTCCAGTCTAGATCAGTTTGGTTAGGAAGAGACTGAATAATTTAGAAAGCCTCACTCCCATATTTGGAACAGGCATAGTGCCTAGGAAGACTTGGGACCTCCCTCCATATTTTTTTCATCATTTTGGAAGTCTTTTCTAGCTTGTTCACATGGTGCAGAGTTTTTAATATAAAGGAGGCAAGCCTCTGGTACTCAAACACCTTTTAAGACTCTACATTACATTTTCTGACACACTGAGTAAAACAAGTCCTACGGCCAAACCCAATGGATGACATTTCTCCACCTCTTGAAAGGAGAAGAGGCAAAGTCACATTGTAAAGGGATATGCCTATAGGGAAGGCGGAGATTTGTGGGCATCTTGAAATCTATCATAAAAACCTAATTTCAAACTCATGCTTTTTCTACCACATCACATTGTTCACTGACCATTTTTAATCCTAAAACGAAGACAACATTGCCCAAGCCTTTGTGAAGCTGTGTAAATAAAAGAAAACATTTATTTAGATCCTACTACATTGTTAGAACCATCTTAGGAACTTCTCATTATCTCATAATCATATTAGGGAGCAGTAATCTGGGCAATAATACCCCTCTTCAGGCAGTCATTAAGCATTTTAAAATATGTTTTAGAAATTCAAATAAAGTACTACAGAATACAGCTATAGAGATATCATAAGCCTGTAAATTTGATGAAAATTTCTTTTCTGTCATCTTTTTGGATGATGAGTTTTCCTCCCAAAGATTCTGTTATGTAATAAAATAGAGTTAATTTTAGGCTATAAAATATAACCACCATTCTAACCACAAAAAATTCTGAGAAAAATATATATGCATTCACATATAATATGTAGCATTTGATATATAACATTACCTTAAACAGACTGGATATATATGAACAGGCAGACACTATAATAATTTCAAAAATTCTTTCATGATGGCCTTGGTAGATGATAAATACAATCAGTTTAACTTAATTATCATTGTCATTAGTGTTGTTTATACCAAGTCAAATGCTGAGTTAGAAGCCTTCCACAGATTTTCTCATTTAATCCTAATAGTAACATGAAGTGGGTAATGTTATTACTGTCACTTTATGTATGGAGAGATCTCTGAGCAACAGGAACTTTGTGTAACTTGTGCACAGTTCCACAGTTAGCTAAATGGTGCAGCTATGGTTTTAGTCCAGTACCCTTAATCCAGAATTTGAACATTTAACTAATTTATCCTTTAGTTTACAACAACAATTTTTATGATTCATTCCTTAATATTCACATCAACCACACTGATACCCACCCCAGTTCTTTGCTGATACACCATTGTAGCCAAGAATGAAGATTACTAACTCAAAAAGACTACTGTTGCTTTTTTTACCCCATTTGTAGAGGAAAATTCAGAAATACACTGTGGAGCGAGTCTCCTTCTTTTGGTGGGATGTTTAAAAGCTAATTGGTGCCTTTCCTGTGGGTATGAATTAGGTTCCACTAATAAGATGCATTTGTGTGAGTCCCAGAAGGTGACAATAAAGCAGAACCCTTCTTCCTGAGGTTCTCGGCTGTTTGAAACAAAGTTTGAAAGTGTGCAGATGTGTGACATTGGCATTCCTGCATCCATTCCTTTGTGTCCCCTGGGATGGATGCTCATTCAGATATATGAACCCGCAAACTACAGCTTTGTTTGCTGATGCTCATCCCCACTGTGTTTGCAAAGCAGTGTTGGTGGCAGTGGGGGACACAGCAGCTTCTTGCTTCTTGACTATCTTTAGTAGTTGTGTTAGAATTAACAACATCTATAGTAATAAAGTAGCTGCAGTAAATGCACATGGAAAGCAAAATTCCAAACTAGCTGGGTAGAGTGATCTCATGGGTGGGAAAAAATCCATAATATAAGCAAATATGTGAGAATTCATTTTTCAGAATATAGAAATGTATAATCACTCAGAATGTTGTTAAGAGAATTATTTTTTCTATTTGGTCATAGAGCATATTGTATATGGTTTTTTCAGCTATGTCCAAAATATATTATAATTTGAAATATTCCACAGTAATTGTGTGATTGTTGCATCACATTTTAGAATATAATCTGCTCTGTAATGTGCAGTTTACTTCTCTATTTTCATAATATTCATATCTGATTAGAATGGCTCAGCTACTGTTGCCACCAGGGATCTGTTTACTGTGGCCATTTCATCAGATTATATGTAGATTAGTGTTGGAGAGACTGTCCGATCTAATTTTACAGGTGATTAAATTGAGCTTGAGAGTTTAAGGGTCTGACCAGAACAGTTGAGTTCAATATTCTTTATACTAGCCCACACTGCTAAAGACAAGGACAAAATTACAGAAGGAATAAAATAAATAGAAAATGAGATTAGAGAAATAGCTATTAATTAGGGATATATTCCAGGTTATCTCTCAGGTAACTTTCTTTTCATATAAATATACATATATTATAAATATATATAAATATTTATATATTTATTTTCATATAAACATATATCCCAGCACATTCCAGAATGACTGAATTTGAATCTCTGGAAGTAGAGATGTCTAGGCAATGCAGATGCAACAGGACCGCTTAAGAACTACTGGGATGGAGAAGGATACTGAACACTAAATATTAATATGTAAAATTCACTCTTGAAATGCTCTGTTGAAATTCCATTCCTGGATCTCATCTTTATTGCTGGACACAGTGTGTGACACCACTGACCCAGTTCTTTCTTGAAATCCTTCCCTCTCTTGGCTTTTCAGACTTTCTTGTCTTTCCCCTTCTATTTCTTGTCTTCCCTGTTTGAGTCTCCAGTGTGGACTCTCTTTTCTCTAATTACCCTTTAACTGTCGGTATCCTCCTCCACAATTAGCACACTGATTCTTGACTGGGGACAATTTGGCAATGTCATGACACAATGTCATGTCTCGGGGTGCACTACCAGAATCTAGTGAGTAGAGACTGAGGGTGCCACTAAATATCCTACGTTACACAGAGCAGCCCCCACAACAGAGGATTACCAATAGTGACAGAGTTGGGACACCTCAAATTAGAAGAATGTAATGTTTGTGTGCTCAGGACTGTTTTTGCCTATGCAAAGTAAGTAAGAAGGGCAAGCACTTGTGTGTGAAGTGACCTTCAAATTGTTTTTGTTTTTTTTTTCCTTTTAGTTAATATAGCAATAACTGTAAATGCTTTAGCCTCTGTAGAGCACATTTAAGGACAGGGATTTCTTCTCAGTCATCTTCTTATCCACAGAACTTAGGGTAGTAAATACTAAAAAAGTTTGTTCAACTTTTAAAATAGCCTGAAGCCATGGAAATTGGGGGAGTTAATTTACTGAAATGATTATGGTTCCGCTAAATGTGTTCATCTAAATGGAAACTGATGAAAGGAATATCAACTTTATGTTTTTCAAACTTTTGATAGAGGACAGTAAATTCACAGAAAGATCAGACTAAACATTTCTAAAATGAACTTATTGCAGGAATCAACAAATCACATCCCATCTCCCAGAAATAGAAGCTCTGATCTTTGTTTCCTTTTTCTGGGTTCAGGAGGAGAAGCAAAGGAGAGAATGCCCTTAGTAATAAGCTACCTTCAAGCATACTTCAGCCTTGGGCTTTCACTTTGTGTAGGAAGAGAGAAGGATATATTCTTGTGAACCTCGTGTTCAATGATGGATGCATAGTGATTAAATTATGATTGACCTGAATTTAGTAATGCTGTTTATCAAGATCTACAGTAAGAGAACAGAGCTCTTTTAATTGGAATGGATTTTATTTCAATTTCATAATGCCTAACATAGAACGAGAGGGATACCAGTGAGTAGAATTCCATTTCTCATTATCTCCCTGATTACCAGCTGCTAATGTTTTATTTTACTAAATTAGATGTTTTATTAAATAGATAAGAAAAACCAAAGAAAAAGTAACGATGAAAAAATGTAGAATTACATACAATGCTTACTATTTTTGTAAAATGTGTTGATTTGATTTCATTAAAAAAAGATTTAATGCTTGGAACATTCTAAAATCCAAAAGGCCTTATCTTGAGCTTAGCTAATTATTTTGACAGGGGTCTAACTGATGTGTGCTTCTCCATGCAAATGAGTTTGTGGCAAACAAGATGACTGCCATCTACATAAACACTCCATAACTAATTCTTATCTCCACAGAGAGATTAAGTAGTGGAAGTTAGCAATTAGAACTCAGTGACAGTGTTTTCCTCTGCAATTGATTAGTGTACAGAATGTTCATCTAGTAGAAGGGCTATAAACAGTTTCACCAATCATTTTCTTTTTGGAAGCCCAGACTACATTGTTTTCTACGTGTATGTGTAACGATATATATATATATATATATATTTTTTTTTTTTCCTTGAACATTTGTTTTTTTTTGACACATTCTTCTCTTTAGATCTCCAGGTAAAATTACAACTTGATCCTTTCTTCCTTGTGATTTTTTTTCTCCCTTCATTGTTGGCTGTTTGTTCTCATATATGCTTAAATGATAGTCTTGCCAAAGCCTCAGTCCCTGGTTCTCAATATCTATTAGCAATACCATCATTCCCCAATCTATATTGTCTTAAAATCTTGATTTATAAATTTTCCTTTACTACATATTCAAACATTTATTTTTAGTTTTCCTTACTAATGTTTCCTTTCTTTCTTATCCTTCCACAGCTACCCTGTTATATACACTCTTCAATTTCTGCCAAGAATTATGAGTTTTCATTTATTTTCCTTTTTATCTCTATGCCTTTATTTTGAACACATTTCATTCATCAATTCAAGGAAATTTTTCAGAAACTCAATTACTTTCATCATATTACCTTTTGGCGCAAAATCATTAGTAGATCCTATATTTTTCTGGATAAAATCTGCCTGTTTGAGGAGTTTGATAGTATTCATAACCCTGCTAATTAATCTTTCTTATTTGATCGTTGGTTGTCCCCAACAAATCCTTCAAAGATTACTTACCAAATTTGCTCCTTTTTACTTTACTCAGACCATTTCCTAGGCTTGGGATAGCTTTCTTTGTCCATTTAATTTAACTGATTAAACTTATCTTTCAACTCAGGTCCTACTTTGTTTCCATATTTAAGTCCTGTGATGTATTCACATGGAATACAGAGGATCAGCTATTTCTGTGATATTTTTCAGATACTTTACAGATACTTCTGAAGTAAACTTTTAGGTTTATGTGTTTGTTTCACTATGTTGATGACTGTTGGAGCTATATATGTCTTTGTGTATACTTTCTACTTATGTAAAGATTTATTTTATTTACTCAAAATAATTCATGCAGATTAATTTTAACAAAGCTTATATAAAATAGGAATGTGTTATAGGAGAGAATATAATTATAGCAAAAATCTAGTTCATTTTGGTTAATTTTATGTGTCAAATTGACTGGGCATGGAGTACCCAGATATTTGGTCAAACATTATTCTGGGTGTTTCAGCAGACTGAATAGAGCAGCTTGCCCTCCCTAATGTGAGTGGGCCTCATCCAAACAGTTGAAGTCCTGAATAGTACACAAAGGACTACCTTTCCCCAAGAAAGAGAATTTCTCATGCCTGCCTTCAATCTGGAACATTGGCTTTTTTCTTCCTTCAGACTCAAACCGAAACATAGGCTCTTTCTGGGTCTCAAGTCTGGTGGCCTTTGATCAGGAACTATATAAACATTTCTCTTGGTTCTCAGGGCTTTGGACTCATACTGAAAGTCAACTATTGGCTCTCCTGGGTATCCAGCTGGCTGACCCACCCTATGGATCTTGGGACTTAACCTGCCTCCATAATTACATGAGATAATAATTCCCCATAATAAATTTCTTCATACATACACACATATACATACACACATATGTTCATATGTACATGTATATGTATACACACACACATATATAACATAGTGGTTCTGTTTCTCTGGAGAACCCTATCTAATACAGATTTATCTTGCCTATCGTCTTTGAATGGCTAGTTACTAACTTATAAATGGGGAAAAGGAAAATGAAAAAAAAAAAAAAACAGGACACTGGACTTATCCACTGGGGCAGAATAAGCTCTAAGAATACCAACCAATGAAGCAGCAAATCCTAATCTTGTTCTGTCACTTACTGGCTGTGTGACCTTAAGATCACTGTTTGAATTTTTTTATGCAAAATAATGATAAATCTGCCTTCTGATTCCCCAGATTGGTTTGGGTAAAGAAGATATTTCATACATAAACACTTTAATGACTGTTAAATATATTTTTTTTAAGATTTCATTTATTTATTTGTCAGAGGGAGTGAGAGAGAGAACAAGCACAAAAGCAGAGGGAGTGGCAGGCAGAGGGAGAAGCAGGCTCCCCGCTGAGCAAGGAGCCCAATGCGGGACTCATTCCCAGGACCCTGAGATCTTGACCTGAGCCAAAGTCAGACGCTTAGCCTACTGAGCCACCCAGGTGTCCCTAATGACTGTTAAATATTAACGAAAAACAAGTATTATTGCTAATACTATTTTTAAGGACATTTCACTCATGACACTTTATAAAGAGGCTTCTCAAATCCCCCAGTTGTCAAACATATTAATGGCATGTCAGAATTCTGACAAAAGCATAGAAATAATTCAAAGCCAAACTTTCTATCAGCTAGATGGATTAACATAGAAACTCGAATAACATTAGATAAGTTCATAACTATGCAGGGATATATTGCATGTGAGGAGACAGATCAACCAACCAATGTATTTTAGGTTAAAATTCTCCCTAGGACCATAATTTAAACTAAAGCTTGTAAACCAAAAAAAAAAACAAAAACAAAAAACAAAAAACAAAACCCAAAAATGCACAAAGCATAGTACTGTAAGTGTCCTTTCCTTACAACAAAATTGAAAAGTACTAATGCAAGCTAGTTTTAGTGTAATAATTACATGTACCAGATATTTTAAAGTATTCACAAAGCAACATATGGCTTAGCTGTTCAGCTGCAGTGAAAATGTGAATTTTTAAGAATAAAAATTAGTTTGAAAAGCAGCAGGCAACAGTAATCTCGAATCCCCTATATACCCATAAAGTGGAGAAAACCATCTGTACGGTGTGCAAACTGATGACCTTGGATTAATTCTAGCAATGTCATTACCCAATTAGTTGAGGAAGGAAAGATACTTGGGAATTACAATTAGAGATCCATTAAAATTGTGTGGTGCTTTTATTCTCAAATATTTATTAAACCACATCTGTCTGAAAATAATTATATGATAATTTTTTTTTTCTTTCACCTAAAGGAGACTCAGTGTGCTAAGTAAAAACAGTGAGCCAGTCCTGAATAATATAATTATACTACTTGAGCCTACTTCAAGTATGTCTGTTCTGAAAAAATAAAATAATGATATCTCCTTTTAATGTCATGACTCTTAGATGGTAATGCCTCCATTTGTTAGGATAATCTCCTGAGTTATAGTGAACTATTTTTAACCAAGAAAAATATAAATATACATGCCAAATTATATAGTAATGCCATATTTTCCTGCCTTACTTGTTCTTATAGAGACCTTGCTGTGACCTTAGGGGTCATGTTAAATAAACTATTTATTTATTTACTTATTTTAGAGGGATAGTAGAGTGGGTGGGGAGAGGGGCAGAGGGAGAGGGAGAGAATCTTAAGCAGACTCTGTGCTGAGTGCCAATGCGGGGTTTAATACCAGGACCCTGAGATTATGACCTGAGCCGAAATCAAGAGTCAGACACTTACTGAGCCAACCAGGCACCCCTAAACTAATAATTATTGAATGCTAAGCACAGCTTTATTTTTATTTGTTGTTATTATTTTTTAAATAGAAAATTTAATTTTTGAAGTGATCTTAAGATAGTTTCTAGGTAGACATCTATCCTCATCATTTAATTTGAGAATTCTATTGATAAGCATGTGATTTACTCAAAATCTTACGTGTGGAGGTAAATATATATTTGTGACATTTATGGACAATGTAAAAGAATACATTAAAATTTATACTATATACAAATGCTAAGCACTGTTAATGATCCTCTAACTAGAAAGACAATACTAAAATTAAACTGTTAGAAATCTTATGGCTTAACATACAAAAAAATGCATTTATGATTTTTATAGGAACATTTCTCTTTGTGTTATACTGTTAGAAGAGCCAAATAATTGGCATTCATTTTTTAATGCTTATATTTGGATCTACTCTATGATTACCTTTAGTTGAAGACAAAGAGTAGCTTTAAAACAGTAGTATTCATTTATTCAAAAAGTATTTACTGAGTGCCTAGGTCACTGCAGTCACAGTTCTATGTATTGTAGATACAGCTGAGATTAACATAGAAGGAAGAAACAGGGAGGAGAACTGGGAAAGACTGGTATTCCAGACAAGTGAGGAAATATTTTAAAAAGAAATAGTGATAAACTTTCAAGTGGTGTTGAGAGGCCTGGTAAAATGGGCACCAAAGACTGTGGGACTTAATACAGAGGAGGTTATCAGTGACCTTGGCAGTATAAACATTGGGGGAACAATTAGTGATAAGTGATGACTAGAGAGAGTTCAAGAGAGAATTGAAGAACAAGAAGTAGAAACAATGAGTCTTGAAAATGTTTTGAAGATTTTATTTGAGAAGATTAGATTTCAACATATGTATTTTGGGGTGCAGGGGGCACAGACATTCGTTCCATAATAGTGAGATGGGAAAGAAAGGACAGTGTCTGCAGAAGGACATGAGATCAAGGGAAAGTTGGTTGGTTGGTTTTAAAATGGAAGAGGTAAAGCATGATTTGTCTTCAAGCTATGATCCAGATGTGAAGGCAAAGGCAATGATAAAATAGAAATCTCAAAATTATAGGAGCAATATCCTTGAATTTGCTCTTAGGATCCCAGTCATACCTGGGAGTGATTGCTGATTGCATCTGGAGTACAGATAGAGTATATGGGCACTTATTGGTTCATTGACTGATTTGGTGTTTGCCACGAAGAGGAAGATCTCCAATTTGTGTGTGTGATGTGTGTGTGTGTGTGTGTGTGTGTGTGAAATAAAAATAATGGCATCATCCAAGAGTAAATGAAGTAAATGAATAAGTGATTGATTAAATGCTAAATTAGGGATAGGTGTCAAAAATAATGCAATAAGTTCAGAAAATATAAATTAAAACAATATAAGCTGAGCTATATATATAAAGTGCTGATAAATACAAAGCAAGAAAATTATTAACTGAATTCAAATGTAAGGCTTCTACAAACATAATAGACTTTCTTTATGTAGAACTCAAACCAATTTGAAGTTCAAATGACTAGTTTATTAGTCTATGATGGGCAATGATAATAACAATGTTCACAATGCTGATTGACCCTGACACATTGCAAGATTCTCAAGAGCTTTATAAGTCAATAAGGATAGTTCTGTACAATTTAACTGTTGTGTATTTTATTACATTTTTTAAATTTGTTAAATCCAGGACTATCAATTCTCTGCTATTCAAGGCTACAGAAAGTTCCCTCTGGGAGTGTTAGTATTGTCTCCTAGGAAAAGGTGAATCTCAAACAAGGCAAGAATTCAAGTCACTCAGTTTACATTATAATTTAGAAATCACATTTAGAAAAATGTTATCCTTTCAAAAAAGGAATTTTTGTCAATTAAAAAATTAAAGAAGTACAGAAAAAAGGAAGAGAAAATACCCTGAACCTTCACAAGAAGACAATTTTATCAACATATTGGTGTAAAAGTAATGTTGGAATATATTGTCTATGTAAGGCTTATCTTGCTTCTATGTTTAATTTCTGTTAAATTAGCATGAAGTTTGGTAGGACTTGTTTGTAATTCTCAAAATATTCCACATACCAGTGACCACTAAGAAGTTTATCTTAGCTATCTTAAATTTTCCACTCCTAACAAAGAAAGATCCTCTTGACAATGACCTTGCAGAGTACTCAAACCTTTGAGCACATAGCAGCTGGATGATATACAGCAAAAGGATCATTAATGATGAACACAAAAATAGAAAAGCATAACTCAAAATTAGACACATATGATTTTATGAGAAATTGTAATGCTTATGTAAGGTCTTTTAATTAGAGTATGGTACAGTGGAATGAATACCAAACTGCGTTTGAATATTGATTCTGCCACTAACTAATTCTGTGACCTTGAATGAATCATTTAATCTCTCTTAAAATAAGTTCTATCATATTAAGAAAATAATGACATCTACTTCATAATATTCATATAGATAATAAATGAAATCTTGTCTCTTGTCTGTGTCTGACATTCCTTAGTTCCTCTGATTTTTTTTTCCCCACTGAGATAGAATTTACATGCAGTGAAACAGATAAATCTTAAATATACAATTCAGTATGTTTTTGTAAATTCATTTAAATTGTAGCCACCACCCAAATAAAATATAGACTATTCCCATTACTCCAGAAACACTCCTTATGCATTTCCCAGTCAATACCTGCCTACATGTGCAAACATTATTTTTATTTAATTTTTATCACCATAGATTATTTACATATTTGCTTCATATATGTCAAGGTTCTGCTATTAGATGGGGTTTATTTAGGATAGTTTTGTTCCTTTGATGTACCGACACTTTATTGACATTAATGTCCTTCTTTATCCCTAATAATATTCCTCATTCCAAACTCTAGCTTATCTCATATTAATATAAGCACTCTAGCTTTCTTTTGATTAATGTTTGCATGGTATATATCTTTCTATCCTTTACTTTTAACCAAATGGGTCCTTCTATTTAAAGCAAACACCAGGCATGGACAGTCTTGGATTTCAACAGAAAACCTGATATGTTTACTGAACATCTAAAATGTCCCGATTTCTGTGTCTTTTGCACTGTTAGCAACCTATTGCTTTCTGCTGGGCTCCTTAAAGTCTCCCCATGAATGCACAGTTTCTGGGCATTTTATATATAGGTTTTGGGGTTTCCCCAGTGTTTCCTACTGTGTGCATTCTTTTTTTCAGTTTTTTTTTTTTCCTTTAAATTCCAGCAGTCTGGCAGCCCCAACCTTTGTCATGTGACACCTCAACCTAATAAGTCTGTGGCTTTTTTCCCCAAAGTTTTAGCTACTCCTTGACCTTCAGATGTGGGACTGCCCTGAGGGGAAAATCTGTATAAACATGGATTTAATTCAATGCAGTTTCTTTCTTTCAAGAGTCAAATTCTCTCCAGTTTCTGTCTGATTTTGATCACTCTGGAGTACCTTTTTTTCTTTGTCCAGAGGCCACACTTGTTTTCTGTACAAAAGTAAGTCCAGTAAAAGCTATTCCTCCAGTGCCAGGCAGTCTTTCTTTTTTATAATAGTTAGTAGTATCTGTAATTGTCATTAGTATTGAGTAGCACATGCTAAAGTTTGAAGTTTGGATCTATAAACTAGCATATATTATACAGAAATATTTTTAACAAATAAGATGCTGCCCGATATGCATTGAGATATTTTAGATTATATTAAATACCATAGGTAGTTTTAGATAAATAAACTATTATTTAGGTAAAGTTAAGTTTACTAATACAAAGTCCCTCAGGCAAATACACCATTAGGAGAAACCAATGATTTATTACTGGGTTGATTTTTCTTTCTAGTATTCATTTGTAAAATACATTTCCAACTATAATTATTTAAATAATATTATCAATTACAACATGAAGTAAACTTTGAGAACTCATAAAATGTGAGATAGATATTGTCTCATTACATAGTCTAAGCAAAATAAAGCCAGATGAAGGAAATAAAATATGTCACTAAAAGTACATGGGATAAACAAAAACAGTCTTGAAACCCTAGAAACCTTCAAGAAAGGAGAATTTCAATTTAGAATTGTGAGAAAATTTTAAAGTGGACTATATTTGTTAACATGAAGAATTCTTTATAGTCATTAGGGAAGTAATTCAAATGACTTCTGAATTTTATTTTCTTACATTTTTTAGCCTAAATAACTGAGTCCTAGAGTTTTAGACTAAGGTTATTTTTATCTTCTGAATATTCCAAGTTTTTCATTTCAGCACGTCCTGATAGTTCTATATTCCTGTGCTCAAAGAAACCCTTCTATGTCTACCACTACTAGGCACAAGCTAATCTCAGATTGCATTTGCTGGCCATCCGGAATACATCTTTTCTTTCACTGTGAGCTGAGCAAATTGATCTAAGTTCCCAACCTCACTGGCAGAATCAACTATAAAATATTGTCTTTCTTGGGGCGCCTGGGTGGCTCAGTCCTTAAGCGTCTGCCTTGGCTCAGGTCGTGATCCCGGGGTCCTGGGATCGAGCCCCGCTTCGGGCTCCCTGCTCCGCGGGAAGCCTGCTTCTCCCTCTCCCACTCCCCTTGCTTGTGTTCCCTCTCTCGCTGCCTCTCTCTCTGTCAAATAAATAAATAAAATCTTTAAAATATTGTCTTTCTTATTTTATAAAGTTGCAAGACTTAGAACTGTACTTTTACAGTTCATTTTTGAATGAGTTGTTCTAATCTTGCACATCATGTCTATAGCACTGCACTATTATATCAGTAGTCACCGCCAGCCAAACTTGGGAATGTGGGAACCTCACAGCAAGCAGTGTTTACCCAACACTGCTGTGAAGTCACTCTTTACCCAAGACTTCTACTCCGGCATCCCAAGTTGCTGGTATAAAATAGAACTCTTCCATCATTTTCCTCCTATGTTGTGTCTACTTTGCTATTTTGAAAGCCAAAAGCCCCACAAAAGATTTAAAAGGCAGAGTTTCAAAAGATTTCAGAAGAAATGTGTCCCCCTTCCCTTTCTCTAGGCAGTTTTTATTGTACACCTGGGCTTTGGATGTTTTTTTCTGTAAACCCCTGGTACACGTTTTCTTCTGACTTGTACTCTGCCACATGCTGTCATTTGACTCTTCTATACTAAGCAAGAAGAAAAGAGTTCCTGGCTCTCTCTGGTATAGTATTAATCTTTTATTACCTAAATACTCACATGTTTGAGTATAGCAGCCAAAGTTTATTGCTGTTATGTTTCCAGATCACACATGTATCTAATTTTTATATCAAATAGCTAGAACTGGAACAGAAAAAAGAAGATACTGGGGATGTTTTCCAAGTTAGTGTTGGACTGGCAATGATTTCTTGAAAGTAAAGCAAAGAATTTGAGTATTGTGTGCATTGCTTTTTGTTGTTGTTTTGCATGTTGAAATTTATTGAGGAAAACTAACATAAAACTATGTCTGGATTATTATTCAACAAACATACAATTCAGGTCTACTAGGTGCCAGGAACTCTAGTAGATACTGAATAAAAAATAGAAAAGAACATATTTTGAGCATCCTTACAAATAGGAATTTGTAATAATAATATACAAATATTATAATTTAGAGGTTCGAGTCATAGGATGAGAAAAAAATCCCTTACTATTATTTTGACTAGACACATCCAATCCCTTTGTTTCTGAAAGACCTTTTCCCAGAGCATCACAGCTGAAGATTGCAAAGTACAGAACACCTGACAGCCACTTTAAGCCTTTCAACTTGTCAAAGGATATGCTTGTTGATCTGTAAGAGAATTTGATCTTGGATTTTATAGCTTGGAATATCATATTTTTAAACTCACCTTACCCCATTTTTCCTAAGTTAGTTTTTCCAATGTCTCTTAAAACTCTCTCTCTCTCTCTTTTTTTTTTTACGTTTACAACACAGGGAGTCATAATGTGAGAGGTATAGTGAATAGAATATGCCTGAAATTGGGGAACTTACTTCATTTCTCCCTTGAAACTGGCTCTGCAGTAAGTTATTGGGGAACAGTAAATTCCTCAATGAAATCCTTGAACTTTAAATCAGAACACAAATAAACTGAGAATTAAAAAAAAAAAAAGAAAAGTAAAAAGAAAACAAAAATCTTGTCCCCAAAGTCCAAAAACAAAATAAAACAAAACAGAAAACCAAACAGGTTAAAAAGTCACTATGACCAAATTAGGTGGACAAAAAATAAGCTTAATCCTCAGAAAACATCAGAACTATTTTTCTTAATGTATGTCAAAAACAATTTCTTTTCTTTCAGAACAAATACATTAGCTATGCAACCCATTACTTTAACAATTTGAAAGCAGCTCACAATAGATAAGGAGATGGAAATGGGGGGATAATCTCATCCAGAGAAGAAATCCACAGTGTAACTCTTCTAATTTCACATAATACTTCATGGAAAAGACACACCAGAAGAATCATAATCATATCACAGCCCCTTTACTTTGGCCTGTACTTTACATAAACCTCAACAAATTGATTTTCCTACCATCAGAGCAAGGCTTATAACAGATAATTTTATGGTTTCAGTTTTATTAATGTTCTTCTTAAAATAAGAATTAAACAAGAGTTGACTAGAATTGGGATTGTGAAGAACAAAGTTTTTAGGAAATAAATGTTGATTTTTATCTCTGTATCTTCATCAATTTAAAAAAAACAAAGAATTCACAAGAGACAGAGGTTTTTACTGGAGCAATGATACTCAAAACTTTTGCTTTACAGACTCATTTATAATCTTAAAAATATTTTGAGTACCCCAAAACGCTTTGTTTACATGAGTTATATCCACCAATTTGTTGTGTTGGGAATTAAAACCAAATTTTAAACTATGAATAATAGTAAGTTCATTATGACAGCATAAAATTATACTTTAAATAAAATAACTGCAATTTTCAAAATAAAAACATAATTACTGATAAAATCATTTAAACATACTTCTGTAAATCTCTTTAATGTCTAGTATAGAGAAGATACAAGAAAATTTTTTCCATCTCTGAATTCAACCTACTGCAATATATTATTTTGGTTACAGAATATGAAGAAAATATGGCCTTATACAGATATGTAGTTGGAAAGGGGAAACATATTTAAATAGCCTTTTCATATATTTTGGAATATTCTTCTTTGATTCTATATCAAAAGTCAACATGTGGTAATTTCTTTAAGGTCAGTTGCTATATAGAATATTAAACAATATCAATGAACTTTTTGTGCATTGTTACCTTAAAGTCCACTGTCTATTTTGCATTTTGATTGCCTCATTTCCAAGTGGATTATTTGTAACATCATACATTGGTCACTTGAAAAATATTTGTTCCCTGAATTATGAAAATCTTCCAAATGTTGGACATTTCATTGTATAAATCAAGTATCAAAATGTCACCTCCATTAATATTACCTCTCTACTACTCAGGAAATTCTTTACCTATTGGGAACTTTTAGGCTCATGGGAGTAGGTAGACATTTTCCCAGATTCAACTTTTTGCTTAAAGTCTTGGCAACATATCTGTCACTTCTTTTCCTTGACATGGCAGTTTCACTTTATCTATTTTCAAGAAAATGTCTGCCAAAACCCAAGTCTGAATAGCCATAGTTTGTGTGTCAGTCATCTTTTCAAAAAGCTGTGTTTCATGAAAAAAATGTGCTAACTTTTGGCTCAAACAAACACATAAGCATACATATCTTCATACAAGTTTCCTGTGAGACAACCATTGCATTTTATTATATAGCAGCAAGTTTTATGTGTACATCTCATATCATTGCACAGAGTTAAAAAGATGTATACTCAAGGGTTGAGTTTCATAAAATCAGCATATTTACTGCTTCATCAAGGACATTCTTAGTGAAAATTTGCATTTTCTTTCATCATTAGTGCATGGTATTGAAGAAGGCATAACTACTTTTACAGTTTTGAGTCATTGCTTTGATTTGTGTTAAGATCCCACAGATTTACCCACTTTTGCTTTTCCACCATCATTGTAATGTCAACACACTGAAATCACAAGTAATGTCTTAATATTATTATGTATTGTTATTATTAGTTTTGATCTTACCCACTCCCCGAAAAAGTCTCAGAAATTCCTAGGAGTCCTGAACAACACATCGGGAACTGCTATACTATAACAGGAAAACTGAAAAATAGATGGTGAATCATCTTTTTATTCTGAAAACCAGTGTTGAAGGCTTTGAGAATAATTGGGGCATATTAGGTTAAAAGGCATGTGGTTTGGATTTGCTATCCTTATACCCAATAAAGAAACCACTTCTACAAATTCCTAGAATTACAAATGTCAACAGGAAATGAGCCTGCTTCCTACAGCCTAAACTCTTTCTGAAATATTTTTTTTTTCATGAGTCTACCTCAGTAAGAATTACTCTAATGCTAAACACAGATTCAGTGAACCTGTATAAATAAAAGTAAAGACCTGCTTCTCCTCTTGGGAGCTCTCTCAGAGAACTTGGGAGTTCCCTGAAGTTACTCTTTCTGATTGCTAATATCTAGAAAATCTAATTGCAAATAACTTAACCGGGATTTATATGAAAGACAGTAAAGTGCTCTAATAGGCAGTGACAGAAATTAAACTCTCTATGTGCCTTAGAGTTGTTGATTATTAGAACAGTGATCATGCTTGCCAGTATGCTCAGGAAATCTGGTTTATGCCTTCTTATGGGATAACTATTAAGAGCATTCCTTTTCATTCTCAAAGGTGTCCCAGAGAATATGATCAACTAGGGGGTCACCTTAGCTGTAAGAGACCACTGAAATTAGTTCATACATGCCTAAGGCTTTGGAATCTTCTTTTTCCCATCATGTGGGAAGTTAATTTCAGTAGAATTTATGATAAGCCAACTGTCATAACCACAAATAATATCAGAAGCATAGTTTCTGAAATAAATGGCACAGAAAAAGACATTTCTTTTACTATTGAGTAGTTTTCCTAATAAATTAAACCTGGCATGATTTTCAATAGGAAGAACTTGCAAAATTAATCAGGAAAATTTTAGAGAAGAGAAAGTGATAAAGTGGACATATATATTGAATCGTTAGAACACAGCAGAAAATATTGGTCAGCTATTACTATAAAAATGCTATGAAACAAACTACCCCCATATTCAGTGGCTTACAAAAACATGTACTTATTTCCCTTGCTCAGAGCTTTGTGGTTCATCAAGGTTACCTCTGCTGTAATCTGGGGATCTACTGGGCTTGTTTACTGGTTAAAGATTAGATCAAACAGTTCCACATGTTTCTTATTTGACCTTTTGACCAATAGTTACCTGAGACATATTCTTCTCATGAGTTATGGCAGGAGTCCAAGAACAAAGCCAAATCAAGCAAATACAGTTTAATCTTCCACTTGTGACGCAACCACAAAACTTTACTGGCCGAGCAAGTAATATGGACAAGTGTTACCTCATTGATGCAGGAATGTCTATGTAATCTACTATGAGGTGGTACTGCAAAAGGCTATGGAGATATATACTCTTAGTATAGGAATTTGATAATCTAGAATCCCCCTTTTATCCCAAAATAAATGAGGAGAATTGAGGAGTATAGTTATTTGACTGTCTCATAAGAATTGAGGCTTGCAAGCTCCAAAAGGACATGATACCAAGGGCTGAAGAAAAGTATTCTAAGCCCTTCATTATGGCTCAAATTGTGTCTCCCAAAAAGATACGTTGAAATCCTAATTCCCAGTACCTGGTATTGTGATCTTATTGGGAAATTAGGTCTTTGTAAATGCAATCAAGTTAAGATGAGGTCATTAGGGTAGGCCTTAATCGAATTTAACTGGTGTCTTATAAGAAGTGGAAATTCCATGTGGAAACAGAGAAAAAAAGGGGAGAATACCATGTGACATAGAGGCAGAGATTGAAATGCTTTAGGGAAAAGCCAAGGAATGTGAAGGATTGTTGCAAATCACCAGAAGCTAGGAAGAGGCAAGTAAGGATTCTTCCCTACAGGTTTTAGAGGGAGCATAACCTTGACAACACTTTGATTTTCTACTTCAAGCCTCCAGAAATATGAAACAATAAATTTCTGTTGTTTTAATCCTCCCCCCCCCCAATTTGTGGTCCTTAGTTATGGCATTCCTGGGAAACTGATGTACCTTGTAAAAAGCAGCAGACCTGACATAACCTGATGAGGAGTTAAATATATTATGCAGGCCTGGAGAGAGTGTCCCTATGATGTTGCTTAGGTAAAATAAAGAAAGAACAAATCTGGACCCCAAAGAACTTGGAGTGAGTCAGAGATAAGCAACAATGGATTAAGATCCCTGGCATGGGAAAAAGATTACTTGAATGGTAGGGCCGCCTTAAACTAAAAAGATCTCCTTGACCCTGAATGCAGCAGGGTATTACTGGCAACTAAATTAACTAGAATTTGTGGCAAAGTAGCAAAAGTGATGGGTAGAATTCATGTCTGTGATATAGCAATCTTACATCAAATTCCAGTGGAGTTTGATGACAATAATTGTTAAAAGTGCTACAAGATGGCAAGATGGCAGAGGAGTAGGACACCTAAATTTCTTCTGGTCCCAGGAATTCAGCTAGATAGGGATCAAACCATTCTGAACACCTACAAACTCAACAGGAGATTGAAGAAAAGAATAGCAGCAACTCTCTGAACAGAAAAATGACCACTTTCTGGAAGGTAGGACGTGCGGAGAAGTGAATCTGAGGTGATACTTGGGAAGATAGACCATGGGGCGAGGAAGCCTCCGTCAGCTGGCTACCCACAAATGATAGAGCCGTGGAGCACAAAATTGGAACTTTTAGAAGTAGGCTCTGCTGAGGGACATCGCTCCAGTGGCTAAGTGGGTGTGGAACCCATGCTGGGACAGTTTGGTCTCAGGAACCTCGGGGTCACAGAAAGACTGGGGGTGCCTGAGTGTGGCAGAGCTCTCAGGGATCAGAGGGGGGAAGCCGGCTGCAGAGACAGAGCCAAGGAGTGGGCTCTCAGTTCGGGGTTGCCATAAACCATGATCCGCGGCACAGTCGGGCCACTGCTCCTCCAGCAAGGACCCAGCAAGTGGCAGATCTAGGGAGACCCCTCTTCCTCTCCCCGGGAGGAGCAGCCCAGGAGCGCACCTCAGGATCTGCTCGGTTTGGAGACGCCACACGGGGTTGTGTGCCAGAGATAGAAATGCTCAGTCACAGGCCAGGTGAGCACGGAGTGTGGCCGGAGACCAGGGAGACGGGAGTGACTGACTGCTTTTCTCTGGGGGTGCACTGAGGAGTGGGGCCCCGAGTTCTCGGCTCCTCCGGGGCAGAGATTGGGAGGCCGCCATTTTCACTCTCGTCCTCCAAAGCTGTACAGAAAGCTTGCAGGGAAGAAAAGATCCTGAGAGCAAACCTGGGCAGATTACTTAGCCTGGACCCAGCAAGGGTGGGGCAAGTCTGCCTCCAGCAAAGACATTTGGGAACCACGGTAACAGGCCCCTTCCCCAGAAGATCAGCAAGAACAGCCAGCCAAGACCAAGGTTACCGATCAATGAGAATGGCAGAACTCCAGCGCTAGGGTAATACAGCACATAGAATGCATGGCTTTTTTACCATGATTCTTTAGTCTTTCAAAGTTAATTTTTTTAATTTTCTTTTTTTCTTTTTTTTTTTTAATTTTTCTTTTTCCATTTTTCATCCAACATCGTATCAATCCCTTTTTTAAAAATCTTTTTTATTTTTTGTTTAGTGTATATTTTTCTGGGGTCATTGTTACCCAGGTAGCATTTTGTTCTCTCATTCATCTCTTGTCCTGTGGACAAAATGACAAGATGGAAAAAAATCGCCTAAAAAAAAGAACAAGAGGCAGTACCAACTGCCAGGGACCTAATCAATATGGACATTAGTAAGATGTCAGAACTAGAGTTCAGAATGACGATTTTAAAGATACTACCTGGGCTTGAAAAAAGCATGGAAGATATTAGAGAAGCCCTCTCTGGAGAAATAAAAGAAGTAAAATCTAACCAAGTCAAAATCAAAAAGGCTATTAATGAGGTGCAATAAAAAATGGAGGCTCTAACTGCTAGGATAAATGAGGCAGGAGAGAGAATTAGTAATATAGAAGACCAAATGATGGAAAATAAAGAAGATGAGAAAAAGAGATAAACAACTACTGGATCACGAGGGCAGAATTTGAGATAAGTGATACCATAAATGAAACCATATTAGAATAATTCAGATCCCAGAGGAACGAGGGGGGGGGGGCAGAAAGTATATTGGAGCAAATTATAGCAGAGAACTTCCTTAATTTGGGGAAGAAAACAGGAATCAAAATCCAGGAGACACAGAGAACACCCCTCAAAATAAATAAAAATAGGTCAACACCCTGACATCTAATAGTAAAAGTTACGAGTCTCAGAGACAAAGAGAAAATCCTAAAAGCAGCTCAGGACAAGAGATCTGTAACCTACAATGGTAGAAATATTAGATTGGCAATAGACCTATCCACAGAGACCTGGCAAGCCAGAAAGGACTGGCATGATATATTCAGAGCACTAAATGAGAGAAGTATGCAGCCAAGAATACTCTATCCAGCGAGGCTGTCATTGAAAATAGAAGGAGAGATAAAAAGCTTCCAGGACAAACAAAAACTAAAGGAATTTGCAAACATGAAACCAGCCCTACAAGAAATATTGAAAGGGGTCCTCTAAGCAAAGAGAGAGCCTAAAAGCAACATAGACCAGAAAGGAACACAGACAATATACAGTAACAGTAACCTTACAGGCAATACAATGGCACTAAATTCATATCTTTCAATAGTTACCCTGAATGTAAATGGGCTAAATGCCCCAATCAAAAGACACAGGGAATTAGACTGGATAAAAAAACAAGACCCATTGATAAGTTGTCTGCAAGAGACTCATTTTAGACCCAAAGACACCCCCAGATTGAAAGTGAGGGGGTGGAAAACCATTTACCATGCTAATGGACACCAAAAGAAAGTTGGGGTGGCAATCTTTATATCAGACAAATTAGATTTTAAACCAAGGACTATAATAAGAGATGAGGTAGGACACTATATCCTACTTAAAGGGTCTATCCAACAAGAAGATCTAACAATTGTAAATATCTATGCCCCTAACATGGCAGCGGCCAATTATATAAGCCAATTAATACAAAAGCAAAGAAACACATTGACAACAATACAATAATAGTGGGTGATTTTAACACCTCCCTCACTGAAATGGACAGATCATCTAAGCAAAATATCAACAAGGAAATAAAGACTTTAAATGACACACTGGACCAAATGGACTTCACAGATCTATTCAGAACATTCCATCCCAAAGCAACAGATTACACATTCTTCTCTAGTGCCCATGGAACAGTCTCCAGAATAGATCACATCCTAGGTCACAAATCAGGTCTCAACTGGTACCAAAAGATTGGGATCATTCCCTGCATATTTTCAGACCATAGTGCTTTGAAACTAGAACTCAATCACAAGAGGAAAGTTGGAAAGGACTCAAATACATGGAGGCTAAAAAGCATCCTACTAAAGAATGAATGGGTCAATGAGGAAATTAAAGAAGAATTAAAAAAATTCATGGAAACTAATGAAAATGAAAACACAACTGTTCAAAGTCTTTGGGATGCAGCAAAGGCAGTGCTAAGAGGAAAGTATATAGCAATACAAGCCTTTCTCAAGAAACAAGAAAGGTCTCAAATACACAACCTAACCCTACACCTAAAGGAGCTGGAGAAAGAACAGCAAATAAAGCCTAAACCCAGCAGGAGAAGAGAAATGATAAAGATGAGAGCAGAAATCAATGAAATAGAAACTAAAAGAACAGTAGAACAGATCAACAAACCCCTGGCCAGACTATTCAAAAAGAAAAGAGAAATGAACCAAATAAACAAAGTGATGAATGAAAGAAGAGAGATCACAACCAACACCAAAACAATACCAACAGTTATAAGAACATATTATGAGCCACTATATACCAGCAAATTGGATAACCTGGAAGAAATAGATGCATTCCTACAGATATATAAACTACCAAAACTGAACCAGGAAGAAATAGAAAACCTGAACAGACCTATAGCCACTAAGGATATTGAAGCATTCATCAAAAATCACCCAACAAACAAGAGCCCAGGGCCAGATGGCTTCCCAGGGGAATTCTACCAAACATTTAAAGAAGAATTAATACCTATTCTTCTGAAACTCTTCCAGAAAATAGAAATGGAAGGAAAACTTCCAAACTTGTTTTATGAGGCCACTATTACTTGATCCCCAAACCAGACAAAGACCCCCTCAAAAAGGAGAATTACAGACCAATATCCCTGATGAACATGGATCCAAAAATTCTCACCAAAGTACTAGCCAATAGGAATCAACAGTACATTAAAAGGATTTTTCACCACGACAAAGTGGGATTTATCCCTCAGCTGCAAGGTTGGTCTGACATCTGCAAATCAATCCATGTGCTAGGATACATTAAAAGAAAGAACAAGAACCATACGATCCTCTCAATAGTTGCAGAAAAAGCATTTGACACAGTACAGCATCCTTTCTTGATCAAAACTCTTCCGAGTATAGGGATAGAGGGTACATACTTCAATATCATAAAAGCCATCTATGAAAAACCCACAGAGAATCTCATTCTCAATGGGGAAAAACTGAGAGCTTTTGCCCTATGGTCAGGAACATGGCAGGGATGTCCACTATCACCACTGCTATTCAACATAGTACTAGAAGTCCTAGCCACAGCAATCGGACAACAAAAAGAAATAAAAGGCATCTGAATCGGCAAAGAAGAAGTCAAACTTTCACTCTTTGCAGATGATATGATACTTTATGTGGAAATCCAAAACACTCTACCCCAAAACTGCTAGAACTCATACAAGAATTCAATAAAGTGGCAGGATATAAAATCAATGCACAGAAATCAGTGGCATTCCTATACACCAAACAACAAGACAGAAGAAAGAGAAATTAAGTTGATCCCATTTACAATTGCACCCCAAACCATAAGATACCTAGGAATAAATCTAACCAAAGAGGCAAAGAATCTGTACTCAGAAAACTATAAAATACTCATGAAAGAAATTGAGGAAGACACAAAGAAATGGAAAAACGTTCCATGCTCATGGATTGGAAGAACAAATATTGTGAAGATGTCAATGCTACCTAGAGCAATCTACACATTTAATGCAATCCCTATCAAAATACCATCGTATTTTTTCAAAGAAATGGAACAAATAATCCTAAAATTTGTATGGAACCAGAAAAGACCCCGAATAGCCAGAGGAATGTTGAAAAAGAAAAGCAAAGCTGGTGGCATCACAATTCTGGACTTCAAGCACTATTACAAAGCTGTAATCATCAAGACAGTGTGGTACTGGCACAAAAACGAACACAAAAATCACTGGAACAGAATAGAGAGCTCAGAAATGTACGTTCAACTCTATAGGCAACTAATCTTCGACAAAGCAGATAAGAATGTCCAAAGGAAAAAAGACAGTCTCTTCAACAAATGGTTTTGGGAAAATTGGACAGCCACATGCAGAAGAATGAAACTGGACCATTTCCTTACACCACACACAAAAATAGACTCCAAATGGTTGAAAGACCTCAATGTGAGATAGGAATCCATCAAAATCCTAAAGGAGAATACAGGCAGCAAACTCTTCAACCTCAACCACAGCAACTTCTTCCTAGAAACATCACCAAAGGCAAGGAAAGCAAGGGCAAAAATGACCTATTGGGACTTCATCAAGGTAAGAATCTTTTGCACAGCAAAAGAAACAGTCAACAAAACCAAAAGACAACTGACAGAATGGGAGAAGATATTTGCAAATGACACATCAGATAAAGGGCTAGTATCCCTAATCTATAAAGAACTTATCAAACTCAACACCCAAAGAACAAATGATGCAATCAAGAAATGGGCAGAAGACCTGAACAGACATTTTTCCAAAGAAGACATCCAAATGGCCAACAGTATGCAGCCACTCTGGAAAACAGTAGGAGGTTCCTCAAAACGTTGAAAATAGAGGTGCCCTATGACCCAGCAATTACACTACTGGGTATTTACCCCAAAGATACAAATGTAGGGTTCTGAAGGGGTATGTGCACCCCGATGTTTTTTTTTTTTAAATATTTTATTTATTTATCTGACAGAGAGACAGGAGAGAGGGAACACAAGTAGGGGGAGTGGGAGAGGGAGAAGCAGGCTTCCCACTGAGCGGGGAGCCCGATGTGGGGCTCGATCCCAGGACCTTGGGATCATGACCTGAGCCGAAGGCAGCCGCTTAACTGACTGAGCCACCCAGGCACCCCCTGCACCCCGATGCTTATTGCAACAATGTCCACAATAGCCAAACTATGGAAAGAGCCAAAATGTCCATCAAGAGATGAATGGATAAAGAAGATGTGGTATACATATACAACGGAATATTATGCAGCCATCAAAAGGAATGAAATCTTGCCATTTGCAACGATGTGAATGGACTGGAGGGTATTATGCTGAGTGAAATAAGTCAATCAGAGAAAGATTTATCATATGATCTCACTGATATGAAGAATTCTTAATCTCAGGAAACAAACTGAGGGTTGCTGGAGTGGTCAGGGGTGGGAGGGATGGGGTGGCTGAGTGATAGACATTGGGGAGGGTATGTGCTATGGTGAATGCTGTGAACTGTGTAAGACTGAGGAATCACAGACCTGTACTTCTGAAACGAATAATACATTATATATTAAAAAAAAAAAAGAAGATAGTTGGAAGTGAGAAATGAAGGGGGGAAATCAGAGGGGGAGACGAACCATGAGAGACTATGGACTCTGAGAAACAAACTGAGGGTTCTAGAGGGGAGGGGCATGGGGTTATGGGTTAGCCTGGTGATGGGTATTAAAGAGGGCATGTACTGCATGGACATTGGGTGTTATACACAAATAATGAATCATGGAACACTACATCAAAAACTAATGATGTAATGTATGGTGATTAACATAACATAATAAAATAAACAAAAATGTGCTACAAGATGCATTAATAAAAACTTTCCAAGGCCTTCCTCTACCATCTCTCAGTAGTTGCCAGGTTACCAAAGGAACTATGAATAGCTGACAACTCTTCATGTAGATCTTTTTAGAGTTAGTTTTTTTTTTTTGACAGATTTTGTCTTCTGTACCCTCCCTTGTTTGTATTTATCTTGATAATGGATACAAGGGATAACTTTTACATTTATATTATTCCTACTGATTTGCATGAAGACTCATTAGTAATCTAATCTTTAATTTTTAGGTTTAGAGATTATTCTATGCATTTATGCTACTTTGTGAATGGCGGGTCTGTGATAGCATCACTTACCAAATTTCTCTCAGACAATATGATTTAAAAAATGATTTCCCCAGGAGATGTCTTTTAGAAATGATATCCTAAAGTAAGGCAGGAAACACTAAGGAAAATGTATCCATAAGGACAAGAGTATTTTCATGCTGCCACTTTGATTCAGTATTGGAAGACTCATTGAGATTTCTGATCAAGATCCAGAGGTGTTTCATATTTAATGTTCACATTTAAATTAATATAATACTAAAGAAAAATAAATTATGTTAATTTTTTTCATTTTTCTGTTATTCCTACTGTCAGCATAGGTTAATAGTACTCATAACTGGAATATTAAAGTTCAAGGGAAAGAAGAGTAGCAGACCTATGATGTTTAGAAAAGGCATATTATTATTTTTTTTTCTAAAAACCAGATGTCAGGAATGACTTAAAGGCAGTTCTCTCCTGTGAAGACTTTTCTTCACTTAAATTACACCCACTTAGTTTTTAATTTAGGGGAGAAAATGACCTGAGATTGACAAAAAACTTTCATTGCATTATCTCATTTGGTCCTTGCAAAAACCTTGAAGAGAGAAAGATAATATTCCTAATTTTGGAGAATAAAGTAAGGTACAAAGAGTCTAGGATACTTTGTAAGGCTGGCAGCTAGTTACAGGATTGGTATTAGAATTCATATTTTGTTCACTTATTTTTTATCCATTAATCAATGGAGACATTTAATATGGACTATCATGGTCCTACACCCTTTGTAATGACTTCTACTTTAGATTGAGATTAATATTTTGTTTAGGAGAGTGGATTGAAATAGATGGAATTTTTAGATTTGGAAGCTATTGCTTTTCATCAAAAATAATCTCCAATTAAAGAGCATTGAGAGTGAGAGAGCAGAAACCTGTGTAGAATCTCAGAATCCTTTAGCTTTGGGCTACTAAAACTACTAGGCTAAGAAGAAAAAAAAAAAAGAAAATTCAATGCTTTTTTTATTCTCTAATTCTTTAATCTCTCTCTTCTCTCTCTCTGTCTGTTTTTCTTGCTCTATTAGTTTCTGGGGATGCTTGTGTATTAGTGGTTTGGAAAGGAGAAGGAGGAGAAGAAGAAGAAGAACCAGAAGAAGGAAGAAGAAGAAGAAAGAAGAAGCAGAAGAAGGAAGCAGAAGAAGAAAGAAGAAGGAAGCAGAAGAAGAAGCAGAAGCAGAAGCAGCAGCAGAAGCAGCAAGAAGCAGAAGGAGGAGGGGGAGGGGGAGGGGGCAGGAGGAGGACGAGGAGGAGGAGGAGGAGGAGGAGAAAAACGCCTTGTAAGAAGCCTGTCCTATATCTCTCTTACCCTCTGTTTCTTCATCCATATTTGTGAATATTTTCTTTTTTGATGTCTTCAGTTCCCTTATCCTTTTTTGTCTATGTCTAATCTAATGCTTAAATAATCCACTGAGCCACTGATATAGCTAAAAGTTATTTTACTTTTCAGTTTATGATTTATGATTTCTAATTCCCTGTTGAAATTGTTAATCATATCTTTTAAGTCTATGAATATATTTAGCATTTTTTTAGAATACCATCTAATAAATTCATTATCTGAGTCATTTGTGGGACTGTTTTTGTTGTCTGTTTTATCATTTTCTTGTGCGTTTGAAAGTCTGATTACTTTTAATTAAAAACCAGTCATTATATATAAAAAATGGAGAAATATTTGAGGTCAAGAATAATTATATTCTTCTATCGAAGATATATCTTTGCTTCTGAGAAGTAAGTAGCTAGGGGAAATAATCACTATTTTCTAATTTCAATGCCTGAGATCATTTGAAGCTTGTCTCTTGTCTCTAGATTAGTCTCTAGAAGGAACTATATCCATTTTTTCCTACTCTTTTGTGTTTAAACCTAATGAGAATGTGTGTGTGGTGGGTAATCAGAAGCCCCCACAGATCAGCAAATCCCAGGGTCAAATTTACTGCCAGCTTTATTACATCATCCAAAGAGCTGCTTTAACTTTTAAAGCTATCCTCTCTATAATCCACATATGCCCCTCAGGGGTAAGTGGTAAAAAATGCTAGGTTGTCCTCTTTGCATCTCTTTATTCTTCTGGATCTTGACCCTATAATTTTTCACTTTTTAAAAAAAAAAAAACTTCTTAAAACTTACAAGAAAAGAAATTTTCTTTTGTTCATATTTTCCAATTGTCTCAGTAAGAGTATTGGTACAAATTACCTAGTCTGCCTTACTAAAGCAAAGGTCTTATTGTTAAATCTCTCTTTATCAGTGACTCACTGAAAAGTCAAATGCAAGGTTTTATGAGTACAGTTCATACCAAATAACAGTATTGCACTGATAAATATTCTTCTGAAGTACCTGCTTTTTTGGAAAGTAATGCATTATAGCTTTTAGCTACAGAAACAATGCAATTTGATGACAGACTGGGTGTATTTGTGGGGTTTTGGGTAAAGGTGATAAAAATGTGTTATGTGACAGTGGACAATTAACATATACCATTGGTTGACTGTATTGTTTCCTATATCATGAATAGCCTCCACTTTTTGTCTTATGAACTTCAAGTTTTATCTCACCTGACTCTTATACAAGAGTCCTCAAACATATTCTCTAGAAATTGTCACTTCATTATTTACTTCACAATATTTTGTTTTAAACTCTTTTATTTATTTTGAAGCATTTATCCCACTCTATTATAATTAGATAAAAAATTGTCTTAAGACAAGGAAATATATCTTATTCATCTTTATGTTCAAATCATTGCTTAGCAAAGCTCTATTCTTAAGTTTGTTAAATGAATAAAGGAGTGATGAATGGATATATACAAGAAGACTGAGATGGTGTGCTGATTGCTCTAATCTCATAATGTAATTCATACACTTCTGCTCTGAATGCCTATGGGTTTTTTTGTTTGTTTAATAAAAATTACTGTCATCTTCTTTTGGTTACACATATAAATAATAAACATTTTGTTCAGTAGTTTTTTTGAAAGGGGTTTTGTTCCCAATCATATATCATATTAGAAGTGTTTTATTTTGTTTTGTTTTATGGCCTCGGTTAGAGTAGTCAGAGATCTGTTATTCTTGCTCTTGTTTTGTTAAGAAATCCTAGTAATAAAAGAAAAGACTCACACAGGAAAAATGGTAAATCAAACAATAACATATACACACTCATATATATTTTTGTGTAGTTGATAACATGGGTTTTGAAATCAGACAGATATGGGTTTATATTTTAGCTTTACAAATTCCTTTAAAAAATTTTTATTTGTGTATAATTTGACACACAATGTTATATTGATTTCAGATGTACATCATAAGGTACTTCTTTCTATGCTCACTACTGGTGTAGCTACCATTTGTCACCATAGAATGCTACTACAATACCACTGACTCTATTTCCTATGCTGTGTCTTTTATTCCCATGACGTATTCATTCCATAACTGGAAGCCAGGGTCTCCTACTTCCCTTCACCCATTTTATTCATCCCCCTAGCCCTTTTCCCTCTGGCAACCACCAGCTTGTTCTCTGTATTTATAGGACTGATTCTGCTTTCTGTATGTTTGTTTTGTTTTTTAGATCCCTCATATAAGTGAAATCATATAGTATTTGTCTTTCTTAGCCTGACTTATTTCACTTAGCATAATACCCTCTGGGTCCATCCAAGTCATCACAGATGGCAAGATCTCATCCTTTTTTATGGCTATGTAACATTACTTTATATATATACATACACCACATCTTCCTTATCCATCCACCTGTCAGTGGACATTTAGGTTGCTTCCATATCTTGGTTATTGTATATAGTGCTGCAATAAACATAGGAATGCATGTATCTTTTTGAATTAGTATTTTTTTTTCATTGGGTAAATATCCAGTGGAACTATTGGATCATGTGGTATTTCTATATTTATTTTTTAGGGGAATACTTCATATTGTTTTCCACAGTGGCTATACCAATTTACATTCCCATCAGAGCTTTGTGAATTCCTTTGATGAAGTTGTTCAACTATGTGTATCTACTTTGTCTTAGCTGCAAAGAAAGGATTAATAATAGTTCCTATCACATATGGCTGCTGTCAGGATTAGAGTCCATACATGGGTAACATTCTTAGTAGAGGTCCTGACATGATGTAAGCACTTACTACATGTTAGTATTTAAAAATTTAGCTTGCTTAATTTTCAGGTCTATTTCTTCTTAATAAACTCCCAGCCTGGGTTTGAAAATTCAGTGAAATATGTGAGAGGCCCAGACTGATGTTCTGTCTTTAATGTACTCTCAATTTATATTGATAAATAGCCAAGATCATAAGAGTTATCATGACATTCATCAGTCTACTACAGTGAAATACTATGGTTAGAAAGTGTTTGTGTATCAAATTATATCAGCTCCTCATTTACAGAAGATTATCAAAAGTTCTTCAAAGCTTACAGTTTGAAAACTATTATGGGATCAGAATAAATGGAAAAGTCTTGTAAAGTATCAGATTTCAACTCAAGTGTTATAAAATGAAATATTACTTCAGTCTTCCTTTCATGTATTTTTTACAATTTTTTTACAGATTTTTATTCAAGTTTTGTGATAAGCATCAGTCTGACAAATATGAAGGCACCACGCTTGCATTCAATGGACCCCATTTCCTTTTAATGTATATTATAAACACATTGATAAGCTTTTTTTAAAAAAAGTGTATCCATATGCTATTGCTAGAGTGAATATGAAAATATCTCATTCTGTATTAAAAATATGTTTTTTCTATCCTAAATCTGTGGCTTTTTGAAATATCACTCGATCTTTTTAATTAATGCCAGAAAGCAGTTTGATGGCAACTATAGAAAAAAAGAAAATTTATTTAATTTGGAAGACAGTATGCAATCTTAAAAGGAGAATAACAGAACCCACCCATTTGGTCAATTTACTAAATTAACTGTTGAAACATTTTACAGCTGACTCACCCTCGCAATACCATCCAAGAAGCATAACTATTCAAAATCATACATTTGATAGAAAAAGTCAAGGTAGACAACTGACAACATCTGCTCTAAAAATATTCCTGGTTAAAATCTTATCTTCCATGATTTGTGGTACAGAAATCCAGAAATTCAATTATGCATTGGGCATTTCAATAGACCTAAATATTTTCCTACCTTTAGGGGAAAAAAAAAAAAAAAAAGACCTTGCTAGCGGGTATTCTTTTAAGATAGATTGGTCCCTCTTTTGGGAAAGAATGTAAGTTATATTTTTCAAATTGAATAACAAATTTTGTCTTGACCTGGTATGTAAATTATATTGCTCTTTTTCAATTGGTTGCAAATAATATGTACATTCTCAAAGCTTCCAAAATAGTATAATGTGAGTTGTCATTCATCTTCTCTCAAAACCTACCATTGTAATTGATGTTCATGAAGAGATATGTGTAAACAAGAAATATGTTTGCAAGATAGAGTTTATTAAAAAAAATAAGATAAAAACTTTATGGTCACAGATGTGTAATTCAAACAAATGAAGCTATGTATGTATGGAAAGAAAGAGGAAAGCCATAAAGACATTTTTAATATGTCTTGATATAGACATATTTAAATGTTTAAAATTAAGTATTTTTATGGCAAAGACAACATAAATGATTTACAAATAAAGAAACAGAATGCAAACTTATGACTAATAAAATCAATGGGAATTTTTTCTAATGGTGAGAAAAAAATTGACCTAAGAGGAAAATAGATAATTGATAAAGATATAATTCATAATAAGTGAAATCACTTTACCAGTAAAATATGTAACATTTTGTTCAATCTCACTAAATGTCAAGGAAATAGAAATTAAATTAATAATGTAATATAGTCTTAACCAATAAAGCTATGGGATAAAAGAGTAATATCCATAGCTGATGATGCTGTGTGCAAAGATAAGTATGTTAGTGGCAGTCCTGTTCCCCAGCTTTGGTCCTTTAGCTCAGCCATGAAAGAATTCAGAGTCAAACCTTTAAGCAAGCAGGCGTCTAATAGTGGTCCCAGCAAAAGTATACTCTCAAAGTGGGAGAGTAGGCAGGCCCAGAGGTGGTAACTGGGGGGGTTGGGTTGGGAGTGGGGTGTCAGGGTTGTCTTGTTTTTTATACTTGCAGGGGTTATGGGTCATAGCTAGAGTGGTCTCTGACTGAGGTTGCCTCCAACCATTTAAGAGACTACTCCTACCATCAGGATATGGTCCTTCTTGAAAATGTTATGGCAGCCATCCTCCCCCCACCCCACCGCAAAGGGGGGTCAAAACCTCAACGTAAATGTATTATAATGAAGCTATAGGTTACTTCAGGGCCAGAGTTTTAGGGAAGGGCCAAGAGTGTTCTCAGGGGTTTTCCCTGGATGTTTACCTTGGGAAGGTGGTTGGCAATTTCCATCTTTTTCAACAGTTGGACAGTCTCATTGTCCGCTCATTATTTAGCTAACTGCCTACTTTATCAAGTACTTTCATACACCTCCACTGGGAGAGTAAATTGCTATAACCTTTCTGGAAAACAGTTTACCAGGATTAAGATTCTAGCTCTGGTGACAAGATTTTGTCACTCCCCTGTCTCCCCAGTGGTAAAGGTAGGTGGATTAAAAGTCTTTATACAGTTATTTATTTGTGCCATAGACTCTGGAATTTTTAGCAGCTTTACCCAATTTCAAGGGTCTGTGCTATAAATATCTTTTAAAGTTTTAAATGTATATCCATTTTTACCCAGAAATTTTACTTGTTGTATGCAATTTCCAAAAAAAAAACTCTTTAATTTTAAGTATGTATGATATGTATGTTTATAAATTCATATTCTAACACACATATATACAAAAATATTTTTTGTAAATTGTTTATGGAAGCAAAAATAAGAAAATGTGTATGTTATATGATGTCTGTCAATTGAGAAATTATATGTGTGTGTACATATGTTTGTGTGTATATTCATAAATAACACTTGTAGGAATCTCAAGGATCAATTTAAAAATATTGACTTTCTCTATATTTAATTTATAACAGATTATGCTCACATCTGCATACAAATGTGTATGTATACATGCATATGTTAGTACATAAAAATTAATCCATTATGTATGTATGTGTTACTGGATATCTCTCTTTTTATCAGGTGGATATACCTCTTAAATATACCTCTTATGTCTTGCATATTATTTTTAAGTATTACATGTATTTGTAACTTTAAATTATATATTTATATAACTTATAAGAAAAATATGCAGTATAACTTGAAAGAATTAGATTTTTATTAGATACACACACACAGTGATGACAATGACTTCTGGGAATGGACTGAAGTTGTTTTAGGAAAAATATTATTAATCTTTTCTGTATGTCTATAACCAGTACTTAAAGCAATAAGAATGTATTGTTGTATAGTTTTAAAGAGTGATGAAGGGAAAAAAGAGGAAAATGGAAATTAAATCATTTAAATTTTTAATATGTGTTTCAGTAGGTGAGTTTGACCATAGATTTATCTCAGGTCCTCAATTAAGGTCCCCAGAGTTCAAAGGCTTCCATAGTCATTACATGGCTTTTCAATTGTATCTAGAGGCATAAAAGAGAGGCTGAACATGAACAAATTTATTTATGTGCTTTGACTAGGATACATTTCTTCAGCTTGAAAATAGTCAAGCATGAACTAAACTGGAGGCCCAAAGCTGATGCAGCTTAGGGAGAGGGTGATGTCAGATCAGAAATGTTCAGCCAGAAACTTCGGTGAACTTCTTTATCCCATCTTAACAGAACACACCTAAGTCAGGGATTCAAGGCAGCAATTATAATCTGCAGATCATAAGACAAATCAGTTAGTAATAATAATTACCAACATTTATTCAGTGCTTATCATGCAGTGAGGATTGCATTAAGAACTTTTCAATAATTAAACCATTTAATCTTTAGATGACCTTATAATAGAAGCAGTATTTCTAATCTATTTTTGAATGTGAGTATATTGAGGGGAAGAATTTAGATGACTGCTCCAGGTCCCATAGCATATACGTGTGGCTGAAATTCAGTCAGTGTGATGACTGGCTTTATTTCATATGCATAGCAACTATGTTTCAATGTTCTATTCAGTATATTTAGACGGAGATTTCATTTTATTCATAACTTTCTATACCGTGAAATATTTGGTTTGAATTTTTCTTTCAAATTATTTGTTATTGTTTTTCTAAAATGTACTCTAAAAATTACTATAAAAGTATGCATTGATATTTAAAATCAGTAAAATATTATAGAAATCTTTTGATTTTGTTTTCTATCATTTTAAATGTACTAATACAGTTATAGTAAGTAAATTTACTAGTAGACAATGGAAATATTGATAATGTGAATAATGTTTCATGAGATAAAATTATTACAAATAATTCTGTTTATCTTGATATTTTCTTTCCAGTGCATCTGAAGTGTCTGTGTAAACTTTTACTATCTTCTGAACTACAACTAGTTGGTTTTCTTTGCAACCATTATATAATGGCTTTACTTTAATTATACAATTAAAAAATAATAGGCAGAAGTAAAACCTTTTGGTACCATTTCTGTGTTCTCATCCAACTACTCTGGAAAAAAAGGAATATTTAATACTTAAATATATATAATTGGCTGAAAAGATTAACTCTCATTAAATTCATATTAACTATCTACTTCATATTTATTTTTTCTTTTCCTTGCAGAAAGAATACTATCATTATATTTGATGCTTTTTGGTGTTTTAGTACATTTCTGCACTATGTATTTTTACTGATCCTCATCTTCCCATAAAATATGTGTTCCATATTAACCTCAACATAAACAAATTGTAGCTCTTTAAAGAACTTGTAACTGAATACATTATCCTCCCCAACAGATTTTTGGTACCCTGTTAACATACATGAGGAGCCTTTCCCTATTGCATATAGAAAAGATAGAACATCTTCACAGCTAATTCAATTGCATGTGGGTGGATTGACTAAAATTAAAAATCATTCTGGTTTATTTTGTGTAAATTTACTTGATACAAAATAGAATCTGGTAATCTATGAATTACAATTTTGGGTTAAGTTCTGGCTCTCCATATCTAAACAGGTTTGATATATCATACTCTTTTTAAAGCATAGAAAACTAGGAAAATGGCCACTTTATGTGATACAAGGCCAAAGGTCGAGAGGTCAACATTAAATGATCATAACTAGATTTCAGCCATTCCTTCAAAACATAAAATTATAGCCTCAGGTTTGTAAACAGTTTTCAAACACTCTTTCTTATAAGTTTTGCACATGTATAACTGTTAGCCTTTGCACACATCTTCCTACATACTCAAATGGGAAAGACATCTTCACAGCTGTATTTTCAAAATACCTTAAATGCATATTATAGGCAAACTAATTTAATCTTAAAATATTTTTGGTTAGACTTTGGGACTGAAATTTTATATCATTTTTTTAAAAGAAACTATGGTAAAAAGATATGTTGTTTAAGTAACTTAGAGCCAAGTAAATATTATTAAATTTGCTTGATATGCTAAATAATTTTTTAATAAAGGATACAGGTCAAAAATGTTTTTGCTGCACTTAATATGATAAAAACTCTTGTGTCTTTGGAGTACAAATTTATTATAAAAAACCTTACCTTTCAATGATGTTTTTTGCCTTTTAAAATTATAGTCTTGGGGCACCTGGGTGGCTCAGTTGTTGGGCGTCTGCCTTTGGCTCGGGTCATGATCCCAGGGTCCTGGGATCTAGCCCCGCATCGGGCTCCCTGCTCCGCAGGAGGCCTGCTTCTCCCTCTCCCACTCCCCCTGCTTGTGTTCCCTCTCTCGCTCTCTCTCTGTCAAATAAATAGAATCTTAAAAAAAAAAGATATAGTCTTAAATCAAATATAATAACATATTTAACAAAGAAATAAAAATAGATGATAAGCACTTTTGGACATTTTCCTTGTCCACAATGATACTATTTCATCTAGCTGTCATTTTACATAAATACTCATACTAATTTTTTCAAGAAATAAATTTTGAAATAACAGTCTGGTGAAATAATAATTATTGATAAAGACCTTTTGATCATTCTGTAGGTATTTTTTCAGAGTAGTCTTTGTTGATTAAAGGATATATCATATTTAATTTTGTTTATAAAGGAAGCCATTGACTCTAAATAAACTATTTTGCCATTCTAAAAATAAAATGATATCATAGAAAAAACAAGCATAAAATGGAAATATTATTTTACTTATTACTTATTCTCAAAAAGTGAGCTTTTTAGTCATTAATTTAATTGACTTGTTTTAGGTAAATTAAAATAGATTTACTTTGGTCTTTTACTTGTAATAATTTACTTTTCAAATTATTTAGAGATTGGGTGGATCTATGTCTTATGCTATGGGGATATCAGAATGGGACATTAATAGAGTTTTTATTATATGTTTTTCCATTTTTAAGTACTAGATTATGTGATACAATTTCTTTTTAGAGAGAGAAACCAAGGCAAGAACATGGAAGTTGGGGGGAAATGAGAAGACCCTGATAGTTGGAAGGTCAGCAGAAAGCCTGAAATGAGGCAATGCAGTTGTAGAAATGAGGAGGAATCAATTTAATACCATTTTTGAGCTCTACAGCTTTTTTTCTGATAAGTGAGATCAAGAAAGACAAAGAAATGAGGGAGTCTGGAGTTCTAATATAAAGACTATATAGATAGTGATATTAATAACCAAGGTTCAAAATATAATCAGGACCAAGCATAAAAATTGTTAGGTTTATAAAGTACTGATGGAGATATATATTAGCTGTATTTTAGTAATAGGATAGAGTCTTTAGAAGTTTCTAATAATATTGTTTTCCTACTGCTGTTTCATCATTATTTGAGTGAGTCTCCTGAATCTGCTTTCTGTTTTTTTGTTTTGTCTTATTTTGTTTGTTTGGGCTAAGTTTAAGAGTACTTCCATTTCTGTTTGAGAACTTTCCTCTTCTCCATCAGATATATGTCATAGGCAGTAACTGGAAGTTGTCATTAGATCCAGCCTAGATTAAAACAAGGCTCCCATAATGAACTCTGAACTTTGGATGTTGAACAGACAGACAAATGTTAAGTGTATTTAGCATTCTGTTGTATGGGTCCTTCTTTCTGGCACATGAGTTACATTGGTTCCTAAGAATCTACTTCATAGTCATTTGTCAAAGGTGTGAGTTACCAATGTTCTTCCAAAAATTGTGTTCAACTTGTAAAAACCTGCTTCTTTTATTGCCACCAAGATAACTCTAACTGATACAGTTTGTTTTCAACACCAATGGGTCAAGATCAGATACTTACATGGATGTCAGGTTTAACTCACCAAAGGAATTCTAGCACTGGACTGTGGAGCTCCTGAGGGATGTGGCACTATTGCCCCATTTAGAGAAATATAGGAGAATTTAAATATTGCTTTAAACCTGTTGTATATTTTCAACATTATTTTAAGCTATGAAATATTGTAAACATTCAGAAAAGTACAAATAATTATATTATGGTAATAGTTTGACTCTGTAGAACCTTTACATAATCATTCAAATTTCAACTGCGAGGAGATAATTTTACCATGGGTTTCTCATTTCTGCACATCTTAGAGGCGTGGTATTGACAGGCTTTGTGTTGGACTGTCTTTCAAAGCATATTTTTATAGCAAAAACTCTTGAAAGACTTCATTCTTCATCTCCATTTACTGTTTGCATTCTTAGCATTTCTATTTGTTTTTTTGTATAATTTCCATTTTGCCCTTGAATTTACCTATCTAGTGCTGCATATTGTTCATCTTTTCCTTTAAAGCGTTTAACATATTAATCATGGTTATTTCATGATTCCTCTGAAATAATTCCAGCATCTGTGGCATATATGGATCTTGTTCTGATAATTGATTTGTCTCTTAGGTTTTTTTTTTTTTTTCTTGCACATTAATAGGCCTCATATATTTTTGTTGAAAACTGGATGGACATCATTTGTAAGACAATAAGAAGTGAAGTACATCAATGTTCTATCTGGAAATGTTGTTCTTCTGTTTTGCCTCTAGTGCAAGATGTGAGATAATCTAATTTGAAGTTGAGTTGGATTTGAGGTTTCTTGTTTCTGTAGTTATCCCCAATGCACCCCTGGGTTCAAATTCCTCTAGTGATACCTTGTCTTTAGTGTGGGAAATGGTTTGCCAGAAGATTTTGTTTTCTGATGACAGATTGCTCTCCTTTCAGCTTTAAATTTTCTCATTGGACTATGTCTCAAAATTATTTTTTCCTCAACATTTGCTACAAGAGAGAGAACTTGTGAGGCATTCTCTGTTGTTCTAATGAAACCTCTTTGTGAGATAGTCTGTATGTTAGAGTCTTGGGTGTGTGGCTTAGTGATTTTTATTCTCTCTAGGCATAGTTCTGAACCTAGCATATATGTCTTCCTCTCCACCAGAGGAATGAATTTTTTCTCTCCCCTTCCACAGATGCAATGGGATTTCACTCATGCACCATGACCAACAGCATTTATCACCCCTCCTTCCACATATTAAGGCTTTTATTTTATGGAGAAGATAGGGAAGAAATGTCCAGATGAGTTTCTTATTGTTTTTGTCCATGCACTTTCTTTTTTTTTTTTTTCTTTTAAGATTTTATTTATTTATTTGACAGAGAGAGAGATTTCCAGAGAGGGAACACAAGCAAGGGGAGAGGGAGAAGCAGGCTTCCAGATGAGCAGGGAGCCTGATGGCGGGCTCGATCCCAGGACTCTGGGATCATGACCTGAGCCGAAGGCAGACGCTTAACGACTGGGCCACCCAGGCACCCCATGTCCATGCACTTTCGTATTATAAACATCAAAATATTTCCTTGCATGCCTTTTGTTCACATTTTTACCTAATGATTATTGAATAAGAAGAAAATCGACAATTTGATAATATTTATGATGAAAAGAGTAGACATAATCGTATCCAAAAGGAAATCAGAATGATACTGTTTCCGTTAGGAGATATATTCATTATCCTTTGTCTTTATTTCCCATTATTGTTTCTCATCCACAGGTATTCCTACAGGGTCTGTTAGATCTTTAGTTTTATTCTTCCTTTCACATCATATTTGTTATTTAGTCCTTTAAAATTTTTCTTCTCCATATTCTGTCCTCCCCTCTGTCATCATTTAATATGTCATCTTTTTCCTCTCATAATTCTAAGACAATTATGAATATTATGGTATTTTAAGGGAAAATAAGAATTTCTTCATCCATACTTTATTAATAAATTAGAGAATTCTAACTTGTGGGTTCTTTCAAATACGATTCATTTCCTCACCCATTAATACTGATGGCTTATTTGTGTTACTGTCATAGCTATTGAAGATACTGATTTTATAATGAGAAAGATTCTTTTCATTTCAGTCTGTCTTTGACTGAGATAGAGTCTTTGAGTGAGACAGTGGAACTTAAAAATATTTTTAAATTATAGTTCATAAATAAATGAAAAATACTTCCAAATTTATAGACAATACTTAGTGCACCTGCGTGACCTGTAAAACTCCCATAAGTAATGCTGCAGCTTGTCAGATATCTGAAGTACACAGGCTGCTGACAGAGCTAGGAGTTATTATTAAACAGCTAACAGTTCTATGCCATGTTTTCTTCTCTGCACAATAGAAAAACTCATATCTACCCTAAAAACTTCACAAGATTTTATAAGGACCACATGAAATTATATATCCACAATAATAGAAAACAAAAAATCCCACAAAACAGTCAGCAACTCTTTTATAGTCTTTGAATTCATTTTATAAATATTTTGTATAGTGTCATTTGTACTCTTTGCTGCTGATGATGAAAAATACGCTGCGGGGTAGCCAGTTGGAAGGTGGAGCATTATTATTTTAGAGATATTCAGAAGCAATGGGGTCTGTTCAATATCTTGTTTTCTACTATTGAAGCTGAGCCAAATGCAAAGATCTTTCTGGAAGTCAATGGGAGTTCTGAACACAAGCCAGAGCAAGATGAGAAAAATGACACAAAATGAGAAACTGGCCTGAACTCAACTGTTTAAAAAAATGAAAATAAAACTTTCTGATATGTTTCCCTAATGGAAGATAATTATATATTATGTTTTAGATGTTTTCAAAGTACCATATTCATTCATTAGTCAGTGCACTTTATAACTTTGAATAAGATTGAAGTATTGAAGGACTTATCTTTTGAGTTCAATTAATTTTCATGTAGGTAACACAGGTACCATTGAGAGAGTTACCCTACTGCCTTTCATGGAACTTATAGGGGAGTGAAGAGGAACATTAATAAAAGAAGCACATGATCCAGGGCACCTGGATGGCTCAGTCGGTTAAGCGACTGCCTTCGGCTCAGGTCATTATCCCAGGGTCCTGGGATCCAGTCCCACATCAGGCTCCCTGCTCTGCAGGGAGCCTGCTTCTCCCTCTCCCACTCCCCTTGCTTGTGTTCCCTCTCTCACTGTGTCTCTCTCTGTCAAATAAATGAATAAAATCTTAAAAAAAAAAAGGAGCACATGATCCATATTTAAGTTTCCTTTTACTATGCTAAAATATTTTCCCTGGTAGATATTAAGGAAAGATTTATCTCTTTCCATCGAACATTCCCTTCCCCATCCTCATTTTAGCTTCTGAAACCTTGAACTCTTCATATAGGGTTATAAAAAAAGGACCTAAATTCTATAAAACCAAACCTTAAGTTCAACAATTTTAGTGTTTAACATTATTATAAAGTAGAAATAATATAGGAAGCGAATGATTTCAGTTTTCGCCTTACTAGTATCCTAGAACTATTTAAGAACTATTTCACACTTATTATATACCTACTTTTCAGGAAGGCATCATATACAAAACTGAGACCTCAAATGACATATTCTAGTTGTTCTTTAGTATGAGAGTCATTCTATCACTATCCATGACCTGCAGGAGTAAAGACACCGTGAGACTACCTTGTCTTTGGATCCCAGGAGCATGCAAATGTCAGTTACAACTCCTGGCTAGCATTCAGACAAGACACAGAGAACTGAAGAAGCATGGCACACTCTGGGGCAAAAAATCTAGATTAAAAAAATTTCCGTGATCACATGGAAAATTAAATAAAAGACAGTGGAAACTTTGAAATATTATAGAAGAGGAAAAGAATAATCTTGAGAAAACTTTTAAGAACTATGTAAGGTAAAAAATATTTCTCTTTATTTTATAATGGATGGGAGATGCAGATAATATATTTGAAAGAGAGATCCAGGGTTAGGATTGTGAAAACTTCAGTTTTAACTGAATCTTGATTTCTAAAGCAATTGTCATTAATGTAGATATAAAGTTTGCATTTTATATTCACTATTAATGAGTAAGATAAGTGAGGTGTAAGTGAAAAGAAAGATAATTCTAAAGACTTACCTTGATATTTTTCTTATAAAATTAAAATACGCTCACTATTGAAAACAAATGTGGATAAGATTAAAGAAAGTAGCATTCACCCTAGTTACCTTACCTAGAGAGACCTATAATTAACATTTTAGTGTGTTCACCTTTTGGTTTCTAAGCATTTTTTTACATAGTTGAATATGCATTGTAGGTGTCCATTTCTATCCTTTTTTGCACTTAATAAATTTTGTACTTAATAAACAAATCTTAAGCTTCTTTGATACACTTTTGTTGATACCAAGTGTCTACAAAACAAAAGCTCTTATATTTTCTATGATACTTCTAATTTGTAAACATTTATTTAGATCTTGATTTCATTTCATATTGACAACAAGCCCTTAAAATAGAGAAGGCAGGAATTATCTCCTTACTTTTCAGAACTGAGACCTAGGGAATCTGACTACTGCAATGGTTGGAATCTGTCTCCTGAATCTTTGTTGTGTGCTTTTTCCTCAACATTATAAGGCATTTCACTGGTACTTTAATTATTAAAGCTCTCTGGATGGGATCCAGATGGAACATACCTCATATCAAAAATATATATATAATGCCAGAGTTTCAAATATGGATTCATACATTTGAATAGAAATGGTATAATGAGAAGGGAATGGATTTTGGCTTCACATATAATTATTTGTTTCCAAAGTCTATAAATCTTGAGTGTATTTTGGTCTGTTTTAAAAACACCGATCAAATACTAATAAAATGTTTTGAACAACAGCAGCCAAAAAAGTTATTGACAGTTTTTTAGTGTTGACATCTTTCCAAGCAATTTCCTCTTCTTGGCAGAACTCAAGAGGCAGTTCTACTCTTTGGTGACTAGCTAATGTTTTAAACATACATCTTAACCTTATTCTTAATGCAAATGCAAATGAAAATAACTGCAATTTTGAAAAAGGGACAAAGTGCGGAAGAGCTAATTAAACTTTGGACAGAAAGCTCATAAAATGGTTGTTTCAAAGAAAATAAGCAGGTTATCCACATTTAGCACACATTTTCATATTAAAAGAGAACTCTTTAAAGAAACATACCATCTGTCATGATGCCACAGATACAGCTGTAAGAAACTTCAAGTGCTGAAAAAAACTGAGACTTATGCAATATGTTTTTGTATTATTTTAAAGTGATTAGTTGATAATGTAATTGCAAAGTGCTAAAATTATTGATAATCCTTATTTTTTTAAAAATAAGATATCTTAGTGATTTAGTTGTTAAGATGATTAAGTTAAATTTATTACTGCTTTGTTTCTACAATGCTTGTTCTAGACCATAGAAACACAAGAGTTTTAGCACAGAGTTGCATTAAGAAACAAGAATTTCTTATTTTGAAGGGAACAGTAGTATCAGGATAATGGGGGAAACATACAATTTTCAGTTTACTAATTTACATAGAATTATGTAGACATCTTTTCAGACAGGTATTATCATAGCTGATACACGTCTAATTCTCATTGGTTGGTGAATGAATGAATGCATGTTTTGATGAATCAATTCTGCATTCTAAGAATTTCTGGGATTCTGAATTGGTAGTATTTCCTCTTGCTTTTCGTCTTCATCAGACATTTTTGTTTGTTTGTTTGTTTGATGTTCAGGGAAGAAACTAATATTAGTTAGAGAGTAACCTAAATGAATCAGGAGAAATTCTTTTGGTAAGGAAATAGGAGGAGAAATTAGAGTCAGAAAGGGGAAATGATAAATGTATTTGCAGTAAAGGAATGACTACTGTGAAAGAATGTAGACAAATTGCTAGACTAATCCACTTCCTATGTTTATATTGTTCTGTTTCTCAAAATTAGTGTGGTTTTACTTAAATTTATCTATGCACTAAGCACTGACACAACTCAGGATATGATTTTTTCTTAAAATGTCTAAAGAGTATGCTATCATTTTTTATAGTAGGGATCTGTATGTCTAAATAAAATTTAAAGGCATTGAATGCCAAAGATTTCTTTCAAGATACTGTTAAATATGGATACAGTGTGTAGTGTTGAGAAAAAAAAAAACATATTGCTCATTCCTTGCATTTGAGTTGACTCTGGTTCTTGTTGGTGGTGACACTGACTGTTCCAAACATGCAAACAAGAAAAACTGAGTGTAAGAGATCAAATGAGAATTCAACCTTCCTGTCCATGATATATTTTAATATAGTATTCCTTGAAGAAATATTTGATGTATGAATGCCATCTATTATCTTTTTTTTTAAAGATTTTATTCATTTATTTGACAGAGAGAGACACAGCGAGAGAGGGAACACAAGCAGGGGGAGTGGGGGAGGGAGAAGCAGACTCCCCGCTGAGCAGGGAGCCTGATGTGGGGCTTGATCCCAGGACACTGGGATCATGACCTGAGCTGAAGGCAGACACTTAACGACTGAGCCACGCAGGCTCCCCCATCTATTATCTTTTTTTAAAAAAAACTTGCCGGGCGCCTGGGTGGCTCAGTTGGTTAAGCGACTGCCTTCGGCTCAGGTCATGATCCTGGAGTCCCGGGATCGAGTCCCGCATCGGGCTCCCTGCTCGGCAGGGAGTCTGCTTCTCCCTCTGACCCTCCCCCCTCTCATGCTCTCTCTATCTCATTCTCTCTCTCAAATAAATAAATAAAATCTTTAAAAAAAAAACTTGCCAACTTTATTAGCTTTTCCGGTAATAATGTTTCCTAGAATGGTTCTATGTGAAGCAGTTTATAGAATTTTATCAAACTGGAGGAGCTTATCACATAGAAGGCTGGAAAGAGCAGATTACAATATGTGATCCTATATATTAAGCAAAAACATCTCCGATTAAAGCACACCACCTAGGATCTCTGATTAAAGCACACCACCTAGTAGATAGTTCTATTTCTCAGAATACAGGTGTCCTTCATACTACTCAAAGTTTTTGTATTTATTGTATAACGTCATAAATACTTTTCTAACACTTTAAGTAATTCTAATCATAATTTTGAGATAACCCAACAGTAATCAATTGCCACGTTTTACACTGCAAAGCTCTAAAAGTTAATTTATTATTGTGTATTTAAAAACAAAATGTAAAATCTGGTGATAAGGAGAGGAATGAAGAGCTGAGTACTAGAAAACAAGGTAGTGTGCTCTAACCATGGAGTCCTGAACTGCCCCCAATTCTAAGAATCATTGCTTTTATTTTGTATTCTGGATATTTTTGAAACTTGGAACTAATCAAAGGGAGATGCAGTGTTTTCAAGAAAAAAGGTATTCTTGTGTTCAAATTCTTGTTCCACTACTAACTACATAAAACCTTAGGTAAGTTACTTTACTCTGTGTGTTGGTGATACCAGAATAAAGTAACTTACCTAAGTAAACAGTAATTGCCAAATTTTTACGATTTATCTCTTTGGTTTCTTTTGTGAATATTAAAAGAGATAATTTATATGAAGGAATTACTGCAATGTTTGACCTAGAGTAAGAAATGAATACATACATAACAACAACCATTATTGTTGAAAGGTTGGGGGGGCAAGGATTATGATTAGAGAATTTCCTAAAGTAGATTTCTGCTTAGAGAATATTTGATGTAGAACAACAAGGCTGTCCTATTTGAAGAACAGGGCTCTCATGGTAATATTTCTGCAAGACCAGTGCTGTACCGTGCAAGGTAGAAGCAGTAACCAATGTAAAAAATACATCATCAATTATTTTCTCTCTCTACTCAAGAACTTTTAATCAGGACCCACATCACTGTACTTAATATGAATATATGTGGATGGCAGCCCTGTTAGTGATTACAACGTTTTCATGAGAAGCCTAATGTAATTCTAAAAGACACATTGTTTTGACTCATACTTGAGTTTGGGAAGTACTGCAGCTGAAGAAATAAATGATATTTTAGCCTTTGCATCACTGTCCTTTGCTGAGAGAGAAAACATAAACTACAACTGTTATTTCACTGTAATTCAGTAGACTGAGTAAACAAAAGTCTGTATCCTTTCAATGGCTCTGGAATTGTTCTAGGCACTGGGACAATATCAATCCTGAAGAAAATTGGAATCAAGTGAGGGAGTCTGAGAGCTAAACACATTATTAACACATATTATGAAATATCAATTCAGTTTGTCTTTAGATAATCTAAGAAGCATATTCATTATTTTTTTAAGTCTTAGTACTTTATTGGAAAACATTTGATATACCTTAGTCAAAAGGGTACTCACTTCTCTAGTTATCAAAATGAATAACTGGCCAAATGTAAATTTGATGAACAGTAAGTGTCTTCTATGTGTAAAACATTATGTTAAGCAAAATTCTTTCCTTTGAGCACCTCAGAGTCTGTTGAGGAAGTAGATAAAAATATAGCATTGGCTTTTGTTATAAAGCAGAATATTTTAAATGCTATAATACAGATTAATATGCTATAGGAGTAGGTGGAGGGTGATTTCTTTTTTTAGTGGTAGATTAGATTATGTTTCTTTGGATACAGGAGATTTTTAACTGCGTCTTCAAGGAAAAATAGGAGTTCAACTCCTCAATAAGAGATCAGGTAGGAGAAACGGAAACTGTTGTAAACAGGGAACAGCAGGAATAAATGGCCAGAGGTGTAAGAATACAGAGTGAGTTAAAAATTATAGAATATAATATCACTTTGCACCCACTAAGATGGCTAAAATAAAAAGGGACAGACAATACTAAGTGGCAGGGAGAAGGTGGAGATGTTGGAACTCTTCTATATTGACGGTGGGATGGTAAAATGGTGATGCCAATTGGGAAAACAGTTTGAGAATTCCTCAAAATGTTAAGCATGAATTTACCATGCCCTGCAATTCTAGCCCTAGGTATATACCCCCAAAATAGAAAAATAAATAGGTTTTTATGTGCACATAAAACTTGTACATTAGTTTATGGCAGCATTATTCATAATAGCTTAAACTGGAAAGAACCAAGATATTTATCAACAGGTGAATAGGTAGATAATTATTTGGCTATAAAAAAGGCATCTAGTATTCATACTTGCTAAGACATGGATAAACCTTGAAAACATTATGCTAAGTAAAAGAAGCAGACACAAAAGACCAGATCTTGTATTATTCTATTTATGTAAAAATGCAAATATATATTTATTATAATATTAATATTAAGTATTATTAATTATACTAATAATATAATCTAATATTCATATAACATAATATTATATATCTTATAAAAATGCAAATCCAGAGAGTCAGAAATTAGATTAATAGTTGCTAAGGACTGTTTGGGATTAGTGAGTGGTGAGTGGAATGACTGCCAGTGAGTATGAGATTTTTTTTTTATAGGATGATGAAATGTTCTAAAATTAGGTCATTGTAATGGTTACTCAAATTTGTGAATATACTAAAAATTGGTAATTTTATGGTATGTGAGTTCTGTTTCAATATATCTGTATAAAAATAAAATATAAACTAGTATTAGAGTAAGAATATAGTATGCATACTATGTATATATAGTATGTATAATACATTGTCTATATTTTGAGATATTTTGAAAAATGCGTTAAGACCAATTTGTGGAGATTCCATTCAGGAATCTCTGATTTACTGCTGTATCCCAGGGAAGAATTACAGATTTTGAAAATGTGCTAACACTAATAACTAACACTTTTTGAGTGATTAAAAATTGCCAGGCTCTAATATAAGTGTCTCATATGAACTAACACTTAATCGCCTTAACTGTCTTATAGGGTAGGTTACATTATTATTATTCTCAATTCATAGAGGGGGAAATTAAGCCATAGTTGGTTTAAAACATATTGGTAATATGAGGAAACAACAAGATCTAAACTCCCAATCTTAATCCTTATACTACAATGCCTTTTGACATTATCAGAGTTGCATTTTATAAAGAACACTGTTTGGATTGCTTAGGGTGAATTTAAGGAAGAGACCAGAGGCCAGGCAGCTATTACAAGAGTGCAAATGAAAAGATATCAGCTGATCTATGGCAATGATAGTAGAAAAATTCTATTCAAATAGTTGAATTTGGATCCAGTCTTTTGGTGAAGGGGAAACATTTATCCCAAAAAGAAATAACTATTCTTAGAAGCAGATATGGCTTGAGATGTAAAAATACATCCAGAGTGACCAAATGATTTAAATTAGTTTGTCTCATAAACAACAAAAGAAATTATAGAGTCAAAACTTCTAGGGCATGGCAAACAGAAAAAAAATGAGTACTGGTGGCTAACTATTGAAGAAAATATGTTTTGCCATTAAATATTCATAGATGAAGGAGTGATCCTATTTTGTATGCTGAACCATAGTGCTCCTAGTAATTACAGATCCACCTATTTTTGTCCTACCCTATCCTCTGTGGGTTGTTTTAAATGCTTTTCTTAGTAGGGTGGAAAGCTCATAAGCTTTAAACTATGGCTTTGTAATGACACAAATCTTTTTTCAGTCTTTAAAATGCTTTAGGGAACTCTTAAAATTGTATCACTGCCTGTTTGAAAAACCAACCTGGTGCTAATTGTGAATGTGCTACTTCACACAGTAGCCTCATGTAATACTGTCCTTAAACAAACAAGCCCAAATGCTAATCAAGTTGGATTATGGAGATATTATAACTTTTTCTCTGAAGCATTGAGATATAAAATACTTGAAAGCTTCCAATATTGTAGATATGTTTCCTCGTTTTCAGGATGAGATGGTATCAGTATCAATGAACCTTCTGAGTAGGGTCATTGCAATACCATTTTTCACTACAAACATTACTGAATTATTGGATGAATTTCTGATGTAAGGGAGATTTTAGGGAGGAGAATAAAGACATCTTCATCTCTCTATTAATAGTTTATGGCTTCTACCTTTTTGTTTCTTGATATAATATCCTCTATTCCTAATATACAAGCCCAAAATCCCTCTTAATTTTATTAACAAAGAATTCTTTTAGTGAGATATTACAATAAAAAGTAAGATATTTAGAAGGAAAATAAAAAGTAATTTAAATGTTTTGGCTGGACGTTTACTTATCCCAATCCAAGTGCAGTAACACTCTTTTACCCCATTATATCCCAAGTCACTGCCTGGTTAGGGGTGTGTCTTGGTGACTTTTAGTTTTTTTTTTTTTTTCCTTGTAGAAATATTAAAAATGTATTTGACTAAGAACGTTATGAATTCACTGGTAGTTGTTATTTATTTTTTTTTAAGATTTTATTTATTCATTTGCGGAGAGAATATGAGAGAGTGACAGCACATGAGAGGGGGGAGAGTCAGAGGGAGAAGCAGACTCCCTGCTAAGCAGAGAGCCCAATGTGGGACTCAATCCCGGGACTCCAGGATCATGACCTGAGCCGAAGGCAGTCGCTTAACCAACTGAGCCACCCAGGTGCCCCACTGGTAATTATTATTTAAACAAAGTTAGTAAGATGAATCAGAAATGGGGAACCAATTTCAAAGTAGCACAAAGAAAAAGTGTATTTCATATTTAAAACCAGTTTAAATATTGCAGTAATCTGTAATTCTCAATATTTTCCTGTTTATTGGATGGAAAACTTCAGAAAACACAATTTATTAATTTGTGTTGGCAAGTTTCATGAAGTTTATACATATATTTTTTAAAGCATTTATTTATTTGAGAGAGAAAGTGAATATGAGTTGGGAGAAGGGCAGAGAGATAAACAGACTCCCTGCTGAGCGGGGTGCCCAAAGCAAGGCTTAGTCCCAGCTCATGTCCTGAGGTGAAGTCAGATGCTTAACCGACCGAGACACCCAGGCACTCCTCATGAGGTTTATATTTTATGTAGCTATGCTCAATGTCTCTTTTAGAGAAAATTACCCTTTAATTGTTTGTGCTTTAGTCACTTCAATAATTAAGTACTCTACATTTGAAGTGTCTTTAGTGTCCCAACAGCCATTTTGCAAGCCTCCAGTCAGTCACTTAACCTCTTTTAGGGTTCATTTTCTTTATCTGAAGTGCAACTGAAACCTTACAAGTCTATTGTAAAGATTAGAGACAATGTACATATATCATGTAGCCTAATACTTATCATGTAATAATTTGTATAATAAATATGTATGTGAAATACTATTATAAAAATAAATATATTATTATTATAGCTTAAGGGAAAATAAAATAATATTATATGTCTTGAAGGGTGCCTGCATGGCTCAGTCAGTTAAGCATCCAACTCTACTATTTTTTTTTTAATTTTATTCATTTACTTGTGAAAGAGAGAGTGCGCATAAGCAGGGGCAGCGGCAGGCAGAGGGAGAGGGAGAAGCAAGCTCAACTCTATTATTTTTTTAAAAAATGGTTTAAACTGGGGTGCCTGGGTGGCTCAGTTGGTTAAGGGACTGCCTTCGGCTCAGGTCATGATACCGGAGTCCCTGGATCGAGTCCTGCATTGGGCTCCCTGCTCAGCAGGGAGTCTGCTTCTCCCTCTGACCCTCCCGACCCTCCCCCCCTCATGTGCTCACTCTCGCAGTCTCTCTCTCAAATAAATAAATAAAATCTTTAAAAAAAATGGGCTAAACTAGGGGTTCCTGGGTCACTCAGTCAGTTAAACGTCCAACTCTTGATTTCAGCTCAGGTCATGATCTTGGGGTCATGAGACTGAGCCTCACATCTGGCTCCACTCTGAGTATGGAGTTTGCTTAAGATTCTCTCTTTCCCTCTCCCTCTGCCCCCCCACTTCTCTAAAAAAAAATAATAAATAAATTATATGTTTTGAAAAGTCTAGACAGGTGTTAGAGAATAAGAGGCTTTGGTCAGCTATCATAGCAAGCTTTGTTTTTCTACCCACAGAAGGAAAAAAACAACATAACGGTAAGTATAATAAGGAAAAACTTATTTCTTGAATAAAAAATGAATCAATTGACTTCGGGTTTGCTTTAGCTTACTTTTTTTTTGTGATTTATTATTTACTTTCTAGTTGTTGTTGTTGTTTTTTTCCTGAGTAAGATAAATTACTTATCGGCCTGCCGGCACTTACCCAGTGACTTCTTTGATCACCAGCACATATTTCTAAGATAATAGACAAAAGTGAGTTCTTTGTATGTTAGGCATTGAAAAGAGCAAAGAAGATACAAGGTTAACTATGAGAAGGGCCTCTCATTAGCACAACATAGAAGGCAGTAGAAACTCAATAATGTGGAACATGATTGAGTTTATTAGTAGTCCTGTGATTTAACAAGGTTATTTTATGACAAAGTATTGTTATCTTTGCTGTATTTCAGTCTTCCTTAAGCATGGCACATTCAGAGACAATCAGAAGGAAAAATCCTGAGGCTCACGGCAATGTGTATTATTTTATTAGGGATGCCTCCATGTAGCCCAATTGAATATGGCACATCTGAGGGGTCTGACTGATAAATCCAGAATAAGTACAGTTTCTGAAGCAGAAGAACCTCCAGGGGACGTAACAAAAAGTAATAGCGGTTATTTCCCACTTTACATGAGCATAACATCCATCACAAGGAGAGAAAACAGCCGCCAAGGTCTTTTTAATGAACTGTCTCCAGGAAAAATGTCTGATATATAGTTACATAGTAAAAAAGCTACAGTGAAACATTCTGGATTTCTTCTGTGCTCCCATCACAAGATAATGTCACAGGGATGTGGCTTTGAGAATAATCCTTGGCTAATACACTGTCTCTTAAACACAAAAACTGAATTTGGGAAAACTAAGAGCATATATAAGCAAAGAGATATTTTTACAATCATGTTTTAAAGTTATTCCACAGTAGCTCTGACAGCATGGAATACTAAATTTTTTAAAAAAGCAAAATCAAGTAAAGGAAAAATGAGAGCATATAACAAAGATACAAATGCCCAGAGAAACAAAAGAAGAAAAATATAAAATTATATTCAATAGGTTTACCAATTTACATGGGTTTCCATATAGTTTTATGTATAATGATATTAACAGATACTGACAGATTAATGGTGCATTCAGTGACTTCTGAGGAACATCATGGGAGCTATAAAGATATAGCACTAATTTCCCTGCATCTGTTTTCTTTTCAAAGTATTCCAAATCATAATCTTTGTCCTTTGCAAGTGTTCTCTCATTAGGTTGGAGTTTACTCTTCCCAAGGGTTTTGATAAATCTGCTGGCTATATGTGCTAAAATATTTATATTGTAGTGTTTACACTTTGTGGTATTTACTTAAATAAAGAGTAACCTCAGTTTTGCATTTCAACTGTATCTTTTCTTTCACTTAAATATCTTTAAAAAGACATGAAACATTTTTTTTTTTTCTAAACGAATGGCTAAATCAGGTGTAAATCTACTTGTAATGAGTCTACATTAAATTATCTCCATGCAATATGTATCTTTAACATTCTCTGTATTTCTAGGGAATTGAAGAATTTTGTATATAAATAAAATAGTTGATCAATCAATAGGGAATTTTAAAAGATAAAATTATGTTGAGTGGTTCATCTTAGACTGCATATTAAGACTTTAAACATTTGGTTTATGTTGGTTTTGTTAAAAATAAAATATATTAGGAATTTGTTATCTAGATATTCAATGCATAACACATTATGAGAAGTTAATGGGACATTTCAGTTTGCAATTAAAATCTATTTAAGCTCATTAGTTGCTGTAATACATTAACATAGTGTTATTACAGAATTACAATTATTACAATGTTAACCCAATATTAGCTATTGTAGTAGTCAACTTTTAAGATAATAACAAAACATTAAAGTTATAATTATAGGGTGCCTGGGTGGCTCAGTTGTTAAGCGTCTGCCTTCGGCTCAGGTCAGGATCCCAAGGTCCTGGGATCAAGTCCCACACCAGGCTCCCTGCTCGGTGGGAAGCCTGCTTCTCCCTCTCTCACTCCCCCTGCTTGTGTTCCCTCTCTCACTGTGTCTCTCTCTGTCAAATAAATAAAATCTTTAAAAAAATAAATAAAAAGTTATAATTATATTCCTTTTAGATTTTTTGCTCTTATCCAATTATCTTCCATTCACTTTCTGTGTGTGCAGGCCTGTGTGTGTGTGTGTGTGTGTGTGTGTGTGTGTGGATTGGGGAGTTGTACTGGGTTCACAAATTCAAATATTTCTTTATAATTTTCCTGATCCTTGTATACTTAAATCATTTCTTTCTCACAATGACTTAGGTTTATTTCAATCTCCTATCTCATCTCATTAGTATCTCCTTCTCTCCTTTTTTTAATTTTTAAAATATTTGCATATTTTATTTTATTTTTTTATTATGTTCAGTTAGCCAGCATATAGTACACTATTAGTTTTTGATGTAGTGTTCAGTGATTCATTAGTTACAAATAACACCCAGTGGTTATCACAACACGTGCCCTCCTTACTACCAATCACCCTGTTACCCACTTTCCCCAACCCCCTCCCCTCTGAAACCCTCAGTTTGGTTCCCAGGGTCCATAGTCTCTCATGGTTCATCTCCCTCTCTGATTTCTTCTCCTTCAGATTTCCCTCCCTTCCCCTATGGTCTTCCATGCTATTGCTTATGTTCCACATATGAGTGAAACCATATGGTAATTGTCTTTCTCTGCTTGACTTATTTTACTTAGCATAATGCCCTCCAGTTTCATCCATTTCAGTGCAAATGGTGGGTAGTCATCCTTTCGGATGGCTGAATAATATTCCATTGTATATATGTACCACCTCTTCTTTATCCATTCATCTGTTGAAGGGCATCTCAGCTCGTTCCACAGTTTGGCGATTGTGGACATTGCTGCTATGAACATTGGGGTTCACATGCCCCTTCTTTTCACTACATCTGTATCTTTGGGTTAAATCCTTAGTAGTGCAATTGCTGGGTCATTGAGTAGCTCTCTTTTTAACATATTGAGGAACCTCCATAGTGTTTTCCAGAGTGGCTGTACCAGCTTGCATTCCCACCAACAGTGTAAGAGGGTTCCACTTTCTCCACATCCTGGCCAACATTTGTTGTTTCTTGTCTATATGTTCTAGACACATAGAGCAATGTAACAGAATAGAGACTCCAGAAATGGACCCTCAACTCTATGGTCAACTAATCTTTGACAAATCAGGAAAAAAACATCCAATAGAGAAAAGACAGTCTCTTCAATAAGTGGTGCTGGGAAAATTGGACAGCTACATATAGAAGAATGAAACTGGACCATTCACTTACACATTACCTATGACATTTTATTTTCAATTAACTTAAGCAGAATATGTTAATATGATTTTTTTCATTAGTTTTTGATGTAGTGTTCCATGATTCATTGTTTGCATATAACACCCAGTGCTCTATTTAGTACATGCCCTCTTTAATACCCATCACCAGGCTAACACATCTCCCTACACCTCTCCCCTCTAGAACCCTCAGTTTGTTTCTGAGTCCATAGTCTCTCATGGTTCGTCTACCCCTCTGATTCTCCCCCTTCATTTTTCCCTTCCTACTATCTTCTTCTTCTTCTTTTTTTTTAACATAATAATGTATTATTTTTTTCAGAGGTACAGATCTGTGATTCAACAGTCTTGCACAATACACAGCACTCACCATAGCCCATACCCTCCCCAATGTCTATCACCCAGCTGCTCCATCCCTCCCACCCCCCAACACTCCAGGACCCTTAGTTTGTTTCATGAGAATAAGAATTCCTCATATCAGTGAGATCATATGATACATGTCTTTCTCTGATTGATTTATTTTGCTTAACATAATACCCTCTAGTTTCATCCACGTCATAGCAAATGGCAAGATTTCATTTTTTCATGGCTGCATAATATTCCATTGTGTGTGTGTATCTATCTATCTATCTATCTATCTATCTATCTATCTATCTATCTATCATCTCACATCTTCTTTATCCATTCATCTGTTGATGGACAGCTTGGCTCTTTCCATAGTTTGGCTATTGTGGACATTGCTGCTATAAACATTGGGGTGCACCTACCCCTTAGGATCACTACATTTGTATCTTTGGGGTAAATACCCACTACTGCATTTGCTGGGTCATAGGGTAGCTCTATTTTCAACTTTTTGAGGAACCTCCATACTGTTTTCCAGAGTGGCTGCACCACCTTGCATTCCCACCAACAGTGTAAGAGGGTTCCCCTTTCTCCGCATCCTTGCCAACATCTGTCATTTCCTAACTTGTTAATTTTAGCCATTCTGACTGGTGTGAGGTAGTATCTCATTCAGGTTTTGATTTGGATTTCCCTGATGCTGAGCAATGTTGAGCACTTTCTCATGTGTCTGTTGGCCATTTGGATGTCTTCTTTGGAAAAATGTCTGTTCATGTCTTCTGCTCATTTCTTGATTGCATCATTTGTTTTTTGGGTGTTGAGTTTGATAAGTTCTTTATAGATTTTGGATACTAGCCCTTTATCTGATATGTCATTTGCAAATATCTTCTCCCATTCTGTCGGTTGTCTTTTGGTTTTGTTGACTGTTTCTTTGGCTGTGCAAAAGCTTTTTATCTTGATGAAGTCCCAATAGTTCATTTTTGCCCTTGCTTCCCTTGCCTTTGGTGATGTTCCTAGGAAGAAGTTGCTGTAGCTGAGGTCAAAGAGGTTGCTGCCTGTGTTCTCCTTTAGGATTTTGACGGACTCCTGCCTCACATTTAGGTCTTTCAACCATTTTTGAGTCTATTTTTGTGTGTGGTGTCAGGAAATGGTCCAGTTTCATTCTTCTGCATGTGGCTGTCCATTTTTTCCCAACACCATTAGTTGAAGAGACTGCCTTTTTGCCATTGGACATTCTTTCCTGCTTTGTCAATGGTTAGTTGACCATAGAGTTGAGGGTCCACTTCTGGGCTCTCTATTCTGTTCCATTGATCTATGTTTTTGTGCCAGTACCATGCTGTCTTGGTGATCACTGCTTTGTAATATAGCTTGAGGTCCAGAATTGTGATGCCACCAGCTTTCCTTTTCTTTTTCAACATTCCCCTGGCTATTCGGGGTCCTTTCTGGTTCCATACAAATTTTAGGATTATTTGTTCCATTTCTTTGGAAAAAGTTGATGGTATTTTGATAGGGATTGCATTGAATGCATAGATTGCTCTAGGTAGCATTGACATCTTCACAATATTTGTTCTTCCAATCCATGAGCATGGAACGTTTTTCCATTTCTTTGTGTCTTCCTCAATTTCTTTCATGAGTATTTTATAGTTTTCTGAGTACAGATTCTTTGCCTCTTTGGTTAGATTTATTCCTAGGTATCTTATGGTTTTGGGTGCAATTGTAAATGGGAGTGACTCCTTAATTTCTCTTTCTTCTGTCTTGTTGTTTGGTGTATAGGAATGCCACTGATTTCTGTGCATTGATTTTATATCCTGCCACTTGACTAAATTCCTGTATGAGTTCTAGCAGTTGGGGTGGGGTCTCTTGGGTTTTCCACATAAAGTATCATATCATCTGCAAAGAGTGAGAGTTTGACTTCTTCTTGTGATTCGGATGCTTTTTATTTCTCTTTGTTGTCTGATTGCTGGGGCTAGTACCTTGTTGAATAGCAGTGGTGATAATGGACATCCTTGCCCTGTTCCTGACCTTAGAGGGGAAGCTCTCCATTTTTCCCCATTGAGAATGATATCCGCTGTGGGCGTTTCATAGATGGCTTTTAAGATATTGAGTTATATACCTTCTATCCCTATACTCTGAAGAGTTTTGATCAAGAAAGGATGCTGTACTTTGTCAAATGCTTTTTCTGCATCTATTGAGAGGATCATATGGTTCTTGTTCTTTCTTTTATTAATGTGTTGTATCACATGGATTGATTTGCAGATGTTGAACCAACCATGTAGCCAGGAATAAATTGCACGTGGTCGTGGTGAATAATCCTTTTAATATACTGTTGGATTCTATTGGCTAGTATTTTGGTGAGAATATTTGCATCCATGTTTATCAGGGATATTGGTCTGTAATTCTCCTTTTTGATGGGGTCTTTGTCTGGTTTGGGGATCAAGGTAATGGTGGCCTCATAAAATGAGTTTGGAAGTTTTCGTTCCATTTCTATTTTCTGGAGCAGTTTCAGAAGGTATTAATTCTTTAAAAGTTTGGGAGAATTCCCCTGGGAAGCCATCTGGCCCTGGGCTCTTGTTTGCTGGGAGATTTTTGATGACTGCTTCAATTTCCTTAGTGGTTATAGGTCTGTTCAGGTTTTCTATTTCTTCCGGGTTCAGTTTTGGTAGTGTATACATCTCTAGGAATACATTCATTTCTTCCAGATTATCCAATTTGCTGGCATATAGTTGCTCATAATATGTTCTTATAATTGTTTGTTTTTCTTTGGTGTTGGTTGTGATCTCTCTGCTTTCATTCATGATTTTATTTATTAGGGTCACTTCTCTTTTCTTTTTGAATAGTCTGGCCAGGGGTTTATCAATCTTAAATCTTTCAAAGAACCAGCTCCTTATTTTGTTGATCTGTTCTACCGTTTTTCTGGTTTCTATTTCATTTATTTCTGCTCTGATCTTTATTATTTCTCTTCTCCTGCTGGGTTTAGGCTTTATTTGCTGTTCTTTCTCCAGCTCCTTTAGGTGTAGGGTTAGGTTGTGTATTTGAGACCTTTCTTGTTTCTTGAGAAAGGCTTGTATTGCTATATACTTTCCTCTTAGGACTGCCTTTGCTGCATCCCAAAGATTTTCAACAGTTGTGTTTTCATTTTCATTGGTTTCCATGAATTTTTAAAATTCTTCTTTAATTTCCTCATTGACCCATTTATTATTTAGTAGGATGCTCTTTAGCCTCCATGTATTTGAGTTCTTTCCTACTTTCCTCTTGTGATTGAGTTCTGGTTTCAAAGCATTGTGGTCTGAAAATATGCAGGGAATGATCCCAGTGTTTTGGTACTGGTTGAGACCTGATTTGTGACCTAGGATGTGATCTATTCTGGAGAATGTTCCATGGGCACTAGAGAAGAATGTGTATTCTGTTGCTTTGGGATGGAATGTTCGGAATATATCTGTGAAGTCCATTTGGTCCAGTGTGTCATTTAAAGTCTTTATTTCCTTGCTGATCTTTTGCTTAGATGATCTGTCCATTTCAGTGAGGGAGGTGTTAAAATTCCCTACTATTATTGTATTATTGTCAATGTGTTTCTTTCCTTTTGTTATTAACTGGCTTATATAATTGGCTGCTCCCATGTTAGGGGCATAGATATTTACAATTGTTAGATCTTCTTTTGTATAGACCCTTTAAGTAGGATATAGTGTCCTTCCTCATCTCTTATTATAGGTCTTTGGTTTAAAATCTAATTTGTCTGATATAAGGATTGCCACCCTAGCTTTCTTTTGGTGTCCATTAGCATTGTAAATAGTTTTCCACCCCCTCACTTTCAATCTGGAGGTGTCTTTGGGTGTAAAATGAGTCTCTTGCAGACAACATATTGATGGGTCTTGTTTTTTTTTCCAATCTGATACCCTGTGTCTTTTGATTGGGGCATTTAGCCCATTTACATTCAGGGTAACTATTGAAAGATACGAATTTAGTGCCATTGTATTGTCTGTAAGGTGACTGTTACTGTATATTATCTGTGTTCCTTTCTGGTCTGTTACTTTTAAGCTCTCTCTTTGCTTAGCAGACCCCTTTCAATATTTCTTGTAGGGCTGGTTTTGTGTTTGCAAATTCCTTTAGTTTTTGTTTGTCTTGGAAGCTTTTTATCTCTCCTTCTATTTTCAATGATAGCCTCGCTGGATAGAGTATTCTTGGCTGCATATTTTTCTCACTTAGTGCTCTGAATATATCATGCCAGTCCTTTCTGGCCTGCCAGGTCTCTGTGGATAAAGCTATTGCCAATCTAATGTTTCTACCATTATAGGTTACAGATCCCTTGTCCTGTACTGCTTTCAAGATTTTCTCTTTGTCTCTGAGACTTACAACTTTTACTATTAGATGTTGGGATGTTGACCTATTTTTATTGATTTTTGAGGGGGGAATCTCTGTGCCTATTGGATTTTGAAGCCTGTTTCCTTCCCCAAATTAGGGATGTTCTATGCTATAATTTGCTCCAGTATACCTTCTACCCCTCTCTCTTTCTTCTTCTTCTGGGATCCCAATTATTCTAATATTGTTTCATCTTATGGTATCACTTATCTTCGAATCCTGCCTCATGGTCCAGTAGTTGTTTATTTCTCTTTTTCTCAGCTTCTTTATTCTCTATCATTTGGTCTTCTATATCACTGATTCTCTCTTCTGCCTCATTTATCCTAGCAGTTAGAGCCTCCATTTTTGATTGCACCTCATTAATAGCCTTTTTGATTTTGACTTGGTTAGATTTTAGTTCTTTTATTTCTCCAAGAAGGGTTTCCCTAGTATCTTCCATGCTTTTTTCAATCCCAGCTAGTATCTTTATAATTGTCAATCTGAACTCTAGTTCTGACATTTTACTAATGTCCATTTTAATTAAGTCCCTGGCAGTCAGTACTACCTCTTGTTCTTTTTTTTGAGGTGATTTTTTCCATCTTGTCATTTTGTCCACAGGACAATAGATGAATGAGAAAATAAAATGCTAACAGGGTAACAATGACCCCAGAAAAATATACACTAAAGAAATCAGAAGAGACCTGAAACCGGGGGAAAAGAAAGGGAAAGAAAGAAAAAAAGAAAAAAAAAGAAAAAGAAAAAGATAAAAAAAAAAAAGAATATGATCAAATATGATCAGGCTGGTGAATAGATCAGTGCCACACACTAGATTTGGGGCATATTTTGGTCTGTTAGAAGAAAGCGCCTCCCAAAATTAAAGAAAGAAAAACTTATATATGTACAAAAATAAAGGTAAATATGATGAAGGGATAGAATATGACTGTAAAGATGAAAATTGTAAAAGATTTTATAGGAGGAATTGATAAGAAGTTGGTTGAAAAAAGAAAGAAGAGGGGCGCCTGGGTGGCTCAGTCAGTTAAGCATCTGCCTTCGGCTCAGGTCATGATCCCAGGGTCCTGGGGTTGAGCCCCGCATTGGGCTCTCTGCTCTGCGGGAAGCCTGCTTCTCCCTCTCCCACTCCCCCTGTTTGTGTTCCCTCTCTTGCTGTGTCTCTCTCTGTCAAATAAATAAATAAAATCTTTTTTAAAAAAAAAAGAAAAGAAAAAAGAAAGAAGAGAAATTAAAAAAAAAAAAGGAGAGAATGTGATCAGGCAGGAGACTAGCACAAAGCCATACACTAGAGATTTAGGGTATATTTTGGTCTGTTAGATGCAACTGTATCCCAAAATTTTAAAGTGAGAACAACTTATATATATACCAAAAATAAGGTTAAGTACTATGAAGGGATAGAATATGACTCTAAAAATGAAAAATAAAAACGATTTTTAAAAAAGGGATTGGTAAGATGTTGGTTGAAAAAGGGAAAAAGTAAAATTCAAAAAAATAATAGGAAAAGAAAAAAAGAAAATTAAAAAAATAAACTTTGAAAGACTAAAGAATCATGGGAAAAAAGCCATGAATTCTATGTGCAGTATTCCCCTAGTGCCGGAGTTCTGCCATTCTCATTGTGCAGTAAATTTGGTCTTGGCTGGATGTTCTTGCTGATCTTCTGCGGAAGGGGCCTGTTGCCGTGGTTCTCAAATGTCTTTGCCAGAGGCATAATTTCACTGCTCTTGCCAGTCCGGGCTAAGTAATCTGCTCAGGTTTGCTCTCAGGAGAGTTCGTTCCCTGCAAGCTTTCCTTACAGCTTTGGAGGACGAGAGTGAAAATAGCAGCTTCCCAATTTCCACCCTGGAGGAGCCAAGAACTCAGGGTCCCACTCCTCAGTGTGCCCCCAGAGAAAAGCAGTCAATCACTCCTGTCTCCCTGGTCTCCGGTCACACTCCATGTTCACCTGGCCTGTGACTGAGCATTTCTATATCTGGCACACAGCCCCGTGTGGAGTCTCCAAACACAGCAGATCCCTGCGGTGCGCTCCTGTGCCACTCCTCCAGGGGGAGGAAGGGGAGTCATGGGCGTCTCCCCGGATCTGCTGCTTGTTGGGTCCCTGCTCAAATAGTAGTGGCCCAACTGCACCTCGGATCACAGTTTATGGCAACCGTGAGCTGAGAGCCTGCTCCTTGGCTCCATCTCTGCAGCCGGCTTCCCCGTTCTGATACCTGGGAGCTCTGCCGCTCTCAGGCACCCCTGGTTTTTCTGTGACCCTGACAGTCCTGAGACCACACTGTCCCAGTGAGGGTTCCACCCCCCTCTTAGCCACTGGAGCAGCATCTCTGACGGAGGCCCCCTCCCCCGCCATCTATCTTCCATAATATTGCCTCAGATTCACTTCTCCACACGTCCTACCTACCAGAAAGTGGTCACTTTTCTGTTCAGAGAATTGCTGCTATTCTTTTCTTTGATCTCCTATTGAGTTTGTAGGTGTTCAGAATGGTTTGCTACCTATCTAGCTGAATTCCTGGGACCAGATGAAATTTAAGTCTCCTACTCCTCTGCCATATTGCTCCTCCTCCAAGATTAAAAGCTTCTGCACAGCAAAGGAAATAGTCTACAGAACTAAGAGGCAACACATGGAATGGGAGAAGATGTTTGCAAATGATATTACAGATAAAGGGCTGATATCCAAAATCTATAAAGAACTTCGCAAACTCAACACTCAAAAGCAAATAACCTAGTCAAAAAAAAAAATGGCAGAAGACATGAACACACACTTCTCTAAAGAAGACATACAAATGGCTAATAGACACATGAAAAAAATGTTCAGCATCATTAGCCATCAGGGAACTACAAATCAAAACGACAGTGAGATATCACCTACACAAATTAGAATCTCCTTGTCTCTTAATATCTTGTTTAATGCCTCTCCCTTCACTCTTTTTTTTCCCCACTCCCTTCAGTCTTGATATATCTCAGCCACATTCTTCAAGTTGTACCCTTGCTTTTATTACTGCTGATACCTTACTTTCTACTCTGAGTCTGGATATAGTTTCTGTTTACTCCTGTTGCTGTTGGGCTCCATTTGCTGATGTTCAGCAGCACTGTCTTGCAAATATTTTATATTCAGTCTCTTTGAAATAGGTTCTCTAGGCCTGAACAAGTAATCCATGTATCTGAGGCACCTTTAAAAATAGAACGTGGTGGGAAGGAATCTACCAAGTGGACTTGAGAAGTAACACAAATTCTGCCTTCAGTAGCTTCTAACTCTGCGTTGTCCAGTAGGATAACCAATAGTTGCATGTGGCTATTGAGCACTTGAAATAAATATTAGATGAAATGAAGAACTCTAAATATACTTGAACTATATCCAATAAAAAAAAATAGTATCTGAATTGAGATGTGCTAAAACTAGAAAATACACACTGGATTTTGAAGACTTAGAATGAAAAACAGAATGGGAATTTTCTCATTAGTAATTTTTTTTATTAGGTATATGTTTAAATGGTAATATTTTAAATATTTTGGATAAAATAATATTATTAACATTTTTTACCTTTTTCATTCTGCCTTTTGAAATGTAGTGGCTTGGAAATGTAAAATTCCTTATCACTATCAGATAGTGCTGTCCAGGCTATAGTTCAGTACTTATCTGTAAATAAAAGGAATTAATAGAGGATTATTTGCTACAAATAACTACAAATTACTACTTTTCATAAACTATTTGGAACAATGAAAATATTTAATAGCAATCATGGACTATTTTTAATGTCGTATACTTTGTATACTTTTACAGTTATTCTAAATCTCAGAAGTCATTTTGCTCATATAGAACCCTTCTCTAATATAAAAAAATTTTCTGAGATAAAGCATAACCTTTGTTATGTGCCAATACTAAGTGAAATTGAAACAGAACTTCTAAATGATAGACAAATTGACAGAGTGATAATTACATTTGTATAAGTTGCACTTTACAAAGCACATTTTTATGTACTGTTCCACATAATTTTTATAGTGACACTAAATATGTTAAACATTACAAAAGAACAAGATGTTTGTGTGCTGTGTGTGTATATGTGGTTAGGCCAGGTAACGGCTAATGTTTTTAATTTATTAACATATAATTTTTTTAAAGGAAAAGATTATGTTGGGAGAAGATTCTATTTGGGTCACTCACATTCCTGTATGTTTTGTGAGCCAAGGCACTGCCAGCTTTATGCCCAGACCATCTTTTTGAGATGTTTGAGAAGCAAAAAAACCTTGAAAGATAAAGGTAGTATCTCCCTCTGGAACAGAAAGTATGTTCATTTGCTGTGCAGAATAATAAAGATAATTTCTCTCTCTGGGGAAAATGTCAGGCATGTTTCCTTGCAGTCCATTACAGCATAATGTATCAAGGTTCCCTAAGTCTGAGGTGCCATAGCAGTAACCCAAATTCATTTTGTGTGCACCGTTTACCTTCACTGTTCCATGTTGCCCCATGGGTCTTGAAGGGCAAGAGGAACTGATGCAAATATGAAGCCAGTGTGGTCTGATGTGCTGTGAATAATAAAATACTTTGTCTCTGACTGAGGTGTCTCATGTCTTCTGTCACTATTCATGATGTTGTGGCAGGCTAACTTGCGGCAGGTTAATTGTTAACTTGCAAGAAGTGTAAGGTCTTAGACCCTCTGAAACTTTAGAGAAATTAATATGTTCAAGAATAAAAGTTGGTTAGGAATAGTTTTTAGGCTCAGAAAAGAATAATAGAATGACAGCAAAAAGTAAGGGGCAAGGAATTATTGGGGATAGGGAACAAAATGAGGAGGGAATATCCATATGATTTATGATCTTATAAAGATATATATATATATATATATATATACATACATATATATATAATTGACAGTTTTACTCAAATTGAATGTCACTTGATTTTTATACTTTATATGAAGAAATAATTTGGCTTAGGGAAAAACAAAAGCATCTTATCTCCTCAAATAGCAAGAAGCTTATTGTTCCAATTCCAAAGATGGATTTGGTAGTTCCTTTAAAACACACTATACAGGGGCGCCTAGGTGGCTCAGTCATTAAGCGTCTGCCTTCGGCTCAGGTCATGATCCCAGGGTCCTGGGATCGAGCCCCACATTGGACTGCCTGCTCAGTGGAAAGCCTGCTTCTCCCTCTCCCACTCCCCCTGCTTGTGTTCCCTCTCTCGCTGTGTCTCTCTCTGTCAAATAAATAGGGGTGCCTGGGTGGCTCAGTCATTAAGCGTCTGCCTTAGGCTCAGGTCATGATCCCAGGGTCCTGGGATTGAGCTCTGCATCGGGCTCTCTGCTCGGCAGGAAGCCTGCTTCTCCCTCTCCCAATCCCCCGCTTGTGTTCCCTCTCTCGCTATGTATCTCTCTGTGAAATAAATAAATAAAATCTTTAAAAAAATAAATAAAATCTTAAAAAAAAAATACTATACAAACAGGAAAAGAGAAAGCTATTATTTTTAAGTTTCACCTGGGTAAAAATGAACAGAAAATGTGTTGTTGATTATTGTGTATATATATATATATATATACACACAAGATATATATATATATATATATATATATATATATATATATATATATATAATCCTTTTAAAATGATTCAGTGTTCTAGTCTCTGGCTCAATTTTGTTTTTCTTAAGGGAAAATATCAGTTTTGTTTTCTGTAGAAAACATAATTGTTAGTATTAAAAGATTAAAAGATTTTAAATTACAAATTTAACTTTTTGCTGTCATTTTGTATGGAGCATTAAACAAAATGTTCATGATTTAGTATTCTGAAGGGAAAGAAAATAACTTAAGGAACTGCAAACATTTTAGTTGTATGCTGATGATTTTAGTTAGGAATTACATTTATATATATATATATATATATTTTTTTTTTTTTTTTTTAAAGATTTTATTTATTTATTTGCGAGAGAGAATGAGAGACAGAGAGCACGAGAGGGAGGAGGGTCAGAGGGAGAAGCAGACTCCCCGCCGAGCAGGGAGCCCAATGTGGGACTCAATCCCGGGACTCCAGAATCATGACCTGAGTCGAAGGCAGTCGCTTAACCAACTGAGCCACCCAGGCGCCCCTATATATATTTTAATATAGATATTTTGTTTCATTCTCATATATATAAAGTCAGTCCTATATAATATATTTTTGATTAAATGAAAGTTTCTGGATTTCAACTATATTAGTGAAACATAAGTATACCCTCTTCATAAAAAGAGAATAAATGATATGAAATGAGATAATTTATTGGGTATTACAAGCAGAACCAGGCCTAGATATTTCATATAGGGCAACATAAAAAGTTGCAACAAAAAAAAGTTAGTAAAGTTATGGAGAGAAAGGTTCTATATTAGCACATGGCTTCTGAGTTTAGATTTAACTGTAAAAATATACAAAATATATGAAACTGAACATGCTCTGTGACTGTTAATTTTTTTCATTATTTCAAATATTGAATTTATGGGAAACTGGTGATGGGAATTTAGAATATATCCCCACTTTGAATTGAGCCCCTGTACCTTTATTTAATAAATACCTACCTTTCTTGTGCTTTGAATGACCAATATTTGGGGTCTTTGACCAACTCCAAATGTGATACTGTATTTGTAAATAATTATTATTTACTATGAAAATAAAATTTTATTTTATACATTTCACTGATCCCTATTTTTCTAAAATGTCTTATATATGAATGAGATGAATAAGTCCATCATTGTAGATATGATCAGCTAATATGTGAGCCAGATTCTAAGGCAACAGATCCAAGTTATATTTTGGTAATTGGCTGTTTGATTAGAAAGAACAAGAAAACCTTACCCAGATAGAGAATAGGAAGAAAATTTATCCAAGGCAACAGAAAATTGAATGTAGCCGTGACAATAACTCCTAACATACCATGAATTCAGTTTCAGTTAAAAATTATGAGTCTCTTTTCTGTGGGCTGTTAAAAAATATGATTTTGCTGTTAATGCTATCTTTTTAGTGTGAAACTGAATGAGACATATGTGTCTATCAGGCAGCAGATTAAGACTTAGGAAATAAATACTATCTTGGTCTACTTGGGATTCCATAACAAAATACCATACACCAAGGAGCTTAAATAACAGAAATTTATTTTCTCATGATTCTGGAGGCTAGAAGTCCCAGATCAAGATGACTGCTGATTCTATTCCTAGTGAGAGCTCTCTTCCTGGCTCATAGATGGCTGCCTTCTCACTATGTCTCACATGGGTGCACAGATAGAGAAGGATCTCTTTCCCTTCCTCTTCTTATGAGGCCATCAACCCTACTGGATCAGGGCCCCACACTAATGGCCTCACTTAATTTTAATCACCTCCTAAAGACCCTATCTGTAAATGTAGTCATATTGGGGATTAGGGCTTCAGCCTATGAATTATGGGTGGGAGGCACAATTCAGTTCATAGGAAATACCATGATAACACATTCAATGACACATTTTAGCAAGAATTCCTTTCATTTCATTCAGCAAATACAGCCAGAGTAACTTTTCCAATTGCTAAGTTTCTGGAAGGCATAGCATTACATACCAGAGGACCTGCTTCACATTAATTTGAACAATTCAGCAGCTCTGAAAAGAGTTCATCTATTTTTTATACAGCTTTAAGTGTTAATGTATCTGACCTTCTTCTTCAAGCAGAAAGGTTTATGCTGGAGTGGAAGGACCACAGGTTCTTTCTGGAATTGTTTTACCTGTGGATTAAAACTCTTTATCCTAGATAATGTACTAAACCAGAAGTTTTCCATAAATCCATCCATTCATCAATGTGTGTACTATAGTACCTGTGTAATCTTTTTGTTTTTCCTGTCTTCCATTCTCACAGATAAAGATACTGATAATGCTGCCAATAGTCCTTGCTGGCCACCTCAGAGATGTGTCCATGTTTTCTATGAAAATACTCAAATAAGCATTAATATTCAATGATTTTTTTTTTAGTTGGCCAGAGAGAACAACTTGAGTACAATATTCCCAGCCTTGCAGAAAAGATTGAAAGCAGGCGAACAATGATAACTTTTATATAGTTCTTCAATGTTTTTCTATTTTTTAAAGCAATGTGAAGTTTTGCATTAAATATAGTAAAATTAGCATTCTCTTTAGGAAAGAGTTAAAAAAAGAAAACATACCTTTTCCTACATGCACAGAAGCAGGACCTTATATGAAAATAGAAGCTTCTGAGGAATTTACTGAAAAACTAGTGTATGACTTTGGACAACCACAATGAGAAGAAATGACTTAGAAGTAGTTTGTGGAATAAGTCAATTCTACTGGATTTTGAGTGGCTGGCACCTGGAATGCATTCATTTCATATAATCAGGCACTTAGTATTTTCTACCAGTTGTATAATGGAAGTATTCAATACTTTTAAATATTTTAGTCAAAATGCATTAAAAACAAAGACAAACTGTGCTTGTAATGTTCTCTTCCATTAGCATTACAGGTATAAAAACTTTTCCTAGGTTAAATAGCAAGCAGCTTCCCTTGCCTAGAATGCTGTTACCTTCTACTGCAAGTCAGTAATGTGACAGAAGAGTCAATATCTTATTCGTATTCAGACTTTATAGACTTTATCTTGTATTTTTAAAAACCACCCTCCCATAATGCAGTTAACTAACACACACTGTATAGTACTGGTCTTCAATACTGTTTATCTCCCTATCTGAACATGAACGGGGTATAACACATTTATGAGAGTGATTCATTGTTGATTCTAAAGATTTGGAACCTAATCCCAGAGGCAAGAAGGGAAGTATTGAAGGTATATACCTGCATTTCTGGGACTTGTGGAAAAGATTATGCTTTCTTGAAAAAATCCTCTCACTTCCAAAATTTGCTGTTCTTCAGGTTGACTAAGCATTAATCATTAATTGACAGATTGAAAATGTGCCTGGCTGGCTTAGGCAATAGAGCATGTTACTTTTGATCTTGGGCTTGTGAGTTTGAGCCCCTCATTGGGTGCAGAGATTACTTTAAAAAAATAAAATCTTAAAAAGAAGAAGAAGAAGAAGAAGAAGAAGAAGAAGAAGAAGAAGAAGAAGAAGAAGAAGAAGAAGAAGGAAGAAGAAGAAAAGAAGATGAAGATGAAGATGAAGAAGAAGAAGAAGAAGGAAGAAGAAGAAAAGAAGACGAAGACGAAGACGACGACGAAGAAGAAGAAGAAGAAGAAGAAGAAGAAGAAGAAGAAGAAGAAAGAAGAAGAAAGAAGAAGAAAAGAAGACGAAGAAGAAGAAGAAGAAGAAGAAGAAGAAGAAGAAGAAGAAGAAGAAGAAAGAAAGAAGAAAGAAAGAAAGAAAGAAAGAAAGAAAGAAAGAAAGAAAGAAAGAAAGAAAGAAAGAAAGAAAGAAAAAGAAGGAGAGGAAGGAGAGGAAGGAGAGGAAAGAGAGGAAAGAGAGGAAGGAGAGGAAGGAGAAGAAGGAGAAGAGGGAGAAGAAGAAGAAGAAGGAGAAGAAGGAGAAGAAGGAGAAGAAGGAGAAGAAGGAGAAGAAGAAAGAAGAAGAAGAAGGACAAGAAGAAGAAGAAAGAAAATATGACTGGCACTACAAGTTACAAAAACTTTTACTTAAAAGACAAGCAGCTTCCCCTGCCTATAAGGTCAGACATTTCTAATTCATCTTTAAGATCCAGTGCAATGTCAGTTGTAATAATGAAGTTTTAGCTAACTTCTCTGTTAGAGTAACTAATCCCTCTCTCCCTTATGTCCTCATTGTTAAGTCAGAAACTTTGAAAATTATGAGATATTCTCCAACTTCAAGCTACCAAGTTAGCCTGTCACCATTTCATAAATTATAGCAGAAAACACAAAGCTTTTGGGTGCCATATACAAGAGGATTTTTAAACTCACTGCAATCACAGTAGCCGGAGTTCCATATTGTGTCAGTTGTCTGAGCCTCAGTTCCCACAAAAGATGAAAGAAGGTTAAGTGTTCCCTGAACATGCAGACTGGTTGGTATGTTTCCCTTTATAGGAGAGAAACTCTGAGATTAGGAAACTTCTGTTTTATAGAAGGGCTGCTGGAAAAATTGTCTATTCTCTCCTATGGCGAGAGACATTATCTTTAATAAACTGGAATGAAAGGATATCTACAGGAAGAAGGAAAGAGAGGCATCTCTATCTTCATTATCCTGGAATGTAAATAAATCTGGGCTGGGGCTGGGGGTAGATATCTCTATCTTTCTTACTGGGGAAGGAGAGAAACCACCATTAATCCGAGGCTCTCTGCTTATAAGGATATTCCTGAAGAGGTAATCTGGAGCAAATTGACTGTTAATGATATAAAGAAATACAAATTATCTCCCAACACTGGTTATCTTGTAAATACCCTTTTTATAATATTATTTCACTTTTGTTTTAATAATCTACTTACGTTTTTGATTCCCTCAGCTCTTGGTACAATACAACAGCTTGTAGTAGACATTTTGCTAATGTATTGTTAAGGAAATAGTGAACACAATTTTATTAAAAATGCTGAACGTTTGTTGGGGCACCTGGGTGGCTCAGTCAGTTAAGCATCTGCCTTCAGCTCAGGTCATAATCCCAGGGTCCTGGGATCAAGCCCCGCATTGGGCTTCCTGCTCGGCGGGAAGCCTGCTTCTCCCTCTCCCACTCCCCCTGCTTGTGTTACTGCTTTCGCTGTCTCTGTCTCTGTCAAATAAATAAATAAAATCTTAAAAAAAAATACTGAACATTTGTTATCTTATTTCTACCATCAAGAACACACCAGTTCATGTCGCTATTACTTCACACATGTACTAGTAAACATCTCTTTCATAGTCTTTATTCTTGTAAACCTTTTCTTTCAGTTGTGATACATTTTACAAAATGTTGTCAGATTATTCATTTTAAACAAGTTAATAAAAATATGACCATAAAACCTATGGAATAAAATAAAATTTTTAGTCTTTTTTTTTTTTTAGATTTTATTTATTTATTTGACAGAGAGAGAGACACAGCGAGAGAGGGAACACAAGCAGGGGGAGTGGGAGAGGGAGAAGCAGGCTTCCCTCTGAGCAGGGAGCCCAATGCGGGGCTCGATCCCAGGACACTGGGATTATGACCTGAGCTGAAGGCAGATGCTTAACAGCTGACCCAGGCGCGCCTCTGTTTACTCTTAATCAAAGCTATATATATATATATTTTTTTTTTTTTTTAGTTTTTACTCTAATCTTAATTTTGCCCATTACTATTCACTACAACTAAAGTGAAAGACTCTATTCTGTCACCCTTCCACTATTTGTATTAACTCTCCTTCCAGAGTCTCTATAAACTAAGATGCTTCAAATTTTCTTACAGTATATGCACTAGTGACTAATTATTTTGGGTTTTAATTTTCTGAAAATGAATTGACTTTGCTTTTATTTTTGAAGAATATTTTCACTAGAGATAGAATTCCAGATTTTTTTTCCCCTCTCAACACTTTAAATATGTTCCATTGACTTTAGCTAGCTTTGTTTTCTATAAGAATAAAATGCTTCTTTTTATTTTTCCTTCTCTGATGAAGTGTGTTTTTATCTCTGCTTCAAATATTTTCTCTTTATCATTAGTTTTCAAAATTTTGAATATGAGATATTTTGGTATAGCTTTCTTTGTGTTTACACAAAGCTTTTCAAATTTTTTGAGCTTCTAAGTACTGTGGGTTTATGTTTTTTGATAAATCTGGAAGATGTTTGACCATTATTTCTTCAAATATTTTGTCTGCATCCCCCCATCTCCTAGGACTTAAATTACATATACTCTAGATTGCTTGATGTGGTCCCACAGATCACCGTGGCTTTGTTCATATTTATCAGCCTCTTCTGTTCATACTTATCCTCTCTGCATTGTCAAATATGCTAAATCCATCCTCTGAATTATTTTGTTTTATGTTTCTTTTAAATTTTTTAATATTTACAATAAATGCTTGATATACTTGTTAGCTAATTTCATGATTTCTGTCACTTCTGAGTCTATTTTAATTTTTATTCTGTGTTAGACTTATTTTCCCAGTTTTTTGCATGTCTAATAATTTTTTGATTGGGAACCAAATGGTATGAATTTCATCAATGTAGAATTATTCAGTAGTTCATTACTATTTCTAAATTGTGAGTTTTCTGAGTTCTCTATTGAAAGTTTTCAGAAATTTAACATGATTTTTCTATTCATGCCTGTCTCAACCCAAATTTAGTGCATAAAGTGGACACAATCATTTTTACACAAGGAAAAAATAATTGAACTATGATCTTTCTATTCTTCCAAAACAGTGTCAAAGGTTACACATAAGATTTCAATCCTATTGGTACAAATATTTCAAAGTTATTTAATGAAAAAAGAATACATTAATTTGCTTTTTGAGGATTATGTTAGGAGAAAATAACATTCATAGGAAACAAGGAAGATCAGAGAATTTTCTAAATACAAATGTGAAACACTTTTTCAAAATTAATGAAAACCTACCTTTAAAAATCTTTTTATTTACTTAGAGTAAAATTTAGTACTCAGTGTACAATTTTATGAAATTTAACAAACATGTACTGACACTTAATTACAAACACAATCAAGGTACAGAACAGGTCCATCAGCTCCAAAATAATCTGCTTACACACACACACACACACACACTCAGACATGCACACACTCTAGAAATTCAAAGTCCCAAATGGGTCTGTCTCATGGAGCTAAAATCAGAATACTGGCAGGGTTGTTTTCTTTCTGGAAGCACTAGGAGAAAATCTTTTATCTTGACTTCTTTACAATTTTTTAGAAGCCAGTTGCATTTCCTTGGCTCTTGGCCCCATTCCTTTATCTTTAAAACTAGCAAGAGTTTAAAAACTGAGATCTTTTCACATTACCATTTCTGATTCTCTCTCTTCTTTTGCTTTTTTTTTTTTTTTAAGATTTTATCTATTTATTTGAGAGAGAGAGAGAAAGCATGAGTGGGGGGAGGTACAGAGGGAGAGGGAGAAGCAGACCCCCACTGAGCAGGGAGCCTGGGGCTTGATCCCAGGATCCTGAGATCATGACCTGAGCCAAAGGCAGACATTTGACTGAGCCACCCAGGTGCACCTCTCTCTTCTTTTTCTTCAGTTTTATAACGGGCCTGGTGATTCCATGGGGCCTACATTCATAATTCAGAATAATCTCCCTATTTTAATATCCTCAATTCAATTACATCACAAAATGCCTTTTATCATGTAAAGTATATATTCCTAGGTTCCAAGGAGTAGGATGTGGATATATTTGGGGGACATCATTCTGCCTATCATGGCATAGTTTACATGCTCTGGCTTTGTGGAAGTATAATACCTTTCGTGTCTTTGATGTTTTCCTGGTCTATGATTCTGAAGAATTGTCATGTCTGTAATTATGCTGATCGGAAGGTACAAATTGAATGCTTAACTTGTAAGTTTATCATTTTTTTTATAAAACTTTTTTTGGTGGAGATTGAGATTTAAGGAAAATGATTTGATCCAAAGTTTATTTCAATACATGTAATAATGAACTCAGCTATGGTGGAATGTTAATATATTAATGAAGTGTATAATTGTGTTTCAAAGCAATTTCAAAGAAGCACTGTAGCATAGTAGAAATAGTCTGGCACCAGTGTCCAAAGCTATTAGTTACTTTTACTACTAATGAGGCTAAAATTACTAATGCTGAATTCCCGCTTAAAATATATTCTTATTTAATATCAAGATGTTTTCTTCTCACTTCCACCTTGTCTAATTCTGTGATAAGTCCATAGAGCCAGGGACCTAGTTCATGTTATTTTAAACATTGCCAACTTTTATTTCCTACACTGATATCCTTAGAGTTCTATTTGTATGGTTGAGTTCAGAAAAGAAATAAGTCTCTGTGATCATGAACAATTTGTATGCGGATGGAAAAAAACCAAAGGAATCCAAAATTTGTGCTTGGCTCACACGACCACTGAGAAAATCATGTAACTTTATTTAGTTATCCGCTTACTTAATTTTACATCTTTTTACAGAAATTATATTGTGACAGAGTAAGAATTGTATTGTAATTCTAGCTTTTAGCCCTTTCAAATTATTGTCTTAGCTATCTATGTGCACCTACTTGCAGCATTGCTGAATATAGTATGAATTTGTAAAATCAAGGTCACACTATCACATACCAGTCTTTGAAGAAAAATGTCAGTTTATTTCAGGTTAGCATCCAAGAAACAATAGGATACATATTCTCACCATTGGTATTTTATTTTAACATAAGCATTCATATATACAACACATGTTTTTTTTTTTTAAGATTTTATTTATTTATTTATTTATCTGACAGAGAGAGAGACAGCGAGAGAGGGAACACAAGCAGGGCGAGTGGGAGAGGGAGAAGCAGGCTTCTCGCTGAGCAGGGAGCCCGATGCGGGGCTCGATTCCAGGACCCTGGGATCATGACCTGAGCCGAAGGCAGGCGCTTAACGACTGAGCCACCCACGCGCCCCTATGGCACATGTTTTAATGGACCTCGTAAATTAGCTAAATGAGGCAGAAGAGAAAAAGAATTAAAAACATCTTATGCTGGCAAGTCATTCCAAATGTAAGCCATTTTTGTCTAAAGGAGAAGTATTTAACTTGGATCGGTTTTTGAAATTTCTTTCCTTCTATCAGTTCTTTAAGTATGAACTTGATTTAAAATACATCATAAGATATATGAACATTATTTCTGGGCAGCTGACTTTGCTTAGCATGTCTTTGAGATGTTTTGAGATAAATTCAACTTCAGTCTGCATTGTCTAGAGATCTCTTTGAAAACTTTTCTGAAAGAGCTTTATGCCTCACACTGAAAGACTGTTTTTAAATTATTATGACTTACTTTTCAGAATCTTACCTGAGATCAAAATCTTGAGTAACTTGGAACTTAAATTTAAAATATTCTCTGTGAAGTATTTGGATCATAAAGTCTAAAATAAGAGTATTGTTTTCAGCTATATTTCAGTTTTATAAGTTTGTTCTTTTAATTCATAGAAAATCTATAACACTTTAAAAATAATATTTGATTTCAAATAATGGGATTTTTTTAAAAGATTGCATTAGTTATATCTAATTATATAGTTACAGTTATTGGTAATCTGTCTAAGTATAGGGATGTGAATTGTCTCTATTTCCACAAAATATATTATGATGGGTACAGAGGATGTTTTATGTTCATTCTAATTTAATTTATGATTCTAATTACTTAATTCAATTACTTGGGTTGAAATGTGACAGAGTCTGATAATTCTTGTTTGCATAAACTGTAACTATAAATTTTACCACCATGTTGTTTTAAAAGTCTATCTGTGGAAATAATAAATGCATTCTGAATCACTTTATTATGCCACAAAATAGGGAAACATTTAATCACTTTATAATAAAGTGTAAACTTCTCTATCTCCTGTGTGAAGCTCATTGCCACCTAAGAGTAACTATTTTCCAAATAGTTGTTGTTTGGTAATTAATAGCACACAAACTTGAAAACAAAGTTTTAAATATAGATAAAAAATAAACTACACTTGATTCTTTTTTTTATTTTATTATGTTATGTTAATCACCATACATCATTAGTTTTTGATGCAGTGTTCCATGATTCATTGTTTGCGTATAACACCCAGTGCTTCATTCAATACATGCCCTCTTTAATACCCATCACCAGGCTAACCCATCCCCTTACCCCCTCCCTTCTAGAACCCTCAGTTTGTTTCTCAGAGTCCATAGTCTCTCTTGGTTCATCTCTCCCTCTGATTTCCCCCCCTTCATTTTTCCCTTCCTACTATCTTCTTTTTTTTTTTTTTAATACATAATGTATTAATTGCTTCAGAGGTACAGGTCTGTGATTCATCAGTCTTACACAATTCACAATTCACAATGCTCACAATAACACATACCCTCCCCAATGTCTATCACCCAGCCACCCCATCCCTCCCACCCCCACCACTCCAGCAACCCTCAGTTTGTTTCCTGAGATTAAGAATTCCTCATATCAGACTACACTTGATTCTACTATTTGTGGTAGTTATGTTCTGTAAAGTCCCCACAAACACTTAGTTAGCAAACATTGAATCATCGCTCCTAGGGAAAATTTTCTATCATCTATCTATCTATCTATCTATCTATCTATCTATCTATCTATCTATCATCATCTATCTATCTATCATCTATCTATTATCTATCATCTATCTATCATCTATTTATCTATTATCTAACTATCATAATCATAATCTTAACTCTTAAAACAACTCATCCTGGTATATTTATTTCATTCTACAAAAGAGAAAACAAAGATTTAGAAGTAAGTGACTTTTCGGAGGTCCCCCACTAACAGGCGTCAGAGCTGTGATTCTTGATTTGAGCCCCATCCAGTGAGGCCCAGAGCAGGAGCTTCTGTCTACACTACACCGCCCCTACCCTCTCCATCCTTTGGCGGTATCTGTGTGAGAAAGAAACAAGAACAGTGTTGCTTCACCTGACTTCAAGTGAGAACATGGCAGCAGGGCAACTGAAACCCCACCCCTGACCTTTGCTCTCTGTATGTCAGTGAATCACACTAAAACACTGCAAATATTGATTTAGGGGTTGCAAATAAACTTTAGCCATTAGGCAAATTGGCGTAAACAGGATTTGTGAATAATGAGGGTTGGTTGACTCTGCTTTTTAATATTCCTCCTTAGGTTATAAATAAAAATATTTGCATATAAAGAAAATTAAAACAAGAGACAGTAAAGGGAAATAATAAAATTAATTCTCTTAGAATAGCATTACACACGCAAAAAATCAAAGTATTCGCAATAGCTGTAGTGATCATTTTGGAATGGCCCACAGGATGTATTTTTCTTTTTTTTTTTAAGATTTTATTTATTTATTTGAGAGAGAGAGCACATTCGTGCATGCACACGTGCATGTGAGCATGGAGGGAGGGCCAGAGGGAGAGGAAGAAGCAGACTCCACACTGATCAGGGAGTCAGATGTGGGCTCCATCCCAGGACTCCGGGATCATGACCTGAGCCGAAGGCAGACGCTTAACTGACGGAGCCACCCAGGCGCCCCTGGCCCACAGGATTTCTCTGAGAATAACTTAGATAAATGCCAGGGCTTCATTAATCTGTACTTTCATTATCGAAATTTTGGGGTAACAAATATAAAATATCAAATACCTGCATTGTGCCAGGTAAGATGTCCTTTTTGTTCACTGTTTCATTTAATATTTGATGCAAAAGGTTGAAGCTAGCATAGCTATCGTTCAATTAGGGAAAATTTTATACAGGTTAAATAACTTTTCTAAGATAACAAAACTAGAATGTGAGTGAGTGAGAATCATGAAAGCAATTATCTGCAACTCCAAGGCTCATGGTCTCTCCAGTACACCACACAGCTCCCTAGAGAAAATACTTTCCGGGACATATCATTCTTAATTAGATTTGTGTGTTTAACCGAATATCTAATTTGCTTGGGTGAAAGTTCTGTGAAAGCATGACCAAGGCTGTCTGGCCCAATATTGTATCTCTGGTTCCTAGTAGAGTGTCTGGCACAGACTAACAAGCTGTCAGTATTTGTTGATGTTATACATGAAAATAAATGAATTAATGATATCCTAGTTATAAAGATTAGCTTCCAAAAGCTTTTAGATAATTATATTATTCAGCTTCATTTTGTTGTTGTTTCTTTTTCTTTCCTTTTTTTTTTTTTTTGGCTAGGTACACTCTGGCCAAACTGAAAACCTAAATTTTATAATTAATGATTACTTGTGTTACTTTCAGGTTTTTAGGATATTTCTGTATGCAACACAGAGTTCTCTTTTGAGCCATTTCCTGCCATTACTATGCTCATTGATGACTCTTTATTCTACCTTCTAAGTCTACATTGTTGGCAAACCTCAGGCTGAACACTGTGCCCATTCTTAAACAGCCATCTGCATGTGCCAAGGAAAAATCGCAAAGAACAGAAAAAACCCTGTCAAGCTCTTATTCTTTGCCAATTTCGTCATTAGATTTTACTGTGTCCTATGAGTGCTAATATAAAGTGGGTATTCTGATAGCTTCACTTCTTCTCAATGGTTTGTGTTTTAAAGAAGCAGAAAGAACAGAGGCACAGAAAAAAGAAAACAAAAAAATATTCCACAGAACACAATCTCTAAACATATATCTTCATACTTAGGCTTAAATTTTGTTATGAATACTTAGACATATGTAGAAATATAACAGAGAATTATTACAATAGCTTTAATTTGGAGAAATTGGCACCAGAAAACTCTAAAAGAAGGAAAATTTGCTAAACAGCTTCTTATGTGAAGGTGTTTTACTAAAACACTACACAAGCAAATTGATGAAGTTTAATGAAAAACCAGTGTTTTATGTATATAGTATTATCCTTATAATAAATAACTTTTTCTTGTAATTCATAAAAGCACATGGCTACTAAGACATTCTTAGAAACACGTAGATTGTTTCTGGTTACATCTTTAAGAAAAGGATGTTTTGAGGGAGATAATTCTGCGAGCAGTGTCTTTTCATTTAGGCTTTCTGGCTTTAGGTATTAAAGTTTCTTAGAATTAACACTTTAATAATTGGGAAAAATCCTTATTGCTTATGGGAGCAGTGTCTTCAAATACTTCCCTTGGAGATGCGAGCTCTTCACGAGTAACTCAGAGGAAGCTGAAGGTGTTGAAGGAGAAACCAAGCAGACACTCTTCTGTTGGTTTACATTTGGGAGTTTTAAATAAGAGTTTATGCACTTGAAATCTGTGCAAGCAAAAGCAAAAGATTGAGAATAATTTATCTCGTCCAGTCCTCAGCACTAGATCAAACACCTGTAGAATGCTTATGTACATGTTTTGGTAAATTACAAAGAATTTATCTTGGACACTATATTTGGGGGAAATATTATTACCTGTATTTTGTGGAGCACATGACATTCTGCAGAGATTCTAAACAGGATTCTCTACTAATTTTCTTAATGAGACCTAAAATCCATACACCACTGAACCTATTAATCTTACATTATTTTTTCATCTTGTGCCAGTAAAATGTTTGGTATATAATAGGATCTCAATCCATGTTTGTTAAAAGAACAAGTACTTGCAGAAAGCATTTCTGCACAGTAGATGTCCCAATCCATATGAAATCTTTGGTCAGAGAATGCTTATTTCTTTACCATGTCTTTGTTTTTCACTTTTGTTTTCCATAAAGGAGAAGAAAATTCAGCTCCTTTTCTCAAGGGAGAAATGACATAGTAAACACTTACGGGCCACCTGTATACCCTTTCACTCCATCCTCCCGTTTAAGATGCTGAGTGGCTTATCTGATTTCTGAGCTTCAAAACTAGTGGTTCCCATTTTTGAAGTTGTGATTGCTATCAATGCATTCTGACTGTATTGCCCTTTCACCTTTGAAGTGTTCTCTCCTCCTCTGATTCTTATCCTCTGGCCCAAACTTCCAGGTTGGGTGGAGAGGTGAGTGTGCTCTGAAGGAAGAGTGTCATGTCATTCTTTGGCCTCTCTACCTGAGTTAAGTCAGGTTTGTGTGGGTCTGTTGGTTTCAGTTCCAAGGAGGATAGAAAACTCCATCATATCTTCTAATCTAGCTCTATAAGTGAGAATTGATAACTGTATATGAATTCCCATTTGCATGCTTGTGTCACCTATCATTTGACCAAACTTGAAAGGGAGAAAGAATGATTAATCAATGTGTTCAGACTGCAAACAATATTTAATACTATCTCATACTTGGGGTGCCTGGGTGGCTCAGTTGGCTAAGCATTCAACTCTTGATTTCAGCTCAGGTCATGATCTCAGGGCTATGAGATTGAGCCCCACATCCAGCTCCGTGCGGGGCAAGGAGCCTGCTTAAGATTCTGTCTCTCCTTCTTCCTGCCCTCCCCACACCTGCTCATGCTTACTCTCTTGCTCTAAAAAAAAAAAAAAAATAATAATAATAATAATAAATACTATCTCATACTTATTTAACATATGTCAGATTCTTCTAAACACTTTATGTGAATTAATACATTTAGTCCCCATTGTGGCCATTGGAAGTACATAGGATTGAGATGATAAAAACAGAGGCATGGAACGGTTAGGTAACTTTTCTAAGGTCACAGGGCTAGCACATGGCAGAACAAAGAATCATATCTAGATATTCCAGATTCAGAATACCTTAAAAATCATGTTATACTGCTTCTCTAACATTATCTGGTCTTATCTACTCATTGGCATTTAACTAGAAGTATCTTGAATTAGAAGTCTAAAGACCCAGGCTCTGGTTTCTTTGACTCTACTATGACCTTGAAGTTTTATTGTCTATTGTAATACTATACTTCTCTACAGGTTAAAAGAAAGTACTAGTTTAATGGAAAGGAATGATGAATTTGCCTTGGGATATATTTAATATAATGTCATGATGGAAGAATTCAACTGAATTGCAAACTCTTGCATTGGAGACATGGGCTAGAATTCTGTTTTTGAAATAAGTCTTTTGGGTTCATTTTTCTAAAAATGAAGACAGATATATATTCCTTCATTTATAAGAAAATGATAATTTGCAAGACTTTTTCTTTCACATCCACTATCACATATGCCAGTGATTCTGATTTCTATTTAATGGAATTTATAAAACAAGCTCAAAAAGGCTAAATCAGAGGTGTAAATCCACAAGTTTGAGCTCACTCACTCTAATTAGGGTCAAAGTGAGAAAATGTCTCAAAAGCTTGGGTGATATTATATTTTAATTTAATATAATTTAATATATTTTATTATTTTTAAACTGAAAAGTGCTGTGACATAAAAATGGAGTGGGAGCTATATATGGTAGAAAATTTGGGGACGCCTGGGTGGCTCAGATGGTTAAGCATCTGCCTTCGGCTCAGGTCACGATCCCAGGGTCTTGGGATCGAGCCCCACATCAGGCTCTCTGCTCAGCACGGAGTCTGCTTCTCCCTCTTCCTCTGCCTGCCACTCTACCTGCTTGTGCTCGCTCTCTCTCTCTCCGACAAATAAATAAATGAAATCTTAAAAAAAATGAGAAAATTTTATAACCATATAAAAATATAATAAGAAATATAAAAACAAGAAGAATGTTGCTTCTTTAGCCATTCACTTGCATAAGCATACTTTCTTTGAATCACGAATTTAGCTTTCAATTTAGTTTTTTCTCTTATACAAGGAAAAATAGATGTAAGCGCTTTCTGCATAACAAGGCTGTCAGATTCCAGTGAACTCTTTCAACAATATCATATTAGTGGTAATAGCTAAAATTGATTGCAGTTTATGTGATAGGCTCTATGGTTATTGTTTTCCATGCATCCTTGAACTTCATCTTTAGACAGATTTAATAAAGTAGTTTCCAGGCTGGTCTAGAGGAGGCAGAATTGCTGAGTAACTAGGAATTCGAAGAAACTAAGAGCCAAACTACATGGCTCTGCTCCATCAGTAAATTTTAGGTGATCTTGGGCAATTGATGTCACCTCTCTGGTCCCCATTTTCTTATCTCTGAAGAGGAAAGAATAATTGAGCTTATAAGATTGATTGTTTTGAATATTTGAACAATGCCTGGGAAAGAGAATCCTTCAGTGAATATAAGCTGCAAATGTCACTTTAAATATGAAGGACCAAGGTTTAGAAGCAATGAAGGTCCAAAGCTAGCTAGATAAGTAATCCATATTTGAGACATTCCTTAAAATAAATGTCTTTTCCAGCCTCCTAGGCCTTGACACTTACAAGCTCATTTGGATGCTTACATTTTCATCCTCCCTAATAAGGTCTGGTGCCCCTGTTTTTTCTATCGGTTCATTTTCTATCTGTAGTGAGACTATTAGCCTCTCCTCCAGGCTTTGGAACTCCTTGCCTTCACCCCACAGACCCTGGATATAGCCACAACAACAATCACAGCATTAATTGTGTGATTCTTCTGGGCAAGGTCATGTATTAAGTGCTTTAAGTATTTTAATTTCATTTACTCTTAAAAATAGCACTGTAGGTTGGATATTATTATACCCATTTTGAAGATGTGGAATCAGAGGTACAATGTATTAGTAACTTGCCATAGGTCACACAGCTTGTAAATTCCCCCTGGGATTTGAACTCAGACCTTCTGAATCCTGAGACAAATATGTCAGCCTCTGTATTACAGAGCTGCTCTGGAACACTACGTTGATAGGGACGTTCTTTAAGTACTTGTGAGTCTATAATACTTGGTTTTTGACTGCTTGTTTGGTTCATACAGCTTATGTAACATGGTCATCAGTGTCAAAATAGAGAGCTTGCCCTTAGGAAGCAAGGAACATCAGCATTCCTTAGAAGTGCTGAAAAGCACAGCACAAACAGATATGCTAAATCTGCACAACCCTAAAGTAATAGCTCAGCTAATGGGAAACATGAAGCTATAAGCTAATATAATAATGGGTTTGGAGAAAAGTTAGAAAAATGCCTTCTTAGGAATTTTTTTTGAATTTTTGTTAGATCTGAAGGGTTGATACGATATTCAGCAGAATACTCCTTCTTTGCTATTTAGTATGCAGCAGTTTGCAAATTATTAGTTTTCTTTGCTGATGCTTCTAATTTAGTTGCATTTGTTAGCTTGTTATGTTAAAGCACCTTTCTAGAGAATAACTCTTTGTGAAAGCACTAACCTAATTAAAATAACCAGGTTCTACTGCTGGCTCTGATATTTTCCAGGGTTTGACCTTGGATAAAATACACATTCTTTAGACCATTAGTAGACTTGTCTCTAAAATAATGGAATTGGAAGTAATTATCAAGACACCTGAATTTTTCAATCTATATCTGGTCACTTAAGAATTCTTTAAAATAGACAATTTTTTAATGGGTATATGTAGAAGGCATCTTTGTTTTCTGTCCAGTACTCATCACCTTTCTTTGGGTAATATGTTGATTTCTCCCTGATGTGCCCCCTCTGCCTCCATCCTACACTAAGCTCATTTACTTTCAGTGGAGCTAGGGTAATGCTATGGTTCAAACTGGGCCCTTTTAGCATTATGTTACTTGACCACAGTGACTCATCATGTTTTACTTTTGTATATGATAATGATGATAATGGAAAGGCTGCAGCAATGGCAACATAAGCAGACACTTCTGGCCATGGGGAATTGGACGTGGGACTCACCATGTAATTGACTTGGTATTTTTCTTGCAATTTAGTCACCTATAAAGCCCAGTATTTTTTTAGATTTCTGTTCATTCCAGAAATAGGAAAATTTGGATGTACTGTGTTTCTAATAGAGCCACTTCACCAATGCTGGAGGGGAGAAAACAGAAGTTAAGCAAACAATAATACAAAAAAGAGGTATCATGTATTGAGCACTTACATGTGCTAAGCAATGTTCTCAACACATTTCATGTATTATCCTACTATATTTAAAAGTAACAAAGTAAGATGGCTCTTCTATTTCCACCAAGTGGACATAATTACTCTGCTTATTAACCTTGGCTTTTTGAGCCGGAAGAAGAAATAGACTATAATGAGTAAGGTATTTGCCATAAAGGAAATGGCATTTCCTCATTCCTTAATGAGGAAACGGAGAGCCATATTGTGTCTTAAGAAGGAATATTAAGTGTGATGCATTAAAAGGAAATAAAGAATGAAAAAGTAAGTTGGGTTCAGAATGTGAAAGTCTAAATTAAGGAATTTAGATTTCATTCTGTAAGAAGAAAGAAACCAACATAACTTTTTTTTTTTTAAGATTTTATTTATTTATATGACAGAGAGAGACAGCGAGAACAGGAACACAAGCACGGGGAGTGGGAGAGGGAGAAGCAGGCTCCTGGCCGAGCAGGGAGCCCAATGCGGGGCTCGATCCCAGGACCCTGGGATCATGACCTGAGCCGAAGGCAGACGCTTAACAACTGAGCCACCCAGGCGCCCCACCAACATAACTTTTTAAGCAGTATCCTAACATTACAGGATTTGGGGAGGGAGGGAACTCGTTGTAAGAAGTGTGTAGAAATGGACTGGGTGGGCTGCATCCCATTTGTCTTCAGTATAATGGAGTTAGTAGCTTGTTCTATCTTACTGTTTGTTTTATAAGTTAAGCAAAAGAAAAAAATAAATTCATATAGTACTATAAAATATGTATTATTAGTATTAAAATGAAGGATTTAGACAGTCTTGACACTTTCATCAGTCTTGTGGTTGTCAATAGTAATTAAGATAAACTTTTCTCAAGATTGAAAAATATGTAATAAAGGTAAAGCTTTGCTTTCTTCAGTTAACCATAATGGGGGAAACCAGAGAGGAATTAAAAAAAAAAAAAAAAAAAGATGCAAGGGGTGCCTGAATGGCTCAGTGGGTTAAGGGCCTGCCTTCGGCTCAGGTCATTATCCCAGGATCCCGGGATCAAGCCCTTGTCAGGCTCCCTGCGCCCTCTCTCTCTGCCCCTACCTGCCCTTCCCACTCATGTTCTTTTTCTCGCTCTCGCTCTCTCTCAAACAAAATAATAAAATCTTTTTTAAAAAGATGCAAGAGTTGATAGTTGATAGTTTTTACATTCTGTTAATAAAGGAAAACTAAACAACAGAATTGGTGTTACAAATCTAGTTAGGAGAGAAGCTAAAAGAGACATACTCATTGATAAGATAAATAACTATGACAGGGATCGATTTCTTGCCTCTCAGCTGTGCTATTTCTCAGTTGCCCGCTGAACTAATGTTAAGCTTTAGCAGCAGCGTGCTTTGCCAGACGAGATGCTGGAGGAGGAAGGGGCTTTGTCTTCCTGGTTCTGATGTGTTCCTCTTAGCCTACAGCTCCTGGGCAAGTAAGGAGGGAACACTATCCTGGGTGTTTTCTCTCAACCATTCGGGTAGTGACTGTCTTAATCAGTCCAGGCTGCCTTGACAGACTACCATAGACTGGGTGGCTTAATCAAGAGAAATTTTATTTCTCACAGTGCTGGCTGCTGGAAGTTTGAAATCAGGGTGCCAGCATGGTCAAAAGTGACTGGTTGGATTTCTCATTACCCTTTTCTTATACCATAGCACTTTTTCATTTACTGTTTTGTTTTATTTTAAGTGTTTATTTTTGTCCTGGTATGATAAATAGAGAAAGAATAAAGCCTAGAAGAAGTTTTCTTTAACTAGAAAAGGAACGACAAATTGGGCCATTCTAAAAACTTCTGGGTTGAGAGAAGGAGAATGATACATGATGATTCCAAAGCGGACAGTTTCATGATTGACTCTGTCATAAGTGAACAACTTAAAAAAAATTTTTTTTTAAGATTTTATTTTTTTATCTGAGAGAGAGAGAGTGAGAGACAGAGCACAAGCCGGGGAGAGAGGCAGAGGGAAAGGGAGAAGCAGACTCCCAGCTGAGCACAGAGCCTGATATGGGGCTTGATCCCAGGACCCCTGGGATCATGACCTGAGCCGAAGGCAGATGCTTAACCGACTGAGCCACCCAGGTGCCCTAAAAAATTTTTTCTTTACAAATACTGAAATCATGTGAAAATTAAAGATTCAATAGCAGCAATAATTTGAAATAACTTATATTTAAGTATCAGAAGTCAGGGATAGTGTAGAAAATTCCTATGTAAAATTAAAAAATTGCATTTGATTACTTTGGGTTCTTTCCAATAATAAGTACTTTAAGTTTATAATGCCTTTTGTTCTTATTTATAATATTATTATTTTTAATTTATTATCAAGAGTCTGCAAATGCTATACAGTTGCATGTGAAGTTATACATAACTATACATTATAGTAATTCTAATATGTAATGTAAAAATTAAAAGCCATTACATACTTTTAAACTTCTAAGTATGGAATATTTAAACATACTAATTTATAAAATCTGAATCGTATATTTACATTCTAGAATGATTTTTCTTTTCAAAAACGTGGCTTTAAAAAGCATTATCTATTCTGATACCTTTCTAGTGAAATCAAAATAGTTTAATATATGTGGACATGTTAATACATAAGTGCTGAAAATTGCAGTGGAATAAATGAGTTTGAATTCATTGTTATCTGCCAACCAAATTTTTCACATCTAACCTAATATAAAGAGGCTGTAAATGTAATATTCTTTAACTCTCCATATTTCAGCTTTAGCAACCTACGTGTGGAGAAATATCTAATATTAGCTTTTCTATTTACTGTGTAGTTGGTTGCTGTTTTTTTTTAAATAAGAATTGTACCTGCATTTTTTTCTTCAATTGAGGTACTATGAAATGTTTTCATAAGCTCCCATTTAAAAGTATTTTCTTATTGAGTAATTGCAATATAATGGCCTGCAATTGCATTAAGCATTTGGAATGAATAGGAAAGAATTGAGTGAAAGCGAAATGAATCCATTAAGTCTCTGTGGAATAGAGACAGGTCAACAGACAGAAGCCCTAACTGAAAATATGTATTTATGTAACTATACAACATGTTTATTCCTAAACTTTCTAGGTAAGTCCAAAAGTGAGGTTAACTTTATACAACCTAAAAGATTATCCCCAGATTCCATGGGAAGATTAATGTTTGTGTCATGATAGTCCCCTAGAGGAAAGTTATAGTGTCCCCATCCAGTGTGACTCTGCTGGCTTAATATTCTGGAGGGAGAGGAGAATAAAGTCGTGGAGATGCTTGTGAATCCACAAATCGACCCTGTCATTAGAGGTCAATCCATACAACACTTTATCAGATATAATCTAGTTCTAGTATGTCATTCTCCTAGGGCAGAGGGAATGAAAGAGACTAGGGGCAATTTTACTCATGCCTTAGGGGAAGAACAAGAAAGAAATATTTTTGAATTCTACGGTTGTTCTTTATTAAAATGGTAAAAACAATACTACCTTGTAATGTTGTAATGTTTAGAATATATTAAATACCTTATCTCGGTTTCAGCACAGATGAAGTTTCTTCATTTAATCCTTCATGCCCTCAAGCCCAGCATTTAAATTTTTCATAAAACATTTTGGTCAGATTCTGGGCTTTAACAGGTTCTAGTGCCACAATTCCTCCTGGAGTTTTTCTATATTTAGTGTTTAGACAACCCTAGATTGTTGACCTAAAACAAACACGCTTACCACTCCACATGCAAATACTAAGCAACCACTTTAAATATATGTCATTTCCCATCTCCAAATTGTTTGGTAACCCTGGTAATGGTAACCAATGTATTTGAATAAATGAATATACCAACCACATCCAAGTTGTTTACCTTGTGGAAAAATGATACCGAACGTCTTCTATCTTATATTTTCTGGAGTCAGATAGATATTATAAAACCTGGCAAGGATATACTCATAACTTTTCTTTTTTGATCTCTATCGATAACATTGGAGATATAACATTTGTCACTAGCCTGTATTTTCATTTTTAGTCTTTTGCACAGAAAATACAAGATTGAATGTGTCTGGACATTTATTTTTTTTTTTTCATATTACAATGTGCACTTTTGGGTGATTTTTAAATTTCTTTAGACCTTCTCCAAAACTCTCATTTTTATTTTCAAATGTTAGTAGACAATTTTTAATTCAAGAAACATTTATTGGTAGACACAATATGGTGTATCCTACAGAGATAAAATGTTGAATAAGATATAATCTTCATCCTTACAAACACTGGATATAAAGATAAATATATTTTGACCTTTTTATTTTTTTATTTTTATTTTTTTAAGATTTTATTTATTTATTTGAGACAGAGAGAGAGAGCATGTGCACAAACGGGGGGAGAGGCAGAGGGGAGAAGCATGCTCCCCACTGAGTAGGGAGCCCAATATCCTGGGGCTCAGTCCCAGGACTCTGGGATCATGACCTGAGTGGAAGACAGGACTGGGCTACCCAGCTGAAACTATTTTGACCTTTTTAATTTTGCAAGACATTATTCAGACATCAAGTATTAAAATAATGCTTTTGTAAATTTTTGAAATTTAGTAAAACCTCTCAAACTCTTTTTAAGTTGTGGGCAGTTAAAAATATAGACTCTTCTTACTCTGACATAGTCATATGGCATTTTCTCTCATCCAGATTGGAATATTAAAGGTAGTTCTAGTATAAATTAGCATACTTTTATTTTTCATATGCTCCTTGTTTAGTTGGGCTTCAAATCTACCAAAATATTCAATAGAATACACAGGATTAGTGTTTTTCTTAGCTCTTCCAAATTCTTTAGTTATTACATGCATAGTAATAACCACCTTGAAGCGGCTCATTCACTGGAGCCAGCTGCTAGGGTCAAGTCCTAAATACAGCTTAAACAGCAGGCTCCAATCTGATGAAACCTGACCGGAAATCGTGGAGCAAACAGAAGCCCAGCAGTTGTTCATATTTAAGATTCAGCAGGCACACAAAGCTGAAAGCGCCTCTTCTGCTTTGACATTATCTATAGGTCCAATCCGCAATATGCTGATTCTATCGTAATACAGAAAATTGGTTAATTCCCTCTGGAAATTAGCAATAAAAAAAAAAAGTCTCTCCTTGAATTGCTCTTGCTTCTTCTTTTGATTGGTTGATGCTATCTTTCCTTTACCTGAGGATAAAAGGAACATTTTTTTTTTAAGCATGTCCATTTATAAAACATCTGCACAGTTTCTGTATGTTTTCAAGGCACAGGATGAGAACTGATATGTGTAAGTGAAGTAAGGTAGGTATTCTCCAAATTTAACTAGAATAGTCTCAAAGAATTCATGAAGATTTTTGATTAATTCTTGTAGTCATAGCCTTTTTTATGATATGTGGTGTTTGGCATTTGACTTAGAGATGTTTTTAAGTGCAGGGCACAGACTTTTGAATGCTCTGAATAATTACCTCCTGCTTCTTGGATACGTTGATGCATCATCCCTCTCTACCTTAATATGGGAGATGTGCGCAAACACACACATGATACGGTATCCCGACTATGTTACTTGTTAGTTAGAATAGGATATAATATAGGCAACCATTCACATGAGAACTCATTATGGAAAAACATAGAGAGATATCTTTCATGATAATTCTGAAGGTGACAATTTTGAGATTTGTGTGTTGCTCAGTGTACCCTACGCTGGCTACTTCCTCTGGCTTTTGCAAATGGGCTTAGATGGTATCATTAAATGTGCCGCAATATATGTAATTACTGTAACCTTTAAAATTGGGATTAAATCAGTCTTGTGATGTAAGTGCACTGATGAATCTCTCTATTTAAAGGAACAATGAAAGAGCTTCTTTCCATATAGATCATTTAGAAATATGATGAATCTTCTTTTTTTTTCTGTTTTAAACCTAATGCATATAATTTTCTTATTAATGTATTTGGTTACTGCTATTCCGTTTGTCTTTCATACCAGATATAAAGTTTTCTTATCTTCTTCCCTTTTCCCAGGGTAAGAATCACTACATCTTAAGCTGCCTTGCTCACAAAGCCCAATGCTGCACCACCAGCCAATTTAGATGTGGATTTAATGAATGTTTTTGATTAAGATAATGATACTTATCTAGTTACTATTTACAGACCATTTAGCAACAGTGATCACTTTTCAAATCTCCAGCATACCTTGTGGGTTGTATGCAAATTTGAAAAAGATAAGTGCAATTTTTAAAAACTATTTTGATCTTAACCTTTATGGCTTGACTGCCCTCTTCACTGATTCTGGAGCCATTTCCCAGTCTTGGATGTCACCTAAAGTTTATATTAGATGAGTTTACAGAGTTTTGAGCTCAATTTTCTTCTCACTGAGCAATTTCTTCTTCCTTTATTCTCACTAGCTTTGAATTAGAAGCTCATGACCATAGGGTAGAGAAAATAGAAGTTTCTTCCAGTGGCTTAAACATAAATTTTATCTATTGTCACCATTTCAAGTAGTCATGCTTAGTACATTAGACAGTGTTCACCGAGGTTAGTTTTATTTTTTTTTCCTATTAAATAATGGGTTTCTAGTGAACCTGTTTCAGTGACTTGGTAAAACCTTAACTATCTGCCTCTATTAATCAAATTTATGCATATTACTCTCTTATAATAATGGGGATGTAAAGTCTAGAATGTGCTGTTGTTATTCCAATAGATCGTCATTCAGATATAATAGAAATAAATCTTCAAAGTAATAAAATCCTCCTCTACTATCACAACAGTTTCACGATTATCTGTCAAATATTTACTCTGAACCTTATGCACATCATTCCAGCTAAGACAATCCTCTTATTTACTTATGAAGTAGATATTTTATAGAGGTTTAAAAGTTTGAGTAATGGGCAAATTAAAGCTATAAAATGACAGCCTTGGCATTTAAGTCCAGGTCTGTAGAAATCCAAATGTAATTCTCCTAGCCTCTACATTTTACCCTGTATTTGAACATGGGGCAAAAGTGTGAACAGAAAAAAGTTTCACATAACTGGTAGCTAAGCTTTAAAATGCATTTTTAGAGAGCTCTAATTATCTAATGCCATTCTTTCTGACTGGCTATTGCTTGAGAGTGACTAGAGGCAACCGTGAAATTTGGGAAGTAAAAAAATTCTGTCCACACATTTCTTAAACTCAACCCAGTGAGAACCTATTGTCGGAAACAGTAATGTCTGGCTAGGCAGTCTTAATTCTTCAAGTAACGCGGATTTGGGATTGTAGAGATAGGAGTTTGAGAGAGAACATGGAAAACTTCCAGTCTATTAGAGTTGAAGCTTACCTTAAGCAATGTATCCTTTCTCTAATAATAATGCAAAATTAATATGGATTCCTAATTATGTTTGGAAAATTAAAATTATGTATAATAGCCTAGCATATAATTACAATCTTTTCAACATCAGAATCAATTTCATAGCATTATACCTAAATTTTAGTCAATACTTTTCCATAAAAATCCCTATACACATGTCCTGAATAACATGAGGACCAACTTCTGATCTTAGTGAAATGTATTATTCACAAGTAAAGTATGGATAATTTAAAATTTGTTGATTCTATACTAAATAGTTAAGGGAATTTCACCCTTCACAGATAATGCCCCAAACTTTTCCCCTAACATGCGAGAAATTATTTTTAGGAAAAAAAATATTGTAAGCAAATCTTAAATTTTCATTTCATTCATGAAGTTCCATATCTATCTAGTCCCGCTCTACTTTTCCCCAGGGATATAAGTCTTCCTTTTATTTCACCCACCATCGACATTTTTTACCATTATACTGATGTGAATTTTGTCAAGAAGATACAACTCTTAAATGGGACTTACCTAAAAGCTAAGATAAACTAAGGTAAGACAAATAAAAATAATACAATATTGATCATTAAAAAAAAATAAAACAAACCTCCTGAATAAATATGGTCAGTGAGCAAAATTTGTAAAATATATAAAAGTAAAAATTGTTAGCTTAAAATCCAACCAAAATCCCTTTTAAAAAAAGGGAAAATTGACATTATTGGCCATAATGTGTTAGACCTGGATTCAGATCCAGGCTGTCTGATCCTCTAGTCTAGTCTCCTGACTGTTATCTGGCTACCACTGTTAATTTTCTGTATGATATCAACTCTCTCAATCACTCTAAGATTAATTTTCCCTTTCTACATCCTTAATTGATAATTTCAAATTGGTTTTGCTCATATATGCAAATACTTTGCTCAGAAGATCCAAGCTACCTTTTTGTTCCACTTCTTTAATAGAGATTTTTAATGAAATGTTTATACTGAAGACATTAATACTTGTATAAATGTTTATTGGGAAAGAATGTATATTTTCTTGTTTTTAAGTTTTGTTTAGGAAGTTTTTAACAGGTAGACATTTAAATTTTATGATCACATATGTAAATAATTTCCTTTGCAATGTTTTCATTGCTTTAAGAATGAAATGAAACTCCTCATTCCAATGATTACATGTATATATAGTCATCACAGTTTTCTCTTTATTTTGATTCTTTTCTATTGCATCTTTTATTTCATTATTTTGTTTGTAATGTTGTGAGGTATATCATTTGAGCTGAGGATCCAAAACTTACTTTTTGTTCAAATAGAAATTGATTTAATATCATCTGTGATATCCTGTTTCTCTTGTTAGATTTTAATAATATGAGAATCTGTTATAGAAAACTTTATAATACTTAAGTCATCTTAGTCCTGTGTTTTTGCTTATTACAGCTTATTGATATGTTTTAATATCTAATAAGCAAAATGTTTTCTTTAGCCTAACTTTTAAATTTTTAATAGCCATTTTTTTTTTCTGGAAAAAAATATACAGTCCTCTATCAAAGAGAGACACAATCCCTCGACAGTTCAGTCCTCTGAGAAAAAGACACCAAGATGGAATTAAGCACACAGAGTATTTATTTGGGGAAGTGCTTGTGAATGATAGAGAGAAAGCAGCAGTAGGTGGAGAGTCTTCAGACGGCAGCGCAGTTCTGGTACTTGTGAAAGGAGAGAGAAATGGAGGAAGGATTTGGTAGAAAGAATTGTAGGTCACAGTGCAGCTCTGACCAAGTTCTGGTCAGACCAAGAGGGAGATACAGAGCAAATGTTTCCCATTGCAGGAGGCCCACATTGGCCTGGAACAGCCTGGTTCTAGTACCCTAGCTGTGCTCAGCCGTGACCTGGAAACAGCCCAGGCAATGAGTGAGTTCACAGTTAAGACCGTGGCAGATTATGAAGGGACAGTGGCTGGAAGGTGGAAGATAACTACACTCTTCAGAGCAGTTTCTATCTTGAAGAAAGACCTGAGTGGTGTATTCCAATGGCTGCACCATCACCCTTTTTTCAATTCCTTTGACTTTCCACCATTCTCCATAACAAATGGCTGTACTTGCATCCATATTTTTCTTTCTTTATCCTGATACTCAAAGGATGTCCTTTTTACTGTTGAATGGCAATTCTTCCACTTGTTCTGTGAAAGTCTTGTGTATATCACCATGGATGTGGCTCTTTAAAATATTACTTTCCTTTTATTTCCCCCAGATATTTATTTTTTTCCCTCTACTTACTCTTTCTGGTAAGTACATAAATACCCCAAGGATTAATAATGACAGCAAAATAAAAATAAAACATCATCTCCTTTCAAAACCCCCTCTAACTGCATATTGTTGATTTTCACATTCTACTTTCCTTTTACCTGCGACTTACAGCCAAATTTCTTGCAAGACTTACATTCATCCTTTCTCCTTTCTCTACTTTTTATTATTCTTTATCCCACTGTACCGTTTCTGCCCCTGCTATTCCCTTAAAACTTTTCTTCCAAAATCACCTATGACATGAATTGCATTACCACCTTTCCTCTCTTTATGCTTTTTGATTTGTCAAGTTCAGTCCATTGTATTTTCTAAATATCTCCTGAATATATTCAAGATAAATATATACATATTTCTCTACTTGTTTATATGTGTGTTTGTCAATGCACACACACACACACGCACACACACACACATCCCTTCATTCCTATTGCTATTTCCAAATTATTTTTACCTCCTACATGGATTACTGCAAAAGCTACTAACAGGAGCATCTTGAAATGGTATTAAAGTTGTTGAAAGACATAATTGAGGCAATATTTGAATAAACAAAAATGAGAGATAAATACATAGTAAAATGTTTCTGGTGAAATTAGGGAGTTGAGAAACAGGATTGCTTCAGAGAAGGAAGAAATTATCTAACATAAGAGAATGATGGAGACTTTGGTATCAGGAAGTTTATAGTGTTCTGATTTGATGACTTTTATTTTATTTGGAGTCACTGTTTTAGGATTGTTGATAGGTTTCAAATTGCTAGTGTGCAATGGATAAAAGTGAGAGTTCATGGGGGTTGATAACCTATACTATGTTTGCTCTCTATTGTTTACATGTGACTTTTTCTAAGAAAATTGGGCTTGGCACAGATGAGAAGAAATCCAATGGTTGACTTTTTTGAGTTTGTTTTTTTAACCTCTTCTTGGGGCATTTATATTTCTAGCCTTCTAATACTGGAATGCATGCTTTATCAATGGATTATGTCAATAATCCTTTAACTGGTCCTTCTTTTCTATTCATCTTCTTCTAATTCATCAACATAGCAAACACAGATTGTATAGAGCCTTATAAACCATACTCCTCTTCTGCTTAAAATTTTCAAATGTTTTTGTTTCACTTATAAAATGATCAGACTCTTTAACAAGGCTCACAAGACCCCACATAAACTGGTATCTGATTACTTTTCAACAACATATTCCAACTTCTCTCTTACATCAATTAAGCAATATGTTCCTTCTTTCTCTTTTTTTCCAAAGTCCCCATATATGTAGCTCTTTATCAGCCCTTTCAAATATCATCTACTTGGGAAGGGCATCCCAGACCATCTTGTTCTACCCATTCTTTATGACCTTGTCCTGTTTATTATTTTACAAAATTTATCATAACGAATTATAACTCATGTTTTTCATTATCTACCTACTTACTATAATGTAAATTTCAAAAGAACAAGATTTTGTTCACCACCGTATTTCTAAAACCTAAATTTGAAAATGTTGAATGAATTATGACAATATTATCAGGATCTCAAGTGCATCTCTGCAAATAAGAAAAAATTATCTACAGACATTTTTATGTCATGAACTTTATATTTAGTGTTTTAAGTAGTTGTTATAGTAGTTTTGCAAGAAAGGTACTATTATTTACAGTTTCTAAATTAAGAAATTAACACTTAGAAAAAAATGTAATTTCTTTTTTGTCACATAGCTAACTAGTCACAGAGAAAGGATATAACCCCAAATCTAACCACGAATTTAGCACTTTTTGAACCATACTGACTTGGATCTAAGCATGCAGTTATTGCATGTGAAATTAACACTGTCTTTATTACTAGATGGCAAAGCAGAAAGGGGTGAGAGATTTCTATTTGAGCTATTAATGACCATTAGCTACTTTACAGTTAGCCTAATTTATTCAAAGGATAGAAAACATTGAAATTTAGTTTTTATTGTTTACCCAGTGACTTATAGCATCGTAGTTAAAATGGCAATTCAGTGTAAATTATTTTGTCTATAAGAAACTAGTGAGAGAACTTCAACCAATAATTTTGTTTAATATAGAATGCTTTCATATATTTTTTCTTTTTATACTGTTTTGAAGCATGTTTGTTCACAAACACATACACAGACACACACAGACACACACACACCCCATCCCTAATACCTTCCTTAAATGCAATGTTTTGTTTTGTTTTAATTTCTGAAAAAGTAGAGCTTTGTAGTTCTTAAATGTACAAAAATACAAAGAATGGGTTTTTTTTTTACTATAATTTTGCTCCTGTGACATGCACATTATTCTATAACCTTTGTGTTATGTTTATAGTTAGCATTATTCACAGTCATTAAGAATGTTTGTTAACTAAAAATTGCAGCTAAATTATAAGTCACTTTAAGGGGGTGCTTTTTATAAACAGTAATGAAAGGCTTGTGAAGACAATTCAGGGATATGCATTCTGTATAAACACTTAGTGTTGGTACAAACTTCCATCATAATATAATGGTCTGCTAAAGTGTAAACCTACAATTAAGATGACATTATTGGTCAATGAGGACAAATAGTTATAGCCTTAACTCTAGTTTATTCTATTTATAAGCCTGTAATTTATGTCATTTAGAAGTTTTCCTTTGATTTGGATCTGTATCTCTGTTTAGGTATAAAGATAACCAGTTAACCATAATACACTAATTTCTAAAATCTAAATTTCTTTTTTTTTTAAAGATTTTATTTATTTATTTGAGAGAGAGAGAATGAGAGAGAGCACATGAGAGGGGGAAGGGTCAGAGGGAGAAGCAGAGTCCCTGCCGAGCAGGGAGCCCGATGCGGGACTCGATCCAGGGACTCCAGGATCATGACCTGAGCCGAAGGCAGCTGCTTAACCAACTGAGCCACCCAGGTGCCCTAAAACCTAAATTTCTTGATATCAGAGTAGACCTTATCCCGTAATAAGTAGTTTCACCTCGGAAAAACTTTCATTATTCTTCTTTTCTAAATCTCATGCACACACATACAAGCCAAAATATCTTAGATAAGGGGCGCCTGGGTGGCTCAGTCGTTAAGCGACTGCCTTCGACTCAGGTCATGATCCCAGGGTCCTAGGATCGAGCCCCGTATCAGGCTCCCTGCTCCGCAGGAAACCTGCTTCTCCCTCTTCCACTCCCCCCTGCTTGTGTTCCTGCTCTCGCTATCTCTCGTCTGTCAAATAAATAAATAAAATCTTAAAAAAAAATCCTAGATAAAATTATGACATAGATAAAGTGTGTTGTTAAAAACAGAAGGAATAATATACATTATATATTATACATATTATATATTTTACATATATATGTAATGTGTTTATATGTATTATGTATATATATTATGTTGCTTAAAATCCAAGTTTCCAAGAGATAGATTCAAGATGTCCCAGTTTAGGTGATATTTCTATTTGTATTCAGTCACCTGCATCCAGGGAAGTAGAATCATAGAAAAAAACTACATGGATACAAGGAACCAAACCTGTAGGTGGGGAATTCTTGGTAAAGAAGTCTGGAGTGACGCTCAAACTGGTGCCCAATGCAATTTCCTACTATATGCTATAACATATTAGCCAGCACGTTTTGATATCCTGAGATAACTTGACTCGCATCTTCTCATATTCTACATGCAATTTCAGAGAAGAGAAGTGATATTCCAGGAAGTCGTCAAAGTTTTAAATTTTACTGTATGTGAATTATACCATAATAAAACTGGTATTCCCATCCCCAATATACATTTATTTTATACACCCATTTATTATTCTTTTACTTTGTTATTAATATTTTCTACAAGCATAATGCTCTACCTCTCACATTTATTTATTTATTTTTAAAGATTTATGTATTTATTCGAGAAAGAGTGCACATGAGCGCTCAGGACGAGGGGCAGAGGCAGAGAAAGAGAATCTCAAGCCGACTCCGAGCTGAGTGCAGAGCCAGTTGCAGGGCTGGATTTCCTCACCCTGAGATCACGGCCTGAGCCAAAACCAAGAGTCTGTGGCTCAACCAGCTATGCCACCCAGGCGCCCCTACCTCTCACATTTAAATATGCAATTTACATATAATTGCTTTTCTCTATGTGTATAGTATGAGTTATGTATCAATGAATATATATTCCATATTATTGTGAAAATTTTCCTACTGTTTTGAAATGTCATTTTTGACATAAATTAAATGTCGTGGTCCATTAATTATGTAGGTTCTCCTTGCACCAATTGAACAGACTCTTAATTACCAAAGCTTTAAAATTGATCTTGATATTTCAGTTTTATCCATTATATTATAAACTGCTGCTTTTAAAAACTACTTTGAAGATAAATTTGTCCAAGATTTGATTGGTAGGATCACCTTTTTGCCAGTTTCAGTGTCTTTTGAACATTTTTATTCATTCTTTAGGCAAGATGATGTTTCAGCATCATCTTGTTCTTTCCCTTTCCTAGTTTTGAAATGAGTCAATTCTCCAAGGAATTCTAGTCTCTTTTAGTGAAGAATTGTTTTTATTTCCTGAGATTAAGAATTCCTCATATCAGTGAGGTCATATGATACATGTCTTTCTCTGATTGACTTATTTCGCTCAGCATAAACAAACTGAGGGTTCTAGAGGGGAGAGGGGTGGGGGGATGGGTTAGCCTGGTGATGGGTATTAAAGAGGGCACGTTCTGCATGGAGCACTGGGTGTTATACGCAAACAATGAATCATGGAACACTACATCAAAAACTAATGATGTAATGTATTGTGATTAACATAACAATAAAAATTTAAAAAAAAGAATTGTTTTTAAACACCAAGATCTAGGTGCTAGATATGTTCATGTTGGTCACCACATAAAGACTAGACCCAGCGCCCTGTGAGCTCTGAACTCTAATTACTTTCCTTTTTGGACTGAAACTAATGAAAGCTTTATTGAGCTTCTTAACCACTTAACCACCACTTTTCTGTTTCAGGCTTTCAGTTCTTATTTATGAATGAGTCAACAATTGGCTTCTCCAAGTACTATTTAAAATGAAAGGAGATGCAATAGTTACTGTTACTTGGCTTTTACTGCACTTTGAAAAGAACAGGAGTACTTCCTTTCTAGGATTGTGTGTGTGTGTGTGTGTGTGTGCGTTTGCTTGTGCTTGTGTCTGTGTGCATCCATAGACTAGTTAGTGGTCGAAGTTATGGCTACTCAGAGATGGGAGGGGAAGAGGGATTGATTTGTTAATCTTTGCTCTGTGTATTTGATAATGTCAGGAATTCCTTTAGAGGAACAAACACTATCAATACTTCAGTTAAAGTTAAATGACTCGGGGGCGCCTGGGTGGCTCAGTCGTTAAGCGTCTGCCTTCGGCTCAGGTCATGATCCCAGGGTCCTGGGATTGAGCCCCACGTCGGGCTCCCTGCTCCACGGGAAGCCTGCTTCTCCCTCTCCCATTCCCCCTGCTTGTGTTCCCTCTCTCTGTCACATAAATAAATAAATAAAATCTTTGCAAAAAAAAAAGTTAAATGATTTGAAGAGACCTGAGTTCCCATGTTTGTTTTGCTGATGATCAGCTGTGTCTCCTTGGCAACTACTGTCTTATGAGAATGGTAATAATATCAACTTCCCAGAGCAACATCTACACGTTAAATTAAAATACGCTTATTTCCAAGTTGACTTAATTTCATTCAAAGTCATTGATTAGAAAGGGGAAGGAAATAATCCAAGAGTGTTTGTAACTGCAGTTGGAATTTAAGTTGTGAAACAAATTGCATGGGAGGAAAATTTAAAGTACTCTGAAAATTAGTCCTTCTTACTTGAATATTTTTGCCAAAGGTCAGCTTGGATTCTATGTGCGTTCTATGTGGTTCTTATCTGGTTTTGTTATCAGGATACTGCTGGCCTTGTAAAATATATTTGCAAATGTTCCCACCTCTCTTATTTTTGTAAGAATTTGAGAAGAATTGGTGTTAATTCTTTGAATGTTTGGTAGAATTCACCAGTGAAGATACCTAGTCCTAGGTCTCGGGTTTTGATTGCTGATTCAATCTCCTTACTATTAATCACTATGTTCAGATTTTATATCTCTTCATGATTCAGTCTTGAAAGCTTGAATATTTCTATAAATTTATCTGTTTCTTCTAGGTTGTCCAATTTGTTGGTATATAATTTTTCATAGTAGTCTCTTAAGTTCCTTTGTATTTCTGTGCTATCAGTTGGAATGTCTCCTCTTTCATTCCTGATTTTGAGTCCTCTCTCTTTTTTTCTTGGTAAGTCTAGCTAAAGGTTTGTCATTTTGTTTATCTTTTCAAAGAACTAGTTCTTGATTTCATTGTTTTTTTCTTTTGTCATTTTAGTCTCTATTTCTGTTGTGATCTTTATTATTTTCTTCTTTCTACTAATTTGGGGCTTCATTTGTTCTTTTCCTGGTTTGTTGTATAAAGCTAGGTTGTTTATTTGAGATGTTTAACTTTTTCCATTTTACATATAGAAAACCTAAAGTCTGATAGGTTAAGTTCTAAGGAAGAAAATTGAATGGACTCTGTAACTGACTACTAGCCACTCTCTTAAAATGCACTCCTTTTTGCATGTAAATATGTAAAATCCATTTAGAATGACAGTATACTTCTCTCTGAAACAGAAGAATAAGATGAGATTTCTGTATTTTTATTGTCTTTCATATTTAATGGTTAACTGTCCTTGAGCAACCAAGAAAGATACAATGGTTATAATAATAAAAAAAAAGATTAGCCATATAAATAAAAAAAAAAGATTAGCCATATAAAGAAAAATATGTCAACCTAATCAGAATTTCATGAAAAAAACTAAAATAAAATAGTCATATAATGGATTTTAATGAACTCTGGGATTTGTTGTCTTGCCAGCAGCAAGTATTATTACTCATTAAATATATGTCTTAACTCAATGAGCTATGGCAAGAGATGGCTAAGATCAAATTAAATCCTGTTTTCTATGTCTTATAATTAACCTAATGTGTTGGACTGTCATCAGTAACTAAGTTATTCAAACTTACAAATATTATCCTATAAAAGAAGGATGTTAATGAATTCCTCTTAGTCTGCTTCTATTTGGAAATACATAATGATAAGAGATGTTCTTCTGGGCAATAATAGAAGCAAAAAAAAGAGGGAAATACAATTTAATTAATCAAAATGTGAATTTACTGAAAGACAGGACTGGAAGCAATTAGACACTACTGGTACCCTAATTACTAATTATTTCCAGTATCTGCCTAACGAGCAAAAAGAATTCCAACTTACAAGCAAGATGAGTAATCATGAGATTATACAATGTATGATGCCATTTCTACATTTGTGACAATTTCATTCACAAAACAAAAAGGCAGCATCTTTTTTTACAAAAGGCAACATTTGGGCACCTGGGTGGCTCAGATGGTTAAGCGTCTGCCTTCGGCTGGGGTCATGATCCCAGGGTCCTGGGATCGAGTCCCACATCGGGCTCCCTGCTCAGCGGGGAGCCTGCTTCTCCCTCTGCCTCTCTCTCTCTCTGTCTCTTATGAATAAATAAATAAAATCTTAAAAAAAAAAAAGGCAACATTTTACAGTCTTTAAAGCCCTCAGTACTATATAAGACTTCAATGTCCTTTTCAAATGTCTTTAAAACCTATTACGAGTACGTTAATGCTGCATCTTTATGCTAGTCCTATAATTGGTGATGTAACTGTTAGTGAGACTGCACTGCACACATTTAGTAGCTCTTTTTCTTTGTGTTTTGTTTCAAATTAAAGTTTTAGTAAGTTTATATTAGTCTGTGCTCATTGTTCTGCCTATGTCAGTCCTTTTACTTAATATTCGATCTAAATTTTATTGGTTTCATAACTCAGTATGTACTGTGAGAGTGAGAGATTATATTATTTCCATTCTGAGTTTAAAATAAAAAGTGACAAATGGGCTATATTTACTAGCATTGCTACCACCAAGAATTTGTAAATCTAAACAGTCTAATATTGAGCCCTAAAGCACTTTATTCCTCGGTAACCTTTCCGTGCCTGCATGTACAAGAGGTAGAAGATGAATGGTATTATTTGTTTTGTGCCCTTAGGAGGAAATTAAATATTTATTAAAAGTGTGTTTTTTACTTTGATAACAAATCCAATAAACAAGTGCTTTGATTAATGAATATTAGCATTTCTTATTGTAAGATACATGGATTACTTATAGCTTGAAGGCAATTTTAGGCTCAGCTTTGTGGAAGAGGAAGTGACATTTGTTCTAGCATTGAAGATTTTAAGAAAAATGTTTCTGGAACAGGATTAAAAATGTTTGATTCTTGATCCAGCACTGACATCTTTTGGCTAAGTGACCTTGGATAAGTCCTTAAGGCCTTAAACTCAGTCTCCTTATTTTAAAATTGGGATGAAAATGATACTTAAAATAATAATACTTAACAAATTTGGCATTGTAGAATGCCAGGAAAAACATCCTTACACTACATATAACAGGTCATTATTATGTTTCCTATGCAAAATAAACAATTTAGGCTAAATGGTTTTGCTTGTGAACTGTTCCGTGGCTTTAGTACTGTGTATTTTCTTCCCCTTCTTTGATTTTATGTTTTACTTATGGACACATAACTTAATATCTTTTGTAGAGTCTTGAATTGTTTTCAAGTGTTTAGGGGGAAGACTATCTATCCATTAATGTTGTAAGAGTTTTGGGGAAAAGAGGGACTTTTATTTTATCTTTATCATCATTATCATCTACTCCTCAATTTTGTAAAAAATATCTGGACTTCTAGGGGTGCCAGGGTGGCACAGTGGGTTAAGTGTCTGCCTTTGGCTTGGGTCATGATCTCAGGGTCCTGGGATCAAGTCCCAAATCAGGCTCCCTGCTCAGCGGGGAGTCTGCATCTTCCTCTCCCTCTGCCCCTCCTCCCCTGCTGTACACACACACTCTCTCTCTAATAAATAAATAAAATCTTAAAAAAAATCTGGACTTCTAAAGGAATTCCAATTCAAATCTTATCTCTACCACTTACTGAAAATAGGACTTCAAATGTGTTATTTGTCAATTCTTTGCTCCCCTGTTTGTTTTATAAAACAAGGGTGATACCAATTTTTTAGGGTGGATATAAGGGTAAGATGAGAAAATTTACCTTGTATAATTCCCTCCAGGTTATCCTGAATTAGTATGAGGGTACTTTCTCTTACACATACTACAGAAGTTTCTTTTAAGTCCAGATCTTAAATGAGTAGTTAAGAAAAAGGATATATTCTTCAATAGATCAACTAGAAGACTAAAAACTTTCTAATTTACTGGCCTGCTTATTTCAAGGAGTATGGAGATGAACTGAAAGAGATTGAGATAAAAGTAGATTAACAATATCATTTCATACTTGGAATAGGTATAGATTATAAATAGAGATTGCTTTTTCTGGAAAAATTCTTATTGATACTTAAGACCTGTTTTTTTGTTAGTATGTTTTAAAATTTGGAGCCCAAAGTCCTTATGTCAATAATATATTAGGAGGATTCAGTTTCAGAGTAGATTCATGAAACAAGTATCTTCAAACATGCTGTTTTCATCATGGGTTCCTTAGAGAAGCTATTTTCCATCATCCAAAGCTTTTTTAAATGATATAAATTGGGTCTCAAAGATGCACTCTGTTTAGTGAAAATACCCTAAGTAGAACTAATTCTGTAATGGATGTATGAAGCTGGAGGCAGCTCAATTCTATCTGGGATCCTTGGCATCCAGTGGAATTTTTAATAGAATCTATGCATTTACTGCACATTATCTGTACATCATTTAACTAAATCTCAAATGCCAAACAATTTTATTTTCCATAATTTTGTAATACTAATTTTGCTTTAGTAAATTAATTACACATATTTTACCAGCAAGGTTATTCAAGTGAGGGGATAATTCTTAAAGAATATAAAGTATAAAACCCATATTATATGAAGTATAATTGGGTTTTTGTCTTGGCTTGAGCTGCCATAGCAAAATACCACAGACTAGGTTAAAAAAGAGAAATTTGTTTTCTCCCTGTTCTGGAGGCTGGGAAATCTAAGATGAAGTTGCTGGTCAGTTTGATTCCTGGTGAGAACTCTCTTCCTGGCTTGCAGAGAGGACCTCTTTTTCACTATGTCCTCACATGGTAGAGGGTGAGCGTGGGTGTCTTTTCCTCCTCTTATAGGGCATCAGCCCTATCCAATTAGACCACCACTTTTATGTCCTCATTTAACCTTTATCACTTTCTCCCCAAATACAGTCCAGATACACTGGGGCTACGGCCTCAACATATGAATTTGAGGCAAAGGGAGCACCAACATTCAGTCCATAATAGATTTCAAGAGTTCTTTGTGACCCTACACACTAGTAAAATGTATCGGCGGGTACCTATGTATTTTAATTTGAACATTTTGGACTTTATTTTTATTTCATCAGTTATTTGTTTAGTGCTAAATACTCAGGTTCTATTCTAGACATGGGAAGATAGAAATGGGGAAATAAGCCCCATCTCAAGGAACTCCTGATCAACATTGTTCCACAAGATAGAAAGGTGGATGGTTCTATGAGAATGCAGATTGACGTATGCACCATACATTGAGCAGAGTGGGTTTCAAACAGCTGAAGAAGAGTTGAAAAAGAGTGGCGGGTGGGGAGATAGCATTCTCCGAGATACAGATAGTGATGGTATGATGACGAAAATATTATGACTACTAGAGAATGATAGAAAATGTTGTTGATAAAATAGGGCCATTTGATGAGGAGAGTTATCTGCTAAGGTTTTAGGAGCAAAGTGGAAACCATTTATCTTGAAATTTAGAAATAAGTGCACCCAAACAAAATAATTGTTGTTATTTTAAGTGACCTTTCATTTTAAAAGCTACCATTACAATAACTAAAAAATGATGAAGTATAATGTGTCTGATTTATCAGACAACAGTAAAATTGCTAATTAAATAACCATCACAATTTTCTGGTGTTAAGGATGTAGTAAGATGGAGACCAATGTGGATAAAAGGATAATTTTATTAATTCTGAGAAAATCTAAAATTTATTGAGCTGGGTTTCTATGTGTAAGATACTATGTTCAATGAATGACATCTATTATCTCATTCCCGGCTTGCCATAACTCTGTAAGAGAGATACTGTTATCTCCATTTTACAGATGAAGAATTTAAGCCTCAGTAAGATTCAAGAATAAAACCAAATTCTCTCAGCTAATAAGTGGGATTCCAGTCACATCTATCTGACTTTCAAGTCCACTCACTCTCCATTACGTTACCCCGCTCCTCCTGAGAAAGGGACTTAGGTTATATTAACTTGCATCATGTAATTAATTGAGGATTTTAGCTCAGTCGCCCTCAGTGGAGAGACTTCCATGGCACCAGTATGGAACACTAGAAGAGTATCAGTGGAAAGAGAGTTGGTAAAATGAATACGGTATTAACTGCAGTGTTTCCTTTAGTCTTCTAAAGAAACGAATAACAATGAATCACTAATAATCTTTCAGGTTCTTTCTTGCTTTTATACTGTGATTTCTGTCTAGGTAAACTCAAAAGAATTAATTTTCTCTCTAACATTATAACTTTTGATCATATTAAATGTAAGATATTTTACTCTAAAGCAATATATTATTATCATTGTGAATGCTATCTTTAAAAAGGTACACTAAAATTCAGTTTCCTTAAATATTATAATTCACATTGTATATTCTCTGTGAAAATTATATAAAAATTTAAATTTATTGAAAACATATCAACATTGTTAAACATTCTTTTATGTTTTGGAATATCTGCAAAATTTTGGGCTCAGTGTTTGGGGACTATGGTACACACATTAAAAGGAGACTCCCAATGAGTCCCAATGAGTACCAGTGAAACATGTGATTTGCTTTTTAACCAATCAAAATTGTCACCCACTAAATCTATCACATCATTCTATTAGAAACCTTGTCCCAGGATTTAATCCAATCTGTTTTATTGTTTCTTTGCCTTCCTGAACATAATTTCCATGAGAGAAGAGATTTGTCTGTTTTGCTCACTTCTATACTTTCTGCTTCTATAGCAATGTCCAGAATGTTGTTGGTGCTCAAAAAATCTTTGTCAAATGAATTATTTATTTACATATTATTTGCTTGTTTTGCTCTTCTATCTAAACTTAATAGACTTGGGCGCCTGGGTGGCTCAGTCGTTAAGCGTCTGCCTTCGGCTCAGGTCATGATCCCAGGGTCCTGGAATCGAGTCCCACATCGGGCCCCCTGCTTGGCAGGAAGCCTGCTTCTCCCGCTCCCCCTGCTTGTGTTCCCTTTCTCACTGTGTCTCTCTCTGTCAAATACATAAATAAAATCTTTTAAAAAAATAAAAATAAAAAAAATAAACTTAATAGACTTTTTAATGGAATACTCTATGAAAGCAGAGTATTTCTTTGTCTTTTTCTCTTCTATGTCAATTATACCTAGAGTACTATTAAACACATAATAAATGATAATTAAAATTTATTCAATGAATAAATGTATTCAATAAATAATAATATATTTTTTAAAGATTTTATTTATTTATTTGATAGAGAGAGACACAGCGAGAGAGGGAACACAAGCAGGGGGAGTGGGAGAGGGAGAAGCAGGCTTCCCGCCGAGCAGGGAGCCCGATGCGGGGCTCGATCCCACGACCCTGGGATCATGACCTGAGCCGAAGGCAGACGCTTAACGACTGAGCCACCCAGGCGCCCAATAAATAATAATATTTATACATCACTTTACAAATTACTATGTTATAATATTAAAATTTGCCAATATATTTACATAAAGGGTTATTTCACATAATCTGACCATACAGAGTTCATTTCTATCTGATTTATTTCTCGTGGTCAATAAAGTAAGTATTACTACTTTGGGAAAACTATAGACTACTAGAGCTTTAACGAATGGAAGAGCAGACTCGAGAGCAATTAATCTTAGAAAATGAAGATTTTTTTAAATGGAGAAAAACATAGTTACTTCCTTTTTCTTTGTAGTCTTGTGTATAATCTAGACTCATTTTCCATCATCATACCCCTGAAATGATTCTTGCATCTTTTCATGAAGCCATATTACATATAGGGTGTGACCTTAATTATATGTACCCAAATTTACTTCTGCTCCTCAGTTAATGATGTACTATAGTCATCCACTTTCTTAGTTTAAGGCCCTGAAATCATATTCAATTTGTCTTTTTCCCTTTTACCCCTCCCATCCATCCTATTGGTGAGTGCCGACAGCTCTGCCTCTAGGTTCAGCATCTCCTCTGTTACCACTTAGGACAAACCACCACTAACTTTCACATGGACACTTGTGTTATCTCCCTGACTAGTTGCCCTATTCCATACATTCTCATTCACAGTTCACTCAGCTGCTAAGCTTATGTTTTAAACATGTAATTAAAACCATATTACTTTATTTTTAAATATCAACCAATAGATTCCCACTCTTAAGCTGAAATTGTAGTCTTTCCGAAGTCTTCTGCTATGAGCTGTTTAACTTTTAAATCTGCAGTTGCTCCACTTTTATTCTCATGCAATTTGTTGTATCTACATTGGCTTTCATTCCATTCCTCCAACATGCCTAGCTCTTCCTCCGGCTCTTTGTATTTGTTCTTTCTCTGGCTCCAGCCCTTTGAGTGATGACTTCCTTCCTTTCATTCTCGTCTCAAATCTGATGTTACTCTTTAATAAGATCTTCATTTACTGTGCTATTTAGTGTTGCCAACTGTTGATCACACCCATCAATCACATGGTATCACCTAATTATACTTCTTCCTTTCATGATATTAGCACTGTCTAAAATCTTATTACTTATTTATTTACTTGTTTACTATCAAATTGTCCTGCTAGATTGTCAGCTCCATGAAAAAGATTGCTTTTTGTCCTGTTCACCTTGCTATTCCGAACATCTATGAACAGTATCTGGCACATATAACAATGAGTATTTGTCAAGTAAATTAACATATAAACTTAACCTAATGAATCCAAAATACCTTCTTTAAAATGAAATCTCATAATGTCACTACCTGTTTAAAATCCTACAGTGGCTCCCTATTACTGGTAGAACCAGTAATCTGTTAATGTGTCTCATGTCAGTTTGATTCTTAGCCCAGTTAGAAGGACCTCGAAGGGAACAGGAATTTTTGTTCCCACAGGTAAATGTGTTTGATTAATACTTAAATAAACTTCACAAGGGTGGCAGCTGCTCTCTCTATAAAATGCTATGTATATAAAATATTATGTGCTGTGCTTTGTTGTATTCTAATCATTTTGCATGTATTAATCATTTAATTCTTGCAATTCCATGACATAATTATTTTTGTAATTTTTAAAGTTAAGCAAGCATTTATCTAGTACCTTTTTATTGTTGTCTTTTGGGTTAAAAACAAAATAGAAGAAAGAGGTCATGACTTCAAAAATTCTAAAACTTTAGCTGGAAATGTTATAAAATATACATATATCTATGTTCATCCTCTTACCACTCTAATTTATAACCAAGTATTGGATTTGATGTTATAGACTCAAAGGAATAAGTTTGCTTGGCATATACCTGGGTGGATATTTCTGTAATTGGGACAGTGCCAGACATCAAGTCTCTTAAGGCAGCAGGTGCTAAACCTAACTCAGGCACAGAAGAAGAAACCTGAGGCTGGCAAACAGGCTCCTGTTCAGTTTCTGTCATAGACTACTCAATTTAATTTTATTTCTTAAGGACCATGGATACAAATGTCCAGCATTTTAATTCTTAGGAATTGCTTAGATACAAAATTGGCTTCAGTTACATCAGTGTACTAAGACCTAAGCACCCAAGGCAACACCATATGGTAGGTAGGACATTCTCAGGTTTTTACAAGATGGTTAGAAATGTGATATGTGGAGAAGCAGGGTAGATAGAGCAACAGAACTTGTTTAGACATTATAGATAAAGGCATTTGAAGTATCAGTGACATATCAAATCTCTTTAAAGAAATCTTTGTAGGAAGCAGTGGAACTCTGTATGGCTATATTATCTACATCTTTCAATTTAGTGTACATATAAAAATGCATGGTTTGGAAATACACTAGTGTAAGAAATTGCATATTTAAAGATAAAGATGTAGTTTTAAAATATTAAATTTTAATACATTCATAATAATCTCCTAATTATCTTTTACATGGCCTTAAATTTCATGTTAGCAAAAGTTATAAATTTTTATTGAAATTCCTTGGCAAAATCAAGGGTAGATATACTCACATTGGTGTGGGTGCCTTATGTTTTCCTCAAATACTTGGATATTAAATCCTTTTGAAATCTGATTATATGTACAAAAACTGTCATGCGATTCTCCTAATTATATCGTGGCAGCCATCAATATTGACAAGAAAAATAAACTACATTAGACTTTAATAATATCTGCATCTGCAGTTATATTACTCACAAACACAATATCAAAAGACAAATATAATCTTGTCTTAAAACTAATTTGCAAAAACTAAATTAATACAAATAATTTAACAGTCTTACTTCTTTCCTTTCCTGTGAAATCATAATTATTTATTAAGTTAAATCGCTAATGCATGAATTAAAATAATTTAGTTTTAGAATGTTCCTGTTTAGGAGTTCATACATTCAAGACACAGTGAATATAAGGGATATTGTTATGAAGAAATATGAGTGGTCTTATATTGACTTACAAGTTAAAAGAAAGTTAGTCCAGATTCTATAAAAACCTATGTGGAATGAAAACAGACCAGAGTTTTAACAATGATCTTAAATGCATACTAGTTCAGAAAATAATGATTAATATAAACATGTGATAAATACATTCAGTAGTTGATATTGTTGATATTTGAAAGCTATCTGTAGAGGTCCCATGATATCTAAAGCGATAACAATTATTATAACAAAAAAGAGCACTAATGTGATATAATTAATTACTCTTTTCATTTAGACAGATTCCAAACAATGTGTTTAGTTGAATCAAAATAACCTCATATAATGGCTATTTGGCTATTTTCGTTTTTTTAGAACACATTGATTGCCATCTTCAAGGTTTTAAATGTGGAACTTAAAGTTCTAATTATAAATAAAATGAAATAAAGAAGAAAACTTTGAATTATAAATCAGTGATATATGTATTATCGCAGAATTTTAGTTCACACTGTTTATGAATATATTTTATATTTGGAAAATACTTAAACAATGCTTAGATTTCATTGCTTAATCAACACATCTTACCATAAAGATTATTACATTGTTTTATTATGTCGACAGTGAAATTTTGTTTATAAGAAATCACATTTAATATTTTAATATATACAATAGGTCTTAAAATTATGAAAATTAGTATTATTTATTCTCACATAAATATAAATGTTAGAAACCTGAATATATTATTGGAAATTGCATTTTATTTATTATGCAAGCCTCTGTGATACAATACAAATATATATATTTGGTCTTTGTCTTTAATTCCTGATTCAGAGCTTCTAAAACCCTGACACAGAGTGATAGGGACGACAGGAACATCTTTTGTTATTCATAATCCCTTTTCAAAACCATACTTGTGTTTATGCTAACAAGGTGATTCTTAGACTTTTAGAGGGCCCCTAGATAGTTCAGGATAAGTGCTGGTCTGCAGAAAGACCAAGTCATGATTAGAGGGTTGGAACCTTTGGTCTCATCCCTGGCCACTAGGGAGTGCAGAGGCACTGGAGATTGAGTTCATCACCAATAGCCAATGATTTAATCAACCATGCCTATGTAATGAAATCTCATAAAAACCCTTAACTGATGAGCATTGGAGAAGTTTTGGTTTGGTGAATTCATTGAGATGCTGGGATGGTGATGTGCTTAGAGTGAGCATAAAAACTCCATGCCTGTTCCCCCCATGCCTTGTCCTACGCATCTCTTCCATTTGGCTCTTCCTGAGTTTTATCTTTTATAATAAACTAATAATAGTAAGGAAAGCACTTTCTTGAGTTCCGTGAATCATTCTAGCAAGTGATCAAGTGGATTTATAGCAATCAGTCAGAAGTACAGGAGGCCTGAGAGTTGTTACTGGTATCTGCAGTACAAAGGCAGTTTTGTGAGACTGAATCCTCAACCCCTGGGGTCTGCATTAACTCTGGATAGTTAGTGTCAGAATTCAGTTGAATTGTAGGACCTGTACTTGGTGTACAGAGAGTTGGAGAATTGGTTGATGTGAGGAAAACTCCACACATTTGTTGTGGATAAAAGCAGTTAATAGCGTCTCACACTAAATTCATGTAAATATTGTACGTTTATTGAGAATCAGATGTAAAAAATTGTTCTTGCTGCTCTTCAAAGGAAAAAAAAAAGGCCTTGGATTAAAAATTATCATTCAATCATATTTTTAGAAGATATACCAGAAGGCCAAAATCTAGTCCAAAAAGTCTTCATCTATATTACCAAAAGAAATGTTTAGTTTGTCCAGCCTTACATTCTAAAAAAAGTTAAGCTATACAGACACAATAATTGCAAAATTACTAAAACCATATCTCTTCTCCTTACCAATATAAATTGTTTCATACCTAGATCATTATATGACGGTTAGCTTCCAGGTCCATGATAGCTGTTTTTAAATCTCTTGAGAAAGATAGTATCTTATAAATATTAAAGAAATTCACTGAGTTAATTTTGTAAAGATACATATATAATAGAAAAATTTAGTCATTTTAACATCTTTGAAAGAGAATTTTAATCTTGTTTAGCTTAATTCAGTTGTATTATAATTTGAGAAATGGCATCCCCATGTAATCAGGTATGTTTTAAAAATAAGCTTAAAATGGCATTGATAGCATTTGACTATAATGATAGTTTTGTGAAAATAAAGTGAAGTATAAACAATAAAACAAAAAAATAAACATTTATTCAAAACCTCAAAAAAAGATTTCTTGAGTAAAGCAGTGTTTCAAATCAATGGGACAAAGATAAACTCTTTAATAAATGGTCTGGAAAATTGGCTAAATTTGGGAAAAAGGGTTTAATTTCCTCCTATATGTCCTATACAAAATTGAATTTTAAAAGAATTGAAGAGAAAAATATAACAGTCTAAACTATAAAAATACTCACAAAAAAATAAGTGCAAAAATCTTGAAAATTTTGGAGTGGAAAATGTTTTCTTAAGTAAGACGCAAGTTAGAATTCATAAAGAAAAAACTAATAGAGATAACTAGTAATTTTTAGCTTATATTCATCAAAGATGGTATAAGCAATGCTAATAATAGACAAATGAGAGGCTAGAACAAATATTTACAGTGGCTATTACTAACAAAAAGTAAGAATGCATGATATGAAAATTGCTTATAGTGCTATGCAGAAAACAGAATTAACCTAGTATGAAAATGTGTATAGGTGATATAAATGTGCAATTCTTAAAAAGCCTATAAATTCCAATAAAAATATAAAAGAATCCAAAATTTCACATATACTTATCAATGAAAACAGTAGAGACATAGCATCCCACCACTTAAATATGGGAACATTAGGAAAAAGAGAGAGAGAAAGGTAAAAAAGAATTAAAGAAAGAAAGAAAAAATTCATACTGCTCATTTTTTTTTTTGCTAAGAACTGGGGTTGGGATTCCCATAAGCTACTCTCCTAGTACAATCCGAGAGAATGAAAAGTTAGACATATGTATGAAAGCGCATTCCGTTCACCTCAGCAAATCTACTTTTAAAATCCATCTAATAGAAATACACATATGCAGAGATATGTGTAAAAGGATGTTTATTGCAACATTGTTTGTAATAAAGGAAAAAAAAAACACCCTAGCAATTCAATTAGAAAATGGTTAAAGAATTTATGACATATCCATGCTATAGAATATCACACTGCTTTAAATATAATTAATTGGACTTTCAAGTTGACACAGATGTTTCAGATCTGCTCTTAATTGAAAGAGCAAGTTGTCAAACCATATGCATTGTATGATCCTATTAGTATAAAATAGGAAATGGGTATATATGTATAAAAATGTACTTCGTGCACATAAAAAGAACTGGATAGATACACCAACTTTTATCCCTAGTTATGGAGTATAAATGGTAGGTGTGCAGGGAGGGTGCTGGCAAGAGAGGACATCCACATGCTAATACAATTCTTTATCTGAAAATTTAAAAAAATGCATGGTAGTTAGACAACCTTTATAAGAGAAAAATGAAAAGCACTTGCCCTCAATAATGTATTTAGTTGTTCTGTTAAAAACCTTAACAAAAAGCTGTCATATTTATCTCTTTTGAATATAAATGCCTTGGTATCCAATTTCCCAAAAAGGATGGCTCAATTTATTTGTCTTAATGACTCCAGGAAGATCTAGGTGAGTGAATTAAATAACTTCAATATCGCATTTGATGAATTATTACACCACTGTTTAAAAAAAACAAGTTGTAGAAAATGTGGTGCTAGTTTGGAATTCACTGGCTATGCAAATTTGTGACTTGTTTAATGTTTTCCTCCAACAAATATCCTCAGTCATCAACATGAGGGAAAAATGCTTCTTTATCAAATGTTTTTATTTCCGTCCAGTTTGTCATAATGCTTTCTCATGAAATGTTACCTAGTTGGAGCAACATGGTTGACATTTCTTTGCTAATAGGCCAATTTGCACCAGACATTTGTGTGAGTGGAATATCAGAATGACCAGCAAAATAATATCTAGTAATACTTGATATCAAGTGTGCACAAATGAACCGAAGCTAGAAAAACCTATATTCATGCTAAATATATATATTTTTTCTGTTAGTATATAGCGCCACCCAGTGTTAGTGAATTCTCTATGGAGCCCTCTACAAAGTAGGCTCTTGTGCCAAGGTGGAAAGGGACACAATGACACTATGTGAGCTCCATAACTCTTCTCATTATGGAACTTTGTTGCTTGAAAAGAAAAAATCCAGGACAACTGTTACAGTTTTATTAATTCACTGTGTATTTCAAAGTACTTTAAGATACTCCAAAGAGATAATTCCAGAGGCCATTAGAGATTCAGGCATACTTTACACTTCTGCATATCTAAAATGATAACTTTTCTTTTGAATTAAATTACAGATGAAAATGAGTATGCATTTATAGAAAGAAGCAGTGGAAATTTTAGTTTTCTGTAGTGGCTTTTACCATAGGGATCTGATGTTGTAGAGAAATACTATTTGGCAATTAAGCAACACAATTAGAGCATAAATATTCATATTAAGGAAGATCTAAAAATAAAATAAGTAATAAAAAAGACATTTCTTCATTACTTAATTGATGAAGTGATAAGGAAAATGTAAAATTCCATCTAAGTCCCCAGAACTTATGTAGATTTGATGAAAGTAACTAAATCTAAGATAAATTACACTTTATTTCTCATTTTATTCTGTTTCTTGAGTGTTCGTCAAGGCTATACACCCCTTGTCTTACTGCCTTTAAAAATTGTGTCTAAAGGCTTCTCCTTTAGAGTGGTATTCAGTCACATCAAACTTGGAACTCCTATAACTCAGTTTTTCTCACTGAAATTGCTCTTACTCCACATTCTGTCTCTGGCACTAACATTGTTTTATTTTCCTCTGCTTGAAATATTTCAGTCAGCACTTAGCAAACATAACCTGTTGTTGTTGTTCCTTGCCAGTGTTGTCCTTGTTATTATGATCATCATATTTTACTCCTCTTTCTTATATTTCTCAGGTTTTTTCTCCTGGTATGTTGATTCCTTTTTGCTTTGTTTCTTGGTTTGCTCTTTTCATCTCTATGCCATCATCATGATTTAGACCCTTTTTATCTCATACTGTCATTACAATTTTCCATGACCTAATCTGTCCACTGCTCACATTTTCTTCTTTCAATCTAACCTGCATGGAACAAAATTAATATATTGAAAATTTTTCTCTTTGCCTTTCCAAATAGACTGCAACTCCTTAAATGTAAGAATTATGCCTTTCATTATATACTCTCAGTATTTGACACTGCATACTTATTTGACCTATGATATGTTGCCATGAAGCAACTAAACAGTAATGCAGAGCAGACTACTGATTGTGAGAGGAATTGTGTTACTTGGAAAGATTCATGGTTTACATTGTTTTGGTTTTGGAGAGCACTCCTTAGATGAAAACCCATGTCAACTTTTTTTTTTCCTTCACCAAAGTTAGTCTAATAAATCTTTTTCTTATCCTGAGCAGAGCAGAAACAGAGTCACCAAGAGAAATACATTTCCAGGAACCTAGCTAGAAAGAAAAAGAGAGAAATATTATCTAGCAATTACCAAGATTAAGAAAGAAAATAATAATGACTATCTGTGATTAACGATGAAAGACTCAATGCAAAACATATGTCAAGGAAACCAAGGATACACAACAGGATCAAATGTAGAGAAAATGCAGACAAGTCAGAGTCCATAGCACACTCTTAGTTCAACTAGTTTAGATCTATCCCCTATTTCTGGATAAGGAGGAAACAGACGTTGTTATTAAAGTATATTTAATTATTATGATTCATTTTATCTATTTATAAAGTGAAATTAACATGTTTCAATAACTATATTTAAACGCTTTCCTTTTTAGTGAATATTTTTGTTGTCTTTATATATTCCTTGACTAAAGATCCTTTATAGCATACAGATATCTGGAAAACTGTTGCCTGATGTTTAGAAGTCTTTGATGTCTTGATGAGGACGGGAAACGTATACTTATGGGGAACATAAGTGAGCTCTCAGGAGATTTCTGGTCAAAATAACTTTGTGAATACTTCAAGCTTCCCCTTTTCTTCCAAACATGACAAAACTAAAATTTAAAAATACACACACACATATATATATTTCACAAATTGTTGCTAATCCCATGAGTATGCTGGTGTTAAGGACTCTAAGTAAGCAGAGACATCATATGTCACCTCCTATGGGGTAAACTATTGAATGGGAAAACGGCTATAGGACAAGAACCAGTCACTCAACATGAAAATGGGCGCTGGAATAAGACTCCTTATTTGTGCAAGAAAGGAAACTAAAAAAGCTATGTCCATTTCTAGGAGCTATGTTTTGTGTGTGTGTGTGTATGTGTGTTTGTAAAGCTGCTTGAAAGAAGGAAGAAAGTGAACAAGTCATCCCATACCCTGTCTACCCATTAACTCAATAACTAGATCTAGAATAGCCCTGAGTCATTACAGTATGAAAGTTGGTATAATTCCTGATTCCAGAATGGGGTCTGGGAATCCAAATAGGGGCAAATGTAAAACCACTGGACAAAGATGGAAGAAGAGGTATGGGGGGGAGGGGGTGGTTTCCCAGGTGAGATTTGCGCAAATATTCCAAGTACGTGAGGAAAGCTAACACTAAAAAAAAAAAAAAAAAATTGATCAGCAAAATCAACAACAACAACAAATAGAAGCAATTAAATAAAATGCACACATTAGGGCAATTTCAAAATGACTTTAAAGTATGTTGAAGATACTAAAAGAGAAAATGGAAAAACATAACATACCTAAAATCATTACAAAATTATGAAACAAAGACAGACTCATACAAGAACTGATGGATATTAAAATCAAATTATAGTTTGTGGGTATTAAAATGCAGTAACTTATATAAAAATAAAACTCCCTACAGCACCATAATCTTCAGACTGAACACAAAGAAAGATATATTGAATAGGAAGGTATACCAAGTAGTTCATCTGGAATGCAGCATAGAGTGATAAAGAAATTAAAAATTAGAAAGAGAAATTGAGAGTTATAGAGAATATACTTATGACTCAACCATAGCTAATATGAGAGCACAGTGGAGAAGCTTATCTAAAGTGAAAATGCCTAAGAATATTTCTGAATTGAGAATCATTTTAGCTTTCACATTGAAAGTACACACAGACTTCACACAGACTTCTAGAAAGGATAAATGCAGTTAATCCCAGACCACATAGTGATGCTGTAGAACATAGTAAAGAGAAAAATCTTTAAAGCTATCAGAGAGAGAAAAGAAAAATTGACTACAAAGTCATGATAAATAATTTGAAAACAAACTTCTCATCAACAAAAAAACAGATGCCAATGGCTTATTATATTCAAAGAACTGAGAGAAAACATACACAGACATAGATACGGGCACACATGATCATTTTTGAATGTGTCAACTGTTAGACTTCATATTTGATTTGGTTTCCTTAAAAAAAAGAAAACATAAACAAAGAAAATAACATGTTAAAAAAAATAATCCTTACCTATAGCAATATATTACTGAGAAAATAAAATTCTAAAAATCCAATTATCCAGCTGTTAAATCTAGATCCTATTTATAGTTTAGAAATTTCTATTTAGAACCAGCATTATAACTTATTTTCTGTAGTTAAAAAAAATAATAGAGTAATCTATTTAAATTATAGTCACATAGGGAAATCTGTCATTAAGTTCCAGTTATTTATTGCTTTATAACAAAGCCACTCCAAATTTAGTGGCTTAAAATAACAATTTATTTTGTTCATAATTTAAGGCATATGAATTTGGAAGATGAGTAGTTGGATGATTTGTATCAGAATGTGGTGTCTATCAGGGCTATTAAGGCTGAAAGTTCTACTTTCAAGACAACCTTTTGCTTACATATCAGATTCCTTGGAGCTCCTTGGATTTATTTTTTTATTTTTTTTACTTTATTATGTTAATCACCATACATTACATCATTAGTTTTTGATGTAGTGTTCCATGATTCATTGTTTGCGTATAACACCCAGTGTGGAGCTCCTTGGATTTGATCTCTCTCCTCTCATGTCATTTCATTCTCCAGGGCCTCTCCAAGTGTCTCGGTTTTTTTATAGCTTTATTAAAGAAGCCAATTAGCACATTCAACTTCCTGCCTGGTGTGTTCTGTGGGTATATCAGTTTGTTAAAAACAGTATCTATTCTCCATATTACTACAGACACCAGTTTCACTCAACTTTCCACAAGTACATAGTACAATCAATTTCGTCTAGGCTGAATACAGTTTTCTCACTGTCTTTCCAATCTTCCCTTGCAGGGTTCTTCTCATTGTCTTGTAATGAGAGCATCCTGCTTCTAGTTAGCAAGCTCCACATGAGCAATTAATAACAAACCACACTGAAATATAATTGTGTAAAAATTTCATTTTGCCCAAATTTTTATGGCAGAGATTTTGGAAGAGTTCATTTAAGTGGCTTATTTTTGGTCTATGTGGTGTTGGTTGAGATGGTTGGGGATGGAGGTTTCACTTTCAAGATGGCTTTCTTTACTCAAATGTCTGGCACCTTGATGATACCGATTTCTCCATTTCTCTGTCTCTGTACCACCTCCTCTCTCTCTACATGATAGCTCACCCTCCATGAGCCTGAACTTGAAATTTTTCACAACATGGTGGTGCCAGGGTAACTGCACTTCATAAAACTGAATGACTTCCAAGTGACAAGCTGTAGAAAACTTCAGGCTAGTTAATGTTGACCTATGGAATTGGCACAGTATCCTCTCTATTGTATTCTATTGGTCAATGCAGTTACCAGTCCTACCAAGTTAAAAGGGATTGAGAGATAGACCATCTTTTAATGAGATAGTGACAGTGTTGCATTACAGATAAGCATGTCTGATAGGAGGTAATGTGATCTTTCTTGGAAAATACAATCTGTCACAATTATCATTCTTTAATATAACTCAAACATGAAAATAATGAATAATTCAGGTAGACAATTGTCTTAGTCATTAGGGCTACTTTAACAAAATACCACACACTGGGTGGCTTATAAACAACAGAAATTTATTTCTCACAGTTCTGGAGCCTAGAAGTCTGAGGTTGGGGTGCCAGCATAAGAATTCTGGGGAAGCAGAAGCAGATGCCCCACTGAGCAGGAAACCAGATGTGGGACTCGATCCCAGGACCCTGAGATCATGATCTGAACAGATGGCAGACGCTTAACCAACTGAGCCACCCAGGTGCCCCATAAAGCACTATTATTTTCCTTGAATTATATAATTCCATTGAATTTAGAAAGAATTAGAGATGAGGCAATGTGGATACTTTAAAAGCAAAATTGATAATCCATTTCACATCATTATTGAAATAATAATTCTGTGAATGAGATTTTACATTATTATTGGAATAATTCATTAGGTTTACCCAATTTAAAAGGATAGCAGACAGCTTTCATAGTTGGAAGATGCTCTTTATGGAATAAATGGTTATCAACATTAAGATGCGGCATTAATGGTAGATAGAAGATTTCTTACACTTGGAGTTAAGTTTTCTACATGTTTGACCTTTTTCTTTCAATTTTATAATACACAAATATTATTTCAGCTTGTTTGGTTTCACTTTATCATTGATCATAGCCATAATATATCATCATATTGTGAAGTCACAGCAACCAATTAATATTATAGGGCTACTTTCTTATGTGCCCATTAAAATTTTGTTTCATATTCAGTGTTTTGTCGATGCAGTTATTTAATTATATTTCCACTTAAGATTTATTCATTTTATTTATTATATGCCATTATTGGAAAAAATCCACCTTATGAAATGTAAAAGTAAGCAAACAATCATTAAAAATCCTCTAAAATCTCAGTTGAGGGGCGCCTGGGTGGCTCAGATGGTTAAGCGTCTGCCTTCGGCTCAGGTCATGATCTCAGGGTCCTGGGATCGAGTCCCGCATCGGGCTCCCTGCTCCTTGGGAGCCTGCTTCTCCCTCTGCCTCTCTCTCTCTCTCTCTGTCTCTCATGAATAAATAAATAAAATCTTTAAAAAATAAAATAAAATAAAATCTCAGTTGAAATGGTTCTAATAAAATGGATAAAAACAAGTATATTCAATTTAATTTTCTAGGCACTGCTGTGTTCCAGGTAACTCACCAAGGGAATGTGGTGATTTAATTGTCTGGATGGCACAGCAAGAGATCCTCTGAAGTTAAATTGAAGTTGGCTCTGTAATATCTTGCTTCTGTTTCAGAAAAATACACACTTTCTTTGGATGCTCAGCATGATATCCAGTAAGCATAGATGTGAGAGGCTAACAAAGAAGAAATGCTGTTATTTATTATTCACTACTCTCCTGGGGACCCTTGACACTTGGAATTAACATACTTCCATAGAAATATTTAACTGTCATTGGTTCATTCCAGGTAAAACCAAATCAGACAACATACATGTCAAGAAAAACACCATTAAAAGCTTGAATTTTTATCAATTTAAACCCTTTTTTGTTGTTTAATGGCTAAACAAAGGCTTTATGAATAATTCCAATGTTCATCGAAAAGATATTAGAATTTATCTCCCCAAATCTGTACAATCAATTCTCAGATTTCCATAGGCACATTATTCACCTTATCAAAATATCTTTAGTAAAACAAATGTTCTTGATTGCAACTTGTTTGCTTTGTTAACACTTTTTCACTCTTTATTTACCAATACTTTGAAAAGATTCTAAGACCAAGAAGAAAGGAAAACACCTGCTTAACCCCATGATCTGCAAAAGATGTGAGGAAATCAGTGTTCTATGGGTATGAGCTTAAAAGAGTAAGAGAGCATTTTTTGGTCCTCCCAGGCAGATTCTGTACCCATCTTTTTTTTCTGGAAGGGGGGAGTCTGTGATCATATATAGCATTTTAATTTTCATTCTCATTACTGAAAAGAAAATATATTTTTATGTTGGCTGCTGTACTAGTTTTTTCTTGTGATATACCAAATTACCACAAATTTAGGGGATTAAAACAATACCCTAATTATCAAGGGTCAGGAGTCCAGGCAAAGCTTAGCTGTGTTAAAGAGAAACCAGAGCTGGATAGTAGTTAAAGCAATAAAAACAGATTCTACTCAGGACTATTGAATAGGGGAAAAGATAACTCATGGTAGAACTGGACTCAATTCCAAATGCAGCATGAACAAGTGGGGATTTATACCAAGGAGCAGGTGGAGGTCAGTGGATGGAAAATTACTAAGAGGTAACATCAAGGGTAAGGAGAAATTCTGGCTAAACCAACTTGACATGATTCTTATTGCAGGCAGGCTAAGTGATCAGATACTAAGGGTCAGGGGATAAAAAATTTGATCAGATATTGAAGGTGATCAGATATCAAGAGTAAAGAATCTTGCTGGGATGCCTGGATGGCTCAGTTGGTTAAGCATCTGATTCTTGATTTTGGCTCAGGTCATGATCTCAGGATCTTGAGATCAAACCCTGCAACAGGCTCTGTGCTGCTTAATATTCTCTCTCTCCCTGTCCCTCTGCCCCTCCAACCCCTGCCCCCCCACCCCAAACACACACACACCTTCTCTAAAAAAAAAAAAAAAAAAAAAAAAAGAATGAGGAATCTTGCTAAACTGACGTAGCAGGACTTCTGCTGAAATTAAGCTATGCAAAAATGGACATGGAAGTCTAGTGGTCAAGGCCTAGTTGAGAAGAGGGTTGAGAAGAATCTGACTAAAGTTTGCCCAAGGAGGGCATCTTGTCAGCAGGTTCCTCTGCTTATAGTTTTATTTTGAGGCTGCCATAAAGGTTTCAGCCAGACTGAATTTTCATCAGAGTTTCCATTAGGGGAAAAAAAAAAAAATCATTTCCAAACTCCCTCAGATTACTGGTAGAATTTATTTCCTTGTGGCTGTCGAACTCATGGTGGCTCACTTGTTTGAGGCCAGGAAGAGAGTGAGTCTCTGACTTCAAGGAAGACACTAGTCCTTCTTTTAAGGGCTTTAACCTGATTAAGTCAGGACCAGTCAGGATAATGTCTCTTTTGAGAAACTCAAAATCAAGTGATTTGAGACCTTAATTGTATCTGCAAAATTCCTTCATCTTTGCCATATTCTTTTGGCTGGCAGCAAGTCATGACAGCTGTGATCCCACTCAAGAGGAAGGGGTTATACAGTCATTGGAGATTGGGGGTTACTGTAGGCTGTGTCCACTATAGTTATTTTAGGAGAAACTGCATCATAGGCAGAAGGAATCCTGACTATGAATGTTCATAAGAGTCATTTTCTTCTATGGAAAACCTGTAAGTTTTAGTACTATCAAAAATTGTAATGATAAGGTAAGGAAATAGTCATGATGGGCAATATGATACACGTTCATCTTTGCTTATAATTACACATTTAACAAATATGTGTAGGTATAATTAATGAATAAGGGGCATTAACTATGTTTTTGCCTGATTTTTTTAGTAATAAGAATACTAATGATAATACTTTCTACATCAGAACATAGATTTCAAAATAGCAGCATTGATCACAATGACATCAATAAAAATCAAGAAATTTAGTTCCATTACCTCACCCATTATTATGGAATATGGCAAATGTGAAGCAGCCTAGCTTTTCTTTTCTCCCACTACTTCCCACCACCCACATTTACTATACTCCAACTGATCTCCTCCTTCATTTGTGTCCCTTGTTTGGCGATTTCTCTATTTTACGGACAGTATTGCATCCACACAGAATGCTATATTATTCTGTCCATTTGTCCAAACCCTACCTCTTCTTCAAGGCCAACTTTTAAAGCAAGTTACCATAGGATACCATTTTTGGAGAACCTCCTGCCAATAGAAATGTCTCCCTTTTCTGAAGTCTCATTATTCTCTTTTAGAGTATCACCTTAATGCTTACAACTTTACTTTTTTAAAAAGTTTTATTTATTTATTTGTCAGAGAGGGAGAGAGAGGACACGGACAGGTCAGCAGGCAGAGGGAGAAGCAGGCAGAGGGAGAAGCAAGCTCCCCACTGAGCAAGGAGCTCCATCCAGAGCTTGATCCCAGCACCCTGGATCATGACCTGAGCCAAAGGCAGATGCTTAACCAACTGAGCCACCGAGGCGCCCCCAACTTTACTTTTAATAGAGTTGTTTGCATTTGCATGAGAGAATGTAACATGTTTCATAGCATTCCTGAGACTTATTAAGCACTCAATGACTTACAAATTTATAAGTATATATATAAAAGATATATATATATATATATATATACATTTTTATGGCATCTATCACATTGCCTTATACAACCCTAAGTTAAGGGATAAAAAATGCTTGTTTTTTAATATTTAATAGTAATGCACAGTAATGCACAATATTTTAAATTAGGATACTTTATTAATATGTAAATGTATTCTAAAATAAATTTTGTAATAAGGTGAACATGAACAAATTATATTACTAGCTGTTCTTCAAAATAATAGAGTAAAAGGTATAATGTAATTTTGGATGTTAATCATAGGCAAGTCAATAATATTTTCTCCCATTTCCGGCTCACACTGATTTATCATTGCTCCTTTATAGTCTGTAATAACATTCAAATTTAATTATTTTATTTTCTTTAAATTTAACTTGGGCTTTTTTTGAAATATGTTTAAGGTACCTTTTCCTATTGTCTTCCTGACAGTATGTGTGTATGAAGAGTATGATGACTCCAATCAAGGAATTTTGTATATGTGTCTTCATATTAGGTTTTGCTCAATATTTGTACATTTATTTTTTATTTTTATTAAATTTTTCTTTTATACTTTTAATGAGAGGATTGCCTTTTGATATTTTAGGCTGTTATAATATGGTACTTTTTTCATCATTATCTCCTGGATATTTGTTTTTTTTCAAAGCCCCAAATTCAGTAGGTAAAAAAAATATATATATATATATATATGGCAATCCTCTGTGTGTATGTGTGTAAAATCTATTTTGACCTTTCTCACTTTCATATCAGCAAATAGAACTTCCAGGCATATATTCACATTCCAAGTGGCAAAGTTTACTTCCCTTATCTTCCATTAGACCTTTCCCAAGCCATATGATATTAACCTCAATAGCACTTTAAAATAGCCACTTTTAGATGATTTCGCTCTGCTGATATTTTTTGCCCATTTGACTTTTATATTACTCTTCCCAAAAGCACAGATTTCAGATTTCTGTCTATAACTTGCCACCTAAGGGAATTTTCTACTGTTATTTCTATTGTTGCTGTTCTTACGTATCACTCCAAAAGGAGGAAAGTGACAGATATTTTTTTTTCTGCCAACCCAGTGTTTACTCTCATTCAACTAGTTTTTTTTCTAACACTAATATTTTTACCCAAATGTGCCTTTGAATAAAAAATTATTTACCCCTTTTTAAATTCACTTTTCCTGGTTCACATTTATCCCATTCCTCTTAACCTTTAACTTTCATTCATTATATAATTCTCATATCTCCCAGTACTTTCTCATAATTTAACATACTTTTGCAGATCTCCATACATCATTCCAGTTGTTTTCTTTGTTGTTTGATTATCTTTGCCTCTTATTCTCAGTTTCCTCTTATTCTCGTATTTTCTTTTGCTCATATCAAATCTGGAAGAGACAGCCAACTATAAAATACCAAGATGTCAGTTTGCTTCATCAGGCAACATCTGCCAAGTTTCCTTATATCTAAAAAATTGCTGGGCGCCTGGGTGGCTCAGTTGGTTAAGCGACTGCCTTCGGCTCAGGTCATGATCCTGGAGTCCCTGGATCAGGTCCCGCATCGGGCTCCCTGCTCAGAGCTTTCTCTTCCTCTGACCCTCCCCCAGGGAGCAGGGAGCTTGCTTCTCCCTCTGACCCCCCCCCCCCCCATGTGCTCTCTCTCTCTCATTCTGTCTCAAATAAATAAATAAAATCTTTAAAAAAAAAATTGCTAACAATTTTTCTTTGCATATATGGCATTCATTTTGTGTTCAAAATACAGTCTTCTCTGGGGAAGACCATTCCGTTGGGATCCTTATTATAGTAAACCCTGAGATACCATATTTCTGTAGTGCAGTAACACAATCATGCCGTGATAAATATTTTTTTCTCATGGGACTAGGGGCTTATTCATAATAAAACTTTGTTTTTTAAAGCAAGTCTGGATTCAGAATACTAATAATTAAATCCACACTGTAATGAATAATATAAGGTATTAATTATAAAGTAATCTCACGTAAAAACACTTCTTTTAAAAAAATACTGTCACAGTTGTCCAGACTTGAAAGTAAATGCAGGATGATCATCAAATCTACGTTCATCATAGGCAAAGTCCTTTGAATTCATGAGAAAGTTATGTAATATAAATATTCATTCAATTATTTGCTGATTTAATAGAAATCCCCTACTCTCATGTAGCTATCATTTTTCCACAGATGATGAAAATAAACAAATAAAAAAGTGACTAAATAAATATGTGAAAGTGTAGGGAGCTAAATGGTCATAAGAAATATGGAGAAATATAAAGAAAGGGAGAGGGTGTGATGTTTCAACAACGAGGATCAGGTATATAGTACTTTACACTTTTAAATAGGTTGTTCACTGAGAATGTGAAACTTTAGCAAAGACTTAGAGCAAATGTGGGGGAATGCATGAGGATATTTTTGGATACCATGTCCGAAGCAGAGGAATAAACAAGTAAAAGAGACCTACAGTGGGATTAGGTGTTCAACAAACTGCAAGGAGGCCAGTGTGTGGACAGCAGAATGAACAAGGGAGAGTAAGTAGGAGATGAGATCAGATGGATAATGCTGGCCTGATAAGCTAAGTCCTTGTACATTGTTATAAGTACTTTAGGCTTAACTGTAAGTGAAACTTGAAGTCATTGCAGGTTTCAGTAGGGAAAAGACATCATTTAACTTCATTTATTTCAGAATTTTTGTTGTAGAAGGCGATATACTATAGAAAACTATGCAAAACACGAACAATGAGAAATACATGACATGCAATTGATCTATTGTACTGCAAACATCTATGTAAACAGACTTTTGCCAGATTCCCCAGAGCCAATGACTGCCTTTTGAATTAAAATTTCCTTCTTGCACTTTGAGTAATTATTATCTTGACTTTTATGGTAATCATCTCCTTGCTTTATAGGTATACTAAATAGGTGCATGTCTCTAAGGATTATAATGAACATGTTTTGAAATTTGTGTAAGTGGGAATGAAACACTCTTTATTGTTTTATGCCAATTTCTTTAACTCAGCATTTTAAAGAAATTCTCCCATCTCATGTAGAAATACATAGATGTAATTAGTTCATTTACATTGCTCTATAAATTAGATTTCATAATTATTTTTTCTACTTTTGATAGATATTTTTAAGTCTTCCAGTTTGGGAATATTATGAACAATGTTGCTATCAGCAATTACACATATGTATCTTGGATTACATAGCACATATTTTTACTAGCTAATACCTAGGGGTGGAATTGAGGATCCACAGGGTATGTAGTTTTACCTTTACGGTTATCGACCAACTATTTTACAAAGTGATTTTTAATTACATTCTCACATTTATCTGGCATGTCTTTTGCAAAATTTTCTTCCAATGTGCCTTGTCTTCTCAAGAAGACTTTTTATTATATATATATATATATCTCATATATATTATTATATGATATATATATAATATATATAATATATATATTATAGTGTTTCTAATATTTTGTTGAGGATTTTTACATCTATGTTCATCAGAAATACTGGTTTGTAGTTTTCTTTTCTTAAAATGTCTGTGCCTGGTTTTGGTAACACAGTGACACTGCCTCATAGAATAAATTAGAAAGTATTCCCTTTGTTTCTATCCTCAGAAAGAGATGTAGAGAATTGCTATAATTTCTCCCTTAAATGTTTGGTAAAATATTCATCAGTAATCAGTCTGGGCCTTGTGTTTTCTGTTTTGGAAGTTTTAAAATAATTGATTTAATTTATTTAATAGGTATACGTTTATTCAGTGTGTCTATTTCTTCTTGTGTGAGTTTTGACAAATTGTGTCTTTCAAAGAATTCTAAGTTAACAAATTTGTGGGTATAGAGTTGTTCATTTTATTATTATTATTCTTTTAATATTTATGATCTGTAGTTATAGCCCCTCTTCCATTTATGAATTTAATAAGTTGTATCCTATCTCTTTTTTCTTAGTCTGGCTAGAGGCTTGCTGGTTTTGTTGATCTTTCAAAAAAAAAAAAAAAAGAATGGCTTTTTTTTTATTCATTTTTTTTTCTATTAGATCCCTCCTTGGAATTTAATTGATTTCTGCTCCAATTCTTTTTTATTTATTTTTTCCTCTTTTCTTTTGCTTGCTTTGGATTTGTTGGTTTTTCCTAGTTTCATTTTATGGGAACTTAAAGTATTGATTTTAGATCTTATTGGTTTCCTTTTTCTTTTTTAGAAGGGGGAGAGGGCAGAGGGAGAAGGAGAGAGAGAGAGAGAATCTTAAGCAGGCTCCCCACCCAGGGCTGAGCTGAAATCAAGAGTTAGATACTTAACCGACTGAGCCACCCAGGCACCCTGATCTGTCTTGTTTTCTAATAATGAATTCAATGCTATAAATTTCCCTCTAAGCACTATTTTCATTGTATCCTACAAATTTTGATAAGCTGTGTTTTCTTTTGTTTTAGTTCAAAATATTTTTGAATTTCTATTGAGATTACTTCTTTGCTGTATTATGTATTTATTTAAGATTTTTATTAATTTTTAAAATTTTAATTCTAGGGGCACCTGGGTGGCTCAGATGGTTAAGTGTCTGCCTTCAGCTCAGGTCATGATCCCAGGGTCCTGGGATCGAGTCCCGCATCGGGCTCCCCAGTCCGCGGGAAACCTGCTTCTCCCTCTCCCACTCCCTCTGCTTGTGTTCCCTCTTTTGCTGTGTCTCTCTCTGTCAGATAAATAAATAAAATCTTTAAAAATAAATAAATAAATAAATTTGATTCTAAAATAGCTCAACATACAGTGTTATATTTTTTTTCAGGTGTAAAATAGAGTGATTCAACACATCTATACATTACTCAGTGCTCATCATGATAAGTGTACTCTTAATCTGCATCACCTATTTCACCCATTCACCCACCCACCTCCCCTCTGGTAACTATCACTTTGTTCTCTATGGTTAAGAATATGTTTCTTGCTTTTTCTCACTCTCTTTTTTCCTTCTCTTTGTTCTGTTTCTTAAATTCCACATATGACTAATATCGTATGGTATTTGTCTTTCTCTGACTGACATATTTTACTTATTTCATTGTACTCTCTAACTTCATCCATGTTGTTGCAAATGGCAAGATTTCATTCCTTTTTATGGTTGAATAATATTCCATTGTATACATATAACACATTTTCTTTATCCATTCATCTATTGATGGACAAGGACTGTTTCCATAATTTGGCTATTGTAATAATGCTGCTATAAACACAGGGGTGCAGGTATCCCTTTGAATTAGTGTTTTTGTATTTTTTGGATAAATACCCAATAGTGTGATTGCTGGATCCTAGGGTAGTTATATTTTTAATTTTTTAAAATATTTTATTTATTTATTTGAGAGAGACAGAGAGAGAGTGTGTGCAAGCACAAGAGAGGGAGGGGCAGAGGGAGAAGCAGACTCCCTACTGAGCAGGGAGCAGGGCTCAATCCCAGGACCCCAGGATCATGACCTGAGCCAAAGGCAGATGCTTAACTGACTGAGCCTCCGAGGCACCCCTCTATTTTTAACTTTTTGAGGAAACTCCATACTTTTTTCTACAGTGGGTGCACCAGTTTGTATTCCCACCAACTGTACAAGTCAGTTCCTTTTTCTCCACACCTTCCCCAACACTTGCTGTTTCTTGTGTTTTTGATTTTAGCCACTCTGGCAGGTGTGAGGTGATATCTCATTGTAGTTTTGATTTGCATTTCCCTCATGATCAGTGATGTTAAGCATCTTTTCATGTGTTTGTTGGCCATCTGATGTCTTTTTTGGAGAAATGTCTATTTGTGTCTTCTGACCATTTTTTAATTGGATTTTTTTGGGTTTTTTTGGGTATTGAGTGTTATAAGTTCTTTATATATTTTGGATACTAACCCTTTATTGGATATGTCATTGGCAAATATCTTCTTCCATTTAGTAGGTTGCCTTTCAGTTTTGATGACTGTTTCCCTTGCTGTGCAGAAGCTTTTTATTTTGATGTAGTCCCAATAGTTCATTTTTGCTTTTATTTCCCTTGCCTCAGGAGATAAACCTAGAAAAATGTTGCTACAGTTGATGTCAAAGAGGTTATTGCCTGTGTTCCCTTCTAGGATTTTTATGGTTTCAGGTCTTTAATCTACTTTAAGTGTATTTTTGCATGTGGTGTAAAAAGGTGGTCCAGTTCCATTCTTTTGCATGTTGCTGTCCAGTTTTTCTAACACCATTTGTTGACGAGTCTCTTTTTCTCATTGTATATTCTTTCCTCCTTTTGTCAAAAATTAATTGACCATATAATTGTGGATTTATTTTAGGATTTTCTATTTTTTTCTATTGATCTATGTGTCTATTTTTGTGCCAGTACCAAGCTGTTCTGATCGCTTCAGTTTTGTAATGTAACTTGGATTCTGGAATTGTGATACTTTATTTTGTTTTTCTTTATCAAGATTGTTTTGGCTATTTGGGGTCTTTTGTGTTTACATAAAATTTTTAGGATTGTTTATTCTAGTCCTATGAAAAATGCTGTTGGTATTTTGATAGGGAATGCATTAAATGAATAGATTGCTTTGGGTAGTATAGACATTTTAACAATATTTGTTCTTCCAACACATGAGCACGGAATGTCTTTCAATTATTTTGTGTCAACTTCAATTTCTTTTATCAATGTTTTATAGTTTTCAGAGCACAGGTCATTCACCTCTTTAAGTTTGTTCCTATGTATTTCATTGTTTTGGGTGCATTTTTAAATGGGGTTGTTTTCTTAATTTCCCTTTCTGCTGCTTCATTATTAGTGTATAGAAATGCAACAGATTCCTATACATTGATTTTTATATCCTGTGACTTTACTGAATTCATTTATCAGTTCTAGTATTTTTTTGGTGGAGCCTTTAGTGTTTTCTATATATAGTAGCATGTCATATTGACTGCTGTATTATTTAGAAGAGTGCTGTTTAATCTTTAAATATTTGGGGATTTTTCAGTTATCTTTCTGAAATTGATGTAATTCCTTTGTGATCTGAGAGTAGATGTATGATTTTTATTTTTAAATATTATCTAAGATATGTTTTAGGTTATTACTGATTTTTGTTTGCTGAGTCTGTCCATTTCTGGGAGAAGGTTGTTGAAATCACCAACAGTGACAGTGGATTCATCTATTTCTCCTTGCAGTTCTATCAGTTTTTACCTTACATAGGTAAGGTACATACATATCATACCTTACAAAGTTTAGACATTTTTTTAGACACATACACTTCAAATATTCTTATGTCTTCTTGGATTATTCACTTCTTTATTATTACATAATTTCCTTCTTTATTGCTGATAACTTATCTTGCTTTGAAGTCTGCTCTGTCTGAAGAGCTACTCCTACTCTTTTTTTTAATTAATTAATTAATTTATTTTAATTCTTATGTTAATGCCCATACATTACATCATTAGTTTTAGATGAAGTGTTCCATGATTCATTGTTTGTGCACAACACCCATTGCTCCATGCAGAATGTGCCCTCCTCAATACCCACCACCAGGCTAACCCATTCTCCCACCCCCCTCCCCTCTAGAACCCTCAGTTTGTTTTTCAGAGTCCATTCTCTCTCATGGTTCGTCTACCCCTCCGATTCCCCCCCTTCATTCTTCCCCTCCCGCTACCTTCTTTTTTTTTTCTTAACATGTATTGCATTATTTGTTTCAGAGGTACAGATCTGAGATTCAACAGTCTTGCACAATTCACAGCGCTTACCAGAGCACATACCCTCCCCAGTGTCTATCACCCAGTCACCCCATCCCTCCCACCCCACCCCCCACTCCAACAACACTCAGTTTGTTTCCTGCAATTAAGAATTCCTCATATCAGTGAGATCATGGCCAGATGGCTTCCCAGGGGAATTCTACCAAACATTTCAAGAAGAATTAATACCTATTCTTCTGAAACTGTTCCAAAAAATAGAAACGGAAGGAAAACTTCCAAACTCATTTTATGAGGCCAGCATTACCTTGATCCCAAAACCAGACAAAGACCCCATCAAAAAGGAGAATTACAGACCAATATCCCTGATGAACATGGATGCAAAAATTCTCACCAAAATGCTAGCCAATAGGATCCAACAGTACATTAAAAGGATTATTCACCATGACCAAGTGGGATTTATTCTTGGGCTGCAAGGTTGGTTCAACATCCACAAATCAATCAATGTGATACAATACATTAACAAAAGAAAGAACAAGAATCATATGATCCTCTCAATAGATGCAGAAAAATCTTTTGACAAAGTACAGCATCCTTTCTTGATCAAAACTCTTCAGAGTATAGGGATAGAGGGTACATACCTCAATATCATAAAAGCCATCTATGAAAAACCTACAGCGAATATTATTCTCAATGGGGAAAAACTGAGAACTTTCCCCCTAAGGTCAGGAACACGGCAGGGATGTCCACTATCACCACTGCTATTCAACATAGTATTGGAAGTCCTAGCCACAGCAATCAGACAACAAAAAGAAATCAAAGGCATCCAAATCGGCAAAGAAGAAGTCAAACTCTCACTCTTTGCAGATGATATGATACTTTATGTGGAAAACCCAAAAGACTCCACCCCAAAACTGCTAGAACTCATACAGGAATTCAGTCAAGTGGCAGGATATAAAATCAATGCACAGAAGTCAGTGGCATTCCTATACACCAACAACAAGACAGAAGAAAGAGAAATTAAGGAGTCGATCCCATTTACAATTGCACCCAAAATCATAAGATACCTAGGCATAAATCTAACCAAAGAGACAAAGGATCTGTACTCAGAAAACTATAAAATACTCATGAAAGAAATTGAGGAAGACACAAAGAAATGGAAAAATGTTCCATGCTCATGGATTGGAAGAACAAATATTGTGAAGATGTCAATGCTACCTAGAGCAATCTACACAGTCAATGCAATCCCCATCAAAATACCATCCACTTTTTTCAAAGAAATGGAACAAATAATCCTAAAATTTGTATGGAACCAGAAAAGACCCTGCATAGCCAGAGGAATATTGAAAAAGAAAAGCAAAGCCGGCGGCATCACAATTCCGGACTTCAAGCTCTATTACAAAGCTGTCATCATCAAGACAGCATGGTACTGGCAAAAAAACAGACACATAGATCAATGGAACAGAATAGAGAGCCCAGAAATGGACCCTCAACTCTATGGCCAACTAATCTTCGACAAAGCAGGAAAGAATGTCCAATGGAACAAAGACAGTCTCTTCAACAAATGGTGTTGGGAAAATTGGATAGCCACGTGCAGAAGAATGAAACTGGACCATTTCCCTACACCACACACAAAAATAGACTCCAAATGGTTGAAAGACCTCAATGTGAGACAGGAGTCCATCAAAATCCTAAAGGAGAACACAGGCAGCAACCTCTTTGACCTCAGCCACAGCAACTTCTTCCTAGAAACATCGCCAAAGGCAAGGGAAGCAAGGGCAAAAATGAACTACTGGGACTTCATCAAGATAAAAAGCTTTTGCAAAGCAAAGGAAACAGTCAACAAAACCAAAAGACAACCGACAGAATGGGAGAAGATATTTGCAAATGACATATCAGATAAAGGCTAGTATCCAACATCTATAAAGAACTCATCAAACTCAACACCCAAAGAACAAAGAATCCAATCAAGAAATGGGCAGAAGACATGAACAGACATTTTTCCAAAGAAGACATCCAAATGGCCAACAGACACATGAAAAAGTCCTCAATATCGCTCGGCATCAGGGAAATCTAAATCAAAACCTCAATGAGATACCACCTCACACCAGTCAGAATGGCTAAAATTAACAAGTCAGGAAACGACAGATGTTGGCGGGGATGCGGAGAAAGGGGAACCCTCCTACACTGTTGGTGGGAATGCAAGCTGGTGCAGCCACTCTGGAAAACTGTATGGAGGTTCCTCAAAAAGTTGAAAATAGAGCTACCATAAGATCCAGCAATTGCACTACTGGGTATTTACCCCAAAGATACAAAAGTAGGGATCCGAAGGGGTACGTGCACCCCAATGTTTATAGCAGCAATGTCCACAATAGCCAAACTGTGGAAAGAGCCAAGATGTCCATCGACAGATGACTGGATATAGAAGATGTGGTATATATATATACAATGGAATATTATGCAGCCATCAAAAGGAATGAGATCTTGCCATTTGCAACAACGTGGATGGAACTGGAGGGTATTATGTTGAGTGAAATAAGTCAAACAGAGAAAGACATGTATCATACTCCTACTCTCTTTTGACTAGTGTTAACATAGTATATTTTTTGTCCATCCATTTACTTTTGATCCAGATGGTCCATATATTTAAAGTGAGTTTTTTGGAGACAACATATACTTTAGTCTTTTTTTTTTTCATCCACTCTGATAAACTCTGCTGTTTAATTGGTGTGTTTAGATTGTTGACATCCAAAGTGATTATTGATACATCTACCATATCCATTGCTCTTTTCTATTTGTTTTTGTTTCTTTTTATGTGTTCCATGTTTTTGTCATGGTATTAAATGAGCATCTTATGTAATTCCATTTTCTTTCCTTTCTTAGCATATCAGTTATACTTCCTTTTTTATTTTTTTTAATTGACCTAGAATTTGCACTATATCTGTACAACTAATTCAAGTCCACTTTCAAATAACACTGTACCAATTCACAGGTAGTGTAATTTATAACAAAATAATCTTAATTCCTCCCTCTTATCTCTCATATCATTGCTGTCATTCATCTTACATATATATATGTGTATATAACCAAATATACATACATAAGATATATGCATAAGCATACCTAGTCAAGTACGTTATTAATATTACTTTGAGCAAACTCCTTTCTCTTAGCTCAATAAAAAATAAGAAAAATAAAACTTTTTATTTTACCTTTGCTTATTCCTTCTTTGATACTTTCTTACTGTATGTAGATCCAAGTTTCTGACCTATATTATTCCCTTCTATCTTACTGAAAATGAATTCCTTCAATTTTTGTCTGAGAATCTCTCTCTTTTTTTTTTTTTTTTTCTCTTTTACTTTTGAAGGATAACTTCTCAGGTAAAATTTCTAGATTTGTGGGGGTTCATTTTTGTTTTATTTTGTTTTGCTCTCAACACTTTAGATATTTCATTCCAATCTCTTCTTGTTTGCATGATATCTGAAACATCAGATGAATTCTTATCTTTATTCCTCCATAAATAATATTGATTTTTTTTCAGCCCCTTACCTTCTTTCAGGATTTTTTTCTTTATCTTTGATTTTCTGTAGTTTGAAGATGATGTGCTTAGCTATAGTTTCTTTTGTTTTGGTTTGGTTTGGTTTTTTTGTGAGGGAGCATTTTTCCTACTTAGTGATCTCTGGACTTCCTGAATCTGTGGTTTGGTGTCTGATATTAATTTGGGAGAAATGTTCAGTAATTATTATTTCAAATATTTCTTTTGTTCTTTTGCCCTTTCTTCTTCTAGTATTTCCATTATGTGTATGTTATACCTTTTGTAGTTGTCCTACAGTTTTTGAATTTTCTTTTCTGTGTTCTTCGGTCTATTTGTTTTCTGTTTTTCACAGTTATTATTGACATATCCTCTAGCTCAGAGATTCTTTCCTCAATTGTGTCCAGACTACTAATAAGCCCATCAAAGGCCTATTTCAGGGGCGCCTGGGTGGCTCAGTCATTAAGCATCTGCCTCTGGCTTGGGTCGTGATCCCAGGGTTCTGAGATCGAGCCCTGCATCGGGTTCCCTGCTTGGCAGGAAGTCTCCTACTCCCCCTGCTTGTGTTCCCTCTTTCCCTGTCTCTCTCTGTCTGTCAAATAAATAGATAAAATCTTTTAAAAAAAGGCCTATTTCATTTCTGTTATAGTGTTTTTGTTTTTGTTTTAAAATTTCTAGCACTTCTCTTGGTTCTTTCTAGGATTTCCATCTCTCTGCTTACATTGCTCATCTGTTCTTGTATGCTATCTACTTTATCCATCAGAGCCCTTAGCATATTAATCATAGTTGTTTCAACTTCTTGGTCTGTTAATTCCAACATCCCTACCATGACTGATTATGACCCTTGTTCTGTGCCTTTAAGTTGTGGTGCTTTTTGTTTGTTTGTTTTTGCTTTTTGTTATGCATTGTGATTTTTTCTTGATATCTGGACATGATGTCCTGGGTGAAAGTAACAGTTATAAGTAGGTCTTTATTAATGTGACAGTGAGCAGTGGGGGAGAAGAATCATTCTATAGTCCTATGATTAGGTCTTCGTCCTTAGTGAGCCTATTCCTCTGGATTGTGAACTTCACAAGAGTTCCTCAGATTTTCTCACCACTTAGGTGGGACAGGATGGCTAGAAGGGGCTGAAGTTTTATATTCCCATTCCTCCATGTGGAAGGTTAGGGCCAGCTGGAGTTGAGTAACAGTTCCCCACTCCCGGGTCAGTTAGGCTCTGATAATATCTATCCTGATGTTAGGATTTAGTTAACTAGTTTCACCTGAGGGCAGGCCTTGTTAAGAACAGAGTGTTCTGGTATATTTTAAAATGGCTCTTCTTTCCCTTTTCTTGTTGGAAGCAAGAAAGAATTTTTCTCTAATATTTACAATAAGAACCTCATCAAACTCCTGGGGGTAAAAATTATGAAAATGTGCCACCCCCCTTCCTACCATGACTGGGTCCTCCTGGAGTTTTTAACTCTCAGAATTATCCATACCAAGCCTTCAGAAATTAGTCAATTATAATTCAAGTTTTCCTACCTAGGTACTGGTCCCAAAGGCAGTTTCTACTCACGAGTCTCTGCTCTGATAAGTCATGACTCCCTGTATTCATCTGTGTGTCTTTGCAATTCCGGGAGTAGCGGTTTGCCCTGTGTCCTCCATTTTCTTACAGATTCAGGAAAACTTTTTGATGTTTTATTCTGTTTATCTGTTATTTGTTGTTAGGACAGGCTAGGGACTTCTAAGCTCCTTCCATGAAGAATTGGAAACCAGTCTTTTTTCTTCTCCTCCTCCTCTTCCCATAAATGTAATGGCTCAAACCACCCAACTGTATTCTTCTACAGTTCTATAACTCACACATGTGATACTGGTCTCACTGGGCTAAATTCAAAGTGTTGCGGGACTGCCTTCCTTTCTGGGGTATCTAGAAGAGAATCTGTTTTCTGGCTTATTTAGCTTGATGGCAGAATTCAGTTTCTTGTGATTATAGGACTGAGAGTTGTTCTTAGCTTCTAGATACTACCTGCAATCCTCGGTTCCATCTTTAAAAGGTAGCAATATTGAGTTGAATCCCTCAGACTGAATTTCACCTACCTCTTCTTTTATGGTCACATTTCTCTCTTTTGCCTTTTTTTTTTTTCCTATTTGTATGGGTCAGTGATTAGATTCGGCCCACCCAGATAATTGAGGATAACCTCCTTATTATATTAGGCCAACCCAGATAATCCAGGATAATTTTCCTGTTTTAAGGTTCTTAACCTTAATCATAACTGCAAAATGCCTTTTACCATATAAAATAACATATTCGCAGTCCCTGGGAGTTAAAGCATGGAAATCTTTAGGGGAACATTGTTCTGTCTACTGCATTGCCTAAATTACTATAACATTATAGTTAAGTCTGGAAATCTGGTAGAGTTAGTTCTTCCATTTTTTTATTCTTAGAAAGATCTTTCTTATTCTTAAATCTTGGAATAAGCTTGTTTAGTTCCACAAAAAAATTATGCTCATCTTTTGATTGGGATTATATTGAATCTATAGATCAATTTTAGAATTGGTATTTTACACTTTGAGACATAATCATAAGCATAGATTTTTCTTTACAATTATTTGTCTTTTCCAGTTTTTTGTTTGCTTTAGAGTTTCTTTAATCACTCTAAACAAAGTTTCTACTTGTCCTTAAGGATTATGTTTTGCTTGATTTATTCCTAAGGATTTCATATATTTTTTATTTTATTGTACAAGATATTTTTCAATAAATGGATTTTAACTCTGATTTCATCCTGCAGATCTGTATACTCTCATTAAAAATTACTGTTATTCCAGTTGAAAAACTCTCTGTTCTTAGTCCATTCATATACAGCTTTCCCTAACCTATTTGGGGATTTTACTGTCTTTAGCACTAACTAGGTTAATGGCTCAATGTCATTGCCTTGCATGAGTATGTACCCAAATTATGTCTCTAGTTTCCTGAAATCAGGGATGCTGTATCTTCAAGATGATTTCAGTGACAGGTTTATGTACTAAGAATATCACTCAATGGCTATAATTTAATGAGTAAATTATAAGTAAGAGTGTCAATGATGAAAAATGTGACATCATCATCACTGGCACTACCCTGATGTAGGTAATGATGAAGTAATGTCATTCATTTTAAATTTTATTTATTTATTTAGGCTGGGTACAGTATGATGGTACAAAACAACGGAGGGGTCCCTGAGTCCCTCCCTTCTTCAAGGGGTCCGGGATGGAAACTGGGTAGAGGTTGGGAGATTGTCAGTGTGTTGGGGGATGAGTTGGGGCAAGGACTCCCCAGCAGCTAAAGGTCTCTCTCTTCCTCTTCCTCTCACTGGGGCTGGTGGTCCAGGGAGCTCTTACTCCTTGGAGGCCATGTGGACCAAAAGGTCCACCACCCAGTTGCTATAGCCAAATTCATTGTCATACTGGGAAATGAGCTTGACAAAGTGGTCATCAAGAGCAATGCCAGCCCCAGCATAGAAGGTGGAAGAGTGGGTGTCACTGTTAAAGTCACAGGAGACAACCTGGTCCTCAAAGTAGCCCAGCATGCCCTGGAGCAGGTCCTCTGATGCCTGCTTCACCACTTTCTTGATGTCATCATATTTGGCAGCTTTCTTCAGGCAGCAGGTTAGATCCATGACTGACACACTGGGGATAGGGACAGAAAGTCCATGCCAGTAAGCTTCCCATTCAGCTCAGGGATGATCTTGCCTATAGCCATGGTGGTGGCAATAGGAGCAGGATTGATGTTCTGTGTGGCCCCTCAGCCATCACACCACAACTTCCCAGAAGCGGTGTCCATGGTCTTTTGGGTGGTAGTGATGACATGGACTGCGGTCATGAGTCCCTCCACAGTGCCAAAGTTGTCATAGATGACATTGGCTGGAGGGGCCAAGCAGTTGGTGGTACAGGAAGCATCGCTGACAATCTTGAGGGAGTTGTCATACTTCTCATGGTTCACACTCATTACAAACATGGGGGCATCAGCAGAAGGGGCAGATATGATGACGCTCTTGGCCCTACCATTCTAGTGAGCCCTAGCCATCTCCATGCTGGTGAAAACCCTAGTGGATTCAACATCATATTCAGCACCAGTATCACCCCATTTGATTTGTCTGGATCTTGCTCCTGGAAGATGCAGAGGGTTTTCCATTGATGACAGATTTCCCCTTTTCAGCCTTGACTGTGTGGTTGAATTTGCCATTGGTGGAATCATACTGGAATGTGTAGACCATGTAGTTCAGGTCAATGAAGGGATCATTGATGGTGACAATGTCCATTTTGCCAGAGTTAAAAGCAGCTCTGGTGACTAGGAGCCCAGTACGGCCAAATCTGTTTACTCCAATCTTCACCAGCATGTCTCAGGGATGTGGCTGGCACTGCACCAGAAGATGCAGCTGTCTGTCAAACAGGGAGGAACAGAAAGCCTCATTTTAAATTTTAATTAATACTCCAGTCTCTAATCATTACATTTCTGTCTAAAATAATTAATATCTTTCTAAGTAATGACTGTTCAAATGCTTTCAAAATTTTCATTGCAAATACAGTAAAATCTATTTTCTTAAGTTTGTCATTTAAGATTAAGAAAATATATGGCTTTAAACAATTCTCTCAGTTTTCTTTTACCAACTTTTTCTTACCTATAGATCGTCTCATGACACTAAAGTTCCATTCAAAACAATCTCCCATGAAATCCTCTAATAATCTGAGCAACTACATGCCTATATGCCTTTTCTGTGTTGTTTATTCGAGCTAGAAACCCTTTATGTCATTCAGCAAAATCACAAAGATTCTTCAATGTCTCTTCACGTGCAACCTCTACCGTCAAAATTAAGCAATTCTGTTTTGTACTCCCTATAAACCTAGTTTTTGCTTTGGTTTTTAAAACTGTAAGCTTTTTGAGGACCAGGATTGTTTCTTACTCAACTTTTCATTCTCTGGGAACAGCAGGTGTGCCTTGTGTGTAGTAGGCATTCATTGCTGATTTTTTTTTAACAAATCAAGCTTTTGTGTGTAAAATATATTAATAAACTTGGTTATATTTAACTGAACCCAAGATATTAAAATGTCTAAATGGTTATTTTAGATTTCAATGATCGTGGTTATCATATATAAACTAGACATAGTTCAACTTTTTGTTATTCTCAATAAAACAATCTGTGCTTTGTATTCTCATGTCTTTGAACTTGAATTCTGTTAGATTTCAGAGAATAAAGAGATTCAGATCTGTCAGTTCTGGGACCTCTATGAAACATTTTTTTCTCTAAGAAATATGTCTGTGGTTTAGCTGAAGCTAATCTTTTTTACAGGCCTAAAAAGTACACTGAACCAGTGTGAAAGGGTCGGGATAAGAAGTGTAACCATCCTAAATGCAATATATAATGAAGAGTCATAAATAGAGATGTCCCCACAATTTTAAGTGTTCCTCTTCCTTGCATTATGTAAATGCAAAGCACATTCCAGGATGGTATCCTTTTAAAATGAGGAGAATGCATATCTGAGATATATCATTATGCTAAAAAGAAATAAAATAAATTCCATTGAATCCAAGGCGACTACAGGTCTTACATCCTACAGATGAGTTGGAAAGGTAGATAAACATGAATTTCTGCATTTGACTAACTAAAGCCTTTTATAACATTATATCTTGCTCTCAAACACCCAGTTCTTGTCTTGAAAATACTTCCAATATTCTATTTAACAAAAATGTATTCTGAACAACTATATGGATAAGAGAGATTGACATGTTAAATAGTATCTCCAAATATAATGATGTAGAGAGAAATAAAAGGTAATTCAGTGAGTTAGGTAAAATGCATAAGTGGCTATTGGATAGGTAACAATTCCAAAGTAGATTAGTATGCTTTATCCCCCAACCTCCCACCCCGCCCCCTGCCCCGGGAGACTTTATCATTCTGCTGTTTGCTTGTTTATAAATGTTGAAATAGGGGCATTTTTTCCCTTTTTATTCTATTTTGGGCAATATTCATGGAAAACTGTATCTACTTTTTTAGAATCAGGGATTACCTACTTTATTATGTTCATTCATATTATTCATATTCATTACTTATGGTCTACATTCTAGGAAAAAATGTAGATAAAAATTAATAAATATATGGGTGCCCAGTGGCTCAATCGGTTAAGTGGCAGCCTCTTGATTTTGGTTGGGGTCATGATCTCAGGGTCTTGGGATCAAGCCTCGTGTCCGACTCCATCTTAAAAAAAAAAAAAAGAAAGAAATATAATGAACAGATATATTGTATGTTAAAAGGAGATTACTGCTATGGAAAAAAGAAAAACAATAGACCAAGTTAAGAAGCATGATGTACACTAATGGTGGGAAGGTATAATACTAGGTTGGAAAGTATAATACCCAACCTCAGTGTCCAATAATTATGAAAATGAGTTTTGTAATTCAGGATAAGCATTGATAAGGTAAGTTTTGAGCAAAATCTTGAAGAATGTGATTGATTTGTTCATGTGGGTTCATGGGAAAAGCCTGATAGAGAAAGGAAATATTATGGGATCATACAACTTGCTCGTTACAAACTATTTGAAGGGAAGTGTGTTGTCTACAATGAACAAGAGTCTAACATGAAGCTCCTGCATTTTCTGACTGTTTTGAGAGTGTATTAAGTACCAGGAGACTTGCTTGATATTATACCTTCCAATTTAATAACTACCTTTCAAAGAAGGTATTATTATTATTCCTGTTTAACAGGTGAGAAAATTAGTCTTGCAGGATAGTTTAATCACTCAGTACTAGTAAGTATTGGGACTAGGATTCCAATAAATTCAATTGTGTGTGTGAGTTTATTTAAAAATTTGCAATTTTTATTATGCAAACTTTTTATATAAAATCCCATGAATATAGCTTATTTTTCTGACCACTGGTGATAAGTTTTTGCATGAAAAATTCAAATTCTGTTTTCAGTAGTTTTAAAATTCATTAATGGGAAGCTAGCCAATGGAATTTTATTCAAATCATCTTGTACAATTAGAGTTCAGAGTCCTTGTTACTTATCTCCTCATCTATATGAATTAAGATATACAATAGCTTTGGGCGCCTGGGTGGCTCAGTTGGTTAAGCGACTGCCTTCGGCTCAGGTCATGATCCTGGAGTCCCTGGATCGGGTCCCGCATCGGGCTCCCTGCTCGGCGGGGAGTCTGCTTCTCCCTCTGACCCTCCTCCCTCTCGTGCTCTCTGTCTCTCATTCTCTCTCAGATAAATAAAAAAATAAATAAAAATAAAAAAAAATCTTAAAAAAAAGATATACAATAGCTTTGAAACAAAATCATATTTGCATCTCTATGCATTATAACTTGGTAAGATAGCAAATATTAATATGTTTGATCATGTTAGTCATTTTGGCAATCGGCGTGAAACCAATTAGCATGTCACTTTTTCTCATTGCCTGTATTTATAGAAAATCTGAGGTGTTTCCAATTTGTATTAATCAGTCATCCTTATAACACATTGGGCTATAGGTCCCTTCAGGATAGGCCCATGCAGGCCATTCCCCTTCACTTGATTTATTTCTTATACACTATATAGTGTATTTTACATGGTTATGCTTTGATTCTACTTCAAGTACTTTGTATTTTAACTTTACCAGAGATAGCTTATCCCCACTACAATAGGTAGCTAATGGTATCCTTTAAGTAAAATTTATTTTGAACAGTTAAAGTCCCAGAATACAATCATATTTCTATCTTTGAGAGAATTACATTTTACCATCTAAAAAACTAACTATAAGGTATTCAGTGTATTATTTATCTAGGCAGCAAAAAAATTCAATTGTGTGATATTCTTTTTATGTATAGTCAAACACAGATTTATCTAATATAAATTGGATCTTTTGGGATTCTGGAGTATGGAGAATGAAAACGAAATTTAATCCATCTTAATTGGTGTCATGAAGGATCCAATAACTCATGCCTTTTCAATTTTTTGCTGGGTATCTTAGTGATGATAATAGACGGCTACTTCACCATACTCTAAATGTTAAATGTTGCAAATTTAAATAATTGTTTATGGTAAAGGAAGTCTCATCCACTGTTTCTCATTTGTCACCATTAGCCCCAGCCAATTCTAATTCTACCAAAGGAAGTAGGTAAATATTGATTTATATTTTCTAATTATCTTTCTCCTTAACAAATACATTCCCATAAAAAGGATCCTAAATAGCTGACCTCTTTCCATTGTGTTCTATTCAGTGTTTTAAATGATAGCTTTAGATTAAAATATGGTCAACTTGAAACTTACAAGTAGTTCTAGAACTTGAGGAATCTGGCTGAAATTCTTTCCTTTCTTTCTGCCTTAAAAAAAAACACACAAAACTCTAGAAACTGATTTTCAGATTTGTAATTATTTTTATTAGAGCCATTCTCTCTGTAATCGTTCTCTTCCTAGTACAGGCTTTCACTAGGGGGTTGTGATTCACTGTCCCTATGCCCTTCAAACTCAGAGTGGTCAGATGCCATGAAACACTTTCCTTTACATCTTCCCATGAGACTTGTATTTTATCATCCATTCATGTTTTGTTGAATGGTACCTTCATCGACCATTTTCTCTATAAATATTCTGGAAACACTCATTATTTCTAATATTTAATTGTTATATATTATATAAATCCCTCCTTTTGTGTTTTCATATCTATTTAATCTCTCTCCCCTCTCTTCTATATTCTTAAAATAGCTTCTGAACTCTTTCATATCCCTCCAATTTTTCTATACTACTGCTGATATGAAATTTCAAAATACAAGTCTTATTTTGTTACTCTCCTGCTTACATTTCATTTGTATTATATTACCTGTAAGGAAAAAAAAAAATCAATTCCTTGCTTTGGCTTTTAACGCTTTCCATGATCCAAGATCTGGCTATGCATTAATCCTCATCTCCTGCCATTAGGAAACATATCCTCTATAGTGATATTTCCTTAATTATGTTGTATTATAATTATTTCTTGAAATATGGTTTCCCTTATTAGACCTTAAAGTTACTGAGAACTTGAATTTTATTCCACTCATCTTTGGATCCAGGTTTCATTCAGTGCCTGACATGTTCTTATTTTGACATGTTGAATTTCCTCATTCTTTTAATATTATATGTTTTGATTTAAGAAGTATTTTTAAAGGTCACTGGAGTTTAACAGATTATTTGATAAGGGAAGACGAACAGTGATATGAGAATCAGAGGGACTGGATTATTATTTCAGCACTATTGGCTACTAGCCACATGACTGTATAAATACCAGGTTTGTTATCTATAGATAAAGAAGAATAATCCTACACTGCCTACTTCCAAGTTGTTGTGAGAATCACAAATAATGACATTTATAAAGATACTTTATGCATGATAAAATTCAATAAAAATAATATGCACTACTGCTATTAAAACTAGGTGAAAATACTGAAATCTATTTTACCTTCTCAGCAAAGACAGTAATATGAATGACAATAAGGTTTTTCTTTTTTTTCTTTTTTTTTTTTAAGAATTTATTTATTTGACAGAGAGAGACACAGCGAGAGAGGGAACACAAGCAGGAGGAGTGGGAGAGGGAGAAGCAGGCTTCCTGCTGAGCAGGGAGCCCGATGCGGGGCTTGATCCCAGGACTCTGGGATCATGACCCGAGCCGAAGGCAGACGCCTAACGACTGAGCCACCCAGGTGCCCCGACAATAAGGTTTTTCAAACAAGAGTGTTCCTCATATATATTCCGTCTGTGAAAAGAAACTTTGTGCCTCACGACACTTTTGAAAACCTTTTACTATATTCTCATGGCTGTGTGTATGTTTGTCCGTGTGTGTGCACGTGTGTGGTTATTATTTACTATGATAGGCACGGGTATGAGATTCTTCTGTATACTACTCAGGGATTTGATAAAACTATGCTCATTTGATTTATGATTTACATATGTAGAACAAAAATTTAATCATTTTTATGATTCCTTTATTATTTCTTCTATAGAAACATATTAAATAGTATTAAATAGTAAATTAACTAGTAAATAGTATTAAATAATAAATTAAAGTTACATGAAGTGGAAGTTTCAGGATCACAGTGCCGATTCATATATAAAATTTCAGTGACAATGAAATCAGGGGAAAAGGACTAAAATGATTTTCTGTGAATTATGTAAGTTTCTGAATATCAAAGATTCAAAAGTTCTTGCCTCTCAGATACTTTTTTTTTTTTAAATGGGAGACAGATGGGGAGGACGGTTAAGACATTGATGGATGTCTTAATCCAGAAAGCAGGTTTCTGAGTCCTGAATATATCTTGCCAATTATCAACAGTAGCTTTGCTTCACCCTCAGTTCATTGTTGTAAGTGTGGAAAGAGAACCAACAAGTGATGTTGGTGTTGCTTGGCGACACTGACATGACCCAAGAAGTGCTGTCTGTGGGAAAGTGACATTGGTACCACCTGTAACAGGGATGATTAATTGCTGTGAAGTATGAGTGAAAGCATTTATCAGAATGCTAAACCTTTGAGATCAATTTTGGGAGCAGAAGAAGATACTGAGTTATGATAATCACTTCCTAGCTTGTCCCATATTGCTTCCACTTTATGGTTCACTCCCAAAAATTCATTTTGCATGTGCTAATATAAAGCAAGAATAGTTCTTCTTATTGAATATTTTGCAAATATCACACCTACTCAATCTTTCTTTTCTTACTAATTTCCAAAACAATGTCCTTAATATTCACATAAACGCTACAGATTTATAATACTTGGTTACAATTTGATTTAGTGACATTGTTTTCATTTTAGTCACAATGTACTGGTTGTTTTAGAGTGATATGGAGCTGGTCAGTTCTATGTCCCTTTCTCATTTTCTTATTTTTTCCCTTTTTGAGCCTCAGCTTATAAATTGAGCAGAAAACAAAAATACACAAAACAGGCGCCGGCACTGTGCCGGGAAATGACCTTAGCGGTGGCGAGGCAAGGTGGGGGCTCCGGGAGCCGGAGCGCCGGAAGTGGGACACGTGCACCCTGCCCAGCAAGTGGGGTGGCGCCGATCCTGCAGGTGCTGTCATTAGTGTCCCAACTCAGTCAAGAGCTGCCAGGGCTGGATAGTCATGTGGGAGCCTGGCAGAGAGGACAAAAATTCCAGTCTTTTTTTTTTTTAAGATTTTATTTATTTATTTGAGACAGAGAGAATGAGAGACAGAGAGCATGAGAGGGAGGAGGGTCAGAGGGAGAAGCAGACTCCCTGCCGAGCAGGGAGCCCGATGCGGGACTCGATCCCGGGACTCCAGGATCATGACCTGAGCCGAAGGCAGTCGCTTAACCAACTGAGCCACCCAGGCGCCCAAAATCCAGTCTTTTGATGCAGAGACTCAGCAGCTGCTGAAGACAGCATTCAAAGATCCAGGTGCCGTAGACTTGGAGAAAGTGGCTAATGTGATTGTGGACCGTTCTCTGCAGGACTGTGTGCTCAGTAAAGAAGTGGAACATGGTTCAGGCCGAGAGCAAGCAAGCGGGTCAGAGTGGCTTCTGGCGGGGACTGAACTGGCTGCCGCAGGAGTACCAGGCCTGGGAGCCGCTGTGAGCTGGGTCCCTGCAGGAATGGGTCGGCGAGGTCACTTTTATCTGCAACCTCTTTGATAGACTGAGGGTGAACAACAACCCCTGAGGGCCCGGGTGGCCCCCATCTATCTCTTGCCTCTTCTAGCGGGCCAAGCCTGACAATCTGAGCACGGAGGAGGAGGTGGATCGCCTGGTGCTGCAGCTGCACCGCGTGGGGGAGCAGCTGGAGAAGAACAGAAAAGGCAGAGATGAGCACTGGGTCGTGATCCGGGATGGCTTCCTGCTCCCAAGTGGCCTCAGCTCCCTGGCCCAGGTACTGCTACTGGAAAAATCACCAAATTTCGGACAGCCAGCTGGAAGATGACCCTGGCTGCTCACGAGGATCACTACAGTGAAGTCTCCCCAGGAGGCCTCCAGATCAGGCTGCCTCGCCAGCAGCACTGGTCTTTCACCTAACCTACCTCCGAGGTTTGCAGGGGAGTCGGCCTCTCCCAAAGACTGTCCTTTCCAGACTTCCAGCAGCTCCTGAGATGCTTCCCGTTTACACTGTGGTCCTTCCCTGAGCGCCTTCCTTCCCGCATTCAGGGATTGGAGAAGACACCAAACAGACTCGCCGCCACGGTCCCATCAGCCTGTCCCCCATAACCTCTCACCTGGGCCAGGCAGAGATAGGCAGCTTCTAACAACCACTGCACTGTGCACTCACTGGTGCAACAGCCATCTTGATGCCTCAGTTTCCCATCTATAAAATGGGTACCATAGCTACTGGTGGGATACTTCGGCATGTCAAGGGGTGGAACACAAACCACACCAGAAATTGCTTTTTATATATTTTGTGCAAGGACCACAGAAACAAATCTATTTCCAGTGGGTTTTGATAAATGAGTACCACGACACATGCTACACCAGTTCAGGGTGAGAATTTTCTTTTCTTTTTCTTTTTTTTTAAGATTTTATTTATTTGACAGAGAGAGAGATAGTGAGAGCAGAAACACAAGCAGATGGAGTGGGAGAGGGAGAAGCAGGCTTCCCGCGGAGCAGGGAGCCCGATGTGGGGCTCAATCCCAGGACTCTGGGATCATGACCTGAGTCGAAGGCAGACACTTAGTGACTGAGCCACCCAGGCGCCCCCAGGGTGAGAATTTTCTGATAAACCTTTTCTAATATTAAAAATATATATAAAAAACTTGGGGCGCCTGGGTGGCTCAGTTGTTAAGCGTCTGCCTTTGGCTCAGGTCATGATCCCAGGGTCCTGGGATCGAGTCCCACATCGGGCTCCCTGCTCGGCAAAAAGCCTGCTTCTCCCTCTCCCATTCCCCCTGCTTGTGTTCCTGCTCTCGCTATCTCTCTCTCTGTCAAATAAATAAATAAAATCTTAAATATATATATATTTATATATATATAAATATATATATATATATATATATATATATATATATAAAACAAAGAATTCCTTAGTGAAAGATTTTCGAAGTCATACCCATGTCTGGAAGTATTTTAGTTGACTCATTTGCAAGTTGCTTTTGGGAAAGAAACCTATATTGATATTTTTATTCTCTTCAGTTCTTATTCTGGCTCACCTTTCAGCAATAGCAATGATATTAACCTGTTAATGAGCACTTATTACCTGAGTCTGCACTCCAGGCTTTATAGGCAATTTCATATTTAATCTCACAACTATGATATAGAGGATAACACTGAGACCCAGAATGACTAATTTTCCCCTAATTCACACAGTTCATCTGACTAATGGAACAGGAAATTTCATTAAGATCTGTCTGACTCCAAAACCAGTGTTCTTGGACTCTAAAACCAGAGCCTCTCCAGTTTTATCCTCTAAAATTCATTTCTATATCAGTACTCTCTTTTGTACTTTGTAAGATTTTCAAATGGGTATACACTAGAAATCAAACAGTCATTTTACCATCAACTATATATAAACTCTCATACATTTGCATGGGAAAACATCTTCAAAAAATTTAGCGTAGTTTGTAAAGGAGAAGTATTGGAATCAACCTAAAGATCCATTGATAGGAAAGTGAATAAATAAGTTGTGTTGTAATCAAGACAAACCTTGCAGAATGTGAGTGAAAAATCAAATTGCCAAAGGATCCGTAGGTATGGTACAATTTATATAAAGTTTAAAATGTCTGAACTTCAATGCTAAATATTGTTCACGGAAACATAGAGTTTAGGTATTAAAACATTTGTATGAATGATGAACACCAAAATACGTATGTGTCATTTTGTAGGTGCCTTTTAAATCCCTGATGTTTTTTCCTTCTTGATAACACTTTTTTATGTAAAGATTTCTGAAAGGGGTTGTGACATAAGAGAACCTCTGGGAAAACATAGAAACTTGTTCCCACTATGGAGACATAAATGACAGGACTGGAGTTGAAATCCCTGGGTAGAGAAGCATGACCGTGAATAACTTCTATCTTTGTTGAATGCAGTAATTTCCAGAGAAAGCCATTACTTTACAGATTATACATGCAAGCCCTTTAAGTTTTGATAATTTACGTATATTTTAGTTTAATCTAAGAGGCACATGCTTTTTGCTGATTTCAACTCGTCGGTTAATTTGGTACTGCATGTATGTGGTTTTATGAGGCATGGGGAGATTTTTCTGAATAATATCACACTATTTTTACTTCTGAAAATTTATTAAGATTACAGTGACACAGTGTTTGAATGTCACTAGTGGGATACAGCCAGTCATGTGCTGGTAATCGTTCAGCAATCAGTTCTTCAGAAACACACACGCAGAACCCTCACAACATAGGAAACCCCAGCCTTATTTTTATTTTTATGTTTTAGCAGTCTTTCTGCTTTCTCTTTTCTCTACTCAAATTCAGTTTGCAAAGCCACAAGGTACCATTCTCAAATGCAATTTAAAAGCACTCAATGATTTTCAAGGATTTTCTACCACTTGTAGGGCACTTTACATAACATTCAAAGGTGGCTGTGATATGCCCTCTGACTATTTCTCAGACCCGTCTTTAGGCATGTGGTGCCTTGCCTTTTATGTTTCTGAAGCTGCTTATTAGTTTGGTTTCCCCCATGTATAACATGCTACTTTTTTTTTTTTTTTTTTTTTAGCATTTGCTTTTTCTTTTAAGTTTTTCTTTAAATTCCAGTTGGTTAACATTATAATGTTGATTTCAGGTGTACAATATAGTGATTCAACACTTCCAAACAACATTACTATCTTTTATTTCTGGAATATCCTCTTCTCTCTGAGTCTAAATAAATAATCCTTGCTTACCTACTGAAATTCAGCCTGGCATTTCCTTTGGGAAGCTGTTTTTAACCAACTTCAATTTGGAATCACTGTCCCCTCTTCCTGTTCATATACTCTGCACACATTTGTGATCATTGCATTTATCTCCTCCACTAGGATTGGTGCTCCTTGAAAATAAGTCGAGACTTACTTCAGAATTAAGCCCTGTGAGTAACTTATGTTAGACAGCCAATTGATATTTATTTAAAAGATAAGTAAATGAAAAAGTCAATTATGCCAAAGAAAAGTTTTCTGGTATTTCCCTCTGAAGCAGAATGTCTACATACATTATAAATATTTTGAAATTTTGAATAAGAAAACGCGAACAATGTGCTCACCATTTTCATATTGTACACTTTAATCTTCTCTTCAGAACTGAGAGAAACTAAAGTATTTGCCTCGACCATAAATTACTTTGGTAAATTTCAACACATAGGCATTTAGAGCATCTTTAGAAAGCCTTCTTACACACTTACTAATATTTCTAAGGATAGTCTTTTTTTCAGACAGGCACATTCAGTGTTGAGAGGTGAAGACTTTGTTAAGACCATGATTTTAGAACTCAGATCCTTTATCCTGAGCAGTAAATCCCCTAAAGATTCATTTTATAGTCACCAATGATTCAAGAAACCAAGGAACAACTGCTCATGTTGAACAAATCTTTTTTTTTTCTGGTCAAATAAACATTTTGATAACCTTTGACTAGGAGAACTCCATTCTTCTGTTTGAGGCCAAACATTCCATTCCTGGTCATACGTTTCTGCTTTTCAAAATGTTAGTTGCTGAGCTTAGAATTAATAAGTCAATAGGCAATAATAATAATAGTCAATAAAAAGTACCACTTAATAAGAAATTATGAGACAACAGAATTTTTTAAAGATATTTTTCCATTGTATATATATATACACCACATCTTCTTTATCCCAATGGGTTTCTTAAGCAAGCCTCTAAATTCAATACTCATGTCAGTGAAGTATTTTTGTAACAGCTCAATTTAAAATCTACAGTAGGGCTTTCAATGTCTGCTGTTAATCTAATGTACTTTCAATCAACAGATAACATGAGATTTTAATAAAGAAATATTTATTATAATAAAAAAATTGTACATCAGAAAAAAATACCCTAAAGCTAGCTTATTTCTTTGTGTTATCTGGACTTGTACACCATTAACTCTGACATATGGGGTTATCTCATCAAATAAAAGCATAAACCATTTTCACTTCTCCAATTTAATTGGAAAAAATCTTATTTCAAAAAAGAGATGTAGCTGAATGCTTATTAAATGGCTTTAAAAATACATTATTATCTTCCAAGATTTTGCAAGTAAGTCTCTGGAATGTCAAGTTCAGGGTTTATTTATTTTTATGCTCTTGGGTAGCTAGTAAAATTGGGCATTGAACCTATTAATGCTTAATAATTATGGTACAGGATATTTCCCTCATTGTGTGTATAAATACTATACTTGAGCATTTCCTTCTGTAATTAAAGATTTTTATGCATTTTCCCTATATGATCTTACATTATTATAAAAGTATTTGTAGTTTCTTATGTTAACTGTAATTCATCTAGGAAAATAATAATCACAATTTTATTATAAAAACAATATTAACATTATACAAAATAATTATATATAAAACAACAACTTATAAAAGAATAACACGGAAAGACAATTTAATATTGTTCCTGATGCTGAACTGGCAGAAAGCTAAGAAATTGACAAGTTTTTCCTTACTTACTGCTGACCCAGGGATATTAGAATATATAAACATGAGCAAGGCATGATCCTCCCCTTTAATATAGTAGAGAAATGACACATTCCCATTGTCAAGTCGGTACCCACTGTGTTGATGAAACACACACACAGCCATGCAATATACATACACATACACATAATTGGTAGTTCTAACTCAGGGGATATAAATGAGGAAAAGAGGATGCGGTGGATTTAAAGGAAGTAGGGTTTGTAGAGGCAGTAATGACTATAAGAAAGAGGCAGAAGGAATTAAAATAGCACATGTCCTAAGGTGGGAAAACATAGGCCAAATCCAGCTAAAAGTCTCTCGAAATAACCAATGCATATAATTCATTTTTCTGGGGAAGATCCCGGGGAGAGGCTGCTTTAGATATGAAAATAGGAGCCGTGATCGCCACAGTGAGTCATCTGCACATTATCTGTAGCCAAGCGGGAGTGCGTAAGCTTTTTGAGCACCGACTTAATGAGATTTACTCTCTGGTAATGGCATATAGGCTGAATTCTAATAGCAATCAAATAGGTGTATACTGTTGGCAGAATATTGTTGTCCACACAGTGGCAAGCATATACATCAGTGTATTTATTACATGTTTTGTGTAAGTACAGGAAGAAATTCTAGATTGTTTTTATTTAAATTTTTACCTAAATCATGACAGCATTTGGTTTTTACAACTTAATACATCTCTTTTATTGGCACTCTCACTCATCTCATAGAGCATGTGTTCTCAGGGAGGCAAAGGCTTTGTCGCCTTTCAGCTTATTCAACATACTATGTTTGAATACCACACATCCCAAATATGATTAGTGTTATAATAAAATGCATTTGAATTGTCGAATTGTATTATGTTTTCTATCCAGGTATCATAAACACCTTTTACAGCCCAACATTTTACTAGTTACCTCCATGTAGTTCCTAAAAGAAAAGCTGTCAAAGTTAAAGATGAATTGTGTATTTTTCTTTTACAAAAAAATATTTGCTCTGAGTTTGTTGACATTTTGTTGAATGACAAGGGACTATTAGTAATAACCTATCAATGAGCTGTTATCAAATTGAAAATAAATATAAAAGTTCTGTTCTTTCAACATAAAAGTGACCTTTTTACAATGAGTGAGAAAGTTAATGTTTTTCAAAAGAAACCTGTGCTGTGAACAGTGTCATTTTGGTAACAGGTGTTTGGAGTTGTGCCAGTTATGGGATTTTTATTGTCATAATAAGATTCATAATACCTTTACAATCTCTTATATAGTGCACATAAAAAAAAGGATTATTCAAAATATAAATGTCTTATCTCTTTAAAAATCTAAATGAAAAGATTCAGGAGAGATTTAAGTCAATTTACTAACAATTTAAACACAAACAAACATTCTATTAGTTTCCAAATATTTATTAGCAACATTTCAATAAAAATCTGTGAACATTTGGTTGTTTGAGTTAAATATGCTGACCAGCATAAAGTCATCACAACCACCAAAGGCCTATTCCTTTGAGATATATATATATATATCGTGGTATATTTTTCAGGTATGAAAAGTATTAAAACACAGTTGTGAAATATATTAAGGAAGGCTCATAAATTGCTAAGCCACAAATTTCTAAATAAAAATGATCAAAAATAGAGATGCAGAATCAATCACATTTCTTTCATTAAAATATTATGAATATTAGATTTTAATGAGGCCTAAAAACTTGTTTAATAATTAAAAGTGAAATATGTCATATATCCTTTAAAAATCTGATATACATGCATTATAATGCATATAATATTTATAATGACATGGCATTTATAACTAAATCCGTATTAATATTAATACTGATCTAGCTCAGTAATGTCTAGATTTTTATAGCTATGGACTCTTTCCTTCAAATAAAATATTTGTGGAAGTCCACCCACATACATTAATAAAAAATTATTTTGATCAAGATGGATTTACTTTGGGCTTTAACGTATACATGAGAAATCCCAATCATTCTGCACCCTCTTCCTTGCCTCCTCTCAACAGCTAAGAGCCCTGGATACTGGTAACAATTTGAGAAGCATTTGAAAGATTGTTTTCAATTGGGTAATGGCATATTTAACATGTTCCATCAGTTACATCTTCTTATCAAGTCCTAGAAGTGCCTTTTTGTTCTTTTCTATTATAACAATTCACTCTTTCTCTCACCAGCACCATCCTAATAGCATATAATCCCATCTATGAGCTACTAACTACCAACAACAAAACTTCATCTTTAATACTCACTGGTTTTCCTAAATTTGAGTTTGATCAAAACTGTGAAATTTTGGAAACAGAAACCCATGTATAGATTATGGGGACAAATTCAGACATGCCACCTTTTGTTTCTTAACTTCCCTTCATTTGAAAGTTATTTCTGGAAATTCTCTAGCACATAGGTCTCCTTGATGTGGAAAACAGTGAATGCAACCCAATTGTTAATTGGACTGGACTCAGAAGCCAGATTCACCTTGGACTTTATAGTTCTCTATCCAGGGGAGATATTCAGAATAATCCAGATCCCAGTAAGTTTTGTTCTATCCGAAGAACTTCATTTCAACTATCATCTCTCCTGTGCTTGATGTTGGTGCTGATGGGTAATGGTTGATAGGGAGTGATTTTTAACCTTCCAGTGACAGACTATTTTTTTTTCTAAAGATTTTATTTATTCATTTGAGAGAGAGAATGGGAGAGAGCGTGAGAGGGGGGAGGGTCAGAGGGAGAAGCAGACTCCCTGCCGAGCAGGGAGCCCGATGTGGGACTCGATCCCGGGACTCCAGGATCATGACCTGAGCCGAAGGCAGTCACTTAACCAACTGAGCCACCCAGGCGCCCCAGTGACAGACTATTTTAAGGCTGACCTAGAAAAAAGTCAGTGGTTGGTCTGGTCGCCTGGGCTAATGCTCAGATGGGGGAGATACATACCTTCTACTCTGTGATTCACTATCCTTATGATTTAATTCTCTGTGCATATTTAACAAGATATAATGGTATTTTGAAAATAATTACTCTATGTATAATCCTGAGATATATTTCCCTGGCATATGTTCAAGTCACAGTTATTGTTATTTAAGCTGCAATAAGTACTGTTAATTTTCTTATTTTTAAAATAACTATAATTCTACCTAATAGCAGGTATTAATTCAGAATACAAATAATACAAACAGGAAACACATGTAGAATGTAAAAATGTCCTTTTTTATAATATTATTATTTTTATATATTTTATAATATTATTATTACAACACCTATATTTTAAAGTACATGAACACAAATTTTTACCATAACTAATGTCTAATGTATCCTTTTGAGAAATATACTTCTCCATGTGGCAGTTGAATTACATGGTCCCATCTTTCTAGCCACAGGGGTGGTTATGTGGTTCAGGCAAGACACCCTTTTTTCCAAGCTACAATGTTGTTATAGGTATCATCTTATGGCAAAGTCTCTCCATTTGAGTTATTCCATGGTGAAAGAGAAGGTGAAAGAAAGACAGAATATGGTTTGAACACTATATCTAGCCTGGCTTGAAAACTAACTGCATTAGTTAAATTAGCCAATATATGTATTGTCTCTTTTCATTTTTTTTATTATGTTATGTTAATCACCATACATTACATCATGTTTTTGATATAGTGTTCCATGATTCATTGTTTGCGTATAGCACCCAGTGTTCCATTCAGTACGTGCCCTCTTTAATACCCATCACCAGGCTAACCCACCCTCCCACCCCCTCCCCTCTAGAACCCTCAGTTTGTTTCTCAGAGTCCATAGTCTCTCATGGTTCATCTCCCCCACCGATTTCCCTCACTTCATTTTTCCTTTCCTCTATCTTTTTTTTTTTTAACATATAATGTATTATTTGTTTCAGAGGTACAGGTCTGTGATTCAGCAGTCTTTGAGCGCTGTGAACTGTGTAAGACTGTTGAATCACAGACCTGTATCACCTCTTTTTAATCTTCTCTATAGATCTGACAATTTATTGTACACTGTTCATTTTTTTTTTATTTAGAGTTTTATATTTTCCTTAACCTATATTGAGTTTCATTTTGATTGAAAGATATCTGGCCATTTAATCAAGTACTCAAATAAACACGTATATAAATGTTGTGATGGGTTAAAAATGGTCGGGGATTCTTTGACATCCCTTCCTTCGAAAGGTGGGGGCTATATCTCATCCCCTTGAATCCAAGGTTTGAACATGACAGAACTGATGCTTGCCAGTTTGGGACCTAACCTTTAAGAGGCTTGTCAGTTTCTTTTTCTTTTCTTTTCTTTTTTTGGGGGGTGGGTGGGTGGTGAAGGAAGCCCTGAACTTCCATTTAAGAAGTCAGATCACTCTGTGTGGGCCATACAAAAACTCAAAGTAACCACATGGACAGGTCGTGAGGAGTGTGGGGGAGAAACAGAGACAGAGAAGCTCCAGTAGCCCCAGTCACTCACATTATCCCTGTAGAGGCTCCAGATGTTATGGAGGTGAGATATGCCTATGGTCCCTGCTCATATTTTTGGCCCACATAATACTGAAATAAAATAATGATAAATTGTTGTTTTAAGCCACTTTGTTTGATAGTATGACAAAAATGGAGAAAAATTTAGTGAAATTATTAGAAATGATATTTTTATTATATTCTTATTTTCCAAGTTTTCTATCCTTTGAAAATATTATTTCTGCAAAACAATCAGAAAAACAAGCTGGTACATATTAACAATAAATCACTTATTAGCTTTTGGTTAACTTTAGTACTGTTCTTAAGTACTATAATTGAGAACACAACCCATTATTGGTTGCATCTGGTATAAACCACCTCTATCAGCCCTCCTTTTTTTATTCCACTTCCAGGGAATACCCACATTCTCTACACTTTTCTCTTTCCTCTTTATATATTTATAAAATAGCATTATCTTTGTGAATATTTTGCACACCATTTTAGAACTTTTGCAATATGATGTGACTGTTTCCTTGCCAAAAATATTTTCATATAAATGATATGTATCTGCCTAGTATTTCATTATTTTGCCTAAAATCTGCTATTATTTAATATTTACTTTTTATAATTTTGGTTATTATTATCTTATGATTTCAAGATGGCTGCTGTAGGTCCAGCCATCATATTCATGTTCAATGCAAGAAGAAGAAAAAAAGGAAGAGGAGGAGGACAGGAGGAGGGGGAAAAGCATTGTGTATATTTGTCAACTTTTAACAAGTAAATATTTTACAGAAATACCCAACATACTCTGCTATGTGTCATTAGCCAGAATTATGTTACATTCCTCATTCCCTCAACCTCTCTGCCCCTGGAACACAGTGGCCTGGAAAAATGAATTTTTAGTTAGGTCAATTTCTATCTCCCCAAATTCAAGATTGTTTTAACGGGAAAAATGGGGGAATTGATAATGGCTTTGTCACTCTCCACACTCAATCCAACTTAAAAGATATGTTTGAGGAGATAGATAGATAATAGGTTGGTAAGTAGAGAGAGAAATATGATAAATAAGATAGATAGATGATAGATAGATGATAGATCATAGATAGATGATAGATAGATAGATAGATAGATAGGCAATATAAAATAAAATTCAGAGTATTCATGCAAATTAGATTTCTGGGAGATGAAGAATAGGGCTTTTTGCAATTTTTATTTCTTATAATTCAGCATAATTTGAAGTTCTTTTAAATATGAAGTCATATTTGATGAATTAATCATATAAATTGACTTAATTTTCTTTTGAATAATGAAAATTGAAGAGAAATTCTCATAAGTAAATAAACATGGTGCATTTTTCAGAAGGAATTTTGGATTTTTAAATTGAATAGAAGGAAAAAGTTTGACTTGAAATTTCTTTTAGAAAGTCTAGATACAGAACAAGCAACTTCTCTTTGGGTTAAAATACAAAACCAAATTTAAAAAGAAAGAGAGAGGGCGCCTGGGTGGCTCAGTTGGTTAGGCGACTGCCTTCGGCTCAGGTCATGATCCTGGAGTCCCTGGATCGAGTCCCGCATCGGGCTCCCTGCTCGGCAGGGAGTCTGCTTCTCCCTCTGACCCTCCCCCCTCTCATGTGCTCTCTCTCATTCTCTCTCTCTCAAATAAATAAATAAAATCTTTAAAAAAAAAAAAAAAAAGAAAGAGAGAGAGAGAGAGAGACACCCAAACAAAACTATCTGTAAGTTCCTGACGATGTAACATACTATAGCTCAATATTATTTCAATTGCTTTTACCCGTATTAGAGTATACTTTTTGTTTACTTACCTTGTGTCTTTGAAATTGGTGTATGTAATGCAATTATAACACTTTTACTTCATTCCTGAAAACTTGGATGCTTTCAGTGTGGCACTTTAAGCTCTAAACAGCAATATGCTATATACTATTATTTAATGTTTCTGGCTCTCATCCCATGTGCTTATCTCAGTTCAGAAATTGCCTACACTTGAAGTAGAAGTAATTTTTTTTCTTCAGTTGTTCAAAAAAGAGCTAACCTTCAAATACTAACTGAGATTACATGTCTCGTCATCCTAAACTTTAACAGGTTTTCTGTCCCAAATATAAAGTATGGAAAAAATGTGCTACTATGAGCTTTGTAGTATTGGGATAAATGTTTGACCCAAACGGTGGCTGTAGCAGCTACTGTCAGAGAAGCCCTCGTCAAAATTGGAAAAGAGAAAAGAGTGTTTTTTTCCCTCTAACTTCCTATTTTCCATTAGGAGTTCTGTCCATTCAGCGCCTCACTATATTGCCTTATATTGGGTCTCATCTGGATGAAATAATTTCACTCACATGTGTCTATGAGAAACTGCTAATAATTCATAACTCATTTGTTGGTTTCAGGCATAAAACAAGATATTGCATGTGATGCACTTAACACACAACTACTGAGAAATGAATTGGAGGTTGAAATTTAACTAATTAAGCAGTCAGTGTGTGGATTACTTTTGGTTATATACTCATATACTTAACATTATTTAGATTCCTCCTCCCTCACCTTCCCTTCAATTCCAAAATAAAAGTTTGATTTCTAGCCAGCTTATTTATTCAAATATGCATTTGTTTCTTACCTCATGTAAAATATTCTACACCTCATTTCATAGATTTCGGGCTGACATAGACCTAATACAAAATATGAGACCAACATATTACTGAATTAACACTGATTACACTTCATGAGGGATTCTTTCAGTCTGGGACATATTTCCAATAATTTTTTGTTCTTTCCACTTGCCAAGAACTCTGTCACTGTACTAGCTCAGATAGTTGGAAAGTATTAGTCATCAGTTGATATTAATATTTTTAGGATATTTGGTAAGAAAAGAATATTAATAATATAACTAATTAAAAGGACTAATATTTTATGGATAAGATTAATAAAAACAGAAAAAAATACTTCACTGATTTGCATGGGATAAGGAGAATTTTATGCTTTCCTGCATAACTCCATTCTGCTACTTGACTCATCATTGAAGAGGTTAACTTCCACCTCCTAACCTTGTTTAAAGAGAGACATAGATCTGAGCCAGAGCGGCACTATGGGATACACTGCTTCTACTTATAATTTTATATTCTTGCCATAATAATTTCCTTAGAGGCTTTAAATATATTCTTGAAAATTAGAGGGTTTTTTTATTGTAAGAAGTATTTGACCAATAATCCGAACTATCATAGAGAGGCAGTATGGTAGAATGGGTTAAGAGTACAGAATTTTGCACTAAACTATATGGGTTTAAAACCTTGCTTTTATGATTTAATGCCTGGATGAACTTCAGCAAATTTCCGAATCATGTGCCTTGGTTTCCTCATCTGTAAAATGGAGATACTAACGGTACTTATCACAAGGTAAAATGTAAGATTTACAACATTTAATACTTATAAAGTACTCAGAACCATGTCTGAGCATATTAATGATGATATGATTGTCATTATTATTACAATCATTATCAACTTTCTCCTCTCTACCCAATCCTGTTCTTTTTGTTTTTTTTAAAAGATTTATTTATTTATTTGAGAGAGAGAGAGTTTGTACATGAGAGGGGGAGGGACAAAGAGAGAGGGAGGGACTCTCAAGCAGACTCCTCCCTGAGTGCAGAACCGATGCGGGGCTTGATCCCAGGATCATTACCTGAGTCATAATCCAGAGTCAGATGCTCAAACCACTGAGCAACCCATAGGCCCCAAATCCTGTTTTGATTTATTTTTTCTGTTAGTGGTGTCGGTAAGAACACACAAAATATAAATTACCTACTCATTTTTAAATTTTCAACCAAGTAATTGGCTATTATTGACTTTCTCTCTTTGATAGCTCCATCATTTGTGTGTAATTTATATTTCCATCATCACTGATGTAAAGTTCAGAATTTTATCGTTTTCCACTAATACAATTATATGAGCCTCTTAATTGAACTTCTGCCTGCCTTTCTTCATTCAGCATTTTTTAAGTGCCTTCTCTAAACTTTCCAATCCAAATTGCATACCACTGTCAAAGTAATTATTCCAAAGTGTGACTGTAATCATAAGAAAATCCTGTTTAAAGCAAAAACAGTTTCTTATTAGACACAGAATAAAATATAAATTACTTGGAAAGCATGAAAGTGCCTCCAGGAGCTTACCTCAAGGTATTTTCTAGATTCATTTCTTACTATTCCTCTTTGTAGAGGATGTATTATACCCAGACAAACAAAATTAATCAGTATTTCCAGAACACAGTAGTGTACTTATGTTGTTAGATTTTTGGAATTAGTTGTGAAGATTATATATATAAGAATTTAAGCACAAACTGGAAAATAAAAAGAACAAAGAGGTAAATTAAAATATTATTTTGTAAGTTGTAAAAAGCTAATGCTGAGACTTCCAAGAGATGCCTTCAAGTATATGAAAGGCTATTCCATGAATGAGGAGTTAAAGATCAGTCTTTAAGATCTCAATAAATGGACATAGATGATGGGACATACAGGGAGATCAATTTCAGTTCAAGTGAAGGAAAAACTTTTTGACAGTAGAAGTCTGCAGAAAGACCACACCTCATGGAATAATTTATATTTCTTTAACTGAAAGTGTTTTTTTTTTTTTTAATGTTTTCTGTTCACATGATATAGTTTCAGGAAAAGAGAGATTTGAGTCAAATTGCCTGGATAATTTGCCTAAAGGGTGCTTAAAATAGTATGCATTCTATGTAAATCCATTATAAGAAATTTTAGGCAATGTTATATGTGTCTGTGTATGTGCACTTTCTTTTTTATAGAAAGGGGGATGGTTTTCAGTACTCTCAAGGGCTCACCAAGTACATCCATGCATTTCTTTTTTTTTTTTTCAAGATTTATTTATCTATTTGAGAGAGAGGGGGTGCGGCAGAGGGAGAGAATCTCCAAGCAGACTCACCCCTAAGCAGGGAGCCCAAGGCAAGGTTTCATCCCACAACTGATAAGATCATGACCTGAGCTGAAACCAAGAGTCTGACGCTTAACCGACTGAGCCACCGAGGCGCCCCCATCCACGCATTTCTATATCCGTTTTATTATCTAGAAAGACAGGAAATGAAAATAGCATATATTAATAATGGGTGAATTTGCATACTAATATTATTTATATAATTATTTATGTTGCTTCCTTCTAATACTTTTTATAAAAATTGAAGAAAATGGAGAGCAAGTGGATGAAATTAATTTTTATTTTTTAAATTTTTAAAAGTTTTTGTTTAAATTCCATTTAGTTAACATGCAGTGTAATATTAGTTTCAGGTGTACAATATCACTTGATTCAACACTTCCATACAACACCTGGTGCTCATTACAAGTGCTCTTCTTAATCCCCATCACTTATTTCCCACCCATCTCCCCTCTGATAACCATCAGTTTGTTCTCTATGGTTAAGAGTCTGTTTCTTGGTTTGCCTCTCTCTCTTTTCTTTTTTTTCCCTTTGTGCGTTTGTTTTTTAAATTCCACGTATGAGTGAAATCATAGTATTTGTCTTTCTCTGACTTATTTTGCTTAGCATAATACTCTCTATCTCCATTCATGTCATTGCAAATGGCAAGATCTCATTCCTTTTATGGCTGAGAACTATTCCATTGTATATATATACCATATCTTTTATCCATGGATCAGTTGATGGATACTTGGGCTTTTTCCATAATTTGGCTATTGTAGATCATGATGCTATAAACATCGGGGTGAATTCAAAGGGATTTTGAATTTGTATTTTTGTATTCTTTGGGTAAATACATAGTAGTGTGATTGCTGGATTGTAGGGTAGTTCTATTTTTAACTTTTTGAGGAAACTCCATACTGTTTTCCACAGTGGCTGCACCAGTTTGCATTCTACCAATGGTGCAAGATGGTTCCCTTTTCTCTACATCCTCATCAACACCTGTTTCTTGGGTGGTTGATTTTAGCCACTTTGACTGGTGTGAGGTGATATCTCATTGTAGTTTGGATTTGCATTTCCCTCATGATCAGTGACGTTGAGCATCTTTTCATGTGTCTGTTGGCCATGTGTATGTCTTTGGAGAAATGTCTATTCATGTCTTCTTTAATTGGATTATTTGATTTTTGGGTATTCAGTTTTATAAGTTCTTTATATATTTAGGATACTAAGCCATTACTGGATGTGTCATTTGCAAATACCTTCTCCCATTCAGCAGGTTGCCTTTTAGTTTTGTTGATTGTTTGCTTTGCTGTGCAGAAGTTTTTTTATTTTGATGAATTCCCAATAGTTTATTTTTGCTTTTGTTTCCCTTGCCTCAGGAGGCCTATCTAGAAAAACAGTTGCTACAGCCAATGTCAGAGAAATTACTACCCGGACTTTCTTCAAGGACTTCTATGGTTTTAGGTCTCACATTTAGGTCTTTAATCCCCTTTGAGTTTATTTTTATGTACGGTGAAAGAGAATGGTCCACTTCCCTTTTGCTTGTAGCTGTCCAGTTTTCTCAACACAATTATTGAAGAGACTGTCATTTTCCTACCAAATATCCTTTCCTCCTTTGTCAAAGATTAATTGACCATATAATTGTGGGTTCATTTCTGGGTTTTCTGTTCTGTTCCATTGATCTATGTGTCTTTTTTTTTTTTTTTTTTTGTCCAGTACCCTACTCTTTTGATTACTACAACTTTTGATTACTACAACTTTGTAATATAAGTTGAAGTCTGGGATTGTGACAACTTCAGCTTTGCCTTTCTTCTTCTAGGTTGCTTTGGCTATTCTAGATCTTATGTGGTTCCATAAAAAATTTAGAATTGCTTTTTCTAGCTCTGTGAAAAATGTTGTGGTATTTTTGGTTTTTCACATATAGTATCATGTTATCTGCAAATAGCAAGAGTTTTACCTCTTCTTTGCTGATTTAAATGCCTTTTATTTCTTTCTGTTGTCTGATTGCTGTGGCTAGGACTTCCATTTCTATGTTGAATAAAAATGGTAAGAGTGAACATCCATGTCTTGTTCCTGACCGTAGGGGAAAAACTCTGTTTTACTCCATTGAGGATGATATTAGCTATGGGTTTTCATATGTGGCCTTTATTGTGTTGAGATACGTTCCCCTAAACCCACTTTGTTGAGGGTTTTTATCATGAATAGATGCTGTACTGTGTCAAATGTTTTTTCTGCATCTTTTGAAATGATCACGTGGTTCTTACCCTTTCTTTTATTAATGTGATGTGCCACATTGATTTGCGAATATCGAACCACCTTTGCAACCGAGGAATAAATCCCACTAGATTGTGGTGAATATATTTTTTTGATGTATTGTTGGATTTAGTTTGCTAGTATTTGTTGAGGATTTTTGTATCTATGTTCTTCAGAGATATTGGCCTGTAGTTATCTTTTTTAATAGAGTCTTTATCTGGTTTTGGTATCAGTGTAATGTTGGTCTCAGAGTGAATTTGGAAGTTTTCCCTCCTCTTGTATTTTTTGGAATAGTTTGAAAGAATAGGTATTATCTTCTTTAAATGTTGGTAGAATTCAACTGTAAAGCCCTCTGCCCCTGGACTTTTGTTTATTGGGAGTTTTTTGACCATTGATTCAGTTTCTTTGCAGGTTATCAGTCTGTTCAAATTTTCTATTTCTTCCTGTTTCAGTTTTGGTAGGTTATATATTTCTAGGAATTTATCCATTTCTTTGGCATATAGTTCTCATAATAGTGTCTTACAATTGTTTATATTTCTATGGTGCTGGTTGTTACTTCTCTCTCATTTGTGATTTTATTTATTTTGGCCCTTTTTCTTTTCCTTTTGATAAACTGGGCTGGAGGTTTATCAATTTTATTATTTTTTTCAAAAAAACAGCTCCTGGTTTTATTGATGTATTTTATTGTTTGCTTGTTTTTTTGTTTGTTTTGTTTTTTAGTTTTCATATGATTAATTTTTACTCTAATATTTATTATTTTCTTCCTTCTGCTGGGCTTAGGCTTCATTTGTTTTTCTTTTTCTAGGTCCATTAAGTAGGAAGATTAAGTTGTTTATTTACGATTTTTTTTTTTCATCTTGAGATAGGCGTGTATTGCTAAATGCATCCTTCTTAGAATCACCTTTGCTGTATCCCAAAGGTTTGCTTTTTTTTTTTTTTACTGTTGTGTTTTCATTTTCATTTGTTCCATGTAATTTTTTATTTCTTCTTTCATTTTCTGGTTTACCCATTCATTGTTTAGTAGCATGCTATTTGACCTCTGTGTACTTGTGGTCTTTCCAGATTTTTTTCTTGTGGTTAACTTCTGGTTTCATAGCATTGTGGTCAGAAAAGGTGCATGGTATGAATTTGATCTTCTTGAATTTGTTGAGGCCTGTTTTGTGGCCTAATATGTAATCTATTCTGGAGAATGTTCCATGTGCACTTGTAAAGAATGTGTATTTTGCTGTTTTAGGATGGAATGTTCTGAATATATCTGTTAAGACCATCTTGTCCAGTGTGTCATTCAAAGTCATTGTTTTCTTCTTGATTTTCTGTTTAGATGATCTGTCCATTGATGTAAGTGGGATGTTAAAGTCCCCTTCTATTATTATATTTTTATTCATTATTCCTTTATGTTTGTTATTAATTTTTTTTATGTTTTTGGGTGCTCCCATGTTGGCCTCATAAATATTTACAGTTGTTAGATCTTCTTGTTGGATTATCTCCTTTATTATTATATAGTGTCCTTCTTTGTCTCTTGTTACAATCTTTGTTTTAACATCTAGTTTTTCCAATATAAATATTGTTACTCTGGCTTTCTTTTGACATCCATTTGCATTTTAAATGTTTCTCCATCCCCTCACTTTCAATCTGCAGATGATGTCTTTAGGTATAAAATGAATCTCTTGTAGGCAGCATATAGATGGGTCTTTGTTGTTGTTGTTGTTGTTGTTTTGTTATTGTTTTTATCCCTTCTGTCACCTCATGTCTTTTGATTTGAGTGTTTAGTTCACTTACATTCAAAGTAATTATTGATAGATATGTATATATTGCCATTATGTTACTTGTTTTGTCATTGTTTCTGGAGATTTTCTCTGATTCTTTCTTGTCTTCATGTTTTGCTGATTTTCTTTAGTGATATATTTGGATTTCATTCTCTTTATTTTTTGCATGTTCATTAGTGGTTTTTGGTATATGGTTACCCCATTAGGTTTTTATATAACCTCTTCTGATTATAGCAGTCTATATTAGATTTATGGTTAAGTTTGAACCCATTCTTTTTTCCTCTCCTCCCCACATTTTAGGTATGTTATTACATTTTATATCATTTTTTGTGAGTTCCTTGACTAATTCTTTACAGAAATATATATTTTTACTGTTTTGTGTTTCCTACCTCTATACTGTCACTTTTGCTCTCTCCTTTCTACTCAAAAGTCCCCTTTAATATTTTTTGAAGGTCTGGTTTAGCAGCCACAAATTCCTTTAGTTTTTATTTGTCTGGGAAACTCTTTTTCTCTTCTTCTTCTTAATGATAGCCTTGCTGGATAGAATATTCATGGTTGCAGTTTTTCCTATTCAGCACTTTGAATATATCATGCCACTCTCTTCTGGCTTACCAAGTTTCTGTTGAAAATCTTCAGCTAGCCTTATGGGTTTTCCTTATTTAGTCTTGTTGCTTTTAAGATTTTTTTTCTTTATTGTTATATTTTTCAAATTTAATTATAATATGTCTTGGTTTTGCCTGTTTTTGGTGATTTTCATGGGAGTTCTCTGCGCCTCCTGGATGTTTCTTTCCCCATATTAGGGAAGTTTTCTGCTATTATTTCTTCAAATAAATATTCTGCCCCCTTTCTCTCTCTTCTGGGACTCTTAGAATATGAATGTTACTATGCTATGTTTGATGGAGTCACTGAGTTCTTTAAGTCTATTCTCATTTTGCATAATTCTTTCTCTCTTTTGTTTAGTCATTGCTTTCCATTACTTTGTCTTCTGGTCATTAATTCATTCCTCTGCTTCTTCCAGACTGCTGTTCATTGCATCAAGCCTGTTTTTAATCTTGTTCATTGCATTTTTCATTCCTGATTTCTTTTTAATTCTTTTATCTCTGTGGTAAGGGTCTCACTGATGTCTTCTATTCTTTCTCAAGCCCAGTGAGTATCCTTATGGTCATTGCTTTAAATTCTCCCTCAAGCATGTTACTTATATCTGTTTTGCTTAGTTCTCTGGCCATGGCCTTACCTTGTTCTTCCATTTGGGATAAATTCCTCTGTCTTCACATTTGGCTAAATCTCTGCCTTCTTCTCTGTGGTAGAAAAACCAGTTATAGTTCCTGCTTCTGAAAGTAATGGCCTTATGAAAAAGAGGTCATGTAGTGCCCAGGGCTGGTGCTTTCAGGGAGTATCTCTGCTGTGTGCTGTGTCCACTCTGCTCTTGTGTTCTGGCTGTTCTATCATTCAGGCCATTTGTTTGCAGAAGCTCTCCTTGCCTTCTGAGGGCAGAGTTTGGTCCCTGGCCTAAAGGTGGTGAGTTTTAACTAGGTGTGCTCTGGTCTTCTTGTGAAATGAGACCTGTCACCAATCCACCAGAGCAAAACTCTCTGGTTGGGCGACAAGTTCTGGGCATGGGTTTGTGCTGGTCTTCTTGAGGGGAGAGGTCTGCCACATTGGGACTGAAGTAAGTGTGACTGAGAAGGGCAGTTCACTGGAGTACGTGGGAGCTCAATTTAAGCAATTTAGACAGCCACTGTCAGCACTGCACTGTTTATAGGCGGTTCTGTTTATGTTGTATGGTGAGGGAGGGAAATGTCACTGGTCAGCATTTTTGTCCTCAGAGAGGTGCCTTCCTGATTGCTGCCTCTCAGGGATATGCTCTGAGAAGAGCAACTAATCTCCCCAATGTGTCCCAAGCACTTTTCAGATGGCTGTTTCCACAATGCATGCCCCCAGGTTGTTTGCCTAACTTCTCTCCAAGAACAGCACAGTGCTATTGGGGCTCTATCCCAGCCAAGCCCACTGACCTTTAAAACCCCAGTCTTTAAGCCCCACTGTTTGCAAGAACTCATGCAATTCAGCCTTTTCACTTTCCAAGCAATGGCTATGTGCATTCCCTTTCACTTTCCAAGCAATGGCTATGTGCATTCCCTTGTGTGCTCCATTCTCTCTTCTCCATAACCATGGCTCCCTCCCCTCTGTAGCAGCCAGGATCCTAAACCACACCTCCACACTTCCTACCTTCTTTGATGTGGCTTCTTCTCTACTTTTAGTTGTGGCATTTGTTCTGCTAGTTTTCAGGTTGATTTCTGGGGTGTTTAGGATGATTTGATAGCTATATAGTTGTATTCATGGGACAAGATGAGCCTAGGGTTCTCCTACTTCACCATCTTCACCCTCTCCAAATTGAATTTTTAAATATTATTAAATTACAGAGGTGTATTCATTTTTTTATTATTTAGTATGTTACATGGGAGAAAAATAACCCCTTCACTCTTATAATCTTTTTACCATTGAAATAAATAAAAATGATCTGCTCGTGGCCATGTTGGAGTAACTGGTACCAGCCATGCTCTTCTGATGCAGCTATAAAACTAGGTAAAAAATATGAGTCAATTGTTTTAGACATTAATAAATAGGAAGTAATAAACTGCATTTTTGTGGAGACAGCTATATGCTTACCTTGACTCTCTTCCTGGAGGCATGTTCAGAGTACATGAAGATAAAACGTAAGCAGAGTACAGTAGTATAATGAGGTGAGGAGGCTAAAATGGTTAGAATTTGTGGAGCAGTATATTGTAGAGAAGGGAACTATGAAGCAGAAGACTTCAGATGCTGTGTGAGGTACACTGTATGTTTTTCACAAAAGTTTGGAACATGTATACACAGACTCTCCAGTGCTTAGGACAAAGCAGTTATTACAGAACTGAGAAGTAAATGAAGACACCCAAGTGTGCACAGTGCTGAGATATGTTGCACTTTTAACAAGACAGAGTAGAGAGCATAATTACGTGTATCCCAGGCATTTTGTTGAGATTTCAAAAAGGTCATATTTTAGGAGAAATAATCATGCACCTAAGAATAAGACAAACTGCAACATGCCTAAATAAATTATAAATAAATAAATACCTGGAAATATTGGAAGAATCCACCAGTAATTTAATGATTGCAAGAATATAATTCGGGTGCCTGGGTGGCTCAGTTGGTTAAGCGACTGCTTTCGGCTCAGGTCATGATCCTGGAGTCCCTGGCTCGAGTCCCGCATCGGGCTCCCTGCTCAGCAGGGAGCCTGCTTCTCCCTCTGACCCTCCCCCCTCTCATGTGCTCTCTCTCTCTCATTCTCTCTGTCTCAAATAAATAAATAAAATCTTTTAAATATATATATATAATTCAATATCCTTCAAAGGAAGGTCACACAATTCAAGCTCTACCCAATGTGTCACACAATGTTCAGCATGTAATCACAAATCATTATACATGTAAAGAAGCAGGAAAATAGGCCCATAATCAAGATCTCAATGTGACCTAGCGTTAGAATTGGCACACAGACTTTAAACATCCATTATAAATATATTCTAGGAATAAAGGGAATAATATGACATAATGAGGTAATGAATAAGAAATGTCAGCAGAGAAATGAAACTGTCAAAAAGAACAGAAAAGAAGTTTTAGAGTAGAATATTATATTATCTGAAATTAAAAGAAAAATTCACTTGACAGGCTTAATCAAAGATTTCAGACTATAGGTGGAAAAATTGTGAACTTGGGCATAGATCAACATAAATTATGCCACTGGAGAATAGAAAAAAAAATAAATAAATGTGACTAGACCCTCAGTAACCTATAGGACAATTCATATGCTATAAAAAGGGTTCTAGAAAGAAAAGAAATATGGGGGGGGCTAGAACAAAATAATGGCTTAAAATTTCCCAAATTTTTGGGAAAATATTTGGTAAAAAATACCAAATCATAGATTCAAGAATCATGGTTAACACCAAGTTTAAACAATACTAAGAAAATCACACCAGTGTACATTATAGTGAAACTTATAAACGACAAAAAAGAGAAACTGTAAATCCATCAGAGGGGAAAATAATGAAGCATTACAGAAATGGGAATGTGGTATATTTACTAGCTAACTTCTCATCCGGAATGATGAGAGTCAAAGACAAAATAATGGCATCTTCAAAATGTTGAAACAAACAAAACTCTCATCCTGGATTCTGTATTCAGTAAATGTATTCTTCAGAATTAAGGATAAAGTAAAGATATTTTCAAATAAATGGGAGGAAATTTGTTACCAATCGAATTGTATAATAAGACAAGATTAAGGGGCTCCTGGGTGGCTCAGTCATTAAGCGTCCGCCTTCGGCTTAGGTCATGATCCCAGGGTCCTGGGATCCAGCCCCACATCAGGCTCCCTGCTCAGCAGGAAGCCTGCTTCTCCCTCTCCCACTCCCCCTGCTTGTGTTCCCTCTCTCACTGTGTCTCTCTCTGTCAAATAAATAAATAAAATTTTTAAAACAAAAAATAAGACAAGATTAAGGAAGTTCCTCAGCAGGCAAATGATACCAAGTAAAAACTCAGATGTTCAAGAAGAATGAAAAGCACCAGAAAAGTAACTATGTGAATATTTTTTTTAAATACAGTGATCTTTATTTGTTATCTTTTAGTTCTATAAGGGAAAAAATGTGACTTCATATCAAAAATATAAATATGTATTTTGTATTAGTAATATAGGTAGAAATATATGACTGCATTAGATAAAAAGAAAGACTAGAAATGGAATTATACTGGTGTATAGCTACTACATGATGTGGTATAATATTCAATTTAAGCAGACAGAATAAACCTATTAAAATAAAAATATATGAAGAGCAAAAGCTTAAAACTAATAGAAAAAAGAATTGAAGACTAAAAGTAATTAAAAACAAAAGGAGACACAGATAAGTTGAAAGTAAAGGAATGGGTAGAAAAAGATGTATCATGCTCAGGGTAACTACAGGAGAGCTGATACGTGTATACTATTATTAGTTAAAGTAGATGTAAAGACAAGGAGTTTTGGGGCGCCTGGGTGGCTCAGTCGGTTAAGTGTCTGCCTTCGGCTCAGGTCATGATCCCAGGGTCCTGGGATCAAGCCCAGCATCGGGCTCCCTGCTCCGCGGGAAGCCTGCTTCTCCCTCTCCCACTCCCCCTGCTTGTGTTCCCTCTCTCACTGTGTCTCTCTCTGTCAAATAAAATCTTTTTTTTTTAAAGACAAACATATGTATTCCACCTTCCCACCCTTGTGATTTCTTTGAGCTGATAGTACCCACATGCTGAGTAGAAATGTGAAATCGAAGTTCTATGGTATTATGTTTCTAAAACATTCTGTAATCTGTGAAACTCTTTTCTGACATGAAATTGAAGCTTCCCAGTGAAGTATGTGTGGGGTCTTAGATCTCTGTCTGCTTAGCAGGCCCCTTTAACCTGTTAAGAAATAGAATACTCTAAAGAAATTAAAGGAAAACCAAGAGTTCTAGTAATGCATTGTGCCAACACTGTGCCCTCATGTGTTTCAAGGCAATGTCCATCAATACATGAGTATCTGTATATTTCTCAGGAGCCTATCACACTTTCAGGCTTCATATGTGCGTCACTTGACCCCTAACCTACCACAGTCTGAGGGGTCTTCTAAAACCAATCTGGTTTGTTGGGAGTAATGCTGTCCTTACATATAATTAACATAATTACGTGGGGGATATAATTAACATAATTTACTAGAAATGTACTTTATGTGAAAATATTGCATTCTAATCTGTAAGGAGAAGGGTCCCATAGAAATGTGATCAATTTGTTAAAATATGTTCATCTAGATATTCCAAATGGAAATCCTTTACTATGTGATGAAAAAGGAAATCCTCCAGAAATGAGTCTGACATATTTGAGAGAAAGAGAAAAAAAAAAAATCACTCTTTTTAAAATCACTTTCTATAATGCTAATTTTATACCCATATAAATTTACTTAGAGGTCTAATGGCCATCTCAATTTAAATAAATTTTATATTAAAACATTTGACCATGGAACAGATGAAAAAGGAGATTATTTGTATTGGAAACTGTGGGATTTTTTTAAACAAAATAATCATTTTAAGTTCTCCTAAACAGCAAATTTACCTATGACTTTTATAATGTATTTAATATAAGGGAGACTTTATGTACAACTTTTAGATAGAAAAGGTGAAAATGGGGTTTAAGTGATTTCTCTTAAAATGAGCTCTTTAAGACTACTTTTCTTAGTAAGCTTATCTTCTCTAATCTTCTTATCTTCTCATTTGGTCTTTGTTTACAAAAATAAGATACCTTGATTTTCCTGTATATTAAATTATAATCAAATAATTATGATTCTTCATAAAATCAAAGTATGAAAATATAAAGAAAAAATGTAAAAGGAAGTAAAATAAGAATAGAAAACCTGAAGCCTTGGGGCTTGAAGAACACAGAATGGCATCAAGAACATGAATTCCGTGTTCACATAGTGGTAATACATTTAGTTATACTCTTTCTCCCTTCTCCATTTCTGGGTACTGGCAAATGCCAGGAAAACTATATATTACTGTGTGACATTAGCAGTACTTTGTAATGATGATAGTCAATGTAGTGAGAATTAGTTTTATATGAATATGTTTCAGTTAATGTTTGTTACTGTATTTCACAAAGGTGTGAAGGAAGCAAGGAAGCCAATTCTAAACCAAGATTGAAAATTTGGGGAATATATAATCCCACAAAAAATTATCGTTTGAAGCTTAAGGAGAAGAGAAGATGTGAGGATCTTGTACATTTAGTTGTCCAGAATCTCTTTTCCACTGTTTATTTCCTGTTTAATTTGATTACTACTGATCATCCGACTTGGAGTGGTGGTTTCTTCATATGCTGCAGACTAGAGATGGTTGTGTGTATGATTTAAATTCAATTACAACATGGATTCATTCAAGAGTTGCTAGATATATTTCTACTACCATGGTAGAACACTCTTACTAATAATCTTAATGTAATATTTTTAGATTTATTTAGAATACCTCATATGTGGACATCTCTTTCACAAAATTAATATATAAATTGAGTATTTGTACTCTCTGATAATTAACAGCCCATTTTCCTATGAGACTATTTTTTGAAGTGTAATATTTTTGTTTTAGGTATGTCTAAAAGTAGTTGAATGCTTTTATACCTCAGTTTCTCTCTGCACTATATAGAACTAATTTTTATGCAGAGAACTAAGCAGTGATTATTATGAAAAAAAAAATGTACTAGGCATCTATTGGTGTTCATCGTTAATCCTGGAATGGGTCTGGAGGTTAAAACTACTTAGAGAAAATGAAAGGATTACTAGCTGATGGAGTGTTTTATGGTTTCCTTCTTGCTTGTTTGCTTTCTTTTTTTTTTTGTCATCACTGACAGTACAGACAAAAAGATGGCCTCAACATTTATTAACAAGAAAATATAATTTTATTTGATGAGTTTTTTTTATTTTGAATATTCCCTACTTTAAATTTTGTTTGTTTGTGATTATTAGAGACTTTCTAATTATTATTTTATTTTACTTGACAGAGAGAGAGCAGGAGAGCACAAGCAGGGGGATTGGCAGACGGAGAGGGAGAAGCAGGCTCCTGGCTGAGCAGGGAGCCTGAAGCAGGGCTCGATCCCATGACCCTGGGACCAGAGCCGAAGGCATTTGCTTAACCACCTGAACCACCCAGATGCCCCCCTAATTAATTATTTTATACCCAGGTTAGGAGACTATGTCAGAAGAACAAGGACTCCACAACGCTAACTAGAAAATAAGAAAATGTAAAACAATAAAATGGAAAAATTTAATCTAAATACCATGGCATGGGCAAAGATCATGAGAAACTTCCTTTCAAGTAGGCAAAAGGATCACCTCACTTAGACACTTACAGATTTCCTCATTTCAAAGGTTTATACTAATTTCTTGACTTTCTAGGACTCTTAGTCTTAGTAGGAAAGACTGTACAGTTATAAGTTCTATTTGTTTTATTACTTTAGCATCTTTTTTATTCAGGTCTATATAGAAAGTAGGACAGATAATAAAATCGCAAAAGTGAGATTTTTGTCAATATTTTAATAGTATTTAATGGCTAGCGTGTAGAGACAATGTTTTCTTCCTAAGTTGTTCTATCTAGAGATAGTCATAGTTAGAACCATATTTGAGTGCTTAATTTTCTGGTGCCACTAAATTTGGGAAGGTTAGATTGAATTATATATCGGATGCTTCTTTATGTGTTTGATAGTGTCTAATGTGTACTATCTTAAGTTTATTCTGTGTGGTCCGAGTTTATAGCTTCTCAAACTTTTGGAAATTAATAGATTTCATATAATATATTTATGCAATTATTTCTAATAGCCTTTCTGTTAAAAAAAATCAGTTTTCTTGGGAAGTACTGAATCTCTACTATTACAGATGTTCAAAGAAACTTTGGTAGGGCTTTTTTTTGGAGAGAAATAATAGTACAAAGATCAAATGAGTAATTAGAATAGATTTCCTTTAAAATCAGCCAACACTTAGAACTTTTTTACTGACTGGTTAAAGAAAGCTGTTATTTTCAGAGGGAAATTCAATTTCCCTAGTAAACTGACAATGAAATTTTACAAATGCTTATTTTTATTATTCTAAATTATTTTTAAGTTTTGCTATGATAAATCATTTTCGTATTTTATCTATTTCATTAGTTCAGTGAAGGAGAATAACTATATGAAATTAAGTTCATTTTTTTCACACATTATAGTGAGGTGGCATTGTATGGTCAACACCAAGGTCCTATTAAAAAAAAAAAATCTTTACTTCCATACGTTAAAGAGAATTTGAAGACCAAATGGTTCGTGTTTAATATAGTTCATAGGAATGCTTGTGCACTCCTGATTTAATTTAATCATTTTCCCTCAATGACCATGAAGAGTCATGTTAAAATGAAGTGTTATTAAAGTGAAGTGCTCTGGTATTTAGAATACACGATGGGGGTGTGGGGAGTGTTAATTGCATAGAGTAAAGACAGGGACAATAACATCTAAATGCAATGCTCTTTTCTTGTAAAGTCAATGATAAAAACCTAGAGATATAATCCTCCAAAGTGGTCCAAAAATCAACTTATAGGCTAAGTAGGGTAATTTATTTTGATTGCACTTGCAGGGAGAATGTGAATTTCAAAGCAAGTATAATTTTCCAAGGCAGTATTAATGGATTGTTCCCTTTTGCCCAATATGATAGATGTGCTGTAATAATCAGAGAAATAGCAAAGGGATAAGGAAACAAAAGTGCTTACAAACAATCATTTTATTATAAGAACCGATTTAATATGCATAGGATACTATTTTGCAAATAAAAAAACATTTATACTAAAAATGTAATTAATATTATAAATAAAAATAATTTGAATATATTTGATTATATGCTTTCCCAAATGGGCAAAGCTATACAATGTGGGCTATGTTGTAAATTCAGGGAATTCTAGTTCTCTCTTTTTTTTTTTTAAGATTTTATTTATTTATTTGAGACCAAGAGAATGAGAGACAGAGAGCATGAGAGGGAGGAGGGTCAGAGGGAGAAGCAGACTCCCCGCCGAGCAGGGAGCCTGATGCGGGACTCCAGGATCATGACCTGAGCTGAAGGCAGTCGCTTAACCAACTGAGCCACCCAGGCGCCCATGGAATTCTAGTTCTCTTGAGAAGGTGTTCTAAAGGTTGCTATGCAGATGTTTGGCAAAATTGTGGCAATTCTAGGACAATCTATACCAGTATCAGAAAATAGTATACTTTGTTAAATGATTTAGCAGTGACAAAGTTTGATCTGTTACTATGACAAGTTCAACAATATTCTATATTGTTTTCAAAGATGATGATTTAACATAAAGAACAGATAAGAATTTTCTAAGATGTTTTTATAGCAATAATATATAGTCTATCAACTGTATGTATGGTCACAGGCTATGCATGTTGACAAATGTACATTTCAGAGCTATGCATGCTCTAACCAGAGTAAGAAACAATACTGAATTGTCAAGGATGTGGAAGGATCCAGCAAAGTGAAAAAAATAGACCTAAAGTGTGAATTTCCTAAAAAGGCAATAAGGAAGAGGAGGATTCTCTAAATGTAAAAATGTAAAACGGGACAGACTAGTATATTTATGTATTTGGGAAAATAATTTGTATTAAGAATGACTATGATTTTTACAACAACTGGAATTAGAATTAAATATTGAAGGAAAAAATGACTCATCATTTGGGAATTCTTTCTAAATAATGCAGCTATTCAATCTCAGTCCACTTGGGTATATCTTCCTCGAATAAACTATCTCAAAATATAGAAATCAGGGCCAAATCTCAATGGAGCTTGGCAGAAATTCACAGAAACAAATAACATCTAAATGAGTTTATGTCATAGTGAGGATTTTCTAAGTTCTGTAAATGAAACAAACTTGGCTTAAGAAAAATCAGACCTACATGTAATGTTCTAAGACATTCAGACAGATTTCATGAGATTATGTTTCAGCTGGATATACACAAAGCCAGAAAATATTTTGAACTCTATTATGTCTCTTTTTTCTTTCTCTTCTTTATTATGACACATTGTCTTATTTACATTTTCTTGGCCGATGCCAAATTATTTTTAGGAGGCTCCTTTTGGTAGACTTTCCAGAGATGAGACGATGCACAAAGTATTTATTTCTTTAATATGAAACAGGACAATAAATGAGTGCGAAGGAACAAGCAGGTGTCTCAGTCCCTACTGGCAATGTCTTCTAAGAAATTCATGTGGGAAAATGTCCTATGAAAGAAATTGTTGCCACACATATGACTTCAGTACTTGGCACTAAATTCCATTTACAAAATAGTGTAGAATGTTAAACTAAAATAAATTAGCCTCCAGAGAAAATGGCAGGATTCAAAATAAAGAAATAAAATCTTTTTTAACAAATGGTTTTATGAAATATCCATTCTTATTTAATGTTACTTCACAATGTTTTGGAATTTTATAAATGGAAAACTAATATCACCACGCTCTTCAACCTTAGTTGAAATAAGACACCATACAGAACCACATGTATACTTACATGGAATTTATTTCATAAAATTTAAGTCCTGTGTGGTTTCAGTCTTCTGAGGATTCATATGATCCTGGAATACAACCTATAGAAAAAAATAGTCATAGGCTCCTGCTTACAACTCAGTGCTAGCTCTAAACAAAACTATGCAATTGATCAAGTTTATCTTTGTACCAGTACTTTTTCCTTTTGAAATATCTTTTTTTTCCTTCTCATTCCTCTGACCCAGATACTCTTTATTTTCTCATCTGTCAAACACAATTTACAGAAAAGGAAATCTGTGCTATCACCACTTTTGAAACTTTGATAAAGCACCACTACACATGGAATAAAATCCATGATAGGGGCGCCGGGTGGCTCAGTTGGTTAAGCAACTGTCTTTGGCTCAGGTCATGATCCTGGAGTCCCTGGATCGAGTCCCGCATCGGGCTCCCTGCTCAGCAGGGAGTCTGCTTCTCCCTCTCCCGCTCCCCCCTCTTGTGCTCTGTCTCTAAAATAAATAAATAAAATCTTAAAAAAAAAAGAATAAAATCCATGATATGATGATGATGATGATGATGATGGCATTTGAACTCTTTCCACATCAGATCACATTTTATATCTTAATTTCTTCTACAACCCACTCAGTGAGCCACTCTACCTACTTTTAATATATTCTGTCAATTCTTGAATCTAGTACTAAATTAACATTGCTCTGTAAAGTAATATTCCTTTTACTTGACTTGTCAATGTGTTTTTCAGTCTTTAATAATGGAAAAAAAGTCTCAGCATCAAATTAGATGTTTTCTTGTTCTCTCTTGCTTTTGTGCTCTCTCCTTCCCTCTTTCTCCTGAATGTCAAGTCTTTCATTAATAACTGTTCTGTAATATTTGTGGTCAGTCTGCCTAGTATTTTTCTAATGGTTTCATTCATTAGCTAGATTGCAGTTTGAAGGTGTGGGGTATTATTTGTCCTTTGTAACTTCCACATAGTATGAAATGCAGCAGGTGCGTTAGTTATTGTTTAATGCACAACAAATGACCACAAATTTAGCAGCTTAAAAAACACATTTATTATCTCACAGTTTTTGTGGGTCACGATCTAGGCACAGTTTACCTGGGTCCTCTGCTTCTGTGCTTTCATTAAGCTTCAATCAAGGTATCAGCCAGGGCTGGAGTCTCATCTCAAATCTTGACTAGGAAATGATTCACTCCCAAGCTCATTTGGTTTTTGGTAGGCTTTTGTTCCTTTCCTGTCATTAGTCTGAGGGCCTTAGTTTCTTATTAGTTGTTCTCAGGCACTCAGAGAAAGAGAGTTTGCTGGCAAAACCAAAGTTACAGTCTCTTATAATCTAATCACATACACACAAAGAAAAGACATTCTCTCCAGGTTGAGTTATTCTATTGCTTAGGAACCAGTTTCTCAGGGAGGAAGAGCTTATACAAATATGTAATAAGGAGAGGGATAACACTGGGATCCACCCATAGAAGTTACTTATCACAGTATTTGCTAAATTTATTATCAATTACTTATAATTTATTTTGCTCCAAAGTCCTTTTGTGCTGCTTTAAAGTATATTTGTGTTTTATTTTATTTTATTAAATATTTTATTTGAGAGAGAGAGAGAAAGTGCATGCACAAGTGGAGGGGAGGGGCAGAAGAAGAAGCAGGCTCCCCTCTAAGTGGGGAGCTGGATGCAGGGCTTGATCCTAGGACCCCAGGATCATGACCTCAGCCAAAGGCAGATGCATAACCCACCGAACCACCCAGGTGCCCCTGAAGTATATTTGTGTTTTAGACATTTCTCTAATTTAGTCCCTGTTTGAGAAAGTCAAAGCATGCGAAAAAAAAAAAATACTAGAACTTAAGAGGGAGGAGTACATTCTTAAACTTGGCAGGCATTGGTCTAATCAATAATGCAGTTCTGTTTTGTCTCGTTCATTTTTCTTTACCATATAACAATCTAAAGATATAATAAATAATTTACTTTTAATAAATAATTTCATCTTTAATGAAAAATTATGATTTCCAAATATTTTCCTATTATTTATACTTTTCTTGGACACAGTTCTTCAGTTCTTGATTCACTGTGAGACACGTTACAGACGTTTCAATTTTTAAGACCACTGTACAATGCAATTTTTTTTATCAGTTATCCAGGATCCACTTAGGGCAAAAAACAAAAGCAAAAACAAAAGAACAATAAAAACAACAAGAAAACCTCCAAAAACACCAGAATTGATCCTTAATCCCAATCATTCCCCAGAAAAAGACCATAAGCTCAGGGTTCCTGTGCAGCTCATTTATTAAAAGTGCCCCCAGGAGAAAAGAGTGAGGACGTAAGGAATTCAAGCAAAGTACAATCACAGGCAAAGCCCCAGGCTGAGCCTGACCTTATGGATTAGCTCTGGGTAAATTATGCTTCAGAAACTGATCCAACTGTAAGCAAAGACGCTGGCGCTTCAATATTTCTGGACTGATCAGATATTGGTCAAGGACAGCTTGAGGAGATTTAGCTTTCAGGCACTTGGGGTGTCTGCAGGTGGGACAAATTTGTTACCATAGCCTGAGGACAGCTTCCCAAAGAAAGTTACAGGTAGGCACCTTCTAATTAAAATAGAACACAACAAAATACAGATGCTGGGGGATAGGCACATAGCTATAGTATATAGGATCAAAGGGATGGAGATGGGGCACCTACAGTTGGATAGTAACCAATTAGGACAGGTTGAGTTACACTTGCCAGTCACATTTTCACTAATGTAATTCTCTGTTCTATCCTTCCAGTCATTTTCTTTATGTTTTAATCTAACCATACTTCTCTTTATTCCACCAAAGTTAGTTCCTCTTTTCAAATCTTGGCTTCAACTAGAATTGTTCCTCTGAAAAGACTCCTCCCCAAAAACAATGTTCACTTGTTTTTTTTTCACCTTTCCTCCCCTACCACCTCTCCCTCAACTCCACAAATAACACCAAAATCCAATGGAAAAAGTGATAAATATATGTTCTTGTCGTAATTAACTTTTAAAACATCACAATGTAACTGTCGTTGACTACTAAGATATATATGTCACTGAACGCCTGTGACATCTGACTACAGACAGCCTTTAATTATTCTCTGATGACAGTATGCATGACTCTCTATCCTGTGTTGCTTTATTCCTATATCTCCCATCTCTGCTACACATTTGACAACCTGAACTCCAGAATATTATCCTTCATCACGCTTAGAATCCGAAAAAGCTAACTACAACCAACATTACACTGAGAAACCTCTGTGTCACAAGCAATATGTGGGATTATTAAATTGTGTACACCTTTATTATGTCAGGCTTATGTCAAGGATGTGATCATTGTTCAGACAATTTGGAAGTTAGATGGCTTATAGAGTCCTTTTACCCTTTTCTGGGTGTCTTGAGTCAATCGTTTTTAGAACACAACTTTAGAAGTTTTTAGAAATTTAATATGCACAAATGAAAACTAAAGACTCATCATTACACCTTAGTTAATCCATGTCTTTAGTTTGCAAGGATCACACATGAAGAGGGAAAGTTTATTTCCAAAAGGGACAGACAGATTTTATAATCTATGGGTTCAACAGCGAAAATCATAGATTAACCAGGCTTCAGTTAGGCATGAGATAAAGATAGCCTCACACAGTTTAATAGCAATTGCAGATATTCATGAATCTTCTCAGGGAATCTGCACCATTAATGTGACATATCTACTCCCTGAGTATCCAATTATTAAAAAACAAAACAAAACAAAACAATCAGAAATATATCGGATACATTCAAAATGTCATGTTGTGTTTTAGGTGCTCTTTCTGTGTTCACATATTTATCCATCTTTCCCCACCAGAACAAATTTCCTCAGATTCTATTATATGTATATAATTATTAATATGATATATATAACATATAATATAATATATTAATATAATAATATTATTATATTATTTATATATTATTTATTTATTATATATCTATTATATAGATATATATATATAAAGTTTCTCAACCTCATAACTTCTGCATAGCAAAGTTTCTAGTAAAAGGAAGATGAATCCCATGGGCATGCTCTACATGCTAGAAAGAGGTTCAGTATTTAAAATAAGTTAAGGGAAGTGAGAATAATTGCTAATTTGAATGTTCACCCTCATGTAGTTCTCCTCTTTTTGGAGACATAGAGAAAGTGTAACATTCTCCCTCCTTGAATTTGGGTAAGTCATGTGACTTTTGGCCAAGGGTTCACAAACAGGATATAGATGAAGATAGTTACAAAAAAAATCCCTGCCTTGACCAACCAGCATTTTTCCAACCAATTTTCTGACAAATTTACATATATATGTAAATAAATATAAATATATAAACATTTATTTACATATATATAAGGGCGCCTGGGTGGCTCAGTTGGTTAAGCGACTGCCTTCGGCTCAGGCCATGATCCTGGAGTCCCTGGATTGAGTCCCGCATCGGGCTCCCTGCTCGGCGGGGAGTCTGCTTCTCCCTCTGACCTTCCCCCCTCTCATGTGCTCTCTCTGATTCTCTCTCTCTCAAATAAATAAATAAAATCTTTAAAAAAAGAAATAAAAAAATAAATATATATAAATATATATGTGTGGGCATATATATCTCCATTCACTCTCTTGTAATTATAGGTATATTGTATCATTCAGTGTATGTATACTGACTACATTTTTAAAGAAACATTTAGAGTAGTGACTTGGGCTGAAGGCAGATGACATTCAGCCGCAAGAAAATCTATGTAAATTGTTGGTTTTATGTGCTATAAGAATTTTATTGTTTTTATGCTCCTATTCATATTTTATAAGGACTAAATGTGAAATTATAGTCTCTTCTTTTTTTGGCTAATAACTTTAAAATACTATCTTTTCTCCCCTGTTCTCATTTTTCTGGTCACACACACACACTCCACTTCCAATCCCATAGATACATATTTTTTTCGAAGCATCATTAGTAAACGTTTACCATAACAGAGCTGCCCAACATACAGCTTCTTTAGGTACCTATCACTGGAGGACTGAAATAATCTTTCATATCCTTTCCAGCTTTCTATGTTATCACTGCTTCTCTCCCTTTGGGAGCCTTACAATTTAATAATAAAGACATGCTTATATTTCACCTACATTAGCCTGTGGTGTTCAAGGACTTGATGACTTTGTTTTTTTATATTTCTTTAGGTTAAAATGCTTTTTCTTCCTTTTTTCACTAGTAAAATTCATCCACCATGATCTGGCTTAGGTGTTTCATGTACATAGTGGATGTTCCATCATGTATCACTTGGCTTCATATTATTTTTGCTTTCTTTTAATTTATGTAAATCTGTCCATCCAGCTGTTCAGTGGGCTGTGATTCCCTTCTGCACATATTTATTCAGGTCTAACATGTGCCAGGCACTGCTTTAGGTAGTAGAATGGGATCAGGAAACAAAAAAAGGCAGATATTTCTGACCTCACAGGGACTCATGGTGAGGCATCATCTAGACTAGTGATGAGGTATGCAAAACCTTTCATTCGTTGTGAGCATTTGTCTTAGAAGCTCAAGCCACAAGCTGACGATAACAAAATACCATAGACTGAGTGACTTAAACAACAGACATTTACCTCTCACTGTTCTGGCCACCTTCTAGCTGTATCCACATATGGCAGAGAAAAGGAAACTCTGGTGTCTTTCTTTTCTTATAAAGGCACTAATCCCATCATAGAGGTTTTGCCCTCATGATCTCATCTAAATTTAATTACTTCCCCAAGACCACAGATGCTAATACCATCACATTGGTGTCTGGGGCTTCAACATAAGAATTTGGGGGTGGGGGGAGGAAGACACAAACATTCAGTCCACAGCAACATTTAAACTTTAGTCATGATGATGATGATTTGAAACTGAATAATTTGTCTCTAAACTCAACTTCTTTTTGATTTTATGCATTCATTTGCCTTAGGATAAAATTTCCCTGCACATTCTGTGTTGCCTTTCCATTGCCTGGGGCTCCATATATTTGTGTCTATCACCTTGGGGTGAATTGACTATTATAAGGGGAAAAATAAAATGTGTGTTTTTGTATTTTGTAAGATTACAGTTATTGAAGTTCTTATGGGTTTACATTCTTAAAAACTCAGTACATAGGTCTAATGTTGCAATTTTGTTAAAAAGTAAACAATGGTTTGTGTGAATTTTGGAAATATAAACAACTAAATTAGAAACTGTAGATTAAAAATATATATTGCCAATTCCAGGAATTGAAGTCCAAAAATTAATTCAGTAATTTGTTCTAAGATATGACAGATTGGTGATCATTATCATACCCTTTTATTAGTGCTCAAGGCGACTTCAACTGAAAAAAAAAAGTTCTATTTCTATTCAACAGCAGGTTACTGTAGGCTTTTCATCTTAAAGATAAATTTTTACTTCCTTTGTATAATACTTAGTATGCTTCCATTTCTAATAAACCAAAGGTGATCATTGCTTAAGGATGTTTAATAGAAGTGAGATGATCATCAGCATTTCAAATCTAGCCATAGATGCATTTCTGTTAATAAGTCATAGGTTTATTATTCCACAATATACTTGTGTGTATGTGTATCTATTTCATTTCCTTCACATATACTCATGCAGAAATTTTATCACATTCTAGATGAAGAAAAATCAAGATAAACGAAATTTTGAAAGCCTATTTAGCAGAATTATATCTCTTTTTTTCATCTTAAAACAGACTATATATAAAATTATAATTTGATAATGAGTTTTGTTAAAGAGGATGAATGGTTTCCATGAATGATGAGATCACAACTGTTTTTCATAAATGACTTTAGCCAGATTCTGGCATGAGAGATAAAGTAGGACAAAATATAGTATACAATAAAGGAAAAGTAAATATTTAAACAAATTATTAAGTCTTGGGATTTTAAATTGTTGGTTACAGACAAAATAGTAATATAAAGGTTTATAGTGTTTTTCATAGAAAAAGCTTTGATCTTAAAAAATCCAATTTTAAATATTTATCTTTCAGGACTAGTACAGTCTAGTGCTATGAATCTGTTTAAAGAAAAAAGTGTTATTTTATGAATATAAACACGTCACATCAAATGAATTCATTTTATTTTTTACTGAAGTATAGTTGACATACAATGTTACATTAGTTTCAGGTGTATGACATAGTGATTCAGCAATTTTATATGTTATGCTATGCTCACCCCAACTGTAGCTACTGTTACCATACAATGCTATTATAATGCCATTGACCATATTCCCTATGAGGTACCTTTCATCCCCATCACATTCATTTCATGATTGATGCCTGTACCTCTCACTCCCTTATTTATTTATTTATTTATTTTTTATAAAGATTTTATTTATTTATTCATGAGAGACAGAGACAGAGAGAGAGAGGCAGAGGGAGAAGCAGGCTCCCAAGGAGCAGGAAGCCCGATGCGGGACTCGATCTCAGGACCCTGAGATCATGACCTGAGCCGAAGGCAGACGCTTAACCATCTGAGCCACCCAGGCGCCCCCTCTCACTCCCTTTTACCCATTTTGCACAACCCACCTTGGCAACCATCTGTTTGTTCTCTGAATTTATGGGTCTGTTTCTGCTCTTTTTGTTTGTTTGTTCATTTGTTTTGTTTTTTAGATTCTACATATGAGTGAAATTATGTAATATTTATCTTTCTCTGCCTGACTTATTTCACTTAGCATAATATCCTCTAGTTTATCCATGTTGTCTTAAATAGCAAGATCTCATCCTTTTTTATGACTTAGTAATATTCCATTATATATATAGATATATATATATCACCTCTTCTTTACCCATTTATCTATTGATGGACACGTGGGTTGTATCCATAGCTTAGCTATTGTAAATAATGCTGAAATAAACATAGGGATGCATATATCTTTTCAAATTAGTGTTTTTACTTTCTTTGGGTAATACCCATTCATGGAATTACTGGATCATATGGTATTTCTATTTTTAATTTTTTGAGGAACCTTCATATTTTTTTTTCCACAGTGGCTGTACCAATTTACATCCCCACATCAAATCAATTTTTAAAATACCTCATATTCAGAATACTTTGGAAAGTTATACATATGCAGAATTTGAAAACCTTGCTAGAAAATTTCTAGAAATTATCTTTTCTGTGCCCTGTGGAGAGACCTAGAAAGTAGTAGTTAGGAGTATATGATCCAGAATCAGGCTTACTAGATAGGAATCTGGGCTATACAGAATGTGAACCTAGAACAAATAATTAATAAACCTCAATTTCCTCAGTAACCATTTCTTAGAATTCTTATCAGGACTGAGTAGTTGATACCAACAAAAAGAGCCCTGGCTGATAAATCTACAGATCCTGGGTTGATTCAGTATTACTAATCCTCTAGCCAAGAATATCTTACGAAGAGCATTTCAGAAATAAGATTTCTTCCTCTTAGCAAATATTATTAGTATATCTACATGGAAGTTTAGTTGACAGTGAGATTATAGCAAGTATGAAAACCTGGTTTCAAATTCCACTTGACATTTACTAGTTGTATGACCTTGGATGAGAAAATCCTCTTACCCCTTTCAGCCCCAATTTCCTGAACTGTGAAAGGACTTAACAGAGACTGCTAAGATTATCTTATAATGTTTGGTGTTCATCAAATACTATTTTAAGGGGCGCCTGGGTGGCTCAGTCGTTAAGCGTCTGCCTTCGGCTCAGGTCATGATCCCAGGGTCCTGGGATCGAGCCCCGCATCGGGCTCCCTGCTCTGCGGGAAGCCTGCTTCTCCCTCTCGCGCTCCCCCTGCTTGTGTTCCCTCTCTCGCTGTGTCTCTCTCTGTCAAATAAATAAAATCTTAAAAAAAAAATACTATTTTAATTTATATTTTTTAAAGAGTTCCTTAGGTTTTATTGAGATGTAATTGGGCTATGGCATTATATTAGTTTCAGGTGTATAGCATGATGATTCAACCTTGAAAGTTCTCATGGCATGAAAAAAATGTAACTGTGAGGTCATGGATATTAACTAGACTTACTGTGGTGATCATTCTGCAATAAAACACCATTTAAAAATTATTAATTCACAATAAAATACAGACTTCAGAGAATAAACATGAGTTCGTCTCTTTAAGATAGTGTGTCTATATGCAATTCATTGTTTTTGAATTTGATATTAAGTCTGATATTGAGTTTGATATTTTAGTGTTAAAATTCAAACATTTCATTGAGGTCTGTCCTTGCAAAACAGCTTTAATGTTGGGGCGCCTGGGTGGCTCAGTCGTTAAGCATCAACCTTAGGCTCAGGTCATGATCCCAGGATCCTGGGATCGAGCCCCGCATGGGGCTTCCTGCTCGGTGGGAAGCCTGCTTCTCCCTCTCCCACTCCCCCTGCTTGTGTTCCCTCTCTCGCTGTGTCTCTCTCTGTCAAATAAATAAATAAAATCTTAAAAAAAAAAACCACCAGCTTTAATCTTTTTGTGATTTTGTTCCTATATTCAATAATTACTAAAGCTGAATTTGGGCTTTATAATAAGAGCTACACTTTCATTTAGAAATAACTAACACATTAGTTTGCTTAAAAATTTAGCATATTTTCAATTATTTAACACTTGTATATATATCAATTACTTTTAAGAATGTTTTGTAGCTAAGAATGTTCCTTATTATAGATAACTCTTGTTATTCAAAACTTGACCAAAATTGTTTATTAAATATACATAGCTACCTTAGAAAAATCGTATCTAAAATTACATTTTAGTCAACTCTATTATATTATGTATAGTATCAAGATGAAAAGATGAGGTCAGTGTCTCCCTTGCCTACCTTTGCCACTTTGGATCATTATTCTGCTACCCCAAAGAACAGCTGATTATTCGAGGCATATATTATCCAGTTCTGCCATTTCTTTCTCTACCTTTTGCAATCATCTGTGGACCCCATTTCAATCTTTCTGATATATTAACAATTTTGAAACCGGTCTCAGAGTCTTTTTAACCTTAATTTCTGCCCGTTTTTAGAGTGACTTCAATATTTATAAATTGAGCTAGGCAGTATGTGTCTTTGAGTTCCTTGTCTGAAATGATTAGTGTGTGCTGGCTCTTTCATGTAGCTCTCCCAATCAGAATAATTCTAACTTCCTTGAGTCTTTAAGCCATAGTGCCACAGTCTGGATTTTAGAACATAGTTATATTGTACCAATAATCCTTATGTACCAGTATATACCAGCAGAGAGAGTTCAGAAATAACTTACTATTCAAAAATAAATATTGAGCTTTCTTTTCCTTTTGTTTCCTTTATATTATGCTGGTACCTCATGAGGTAGAACCAGAGAAAATGTCAGTTTCAAATTCAGGAATTCTTCTTTGTCTGAAAAGTGCAAGTGGAGGACAAGGAAGCATTTGTAGGCCTGGTATGAAATATTATCTTTTCTATAGCCTTCATGGAAGGAGAGTAGTTTTGGCTGGATCTACAGTCTGTCATATGGATCAGTTTCATTCCTGAAGACCTGTTGTGTTTCATGTATTAAATACATTTTTATTGAGTTTCTCTTATTTTCCATGCCCTGTTTAAGTTTTGAATGAAAGAGAAAATACCCTTGCTCTAAAAGAACATGTACATAAGTTGGTTTAGGGAAAATATAAACAAACCAATAATGAAGATGATACCTTTACAGAGGGATCACAAAATAGAACAGAAGTATTGGAAAAAAAGTAAAAGGAGGGATACTTTGGGTTGGATGGTCAGGAAAAAAAAAATTGGAGAAAAGATTAGTGGTTAGAAAAACCTATACATTTAAGGACATGGGAAAAGAATTTTAGACAGAGGAAAATTCAAGCCAATCCAGAATTAAATCAATTATATGAGAAACAGAGATGTGGCTAATGTGGCTGGAGTTTGGTAAATGATGAAGAGTCATATGAACGCTGGTAGTACACACAGGAGGTAACAGAGGCTTGGCTCAGGGTAGTAAGTAGATGGAGCGCTTATGAGAAGAGTTCAGGGAAGGGTACAGAAAATGAGCAGCTTATATGATGGTGCCACTAGAACTGTGAACACTAAGGAAAGAGATTTGGGGTGGATAATCAAGATGTCTGTTTTGCAGTGTTAGGGACTGAATTATGCTCCCTCCAAATGTGTATGTTGAAGTCCCAACCCCCTATAACTTGGAATATGACTATATTTGGAGATAGGGTCTTTAAAGAGGCAATTAAGGTAAAATGAGGCTGTTTAGTGGAACCCTAGTCCAATATGACTGAGTACTTACATGCCGAGTGATAGCAGGTCTGCAGGTGCACAGAGAAAAGGCCGTGTGAGGATTTGGTAAGAATGCATCAACCGTAAGCCAAGTAGAGAGGCCTCATAAGAAACCAACGTTTCTAGAACATTGATCTGGAATTTCTGGTCTCTATAACTATGAGAAAATAAATTTCTGTTGTTTAAGCCCACATGTTGCTGGAATTTTGTAATAGCATCTCTAGGAGACCAATATGTACAGCTTGCATTTGAGATGCAAGATAGACAACCAGTGAAGACACCAAGTAAATTATTGGAGTGAGTAGATGCCAGACTGAGAAATTCAAATTTTTATCAGCATCTCAATAAATAACTAAACTTATCTAGAGAATGCTTATTAATCTTGGTGTAGTTCCTGTGGATGGGATGGCAAATTATATTAGTCAAATTGCAGCTAAGCTAAGAAATACTCTATGAAAAACTTGTTGGTTCTTTTCATTGTTTCTGCAATGCCATTGATAGAGCACTATCAACATTATTCTAGAGTTCCAGAATTGATGAAAAGGGGTACAGTCCAGTTTCAGAACTTGGCTTCAATAATACACAGGTGGAAGGCAGCCAACTATCAGTCTAGGAATGCTAACTGTTTATAAAGATTAGGTAAAATAGGACACAAACAAATTAGGTATTTCTTTTTAGGGAGATGGTAGACAAAAATGGCTTTACTTCTGAATCCAGGCAGTGGACCTGAAGCAACAATAGAAAAAAGTATCCTGAATGGGTTTCTCAGATGCCTGCTCAGTCTTTGGAACACTGATCCAAAGAGATTGAAGGTGTGGCTTTCAACGTTGAATGGCAAAGCAGAGACTTTCAAACCTGCACAGCACTCAGAAAATATTTTAGTCTGAGAAGTCTCAAATAAGTCAGTGGCCCTCATGCTAGGAAAGAAAATTGGTTTATTTGGGTATAGGTGAGGGCTCTTTATCTGTTTGGGAAGATGATATGATTTCCAAATAAGAGAGTAAGATATTTGTTAAGTCTCTTTTCACTTCTGAGTCCTAATATGCTGAGGACATAATTTTGTTTCTGCTTTCTCTTCACTATGTTGGAAATTACCAAGTTGAAAATTTTAAGAAAAGCTGGTACGTTATCCCGGTGTTGAATTTAGAAAGGACTATCATTTTCTAAGAGGGAGAGAGGAAAACAAACAAACAAAAAACTTTCCTTTAAGGCAACAATTTATGTCTACTTAGCATCTACTCTCATTTTTTTTTTTTTTTTCCCTCAACAGAGCTTCAATTTTGTTTAGTTAATGTCTCAGGGGGAGGCTGGTCCTCCCAACTCACCTCAGATGGGGTGTGATTGGTCTAAGGGGAAGCCAATTACCCTTCTTTGTATTTGGTTCAGAAATAGTCATGTAACTCATATCTAGCCAATAATGCATGAGGGAAGTCTGCTAAGTGTCTTCTGGAAAATAATTTGTCGCATGAAGAGCGGTCTCTTTTTTTCCAGGATTCATTGAAATCTAGATAGATGCATGGAATTTCTCTATGCACAAATAAAATAAAATCGATAATGACATTGCAAGGGAATGAAAATAATCTGTCTTTGATGACATCATAAAGCCACTAAATCAGCTAAATCTGAAACTTGCCCTATGTCAGGACTTTCTGTTATATACAAATATATTTTTTTTATAAACCATTTTCAATCAGGATTTCTATTACTTATGGTGAAACCATCCATTTGATATATGACAGTAACTTATATTATTGATTGACAACTAAGGGAATTTGAAGGCGTGTTGCTTTTCTGGCAGAAATATTAAAAAAAAAAAAAAAAAAAACTAAAATGTTTCATCTTTGCTCATGGACCTGAAGCCATCTTCTCCATATAGATGAAATAGAGCTTTAGCAAATTTTGATGTATTAGCTGACCCTCTGGACACTACTTAATACCATAAGATTTAGGATTGATTTAGGAAGAAAACTCTCTTCCCAAAAGTGGAGACACCATTCTTCTAGGGGGAAAGAAACTGCTGCGAGTCTCACGGAGAAAGGCTTGGAATGGAGTTTGCCTAGGCTATGGAGCAGAGAACTTGAATTTGAGGGCAGGTGAACAAGGCAAAGGAAACCTTGCACTGGGAATTCCCAGTGGGTGCAAGCATGCATTGAGGATCTTCTCTTTAAAAATGTTTAAAGAAGAGTTCAGGTTAATGAGAAATTTCATCTGTGTTCCTCTAGCTTTGGAATTTTGTTTATATTTTGGCTATATAATCTGTTGTGTTATTTGGTGGAGCTAATGAGGCAAGATGGCAAGGGGAAGGGCACTTCCTACCCCTTAAAACTCTTCCAGAGTCATAGAGAGGTGAGATTCATCCCATAAGAACTAAGGCTCAGCTTGCCAGGTTGATTAATGATATCAAAGGGAAGAGACTCAAAATCCTAGAAAAACTTCCAAAAGGACATATACAAGAAAAGAAAAATACTCTGTAAACATCTTGTCTACAAAGCAATTAGGAAGTAATTCCTAGCAGACAGTAATTCTTGCCAGAATATTTAGAAACATGACAAAGTGCTAGTCTCAGTGTTCACTTATGTTATGAGAGATCAATTGTCCATTTTTATGTTAGTTCTAGCTTTGGAGTGGAGAGAAATAAATCCAAGAAGATACAATGGGTAATATTCAGTGAAAGGTTTTTTTCCAATCGCTTCTCGGCCTTTTGGCTAAGATCAAGTGTGAAAGGTTTTTTTCCTCCTTCCCCCCATCCCCCACTCCCTGACCTTTTTGTTAAACTGTGAAATTCAATAATTGTTTTAAGTGGATATCATTCTTCTTGAAGGTATTATGTTATCTCAGAGACTGATGACTAATATGTATACTGAGTCAGTTTGTTTTGTGAAATTGGGGAATATTGGATAACAAGACATATGTTTTAGGAGATAATCAATAGCATAAAAGGAAATTTCACAGAGACCCAAAATAGCCTTTCAGAAAAACAGTCTGAAAAGAAGACTGCTATTCTTTTGTCCTTGTTAAAAGTGAGAGATAACTCTCACTGGAAAACAATAAAAAGTAAAATCCCAGCATTTGAGAAGCAATAACACAAAAAGATGACATTAATTTTTTTTAATCTTTAGATAAAAATAGAAATTAAGTCCTAAGAAGAGAGAAATGATTTGGCAATTGGATAAAATTAAAATTATAATGTAGTTTGAATAAACATTCTCATATTGTAACTTGTTTAAAGTACATGGCAAGCAGCTGTCTTTTCAAGGTGAAATAAGTCAAGATAAACCATTCCCTATCTTTCTGACTTGAAAGAAGTCTTAAAAAAAGTGGATACATTAAAAGTGGGTTGGTTACCTCCAGAATTAGGCAGGACTTGTGTGTCTTGTCAAACTTTTCCTTCTACAGAGGAAAACTGGACTCGGAAAACCTAACACATCTGCAAACTAAACATGGGACTCCCAACTCCGGGGTAACTTACCTTTTTGCAATGCCCCCTTTTTGCAGTGCCAGCTCATCTTTGAACTACCCAATCCAAACATGGATTTTCCTTTAAGTGTGAATACCTTTTCTCTAAAATCATTTTAGTCAGGTTGTCCCATATAAGAATAGCAAGAGATAAGTCAATCAGAGAAAGACATGTATCATATGATCTCACTGGTATGAGGAATTCTTAATCTCAGGAAACAAACTGAGGGTCGCTGGAGTGGTGGAGGGTGGGAGGGATGGGTGGCTGGATGGTAGACATTGGGGAGGGTATGTGCTCTGGTAAGCGCTGTGAATTGTGCAAGACTGTTGAATCTCAGATCTGTACCTCTGAAACAAATAACACATTATATGTTAAAAAAAAAAAAAAAAGAATATAGTAGGAAGGAAAAAATGAAGGGGGGGAATCAGAGGGGGAAACGAACCATGAGAGACTATGGACTCTGATAAACAAACTGAAGGTTGTAGAGGGGAGGGGGGTGGGGGATTGGTTAGCCTGGTGATGGGTATTAAAGAGGGCACGTATTGAATGGAGCACTGGGTGTTATACACAAACAATGAATCATGGAACACTACATCAAAAACTAATGATGTACTGTATGGTGATTAACATAACATAATAAAGCTAAATTAAAAAAAAAAAGAATAGCAAGAGAAATGTTAGACTGGCCTCAGCTTGTATCAACACATAGAGAGACAGGATGGGCATCAAGACAATAATAAATGCCATGCTAAATGGAACGTACACTTCACTTCTCTTGGGACCTTTTAGTTTCTGAACATAATCCCCATTTATTAATTTGAAGACTAGTAACTTGTTGAACATGGACCTTTATTGTTTTTCCCAGGGGGCCTCCACGAAGCAGTAGTACATAGCAAATCATTTTCTTTGGAGACACACTATAGGTTTCCTACAGTTACTCTCACAAATCACTACAAACTGGGTGGCTTAAAACAACAGAACATTATTATTCTTTCACAGCTCTGGAAGCTAGAAGTCCAAAATCAAGATGTCAACAGGGTTGGTTCCTTCTTGGGGATGCAGAGGGGAAATCGGCTCCAAGACTCCTAGCTTCTGTTGATTGTTTGCGACCTCGGTGTTCCTTCGCTTGTGGAAGCCTCACTCCAATCTCTGCCTCTGTTTCACACAGCATTCTCCTCTCTGTGTGTTTATGACTCTTCTTTTTTACGGATGCCAGTTATATTGGATTAGGATCCACACTAATCAAGTATGACCTCATCTTAACCTGATTATATCCACAAAAAAAACCTGTTTTCAAACGAGATCACGTTCATAAATACTGGGAGTTAGTTTCAACATATCTTTTTGAGGAGTACAATTCACCTGTTAACAGATACCAATACATTTACTCTGGCCTCTGTTAGAGGTTTCAGAATTAAATATTTCTTCCTTATATTATTGAAGGTTTCATATATCTATGAAAAGTACACATTAAGGTTTTATTAGCTACTGCCTATATTCATCCACCTGAATGCTAATCACCAGTAACTTGATTACTTGATTAACCAAAATCAGCTGATATTCTGGTGAGTGTAATATCACAAAGGGATGGAGTACGCAGGTGTTCCTGGAGAGAGAAGGGAGATACAAAAATAAAAATGAAGCATCTAAGAACACTCTCAATTTCATGATTTGGATATTGTGTCCTGCTCAAAACCTTAAAAGCTCATTTTGTCTTCTCCACAAGACATTTTAATAAAGGATATTTAGAAAGAAAGAAAGAAAAAGGAAAAGACAAAGAAAGAGAAAAGAAAGAAAAAAAAGAAAGAGGTGTTTATTTACCTCACATTTTAAAACTGATACTAGATCTGTTACATACATGCAAACAGCTTTGTGATAGGAAATGTAAGCCGTATGTTATGCTAGAAACTTAACTTTTTAAATCTAATTTTAAGTATTATCATCTTGAGGAATTATGAGTTAAGAAAGTCTGTCAAGTGGAATGCTACCAAAGACAGTTGCAAAGGAAATTACAATATTTTTGTGTGACTTTGATTATTTAACCCATCCAGAAAAACACATTTATAATATATGGAGAATCTATGATTAGAAGATGTTTTTAAATAATAAATACTGATAAGTCTTCAAATCAGAATTTTAAAGTTCAGCTTTCAGATGTTTATTTTAGGAACTATTTTTAAAGTCATAGTAAAGAGATTGCCCCATTCACAGGAGTGATAAAATCATAAAGAGACTTAAGAATGTAAGGTGATATTTAAGTAGAGAAAATTAGCATTCCTGAGATATTCTAAATCTGACATCTAGAAATCTGCATTCAAATGGAGGATTAAAGTGGCCCCGCTGGGCCTATCAGCAGTGGACTGGATGGGCATACTGATAAATAAGGTGTATTTTGAGGCAAGATAATTTTTTGTCCTTTCAGCTTGTCAGAGATTAATGACTACAGGCATTTGTTTAGAATCTTTTATTGTAACTTCTTTTTTGGGGGAACTCTTGACAAGAATTGCTTATGTTTATGTTAGTGAATCAGATCACTTACTTCACAAAAGAAAATGCAGTAGATCAAGAAAAATATCTGATTGTATTCATTTACTTATAATCATGGCAACGAAAAAATATATAGCTATGTATGTATAAATTAGGTTATTAATTGGTGTTGCATAATTACCCATTTCTGAGATAATATAAATCTGATATATTCTGTTATATCACATATTGTGTGGTAGAAAAACTGCAGGCTTTTTTATCACCATAGGTTTAGTTCTGCTATACAGTATTTACTTGGAAATATTGATTTGAACATGTTCTTGTTAATAGCTAGGCTTTAGTGTTTTTAAAGCTTTTTTTTAAGCTTTCTAGTACTTACTGGTTTTCTTGCTTATTATTTTTATTGTTATTGTATTATACTTTTTCATTTGTAATTTTCCTACTACCACTCATTTTAAGATTATTATATTACTTTCTAATTTATTCATTTCGTCCATGTTTCAATTTTATCATTTTTTGTTCATTCTATAATATCGAGTCCACATTTTTAAATTTACCTTACTAATATTAGATCTGAATCTGGGTAGTAATGCCAGGCAAATTTCCAAAAGGATTTAGGAGAAGGCTTATGATTGTAAAGAAACAACTCTATTATTTTTTCCCACTTTAAATTATTCTACTGCTTTGTTGGGTTTATATCTAACCATTTTGCATATCTCATCTTTAATTCTCTATACAGAAAGCTTTGCTTTCTCTCAAAGCATTCTTTAATTTATAGAAAACAACAAAGAACTGCAGTTCTGTCTTGTACTATATAAGTGAAGACAGTCCTAGCATTTTCACAGGTAGCCATCCAAATACTAAATATTTTGGAATGCCCAAGTAGAAAAGAACACATTTGCAAATTTTCTATTAGATTATATGATGAAGAAACTGGGATTCAGTGGTAGGGAGACTCTGGGAAAACATACTTAATATTTCTGGAAAATATTGTTGTATTTCACCTAGAAAACGTTCTTTCCTACAGTGATTTTAGATGACTTAAATAAGGTAGCTCATTTTGGAGGGTGGAACTGTTTTAGTATACAAGGACAAATGGAGGTTTTAGATCTTAAAAAGCTCATGTGTCCCTGTGATCCCAGTGAAGTGCCAGGTCCTGGTCAAAAGCAAAACAATAGGGGGCACCTGGGTGGCACAGTTGGTTAAGCCTTTGACTCTTGGTTTGGCTCAGGTCATGATCTCAGGGTCATAAGATCCAGCTCCACATTGGGCTCTGCACTCATGTGAGACATCTTCAAGCAACATAGAAAGGACTTTTCTGGAGGCTACTATCCATTGTAGGTAGAAGCAAGAGTCAGAGAAGAGTGGGGGGAGAAATATATAGTTAACCGACAAATGATCGATCGGTGATAGATGGTAAATGGATACTTAGACAAAGACAAACTCAGTTTGGATATTGTAATGCTAGCAGGAAGGAAAAGGAAAAAAAATCTATATGGTCTAGCTTATATACAATTCTGTAATGCTGAGAAATTTTAAATATAAATCTTTTTTCGAGATATGTAAAGTTTTATGACATCCATGGGATATGTGGTTGGTACTGATTTTTTTGATGTCCATTTATATACATATGTAAAAAAATGTACTTTTAAAATGTAAAAAATTTGACCAACCTATCTTCTGTGTCCATTTCCACTTTGTGAAATCAATATAAGCATCCTAAACTTCACAGAGCTACAAAATCTTTTGGAGGTTGAGATATTGACTAAGGATGAGGAAACATTAACCCCACCACCAGGCATCCTCTGGTCTGTAGGCACCATGCTTTCCCTAGAGATGCTATCACATAGTCAGTATGCTTGTGCATGCCTAAGAGTGTGAGGTAAGGAAGGGGCTCAGGAAGAAGAGGTGGATATCAAGGCTGTGAGTTAACATAGAATTTTAACTTGAGTATAATCTTGTTGGAATAGTTTTGCCTAAGATCTGGCATTAAGGAAAGAGAGTAAGGTCTCACCTAACATCTAAAACACTTTGAAGAAATTTGTGTCAAATCATTCTACTAGAACGTGTCAGAAAATAGATTTGAAAGTAGGACCTTTCTCTATTTCCATACTTCAGATATTGAATTTATATGTGAATGCTTTTATCTATACTACAAATTTTTTTTTTAAATCAGATGATGTTTTATTTGGTATATTGATCAAGAAAATCCCTTTGCTGGCAAATAATAACTTTGGACCCAGTAACCAGTAACTTTTGTCATTAATTAAAAGAAATATGCTAAGACAGGCATAATGGGAGAGAAAAATGTCGATTATCTCAAGATCCCCAAGTACACCAATCTATCATAAAGTTGTGTTTCTGCTATTAGATTGTAGATGCAAACACCTTGAGTTATATCTCTCACTTCCTTGACAGAAAGAGATACCTTTCTTGTTAAACTTTTGGATCAGTGGTTTAATTAGTACCCTCATACAAGCCCTATCATTTCTAGTTTCTTTTTTTTTTTATGTTATGTTAATCATCATACATTACATCATTAGTTTTTGATGTAGTGTTCCATGATTCATTGTTTGCGTGTAACACCCAGTGCTCCATTCAATACGTGCCCTCTTTAATACCCGTCACCGGGCTAACCCATCCCCCCACCCCCTTCCCCTCTAGAACCCTCAGTTTGTTTCTCAGAGTCCATAGTCTCTCATGGTTCGTCTCCCCCTCCGATTTCCCCCTTTCATTCTTCCCTATACTACAAATTTGATTTAACAAACAAAAACCTGTCTAATTAAAGTCCTCCTCCAACAACAACAACAACAAACAACAAAAAGTCTTCCAACAAATTCTTTGTCTCTAGATAAGACTAAATGTTTACAATGTAGACCTCGGCTAACTTTCTAGTGGTATTTAAAATATGTCACATAGCTTTCTGAATATATTTGTTGATAACCTAGGTGTTTGAACATTCTGTGTTATTTGACTGGAATGACTTTCTTACTTTGACCTTGAAAAGTCTTATTTTTCAGGACTCTGCTCAAAATATATGCTCATTTGGAAGATTTACTTGGAATCTTTAATCATAGTTAAGTACTTCCTCTTATGTGTTCCTGGAGAACCTTCATTATTATACCTTTATCACAACTTGCATTAGTTTGCTAGAGGTTTGGCAATTTTTTTTCTTCATTTGAAAGAAAATATTATTGAAAAATAGATGATGACACACTATGGGTAAAGTACATGATATTAAATCAACACAAATGATAATTGGTAGGCCTAAGCCCAAAGAAATTAACTTGTACCTGCAGGAAAGCATTGGTGAATGAAATGAGCAAATATAAAACATTTAAGTCTATAAGATATCATTCCCAGCTTCAGCTGATTTTTCTTTTTATTAATCAACCTTATGGATTTGGATAAGAAGTCATCCATTATGCTTAACAAATGTTTATTTATTTAAAATTAACCTATTAAAATGCTTGAGGGCAGTGCATTGATGGGAAGGAGGGTAGATATTTAAAACAGATTCATTCTAAAACATTGGGAATATGGTCATAATATATTATACTTTGATAGTGACATTGAAAGTATAAAAATAAAGCCCTGGGATTGTTTACATTCAAACAGGGTTAATTTCGGTAGAGCAGAAATATTCTACAAAGTCTTTATCTACCTTCATTCTGACAAAATACTAGTAAAACAATGTTTTTGTTGTTAATCGGATACCCCAGATACCTTGAAATTAGGAAGGAGATCTTCACTTACTAATAATTATTCCACTATGCTTATTATAAATAAGTTGATATTCTGGTTAAGTTATAACTTTCTATATTTTTCTTCAAATATATATGAAACATAAATCATCTGAAATGTGTTTTAAGGCTGTAGTCATTTATACATAATCTGATACATTTGATTCTATGACAATAAAACTTTAGTATCCCTCATTAAGAAGAAATATCCTCTGATGCCTAGAATGAACAGCTGGATACTCTCTTTTTTCAGTCCATAATCACAAAAACACTAATCACATTTTAGACATGAAGTGATGAATGTAATTATGTATCAAATATGCACGTGTGGCTGTGGAATCTATTAATGCATATTACTTTGATATACTCATGTTTATATAAAGATGAAACTGCTTGTGCTGGGAAACAGACAAGACTATAGCCTAACATCTTTAACTTTATCAAAGGGCATTTTATAGATAGTGGAGAATTTAACACATGCAATAAAACTGAACAGAGAAGAGTTCCTTTCAAGGACAAATCTCTCTTAGATATTTTATGGTTGGAATTGGCAAACGCCTATGAATTTAAGCTTTGATTTGAAATCCGATATCAGATAATGATTCTAGGCATATTTGAAAGTTTAATTATCTATATGTATTCATTGATTCTTCTAATTCTGTTCAAAACTCTCTGGACTAGTGTTAACCTTGATAATGTCCTTAAATGTTGGTTTTGCATCATTTTCTGATAACGTATATGCTTGATACCAAAGTATACAACCAAGAACAGACTATACATATATACATATATGTATATATATGTGTATATATATATACACACATATATGTTGCAATATATAACTATAAAGATTTTACGTGTGTGAGTATAATTTTTACAACTGGTAAAAAGTGACTCATATGTGACGTTACATTTGGCTTGAGAATGATGTTTTATCATTTTCATCTTCTTCATAAATAGAGTATATGTTTCATTCACTAAGATTTTCACTAAGCAACAACTGCTGTGTGTACTGAACTAAACCTCTTGAGATTCACTGTTACATGAAAATTTGATACTTTGAAAAATGGGCTTAGAAAAATATCTTACTAAAAATAAATTTCAGAGCCTGGAACTTATTTTTTACTTAAAAATTAGAACACTATTTTATTCCTCAAAATAAATGCATCAATAATTTACAATATTTATTTTTCTTTTCCCTTGATTTTTAGAATCTCAGAATAAAATATAGAGCTCTGTTCTTTATCTAACACTTCCCTCACGACAGACTCCAAGTTAAACCAGAATTTCTAGAGTCAATAAATCTCTGTGTTTGGCATAGTAAAACTAAATTATTTTGACTTAATTAGAAGAAAAATAGGAACAACTTTCAAGTTTAATTTTCTTAGATTATCTAATTTTCAATTAGATATCTAATATCCATTGGCATTAAGGCTAACTAATTAGTCTCTATGAATTTTTTGAATATAAGAATTTTTTTTTCTAGAACCAGGACATTTATAAATGATATGAACAATCTGATTGTTTTTGATTTTGGAAAGCAACCACAATGATAATATTAGCTAATACTTATTATATAATTTTTAAGTACCAGACACTCTACTAAGACACTTATATGTATTAATTCATTTAATTCACTATAGTACCATGACCTAGGTTTATACTATTATTTCCACTTTAAAGGTGATGAAGATGGCATATGGCCTAGTATCTTGTCCAATAGCTAGTATGTAGAAGAATAGAGGTTCAAATGAAGGCAGTCCAGTGCCAGAGTTGGCTATGACCTCTTTGAAGGTTAACAAGGAAAAGTTTCAATATAGACAAACATAAAATGAACTTCTTAAAGATATACTATTTCTAAATTCTTCACATTTTCTACAGTGAGCTATTTTTGTATAATTTGCCAAAGGCAATTTTCTCCTTGTTCCCAAGGGAACACACAGATTTTCAGCTTCTATTTCAATAAAGTCAGCATCCCTTGTTTTTTGGAGTAGATAGGTAATGAATCATATATTAAGGGTACCTACATGGCTCAGTCTTGATTTTGGCTCAGTTCATGATCTCAGGGTGAGATCAAGCCCTGTGTCAGGCTCTGTGCTAGGCATGGAGTCTGCCTGAGATTCTCTCTCTCCCTCTGCTCCCCCCACAATTATGCATGCACATGCTTTCTCTATTTTCTTTCTTTCTTTCTTTCTTTCTTTCTTTCTTTCTTTCTTTCTTTCTTTCTTTCTTTCTTTCTTTCTTTCTTTCTTTCTTTCTTTTTTTTTTAATTTGACAGAGAGAAAGGGAGAGAGAGAGGGCACAGCAGGGGGAACTTCAGGCCGAGGGAGAGGGAGAAGCAGGCTCTCCACTGAGCAAGAAGCCCAATACAGGGCTGGATCTCAGGACCCTGGGATCATAACCTGAGCCAAAGACAGTCACTTAACCAATTGAGTCACCCAGGTGCCCCCCCCGCCCTCCCCGCAAAACAACAAAAACAAAAAACATAAATTATAAATAATGTTTCAGTTTCTTTCATCTCCTTTTTTCATCTAAAAATCCTTGCCTTACATTTTCCCATCATAAACACAAGTCTTGCATCTTTAGGTTTTCTACAGCTCGCTGAGTAAAAATGTGTGTGACTGGCACTTAGAGTTGACTAAAATACTTTTGGATAAAGCAGAAAGTAAAAGTTTAAGATAAGATTGGAATATAAATTTGAAGAGTATGAAAGAAAGGAGAAGAGGGAAAGGAGAGCATAATGGGCAACAAACAATACAAATTACAAAATAAAAAGGATAAAGGAAGAAATCTGTTTTCTTTCTGGGCATCCATTTTGGCCCAGAATCAGCTATCACAGCATAAGACAAGCAGGATAAATTATGTTCATAAATGTTTGGAAATGTCCATAGTCTATGAGAATGTGGTCTTTTTGGAAATTTACAGTCAAATGGATAAAAACAAGGAAAATGTTTCTGATAAGTTGGCATAGACAGACAAAAAGATTGATTAATCCAGGTGCTTGGAAAGCATATAATTTAAGCGAAAATGATATAAAAATTGTATTTGGATAAATCTTATTAAAGTCCTCATAGAAATCACAATCTTCCAAAATAGTCTACTTAAAATGCCACTTCGATCAAGAACTCAATTGACTTGCAAAGGGTTATAAATATTGTTTTGGCTACATGTAAATTTATAAATGCCACATCTTTCCTTTCCTGATAGTTCCTTCTTCTTCAAAGTTCTCCTAATTTTGTTAAAAATAATATATCACTTGTCATACATAACTTACATTCTTGTAACTTACAGTGCTATTTCTTGCTTTGTCTACAATACATTCTATCTATTTTAAAGGACAAATTCAAAATCAAATTTACTTATATATCATGTATATATAATACATATATATAATACATACATACATACATACATAATATAAATCACATATATATCCATGAATTGCTCACACTCTTTTTTAGGTTATTGTTTCCTTAATCCTGTTGAAAAACCTTGATGTCCACTCACATATTTTTTCCCAAGGTTTTTGGCATCCAGGAACATTATACACACTAAACAAATACATATTAACTTGAATCTCTACAATTCTGGCTACAATAAAACTACCGAAGGGCTGATATTATCAACAATCTTGTTGTAAACTTATGTTTTTATCTGTGAAGGGTAGATATAAATTTAAAAAAAATAAATTTCTTTCTCAAAGAGATTATTTTGAAAGGCAAATGGAATATTTTCTATGTAAATTAATAGTGTCTGATTAACATTTTTCTTTTTTTCTAATTTTTTTAATTCTTATATTATCCCCATACATTACATCATTAGTTTTAGATGTAGTGTTCCATGATTCATTGTTTGTGCATAACACCCAGTGCTCCATGCAGAATGTGCCCTCCTCGATACCCATCACCAGGCTAACCCATCTTCCCACCCCCCTCCCCTCTAGAACCCTCAGTTTGTTTTTCAGAGTCCATCATCTCTCATGGTTCGTCTACCCCTCCTATTTCCCCCCCTTCATTCTTCCCCTCCTCCTACCTTCTTCTTCTTCTTTTTTTTTTTTTTTCTTAACATATATTGCATTATTTGTTTCAGAGGTACAGATCTGAGATTCAACAGTCTTGCACAATTCACAGTGCTTACCAGAGCATATACCCTCCCCAGTGTCTATCACCCAGTCACCCCATCCCTCCCACCCCACCCCCCACTCCAGCAACCCTTAGTTGGTTTCCTGTGATTAAGAATTCCTCATATCGGGCACCTGGGTAGCTCAGTTGGTTAAGTGACTGCCTTCGGCTCAGGTCATGATCCTGGAGTCCCTGGATCGAGTCCCGCATCGGGCTCCCTGCTCGGCAGGGAGTCTGCTTCTCCCTCTGACCCTCCCCCCTCTCATGTGCTCTCTCTCATTCTCTCTCAAATAAATAAATAAAATCTTTAAAAAAAAAAAGAATTCCTCATATCAGTGAGGTCATATGATACATGTCTTTCTCTGTTAGACTTATTTCGCTCAACATAATACCCTCCAGTTCCATACACATCGTTGCAAATGGCAAGATCTCATTCCTTTTGATGGCTGCATAATATTCCATCATATATATATATATATATATATATATATATATATATATGCCACATCTTCTTTATCCATTCATCTGTCGATGGACATCTTGGCTCTTTCCACAGTTTGGCTATTGTGGACATTGCTGCTATAAACATCAGGGTGCACGTACCCTTTCGGATCCCTACTTTTGTATCTTTGGGGTAAATAACCAGTAGTGCAATTGCTGAATCTTATGGTAGCTCTATTTTCAACTTTTTGAGGAACCTCCATACTGTTTTCCAGAGTGGCTGCACCAGCTTGCATTCCCACCAACAGTGTAGGAGGGTTCCCCTTTCTCCCCATCCCCGCCAACATCTGTTGTTTCCTGACTTGTTAATTTTAGCCATTCTGACTGGTGTGAGGAGGTATCTCATTGAGGTTTTGATTTGGATTTCCCTGATGCTGAGTGATATTGAGCACTTTTTCATGTGTCTGTTAGCCACTTGGATGTCTTCTTTGGAAAAATGTCTGTTAAGGTCTCCTGCCCATTTCTTGATTGGATTCTTTGATTTTTGGGTGTTGAGTTTGATGAGTTCTTTATATATTTTGGATACCAGTCCTTTATCTGATAGGTCATTTGCAAATATCTTCTCCCATTCTGTCGGTTGTCTTTTGGTTTTGCTGACTGTTTCCTTTGCTTTGCAAAAGCTTTTTATCTTGATGAAGTCCCAATAGTTCATTTTTGCCCTTGCTTCCCTTGCCTTTGGCGATGTTTCTAGGAAGAAGTTTCTTCGGCTGAGGTCGAAGAGGTTGCTGCCTGTGTTCTCCTTTAGGATTTTGATGGACTCCTGTCTCACATTGAGGTCTTTCAACCATTTGGAGTCTAATTTTGTGTGTGGTGTAAGGAAATGGTCCAGTTTCATTCTTCTGCATGTGGCTATCCAGTTTTCCCAACACCATTTGTTGAAGAGACTGTCTTTATTCCATTGGACATTCTTTCCTGCTTTGTCAAAGATGAGTTGACCATAGAGTTGAGGGTCCATTTCTGGGCTCTCTATTCTGTTCCATTGATCTATGTGTCTGTTTTTGTGCCAGTACCATACTGTCTTGATGATGACAGCTTTGTAATAGAACTGGAAGTCCGGAATTGTGATGCCGCCAGCTTTGCTTTTCTTTTTCAACATTCCTCTGGCTATTCGCAGTCCTTTCTGGTTCCATACAAATTTTAGGATTATTTGTTCCATTTCGTTGAGAAAAGTGGATGGTATTTTGATGGGGATTGCATTGACTGTGTAGATTGCTCTAGGTAGCATTGACATCTTCACAATATTTGTTCTTCCAATTCATGAGCATGGAACGTTTTTCCATTTCTTTGTGTCTTCCTCAATTTCTTTCATGAGTATTTTATAGTTTTCTGAGTACAGATCCTTTGCCTCTTTGGTTAGATTTATGCCTAGGTATCTTATGGTTTTGGGTGCAGTTGTAAATGGGATCGACTCCTTAATTTCTCTTTCTTCTGTCTTGTTGTTTGGTGTATAGGAATGCCACTGATGTCTGTACATTGATTTTATATCCTGCCACTTTACTGAATTCCTGTATGAGTTCTACCAGTTTTGGGGTGGAGTCTTTGGTGTTTTCCACATAAAGTATCATATCATCTGCAAAGAGTGAGAGTTTGACTTCTTCTTTGCTGATTTGGATGCCTTTTATTTCTTTTTGTTGTCTGATTGCTGTGGCTAGGACTTCCAATACTATGTTGAATAGCAGTGGTGATAGTGGACATCCCTGCCGCATTCCTGACCTTAGGGGGAAAGCTCTCAGTTTTTCTCCATTGAGAATGATATTCGCTGTAGGTTTTTCATAGATGGCTTTTATGATATTGAGGTATGTACCCTCTATCCCTATACTCTGAAGAGTTTTGATCAAGAAAGGATGCTGTCCTTTGTCAAAAGCCTTTTCTGCATCTATTGAGAGGATCGTATGATTCTTTTTCTTTCTTTTGTTAATGTATCACGTTGATTGATTTGCGAATGTTGAACCAACCTTGCAGCCCTGGGATAAATCCCACTGGGTCGTGGTGAATAATCCTTTTAATGTACTGTTGGATCCTATTGGCTAGTATTTTGGTGAGAATTTTTGCATCCATGTTCATCAGGGATATTGGTCTGTAATTCTCCTTTTTGATGGGGTCTTTGTCTGGTTTTGGGATCAAGGTAATGCTGGCCTCATAAAATGAGTTTGGAAGTTTTCCTTCCATTTCTATTTTTTGGAACAGTTTCAGAAGAATAGGTATTAATTCTTCTTGGAATGTTTGGTAGAATTCCCCTGGGAAGCCATCTGGCCCGGGCTTTTGTTTTTTGGGAGATTTTTGATGACTGCTTCAATTTCCTTAGTGGTTATAGGTCTGTTCAGGTTGTCTCTTTCTAGCTGGTTCAGTTTTGGTAGTTGATACATCTCTAGGAATGCATCCATTTCTTCCAGGTTATCTAATTTGCTGGCATAGAGTTGCTCCTAATATGTTCTTAGAATTGTTTGTATATCTTTGGTGTTGGTTGTGATCTCTCCTCTTTCATTCATGATTTTGTTGATTTGGGTCATTTCTCTTCTCTTTTTGATAAGTCTGGCCAGGGGTTTATCAATCTTGTTAATTCTTTCAAAGAACCAGCTCCTAGTTTTGTTGATCTGTTCTACTGCTCTTTTAGTTTCTATTTCATTGATTTCTGCTCTGATCTTTATTATTTCTCTTCCCCTGCTGGGTTTAGGCTTTATTTGCTGTTCTTTCTCCAGCTCCTTTAGGTGGAGAGGTAGGTTGTGTACTTGAGACTTTTCTTGTTTCTTGAGAAAGGCTTGTATTGCTATATACTTTCCTCTTAGGACTGCCTTTGCTTCATCCCAAAGATTTTGAATAGTTGTGTTTTCATTTTCAATGGTTTCCATGTATTTTTTTTAATTCTTCTTTAATTTCCTGGTTGACCCATTCATTCTTCAGTAGGATGCTCTTTAGCCTCCATGTATTTGAGTTCTTTCTGACTTTCCTCTTGTGATTGAGTTCTAGTTTCAAAGCATTGTGGTCTGAAAATAGGCAGGGAATGATCCCAATCCTTTGGTACCGGTTGAGACCTGATTGATGACCTAGGATGTGATCTATTCTGGAGAATGTTCCCTGGGCACTAGAGAAGAATGTGTATTTGGGGTGGAATGTTCTGAATATGTCTGTGAAGTCCATTTGGTCCAGTGTGTCATTTAAAGTCTTTATTTCCTTGTTGATCTTTTGCTTAGACGATCTGTCCATTTCAGTGAGGGGGGTGTTAAAGTCCCCCACTATTATTGTATTGTTGTCGATGTGTTTCTTTGCTTTTGTTATTAATTTCCTTATATAATTGGCTGCTCCCATGTTAGGGGCATAGATATTTACAATTGTTAGATCTTCTTGTTGGATAAACCCTTTAAGTAGGATATAGTGTCCTTCGTCATCTCTTATTACAGTGTTTGGTTTAAATCTAATTTGTCTGATATAAGGATTGCCACCCCAGCTTTCTTTTGGTGTCCATTAGCATGGTAAATGGTTTTCCACCCCCTCACTTTCAATCTGGGGGTGTCTTTGGGTCTAAAATGAGTCTCTGGCAGACAGCATATCGATGGGTCTTGTTTTTTAATCCAATCTGATAGCCTGTGTCTTTTGATTGGGGCATTTAGCCCATTTATATTCAGTGTAACTATTGAAAGATATGAATTTAGTGCTATTGTATTGCCTGTAAGGTGACTGTTACTGTATATTGTCTGTGTTCCTTTCTGGTCTATGTTGCTTTTAGGGTCTCTCTTTGCTTAGAGGACCCCTTTCAAGATTCCTTGTAGGGCTGGTTTTGTGTTTGCAAATTCCTTTAGTTTTTGTTTGTCCTGGAAGCTTTTTATCTCTCCTTCATTTTCAATGACAGCCTAGTTGGATAGAGTATTCTTGGCTGCATATTTTTCTCATGTAGTGCTCTGAATATATCCTGCCAGTCCTTTCTGGCCTGCCAGGTCTCTGTGGATAGGTCTGTTGCCAATCTAATGTTTCTACCATTGTAGGTTACATAGCTCTTCTCCCGAGCTGCTTTCAGGATTTTCTCTTTGTCTATGAGACTTGTAAGATTTCCTATTGGATGTCGGGGTGTTGACCTATTTTTATTGATTTTGAGAGGGGTTCTCTGTGCTTCCGGATTTTGATGCCTGTTTTCTTCCCCAAATTAAGTAAGTTCTCTGCTATAATTTGCTCCAATATACCTTCTGCCCCTCTCTCTCTTTCTTCTTCTTCTGGGATCCCAATTATTCTAATGTTGTTTCGTCTTATGGTATTGCTTATCTCTCGAATTCTCCTCTCGTGATCCAGTAGTTGTTTATCTCTCTTTTCCTCAGCTTCTTTATTTTCTATCATTTGGTCTTCTATATTACTGATTCTCTCTTCTGCCTCATTTATCCTAGCAGTTAGTGCCCCCATATTTGATTGCACCTCATTAGTAGCCTTTTTGATTTCAACTTGGTTAGATTTTAGTTCTTTTACTTCTCCAGAAAGGGTTTCTCTAATAACTTCCATGCTTTTCTCAAGCCCAGCTAGTATCTTTAAAGTGATGATTCTGAACTCTAGATCTGACATCGTACTAATGTCCGTATTGAGTAGGTCCCTGGCAGTCGGTACTACCTCTTGTTCTTTCTGTTGAGGTGATTTTTTCCGTCTTGTCATTTTGTGCAGAGGAGAATAGATTAATGAGAGAACAAAATGCTAGCAGAGTAACAATGTCCCCAGAATATATACTCTTAACAAATGAGAAAAGACCTGAAGCAGTGGGAAAAGGAAGGGAAAGAGAGAAAAAAGAAAAAGAAAAAGATAAAGATAAAAACAAACAAAAACAGAACAAAACAGAACAACAACAACAAAAAAACCAGAATGTGATCAAATATGATCAGGCTGGTATATATATCAATGCCACACACTAGATTTTGGGTGTATTTTGGCCTGTTAGAAGAAAGTGCCTCCCAAAATTTTAAAGAAAGAAAAACCTGTATATGTACAAAAATAAGGGTTGATAGGATGAAAGGATGGAATGTGACTGTAAAGATGGAAATTATAAAAAATTTTATAAAAGGAATTGATAAGAACTTGTTTGAAAAAAGGAAGAAGAGGATTTAAAAAAAGGAAAAAGAAAAAAAAAGGCAGAGAATGTAATCAGTCAGGGGAGTAAAAAAAACCCATATACTAGGGATTTAGGGTATATTTTGATGTTAGAAGAAACTATCTCAAAATTTTAAAGAGAGAACAACTTATATATATATGCCAAAAATACGGATAACTACTATGAAGGGATAGAATATGACTCTAAAAATGAAAAATAAAAATGTTTTTAAAAAAAGGATTGATAAGATGTTGGTTGAAAAAGGGATAAAGAAAAATTAAAAAAAAGAAAAAAGAAAAAAAAGACAGTTAAAAAAAATAACTTTGAAAGACTAAAGAATCATGTTAAAAAACCCATGAATTCTATGTGTAGTATTCCCCTAGTGCTGGAGTTCTGCCATTCTCATTGATCAGTAAACTTGGTCTTGGTTGGCTGTTCTCACTGATCTTCTGGGGAGGGGTTTGTTGCCGTGGTTTCCAAATGTCTTTGCCGGTGGCAGAATTGCCCTGCCCTTGCCCCCTCCAGGCTAAGTAATCTGCTCGGGTTTGCTCTCTGCAGCTGTTGTTCCCTGCGAGCTTCCCGTACAGTTTTGGAGGCGGAGAGTGAAAATGGCGGCCTCCCAATCTCCGCCCCGGAGGAGCCAAGAACTCGGGGCCCCGCTCCTCAGTGAGCCCCCAGAGAAAAGCCGTCAGTCACTCCCGTCTCCCCGGTCTCCGGCCGCACCCCGTGCTCGCCCGGCCTGTGACCGCGCGTTTCTACCTCTGGCACCCGACCCCGGGTGGAGTCTCCAAACCCAGCAGATCCCTGCGGTGCACTCCCGCGCGGCTCCTCCCGGGGGAGGAAGGTGAGTCTCCCCGGATCTGCGGCTTGTTGGGTCCCTGCTGGAGGAGCAGGGGCCCGACTGGGCCATGGATCACGGTCAATGGCCACCCCGAGCTGAGAGCCCGCGCCTGGGCTCCGCCTCTGCAGCCGGCTTCCCTGCTCCGTTACCTGGGAGCTCTGCCACACTCAGGCACCCCGGTCTTTCTGTGACCCCGAGGGTCCTGAGACCACACTGTCCCGGAGGGTTCCACCCCCCGCTTAGCCACCAGAGTGACGTCCCTCGGCGGAGCAGACTTTTAAAAATTCCAATTTTGTGCTCCGTGGTTCTATCACTTGCCAGAAGCGGCCGACGGAGGCCCCTCCCCCGCCATCTATCCTCCCGAATATCGCCTCGGATTCCCTTCTCCGCACGTCTTACCTTCCAGAAAGTGGTCGCTTTTCTGATGAGCGAGTTGCTGCTATTCTTTTCTTCGATCTCCTGTTGAGTTTGTAGGTGTTCAGAATGGTTTGATCCCTATCCAGCTGAATTCCTGAGAGGAGACGAAATCCAGGTCTCCTACTCCTCTGCCATCTTGCTCCACCCCCTGATTAACATTTTTCTAATTTCCAATTAATATACCAAAAGTTTCATTGAAACATTAAAATATTTTGAGATACTGTAGAGAGAAATTTTAAAATAACATGAATGATGAGATTTTGATTAAGAGATACTGAAATAAAAAACATATTCATGGGTTATCCTTTGAGAAAATAAAATTTTAAGAGTTACTACAAATTACATAGCATAATCACTGTTGTTTATTATTAAATTGTTAGGATACCCCTCCCCCTACGCAATATATCTACTGGTATTAACATGTACAAGCAAGGAAAATTCCCTGCATTTTACAGAGCTGGAGTTAGAAAAGATCAATATAAACTTTGGAGGAAAATCTAGGATTTGAACGCTTCCATGAACTATAAATCGATTAAAATACTATTTATTTATTTATTTATTTATTTATTTATTTATTTATTTATTTATTTATTTTACAATGGCTTACAAGAATCCAACACTCTAACTTTTTCGTCTATTCCTAGGCACTGGTGCCTTTCTGGTTCTCAACATAACAAGGTCATTCTAGATCTTGATCTTGTCTGCCATGGTGACCTATAATATTGATCTGATTTCTCTCTGATCTTGGAGCTGGATTCCAGGGTTTTTCTCTTCACAACCACTGGATAGTATTTCTTCAAGGTTCCAGAGATTTTATAATCAATGTGGAATATAAGAACAGTCTCCAATTTAGGTATTAAGAAATTCAGTTCATTGGGCACCTGGGTGGTTCAGATGGTTAAGCATCTGCCTTCAGCTCAGGTCATGATCCCAGGGTCCTGGGATCGAGTCCTGCATCGGGCTCCCTGCTCCTTGGGAGCCTCCTTCTCCCTCTGCCTCTCTCTCTCTGTCTCTCATGAAAAAATAAATAAAATCTTAAAAAAAAAAAATTCAGTTCACTCTAAATCAAAAGTTTAGTCTCACATTTAATACAAGGATTTTCCCTTTATGCTAGCTTAGTATCTGTATTTTACAACAGGAATGGGGTAAGAAGAGGTCTATTCCTTGCTTATTCTCAAGGGAGATTGTAATCTGGCATGTTGCTTTCTGTGTGAAGGGAGACCAAATATTGGTTATTTATCATAGGAACACTTAAATGCTGGTACAAAATAAAGCTTTAGAACAGAATATTATTGCCCCCAAAGAAATCAAATTAACTCCTATTCTACAATGAAATACCTGAGATGGAAGGTATGTTTAAATTTACTACTCTAATCTGATACGCAATGTTAATTAAAACAGTGTACACTTTATATACTTTAAACTTATACAATGTTATATGTCAATAAAGCTGGGGAGAATATATATATATATTCTTCGATCTCCTGTTGAGTTTGTAGGTGTTCAGAATGGTTTGATCCCTATCCAGCTGAATTCCTGAGAGAAGACGAAATCCAGGAAATATATACATATATTCCTTATATCCCAGAGGACATGATTCTGGGTCATATTTATTTTGGGTTCCACTCTATTTGGTGGCCAAAGAACTTCTAAATTTGGTAAAGAAATAAGAGACCACTGAATAGGCTGAATAACAGAATAGCAATATCGGACCCAGACAGCTATACTGGAACAACAGATGAGATCTCACTGGAGTAGAGACAAGGTAGTGTTGATAAGACACATGGAATAGGGAGGATGCATCTGGAAAAGGTGAAGCGGCACAGCAGCAACATGGAACTCTTATGTTCTATCAGCTGCAGATCCTTTAATAATGTCCCTGTTTTTGAATGGAAATTTAAGGGTGGACACTGTAGGTAACAGGAGGTCATGTAATGTGCAATGATTCCTAAAATGTGCTTTTGATCTTTGGGGACCTGTAAGGCCTGAAGAAAATCAGGTTTTATGAATAATTTCCGTATGCTACCTCTCTCAATCTTTTGTCTTCTTCTTCAGTTTTTCTTATTCTAATAAACAAAAACAGAAAACACAAAACAAAAACCTGCTCATTATCTAATAATAGAGCAGAAAGCATAAACACAGAAAATATCACCTATAACCTGTTTACCCAGATGCAAAGTTTGGGGATAATTTTACTTTTCGTGATAAGTTTACTTTTCAGTATACTCTAAATATATTGCAGTCATAAATATATACTGTTTTATATAATGTCTTAGTTTTATTATAATAAAGTGCCTACATTAATAAATACATTTTCTGATATTCATGGGCATAAACTATCCTTTTTGGAGTTATGCTTATAAAGGTTTTACTTTCTCATGTGCTTATTATTGGGCTTTTTTCTAATTTCTGTATAATTTATTTCCAATGTCTATATAATAAGTCTATGAAGACTTAACATACTTCTCAGACTATTTCTGTGAGATAATTTCTTATAAGTAGAATTTCTGAGTCAAGAAAATTAACTCTTAGAGTTGGCATAAATTTGGGCAATTATTTTCACTCTGCCAACTGATTCCTCTATCTGGAGGATAAAAGAGTAGACTTTTTTGCTTTAGACCTATATAAACTAGGCTTTTATGTATAGGTTCGTATGATTTTAAACAACTTTATTTACTATGAAGGAAAGTGACACCTTTGAAAGTGGTTTGAATTTGCCTATATTTATATGCATTTGAATTCTTCCTTATTGAATTAGGTATGTACATTTCTACCCATTTATATACTTAGGCTATTATATATGTTTCTAAATATTAAGAATAGTCTTTTGTTATATAATAAATAATTTTCTTTTAAAAATAAAATTTCATTTGAACACTATCCCCCTTTTAGAGGCATGTACTAGCAACTAAAAAATTTTAATAATATTAAAAATTATGAACATTAATACATAACCATGAAAATTCATATTTTATGTGTTTTTTAATGTAAATGCCATACAATTTACATAATGCTGAAATCCCTTCTGTCATTCACGATTATATTTTAAAGATTTATCTATGTTGACTGGTTTTAATTTTTAATTTTCAACTGTATTTATCATATGACTATGCCACATTTTATACTCTCTCCAATTTGCCATCTAAAAACAATGTTAAAATGAATTTTAACATATATGTCCACATTTAGATTCCTATTACTATATATAAAATACCTTTTATAGTATAATTTTGTCAACAATTAATTTCTTAATTTTCTGTAAAACTTTTGGGTGAAACCATCTATTTTTGATATATAGCAAAAAACAGCTGAGACTTTTATATTGCCTCTTATCAGCATCTCTCCTGTTGGAAAGTAAATATGAGAGGCCAAATTATTTTTCTTGGGGGAGTTGATATGATATGGATACAAAATAACTTTAGCCTCTGATGTTCTGGCTTATGCATCCTAAAAAAAAAAAAAGAAAGATATTTATGTTAATTTGTCTGGGCAACTTCCCTCAAAATTATCAATACTTCCTCTCTGACTCAGACTTCTTTGTTTTATTTTCACTCTCTCTCCTTTTATTGATACAGAGTTTCTTTAAATATATTTACTCCATTAACTGATCTACAAAACCACATCCTGATCTAATCTATGACTTATTATGTCCCTTTATGAAGGAGAAACAAATTGGTGACACAAGTACTTTTTTCAGGTCACAGATATGCGTTCTGTTACTGTTGCTTTTCACTTGTTTGTCTGTTTTGGTCTCATAGTCATTTTCCTTTAAATGTCAATGCCTTTTAGTGAGGACTTATATTCTTTCTCATAGTCCCCTTGGCTCCCAATTGTTTTATGCTTGAGCCAATTAATTCATATTATCTGCTTGTTTTCTGTGTGTAGGTGAATATTTAGCCCTTTTGATAAGTTGAATTTTTGTCTCTATGAATTATTCCATTATCAGCTCATCGTTTATTTCTCCTTTTCCATAGTAACCAAGACTAACAGTTTCCGTCTTTTTCTTAGCCTGTTGGGGGTGGGAACAAGCAGGGAAAGGGAAAGGCAATACCTAATTAACTCCTGCCCAGTGAGCTCAGATGAAAATGTTATCTTGGGACTCCTGGGTGGCTCAGATGCTTGAGCATCTGCCTTCGGCTCGGGTCATGATCCCGGGGTCCTGGGATCGAGCCCCACATTGGGCTCCTGGCTCAGTGGGGAGTCTGCTTCTCCCTCTTCCCCTGCTCATGCTCTCTCTCTCTCTCTGTATCTCTGTGTCTCAAATGAATAAATAAAATCTTAAAAAAAAAAAAAAAAAAGAAAAGAAAATGTTATCTTATTGCAGCTTCCTGCCAAGCTTTAACTAGAATTCATTCCAGAATTGTTTCTCTCCTTTGACTATTATTGTTGACTGTAGTTTTATATTAATCATGAGTTTTGAGTTATCTATGATTTTAATTCTGCTTCCATCAGTGTTATTCCAATTTCACTATATTTAACTGTATCTCCTTGTACTTTGGTCATCAAAAAACAGTGTCTTCAGCATTTCTTTCTCTTTTTTTGAATTTATTAATAATTTCAGAATAGTAAAACTTCCTAAGAGTTCAATATATATTTTTTGAAACTAAAAATCTACTCAGAGTATATTTCCTCAACATGTCTTAGTCTCATTTATATCAACAGTTCTATTAGTGCAGTGATAACCATCTCTATATTGGAAATGCCCACATCATTGTCCTGTGATCCTATTTTTCACAAAAGTGTGAAAGTTAAATCTTTCTTTCCCCAAAATGGAAAACCAGGCTACTGTCCTTAATGTCACTTTAAAACTTTTACAATTGAAAAATTAGAAAAGACTGAAAGGCTTAGTAACTTATCAAACTTCTCAGATTGAAAATAACATCCCTGAAATTTTGCTTGTTTGCTATATCTAAGTACTAATGCATTAGGTATGGGGAGTTCTGAATTGTTACTCTGTTACAACAAGTCATATCCAGAGATAGGTAAAGATAAACAAAGTAGTACTAGAGGGGAATTTTGACATTTTCCTGTAAATAGTGGAAGCCTTCCTTTGAAATAAAAAATAAAGAGAGTCTGAATAATTTAACTGTACAGAACAAGAAATCAAAGTCAGAGTCTTTTGATCAATGCAGGAGACATGAACCCTTAACTCCAGTGGCCATTAAACAATAGGTTATGGAGAGTTTACAACCTTTTTATATTGTTAACATGATAAGAATGACAAAGACTTTCTTAATTAAGAATTTAATTATTAATTTACATGATTTAATATTTTTGATCAGGCAAATCTTATAAATGACATAATCAGACTGCCTAATTTTTCTCTAGGAAATATGTATGCTTATTTTTCCCTCTTCTCCCAAGCCCTATTACCTTTTCTCTTGTCCAGCTCTTCCCAGTTGTCCAGAAAAATACATCAAGATACTAAAATACAAAGTATTCTTGCTTAAAATCAGTTTTCTCAAAGTTTTCTCAGACCCTGAAATGCCTGTTGGTATTTTATTCTTAAATCATCTTATTTAATCTTTTCCTTTTGTCTTTGTAGTACAAAATACAATGTTTTAAAGAAAACAAATAAAAAAAAAAAACATAGCTCTATTAAAATGACAACAAATCTCAACACATAGCTCATAAGATTCAATGAATTTCCCATGAAATGAATCTCTCCACAAGAACGTATTCGTCCCTCCTCTTGAGGCCCCTGGGGTTTGTTACAAGGGGCTTTGTTGTCTATTATATCAATGTAATTGCCATATTGTAGTATCTCAGATTTATTCCTGTGGAACACTTGTTAGTGAAGGCTGCCTTCATTTTCTGTTTTTTTTCTAACACTCAAAATTCAATACTAAGCCCAGAACAGAATAGGCATTCTCTTCTCCTATTAATAGATGATATATAAAGAAGAACATCACAATTCCTGTTCTTTCTTATTTATTTTATTTTATTTTATTTTATTTTATTTTATTTATTTTATTTTATTTTATTTTATTTTTCTGACTTGAATCCCATCTATGGAGAATAAACTCCAGTGGGACAATAAAAATCTGTAATAGACAAAAGAAAAAAAAAAGGAGGTTTGCATATTTCATAGGATGCACAATGTCTGCTTCTCTGTTTTTGGAGAGCAAGATCTTACCTACCTTTGTGGAGATAATGGTGCTATGTCAATAATATTTTTGTTACTTAATTTGTGTGTGTTTGATTCTTTTTTTCTACTGACCTCCTTCAGAATTTTTTATCCTGTGCCCCATGGTGATGTGCACTAGTGCTTGTTAGTACTTGAAGTTTTCTCTACAAGCCAGTTGAGCCACCACTACCGATAGAGTGAACACTGTCTCCTTCTTTAAATATGTCCATAGTGCATGGCTTTTGGCTATTTGCTGTTGGTTCTTTCTTTATAGGAAGAAGCCTGAGCTATTGCCTTCTCTCAGATATGGATGGAGCTAATTCCTTCAGAAAAATTATAACTAAGTAAGTCTATCATTTCTTTCCTTTCATATCATCATCCTGAAAGCACTTTTAGTCCTCTCTCTTCTCCATACTTTTGAAATTATTATTTTTCTGGAGATAGAATTCACTATCTGAAATTAACTCTTTTAAAGTGTACAATTCAGTGGTTTTAGTATTATTATCATAGCATAAATTTCATTCTGTACTTTGCTGTCTTTATATCAACTCCTTTTTTCCCTTGCTCTCTTTACCAAAACATGTCATTCTGCCTTCTGGAACCCCTATTCTTAGCTAAAAAATTCTCCTGCAACTTGGAAATGTTTCCATATACTTTGCCTCTATCTCATCGTGCTAGCGGAAATCTGACTATCTGCTGAGAATATAACTCCTGTTACAGCTTCCTCATTATCTTGTATCCAACCTGCATTAGTGCTAGGAGGTGGGGATTACATCCAATTCACTCCGGAATGTAGTTTCAGGATCATTACTGCTCTACCCTCATGTTAAAAGCATCTGTTCCTTTGAGCATTATGCCATCTGGCTGTGCCTATTCCTCCAACTACTCAATTTTAGTCACTATTATTTTACCAAGTATATTATAACGCTCTCATTTACTGAAGAGTGCTGTACCTAGCATGAATGAGTCTTCTCTGCTCGAAATTCAGCCATTATTCTGGTTGACTACCACATTCAAATAGACTATATCCAGCACTACACAGTATAATAGACATTCTTGTGTCCCAATGTTAAACAAGCTCTCAGTGTTGTCCTCTACATGTTTTGTTTTCAGAATTTTCTTTCTTTTCTACAGAAACTATTGCAAACTTTTATCACTCTTTTTAAACACATAGTCACTTATTCTTGGTGGCGTTCTTGTTTCAGTACTTCAAAAAGAAAATAGAAATAATCAAATGAAAATATTTTAACTTTTTCGTGCCACATTTAGAATAAGGCTTTCTGAGAACGCCTGGGTGGCACAGTTGGTTGAGCGTCTGACTCTTGGTTTCAGCTCAGGTCTGATCTTGGGTGGTGAGACTGAGCCCCCGATCGGGCTCCATGCTCAGCGTGGAGTCTGCTTGAGTTTCTCTCTCGCTCTCCTTCTGCCCCTCCCTGCTGTGCTTTCTCTCCCTCTCACCTAAATAAATAAATAAATAAATCTTTTTTTTTTTTTTAAAGAATAATGCTTTGTCTTAACATAAGTCTTTGTCTCCTCTCCTTTCCCACCTTCCTAATGATATTGATCCATTTTGTTATCCCAAACCTCTCATACATTGTATTGACCATTTTAAAAATGATTGTATGTACGAAAACTTACACAAATTTTAAAAAAAGCTTAAACATAAAGAGTTTGCCTCATATTCATATACTATTTCACCAAATATTGTACTTGTTTTACCCCTATATAGACAAATCTCTTTGTGAATGTTGTCTACTTTTACTCTACTTCCAAAATTCACAGTCATTCCCCAAAGTAAGGAAATACCAATTTTATTTCTGCCATATAATTTATTCATACAGTTGAATAAGGCATTATGCTTTGTCTTGGTTGGAATTACTACAAGATAAATATCATGGACAGGATGGCTTAAACAATAAGCTTATGTTTCACAGTTTGAAGGCTGGAAGTCAGGTTCTTAGTGAAGGCCCTTTTTCTGGTTTTTAGATGACTGTCTTTTCATATCCTCACATGATAGGGTTAGGAGAGAGGGAGAAAGAAACTCTCTGTGCTTCTTCTTATAAGGACCTTAATGTCATCATGAGGGCTTTAACCTCATGACCTAATCATTTCTTAAATGCCCCATCACATTAGGCATTAAGCTTTCAATATATGAGTTTGTGGGGGGAGGGACTCAAACATTCAGTCATGCTTTATAGCATGCTTTATCTCACAAAATGTTCTTCTTAGTAAATTCAATAAAAATGGTAAAAAATGTTGGGACACCTGGGTGGCTCAGTTGGTCAAGCATCTGACTCTTGATTTTATCTCTGGGCATGATCTCAGCGTCGTGGGATTGAGCCCCTGTTCGGACTCCATGCTGAGCATGGATCCTGCTTAGGGTTCTCTCTCTCTCTCTCCCTTTGCCCCTCCCCCTGCTCTCTCTCTCAAAAAAAAAAAAAAGTTTGGTTAAAATGTCACAGTTTTTGTTTATTGTATCCTCTAGTAGCATCTGAATGATCAAATCTCTCTCTTTACTTGAAACACTCTTCCATGACACTGGTCGGTTCTCTATAGCATGTCATTTCAAGGCTTAATTAAAATGTCTCTTCGTGCCATTAATTAAATATTTGTGGGTTTTATGTACACCAGTTAGGACTCTCTTGAAAGATAGAGGAAGCTCAAATCAAATGGACTTAATCACTAGAATGAATATATTTGATCCCATAACCAAAAAGTCAAGCAATAGGGCTGTTTAGGGTAAGCCTTTAGAAAGTGCTCAAATAATGCCATCAAGCATCTTGATTATTTCTTTCTTGTGTGTCTTCATCCTTCACACTTTTCCATCATGATGTTAGTTTCCTTTTTGGGCTCCACATAGGGCACTCTTACTCTAGGATCCTGAGGAAATCTGTTCAAGAGTCATATTGCTATAGCAGTCATACCCCTCAAGTAGTCATACTGCACTATCCAAGGGAAAAGTATCTAACTTGCTCATACAGAAAGAGTTCTGTTTCCCAGAAGCCTCACAAATACTTTCTCACATCTCTTATTGATTATGAGGGTAATGATCATTGTGTATAAGGCAAAAGGATACTTTGATATAGCCCGAAAGGCCCATCTTGGGGTTTTGGGACAGAGCTAAACCTAGTCAATCCATGTTGGAGAGTGAAGCATTTTTCCAGAATGCAATTATTATCAACTTTTATCTATCAAACAGTAAAAATGTATTTGGAGGTTTATAATCTACTATCATGACATTTTTTTTTCAAAACTCTTGTTTCTACTAGGAATTCTACATGGTTAATGCATTCATTCCCAAGTTGCAACGATCATCTCTATGCAGTTTATGCCCAAATCTAATATCACCTGCCTCAATTTTTCTCCTGAGCTCCAGAACCCAATATCTATTGGACATCTTACCAGGCATCTTTATTAGACCATATTACTAGGAGCTAAAACTCAATATATTAAACTTTTATTTTGTACTCCAACATTTCCTTGTTCTCTGAATCACTTTGGTACTTGTTGGAGGATATCATTGAGAGGATGTGGCCACTGGCTGACCCGCTAGTTGGACCTGGGCAACCAGAGGCCCCTCACCTCCTCCTCTGTCATTGAAATGTACATTCTGCCCATCATCCCTATAGTGGGAGTTATTCCAAGGACACAGCCCTGAGAGAGGAAGGTGTTGTTGAGACTCTCTTAGACAGTATATGTGACTGAACCCAGTTAAGACTTTATCTAAATGTTTAAGATTCTGGCAGGTGGCTACAGAGATCTACTCATTTTGTGGCCACCGCAGACAAGCTTTGTAAGTTCTCTTGCTCATTAAACATTCCACCTACCCATCTGGAATAGTCTGCCTCTCTTTTGGGTCTTTCCCTGACTACTCTGTACAGGGACCAGTTTATGAACCAACACAATTGATCAGATTTGCTACAGGAATCAAATAATCTAAATTTCAGTGACTCACAACAACAGATGTTCATTTTTTATGTTGTACGAGGGTTACAGGTGGCTTCCGGGTCATCCTCTGAAGTGCAGATCTGCCCCAGCATGTTTATTGCTCCACCTGCCATCTCATTCCAGGACTCAGAATCAGGAACAGCTCTCATTTGAGACATGCCAATTTTTATGTCAAAAGATAAGATCAAAGAGGGTAGATAAACCATGCACTCATGCATGGTTTTTATTTAAAGCTTCTGTTTAGACATGACACATGTCAAATGTACTCCTAGTCATATGACCAAAGCAATTTACAGGGCCAAGCCCTACATTAACAGGAAAGCAAAATTGAATATTTGTAAGACTAATACAACCTATCATAATATTCTATTTGCCCAAGATGGAAACATGGGAGTTATTTTGTCTCATCTGTTCATCTATATAAAGGATAAATCACTGAGATCTCTAGACTATCATGGTCCCATAGAACATTCTGTGATGATGTAAATAATTTATAGTATGTGTGCTACAATAGTGTAGCTATTAACCCCATGTAGCTGTTCAGACTTAAAGCATGGTAGTGTGATCAGGCATTTGACTTTTTAATTTAATGTAACTTTAATTAACTTAAATTTGAAGAGCCATATGTGGCAAGTGGCTACTGTATTTGGGCAGCAAATCTCTAAACTCTATTACCTAAAAAAGTCAAACTATTTTTCTTCAATCCCCATTTTACTCTCTTCTTTGCACTTACCAATCTCTTCTCAATTAGGTGAAAGAAACTTAAATTTGGTCAATTTTTGCTATTTCTACCACCTAGTTTACAGGATAGTTTCTAAATATCATGGGGGGTAGTGGTGGTGAGGGAGGAGTATGTTAATTCTTAAGTCATTTCCCTTGTATTTATCCACTAAGTTAACATCATCTCTTCTGTGTTCTGTCATCCCTTATAATTATTAATTTTTGGTGTGATTAAAAACCATCAAAATTTTAATGGTACGCAACAGCAAAAATTATTTCTCACCTAAGAGTCTGTGTCTTGATTGTGCCTTGGCTTGATTCGATTGGGCTCAGCTGGACTTAACTCCAAGTCTTCTCCATTCAAGGACCCAGGCTGTAGGAATGATAGCTACTTAGAAAGTGGTCTCTTTGTAACTTATAACATAGCACACTGGAACAGCACACTGGAACAATGCCTCTTTAAGCCTTTTTGGAACTGGAGAGTTCCATTCTGCCCACATTCCATTGGTCAAACCATGTCTCATCACAGAACCAGAGTCAGCTGGGGCAAGGTAACATAGTTTGTCTATAATGAACCAAGGCAAGCCTAGAAAGGGAAGAAATAAATGTGAATAAATAATAAAATTAAAAATTCAGTTTGCAAGCAGTAATTTCCTTTATGTGGCAGAGGACAAGATATTCAGTAGATATTAGATAGTTTTGTTCTTTTCTTACTCTTATAGGGTACAGAAATTTTACTGAGTGTACTATGACTTCATTACCCCATGTTCATTACCTCTCTGATCTCTGGATGGCTTCCTGGAAATCTGACCAGGCACTATGACACCATACCTTACTCTTAGACCAATATAACTAGCTCCTTTCTTCAGTTAATATAATCTCTCTAGCCCAGAAAAATCTTTGTTTGTTTGTTTGTTTCTCTGAAACAATTAATCTAGACTCCAAATCCAAATTCTCCCATCCCCACCTTATCACCTCAAAGGTTTAGGTTTTGTGCACTCAACAATCAGGCAAGACACACATTTTTCTTCGTGCTGTGTTCTGTCCTTTCTTTGAAGCAATAAGAATCCACCATCAGCTTGAATGCATGGAGCATGCAAGGAAGTGCCAGGGGAAAGGAGATGGGATATCATTTTAAAAATAGTATCAGAGGACACCTGGGTGGCTCAGTCAGTTAAGCATCTGCTTTGGCTCAGTTCATGATCCTGGGGTCCTGGGATGGAGTCCTGTAGGGATTCTGCTTGTCTGTCTGCCACTCTCCTGCCTGTGTTTTCTCACGAGCACTCTCTTTCCCTGATAAACAAACAAACAAACAAACAAATAAATAATAAAATCGTTAATAAATAAATAAATAAAAATAGTATTGTTCCCACAAATAATCTAGAAGAATTAAAACACTTTTTTTGGTATCATATTTAAACATTTAGTTTTCACTTATAACTGGAAAAGACAGTAATAATATTGAATAAAAATCATTAAAGAGACAAATGATTATTGTCATCAGATGATCATATATATAATCAGAATTATTTTGAGAACTGGCAATAAATTTTAACATAATGTAATCAAGTAATACCAGAAAAATTAGTGTGCTCAAGTTCACACATGTGGGTAAAGGCAAAACTAGGGGGTCAGAATAATTATAAGGCAATTTATTCTCTGTAAACAGCATAATTCCGTCTTCTGTAGACATACAGGTAAAATAAACATCACTATTAACAAATGTTCTATATATTCCAGACTCCTAGCATTTAGTGGTAGATTAAAATTTAAGGTTTAAAGCATTCTCTCTGATAATCATTACCTCAAAAATTCTCATTACCTCAAAATTAAAAGGAGGTAAATTATGCAATGTAGACTTCATACCAAATCAAGGATTCTTATCAATTATTGAAATGCAGTTAAACAGTAGATTTTTTTTGATAGGGAAGTCCTTTAAATTATTCTTTAATTTTGTATTATCTGCAAAAGAGCCAGAAAGTTATGCTTTTTATTATATACTATCAAATAAAAATGTAATTTTCAAATGATTTTAAAAGGAGTTATATTCTTAATAGAGCACAACAAATAAGTTAAATATTGAGGGATAAGTGTGAATCCTATGCACTAAATTTGATGTTTTTATTTTTTTCCCCCTAAAACAGTTTGCCCAAATTGGGCCTAATGGCTTCCATTGTTTATTTTATCAAAATTATTGTCATAAGGAATCATAGTAGTTTTATTTTATTAGTAGCTCCTACATTCTTTAGTGTTTTCATTATCCATGTTCATTGCTCATTAAATTTTACTTTTCTTTCTTTTCTCTGCTTACCATGAAGAAAAAAAGTTGTAGTCTGGACACACTGATGCCTACTTATACAGAAGAAACACTAATATGGGACAGGTAAATTGATGGTTTTTTTCCTCCAATTAAATGTAAATAGGTGATCAAACTGTATGATATCAAATGTTTCTGAAGCACTGAAATGTTAAATTCAAGAAAGGTAATTTGAATGGTAAGGTTGTATGTCTGTGGCCTGGGTTTATGAATTCTGTAAACATCAGAGGTTCCTGATTAAAAAATCTCCTTAAAGCAGCTTAAGAAAACAATAGAATTTTGTTGGATAATAACAAATCATAGTTGTTCTGAATCACACTGTACCAAAGAAAAGTACCACCTGTAAACCTTCTGTATACCTATGAGGGCATTAGTCTTCAGATGGTGGAACCAGACCCAAATAGAGACAATGTGGTCAGACTCTAATGGGTGGGACTTCTAATCAAAATCTATCCACTAGTACCAAAAGCCAAAGTTAATTATTGTGATAGTTAACTGCTTCTCCAATACCATAAGCTACAAATTAATTATTTTTTTTCATATTCTTCTATTAAATTACTGGCTGGCCTACTGGGAGGATCATTAACAAATGTAAATAAATCTTTGTTGCTTCTCATCCTGGAGCACACATTTAGAGTTGTTCATGTGAGAACTGGCTTGATTGCCTATCAGTGCCTGTAATTTGGAACATCTATCTTCGTAACTTTCATTTAGAGACCCTATTTTAAACCACTGTGTGTTTTGTTTATTCATAGCATATACACAGATATTAATATGTCTTTTCCATTCAACAGCTAAATGGATTTCTAGGTATCCACCAATTCTACTTGTTTTTGAAGAAGTTTGTAAAGATCACTGAGGTTCTTGTCTGGCTTTCCAAGTCAGGTAGTCAGGAAACTACAAAGCCTCCGTTCTAAGCAACTGTCTCAAATACAACCACACGATGGAGGTAAAATCTATCCCACTATATATGCACTATGCTGGAAGGAAAAAACAAACAAAAAACAAACAAACAACAAAACAACAAAAATAACCCAAACCCAGCAGAAAAGTAAAAATATTTAATTTATATATTTTAAGAAAATAAAAAAAAAATGACCTACCTTTTTGCTAATCTATACCTTAGGCTAACTCTCCATCTTATAATAAATTCTATTTTTTTAAGATTTATTTATTTATTTGAGTGAGTGTGAGAGAGAGAGAGAAAAAAAATGTGGTGGTGGCGGACAATGGGAGAGAGAAGGAGAATTTTAAGCAGACTCTGCGTTGAGAGTAAAACCTGATGCAGGGCTCGATACCATGGCCCTGAGATCATGACCTGAGCCAAAACCAAAAGTCAGACTCTTAACTGACTGAACTACTCAGATGCCCCTTATAATAAATTCTAATTGCTAGGTTGATATTGATTCATTAATATTAATGACTAAAACCCAACATGTTAAAAATCACTGTCTTCCTCTGACCCTCAGTGTTTAACATATTCTCTCATTTAATGGAAACATTAATCCTCACAATCACTCCAATAAGAAATCCCAGTGTCATATTAAATTCTTTCTCTCACACATATTTTACCTTCAGACAATTTTCAGGTCTTGACAATTTTCTATTTTATTGATTTATTTTTAAAATTCATATACTTAACACATATTTATTGAATATATATTATGAGTCAGGAAATGTTCTTGCAAATGGGATTCCTGAGGAAAGAATATAGATGAACATCGTTGCTTTACATTGCTGATAATTTGGTAGAAGAGAAAGAGACATTTAAAAATTAGAGAAGGAAAATGCACTATCAGATGATGATGTCTATAGAGGAGAGTGGTTCAGGAGTGGAGGGAAGTGGGATAAAATACCATTTTTAAAAAATATGTGACGTGTATTTTTATTAACATACAGTGTTATATTAGTTTCAGATATACAATATAATGATTCAATAATTCTGTACATTTCTTAGTGTTTACCACAATAAGTGTAGTCATCATCTGTCACCAAACAGTATTTTTATAATCTTATTGACTATATTCTCTAGGCTGTACTTTTGAGGTTTGTACCTCTTAAGCCCCTTTATCTATTTCACCCATTCCTCCCTCCCCACTCTTCTGGCAACCCTGTTTGTTCTCCATATTTAAGAGTCTGTGGCAGGTTTTTTTTTTTTTTTTTGGTCTCTTTTTTTGTTTGTTCATTTGTTTTGTTTCTTAAATTCCACAAAGACCAGAGATAATTAGTGTGGTGGGGATGTGGAAGAAAAAATTCCTTGTGCACTGTTGGTGGGATTATAAATTGGTGCAGCCACTGTGGAAAACAGTGTGAAGTTTCCTCAAAAAAATTAGAAATAGAAATATCATATGATTCAGTAGTTCCACTACCTGGGTATTTATCCAAAAAAAAAAAAAAAAAAAATACACACACCAAAAACCAAAAAAACAAAAACAAAAACAAAAAACCTCAAACACAAATTTGGAAAGATATATGCACCCCTATGTTTATTGCAGCATTATTTACAATGGCCAAGATATGGAAGCAAACAAAGTGGGTATCAATAAAATATCTGACTTATATTTAAAAGGTTGCTCTAGTTGCTGTATCACTATTGATTGTGGGTGTAAGCAAGGAAGCTAGAGAAAGCAGAAGAGAAGGAGAAGGAAAAGTTTGAAGGTTACTGTAAGAATCCAAGTGAATATAACGGTGGATTCAGTAGGGTGGTAGCACTGAATATAGTAGGAAGTAGTAGGATATTTGAAATCTTTTTAAGAACTAAGAGGAATTGCTAGTTGAATGAATTTTAGGAATGGATGGGTAAAGAAAAATCAAAGATAAATTGAGGATTTCTCAGCAACTCATTTAGAAAACTAAAGCTGCCTTTTACTAAGATAGTGGAGACTATTATCAGAAGACATTTTGGAGGGAAGATTAGGAGCTCAATATTAAAAATATTATTTTTATGCTATCTCTTAAGTATCCAAGTGGAAATGTTAGGTAGGCAACTGGTTTCAGCTATCTGGAATGCAGGGGGTGGAAGTGATATATATATATATATATCTGGGGCTCAGTACATAGATGATATTTAAAGTTTAATTACTAAAGGAAAGTAAATATGAATACAAAAGATAAGAAGTATGAGGACTGAATCTTGGAATACTCAAAGATTTAGAAAACAGTGAGATGAGGAAAATATGAAGAGAAAGATGAAGGAACTAGTTTCTTAATTACAATTAGTAATGAAGAAGAGTAATCAAGTTGGAACACTAGGGATGTAGGAGCAAAATCAATAATATGGTGTCCTAAAATCAAGTTATAAAGGAGTTTTAAGAAATTAGTTCTTTATACATCCTAGATACTAGTTCTTATATAGGTCGCTTTCAAATAATTTTTCTAGAATATGTTTTCATCCTCATATCTATATCTTTTGCAAAGAAAATCTTTCTCTTTTCTTTACTCTTCTTTTTGTGTTTGTTATGAGATCCAGTTTCTGGGTAGTGCTTTTGGTGTCAAAGCTAAGAACTCTGACTAGCTTTTAATCTCCAAGATTTTCTTTTACATTTTCTTCTATAAATTTTATAGTTTTACATTCTACATTTAAGTCTATGATAGACTTTGATTTTTTTTTCCTATATATCCACTCACTGCAGTATCATTTGTTGAAAGGACTATTTTTCTTCTTTTAAATGACTCTTGTCAAAAATTGTTTGAGTGTATTTGTATATTTGTATTCTTTATTTGGTTTCATTGATTTATCTCTGCATTCTTCCACCAATACCATATATTCTGTATAGTAAGCTGAACAGTTGGCTTTAATATTAAGCAAGGTGATTCCTCCCACTTTAATCTTTTTTTTTTTTTTCAAAATTGTTTTAGCTTTTCCAGGTTCTTTGCTTTTACATATAAATTTCAGAATAAGCTTTTCTATATCTGCACAAGAAAAATGCATAAACTTTTTTGGGATTTTTATAGCAATTATATTGAAAATTTGGTCAGTTGGGGACAATTGATATCTTCACTGTGTAAATTTATCAATTCATAAATACAGTGTGTCTCTCCATTTACTTACTTACTCATTGATTGTTTTTATTAGAAATTTGTAATTTTCATAATATCTGCACATATTATATTAGATTTATACCTTAGTATTTTGTTTTTTAACATGATAGTAAGCAGCATTACATTTAAATTTCAGTTTCCAAATGTTCATTGTTAACATATAGAAATATGCTTGATTATGTGTTGAACTTGTATTCTGTGACCTTGATAAAATTGCTATTAGTTCTAGGACAATTTTGTATTTCTTTCCTTTTAGTTGTTTTCCTGTTTCCTGTTTTAGTAGTTTTCCTGGGATGTCATGCATAGATGTCAGCAGATATGGATTTTTATCATTTCTTTTTTCATAATCTCTATGCCTTTTATTTCTTTTTCTTGCTTTACTGCAATGGCTAGAACATGCTTTTTCAATAATGAAGGATTTACAAAATCCATGTTGCTAAACCAACATTAAGCTCAATTCCTGCTGCTATGGCCACTATGTTTATTGGATAAGAGCAAAGCTGTCTGATTTCCATCCACAGTTTGGGCATTGTGTTTATGTGATCATTAATACTCTCTTTTACTGAGGTTAATCTTTGGTAAATATTCAGATGGGGCACAGATAATCTTACACTTCTTCCTAAACTTTCCTGTAACCGATTTTCTAATTGTGTTTCCCTGACTTCCTGATAATTTAGTAAAAATGTTAGTTACTGCCCATGAACTGATAACTTCTGCCTCTGTATTTCTTTTCTTGCAGAAAAAAATGAACAAGACCATCTTCTCAAACTCCCTTTTAGAGCATTTTCATTCACTACTTTTCTTTAGAGCCACTCCTAAGTGGAGCATTGATGAGTGTACAACCATCTGTAGACTAGAATTGAATTATTTTTCTCCAGTAAATTGATCAGAGTGAACTTCTCATGAGGTCATAAAGAAAACTGAGAAAGGAAGAAATGTAGGAAAAATAGGAATTATTAGAATCAGAGCTAATAATTCATTAAACTTACTTGTATCTTTAGGACCTGTTCTAGCCTGATATTGTATATAATGCCACTTCCATTTAATGATGGAATACTTCTGTGTACACCAACATTTATGGTGGTAGGTCAGATAACATCAGAGTTCATAATGGGCAACTCTGTTTTCATGATAACATCTGGCTCATGGTCAAGTGGTCAGCCTCTTCTAAGGCCCAGGAGCAAGTCAGATTCCATTTCTTAAAAAAAAACAAAAACAAAAACAAAAACAAAACAAAACAAAAAAACCTTCATTTAATTTTTGTGACAGTAGCAAATAAAACTTAATATGTTGCATACAGACTATAAAGAGGGCTGTTAATCTTTGTACTTTTTTTTTTTTTTCCTGGATGGTAGGATAGGAGAGGCCAGATGCAGAATTGCCCTTTACCTTTAAGAGATGTCTTGCTATGCACTGGATAACTGGACTGCTAGAAAATTCACTGAGTTATGAGGACCCTGAATTTTTATCATATATGTACCTTAACAAGGTATAAAAAAACAACTATTACTTCCTGCTTAACAACTCTAGTCAGAATGATATATTCAATGTGGTAGACTGGTGTGATGCCCTGGGGAGTGAGGAGGCTAGACAGGATTATGAAACAGAGCTGGAGAATAGGCCATGAACATATACGGATAGCTTTGATGGTGTTTGTTAATAGGTATAGGGAAAAATTAATTCCCTGTCAATAGCTGCTTATGCCAGGGGATGGTCTGATGTGCAACACCAAAGAAACCACATCTCGTAGAGAAGTTGCAATTGGAGACTACAACTAATTAAATTATAATAATTCTCTTCCCCTACCAGTCTTCTGTATACTCCAAATGGGCAAACTGGATAGAGATATGGAAGTAATCACCACTTACGCATCTCTTAAGTCATTGATGATGACACTGTTCTCTGCAAGCTCTTCAAGAATGTTATATGTTTTTGGTTTGCTGCTTTGGAAGATGGAGGCAGTAATAAAAGCTTACAGTTGGGCTTTCTTACCATAATAAGTGTATGGAGGTAGAATAACGGTTTAGGGATTGTCAATTGCTTACTATGTCATTACTAACTGTGCATTCCAGAAATAAAAAATAACCACATAATTTCAAAGACAGTGTACCCTCTGTGAGACAGATTCTTGCTAAAATCCATTAATCATCTGACCTTCATATGTCTTTAATCTGACTGATGCCCCATAGTGGCATTTGTGTGCCAGGAATTAATGTCACTTCAGAGCCGGTGTCCACTACTCCCTGAGTATCTAGCTATTTCTCATTCTTTCCTGTACACCCATCCTGGTAAATGAGAATTTTCTTGTGCCATGTCTGGCCTGAAAAGAAGATCCGCTACAGAGCTCTAAAAGCTTCAATGGAAAGGATATAAAAGTCTGACTCATGAACAAGGGAAAAGTTAAGAACTGATAAAGGGAAATAAAAGATAAGTAAATAGTTAATTTAGGCTGCACATACTCATGGCCTACTTTATCTAAAACAGCCTTGCTGGCACAAGGTTAACTTCAAAGTAACAAGTATAGTGAGGATAAGTTTTGGTGCAACTTGTTTTAATATATCACTAGCAAAACACCATGTACCTCAATAGTATATTTTATTTATGTTACTTGATTTTAGAACCCATGCTCTTACCATTACCTAAAATGCATAGGGAATAAAAGTGTGGAGAGAGTCAGTAGAATTTGTTAGTATAACTGATAAAGGATCACCATAAATTTCCCTCAAACTAAATTGTCTAATATTATGACAAGTGTCACTTTATTGGTTGCCAGAGATTTATAGGTGACAAGACAGTCGAAAAAGACGACTTTTTTCACCCCTACATGTTTTCTATCTGAAGCTGCCTACATATTTGACTATATTCACAGAAAGAAGATTGCTCTTTTTGCTCAAGTATGTGGCAGGAAGTGTCACTTGCCTGTTGGGTATGCTGTGCATTATTTACTATCTGCATTCCTATCTCAGTTTCAATTTATTTAAGATAGTCTCTCATGTCTCCATGTTATTATTTAATTTTATATCTTAATGTGCTGAAACTGGATATTCATGGTCTGATGCCCTTTATAAACTATACAAAATGAAACCTATGCTAACTGGCATACTTTTAATCAGTCACAATATTAGAGAAATAGGTTGAAGTGCTCACCACTCTTCTGGCTCATGATTCAAGCACAGCTGCTCAATATCAGTGTCATAATTGTTTATCTCTCATTCACCATGTTCCCACAGTGTTTAACATGTTTGTTCATTTTTTTTCTATTCAGTCATTCTATTTTTCATCATGCCAAAACAATGTGTCAGGTGAAGAGAAAAGTTGGAGATAAACAACTATTTTATCATGAAAATAGAACCCCCAGTCTGAACAAACAAAGAAAAAAATCTCTTAGCACATAGGATTAGGAATTCATGGGAGCATTAAATCATTTCAGATTGGCAGTTATTTTTTACTTTCAACTTGCTCCTAAATCATTACATATGACTCTGAGTTACTATCTAGCCACCACTCATAAGTTTAAAAAAAAAAAAAAAAAAAAAAAAGGAAGATGAGATCCAGGTAAAATTGTGAAATAAGTAGTTTTACTTCCTATTTTGTCTCATCTCTCCAAAATTCTAATGTTATTTTGCCAAGGGTTCCCTTTTGTGTGTGTTCTTAGAGTATATTCCTCTGATCTGGATGCCATTTCTTCTTAGGGAACCACAACCCATTAATTATCTTAGAACTCATTTAACAAACCTCTCCTGTTCTATACCTCATCATTACTTAAAAAAGGCTTAGTTTCCATAGTTTTGAAGTAAATAAAATAGTACTAACAATTTCCACAGCAAAAAGTATGTTTTTCCAACTCCCTTTACCCACAGTATGTCTTTATATCTAAGTGCGTGCTTCTTGAGAGAGGGAACTGCATTCACGGAGTCATTTTTTCATCTATCATATGCTCCTCAACATTTGACCATCATTATGCCTCACCCATGCCTGTCTCGACTAAGGCTACTTTGACCACTGTGGTTACCACTGACATAAGTGATGGAAAGGAAAAGCATTTATTCAGTCCTTTTCTTGTTATTGATCCTATTGTATATTGTCACTACAGAACACCCTCTCTTAAACGATGTTATTGACTTCCTTGACATCACCCTCTTCTGGATTTTCTGGCTATCTTGTTGGTAGGTGATTATTATCATTTACTGACTCCTCTTAAGTTCTGTTTCTGTTCTCTGTTGCACACTCTTCCTAGATGAACTCATTTACTCTTATAATTTCACCCAGCAGTTGTTATGCTTATGTCTCCAAAATGGGTTTTTAGCTGACTGATACTATTGGGCTCTAGCTCAGTATATTCTATTGCCTTCTAGATTTGGATCAGGAGACCTGTCCTGGTCCAGCATTGCTCGTAACTGGATGAGTAATTTTGCCTAATTGACATTTAGTTAGCAAACTCTTGGGCTCTCACATTCATCCATGTAATCAATATCATATCTATCAGTAATAATGATGATAATGTCATTCCCCTTCTTTATTTTTTCTTTTGTTTGATCTTTCAAGTTATTCATGAACCATAGGGCCCCCTTAGAACACTAATACGGTGAAGGAGTCATTGAGGGCTCAGGCTAAGTTCTTATCTTTCTGTTCTAGACCCTGAACTATGTGGCTTTCATCCTCAAAAATATAAGGCTAATGCATTTCCAGAAATTTCTTTTAAGTTTCCAGTAGAGAAGAGGTGGAATGGGTAATATAAAAAAGATACATGGCAGCATGAACATGTACCATTTTGTAATGAAAATCACAGTTTTTATCCAGAACTTGGATTTTTTGTCTACTTTATCCAGAACTTGGTCCATGGTCACCTCTAGTTTCAAAGGAGTCTGAGAAGGAGGTTGTACACTTTGATGACCTGAACAAATCAGATCTACATTAGAAAAAAAAAAAAAAAAAAACAGAAAAAACAGAGAAGGAAAAATATTGTATATGTAACCCTATATGTTGCCTATACAATATCATATTGTTTAATATTATATAGGCAGCATGAATATTATATACACAGCAAGACATGTAAACTCCAAGCCCCAAGAATACTTACCCATTTGTAAGTTATTGAATTCACCAAATGTTTGTATCCCCCGTGTTTCCTTATATGATCTTTTTTCTTTCTGTAAAGTCCACTCATCCTCAATTTACCTATCTTGCAAGATTCTACTAAGAAATTTCTCCTTCATAAAATTTAGTCTATCCTAGGTTATGGTAGGGGTCTTTCCTAAGAGAGTTCCTAGAACTCTGTACTTGGTTTATCTTAGTATATCACACTAAATGGTCAATATTGGCTTTGAAATGGAAGATGCTCTCCAAATGTCCATTTCCCTTTTGCATGCTTAACTAAGATTTTTTTCTTTAACAACGTTCCTCTAAGACCATAAACTTTAAATCAGGAATGTAATTGTAATAATGTCTTAATCCTTGGTGCACATGTAGCACACACTGATTTGGACTCTGTTGTACCCCGTATCAGTCAGGTCCGCTCTCTTATAATATGTTTTAAGAAATACTATCTAGCTATAATCCCTTAACCTAAAGAAGTGATCCTAATGGTAAACGTACCTCTCTTAAATCAGTAGAAAAATAACTTGAGTGTACCTGACTTTCTATTTTGCTTAAATCACAATACAGATACCTTGGATTTCAAGATTCTATACATAGAGTTCACCTGAAACCAAGTGATTAGACTATTGTAGAGATAAGGGAATGAGAAAAAGGGAATGAGAAAAAGGAGGAGATTGGAAATGAAATGTTTGTGAAGAATATGCTCTTTTTAGGTCCTCTCATCGTCCCATTTTCCACCTTATCTCTGTTGGATGTTCTAGTTTTTGAACTGATCCCTCCCCTTCTGGCTTTTCCATTTAACAGCTCTGCCACCATTGGTGAATTTATTAACATCTCCATGCCTCAGTTATGTTATCTGTGAAATCTAAATAATAATACTACATGTCTGGTAAGTTTGTTGTATTAATTCGGTCAGCCTATTAAAATGCTAACACCAGTGCCTCATACATGATGAGTGTTGGCTAATATTATTTTTATTCTTATTTATTTTTAAAGACTATGAAAAAAGCAATAGAGAGGGACACATCTGATAAGAAAGTAAAGTGTATGTGTTTTTTTTAATTTAAATTCAATTAGCCAAAGTATAATACATCATCAGTATCAGATATCATGTTCAATAACTCATCAGTTGCGTATAACATCCAGTGCTCATCACATCACCTGCCCTCCTTAATGCCCATCACCCAATTACCCCATCTCCTCCCATCCACCTCCCCTCTAGCAACTCAGTTTGTTTCCTATAGTTAAGAGTCTCTCATGGTTTTTCTCCCTCTCTGATGACTTGATGACATGTTCTATCTTTGATGTGAAGATAAACTTAATCCTACCTAAAAATAAGAATTGAGTATACATGACTTTTAAAGTTTTTGCCATAAACATTTTGACTTTGTCTTTGTTTTTGTTTTAATTTTTGTTTGGTTTTGTTTTCATCTACTGAGAAGTTTATAAGGTTGCATTTAGACCAAAAAAAATTAGTTCTTCATATGGATTTGGGCATTCTATGGATCTGAGTTTAAGATTAGGCTTCTTAGCTGCATGTCCTTAGGGAAGTCACTGAACCTTTGTCAACCTTATTTGCAAAATAGGGATAATTCCATCTGCTTTGTTTTCATGAGAATTTTTGTGAAGAATAACTAAAATAACATATATAAAGGTCCTAGAACAGTTCATGGCACATAGTAAGGACATAATGTTTATAAATGTAATAATTCTTACCATAATATAAGAAGCACATAGTAAAACTATAAATAACTAGAAGGTGATTTATCAATGTCAATTAATTATAATTACAATCATTATTGCTTATGAAATTATTGCTTCATATCTTCTAATTAATAAAGTCTCTCTTTAAAAATAAATATATTTGGAAAAACAAATTACAATCAGAAGAGTGATTGTTAATCATAATCTCTGAAAAAGGGGTCCTAGTTTTATGGCAAAAATATTAATTAATCAACACTTATAAAATGATGCTTTTGTTTCCTCAAAAGAGATAAACATTTACCCAATTTGGACACACTGAGTCCTCAAAAGAGGACACTCATCCTTTGAACAATGCTTGAATGTTTCATGTCTTTCTCATGAAAACACTTATTTCTATGTCCGTGCTTCACTGTGCACGAAATAATAATGCAAGAGGTATAGTAGGGAGTGGTTTTAGGATTTACACCTGTGGAAATGAGAGGCAGGAAGCTAGCTTAGGCAAAGAGAGATTGAGCTCTTTTGCAGTCCTAAAGGGAAGCTCAGACAACCCTACAGACTAATCTGGAGCAGGAATTGCCCTTGAGATTTGCCCAAGTTGATTCAAGAAAGACACATTTTTACTGTCATGTTAATTTTGGATGTGGGCTGCCCTGGAAAGGGATTGTGACTAATGGTGAGGTAGTGCTCTTCGACTGAGGGAATTCCCAAAGTGGAGTCACAACCAAGAGATATCTGTCAGCAGCAATCCCATAGGTGTGTAATGTAGTCTTTCCTTAGGGACTTCCGAGTGGTGCAGCATAGCATCTAACACACAGAGGGGTCATGGCAGGCAATGGTAGAATACTTCCCCTATTAGGAGAGTAGGTGTCACTTAAACAAAATGTAGCCCCAAACATAGTTATTCTCCTAGTATCTTTACTAGAAAAGATGAATATAGCCCAAAGGCTCTAGCAATGCCTTTAATATTCTAGTATGTTCTTTTTTAATCTCCATCAATAAATAGTGTCCAAAACAGTTTGTGTTTACATGGGAAGGAAAGCAGTTTACATATCATGTGGTCCCAGTGCTAAGTTAATTTCGCTACCGTTTGTCAAAGTTTGGTTTGAAAAGACCATAATAAGGTTGATATATAATACCTAATATGCTGATGACATTAATCCTTGCTTTTTTTCACATACACTTATATAAAATTATTTTATGAACAGAAACTCACTATGAAATTGCTACCAAATATACAGTATGACTTATTGTATGTATTAACTAGACATATATAGTGTGTATATATACCCAATTTTATCATCTCAGCTGCTATTTCTTTTACTTATCATTGTATTTACCACTGCTGAATATGCCTTTCTCTTTAATTTATTACTCATCTAAAACTGGAAGACATAATGGGTAGTATGAAGAAAATGTAATAATCTTATTTTACACTGAGCTTTGAATAAAAATGTTAACAATGAGTACAGTGTTTGTGGACCTGGAACGGCTCTACATACTTCATTGTGACTTTGTGAAAATTAGTTTTCTCTTATTTGAATCTTTAAAAATTTTATGTTATCCCAGTTTCCAGGTATATTCTAAGAGGCTGAAATCAATGGAAGTCAAATGATAAAACATATACTGCAAAATTTCTTTGAAGTTTTGTAATATTTTATTTGTAACCTTTTTCAGGTTTTTAGATTTATTAGGTGCCATGTATTAAAATATATGATTATCACTTAAAAGATGAAGTTTCATTACATGAGTAACATAAAAAAATTAATTCTATAACATTTAAATATAGGCCATTGATGTTGCATTCTGAAGCATTAGCTTTGATCTAGCAACTCATGTTTAATTTTTCTGTCTACTAAACTCAAATAAAACTCTAAGTCTTAATAGTAAGAACAATTAGTACATCATTCTTTTCTACTGCTAGAAAAAAAGAAAGAAAATTGTATTCTTTGATGGCTATAAAGTTACATAATTGCCATCAACCTGCATAAAACAAGAAATGAATACCTATAAATGAGATATGAATATGATAATTAAGCATTAATTTATGCCCTCTTATATCTGTAAACTGTACAGATATATCATCTGATTCACTTTGACTTCCCACTATTTAGGAGTAAACTGCAATGTAAGGATATTTAATGTTGTTTATGGTAAATTAAGAGGAGGAAATGAAACTGCTGCAGGTAATACAATCATGGATATTTTAGTTACAAAATTATTTCAAGTAATCTGGTGCTGAACAAGAAGTTGGCATACCTCAAAAGAACTATAAGATTTACATGGGGAAAAAAAAAAAAAAAACCCAGACGAGAAAACTCAAAACTACCTCCTTGAAACCTTCCTGCAAGCACAATAACAATAAAAACTTTCCTATAAGGTTGAGGTACTAAACCTGATAATCACAGACAAAAGAGAGAATTCTGGGAGACCATCAATTTAGATGAAGAAGATTATATATCTTCCCCCACGAACCTCCAACTGAAATTTACTTGTTCTCCAATATATATGTCAGGCAATAAATTACGCTAATATCAGTAATACCTCTAACTTTTTTACTAAGAGAACTCACAAATCTTTCCATGTCCCATTATACTAATTGCAAATATTTCCTAGTATCTTTCATTAGCATCATTATTTTGAAATTATAACAATTATTACTCTTCCAATATTTTTTATTTAATAAATTAATCAAGATGCATATACTTAACTATAGCACACTTCTAATAGCCTCATTACATTTCATTATAATTGCTTTCCTTTGTAATAATATATATTATCTAAAACATTTATGTTAAATATTTTTTTTCTGAGAAATGTTTAAAGATACTACTTTGAGAAAGAGACCATAGGTTCAACAAGATTGCCAAAGAGATCCAAGGCAAAACAAACAAACAAACAAAACTAAACAAAACAAAAGCCACTAGATAACACAGAGACATGAGAAATGAGTCACAGAAATGAGTCAGAAAATCTGGAGAATGATCTGAACATTCAGAACATGTCTTATTTGTTTCCTATCCATGGTGTAGCTAAACCTATGTATATGAGCTGGGAAGAAGAGGTGGTTCTCCGCAGCTGAAGGTAACATTAGGGACAATGCAGAATGTATAATCTTTGAAATAAAAAGGGCATTCGTGATATAATAATTAATTTGACATAAAAAAAGAAATAAGTTCTGAGTTCAAATAAATTCGAGTGAATCTGAAACAGAAATATATATGTGTGTGTATGTGTGTTTATATATTCCTCTGACATAATATATGTGTGAATCAATTAATATATTAACTAATATAAAAACATTATATATATATACATGACACACATACACATACTTATATGACCCTTCAGAACTTTCAGTTCTTTTTTTTAAAGATTTATTTATTTATTTATTTATTTGACAGAGAGTGCACAAGCAGGGGGAGCGGCAGGCAGAGGCAGAGAGAGAAGCAGACTCCCTGCTGAGCAGTGAGCCCGATGCAATGGGCGGGCTCTATCCCAGGACCCTGGGATCATGACCTGAGCTGAAGGCAGACGCTTAACTGACTGAGCCACTCAGATGCCCCAGGAACTCTCAGTTCTTCACTGAGCACTGTGGTAATTAAGTATTTCTAAATTTTTTTTTTAAATGTGGGATGTTCTTTTCTTCAAACGTAATGTAGGAATACATTAGAAAATTCTAGCTTAGAATAATAAAAGTGAAAGGAATTCTTCATTGCTACTTCTTAACAAACAGTAAGGGTATCTCAGAACAAAACAGGAGGGAGATCAAAAGGGAGGTCCAGAGGTCAATTACGAAGGCCTACGAAGGAAAGGTTATGGAGTTTTCAAGGTCAGTGCTGGAGAACCTGAGGCCAGTGTAGGATTTGGGAGGAGCTAGAGAGAAAGTAGCTTTAATATTTTATTTTGGGGATTTGACAGAATCAAAGCCTGCTTAGAGTTACAAAAAGAATATATATCGTTGCAAGAAGAAATACCTAGCAGGAAGATTCAAGAACAGGCATAACAGCCGTATCAACTCTCAAATATCCTGGGCTGAATCTGTGTTACTTCCAAGATCAGCTGTGGTCTGCTAACACTTGTAACACAATTAACAACTTTTAATTAATGTTATGTGCTTCCTTAGGGTTGATAAGGTGTATTATTACTAATAAATAACACTCTATTTTACTTGAGGATTTGTGGTATGAACCAAATTCCTGGGTCTTCAGAAAGAGAGAGAGAGAGAGAGAGAGAGAAGGTAGAAAAGCCCACTTGTGAGAAAGAAATTTGGCTACTAAAGTTTAATTGACTGAAAGTTCAGTTATCTGCAAACATTACACTGAAATTGAAAACCTGTGTTCATTCCAACTATGCTGGGCAATAAAGTCAAGATGGTAACAGCAATAAAAACAGTAAAAGCTGTCATTTATGGAATACTAATTAGGAGCCAGGCAGTGTGATGGTAAGTTTACCTGCACTTTGCATTTATTCCTAATGGCAGTTTATGAAATAAGTATCATTATTATCCTCAACTTACAAATAAGAATACCCTGATTCTTGGGGAAGTTGAGTAATCTGTTTTAGGTCACTCAGCCAGTAAGTGGCAGAGATAGGATTTAATTCCAATTTTTAAGATTCCAAACCTAGGCTTTTAATGACTGGAATAGTGTGCCTTCAGATTCAAACCAAAAAAATAAAAGAATAAATTAGTGTTATTTATTTAGGGGATAATTGGCCATTTGGGGATATTAAACTTTTCCCTGTTTCCCTAAAGTCTTCATTGCAAAACTATAGTTCTAAAACCCATAGTTAAATTACCAATTAAATTTTGCACCTATATAAACCAGCTGCAAATTTAGGTTTCTAAATCAAATCATGGCAAGAATTTAATTTGCGTTTGCAGTAAGTTTTCATGGAAAGAGAATTGTTATGAGTTTTCATTTTGAGGCACAATTTCTTTGTTCTTAATAGGGAGTACATTGTAAGAGTGTAGAGGTAATGAATGGAAGCACATCCACTATGATTGTTCTCTTTGCAAGTATGAGTTTCAAAGTCTGGCTTAATAAGACTAGCAATTTTTAATCAAATGATTTAACTGAGAAGACAATTTAATTAACTGAGCACAGATGCTTAACCTGTGCTAGGTATTCTGGTCTTTCAATTAAGGATGATGGAACATTTAAATTCTATCATTCCAGAAGAGATTATCAATTATAAGTGCACTTTCCTTATGTTTCAAATAAACCTGCAGGGGAGAGTGCCTCTGCAGAATCACTGATACCCTACTTCTAACCTTTAATATGTCTTGATTGTTCTTTATTTTAATTTTATTGATAAGGTCTTGACAAGAAATAGAGATCCTTTAGCCTTCTTTGTTATTAAGTAAAGGAAAATGCTTAAGCTGGAATTCATTATAGACCATGAACCTATAAAGTAGAAAACTAATATTCATGGCTTTATATTCACTGAAAAACCTTAACCTTTAGGAATCATTAGTTTTCAGGATAGTCCATAAAGTTAAACTGAGCAGCACAAGGGCAGATGCAGAAGATTGGGGAGGAGAGTAGATCATAAACACCATTATCATTTTAACATTTGAGGAGCAGTATTTTCCAATTTTCTATGCTCTCTATAAGTAGCAAAGTATTTTCAGAGCTCAGATCCCTTAACTAATCTACCAGGGGAAGAAAGTTCCTTTTTTTTTTAAAGATTTTATTTATTTATTTGAGAGAGAGAGAGAGAGAGCACATGAGAGGGGGAGGGCCAGAGGGAGAAGCAGACTCCCTGCCGAGCAGGGAGCCCGATGCCGGACTCGATCCCGGGACTCCAGGATCATGACCTGAGCCGAAGGCAGTCGCTTAACCGACTGAGCCACCCAGGCACCCAGAAAGTTCCTTTTTAAAACTTTGTAAGATAGCAAGTGTTCCAGAGTATGTGCCCTTAAAGTTCCGGCTATAGAAAAATCCTTCCCACTTACTCTGTCCAGGTTATTGAGGCTGATGGGATATTAGTTATTAATCCTCCTCAGGATTTCCACCTTCATGCGGGATGATGCAAAGCTCTTGTGTTTGTGTGTGTGTGCATGTTTCTGGGTTGTTTTTTTGTTTTGTTTTGTTTTGTATTTGGGGCTTCAAAAATGTATCAAACTACCCCAATGCTTAGAGTCTTAAAATGACAATCATTTTCGTAAGTCTAAGTCTTGAAGGGTTGTTCTGCAGACCTGGGCTGGGCTAGGGTGATCTCAACAGTTCTTGGTCACGTGCCTGCAGCCTGCTGGCAGGCGGTCTGAGGGCTTGCTGATGTGGGATGGCTTCACTTCTCTTCCTCCTGCAGTTGAGATTTGATCTCGAGCTAGTGACAGAATTACAAGGTGAGAAAAATACATGCAAAACGACACCTTTCAAGCCTCTGCTTATGTCATGTTTGTTGACACTCATTGACCAGAGCAAGTCACATGGCTAGTCACCAAGTCATAGTAGGAGAGGACCGCCAAGCCCCAGGGCAAAATGTGTAGATGTTGAGGACATTAATTCTGGCTGTTAATGCCAAGACAATACGGGGAGAGTCGCAGGCAAGAGTTAAGAACATGATTCTCATCTACTCCTGTTCATATCGGGATATGGGAGAACAGATGCTGATGGAGTCTACTCAGAGATAATAAACTAGATGTCTTGCTGTTTTTAATAAATGCTTTCCTTCCCAAGAACTCAGAAGGGAGAAAAAGGGTTTGTTTTATTTTTTTAGGTGAAAGTAGCATGATCTGCTAATTAACACATGATTTCAGGAAAAAAAAAAAGACATAAACCCTCAGTAATATACTGTCTTGATGTGGGATTCCTGTCTGAGCTATTCCCCATCTGAACATACTCCAAGAATAACTGATAATACTTTGCCCTCCCATCTCCAGTTTCTAACAGCTTTTTGAGCACACATTATGAGTTGATAATGAAGGTTTATTGCTCCCATTCACCCCTTAAATGCTCTGCTGTGGGAGAATAGGTCTCATTATAATTCAAAATTATGCCTTTGGCCAATTCATTCTTTCATTCTTATTGGTAACCATGGTTGGTGATACATATAGTTCCAGTTTCTAATTAGCTACAGCATATAATTCCAAACTTTTTATAGATCACTATATTATCTATGACATGGTCATGGTGAAAAGTCCAATGTTCATCTTTTTTTCTTTGTAATCGATCTCATAATTTCTTATTTTGATCTCGGCATAACCCACTAAGCCTCAGAGTGTATATGAGCACACGTGAACTCACTTTTACCTACTAATTTATTCTTTGCTTCTGACACCTGGATCTTTTTATATTTATGTCTATTATTGCTCACTTGCTGATCTGCCAGCTCTCTTCAAAGAAGAGTTATTACTGTACATTATTACAAATCAGTACACCTTTATGGTTGGGGACACCAAGGCTCAGTAGGATGAAATGGCTGGTGCAACATGACTAAGTATGAAAGTGAAAGAGGAAGAATTCAAAACCTAATCTCAAAACAGCAAATATTTACTGGTTATTCACATAGGGGATCAAGCCAAATTTAATAAACAACATTTGAGAAGTACATTGTTTTCTTTATAAAAAAGAATGTTTCTTGAATGCTTAAAGTGATTCCAAGCATAGACTCTCCTCTGAAAGGGAGACAAATTATGCACATAGCTATATCGAAAAATAGAAAGTGATATATGGCATAAAAAATACTAATGCATTTAAATCAACATTTAAATTTTAACTCACAGGATAATATTATTGGAACAAGACAGTCCAAAGCAAAACCACATAGGCATGACAACTGTTTTCTCTTGCCCCTAATAAGCTCTGCTTTCTCCATTCTGAAAGTAGCTCGATTTTGACATGTGATTCATAATTTCTGCTATGATTTTTGTTGCAGGACATTATGCAAGATATCTTAAACACATGCTGCATCATATTTATTCAAAACAGATATTAACATATGCTCATTTATTTTAGAAATAGTTTTTGTATGACTCCCAGAACAGATGACACTTTTTTCAAGAACATGTGTGTGTGGTTATAAATGTTACCTTTCTAAAGACTGCATTTTTTTTTCTTTCCTATCTGAGAAGAGTTGCTCAGTATCCTGATCATGTTTCACTGCAGAGCACATATGTAATGACACATAAAGAAGGTAACGAGGGCACAAGGTGAGACATACTGAATGAAAAGTTGTTAATGAGCATATAACGGTATTCATGAGAAGTTTTGAAAAGAAAGAAAAGGGAAATTTTAGTTTTTCTCCTAAATTTGCTGTAAATAAACAAAAGAGGTTAGGATTTTTTTTTTTTTTTTTTTTTTGAGAATAAGTCTTAAACATGATTCTTTTGCTTTTCTCCTCACTTCTATTTTACTCCCTCATCATTAACACAATCTACAGGCCTGGAGGGTTAGAACCACATGCAATACAAGATAGGAAAAACTTTAATAATAACTTTAACTTGCCATTAAAATAGCGAGGGCACACAGATACCTGAAGTAACTAAACCAACTTCAAAAAATAATGGTTTGGTCGCTGCAAATGTTGTTCTGTCACAATAGTCAAGGATTTGACATGTTCTTGCTTGAAGAGGTAGTTAGAGACTGGTATGTGATGCTGTTGAGAGAGATGGAATTCTTTATTTACATATATGAAGTCCAAGTGGGACAGCATTTTGTTGGACTGAATCTGGACTGGCTATCCTTAGCAGAATGAAAATTATCAGACAGCATTTTAACACTATAGTCTGCTCAGTGTTCTGTGGTTCTCTGCTTTTTCATGTAGGGCAAGTGGTAATAAAAACTAAATGGTTTTGAAGGATGACATTTCAAAACAATCATTTTAAAGACACTTCTATAATGCTAACATTGTATGAAAGTAATCTTAATTTAATTCTTAAGAGTTCAGAAAGTTTCATTATGACCATTTTTGAATAATAGATTTGATTTAAAATTTTACCTATTTTAAAATTGTAATGTATGTAAGAATATTTATAATGCATTTATAAATGTTGTTCAAGTAATATAGGTAGCAATGACTGCAGATGATGTCAATGTTAAATGCAAAAGGGAAATAATAAATCACACATTGAACTTCACATTAGCATAATATAAATAAATATAAGAAAGTGACACATTTTGGCCTGCTTAGCAGGGGAAAGTGTTTCTGAATTATCATAACAAAGGGTGACACAACCTAAATATGTTATGGGATGAAATCAGACATGGTGGTGGTCATAAACAGCTCTCCTGATCTTGATATATGGAGAGAATAACAGGGAAGAGGCAACATGAGGCTAGAACCTGGTCAAAAATAGAAGATGAAAATATTATGTGTAGCAGATCGAAATATGTGTAGTATAAAAATCAGTTTAAAAAAGAGAGTGAGGATGTTGGGAAAAAAAAAAAAAAAGCAAAGCCATACAAACAACCAAAACAACCAAAGTGACATGTCATCACTAGTTCAAGTGTAGTTACATGACGGTGTTCAAATAGCCTCTTTTTAATGTTAGGTTAGAATTTTGTTGTGTAGACTTAGAATAAGAAACTAGAGTTTTTTTATTATGATAAAACTGATGAATCAACTATCCTCCATAATGACATATACCTTTAGAGTGGCTTGTGTTTGCCAGATAGAGTCCCACTCCCTTGCTCAGTAAAAACTGGGAAAGATTCTTATTTCTTTTTTTTTTTCTTTTTTTCATATTTAGACTTTCTTTTTTTTTTTTATTCTTATGTTAATCCCCATACATTATATCATTAGTTTTAGATAAAGTGTTCCATGATTCATTGTTTATGCATAACACCCAGTGCTCCATGCAGAATGTGCCCTCCTCAATACCCACCACCAGGCTAACCCATCCTCCCACCCCCCTCCCCTCTAGAACCCTCAGTTTGTTTTTCAGAGTCCATCATCTCTCATGGTTCGTCTACCCCTCCAATTTCCCCCGCTTCATTCTTCCCCTCCCGCTACCTTCTTCTTCTTCTTTTTTTTTTCTTAACATATATTGCATTATTTGTTTCAGAGGTACAGATCTGAGATTCAACAGTCTTGCACAATTCACAGCGCTTACCAGAGCACATACCCTCCCCAGTGTCTATCACCTAGTCACCCCATCCCTCCCACCCCACCCCCCACTCCAGCAACCCTCAGTTTGTTTCCTGTGATTAAGAATTCCTCATATCAGTGAGATCATATGATACATGTCTTTCTCTGTTTGACTTATTTCACTCAACATAATACCCTCCAGTTCCATCCATGTCGTTGCAAATGGCAAGATCTCATTCCTTTTGATGGCTGCATAATATTCCATTGTGTATATATACCATATCTTCTTTATCCATTCATCTGTCGATGGACATCTTGGCTCTTTCCACAGTTTGGCTATTGTGGACATTGCTGCTATAAACATCGGGGTGCATGTACCCTTTCGGATCCCTACTTTTGTATCTTTGGGGTAAATACCCAGTAGTGCAATTGCTGGATCTTATGGTAGCTCTATTTTCAACTTTTTGAGGAACCTCCATACAGTTTTCCAGAGTGGCTACACCAGCTTGCATTCCCACCAACAGTGTAGGAGGGTTCCCCTTTCTCCGCATCCCCGCCAACATCTGTCGTTTCCTGACTTGTTAATTTTAGCCATTCTGACTGGTGTGAGGTGGTATCTCATTGAGGTTTTGATTTGGATTTCCCTGATGCCGAGCGATATTGAGATTCTTATTTCTTTTGAACACATTTTTACACTACTGTCTTCTATGATTTAGCACTGTATTTCTTCAATTAATCAATTCAAAAACAATTGATTTTGTGAAATTCTAGTTTTGAGGTGGTACCCTGTTTGTCTTTGTTCATTTACTGATTTCTTTTATTGATTCTGAATATCTCTGAAAAATATATTGTTTACTTTTAAAACTTCTTAGGCTTTATGAATTGTAATCATCCTGTGCATATCCATAAATAGTTTTTTACTCAAAATAATATTTTTGAGTCTTAGTCCATATCAATGCATGTATATATAATCAATGCAGTGTTATATCGTAGTCATCCGTTTTTTTTTACTCAGGCTCTTTAAGCAGCAAATTGAAGAGTTACCTTCTTTATTATTTATTTTACTCTGTCTTATAACTGCATCATTTAGTGAATTAGTATTTACTTAACTGATATAGTAAGATTTGTTTTTATATATGAGTTGGTGCTGCTTTTCAGTTTCTGTGCCAAGTTACTTGATCCACAGAAATTGTGAAATAATAAATGTGTTGCTCTAAACCACTAAGTTTTGGGGTTATTTGTTATAAAGTAATAGATAAGTAATATAAATCATGAAAATATTGAGAAAGCAATCCCTTAATTAACATTCTATTTGAAGGGTGGCTTTGATCAGGTATTCCCCACCTTGCTTCATTAGTTCATTGTGCAGTGTTAAATCAGTATATTTGGTTTTATTATCTAAAGATAAGGCATACTGTATTCTTTTTATACAAAGAATTCCTGCTTTATGAAGCTTCTGTTACTGAACAAAAGTAAGCTTCTGTTACTTCTTTGGGAAGAATCTGGGCAGTACTTTTAATGTCAGCTCATGTGGTTGACTTGGGATGTGATCAATTCTGTGATGCAGAAAGATCCATCACTGGCACTTTTCTTATACACTAGGTACCTTTGGTTTATCTTTCCAGAGTCCTTCTCCACCCTTCTCCTCCCAGATCTCTGCCCTTGGAGGAAGACTATATGGACTTCATGAGTGGATTCCTTGCTGTCTAGATTCCTGTTGGGTTCAGCTAACTTGGAGTACTGGGTAGGAGGTCAGAGGGTGGATAGAGAGTGAAGTCAGGACATTTATTCCTCAGTTGTCCTGTGTGTTCCATTCTGCCAGCTGGACTCTATCCCCAGCTCAATGGTCACTGTTCCTGGCAAGGTAGACTGCTCCATAGGAATTTCTCTCTATATAAATATGATAACCTTTTCTTTTCTGATCTTTCTAGCTGTGGTGTAGTGCACTATCCATGCAGTTACCTCATATGGACATTTATAAAATATTTCTTTGTAATTAAACTTTCCTCAAATGATCCTACTTTGATACATCCCACTAAAATCCAGCATTTAAGTTAAAGGAAAGCCACTTTGATGGCAAGAAATTGTTGATGAGAAAAAGAGGGGCAAAAACCTGCTTCCTATATGTTAGATCCAGGAACAAACAGGTTAGTATTATATGACAGGAAATTATCAAAAGATCAAAGTAATAGAGTAAACCACCAGGTTCTATATTCTACTGAGCATAGTCTTTACTCTCTTTACCATCCTCTTTAACTTTGAAGAAAGAAGACTGGATTTTAACAGAAAGGGAAACTGTATATAAGGCTTGCTCACAGGTACATACTTAAATGCATGCTTTCTTTTCATTCTACTTCTTTTCAAGGTTACTTTCAAAAGTATACATGCATATTTCATTTTATTGTGCATCATTTTATTGCTCTTCACAGATACTGCAGTTTTTACAAGTTGAAGGTCTGTGGCAACCCTACATTAAGCAAATCTATTGGCGCCATCTTTCCAATAGCATTTGGTACTTTGTGTTTCTGTATCACATTTTGGTAATTCTCACAATATATCAAACTTGTTCATTATTATATTTGTTATGGTGATCTGTGATCAGTGATTATGACTCACTGAAAGTTTAGATGATGGCATTTTTTAGCAATAAAGTATTTTTTTAATTAATTAATTATTTATTTATTTTTTATTATGTTACATTAGTCACCACACAATATATCATTAGTTTTTGATGTGGTGATCCATGATCCATTGTTTTTGTATAACACCCAGTGCTCCATGCAGTATATACCCTCCTTAATACCCATCACCGGGCTAAACCATACCCCCAGCCCCCTCCCCTCTAAAACCCTCATTTTGTTTCTCAGAGTCCATAGTCTCTCATGGTTCATCTCTCCATCTGATTTCCCCATACCCTTCATTTTTCCCTTCCTTCTCCTAATGTCCTCCATGCTATTCCTTATGTTCCACAAATGAGTGAAACCATATGATAATTGACTTTCTCTGCTTGACTTATTTCACTTAGTATAATCTCCTCCAGTCCCATCCATGTTGATGTAAAAGTTGGGTAGTCATCCTTTCTGATGGCTGAGTAATATTCCATTGTATATATGGACCACATCTTCTTTATCCATTCATCTGTTGAAGGGCATCTCCACTCTTTCCACAGTTTGGCTATTGTGGACATTGCTGCTATGAACATTGGGGTGCATATGGCCCTTCTTTATTTTTTTTTATTCTTATGTTAATCCGCATACATTACATCATTACTTTTAGATGTAGTGTTCCATGATTCATTGTTTGTGCATAACACCCAGTGCTCCATGCAGAATGTGCCCTCCTCAATACCCATCACCAGGCTAACCCATCCTCCCCCACCTCCCCTCTAGAACCCTCAGTTTGTTTTTCAGAATCCATCGTCTCTCATGGTTCGTCTACCCCTCCGATTTCCCCTGCTTCATTCTTCCCCTCCTGCTACCTTCTTCTTCTTCTTTTTTTTCTTAACATATATTGCATTATTTGTTTCAGAGGTACAGATCTGAGATTCAACAGTCTTGCACAATTCACAGTGCTTACCAGAGCACATACCCTCCCCAGTGTCTATCACTCAGTCACCCCATCCCTCCCACCCCCCCCACTCCAGCAACCCTCAGTTTGTTTCCTGTGATTAAGAATTCCTCATATCAGTGAGGTCATATGATACATGTCTTTCTCTTTTTGACTTATTTCATTCAACATAATACCCTCCAGTTCCATCCACATTGTTGCAAATGGCAAGATCTCATTCCTTTTGATGGCTGCATAATATTCCATTCTGTATATATACCACATCTTCTTTATCCATTCATCTGTCGATGGACATCTTGGCTCTTTCCACAGTTTGGCTATTGTGGACATTGCTGCTATAAACATTGGGGTGCACGTACCCTTTCGGATCCCTACTTTTGTATCTTTGGGGTAAATACCCAGTAGTGCAATTGCTGGATCTTATGGTAGCTCTATTTTCAACTTTTTGAGGAACCTCCATACTGTTTTCCAGAGTGGCTGCACCATCTTGCATTCCCACCAATAGTGTAGGAGGGTTCCCCTTTCTCCTCATCCCTGCCAACATCTGTCGTTTCCTGACTTGTTAATTTTAGCCATTCTGACTGGTGTGAGGTGGTATCTCATTGAGGTTTTGATTTGGATTTCCCTGATGCTGAGTGATATTGAACACTTTTTCATGTGTCTGTTGGCCATTTGGATGTCTTCTATGGAAAAATGTCGGTTCATGTCTTCTGCCCATTTCTTGATTGGATTCTTTGTTTTTTGGGTGTTGAGTTTGATGAGTTCTTTATAGATTTGGGATACTAGCCCTTTATCTGATAGGTCATTTGCAAATATCTTCTCCCATTCTGTCAGTTGTCTTTTGGTTTTGTTGACTGTTTCCTTTGCTGTGCAAAAGCTTTTTATCTTGATGAAGTGCCAATAGTTCAGGTTTGCCCTTGCTCCCCTTGCCTTTGGCGATGTTTCTAGGAAGAACTTGCTTCGGCTGAGGTCAAAGAGGTTGCTGCCTGTGTTCTCCTTTAGGATTTTGATGGACTCCTGCCTCACATTGAGGTCTTTCAACCATTTGGAGTCTAATTTTGTGTGTGGTGTAAGGAAATGGTCCAGTTTCATTCTTCTGCATATGGCTATCCAATTTTCCCAACACCATTTGTTGAAGGGACTGTCTTTTTTCCATTGGACATTCTTTCCTGCTTTGTCGAAGACGAGTTGACCATAGAATTGAGAGTCCATTTCTGGGCTCTCTATTCTGTTCCATTGATCTATGTGTCTGTTTTTGTGCCAGTACCATACTGTCTTGATGATGACAGCTTTGTAATAGAGCTGGAAGTCCGGAATTGTGATGCCGCCGGCTTTGCTTTTCTTTTTCAACATTCCTCTGGCTATTCGAGGTCTTTTCTGGTTCCATACAAATTTTAGGATGATTTGTTCCATTTCTTTGAAAAAAGTGGATGGTATTTTGATGGGGATTGCATTGAATGTGTAGATTGCTCTAGGAAGCATTGACATCTTCACAATATTTGTTCTTCCAATCCATGAGCATGGAACGTTTTTCCATTTCTTTGTGTCTTCCTCAATTTCTTTCATGCGTATTTTATAGTTTTCTGAGTACAGATCCTTTGTCTCTTTGGGTAGATTTATTCCTAGGTATCTTATGGTTTTGGGTGCAATTGTAAATGGGATCGACTCCTTAATTTCTCTTTCTTCTGTCTTGTTGTTGGTGTATAGGAATGCCATTGATTTCTGTGCATTGATTTTATATCCTGCCACCTTACTGAATTCCTCTATGAGTTCTAGCAGTTTTGGGGTGGAGTTTTTTGGGTTTTCCACATAAAGTATCATATCATCTGCAAAGAGTGAGAGTTTGACATCTTCTTTGCTGATCTGGATACCTTTTATTTCTTTTTGTTGTCTGATTGCTGTGGCTAGGACTTCCAATACTATGTTGAATAGCAGTGGTGATAGTGGACATCCCTGCCGTGTTCCTGACCTTAGGGTGAAAGCTCTCAGTTTTCCCTATTGAGAATGATATTTGCTGTAGGTTTTTCATAGATGGCTTTTATGATATTGAGGTATGTACCCTCTATGCCTATACTCTGAAGAGTTTTGATCAAGAAAGGATGCTGTACTTTGTCAAATGCTTTTTCTGCATCTATTGAGAGGATCATATAGTTCTTGTTCTTTCTTTTGTTAATGTATTGTATCACATTGATTGATTTGCGGATGTTGAACCAACCTTGCAGCCCAGGGATAAATCCCAATTGGTCGTGGTGAATAATCCTTTTGATGTACTTTTGGATCCTATTGGCTAATATTTTGGTGAGAATTTTTGCATCTATGTTCATCAGGGATATTGGTCTGTAATTCTCCTTTTTGAGGGGGTCTTTGTCTGGTTTTGGGATCGAGGTAATGCTGGCCTCATAAAATGAGTTTGGAAGTTTTCCTTCCATTTCTATTTTTTGGAACAGTTTCAGAAGAATAGGTATTAATTCTTCTTGAAATGTTTGGTAGAATTCCCCTGGGAAGCCATCTGGCCCTGGGCTTTTGTTTTTTGGGAGATTTTTGATGACTGCTTCCATTTCCTTAGTGGTTATAGGTCTGTTCAGGTTTTCTATTTCTTCCTGGTTCAGTTTTGGTAGTTTATACATCTCTAGGAATGCATCCATCTCTTCCAGGTTATCTAATTTGCTGGCATAGAGTTGCTCATAATATGTTCTTATAATTGTTTGTATTTCTTTGGTGTTGGTTGTGATCTCTCCTCTTTCATTCATGATTTTGTTGATTTGGGTCATTTCTCTTCTCTTTTTGATAAGTCTGGCCAGGGGTTTATCAATCTTGTTAATTCTTTCAAAGAACCAGCTCCTAGTTTCGTTGATCTGTTCTACTGTTCTTTTAGTTTCTATTTCATTGATTTCTGCTCTGATCTTTATTATTTCTCTTCTCCTGCTGGGTTTAGGCTTTATTTGCTGTTCTTTGCCCAGCTCCTTTAGGTGGAAGGTTAGGTTGTGTACTTGAGACCTTTCTTGTTTCTTGAGAAAGGCTTGTATTGGTATATACTTTCCTCTTAGGACTGCCTTTGCTGCATCGCAAAGGTTTTGAATAGTTGTGTTTTCAGTTTCATTGGTTTCCATGTATTTTTTTAATTCTTCTTTAATTTCCTGGTTGACCCATTCATTCTTCAGTAGGATGCTCTTTAGCCTCCATGTATTTGAGTTCTTTCCGACTTTCCTCTTGTGATTGAGTTCTAGTTTCAAAGCATTGTGGTCTGAAAATAGGCAGGGAATGATCCCAATCTTTTGGTACTGGTTGAGACCTGATTTATGACCTAGGATGTGATCTATTCTGGAGAATGTTCCATGGGGACTAGAGAAGAATGTGTATTCCGTTGCTTTGGGATGGAATGTTCTGAATATGTCTGTGAAGTCCATTTGGTCCAGTGTGTCATTTAAAGTCTTTATTTCCTTGCTGATCTTTTGCTTAGATGATCTGTCCATTTCAGTGAGGGGGGTGTTAAAGTCCCCCACTATTATCGTATTGTTGTCAATATGTTGCTTTGCTTTTGTTATTGCCTTATATAATTGGCTGCTCCCATGTTAGGGGTGTAGATATTTACAATTGTTAGATCTTCTTGTTGGATAGACACTTTAAGTAGGATATAATGTCCTTCCTCATCTCTTATTACACTCTTTGGTTTAAAATCTAATTTGTCTGATATAAGGATTGCCACCCCAGCTTTCTTTTGGTGTCCATTAGCATGGTAAATGGTTTTCCACCCTCTCACTTTAAATCTGGAGGTGTCTTTGGGTCTAAAATGAGTCTCTTGCAGACAGCATATCGATGGGTCTTGTTTTTTAATCCAGTCTGATAGCCTTTGTCTTTTGATTGGGGTATTTAGCCCATTTACATTCAGGGTAACTATTGAAAGATAGGAATTTAGTGTCATTGTATTGCCTGTAAGGTGACTGTTACCGTATATTGTCTGTGTTCCTTTCTGGTCTATGTTGCTTTTAGGGTCTCTCTTTGCTTAGAGGACCCCTTTCAAGATTTCTTGTAGTGCTGGTTTTGTGTTTGCAAATTCCTTTAGTTTTTGTTTGTCCTGGAAGCTTTTCATCTCTCCTTCAATTTTCAATGACAGCCTAGCTGGATATAGTATTCTTGGCTGCATATTTTTCTCATTTAGTGCTCTGAATATATCCTGCCAGTCCTTTCTAGCCTGCCAGGTCTATGTGGATAGGTCTGTTGCCAATCTAATGTTTCTACCATTGTAGGTTACATATCTCTTCTCCCGAGCTGCTCTCAGGATTTTCTCTTTGTCTATGAGACTCGTAAGTTTTATTATTAGATGTCGGGGTGTTGACCTATTTTTATTGATTTTGAGGGGGGTTCTCTGTGCTTCTTGGATTTTGATGCCAGTTTCCTTCCCCAAACTAGGGAAGTTCTCTGCTATAATTTGCTCCATTATACCTTCTGCCCCTCTCTCTCTTTCTTCTTCTTCTGGGATTCCAATTATTCTAATGTTGTTTCGTGTTATGGTATCGCTTATCTCTCGAATTCTGCCCTCGTGATCCAGTAGTTGTTTATCTCTTTTTTTCTCAGTTTCTTTATTTTCCATCATTTGGTCTTCTATATTACTAATTCTCTCTCCTGCCTCATTTATCCTAACAGTTAGCGCCCCCATTTTTGATTGCACCTCATTAGTAGCCTTTTTGATTTCTACTTGGTTAGATTTTAGCTCTTTTACTTCTCCAGAAAGGGTTTCTCTAATAACTTCCATATTTTTTTCAAGCCCAGCTAGTGTCTTTAAAGTGATGATTCTGAACTCTAGATCTGACATCGTACTAATGTCCGTATTGAATAGGTCCCTGGCAGTCGGTACTACCTCTTGTTCTTTTTGTTGAGGTGATTTTTTCCATCCTGCCATTTTGTGCAGAGGAGAATAGATTAATGAGAGAACAAAATGCTAGCAGAGTAACCACGTCCCCAGAAAATATACTCTAAACAAATCAGAAAAGACCTGAAGCAGTGGGAAAAGAAAGGGAAAGAGAGAAAAAAGAAAAAGAAAAAAAATAAAAAGATAAAGATAAAAACAAACAAAAAGAAACAAAACAAAACAACAACAGCGACAACAAAACCAGAATGTGATCAAATATGATCAGGCTGCTATATAGATCAGTGCCACACACTAGGTTTGGGGTGTATTTTGGCCTGTTAGAAGAAAGTGCCTCCCAAAATTTTAAAGAAAGAAAAACTTATATATGTACAAAAATAAGGGTTGATATGATGAAGGGATGGAATATGACTGTAAAGATGGAAATTATAAAAAATTTTATGAAAGGAATTGATAAGAAGTTTGAAAAAAGAAAGAAGAGGATTTAAAAAAAGAAAAAAGAAAAAAAAAGGGAGAGAATGTGATCAGGCAGGGGAGTAGAAAAAACCATATACTAGAGATTTAGGGTATATTTTAATCTGTTAGAAGAAACTATCTCAAAATTTTAAAGAGAGAACAGCTTATATATATATATGCCAAAAATATGGGTAACTACTATGAAGGGATAGAATATAATTTTAAAAATGAAAAATAAATTTTTTTTTTTTAAAAAGGGATTGATAAGATGTTGGTTGAAAAAGGGAAAAGGAAAAATTCAAAAAAAACCCAAAAAACAAAAAAAACAGTTAAAAAAATTAACTTTGAAAGACTAAAGAATCATGGTAAAAAACCCATGAATTCTATGTGCAGTATTCCCCTAGCGCTGGAGTTCTGCCGTTCTCATTGATCAGTAAACTTGGTCTTGGCCGGCTGTTCTCGCTGATCTGCTGGGGTGGGGCCTGTTGCTGTGGTTTCCAAATGTCTCTGCTGGAGGTGGAATTGCCCCACCCTTGCCACTTCCTGGCTAAGTAATCTGCTGGGGTTTGCTCTCTGGGGCTTTTGTTCCCTGCGAGGTTCCCGTACAGCTTTGGAGGCGGAGAGTGAAAATGGCGGCCTCCCAATCTCTGCCCCGGAGGAGCCGAGAACTCGGGGCCCCGCTCCTCAGTGAGCCCCCAGAGAAAAGCCGTCAGTCACTCCCATCTCCCCGGTCTCCGGCCGCACCCCGTGCTCGCCCGGCCTGTGACCGCGCGTTTCTATCTCTGGCACCCGAGCCCGGGTGGAGTCTCCAAACCCAGCAGATCCCTGCGGTGCACTCCCGCGCGGCTCCTCCCGGGGGAGGAAGGTGAGTCTCCCCAGATCTGCCGCTTGTTGGGTCCCTGCTGGAGGAGCAGGGGCCCGACTGTGCCGCGGATCACGGTCTATGGCCACCCCGAGCTGAGAGCCCGCGCCTGGGCTCCGCCTCTGCAGCCGGCTTCCCTGCTCCGTTACCTGGGAGCTCTGCCGCCCTCAGGCACCCCCGGTCTTTCTGTGACCCCGAGGGTCCTGAGACCACACTGTCCCGGAGGGTTCCACCCCCCGCTTAGCCACCAGAGTGACGTCCCTCGGCGGAGCCGACTTCTAAAAGTTCCGATTTTGTGCTCCGCGGCTCTATCACTTGCCAGAAGCGGCCGAGGGAGGCCCCTCCCCCGCCATCTATCCTCCCGAATATCGCCTCGGATTCACTTCTCCGCACGTCCTACCTTCCAGAAAGTGGTCGCTTTTCTGATGAGAGAGTTGTTGCTCTTCTTTTCTTCGATCTCCTGTTGAGTTTGTAGGTGTTCAGAATGGTTTGATCCCTATCCAGCTGAATTCCTGAGAGGAGAGGAAATCCAGGTCTCCTACTCCTCTGCCATCTTGCTCCGCCCCCCGCATATGGCCCTTCTTTTCACTACATCTGTTTCTTTGGGGTAAATACCCAGGAGTGCAATTGCTGGGGCATAGGGTAGCTCTATTTTTAATTTTTTGAGGAACCTCCACACTGTTTTCCAAAGTGGTTGTACCAACTTGCATTCCCACCAAAAGTGTAAGAGGGTTCCCCTTTCTCCACAACCTCTCCAACATTTGTTTCTTTCCCTGTCCATTTTTGCTATTCTAACTTGTGTAAGGTGGTATCTCAATGTGGTTTTGATTGGAATTTCCCTGATGGCTAATGATGATGAACATTTCCCTGATGGCTAAATGTCTGTTAGCCATTTGTATGTCTTCTTTGGAGAAGTGTCTGTTCATGTCTTCTGCCCATTTTTTGACTTGATTATTTGTTTTTTGGGTGTTGAGTTTAAGAAGTTCTTTATAGATCTTGGATACCAGCCCTTTATCTGTAGTGTCATTTGCAAATATCTTCTCCCATTCTGTGGGTTGCCTCTTTGTTTTATTGACTGTTTCCTTTGCTGTGCAGATGTTTTTATCTTGATGAAGTCCCAAAAGTTCATGTTTGCTTTTGTTACACTAGCTTTTGGAGATGCATCTTGAAAGAAGTTGCTGTGGCCGATGTCAAAGAGGTGACTGCCTATGTTCTCCTCTAGGATTTGGATGGATTCCTGTCTCACATTGAGGTCTTTCATCCATTTTGAGTTTATCTTTGTGTATGGTGTTAGAGAATGGTCGAGTTTCATTCTTCTGCATGTGGCTGTCCAATTTTCTGAGCACCATTTATTGAAGAGACTGTCTTTTTTCCATTGCATGTTTTTTCCTGCTTTGTCGAATATTATTTGACCATAGAGTTGAGGGTCCATATCTGGGTTCTCTATTCTGTTCCATTGGTCTATATGTGTGTTTTTGTGCCAGTACTATGCTGTCTTGATGATCACTGCTTTGTAATACAGCTTGAAATCAGGCAACGTGATGCCCCCAGCTTTGTTTTTCTTTTTCAACATTTCCTTGGTGATTTGGAGTCTTTTCTGATTCCATACAAATTTTAGGATTGTTTGTTCCAGCACTTTGAAAAAGGTAATTGAAATTTTGATCAGGATGTCGTTGAAAGTATGGATTGCTCTGGGTAGCATAGACATTTTAACAATGTTTATTCTTCCGATCCATGAGCATGGAATGTTTTTCCATCTTTTTGTGTCTTCTTCAATTTCTCTCATAAGTGTTCTGTAGTTTTGAGAGTATAGATCCTTTACCTCTTTGGTTAGGTTTATTCTGAGGTATCTTATGGTTTTTGGTGCTATCGTAAATGGAATCGTTTTTCTAATTTCTCTTTCTACAGTTGCATTGTTAGTGTATAAGAAAGCAATTGATTTCTGTGCACTGATTTTGTATCCTGCCACATTACTGAATTGCTGTATGAGTTCTAGTAATTGGGAGGTGGAGTCTTTTGGGTTTTCCACATAAAGTATCATGTCATCTACAAAGAGAGAGAGTTTTACTTCTTCTTTGCCAGCAATAAAGTATTTTTTAAAAGATTTTATTTATTTTAGGGAGAGAGAGTGGCAGGGAGAATCAGAGGGAGAGTGACAAGCAGCCTCTGCACTGAGCATAGAGCCTAACCTGGGGCTTGATCCCACAACCCTGAAATCTTGACCTGAGCCAAATTCAAGAGTCAGAGGCTTAACTGACTGAGACACACAGGCACTCCAGCAATAAAGTATTTTTTGGTTAAGGTATGCACATTATGTTTTTAGACTTAATGCTATTGCACACTTAAAAGACTATAGTATAGTGCAAACATAATTTTATAAGCACTGGAAAACCAAAAAAATTATTTAGCTTTATTGCTCTATTCACTTTATTGCAGTGGTCTGGAAGAGAACTTGCAATGTCTCTGAGGTATGCCTCTATTACCCTGTACCCTCTTACCCACTCCTGCCATTCCTTACATGTATTGTTTTATATATTCTCAGAGGCAATGGAGACAAAGAATTCAGCCAATAGTTTTTTTGGGGGGGAGATAATCTCAGGAAATGCCTTTAGGGAGAAAAAAGTAAAGCATTAACTCCCGAAGAAGATTACTTATTAAGCTAGTTACCACTGTGGCCAGCTGAAGCTTAATCCCACAACAGAATTCTGGGAAACTATACAAAAAAGTGCTCTGGGTTATTTCATCTAAAAAACAAGGGCTCTGGGGTATTAATACACAAACTCAGATTAGTTATTGGCCATTAATTTTCTAGAATATTCAGACTGCTAAACTTGAAATTAGAAAGAGTTCTTACTGCAAGAGAAAGCCCTCAGGCCAGGAAGAAAAAAGGCAAGTACTTACTGACTTGGAAGTCTGGCTGGTCTGCACTGAAATGGTAAAGACCAAAGGGATATGAGCCAGGCACCAATGGCCCTCCTGCACTCCTCATTCATTTTCTGTACTGCCATCAGCATGCTTTTGGACAAAATGTAAATTTGGTTCAGTAGCCCATTGCTTAGATATACCAAAGTGTTCATAGTACTCTGAATAAAGTTCAAAATCCCAAACGTAATATAAAAAGTGCCAGCAAACTTCAGTCTTAGTTACTTTTCCAAATTTATCATCATTTTATCATCTTATTCCACCCACAACAGGTTTTTTTCAGATTTTACAATACGATGTGGCACCTCTTGACACAGGTCATCTGTGCAGAGTAGGCCTTCTTTTCCTATTTCTATTTCTATTTCCTATTCTATTTTTTTTTTTTTTTATTTTAGCTTATTCACTACTTGCCAGGTAGGACAGGCTTCCCTGATCTCTCATGTGAAACTACTCTTATGTCTTTTTATAAAATTATATACCCTCTCTTTATAAAATTTACCAGACTTAGTATTTTGCATTTATTTTAAATATTTGATAATGATTATCCTCAAATTGATTGCATGATCAAAACTTTTAGGTTTTCCCTCTTCAATTTTGTATCTCCATCATTTGACATAGTAACTGATTTTGATAGTTCTATAATTAAAAAAAAAGGTAAACAGGGGCACCTGGGTGGCTCAGTCAATTAAGCACCTAACTCTTGATTTCACCTCAGGTCATGATCTCAGGGTCCTGAGATTGAGCCCTGGGTGAGGCTCTGAGCTTAGTGGGGCATCTGCTTGAGCTTCTCTCTCTCCCTCTGTTCCTCACCCTGTTCACACTCTCTCTCTCAAATAAATAATCTTTTTAAAATAAGGTAAACAAAGTTATTTATAATGTCTAGAGCTGTTATAAAATACATATTTGTGATAATCTTGCATTTTATATTCTTACAAATACCAAATAATAATTAATAATGAATATCACTTATCCATATATAGAATGATAGTGAACTAAATATTGTTCTTGTATTACCTTATTTAGAGGAAGTTGTAATTTATGATCACTTTATCCATAGGAATGTATTAAGTGTCTAATATAAATAGATGTCATAAGGGACTATTGATGTAAAAGACAATATTTATGACTTCAAACATCTCATGGTCTTGTGGGGACACAATGTAATATGTATTTATATGTGAATGAAAATGATATAACTATTGCATATATTAGTTGAGGAAGGGGTTTATACAAAAAGCACACTAGGCATTAACTAAATACTAATGAAAATAAGCAATTATTAGGGAAATTGCACTAAGGACTGTTGTGATATATCTGGGAAGAAATGGAAAGAATGGGGGACTTTTAGTAGGCCTTGGAGTGTGGCTAGAATGGAGTAGTTTGACAACGGTGGGGATACTGTGCATCTGTTTGATTAAAGAACAAAATATTTCAAGTATGACACCATCATTTTGTATAAAAACAAAAAGCAATGAGATACACAACAACTGAAAGTGAAAGTTTATTTTATTTACTTCCCAAGAGATGAACTCAATTAATATGTGAAAGTCATCACACTTTGACATTTCATTGGAGATAGCCAATGCTGAATCTTCCTTTGAATAATGCAGTTGCTTGACAACTACCAAACAGATCTTATTTAGACATACACCTATGTGGCATATGTTTTCCCTTCTTTTCCCTTTCTCCCCTTGGCAATCCTGCAAATACCAGGCCATCATGAAAGCTATGGAAAAGCAAGCTTTCATTATAAAATTCAAAATAGAATTTCATTATAAAACTTGTAAGGCTGCTTTTAGGCAAACAGACATGAGCAATGGAATGTAGAAAGGGCCCACAGTGACCCTTTGGCTGAATACAGACAGGTGCATCAGGTAACCCACCTCAAAATGTCTATAGGCCCTAACTGATCAATTGGAGACTTGCAATCAGGCACAGTTACCAAAAAAGGGAATTCCCCACATTGCCCTACCTTCTCCTCTTCCCCTTTTAAATGGCCCCGCCCATTGCCTCCTTGCAGAAAGCACTCCTCTGCTGTCCTGCCCGCTGCTACCTTAAGGTGTATTTGATACACTTCTACCTCCTGTTTTCTGCCTTAGGTGAATTCTTTCACCTCCTGCGCCACCGTCTTCTACCAGATCAGTTGCCCCACGTTTGGGGGCCCTCATCTGATTGGGAGAGACATTCCAGTCAGACACCACAAAACTCACATGTTTGTTAACAAAGGTGGTGTGAAGAAAGGTCAGTATCAGGGTTAGCATAGGATTGTGAAGAATTTGCAAAGCAGAGACAGAATTCTCAGGTTCAAATATTCAATCTATCCTTGGCTGTATGACTTTGGGCTATTTAGTTAGTTTCTTGGAGCTCCAATATTTTTATCTGTAAAATGGGGTTGAAAATAACTCTATCCTAGGGTTATGAAGATTAAATTAGTCACTTCATGTAAAGTGGTTAGGATAGTGCTTGGCCTATATTGAACACTCAAGTAGCTAAATGCTTATGCTGAAGAAATATTTTCCAGAGAGACTTGGTCATTTGGACTGCTTATTTCTCCTTCTTACCCTATACCTTCCCAAATCTCTAAGGAATCAGATTTATAGTGGCATCCAATAGGAAAACAGGAAGCCAAAGGACAAATAGCATAGGGAGAGTCTGAATCACAAAAGGAGATAGATTAGGGAGAAGAGGGAAAAGAGGAAGGAGTTCCAGGATGGGAGAGGTTGTTGCTCTGAAGACCTTGAGGAAGAAAACATTTGATACCCTATCATCAGTAACAGAGCCCAGGCACTAGTGAAGAAAACTCTCACAGAGGGGAAAACAATGAATAACCAGCAGAGTTGGTTCCCAATCTCTACCAGATGAGGATGTGGTAAAGGGTTGCAAATTACAATTTGATTTTAAAGAAAAGAAAGTCTTAGAGACACTATGCATGTGGTGACTAGTGAGAAGTTAATACCATTAGGGATATAAATTGTATTTGTCTTTTCCCTTCATGATAGTAGTACTGTGAGTACACATAGAAAAGGACAAAAAGCCAATTATTAGATATGATTTTTTAAATTTTATAAATCATCAGGTAGAAATTATGTGTAATTTTATATTTCTTAAAGTATGCTGCATGTATGGAGAACTAATGCGTGCACGGTATTTCCTCATTTTCTGAATTTAAAATTACCCTCAATAAAAAAAAGCTTTCATGATGGCCTGGTATTTGCAGAATTGCCAAGAGGAGAAAGGGAAAAGAAGGGAAAACATATGCCACATAGGTGTATGTCTAAATAAGATCTGTTCAGAAGTTGTCAACATATAACTACCTACAGTTTGCATAATCAGCTGTTAATTTTCCATCTTTTTCCCTCAATTATTTCTTTTGTTCTAGTTGCAGATTAATGTGTTGTCATTGTAGTTTCCAAAATCTCAGAATTTGTGCCAAAATATTAAAAATATGCTCCAATATTTATTTTCTCCATTTACTTACTATTGTTTAATCAAATTATTGTACTTTAGCCCTCCCTTCAAATCTGTGTAATTAAAGACAAAGTTGCCACTGTAACTTCATGTTTGTTGGTGATCTTAAGAGTTTTCAGAAATTTGCTATTGCACTGTGCTATCCACTTGTTAATTTAGCTCCATGGGAGAGCTAAATTTTGAAATAGTTCCTAATGTCAAAAATTTAGTGATCTTAAGTTAGTTTCAGCAAACTCTAATTTTATTGTTCTAATAGGTTTCCTTTTGAAAGTTTGTTTCATTTTGTTTTGGAGTTTTTGTTTGCTTTCTTAAAAAAATAAAATTATAAGGTTTTGGAAAAGAAATCATGTCTTTTAACCAAATAGATGCAAAATTATTGGAGAAGTTTGTTTGAGGTAATAGGGTTAAACATTGTTTTTTGTTGTTGCTGTTGTTTATCATATACAAATCTGACAGTAAAAATTTTAGGGGACAAATATTTATCTCTTTCTTATTTATAATAAGTAAAAAATAATCAGAATATTTTGCATTTTTAAGACTCTTCAGTCATATTCTGGCTTACTAAAGTGAACAATTCTCTTTAATCATGGATATAAAACCTATGAAATCATTTATCTTTGGTAGTAATTGTGGAAGAAATAGAAAGTGTATGTAGCAATTTTTTTTCTATGAAGCTTTCCTAAAACTCTCTTAATAATTAAATGTATTATGGTATAATTGTGATTAGTTGTTGCTAGACTTTGTCTTTCATTCTAATGATTGGCTGTTATATGAAGGCCATATTTTAATAGGAACAATTATTATGGAAAACATAATTATCATTGTTAAAACACTGAAGGCACTTGATTATTTTCTCAAATATTTTCAGTTGTTTTTCTAAACAAAAATGGGAATTACAAAAGAAAGCTCTTTCTAAATTCATTTTCAAAATAAATTCAAATTAGTTTTCAAGTGTTTAAAATATTATTCATTATTTTCGTATTCATTTAGTATACATTGTATTATTCATGTGGTTTTGATTCTTCTGTGCAAGGAAAATATTCTGAAAGCATTGCATGACACTATATTCAATTCTGATGAAAGTTAAGTTATAACTAAGTAAAATGTATTTAATTGACAGGTGAATAAATGTTCCATGACCTATTTAATCACAGCTATTAATATGGAAAAAAATTGGAACAAGTTTAAATAACTAAACAATTGTTCATATTATTTCTCATTCAACACATTTATTCACACATAACCATAATTGGAAGAACTGTCCAGATGACTGCTTTCAGAAATTTAGCCTTTAGCTTTTAAAGACATCTCTCAACACATTTCACTAATTCCTTAGAGTTAGATATTAAATAAATCTCAGATCTTATAAAAGAAGTATATCCTTTAATTTGCTTAGAAAAAGAAATTTGCTAAAATTAAGTGTTATAGCAATCATTTTTAAAGTTAAAATGTACATGCCAATTAAACCACTTCTATTTTAATACTACCTCTTATCACAATAATGTGCTTTCAATATTCTATTCTTAATACTGTGGAAAATTTAAAATTACCCTCAATAAAATCTTAGAATATTACTGCAGGGAATGTTTAAGGGGTCTTTCAAGTTTAATACATACCAAAGAAAATAAATAAAACTGAAAAAGAATTGAAACCTTGAAAACCTCAAAAACTAATTTAGATTTCAATAAGAATTGATTATGAGATTTGACATTGCAGAATTCTGAAAAATATATATATATAAACATATATATAATATTTCAGAATACAAATACATCTGAAGTGTTGTGAACTTATACTACACAATTAAATTTTCTAAACTTTCCAACCCATACATTCTCACATTGTTCATTTTTTAAATTGTTGTAAAAAGCACATAATATAAAATTTAACATCTTAACCATTTCTAAGTGTGCAGTTCAGTAATGTTAAGTGTATTCAGAGAGTTGTATAATCAACCTCCAACATTTTTTCATTTTGTTAAACTGAAACTATTTCCATTAAAAAATTCCCCATTTTGACCTCCCCTTATCCCTGGCAATGACCATTCTCTTCTCTGTTTCTATGAATTTGACTAATCTGGATAACTTATGTAAGTGGGATCATACAAGATTTGTGTGTTTTGGGTTGTTTGTTTTTGTTTTATGTGATTGGCTTAATTTTATGTGATTTACTTACCATTATGTTTTCAAGTTTCATGTGGTATCGTTTATCAGAATTTCCTTTCATTTTAAGGCTGAATGATATTCCATTATATGTGTATACTGTATTTTTAAAGTTTTTATTTAAATCCCAGTTAACACACAGTGTAATATTAGTTTCAGGTGTACAGTAGTGATTCAACACTTCCATACAACATCTGGTGCTCATCACAATTGCACTCCTTAATCCCCATCACCTATTTAACCCACTCCCTACCCACCTCCCCTCTGGTAACCATCAGTTTGTTATCTATAGTTAAGGGTCAGTTTCTTCCTTTGCTGCTCTTTTTTTTCCCTCCTATGTTCATTTGTTTTGTTTCTTAAATTCCACATATGAGTGAAATCACATGGTATTTGTCTTTCTCTGACTGACTTATTTCACTTAGCATAGTACCATCTAGCTCCATCCTCACTGTTGCAAATAACAAGATTCATTCTTTTTTTTATGGCTGAGTAATGTTCCTTTGGATATATATACTTCATCTTCTTTATCCATTCATCAGTTGATGGACATTGGGCTCTTTCTATAATTTGGCTGTTGTCAATGATTTTGCTATAAACATCGCGGTGCATGTACCCCTTCAAATTAGTATTTTTGTACCCTTTGGATAAATACCTAATAGTGCAATTGCTGGACCATAGGGTAGTTCTATTTTTAACTTTTTGAGGAACCTCCATACTGTTTTCTGAAGTGGCTGCCCCAGTTTGCATTCCCACCAACACAGTGCAAGATGGTTCCCCTTTCTCTGCATCCTTGCTGAACATATACCATATTTTGTTTATCCATTCATCCATCAGTGGACACTTGTGCTGCCTCCACCTCTTGACTCTTATGAATAGTGCTTCTATGAACATGGGGGTGCAAATATATCTTTAAGATCCTGCTTTCAATTCTTTTGAATAATATACCCAGAAGTAGAATCACTAGGAACACTATTTTCATTTCTAAGTTGTGAGATTGATCAGTGTAACTTTTACTATAGGTGTGATGATTTCACTTCAGCACTATATTTAATTCATACAAAAGAGACTATAGAACCCATCAGTTATAATTATTCATTAATTAAATTAGAATTTGGGGGAATATAAGCTAACAAAATATTATTCTTATTCATTTTTCAATTTGTTTCACTCATCATTACTTATTTGTTGAAGTACTATTGTATTCCTATGTGCTTCTGACATTTATGGATGTAAAATGACTAATCATAACACACCTGAACTATGGTGGGTTGATGGGAGGAAAGTTTAAGGGTATAAAACAAAGAAAATTGTGCTACCCAATATAAAGGCTGCTTTCTTCTGGGATTCTGACTAAAAAGTAATTTAAAATGAGATAATATTAATCTATCCAATCATTAAAATGCCATGGAGAAGGATAATATAGCAGCAAGCATATATCAGATAGAGAATGCTTACATTAGAGTCAAAAGTCATTACCAGTTTAAGAAATCAAGTTGTTAGCCGGGAATTTTGGGGAGATTTTCCTGGGTAATTAAAGTGAGAAAGGTTCTAATTGAATGAATTTGAGCATTTTCAGACTTAATAATTAGAAATATTGCCATGTGATAGAAACAAAAATAAACATTAACAAAACCCAGCTTTGACAAAGAAAGGTATTTGAACCTAGACACAAATAAATGCAGAGTGAAGCAAAATTACTGTAAATCTAGAAGTTAGAAATATATGTGTTCAATTTCTACTTATGATCTTGGTGACTTCCTTATGCTTATGACACAATGCCTCACTTATATTTTCTTTCTTAGGGAAATAAATAGAATTAGCAAATTGTGATCTCGACTATTATAAACTACAGTAAGATTTGCTGTGTCACTTTTTTTCAGATAACAACATGTAGATATTACAAAAATTGAACACGTAATCTTTGTGTAGTTGTTGTGGGAAAAATCATTCTGTATAGAATTACTTTTCTTTGCTAGTTAATGTATCTTTTAAAGGAAGCCTATCCAGTGAAACTGTCTCAAATGAAGTGACATGGTTATGAGTATATATTAACAAAGAAATCATTTCTGTCTCAAGAGAGGCATCAGATGAGAGAGAACAACTATTTTCTTCAAAGCAATCATTTATACCTAGGGAACATAGCTGTAGGTTCAGGGTATTTGTTTTAATCCATCAATCAATAGAGCATGCTTCCTGAACTATTCTCCAAAAAGGAAAATCTCACTAGATTGGCATGGAAAAATTCTGTGTACAATATTTGAATGTTGACTAAGGCTGCCTTCTGTAAAATATAATGGAGGATAGCAGAGGAAAAACAACAACAAAATTTGATCCGTATTTTTTGATGTATAGAAACTTCTGTTTCATTACTTAAATTAAGGAATCACAGTTGATTTAGGGAAGAAAGAAGGGTCATGTCTGATTTGGAATATATTCTAAGATAATGTCATTTAGGGTAGGCAAAGTTATTTATCTATTGATTAAACTCTATATATTATGTTTCCCATCTAAACCTGATGTTTTCAATAAATCCTTTTTTGGGGGGTAGGAAGTCACTTAAATATTTTGTCTTAAGAAGTTCCTCCAGGTAGTTTCCTAGAGTTTCCCTGAACAAGTGAATCCTCCTGGACTGTTGATATTAAGAATCTCATGGGTCAACAGGATTTCATACCTATTGCTGCTGCAAATTGGTTAATCCCTTTGGAAAGCTACTTGGCCTTATCTTTTAACATTGAACATTCACATATTCTGTGACCCAACGATTTTCCAGGCATATACCAAAGATGCATTTGGTACATTTGTGCACCACAAGAAAATTACAAAAATAGTCATAATGGCAATGTTTGTAATAGCAAGAGCAGATAACAAATGACTGTCAACAGAGAAACAAATAAACAAATTGTGGTGTATTGTGGAATATATTTTGCTGGTGAAAAAGACTGAATGACAGCTACATGTGATCATGTGATGCCAAGTGATAGCAAGTTGTCACGTGACCACAGCATGATGTTCTTTATAAGGTTCAAAATTACTAAAACTAAGTAATAAAATTTTTATCAAACATAAAAAAATAAGAATCTCATATGCAGTGATGGCAAGACTCAATAAAGAGCACCCTTGACAGAAGGCTATCTTTCTGTTATTTCTACTTAGAAATATTACACACTTTGTGTAAGTACTATGCTAATTACTTGAGATATAAGAATAAACAATTTTCAGCCATGGCCCTCAAAGAATTCATAGCTCATTAGAAAGACACACATCTCTATATTCATATAGCACTATGATTCTGAAAGTATGAATATAGTATTTCTTTAAGAATATTGCAGCATGTTGAGATGTAATGATTATTTTTCAGAAATTTGGTCTACCATCTCTTTATGATCTTTGGTAAGGTTTTTTTTTTTTTTAAGATTTTATTTATTTATTTATTTGAGAGAGAGAGAGGGAGAGCACATGAGGGGGGGGAGGGTCAGAGGGAGAAGCAGACTCCCTGCTGAGCAGGGATCCTGATGCGGGACTCAATCCTGGGACTCCAGGATCATGACCTGAGCCGAAGGCAGTTGCTTAACCAACTGAGCCACCCAGGCGCACTGGTAAGGTTTTGTTAAAGCCATATAAATTGCCATATCACACACTTATATGATGGGTTTAATATTGTGGTTTGGGGAAGGGAAATTTATGATAAAAATGTTAAGAGAAAATTAAAATCCTAGACATATTTTTTTAGAAAATGATTTAGTAACAATACCATTGCTAACTTTATATTATTCAGAGCTGGTAAAGGCAGTCTCATGTACACAATCTTTAGACACCCACCACACACACACTCTACTGCATAAGAATAAACCTTGGGCCTGGATCACTTTTCTTACCAAGCAATAACCCACATAGCCTGTGGGCTTATCACTTTGTGGAAATATCTTTCTCTGTGTGTGCTCAATTAGTACTTTTGATTAAATGTGAGCATCATATGGCACCTGGCCAACCCCACAAGGCACAAGATGGGGATGCTTAGGACCATTGCTCTGTATCATTGCTAGGGTTACCCACTGACCATGGAAGACTGATGCTCACTAATGAAGCTGATCCTGCTCTTTCTCTTCTCAATGTACAGTGGCGTTCCATCCTATATTTGGCTGCACTGGTTTCCTTGGTGACTCTAATACCAAGATGCAAAGGGCAAAGTGTGTGGAATCCCCATCTGGATATGATAATCTGTGCATGGTACTCTGCTCAACATTCAGTAATTTGAATCCGTCAACTAATAGTGTGCTTTATAATTCTAGACTCCTTTGAGTAACTGTCAGAATCTAACTTAAAAAAAGAATGAATTAGCTAACTAATTTAGAGATTAGATGTAATTGTTACAATCATGGCTCATATCTTAGGTATGGGGCACAGAAATATTTCTCTAGCTTTCTTCTCCTCTCTTTATTTATGGCTTAGTTCTGCTCACTTCTGCTATATTTCATTCTTATTAGATTTTGTACCAAAGATTTTCTCCTCTTCTTACTACCCAGACCTCCAGGTCCTTAAAATTGATGAATACAGAGAAAGAATAGGCATTTTTCTTTTTCCTTTAGCATCAGTAGAAATATCAGGGGAAGCCTAACTTGTCCTGATTAAAGCATATACCCACATCTGATTCAATCTTTGCAGTAGAGAGCTGGATTGTCCTGGTGGCTGAAATCTGAGTCACATGCTCACATTTAGTACTAATGGGATCAGTTACATATGAGCCAGACATATAAAATTGTGTAAACATGATTCTTAACATAAGACATACTAGACCTAGAAAAAGCCCATACTTTAAGAGCACTCCTAACTTCACCACTTACTAACCAGAACAGTGAACCTTCAATTCACAGAATAGGATGTTAATGCTCAGCTCTCTGATTTACCTAAATACAGTGAAAAATTTAAATCCATGAGCCTATCACTTTCCTACTAAAAATGAAGAAGATTAGATGATGTGGGAGAACGTCATGGAGGAGGTAACATTTGAGATTCACTTTAAAAGACTAAATAGAAACAAAAGTGGAAGGACAGTGTTATTCTAGCCCTCCTTTTATTTTTTATTTCTAAAAAGACTTCTTCTTTTACACTTTGGAAACATACCATTATTTGCCTTTGTCCTTCTTTATTTTTCACTTTTAATTTGAATTATAATTATTTATTTAATGTTCTCTCTCCTAATCATTTTAAAGAATATAAAAGTGAAATTAAATAAGCCTGAGCATAATAAGGAAATGAAAATAAAAACAGAGTAGATGATATAACAAAAAGATAGATTTCATTTTTTATCTTAATAATATGCTAGTTTTAAAATAATATAAGTAGTCCGGGCGCCTGGGTGGCTCAGATGGTTAAGCGTCTGCCTTCGACTCAGGTCATGATCTCAGGGTCATGGGATTGAGTCCCGCATCGGGCTCCCTGCTCCTTGGGAGCCTGCTTCTCCCTCTGCCTCTCTCTCTGTCTGTCTCTCATGAATAAATAAATAAAATCTTTAAAATAAATAAATAAATAAATAAATAAATAAATAAATAAATAAATAAATAAATAAATAAAATAATATAAGTAGTCCAAGGAAAAATTAAAGGGATCAAATAAACACAGCAAATATGTTGTAGAACGATTTATCAAGCTTTGTTGAAAAGTAAACAGAGAAAAATGTGTCTATCCTGATATGTTCAGATATTAAGTATTTGGGAGAATGTTCATTTACCAGATTATGTATTTTTGAATGGAATTTACTATATTCTATTAGCAAAAAATAAGGGCAGTGTAACTACTTTATGGCAGAGATCTAAAGAAGTTTTATTGACTGTAATATGATAAAATCTGCTCCTCATCAAACAATTATCAAAAGAAAGTTTTAAGATTTTGATGAATAGTTGTCTGGAGGCTCACAACCCCCCCAAAAACATTAAGATGGTCATCATCAATACTGTCCATTGCATTTGTACAGAAGTTTCCTGAATAACATTACCTGGCAAGCGTGATTTGTTTTAATACACTTTCTCCACTTCGCTACACCTCATCATTAGGTACCTTGAGGATAGAAAGAGAATTGGAGAAAGTGGATTAGTTTAAACTGGGACAGAACTGATGAACTGACTTAAGGATGTCATCATTGTAAAAAAAAAAAAAAAAATAGAACACTAAGTTTTGGTTCTCTGCACTCATAATTTAAGAAAGTATTTCAGAAGGTAATTGATTCTATTACCTCACATAGTACATAAGGATGTATTTAGAGTATATTTTAGTGTCTTCTTGAGGTACAAGTTATCTGTAAAAAATTGTTTTATTGTCACCAAGTGAAAGTGTGTTTGGCCTTCCTGTTTCAACATCTCTTCCTCCACTTTTGGGCATTTTCTTTTTTTTTTTTTAAGATTTTATTTATTTGTGAGAGAGAGAATGAGAGACAGAGAGCATGAGAGGGAGGAGGGTCAGAGGGAGAAGCAGACTCCCTGCTGAGCAGGGAGCCTGACGTGGGACTCGATCCTGGGACTCCGGGATCATGACCTGAGCCGAAGGCAGTCGCTTAACCAACTGAGCCACCCAGGCGCCCGGGCATTTTCAATATTACCAATGGTACGCTTCTGTAGAAAAAAAAGAATATTTTAATTTTTTTGGTTATTTTAAATTGTTATAAAAAAACCTTTACTTATGAACCAGTGGGAATAATCAATGCCAGATGGGCAAATGAGGTGCTCATTATGATTTAAAATGAGGTTTGTTTATAAAGGTAATAAACCTTGGACTATTTCTAGATTATGCATAATTTTGTCATCCTTGGAGATCTTTGATATAAACAAAAGATTTCTAGCAACATTTATCTATAATATTGATGCAATGTAGATAAATTGATTAATATTCCATAGTGGCAAAAACTTTTGATTCATGATACTGTGATTTAATCATGTATTTAAAATTATTTTGATAAAAATCTAAAGAAAATCTAGGTAGTTTATGTATCTTTGTGCTTGGTCTAACCAGTCCCTTCTTTAATATTAATGGGTAGACATGCCTATTCTAGAAACCTCCCCCACCAAAATAAAAACATAATTTTTAATTGAAACTGGTCAACTGCACTTCACATGCAGATTGTCACTCAACACAATTTTCTGAATATGCATGTACAGGTTATATTTTTATGCATCTTCGGTGATAGGAAAGTCACAGTTTTCCAAATCTGCCTATTTCTTAATTGGACTGTATAACAAAAATTTTGTCTGTATTGAGACAAATTCTGTCCTCATGAAAATGTTCGCTTCATAATTTTTCTACAACTGGTGTTCATATCGAGTAAACTCACTTTTTCTTTCACAGATCATCTTTCCAATTTCCACCAAGGATATCATGCTTGTTTCTCTAATATTTCCATTTCAAAAATCCCTAGTTTTCAAACCAGCCTATAATTGACATTTGAGCTTTGTTACACTCCAAATATTAAAGACCCATACTTATAATATGTGTCCCTGTTAATTTACTTATATTTGGTCACACGATGGTAATGTCTCTTCTTACATTAACAAAAGTAATTAGTTTGGAGGTTAGTGAAATCTATGAAACATTAATCTGAAGACTAACACTAAATATATATTTTAGATGATTTAAGTGCATATATTTGATTCATTTTAATTTAATATACACTAAAAACCTTACAGATATACTTTGTTTTTAAAAGGCTCTATATCTGAAGCTTAATAACAACACATTAAATTTTCTTTATTAATTTCTTCTTGTTACATTTATGTAACCCATTGTTTTTCCTTGTCCAGGTCTTTAGGAATTTTAATTTTGTTGTCATATAATGGACTTGATCTTTCAGCTTCATGGTATGAAATGATAAGATTCCTCATTTTAAGTTACTATGCTGACATGTAATGATAGTTAATGATTGATATAAGTTATCCAGAAAAGCACAGCCATTGTGTCCTATCACATAAATTAGAAAAACACTCTTATAACTTACTAGATGCATGACCGTGGGCACATTACTTTAACTGCCTGTGTGTGCATTTCCTCATTTCAAAGTAGGGATGATAGTCCATATTCAGGAACAAAATCCGGAATCTGTAGGAGTTCAATAAACATTACTTTGACTAGAGTTGTTATACCAGAAAACTAAATCACCAATTTTTCTGGCTTCCATTTTATTTTTCTAAATCTTGCCCACAAGTATAATTTAGTGTTTTACTTGAGTCTCAATACATTATTTTTACTGTATTTCCTCAACAACTGATCTTGAAATCTAAAACCATATGGATTAAGAACACTGATTGTTGTTCAGGTACATAAGAACTGCTCTTGTAACTATGCATTCTAGAATCTTGTCCAGGATTGGTGACTTGACTTACAAAATAAATTAGTAAAATAAGTTTGATCCTTTACTAAGCTTGAAAAAGAAAATTCTGGAAAATGAAATATAGAGCACATATTACTCCAATACTCATAAAGAGAAATAATGTAAATTCCCCCAATTTTTCTACTTATTAACCTGAATCATAGTTAATTTTGATCTGCTCTGGCAGTAGAATTTTCTATGATGACAGAAATGTTCTATATCTGCTATCCAACATGGTAAGTAGTAGTATGGATGGCTGTTGAGCATTTGAGATTTGGGTAATATAACTAAGGGACTTATTTTTAAATTTTATTTATTTTTAATTAGTAAAATTTAAATTTATATAGCCATATGTAGATTATGGCCAGCACAGATCTAGACAAAGAGATTTACACATATACCAGACCAAAAAAAAAAAAAAAAAAAAGTCTTCATCCACTTGATGAGTATTAGTATGGGAGTTCACTTTAACAAAGTTTTGTGGTTTTTTCCCCATTTTTTAAAAAAATCCAAATTGCTGTCCCCTTGATAAAAAAGAAAGAAGTTAAATAGAAACTATTTTTTTTTTCCATTTTGCATTCATTCAGGGTTAAATGATCAGCCTAGAACAATAGGCCTTTTTGTACTGTCAGTTTCTTCCTCTGAATATAAAGCTTGAAAAACAAAACCAAAATCTAATAAACAACAAAGCAACGATAAATGCTAAAAATAAGACCAGAACCAAAACAACAGATCGTTTTGAGATTTATATTTCCTTAAATTTTTTTAGAGATTGATGTCACTTTTTCATTCTTGGTTATGTTCCCTCCGTACTTTAATATAATTTTCATATATTTGTCAATGAAAAATCACTTTTACGACCACCATATTTTCTTTTGTTATCTTCTACTCTGCTTTATTCATAAACATAGCTAGAACTCTAAGAGCTTCTCATTCCTCTTCATGGGCTTTAGTTTCCCACTTTGGACTTGCCCTATCACTTCTCTAATATTTTTAAACTATTTTCCAAAGTCTAGAATTCACATATCTAATTATTCTGCAGCTTCACCCTCCCGAAATATAACTTACTCTAAGGTGACCTGACAGGGCCAGTTCGCTTTAAAGAACACCAGCTCTCTCTTCTTCAGCCCTGTCTGGCTCTCAAGAAATGAGGTATCTATTCTGACATCTGAATTTATTCAGTCTAATGATAACAACAACCCCAATCTACTTTAATAAAGTCAAAGGAAATTTAACCTTGAAGGGATAAGAAGGATCACAATGTAAGAGAATAATTTCTTCAATTGGCAAAATAGAAAAATGGCTAGAATTAGAATCTGAACAGCAGTGTTCTGGTTTCTTTTTCTCCCCACTTGGAGATTCAGTTATCAAAAAGAAAGTAAAGAGCTTATCATTTGAACTATCTTTTGGTGAATGAGTTGCAGCAAAGGTGTACGGATAGTGGAAATCATTATTACACTTTGCTCCTATCTCAGGTTTGAGAGCCTTTATGATTTATGGCAGAAAGACTTCATCTATTCCCTGCATTTGGCAAATAGGTCTGCAGTACGTTATCTATTAAAAACATCACTACTGTTCTTTCTTCTAGTGTTCTTTTTTTTTTTTTTAGAGATTTTATTTATTTATTCATGACAGAGAGAGAGAGAGAGGCAGAGGGAGAAGCAGGCTCCCGAGGAGCAGGGAGCCCGATGCGGGACTCGATCCCAGGACCCTGAGATCATGACCTGAGCCAAAGGCAGACGCTTAACCATCTGAGCCACCCAGGTGCCCCTCTTCTAGTGTTCTAATCTATATTCTCTTGATCATCTACTGTTCTTCTAAATAATAAATATTGTGTTTTTGAGAATCAGCCGCCCCAGTATGTGCTCCTGCCAAAGCCACCTTGAGAACACATAATGCATTCCAATACAAGATTAATGACCATGAGTATTAGCAGATAGTATTACTTTGGCATGAATTAGATAAATACACCCATTTATACAAGGCTTTCACAATTATATAAAAACAACAGGAATTAACCTTTAAAAACCTTAAAAAGTGATTATTATCATGGTAGTTAAGAATGGAATAGTAACTTAAACATACATTCTCTCAGTGATGGTCCTATTTAAGATTTCACTATGCATTAAATTCCATTTTATCCCAACTTCTCAGTATGTGAATACCATGAAGCTTGGGTCATTGTTGAAAGTGGAGTTTGATGACTAAATTCCCTTGTATAAGGTACAATATTAACATAAATATTTAAAAATTCTATATTCATCATTGTATAGTGAGATTTCTTTGATTTTTGCTGCAAATCTTAATACTTTTTATGTAATAATCTGCATTTGTGGGAAATTCTTAGGTTATATACATATGCAGAAACTGTTCTTCAACCATATATTTTTATTTTTGCTTTGCTTTTTCTTAGTATTTGCGTGACACCAAGAGCACAGTAAAGAAACAAAAAGCAATCAATTAAAATTTTATTATATATATCCATGTATTCCTGAGGTTCTCTGAGCTAAACACTTAACTCAGAGAAAGGTTATTTGATTTTTTAAAGATTGCTGTGAATGTTATCAACAAAAATCAGAGGAAAGAAAAAGCTCCAAGCTGGTGTGATTATAACACACCATCAGTGAAAGTCAAGTTTCCCATCTTTGACTGCCAAAGGTGTAAATGAGCATCTGAGGCTAGTGCTAATTACAGCAATCTAAAGACAGAAACTGCTGTTCCTAAGTCAAGGAAGCAAAGTGAGATCCAACATTGATTTCCAAAGTGTGTAATTTTAGAACTCCTTCCTGTGATACTACGTGTTTGATCTTTCTAATGATGGTTCACATATAAATCACCCATCTAAAGCATTTCATTTAAAGCTCTTAAGTCACTTATAAATACCAATTTGTAATTAATATGTATGTAAAGATATTTTTTAATTATTAATGTCCTTTGTTATGTTATCTGATGGTAAAAGTTAACTGGATATTCAAAATAATTTCACTGATAGCTTTTCAAAAAATCAAAATACTGAAAGGAGCTTACAATAAATTTGACAGTGATGTATTAAGTTTCAGATATGGATAATAGATTTGAATTTTGAGGGTAAGGAATTGGCATTGTTGAAGTATGTAAGCATAAGTGCCTCTTTCTTTCTTTCTTTTTTGTAATCTTCTGTCTCTTACAGGTAGAGGAAGCAGTATGCTATAGTATTGAGTAAAACATGGGCTCATGGGGGCACCTGGGTGGCTCGGTCTGTTAAGCCTCTGACTCTTGGTTTCAGCTCAGGTCACGATCTCAGGTCACGATCTCAGGGTCTTGGGATCAAGCCCCATTTCAGGCTCCCTGCTCAGTGGGGAGTCTGCTTGTCTCACTCTCCCTTGTCCCCCTCCCCCCCAAACTTGCAGGCATGGGCTTTCTCTCTCTCTCTGAAATAAATAGATAAATCTTAAAAAAAAAAAAAATGGGCTCATCAAAGAAACCAAGTTATTCATTCCTTTTGAGGCTCAAGTTTCTAAGCAATAAATAAAGACAAAGGCTTTTTTATTTTTTTTTATTTATTTTTTTATTTATTTGAGAGAGAGAATGAGAGAGAGAGAGAGAGCATGAGAGGGAGGAGGGTCAGAGGGAGAAGCAGACTCCCTGCTGAGCAGGGAGCCCGATGGGGGACTCGATCCTGGGACTCCAGGATCGTGATCTGAGCCGAAGGCAGTTGCTTAACCAACTGAGCCACCCAGGCACCCGACAAAGGCTTTTTTAAATGAGATTGTTATGAGGATGAAATAAATTATTATATTACAATATTGAGGGAAAAATGCAGTAACAGTAAGATAGTAATGTAATAATTGTTTGTTACTTTTATTGTACCATTTGAAACTTTGTTTTTCTGGTTTTTTTTTAAGGATTTATTTATTTGAGAGAGAGAGAGAGTGAGAGAGCACACACAGTTGGGGGGGGGGAGTACGGGAAGAGGGAGAGAGAGAGAATCTCATGCAGACCCCCCACGGAGCACAGAGCTGGACCTCAAGACCCTGAGATCATGACCTGAACTGAAATTAAGAGCTTAACCCACTGAGCCACCCAGGTTCCTCTGGTTATTGAACCTTTGATAGCTCCTTCTATTCTGACTCATTCTCCCCTCCTTAAAATCATGTTAACTTCTCCTATCTTAAAGCCATGTTCTATTGACCTAGAAGATGTCTCATCCTCTCTTTTTTTTTCTTTTACAAACTTCTTAAAAAAATAATTTACAGTTTTTATCATCACCAATTTTAATAGGTTCTATACATTTTTACTTATAATTATGTGAATATAATTATATGTAACATATAATTATGTATATTTATAAATATAGACTTAAAATATCCTATTTTTTTGCCCTGATTCTCTTTCACTGAATTGTTTGAATATCTTTACAGATCAGCAAATTTAAAAATGTATTATTGTTTTTCATGGTCTCATAATTATAATGCCATAATTTCCCAGTACATTAATGAATATGCTACATTTTTTGTTTTTATTTACGCCCCCCCCCCCCCCCCCGCCTCCACACATTAGAAAAGCAGTATGGTATAGTGCTTTGGGTCAGAAGCTCTAAATCTAGACTGTTAGAATGCAAATATTGGCCCAGCTATTTAATAGTTGAGTAACCTTGGATAAATTGCTTATTTGTGATGAGCAGAACTTATTATTGGACACCATAATGAAAAACCATATTACTCCATACCATTTTCAAATCTGAACCAGTTCTTCTGGAGGTAATAATTTAAAGGATAGGTCAATCCCCAAGAGGAAGGACTCTGAAATACCAATGCAAATGTATACAATACATGTATCGTATTTTCTATTAGTATACACCGAAAAAAAAAAGGAATATCCAGATTAGATATAGGGGGTTGGATATCAAGTTTAAACTGACACTGATATCAGGCAATTAAAAAAAAAATTATAGGGGCGCCTGGGTGGCTCAGTTGGTTAAGCGACTGCCTTTGGCTCAGGTCATGATCCTGGAGTCCCTGGATCGAGTCCCGCATCGGGCTCCCTGCTCGGCAGGGAGTCTGCTTCTCCCTCTGACCCTCCCCCCTCTCATGTGCTCTCTCTCTCGTTCTCTCTCTCTCAAATAAATAAATAAAATCTTTTAAAAAAAAATTACAGCCCCTTGTGAGTATAGAAGTGATTGGAGACTGGGTCATAAATAAATCTTAAACTAATTTTGCCTTATAGGGGTTATTTTCCTTCTTTAGGAGTACATATTTGGCATGGATATTCTTACCAACTGGTAGACCCTCCCATAAATCCTTGATCTGAAGAGTAAAGAGCTATTGGGATAAGAGAGGCTAAGTGGAAATGCTGAATCTATACTCCCCACATGGCCACTATAGTAAGTCAGAACCAGTGATATATCCCAAATGCATGCTAGGTATTTGTAACAATCTCAGACATTCAACAGACACAAGGATGATGGGATTCCATATTCCCTTTTAATTTACTGTTCTTACTACTGCAAAGGGCCTGGTAAATCATGGTGAATACTGATGAACAACTAAAGCAGATCAAGGAGCAGCTCCAGTCACAATTGTTGTAGACGTGATGGTAGCTTTATTTTAATAGATTATAGACCCTTTAGGTCTAATGTATGGATCTTTCTCTGGTGAATGTGTTCCTTATAATCTCCATCAGCAAAGAGGATCGAAAGCAGTTCATATTCACCTGGGATGAATAGTGGTATACGTATATACCATTTTGTTTTACCATTACAATTTACTATTACAATACCATTACATTTTGCCAAGGAATAAGTTATATCTCCTGCTTTCTGTCACAATATAGTTTAAAGGAACCTTAATTGTCTTGACATTTACCAAGAACATTATACTGGTCTAGTGTATTGATATCAGAAAATAGCAAGTACTCTGAATAATCTGGAGTACTCATCAGGAGGTTTAGAGATATCGTATTTTAGATAAAATTTTAGGTTCCCAAAGATCCGGACATTCTAGATACTCCGTCCAAGGTAAAGAATGAATACCTTTCCTAACACCAGAAAAGAAAGACAGTTTCAGCTAGGTCTCTCAGGGTTTGGAATGTCAATTTCTACTATACTTAGAAATACAGCTCCAAAACATTAAGTGAATATGTTACTTTTCTATTGCCACTATAACAAATTACCACAAAATTAGTGACTTAAAGCAACACAGACTTATCTTATGGTCCAAAATTATTCTCATAGGGTTAAAGTCAAGGTGTCAGCAGGACTGATATCTTCTTCTTCTTCTTCTTTTTTCTTCTTTTAAAGATTTTATGTATTTTTGACACAGAGAGAGAGCACAAGCAGGGGGAACAGCAGAGAGAGAGGGAGAAGCAGACTCCCCGCTGAGCTGGGAGCCTGATGCGGGGGCTCGATCCCAGGATCTGGAGATCATGACCTGAGCCGAAGGCAGACGCTGAACTGTCTGAGCCACCCAGGCGCCCCAGGGCTGATATCTTCTGAACCTTCTGAGAGGAGAATGTGCTTCCTTACCTTTTTCACCTTTCCATGACCACCTGCATTCCTTGGCTCCTGATGTATTCCTGGCATCACTGATGGAGCCCAGAAAAAAAGAGCGTATTTAAAATGTACAGACTTCAGTACAAGCTGCTCTTGATTTACGCCACGTGATTGAGCATATCCTTGCCACATTGGTAAAGTTTTAGAAATCTGATAATTGGAAGCATGAGAGGTTATCCTCTGTGAAATGAAAGGCAAGTTACTATACCTACCACCCACTATCAGTAAAATTCATAGTGATTATTGGGCCTCTCAGAATTTTGGAAACAGCATTTACCCAACTGTAATACCTCTCAGACTTATTTATTGAATAACTCAGGAGCATTCAGATTGAAGGGTAGCCCGAGCAGAAATTTCTGAACAGATTCTTAGCATTACAAATCAAGGCCATGCTCTCTCCATCAAATTATCTAAAAATACATTCCTAGTATACTACTGAAACCTACATGACATTGAGGATCTGAAACAAGCATTGATGTGCCCGGAGCTCTCCATCCTTAACTGGTTGTTATCAAGTCTATGAAACATAAGACTGGATAGGTGTGGAAGAAATCTACCACATGATAGGAGAGGCATATTTTCAATTCAGGTCCAGATGGTCCAGATGGTTCAGATGGCATGAATAAATCACTTGTACAGATGGCACTGATGATTATGTCACCTATGTCTGTTGTACTGATTCCTTTTAATTTATACCTATTTTCTCCCCAGGAATCCCCAATAGCTAATTAAAAGAAGACAAAAACACAGGTTTCATTCAAAGATGGATCTAAATAATCTATAGTGTCCTGGCTGAATATGTAATGGCTGCCACATTATAAACCCACTTGGAGTGGCCTTGAAAATGAAGGGAGGGGGAATTGGAGGGGGAGACGAACCATGAGAGACGATGGACTCTGAGAAACAAACTGAGGGTTCTAGAGGGGAGGGGGGTGGGAGGATGGGTTAGTCTGGTGATGGGTATTAAAGAGGGCACGTATTGAATGGAACACTGGGTGTTATACGCAAACAATGAATCATGGAACGCTACATCAAACTAATGATGTAATGTATGGTGATTAACATAACATAATTAAAAAAAACCCAAAAAACCAAAAAACAAAAAAAAAAAAAAAGAAGAGTTAAAGAAAATTTACTCAGTGGAGAGAGCTGTGAGTGTGCACTAGGGTATTCACTTTGTATGGATATAAGGATCCTGAGTTATAGAAATACACATGCTTCCCAAACAGTAATGGATGAACCGAATAGTTGTTCAGGAGTCTTAAGAAAACAGCATTAGAAGAGCACAGAAAATGAGTTAGAGGAGAATCCTGAAGAAAAGGGCACTAAATATGTAAATTTATGAAGAAGCTGACATTCTGATAGAGAGACTAGATTGAATAAGGTAAACTGGTCTCATTCCTGGTGATCTTCCTGGGCCTAATTTTACATCTGAATAAACATCTCTACAAGTGGGCTAAAAGAACCTGTATTTTAAAATTTCTATATTAACAAATAGTCAGCTAACATGTGGCTAAATGTTTGAGAACCTCTGCCTTATATCATGCAATTTGTTGAGCAGTTCTTATCCTAATTGCCCTCTTTAGGATAAGCTTTAATTGTGGATTTTTGTAGGGCTTTCATTTCTTAACTATGATGGTGAGAACTGTTAGCAGTACACTAGATGTTGTTTGATAAGAGAAAGTAAGTTGGGAGTATTAGCACTTAATTTGAGAAATGTACCTCTGTTAATATAATGGGACATGAATGCATTGTTTTAACAGTTTTATTAATTATAATTTACGTAGCAAAATGTTTCCATTTACTGTACAATTCAGTGGCTTTTTAGGATATTCACAAAGTTGTGCATCCATTACCACAATCTAATTTTAGAATATTCTTATCACCCCAGACACAACTTAGCCAAGAGATAAAAGTTATATTAGTGAAAAATCATGTTGTGAGTGTATGGCCCCTTGAGATGGTCACATAATCACTGTGGTATTCTTCCCAATAATGCATCTGATGTAGTCATCAGAAGACATTGGAAAAATCCAAATTGGGATATTCTACAAAATAACTGGCCAGTTACTCTGCAAAATTGTCTAAGATGAAATACAAGGAAAGGCTGAAGAACTGTCACAGATTGGAGGGCATCTAAATTCAGTGGAGGAGCCTAGATTATACCCTGAGACAGAGAGAAAAAGGAAATTAGTGGAAAAATGCATAAAATCTTAGTTCTGTACTTTAGTTAATAATATTGTACTAAGATTAATTTCTTAGATTTGTTATATGTTCTGTGCTTGTGCAAGACATATGTCTTCTTATTGTTGACACAAAAGGAAGGTGAATGAAACTTTAAGATTCACATACCATAAAATTAAACCATTTAAAGTGTGCAATGTGTGAGGTTTCTAATTTTACCACATTCTTGTCAATACTTATTATTGCTTTCTTTTTTATTTTAGCGATCCTAGAGAGTGTGCATTTCATTGAGATTGGGATTTCCATTCCCCTAATGACCAATGATATCGGGCATTTCCTTATATGCTTATTGGCCAGTTGCACATCTTCTTTGGAGAAATGTCTATTAAAATGCTTCTCCCATTTTTTAATTGGGAGTTATTTAATGTCCTCTGGATGCTAATCCCTTATCTAATATGTAATTTGCAAACATTTCCTTCTATTCTCTGGTCATCTCTTTCATTTTCTTGATGGTGTCTATTGAATTGCAAAAGGTGTTAATGTTAATGAAGTATATTGTTTTCATGTGTTGCTTGTGGTTTTGGTGTTGAATCTACATAACCATTGTCTAATCCAAGTTCATGAAGGTTTATTCCTATGTTTTCTTCTAAATTTTTTATAGTTTTAAATTTACATCTATCATCCATTGGGGTTAATATTTTTGTATGATGTGAGGTAGAAATTTAATTCATTCTTTTGCATGTAGATATTCAGTTGTCCTGGCACCATTTGTTGACAACATTCTCTTTGTCCATTGAATTATCTTGGTATCTAAACTTGAAAGACTGTATATGTAAGAGTTTATTTCTGGACTCTCAATTTTATTCTATTGATCTATATGTCTATGATACCAGTACCACACTACCTTAATTACTGTAGTTTTATAGTCATTTTAAAATTCATTCAACTTCATTCAAATTTTTTTTCAAGATTATTTTGACTATTGTAAATCCCTTGCACTTTACTATGAATTTTAGGATCAGGTTGTCAATTTAATCAAGGAAAAAAAATGAGCAAAGATTTTGATTGTGATTGCATTGAATCTGTAGGTCAATATGGGGAGTGATATTGAGTCTTATGGTATATGAATGTGAGTTATCTTCCCATTAGCTATTCTTTAATTGCTTTCCATAGTGCTTTGTAATTTTAGTGTACAAGTTGCACTTCTTTTTTTAAATTATTATAAATGGACTTGTTTCCTTAATTTTATTTTTGGATTGTACATTGCTAGTATATAAAAATATATGGATTTTTATATATTCATCTTGTACTCTGCCATGCTGCTGAACTTGTTAATCTGTTATAATAATTTTTAGTGGATTCCTTAAAATTTTCTATATACAACATGATGTATTCTGAAATAAAAGTTTTCTTTCTTTCTAATATTAATACCATTAATTTGTTTTTCTTGCCTAATTATCCTTGCTAGTGTATTCAGTATACTCCAGTTTTGAATAGAAATGATGAAAGTGTGTTTCTTTGTCTTATTCCTCATCTTAGGAAGAAAATATTGAGTCTCACTATTAAATATAATGTTAATTGTGGCTTTCATATAGATTCCCTTCATCAAGTTGAGGAAACTTCCTTCTATTACTAGTTTGTTTAATATTTTTATCATGAAAGGACTTTTTGTTTTGTCAAATATATTTTCTGTGTCTATTTACATGATCATGTAGTTTTTGTCTTTTATTATGTTAATATGGTATATTACATCAGTTGATTTTTGGATGTGAAAACAACCTTGCATTTCTGGAATGAATCCTACTTGGTCATGGAGTATATTATTTTTTAAGACATTGGCTTCAGTTTGCTAGCATTTTGTTAAGGATTTTTGCATCTGTATTCATAATGATTATCTTTCTATAGTTTTATTTTCTTATGCTGTCCTTTCTGATTTTGGTATCAGGGTAATACTGGTCTTATCACAAGAGTTAAGAAATATCTCCTAGTTTTGAAAGAGTTTAGGAACGATTGGTCTTAATTCTTTAAATATATTTTGCCAAGCATTTGTAAAACCATCTGAGCCTGGCTTTTTTGAGAGAAATTAATTACTGAGTCTATCTCTTTAATTGCTCTAGGTATATTCAGATTTCCTAGTTTTTCTTAAGTTAATTTTAGCAGTTTTGGTAAATAGAATGTTCATGTTCTAATCCCTGGGATCTAGCAAAAGAGAATCACAAATATAATTAAGTTGAAAATGTTGAGATGGGGAGATTTTCCCAGGATTATCCAAGTAGTAAATACCCAAGTTAATTATAAGGGTCTTTATTAGGGAAAGGAGACAAGAGAATCAGATAAAGAGACATGATGGTGGAAAAAAGAATCATAGGGAAAGATTGGAAGATGTTATACAGCTAGCTTTAAAGATGAAGGATAGGGAACTGAGCCAAAAAATACAGGCAGCTTGTAGAATCTGGAAAAGGGGAGATGGATTTTCCTTGAGAGCTCCAGAAGCAGCATACCTCACATGTTGCATTTTCATCTTATTCATTTCAAGTCAGATCTCATTTCCCTTGTGTTTCTTCTTTGTACCTGGAGTCATTTAGGGATGTGATAATTTCTACATATTTTTGAATTTCCCAAATTTCTCTCTGTTATTGATTTCTAACTTACCTACATTGTAGTAGGAAAACAGTACCTTTGCATCTATTAGCATGGTAATTATTGAGATTAATTTCTCCTTGTTTCTCAGGTTTGCTAGGTTTCCTTGTTTTTGCTTATTGTTTTTATTGTTGTTGCTAATTGTGGGCTGTCTCTGTGCCAGTGATCAGCCTGAGTTGTAAACTTAGGATCTTCTCAGCTATTTTCTGAGCCTGTATGTGATAAGAGGGCTAAAGGCAAGCTGAGGGCAAAACGCAAGTTGACATCCCACAAACATCTGCCCCAAGGTGGGTTATATATAACATTCCTCAGACACTCAGGACTGCCTAAGAACAAAGGCGGACGAGAAACAAATGGTCCACTAATTAAGATCACAGTCATGCAGGACATTAAAATCCACTGTAGTTTGTAACTGTCTTAATGATTTACAAGAAAAACACAATCTTAATAATAGCCTGAACTCTAGGAACCTATAGACTCAATTTCCAATAACCCTAACATCGCCTTCACCTCCACAGGATAAAATCAATCACTCCTTACAATCACAATGCAGCTGCCCCCAGGTCCTGTCCCTGTGTTACATAAAAACACCTTTATGCACCATAAAACATCTCGAGTTCTTTCTTGACCATTTCACTAGACAATCCCGCATCACTCCTTTTCCTGGGTATGCATAGTGACTTTCAAATTTCTCCCATATGTGAACTTGCTTTGAATGCCCTAATTGTTAGTGTCTGATTCCCAAAAGTGGGGGGTAGAGAAGAGAAATGAAGGGGGGAGAAAAAGGTAACTCCTCTTTAAAACCTCTGGATGTCACTTCAGTGTGGGGAGGGGCTTGAAACAGTAGAGGAAATGCAACAACAATGCCTGCCAGCCCCTTAGTCTATGTCTGAGATGAGAAGCAGCATCAACAATCAGAGCACAGATCCCCGATATTGGAGGTCAGGTCCTTCTTGCTCCTGGTGGCTCTCACAATGCAATCTTTGTGCAAGCTGCTCCAGGAACAAGGGCATAGTTACCTGCCACAGGGCTGAGGTGTAGGGAATGGATAGCCATTGCCAAACTGAGAGTCAAAATTGACTAAAATTAACCTCCGTTTACCTTCTAAGCCTTCTCTTGGAAGTTCAGACCTTTAATAGACTCCAGAGTTCCAAAACAGTTACATCAGTCAGATTCTGCTAGTGCAATTGTTGTTCTGTAGCACAGTTGTTGGGGCGACAGATTCTTTGTACTTTCTGCTCTGCCATCTTTCCAGAATTTTAAAGTCTTTATCTTTTAAAAATCGGCAACCGAATTAATTTGCCTAGGAATCTACATTTGTGACCTTAGTACTATTCACACCCAGAAGGACATTTAAAACAGATCACGGAAATAAAAATTTCCTATATATATATATTTTTTTTTAAGTATGCTTCATGCCCAGCATGGACCCCAGTGCAGGGCCTGAACTCAGGACCCTAAGATTAAAACCCAAGCTGAGATCAAGAGTCGGTCACCCAACTGACTGAGTCACCCAGCACCCCAAAGACTTCATTTTTTTGTTTTTTTTTTAAAGATTTTATTCATTTGACAGAGAGAGATAGTGAGAGAGGGAACACAAGCACAGGGAACTGGAGAGGGAGAAGCAGGCTCCCCAGCTCCATGTGGGGCTCCATCCCAGGACCCTGGGATCATGACCTGAGCCAAAGGCAGACGCGTAACGACTGAGCCACCCAGGTGCCCCAAGACTTCATTCTTTGAATTGAGGTTGAACCTTATTGCTAATCTTACCACTGAAGATTTTTTTTTTTTTTACCTACAGACTTTAATTTGTTTAGAAGCCAGAAGTTTCCTTCCTCTTTATTTTTCACAGAACTCAAGTCCCTTCCTCCTCCTTTCCTTGCTGGTTGATTTGCTTAGAATTTGCTCTCTCTAGTTCTGACTGATGTTTATGGAAACTTTTCAATTTATCTAAAGAAATTGCCCCAGGTTATCCCAGCTGTTCCTGATGGGCTTTACATTCTATTCCTTATGCGTTGGAGTAACACACTGGATGGGTGGGAATGTGATTGACTCTTGACTTAGTGACAGGTTTGGTAAAAGAGTATCTCAAAGTGATTTGAATGTTTTGAAACCAGGATTATATCTACAAGTTGGCAGTGCTTCTACTTTTTTTTTTTTAATTGTTTTAAGAAACAGTTATTGCTTAAAAAGTGTTCCAGCAATTATCCATTCATTCATTCACACACACACACACACAAATTATGAAAGAAATACCATGTGTGGGACACATTTTGGAGGAAACAGAAGTAAGTCCTGACCAATTTTTGCTTTTGGACTGATCATTCAAATTTCTTTCTCATTTCTGGATTATGCTTAGAAACTTGATGTCAACTGAAATATGGGACTATCAATGCAATGTGTGTGTATGCATTTAGTTATTGCAGTTATTTAGCAGTCGCTTGTTCCCTTAAAGATTCTTACAAGCTCTAACAATGGGTAACAACATGCTTTGGGAACAAAATAAAGGTTCGGCTCATTGGATTTAGGGCAGTCATGAAAGTGGAAATAATCTTCCTACTGTTTTAGACTTCTAATTCAATAAATTAGAAGTTATTTCTCCTAAAAACTTTACTAGCAAACAGGGTACAGTACTTTCAGGTAGTGACTTTTTAATAACCTGTACTTTGAATGTATATTTATAGTATAAAATGGTACTTATAGGCTGTTAGGATGATTTCCGGTTATAATATTTTTTTCTTACATATTGTCAGTGCAGGCAGAAAAGGAACAAGTTATAAAGAAATTGTCTTAAAAGTAACCAAAATTATATAGTTCTATTTATCCTTCATTCATCTAAGAAATTTATCAAAAGCCTACTATTTATGAACCTTTCTTCTGTGCCAAGAAAAAAATAAGAAAGGCAAGGATAGAAGCTATATCTTAGCTATTTAAAATTACAATGCACTAGGACTGATAAAAGAGGTAAATACACTAAGAATGCAAAGGAAGGCCAGTTAAAAATAAATGCCATAAATATGGTTCAGACAGTAATTGTTAAAAGAATTCAAATGAAGATAAGGCCCTTAACTGTCATCAATTTATCCAAATCTATTATTTTATTCCCAGTCCTTAATTAGGACACTTTTTTGTAACTCATCCCATTTTTCTTAACAAAGTTAAAAAAATAACTTCTTCCTAGGACTTATTCAGGGCAGCTTGATGTCAAAAATCTATGTAAATGAATTTTCTCATCTGTCAAGTGCTTCCTTCCTTTAGATAAAGAGTTTTTTTTTCCTTTCTCTTGAATGTTCCCATTTTAATCAAAGTAAAGCTTTGAATTGCCATCTATAGTTCCATTTCTCTTCTTGATCTTTTTTCTCCACTCATGGAAACAACTCAGCTTTTAATTATACAGTTCATTTTATACAAACCGAATTAGCTCTTTGAATGTGTTTCTAGATGAGAAATGAAGATAACTGATGAACCCTTGCCCTCATTAGCTTTTAAATATTTCCTTCAACTTTTTATTTATTACAAAAAGAATGAAATATGCATTTCATGATCCCTTAGTATGCTAGATGCTCAGTATGTTTTTTATTTTATCAATATTCTCTTAATTTTTATGGAGTAATAAAATATTTAATTTTTAGTTTAAACTATTAACTTTTAAAAACATGGAGTTATGTTTTAAAGAACAAAATAAAGTGGTTTCTCATCTCATTTCTACATTTTTCAGATATCTAGCCAAATTATGCTAATTTTATTTCTAAATGAGGATATATTTAGCACATAAATTAGCATTGTTTAAAAATTCCCCCAATGGATTCAACAGGTGAAGTTGTTAATCAAAAGAGGTTTTTTGTTTTTGTTTTTGTTTTTCTATATAACATTTAGGTTAGTATCAAGTAGAATGATTTCAGGTACATTTCACGTAATTGGTTCTTGGGATAAATGTGGTGAAGTAAGGAAAATAACATCTGTCAAACACTGACCACATGCCACATATTGTTGTCATCATTTATTGGTTAAGATGGCTTTGTTTATCAGCAGTGGAGGCGGCGTGACAGACTGGAAGAGCAAATGTTGCTTAGTGTCCTCATGTTCCGTCAGTTGCCATCCACCACCCTGTTTTCTCCTCTTGCTGCAAAATAAACCATTCTGTCCATTTTTAACTCTAAAAAAAAAAAAAAAAAAAAAGGATGGCTTTGTTTGTGAATCATAGCAAATCTTAATTCTATATACACTGAAGAAAAAATTATTACCTCCATAACAAAAGGTTTAGAGTTATGTGGTTCCAGCCAGTGGTTAATTAGATGATCAATGATAAATGGAAGAATCTTAGCCTCTCTCTGCCATTTTTAGTTGGATTTTATCTGTAGGCTCATAGCAAGATGGCTGTAGTATCCACAGGCAATTATATCCAGAAATTTAAACATATCTGGAAATACAATTCATAGAGATTCACTTTTAGGGAAGAAGAAACTTTCTCATAACTCCTCTGCATATTGACCTTTGTATTTGCTGCCCAAATTGGGTCATATGCTTAGTTAGGCCTACACTAATCACTGGCAAGCAAAATGAAGATGCCGTGACTGGATCATACCAATTAGAAATTACCCTTAATTCTGGAAGAAGGATTCACTCCCTCAAAGCACATTTCTTTGTGGAGGAGTGTGGGTATCTTATACAGTGTTGGGCTTCGATGAAAGGAGGAATAACACGTAAATGACATAGGTGCAGTAATAGATGTGTGCTGTAGTAATTTATAATACCATAAATTTCTTCATCCAATCTTCCTTTGAGTTCTAAAATGTAGCTTGTTCACAATGTAGAAGCTGAGACTTGAAAGATATAATTTTCCCCAAGTAATGAAGCTATAAAATTATCAGAAAGGGATTAGACTTTGTTCAACTCCAGAGCTAACCCCAGGTAAAATTCAAAAATTTGTGAAGTTTTTCTGCTTTTCCCAGCTCTTCTTTTCTAAAATCATTTACCAGTTACATCTTTAGGGAGGAGATTTTTCTCTTTTATGCTAAAGCAAATCAAACAAATGACCCTGTATTTTTTTAGATTCAGTTTGTATTCAGAATGTTTATAGGAGAAACAAAAACTCTAGCACCTTAAGTTGTATTGGCAAAGGAATAAAAAATTGATGAAGATAAAATTTTGTTATCTACTCACTGATAATTTAAGAGTGCTCCAGGGATGAGAGGATTAATATCATGCCTAAGTCAAAATAATTAAACCTAGAAAATAATCAAGGATCAGGCTTGCTGAGTCTTTCAAATTGAAAAAGACCTGCCAGGACTGATCTTTTCTATCTGGGAGTTTAAATATGTTGGATCTAATTACAAGCAAAGGCAGGATACAAAGACTGAGGATAAAAGCAATTTAGAGAAGGTGTTTTCTTCTGTAAATGTCAAACCCCAGGAAAGTATAAGAAACATAGTATGAAGTGAGGCCTTTGCTAAGGCATTAAATCAAACATATAACCAAGGATCACATGAGAGATGGAACAGATTGAGGTGGTAAGCATTCATGTTTATTATTTTGAAAATAAGCAGGAGACTGGGGTGTTTGTGTATTTGTGTGTGTGTGCATGTGTGTGTGTGAGTGTGTGTTAGAGAACAATATAAGAGCCTTTCAAACCCTTATCATCCAAACTATAACTTCAAACTTTAAAGATTTATTTATTTATTTATTTATTTGAGAGAATGAGAGAGAGAGCACATGAGAGGGGGGAGGGTCAGAGGCAGAAGCAGGCTCCCTGCCGAGCAGGGAGCCCGATGCGGGACTCCATCCAGGGACTCCAGGATCATGACCTGAGCCGAAGGCAGTCGCTTAACGAACTGAGCCACCCAGGCACCCTAACTTCAAACTTTAAGTAAGACTTCTTACCTGCCTTATTTCTTTTCCTTGCCCCGAAGTCTCTGACTGGAGGACATAGGAGAAAAAGTAGAAAAAGAAGAAAAAAAAAACCAGACTAGATCCATCTTTTCCAATCCCAGGCTTCTAAGCGTAGTTAAGGGTGAAAAAGCGGTTGGAACTTGTTTTACATTATCTTAAATTCTTTCATGCCTAAAAAAGAGACGTTGTTAATTCCGTAAAGTGAAAATAAATGTTATTTGGTTTGGTAGAGATGGCATTAAGGAGAGGAAAAATGAAATAACTACTGTTACAGGAGAAATAAAGCTATGCCATGATATCATCTCACTGTATCCAGCTCATTCAATAAGATGCTTACAGGTACAATGTCTGGCTTTAATGAAAAATGTTGGTTAAATAATGGAAAGAGATTCTTCAAATCAAAGCAGGGTTTTATTTATGTAGGCACAATTTGAGGCTGTTTATCATGTCTACAGAACGATTTATCAGATAAACACTAATACCTAATAAAATCTGATGTTAGAGACAGTTTATATTAGAATAAACGAGGTAACAAATTTCGAATGTTGACACAAAATTTTCAGGTGAATTTCACCAATTTGAGCTTGTTATTTTCTTCTCCTCTTCCTTTGCTTTCTCTTTTTCTGGATCTCCTGCATCTTGTTGCTCTTTTTCCTTCTCCTGCTTTTTCTGATTTTCTGGGGAAAAAAGACCTAAGTTCTGAATCTGTGTTTGAAGGCAACTTGGTTACTTTAGGGACATGTTCAAAGGCCTAGTCATCAGCACCAGTTACAGTTTATATGAGAGGCCTCAGAGACCAAAACATCTTAGAAGCTAATTTGGAATTTTTTTTTCTCATGTCACAGTTTTATATCATCTAATTTTATATTATATTTTGAGGGAATTTTTTTTTTTTTTTTTTTTACGGTAAGATTTTGAACAAAATTCATTGTGTCTGCCAGACTCCAGGGCTTTTTTTTTTTTTTTTTTTAAGTTTCTATCCCTGAAAGAACATAGAGTAGTTAGGGTTATCATGTATACAAATAAACCGAATAATGTCATTGTTTTAAAAATATATATATTTGTTAGCATATCTTTTTTTAAAATTTTTATTTATTCATGAGAGACACAGAGAGAGAGAGAGAGAGAGAGAGAGAGGCAGAGGGAGAAGCAGGCTCCCAAGGAGCAGGGAGCCCGATGTGGGACTTGATCCCAGGACCCTGGGATCATGACCTGAGCCGAAAGCAGACGCTTAACCATCTGAGCCACCTAGGTGCCCTGTTAGCATATTTTTGCACTTAATACCAAATTCACATTCATTACCCCATCCTAGAAGCCCAGTGTGACCTAGCCTCCTCCTGGCTCGCCAGCCTCATCAGACCTGCCTGTATACCTTCCTTGGTAACTGGGCTACATGTATAGATACTGGGCACCTCGAAAGGCTCTAGGAGACATCAATATGCAAATCCTACTCTCTTTTTCATTATTATTATTTTTAAAGATTTTATTTATTTATTTGAGAGAGAGAGAATGAGAGAGAGCACATGAGAGAGGGGAGGGTCAGAGGGAGAAGCAGACTCCCTGCTGAGCAGGAAGCCCGATGCGGGACTCGATCCAGGGACTCCAAGATCATGACCTGAGCCGAAGGCAGTCGCTTAACCAACTGAGCCACCCAGGCGCCCTACTCTTGCCTTGGAGATTTTATGCATGTTGTTCCATCTGTTTGGAACATTTTTTTCCCCACACTGTTTACATTTGCTCTAGGAATACTGTTCTTGGCATTCATGGAATGTGGCACAATTTGTAATTATGGGTACTGTGTATTTGCTTACAGGTCTATCTCATTACATAAGATCAAACTTGTTTAATCACACAGAGAAAAAAATGGATCCACTATCTGTGAAGATTTATATATTTACATATATATTTATATATTTGTACAGGCACCAGAATTCTAGCGTGTGTGTTTGTGTGTGTGTGTGTACATTTACCTTCTGAAACATAAACAGAAATAGGCTTACAAAAGGATAATCAAAAATGTATGCAAACCAAAGTTCTAATACTTTCTTCTATCCCAATAAATTGTGTTATCCTCTGGGCAAACTCTTCCCAATTAAGAGGAGTCTGCCCTCATTGCAAGCAGACTCATTTCTGCTTACTTATTACTGTATTCTCAGTGCCTCTGTTTTACATAAAGAACTCAGTAAGTGATTGTTGAATACATGCATGAATAAATAAATCAATGACTCTTTATGCCAAAGCATAGCAATAAGAAGGGAGAAAAAAGGTGAGATACTATAAAACTTCTAAAATTAAGATAAATGTTTGTTAGTTTTAATATTTCTATCAGTTCATTTTGTGATGTTTTAGTTAGATTTCCATCTTTGGTCTATAAACAGCAGATGTCAGGGGTAGAATGCTAGTCTTGTGAGAAAGTAAATATTCACTTCACAAAAGCCCTTGGAGTTAAAAGGAAATGCTTGTTTTAGAAGTTGGTTTCCTCATCAAACAAATCATTGAGGGGCAATGGAAAAAAACAAACAAACACAGAGGCCAGGTTAATTCAAACAAAATCCATTAAGTAAAATGTGTTTGATTGATAAGCTTTATTTTTTTTTTTGTCTCTTAAGTATTTTATTTTATTTAGTTTTTTTATTTTATGATGTTATGTTAATCACCTACATTACATCATTAGTTTTTGATGTAGTGTTCCATGGTTCATTGTTTGCGATAAACTTTATTTTTAAAGCATTATTGAAATCACAGGAAAATGGAGTGGAAAGTATAGAGTTCCCATATACGCCCTGTCCTCATACAAGCACAACACTCCCAGTACTAACATCTCTCACTACAGTGGTGCATTTGTTACAATCCATGAACCTACACTGACACACCGTTATCACTCAAAGCCCATAGTTTACATTAAGGTTCACTCATGATGTTGTACATCCCAAGGATTAGATAAATGTATGATATGTAATCAGAATTATAGTAACAGAAGAGTTTCACTGCCCTAAAAATTCTCTGTACTCCAATAATTCATCCCTCTCTCCCTGCTAACCCTTAGTAACTTATCTTTTTACTGTCTCCAAAATTTGGTCTTTTACAGAATGTTATTAGTTGGAATCATACAGTATGGCTTATTTTACTCAGTAATATGCGTTTAAGTTTCCTCCATGTCTTTTTATGACTTGGAAGCTCATTTCTTTTTAGTTCTGAATTATATTCCACTGTATTCCATTGCCTGAACAAACCACAGTTTATTTATCTATCTGTCTGTGAAGTGCATTGTAGTTACTTCCAACTGTGGGCAACTATAAATAAAACTCCTATAAACATCCACGTGCAGGTTTTTGTGTGGACCTAAGTGTTCCATTTTGAGTAAATACCAAGGAGTGTGACTGTTGCATTTTGTGGTGAGAATATATTTAGTTTCAAGAAGCCACCAAACTGTCTTCCAAAGTAGCTGTACCATTTTGCAGTCCCACTAGCGATGAATGAGAGTTCCTGTTGCTTCTCATCTTTGTCAGCATTTGGTGTTGTTAGTGTTTTGGATTTTGTGATATCTCACTTTTGTTTTAACTTGCAATGCAAGAATGACATATGACATTAAAACGTGTTTTCATATACTTACTTGCCATCTGTATATCTTTTTCAGTGAGAAATCCTTAAAATCTTTTCTCGTTTTTCAAAATCAAATTGTTCATTTTGTTATTGTTGAGGCTTAAGTGTTCTTTGTGTATTTTTTTTTTTTTTAAAGATTTTATTTATTTATTTATTTGACAGAGACAGCGAGAGAGGGAACACAAGCAGCAAGGCAGAGGGAGAGGGAGAAGCAGGCTTCCCACTGAGCAGGGAGCCCGATGCGGGGCTCGATCCCAGGACCCTGGGATCATGACCTGAGCCAAAGGCAGACGCTTAACGACTGAGCCACCCAGGCGCCACCTCTTTGTGTATTTTGGGTAACAGTACTTTATCAGATGTGTCTCTTACAAATATTATCTTCCAGTCCGAGGCTTGCTTTGTCATTCTGTTGACATTATTTTTTGAAGAACGTGAGTTTTTAATTTCACTGAAGTCCAGCTTCTCAACTGTTCCTGTCATGAATTGTGCCATTATTGTGATCTAAAAAGTCATCACTATGCCCAGTATCCTCTAGGTTTTCTCCTGTGTTATCGTCTAGGAATTTTATAGGAGTTTTGTGTTTTACATCTAGGTCTAGGGCCCATTCTGAGTCAATTTTTGTAAAGGGTGTAAAGTCCATGTCCAGATTCATTATTTTGTATATAGGTGTCCAGCTGTTGTAGCACCATTTGTTGAAAAAACTGTCTTTGTTCCACTGTATTTTCTTTGCTCTTTTGTCAGAGATTGGTTGGTTATATTTATGTGAGTCTCTTTTGGGGCTCTCTATTCTGTTCAGTGATTTTTCTATCCTTCTGTCAATGCCATATTGTCCTGATTACTGTAGCTTTGAAGTCTTGAAGTCAGGTAGTGTCAGTTTTCTGACTTTGTTCTTGTCCTTAAATACTGAACTGGCTATTCCACATCTTTTGCCTCTCCTACAAACTTTAGGATCAGTTTGTTGATATCTACAAAATAACTTTCTAGGATTTTTTTTTTTAAGATTTTATTTATTTATTTGACAGAGAGAGACACAGTGAGAGAGGGAACACAAGCAGGGGGAGTGGGAGATGGAGAAGCAGGCTTCCCACGGAGCAGGGAGCCCGATGTGGGGCTCGATCCCAGGACCCTGGGATCATGACCTGAGCCAAAGGCAGCTGCTTAACGACTGAGCCACCCAGGCACCCCTCTTTCTAGGATTTTTATTTGGATTTCATTGAATGTATAGGTTATGGTGGGAAGAACTGACATTCTGACAATGTTGAGTTATCCTATCTGTGAACATGAAATGTCTGTCCATTATTTAGTTCTTTGACTTTGTTCATCAGTGTTTTTTAGTTTTCCTTGTATAGATCTTGTACATAATTTGTTAGATTTCTATCTAAATATTTAATTTTGGTGTGCTAATACAAATGGCATTTCATTTTCAAATTTTAGTCATTCATTGCTGTTGTAGTTCCAGGCCTTTTTTTTTTTTTTCTTAATTCTTTCAGATATTTTTGCATAAATAATTTTTGTCATCTGTGAATCAAGACAGTTGTATTTCTTCCTCTCTGATTTGTACACATTTTATTTCCTTTTCTTGTCATATTATATTAGCTTGAGCTTCCAGTACAATGTTGAAAAAGTGTGGTAAGAACATGGGTCTTGCTTTGTTTCTGATCTAAGTGGGAAAGCTTTTATTTTCTCACCACTAGGTCTGACATTAGCTGTAGGTTTTCTGTAGATGTTCTTTATCAGATTGAGGAAGTTCCCCCTCTACTCCTAGCTTACTGAGATAGTTTACTTGGACTTTGTCAAATGCTTTTCTACATCTATTGATATGATCATGTGATTTTTCTCCTTTAGCCTATTGATGTGACAGATTACATTAACAGATTTTCAAATGTTGAACCAGCTTTGCATACCTGAGAAAAATCCCACTTGGTTGTGCATGTATAATTCTTTTTTTTTTTTTTTTTAAGACTTTATTTATTTATTTGAGACAGAGAGAATGAGAGAGAGAGAGCACATGAGAGGGGGGAGGGTCAGAGGGAAAAGCAGACTCCCTGCTGAGCAGGGAGCCCGATGCGGGACTCGATCCCGGGACTCCAGGATCATGACCTGAGCTGAAGGCAGTCGCTTAACCAACTGAGCCACCCGGGCACCCACATAATTCTTATTAAACATGTTGAATTTGTTTTGCTAATATTTTCTTGAGCATTTTTATACCGGTATTCATGACAGCTATTGTGTAATGTCTTTGCCTAGTTTTGATATTAGATTAATGCTGGCCTCATGGAATAAGTTAGAAAGTATTCCCTCTGCCTCTACCTTCTGGAAGAGATTGTAGAAGTGGTATAACTTCTTCCTTAAATGCTTGGTAGAATTCACCAGTGAACCCATGGGCCAGATGGTTTCTCCTTTGGAAAATAATTTTTTATTTGATTTCTTTAATAAGCATGGCCTTCAAAGTGTTTATTTGTTTTTGTGTGGATTTTGGCAGATTGGGTCTTCAAGGAATTGATCCATTTCATCTAGGTTACAAGTATGTGGGCATAGAGTTTTCATAGTATTCCTTTATTATCCTTTCAATATCCATGAGATCTGTGGTGATGTCCCCTCTTTCATTTCTGGTATTAGTAATTTGGGTCTTTTCCCTTTTTTTTCTTAGCCTGGCTAGAAGCTTATTGATATTATCGATCTTTTCAAAGAATTGGTTTTCGGCTTTGTTGATTTCCTGTTTTCAGTTGCATTGATTGCTGCTGTAATTTTTACTACTATCTTTTTTCTGCTCACTTTGGATTTGATTTGTTCAGTTTCAGTTTTCTAAAATGAAAGCTCACGGGCGCCTGGGTGGTACAGTTGGTTAAGCACTCAACTTTCTTTCTTTCAGCTCAAGTAGTGATCTCAGGGTTGTGAGATCCAGCCCACCATTGGGCTCTGAGCTCAGCTTAAGACTCTCTCTCCTTCTGCCCCTCCTCCCTTTCTAAAATAAGTAAATAAATCTTAAAAAAATAAAATGAAAGCTTGGACTATTAATTTTAGATTGCATTACTTATTTAGTGAACTGATTGCTTTATTTGGGAGAATGAAATAAATTTAAGCATGAGCAATATCTTCCCAAGAAATTTCTAAGGAAAGCAAATTATATATGCATGTCTTTTAGAAACAATAGCTTACATTTTCATGCATACTCTTAAGTCACTTGCAAACATTTCAGCTCATTTGATCAGTTTGATTCAAAACAATGTGGATAAGATGACATTATCTTTTGCTCTTATCTCTGAGTCTTAATATCTCTGTTTACTCCAAATATGTAAAAGATAAAATAACCAAATAAAAGATTATGTTTGACTTACTCTGAGGTAAGCATAGTAGAGTATTTCATTTGAATTTCATCTGACTGCTCTTTTATTAGCTATTGAGAAGATCATAGAGAAGATTTTAGATCTCATTAAATACTGCTTAACTTTGATGACATACATCCTTCCAACCAACTTCTGCTGCCAACTACAGTCTAGGCTACTAGCCTAGTTATGCAGATTAAAAGAGAGCAGAGCTAACATGAAAGGAAAACACCTTTGATTATTTTACTTATTAAGCTGTTTGGAGTTTTGTACAAAGTAGAGAATGCAAATACTTGCCAATTTGTGTTGAGATGATTGCAAGTGATGAATACACATGCATATGTGTGCACGCACACACACACACACACACACCCCATTTAATTAATAGGTTTGAAAAATTATTTTAAATTTTAGACTCAAATTTGCATTTCAACATCTCTAATTGTTTTACTGGCTTGGGGTTTGCTATAGATATTTTGACACTACAATCTTTCCTCTTGCATTTCATTCAAAATACACATTTCAGTTAAAGTTATAAAACAGGTTAAACATATAGACAACATTATTGTGTCATATTATTTAAAATGTCTTTGTATCTATCAGCATTCAACCAAAGAAGCAGGACTAACAGAACTATCTCTAGCTCTAGCTCTAGCTCTATTTATCTTTATCTATCTATCATCTATCTATCATCTATCATCATCTATCATCTATCTATCATCTATCTATCTAGCTAGCTATCTATCATCTATCTATCAATCTAGCTATCATCCATCTATCTAGCTAGCTATCTATCATCTATCATCATCTATCTATCATCATCTATCATCTATCTATCATCTATCTAGCTAGCTAGCTATCTATCATCTATCTATCAATCTATCTATCATCTATCTATCATCATCTATCATCTATCTATCATCTATCTATCTAGCTAGCTATCTATCATCTATCTATCAATCTAGCTATCATCTATCTATCATCATCTATCATCATCTATCTATCATCTATCTATCTTTCTATCATCTTTCATCTATCATCTACCCATTTAAAGGGACTTGATAAAGGGAAATGACTCACTCAACTGTGGAAGCCACTGAACCTGCCTCTGAAAGACTGTTGTCTCCTTGTCCAATTGTGGAGCTTAAAGCTCTCAGGATAGATAATTAGGAAGGGAAGATCAGTAGGGGGCAATTCAGCAACAGATGCTTGAAGCACACCAGAATGAACTGGAACCTTTATCTATCCTTGTTGCTTCTGACCTTGGTGATAAGGATACCCTGCAGAAGCCATAGAGCTAAACACACACAAGGGGCTAGGGATCAGAGAAGCCAAAGGTCTAGCTAAAGCAGTTGCAGGCCCAGCTGTTGTTTCACACACAAGACATCAGCAACCACGTGCATGCAGTAGAAAATAGCTGTGACTGCCCTCCAACTTTTCTTTCTTTGGGGGGGTGGAGAATGTGCCTATTGAGGCAAAAAAAAAAAAAAAAAGATTTTATATATTTAAGAGAGAGAGAGACACAAGCAAGGGGAGGGGCAGAGAGGGAGACAAGCCAACTCCCCACTGAGCGCGGAGCTTGACAAGGGGGCTTGATCCCAGGACCCTAGGATCATAACCTGAGCCAAAGTCAGATGCTTAACCAACTGAGACACCCAGGCTCCCCCCTTCCCTTCCACTTTTAAAATCTTCCACAATTTGACCTTGTGACCCTTGTGGCTCACCCCAAAATAGAAACATATGAGAGAGAGAGAGAGTAGCCAGAAATATTTAGTACAAATTACCACATCCTATCAAATTACAACATTACAAAGCCATTTTACACTATTTAATACTTGTTTTGGAAAATGGTCAACTATTGGTACCACTTTCTATATATCGTGTGTGTCGAAAAAAATGGTACTGATTTTTATTGAATATACATATAAGGTGAAGTAGAAATATACAGAAACAGAAATCTTCGTATAATGTTTGCCTCCTTTCTTATCTTAGATTTTCTTTTCCATTTTGTTTTATCCTAAAACCACACACTTTTTGAGAAAATCTTTTCCTCAACTTTTTATTTTGAAGATTTCAAACTGCAGAATAGTAGAAAGAAGAGTAGAAAGAACACAAGTATTCCTTATACCTAAATTCATACTTGGCATGCTTACTTTATCATGTTCTCTTAATTGTCCACCTCTCACTACATACACACACACACACATTTCTTCTTGTGCTTAAGTTGAGACATGAATTTGTATACATGATACTTCACCTCTAAATACTTCAACATTTGTCTCATAAGAGGAAAGGGCATTCTCTTATAACTGTATTGTCTTGTCTATTATCTATCTGTCATCTATCTAACCTATATAATATACATAATCTTATAAGTATATAATTATCACCCATTTGAAACTGAACATTATTTAATATTGTTTCTTTATATATAACCCATGTTAAATATCCTCAAATTGTTCCTAAATGTCCTTTATAGCTTTATTTTACCTAATTTTTCCTGATCTAACATCCTATTAAGGATCATGTATCACATTTAATCATTATGTGACTTTGATTTTCCTTAATGTAGGACTTTTCTCCTGCTTCTTCCTTTTTTTTCTTTTTTGTTCTATCATGCAAATTTTTAAAAGTTAAGGGCAATTTTTAAAAAGATCCCTCAATTTAGATTTGTGTGATATTTGAATTTTGGGGGAAAGTATATTATAATGAGGCATTTTTGTATGGTATCAGACTTTAGACAAATGTAGGTTTTTTATTGATGAGTGAGGGCATGGAAGTCCCATATAATACATTTCTTGGAAAGTGTCTGTCTTTGTCCTCTGGCTCTATTCTATTTTTCCCTCAACTACCAGGTTTGCACGGGACAACAATAACTAAATATTTTCCATTTCTAGCTATATTTAAAAAGGTAATTATAGCTATATTTCTATATGATTTTCAGCGTTTTCATTGGTGATGTCATTGTTAAGGGGCTGACTTTTCTCCCATGTCTTATATCCTGTAACATTTACTTTGCATTTGGAAGTAGATTCTGAACAAAATTATATTTAGGCTTGTATTTAGATTTTTTGGCCATTATAAGTAAAATGTGAGCAATCAAACCCATCAATTCTCCTTTACAGATAGGGCAACTAAATTGTAAGAAGATTAAATAATGTGTCAAGAGAAACATATTAAGTAAAATGTTTAGCATCATCTTTCATAATAAGGATTTTTATTTATGTTTTAAGATTTTCTAATTTTTGTCTCAAAGAGAAATGTGGGTGTTAAAGTTTATAGAATATAAATTAATGTGAGAGTACATAAGTGAAATCAAGTCAAAGTTAAGCAATATATTTGTTTTACCCTTGCTATAGCATCTATTATGAGAGCCTGGAAGCAGAAAGGAAGAAGTGGTGCTTTTAAAAGATCAAATTAATAATGCATTATATAATAATATTTGTTAGGTATATGTTGATTTTTAAGACATTTTAAAAGATTCTAAATTCATAATACACTTTTGTACCAATGAACATAGAAAAAAGAAATTTGGAGAGATGGTAAATGTTTTGCCTTTAAGAAAATATCTATTTGCAAAGTCTGCGTGACCTTTTCTATATTAATTTGTAAAGGGTCAGGTATTTTGCTTTATTTTGATTTAAAACTATTTATTTTTATACAGGTAACATATGAACATCCATGAAAATCTCCAGGGTACAAAAATGGTATTTTTTTAAAACCCCGTTTGCCAGCCATCTCTTTCTCCCCAGAAGTAACCATTTCTGTTTCTTACATATCCTTCCAGAGATAATTAAGCTTTTACAATCACATATATTTAACTGATAAACCTAGGAAAGCCTATACGATGGATTGAAATACTGGAATACCTCTCACCACACTGGCTTGAAAACAGTGCATGCCTTCAGCTTCTCCAATAGCTCCCCCACCTTCACCTCTTTGGTCTTCCAAGCCCTGGTACACCCCCATTTCCTATTAGAACAGGAAATGAAGCATTTATGTCTGGCATGGAAAGAAACCCAGGATCCTTCTCTGGTGAGCTGATGGTACCCATCTTGATTGGTCACCTATGTCCTGTCTCTACATCCCCTAAGCTTTATCTAATATCAGCTGAAGTTGATAGCCATTTCTGTGAAATCTTCAATTCACTTCAAGCTAATACCATTTTGCTTTATTGCTTCTGTATTTCTTCTGTTTTGATCAATCTTATGATTATGAAATGGGTTATATTTATAAAACATTTAGAAGACGATTTGGTATATAGTAAGTACTATGTGTTTGTTTAAAAATAATTTCAGGGGCTCCTGGGTGGCTCAGGTGGTTGAGTTTGACTCTTGATTTTGGCTCAGGTTATGATTTCAGGGTCATGGGATCAAACCCTGCTTCAGGCTCTGTGCTCAATGCAGAGTCTACTTCAGATTCTCCCTCCCACTCACTCTCTCTTTCTCTCAAAAAAGTGAATAATTAAATCTTTAAAAAAATAATTGCAAACACTGAAATTCTTTTATTAATTTAGTACTTTTGTTGCAGAATAAAATCTTGTCAACTTTGAACAATTTTGAGTCATCTTATCTACTAACTTTCTTCGTTCATCTCTTTGGTTTTAATAATTGGAAACTTTTAACAGCAGGCTCTTATATAAAGACTTGGAAGGAATGCTCGTTTATTAGGTGACATTGATTAAATGAAGATACAACACAAGCCAACTAAACATTCATGTAATATTCATCTCCTCCACCCAATATAGGATACATCTGTGGTCCAGACATTCTCTTCAGGCTGATATGACAGGCCATGGATATGATTAGTAACTCCTCTCTATAGGTTAAATAACATTTGGCTCCTTTTCTTTTGTTCATTTGTTTATTTTTTTTTTATTAGAGAATTGATGGGGCACAAACTTAGATTTCAAAGTGTGATCTAAGCAGCCAAAAGGTGCACCACACAGTCCAAAACTTGACCTTCTTACTGTACTCTATGCTTATGGCTTGTTTACTGGAGACAAACATAGTTCTAAATAATAAGGCTATTATATCCTCAGCTGGTTTTTCCTAGGACTCAATCAGAATGACAAATGTTTGTGCATATGCGTGTGTGTGTGTGTGTGTGTGTGTGTGAGACTGCATATGTAGATGTGGGTTGTTAGCATCTGAATCACTATATCTAAGTGTGCAAAGTTGTCTGTGATTTCTGACATATTTTATTTATTTATTTTTTAAAAGATTTATTTTATTTATTTTAGAGAGAGAAAGAGAGCTAGAGCAAGTGGAGGGCAGGACAGAGGAAGAGGGAGAGAGTCCTCAAATAGACTCCCTGCTGAGTGAAGAGCCTGATGCAGGGCTCCATTCTCATGACCCTGAGATTATGACCTGAGCCAAAACCAAGAGTTGGACATTTAACCAACTGAGCCACCCAGGCACCCCCTGACATATTTTAAACAAACACTAACAAACTAAATATAGGTTTGTTTTTTTTTTTTTTTTTTCATTCATTTCTTCCAGGTAATGTGGCAGATATGGTTCCAGGCACTCTTCTGAGATCTTTATAAATAATAACTCCATATATTTTTCATTACAATCCTTTAAGGTACACTATTATCATCTCCATTTTACATCTGATGAAACAAGCACAGAGAGGTTAAGTATATTTCCTCAAATTAAGCAGCTGGTAAGACATTACAGCTAGGCCTTGATTCCTTGCAGCTTACTCCATAGTTTGCCTTCTTTGATTAAAAAAAAAAAAAAAAAAGTAGAAGAAGAATACGAGCTTATCACAGGGCTACACCACCCTCCTCTTCCTGCCTCCACCCCTCCACCAATACATTTACAGTCTCCCTTACAGCTAATTGGGACCATAGGGCCAAATTTTGGCCAATGGAATGGGAGAAAAAGTGATATGTATACATCAATAAAGTTTCAGTTAAGGAAGATGAATGAGCTCTAAAGATCTGCTGTACAACATTGTACCAATAGACAACAATAATGTATTGCACACTTAAAAATTTAAGAGGGTAGACATCATGTTAAGTGTTCTTACCACAATAAAATAAAATAGTGCTATTTCTGGGTCCCACCTTCCATTAGAAGGAGTGCACCCTTGTCTTGATTTGCCTGGTCCTTTCTTCTTCTGGAATTGATGGTGGGAGTTGAAACATTTATTATGGATGATAAAATGGATGCCACATGTTGAACAAGAAAAAGCCACAATATATAAATAATCTAGGACCTTTATGTTTGTCTATTGCTTACCTAGGCTTTAAAAATAGGAGTCATAAAATTTGGTCAAGTTTAAGATGGTCTTTTATGAAGCTGAGCTTAGGCCCTCAATAATGAAAAGGTAATCACAAGAGTTTCTGCAGGAACAACACATACTCTAGTAATCATTTTACCATATCCTAGGCATGCAAGTTATAACATCAGGTTTATCTGGCTTGCTTTGCAATTCTGCTTCCCATATTTAAAAGATTTGAACAATCTTAGGAACAATCCTACCAAATGAGCACTGTGTGTAGGTAATCTTTGCTTGGCTTTTGCAGCTTTGATCATAAATCTTTTCTTTTCTTTTTTTTTTTTTAAAGATTTTATTTATTTATTTGACAGAGAGAGACAGCGAGAGAGGGAACACAAGCAGAGGGAGTGGGAGAGGGAGAAGCAGGCTTCCCGCAGAGCAGGGAGCCTGATGTGGGGCTCGATCCCAGGACCCTGGGACCATGACCTGAGCTGAAGGCAGCCGCATAACTGACTGAGCCACCCAGGCGCCCCGATCATAAATCTTTTCAAATACATTGCTACACATCGTTGAAAATTACTCTTTTTTTAATAATTTTTGTTTATTTATTTGAGAGAGAGAGAGTGTGTGAATGAATGAGAGAGAGAGAGAGAAGGAGCAGGAGGAGGGGCAGAGGGAGAGGGAGAAGCAGACTCCCCACTGAGCAGGGAACCCAATGTGGGGCTCCATCTTGTGACTCCGGGGTCATGACCTGAGTCAAAGGCAAACACTTAACCAACTGAGCCACCCAGGTGCCCCTGTTGAAAATTATTCCAAGTTATATGTTTAAAAGCTTACGAAGAGTTCATACTCTACTCTTGGTCCTTCTAAATTACTTAGAGAGTTTGTATACTAATTTAAACTTGTATCTTCTCATGTTGAATCACTTTCTTAGAATGAAAAAGAATGATTTGGTTCTCAGTGCTTCTTCCATCTCCACTTTTAGCAGAAATTCCTCTGAAGATGCTGGTCTCTGAATGACATCTATCTAAATTTTCTAAACAATGACACAGACTTTTCTGCTCTCCCTTGTGTTTTTATACCATGTTCATTATTTTAGTTTGGACCTGGATGGGTATCTCTGCTCCACTATCATACCTAGAAGTGTTTTATTTTTGGGAGGGGGAGGTTTGGGGGGCAGCAAAGCAAGGTTTATTGAGCGATAGCAATGTGATAGTATAAAGCTCCAGAGGAGAGAGGGGACCTGAGAAGTTTGCCTACCCAGAAGTGTTATAATCATACTTACTAACACAATTTTATTTCATTTTTAATTGTTATTTTAAAGATAAACTCATGGGGCGCCTGGGGCACTCAGTCGGTTAAGTGCCTGCCTTCAACTCAGGTAATAATCCTCGAGTGCCAGGATGGAGCCTGCTTAGCAGAGAGTCTGCTTCTCCCTCTACCACTCCCTCTGCTCATGCTCTCTCTCTCTTTCAAATAAATAAAGTCTTTAAAAAAAATAAAGATGCACTCATTCTAAGAACAAGTAGAGCCTCATACTGATAGCAAATGTAGGCAAGAGAAAGATTTAATTATGTTTAAATATAACATTTTACTATTCAAGAACAGGTATAATATAGCATGCAAAAGCATAAGCAAGACAAGAGTCTATTAAATTTCATTTAATTTGTAGTAAAGGAATGAATGTTTGGATCCCAGTGACTGTTCAGTTTTAATTAACCTCAAATTTCATAAAATTGATGTCCTAGGTTTAATATCCTGAAATAAGTAAATGTGTTTCTATACTCTTGTATCTGTAAATTTAAAGAGAAAAATAATTTTTTTCACATCCAGGAAAAATGCTCAAAATATTCAAATTTGAAAATTATGCCTTTAATATCACAAGGTTTAATGGTTTTAATGTCATTTTAATGACAATAATTATCCTTATTGACTTCAATGCAATGTCACATACAATTATCTTCCAATTATAAATTTGATGACCTCTGTCTGAATTTTCCTATCCAAAGTTCTATAATTATAATCAAACTGCTCTATTATAATTGAGGAACCCTCTGTTAGCACTTTAAAGAAGAATTTTGAAAGCTGCTCCACAGGAAGTATCATCATTCCAGTAAAGTAATTGACATCAACAAACCTGCTGCTAATATTATTTTATTCAGGTTTTCATTCTAATGTATATAATTTTGTACTTACCTGTTTAAAGTGCCATTTCTCCTTTTTATGATTTATTTATCATCAATGCTTTTGGTCCCAATTTTTCAGTTTAGATGAGCCTTGTCTAATAATGTTTTCCATTCCTTTCTCCAGAACTCACACTAGGAAATGAATAAAATTACTTTTGCCCTCTTAACTTTCTTAAATTTTATTATAGTGTAGAATTTTCAAATTTGGATAAAATTTAAATTGTATAACAAAATTCTATATAAAGTGCAAAATTTATCTGAACTAGTATATTTTTTTTCTGAAATTCTCTCTTAATTTATGATCAGAATATATTCCATGCTGCCATACCAATTCTCACTTTTTAAAGAGCATTGAATTTTTTTTTTTTATATCTCCCTGACTGTAGTATATGTTAATATAAATGAAGTTTGTCATACAATTCTGGAAGAAATATAAATTGCCTCAGTAATTGTGAAAATTATTTGATAGAATCTATTAAAAATGTATATACTTTTGACCAAGCAATCACTATATAACTAATCTAACCTACATAAATAAATAGAAGTATGAATACACACACTTGTATGCACACACACATACATGGTTTATTTTGCAGCACTGTTACAAATTTATTAAAAATCAATAGAAAATGTATTAATAGTAAATTATAGAATATTATACAGCTATAAAAAGGATTAAGTTGAATGTATTAACTGTAAAAATTTTTCATGTCACTATATATAGTTTGATCCTATTTTTGTTAAAATGCAAATAATCCAGTCAAGAAATGGATAGAAGACATGAATAGACATTTCTCCAAAAAAACATACAAATGGCCAACAGACATGTGAAAAATGCTTCACATCACTCATCATCAAGGAAATACAAATCAAAACCTCAATGAGATACCACCTTACACCAGTCAGAATGGCTAAAATTATACACATCAGGAAATGACAAATGTTGGTGAGGATGTGGAGAAAGGGGAACCCTCTTACACTGTTGGTGGGAATGAAAGCCACTCTGGAAAACAGTATGGAAGTTCCTCAAGAAGTTAAAAATAGAGTTACCCTATGACCCAGCAATTGTACTACTAGGTACAATTGTACTATCTAGGTACCCCAAGATACAGATGTAGTGAAAGAAGGGGTACCTGCACCCCAATGTTCATAGCAGCAATGCCCACAATAGCCAAACTGTGGAAGGAGCCAAGATGTCCTTCAACAGACAAATGGATAAAGAAGATGTGGTTCATATACACAATGGAATATTACTCAGCCATCAGAAAGGATGAATACCCACCATTTACATCAATGTGGATAGAACTGGAGGATATTATGCTAAGTGAAATAAGTCAATCAGAGAAAGACAATTATCATATAGTTTCACTCATATGTGGAATATAAGAAATAGTGCAGAGGTCACAGGGGAAGGGAGGGAAAACTGAATGGGAAGCAATCATAAAGGGAGACAAACCATGAGAGACTCTTGACTCTGGGAAACAAACTAAATGTCTCTGAAGGGGAGGTGGGTGGGAGTAGATGGGGTAATTGGGTAATGGGCATTAAGGAGGGCACATGATGTGTTGAGCGCTGGGTGTTATATGCAACTGATGATTCATTGAACACTGCATCAGAAACTAATGTTGACTAGTTGAATTTAAATAGGAAATCTCCTCTTTGTTAAAAAAATACAAATTTAAAAAGCCCAATATATGTGTTATATGTATATTTTACTTTTGTATATACATAGAAAAAGTAGAAAATTATGCATCAAATTATTAACACTAATTACCTTAGGGGTAGGGAATTGAAGAGGAGGAGAAAAAGACTACCTTTTTATATACTTTGGTTTAATTTGAATACAAAAATCTTATTTTACTTTGAATTTGAAGACAACATAGAACACAATGACCGGTGTTGCAGTTTGAGGGATTAACGTGTTTAAATGCTCAGAAGCATGTGTTAGAAAAGCAGTGTTAATAAATAATAAAAATTAATTGATAAAATTTATTTCAAATGACTTCTTATTTTAGTTTTTTCATTTCTTAAATAGTAGAAAGCTAGAAACTTTAAACCTGTTACTTCATTCTAGGTAATATTTGTCATGGAATAAGCCATTTTATGGGGCTTAATATAGAGAAAAATATTTTTAATATATAAAATTGTCTAAATGGATGCTTTCTGGGAATTAGTTAAAGAAGCATCTAATCCATCTATAAATCCATCTATAAGTCGGTGTGCTTAAAAACATGATGAACATAAAAATAGTTAATCCAAAGTGACAGATACTAATGGATATTTAGTAGATTAACAGCTAGCACTGTGTCTTGCTAGATCTATGCTATTTATTTTGATCCTGGGCTGGAAAGGATTCACAAACCACAGTGATGTCTCTAAACACATTTAATTCAAATGGACAGAAACACATGATTATATATCCGAGCCGACTATTGAACTCACAAGTTTCACCTTTCAACCGCTCTACTGCCTCAAGTTGTGGAGATATAAAACGCTAGCCTTGGGACAAGTAGTGGAGCCTCACCAAACTTTGATGAACAAAGAACTTACCCAGCACTTTTTTTTTTCCCTGATGACAAAGAAAATTTTTCATTTTTATAACACAGTCTCCCCAGTTCTTAATTAATATCATGCACAGGTGGTATAAGGGATAACCACAGTAAATCACAAAAAAGATTATGACTGTCCAAAGAACTATTACTAAATATAGGCACATCATAAAACAGTATTTTAGAATGATGGGACTGTCAGGTGCCACATCTTCAATCTATATTTCTGAAGCCGGTTCTACTTCTGCAAAAGGAATTTTAGATTAAGCTATGGAGCTTACTTTATTATAATTAGGAGAAATGCTCATTCAATCTTTAAGTATGATTTAACTATTTTAGTGATTTGCTTTCCCCATATATTTTTAATTTTTTTAAATTAATTTAAGATGCAAAATAGGAAGAGCAATTTCAAGCTAATAACAGAAGTTCCTCAAAATATAATAAAATATCAAGGTGTTTCTCTTTCGCTTTTTATTTTTTTGAATATGAAACAAATCTCAGTGAATGCTGAAAAGTGTTGTTAATTATATTCTTACATTGAAAAACATGGTCATCAATCATACATATACCTGAAAGCATTTTCACACACTTATGAAAATCTTAGTATCACTTTCATAGATTAATCCAGACGTTTTTACATGGGTATTAATTCTTCTCTTATATTCCTAATCCTGTAATCATGACCTGTCCCTGCCCAGTGTCTTAGACCTGATTCAATTTGCTGTACTGCACTCCTAGAAGACAATGATGTTGACTCATTAAAACATCCTAAGATTCACACATAGATCTGATAACCTGATGATCTTTCCTCCATTTCCTTGACTTTTGCTTTGACCTTTCCCTTGAAGGCATCTTGGACCATCCCCAAACCTGAATTTTACCTTCTAAAGTGTCAATCTTTCTTTGATGTTTAGCAGCAGTTTCAGCATGGTTATATGTGCCTGCTATCGTATGTCAAAGCTGTTTGTTTGAACACAAATATAAATGACAGAATGGAGATGGCTAAAGATACACCACCTAGAAATGCTTTGTCATTTTCTCATTTTCACTGCGTGTTTATGTGGAATCACACCAATATTCAGTACCCAAGTATATAGAGACTGCTCATTTGTACTGATGACCAAAATATGAAAAGCATACTAATACATTGCACACAAAGGCTTTCTTTTCTTTTCTTTTCTTTTCTTTTCTTTTCTTTTCTTTTCTTTTCTTTTCTTTCTTTCTTTCTTTCTTTCTTTCTTTCTTTCTTTCTTTCTTTCTTTCTTTCTTTCTTTCTTTTTTTAACACACAAAGACTTTCTTAGGTAAATATTTCAGAACTAACTGATGTTATAAGAAATCTGAGTTGAGTGAAGCATTTGAAATGGAGTATGAATGTTCCTGATTAGAATATTTCACCTCAACCAAAATGTAAGAAGGCCTATTTAGATCTCACATTTTGATAACTTTCTCATCTACTACACATCCCAGAATTGTAAATGTTTTAGTGTTTTCTGGGTATCATCTAGACTGTTTTAACTGAAACATTATTTTGGTATCTTTTACCATAGTGGTGATCCGTCCTTAAATATGTGACACTAAAAACAAAACAAAAAACAAAACAAACCCTCCCAATCAGTGATGCATAGTGGAGATTGGCATTACTGTAACTTAAAATGAATTATGTTACAAGGAAAGATATATTTTGTCTTAAAACTGGTTTTATATAGGGGCACCTGGGTGGCTCAGTCGCTAAACGTCTGCCTTCGGCTCAGGTAATGATCCCAGGGTTCTGGGATTGAGCCCCGCATCGGGTTCCCTGCTCCATGGGGAGCCTGCTTCTCCCTCTTTTTTTGCCTTTCCCCCTGCTTGTGCTCTCCCTCACTAGCTCTGTCACTATCTGCCTCTATCAAATAAATAAAATCTTTAAAAAAATGGTTTTATATATTATATATAAACATTGATCTTGCACATGTGTAATGTCTTAGGATAAAGAGGAAAAAACAATTTATAACCCATCTCCAATTCCTATCTTGATATATATTTTATATTTCCTTCCTTCCTTCCTTCCTTCCTTCCTTCCTTCCTTCCTTCCTTCCTTCCTTCCTTCCTTCCTTCCTTTATTTCATTGATCTATACATCAATCTAGACATCAGATAAATAGAATAAGTAACGTATTTTTAAAATTGTAATTATACTATTGATATTTTTAACATTTTTTTAACATTTTTTAAGTTTAAAAATGGACTATGTAGTAATTTGCTAACATTTAACATTTTTTAAGTTTAAAAATGGACGGTGTATTACTTTTCTCAGGCTACCATAACAAAACATAACAGACTAGGGGGCTCAATCAGTAGAAATGTATTTTCTTATAGTCTGGAGGCTAAAGATTTAAGATGAAGATGTTGGCAGATTTGCTTTCTTCTGAGGCCTCCCTCCTTGACATGCAGATGGTCACTTTTTCATTGTGTTCTCACATGGCTCTTCCTCTGTGTGCATATCTCCCTGGCATCCCCCCTCTTTTTAGGACACTAGTCATATCAGATTAGGGCCACTTATCTTATCTTATTTAACCTTAATTGCCTCTTTAAAGGCCCTCTCCAAATACAGTCACATTCTGAAGTATAATGGGGTTAGGACTTCAACATAATGTGTCTTAGGAGGACACAAATCAGTCCATAATATATTGTAAGCATTTTCCCACATCATTAAATATTTTAAAACTGTAGAATATTCTGAAATATTGATATACAGTTGTTTAACTTACATTCTATTGTTAAACATTTATTATTTTTCTAATTTTTCATAATTGTGAAGAGTGTTATATATAACTACCTTAAAGATAAATAGTTGTGTGCATCTCAGATTGCTTACTTAGTTTCAAAATCCTACAGATAAATTTATTGGATCAAAAATTATAAATGCTATTGCTAAATTTTCAGAACTTTTCTCCCAAGTTTAATTGCCTACCAGCAACTTGTGAATTGTGTGTGTATGTGTGTGTATATGTTTGCATAATCTGACCAAAGTAATTCATTAAAAGATTATTGTTCATTAAGTGTGCAAATAATCTAATTTTAAAATGTTTTGTTTACTACTAATTGCATAATATATTTAGTATTCCTTTGAAATTTTCTCAATAACATTATTCATGTAATGTGCATGTATTTATAGCAAGATTTTCATTTTCCTTATGGTTTTTAAAAATATTTATTTAAGAGAAAGAGTGCACACAAATGAGGAGGTGGGGGGGAGGGGCTGAGGGAGAGGGAGAAACAGACTCCCTGCTGAGCAGGGAGCCCCATGGGGCCGGGGGTCTCGATCCCAGGACATTGAGATCATGACCTGAGCTGAAGGCAGACGCTTAAACAACTGAGCCACCCAGGCACCCTGTCCTTATAGTTTTAAAAAGAGTTCTCATTAGGAAAGATGTTAATATATTATTTGCCATAAAAGTATGCTAATTTACATTATTATTTCTGTTGTTATTTCCATTTTTTCTTCAAACAATAGAAAATGTGATTTGTTTTATAATGTGAACCAGATTTTAATGTTTAATGGTTGATTACATTTCCCATCTTATTAATTAAAACTTTACTGACATCATTAAACACATCTATTTCATAGTGATAAAAATCTTTATTTTATCCACTATTTTTATTTTTGAATGATGACTTTAACTCATGTTTAATTGAGAACTTCTTCAGGTCTCTACCACCACATCTTCCTAATCAGTACCTGTGCCCCACGTTCTACCTTTTCTCCTATTATTATGGGTAGATTATTAAAGCTACCACCTTATCCAGTAACTTTCGTTTTGTCCACTAGATCTCACCTCCCTTGACTTCTCCTGAAAATGCTCCTAGCAATTCTACCTTGTTGTCATGGATCTATAAATCTTCCCCATCACAGGTTCATCTCCATTAGCATACAAATATGTATTTATATCATCCATTTGAAAACAAACAACAAACCAAAACAAATGTGTCTGGATCCCACCACTCCCTTCTTTTGCTACCATGTTTCTCTTCAGTAAAACTCACTGAAAAAGTTGTCTAATCAGAGGTCTAATCGCACATCTGTTATCTGAATCACAGCTTAGATGTGCTGTCTCATCTGATACATGGTTTTTCCAGGACAAAAGTTGCCTGTATTAAGTAATAAAATGCAGACTGACCCTGATTCTCAGTTTTCATGGCTCCCACCCATTCTTTCTTCAACCCTTTCCATTCAGACTTTTGCCCTACCATTCCAGAAAAAAGTATTTTTATAGATTTCATACCTCCATCTCAATAAAATCCTCAATATTATTGAACTATAAACAGCATTTGCTGTTGATCTTGCTTCTCTTTGAAATCTATGCCTCAGTTATATCGTCAGATATCATACTGATGAAGGATAGTTGGAAGGCAGGCAGGCAGGGACAAGGGGTCCCCCACTCTAAGAAGAAACCACCCTTAAAAGGATTTTACACCATCCTGGAAGGAGACCTCAACCCTTTCCCATGTGACAAAAACCTGATTGGATGACAGGTGCAGGGAAGGTTAATCAGATTAAAATAGCCCCCCAACCAACCCATAAAAACCCCTAGACTTAGAAACTCTGGTGGCAACCCTCTCGGGTCCCCTCCTTCCTTGGGAGCTTTGTACTCTCACTTTACTATTGCTCAATAAACCTTGCTTTGCTGCCCACCACTCTGTCTGGTCTACCTCTTCATTCTTTGAAGTGGCGTGACCAAGAACTGCAGGCATCAACATGGAACAATTCCTGTAAGAATACTCTCATGCTTTCCCTCCTTATTGCCCATTCCTTCTCCAATTCCCTTTCTGGTCTCTCCAAAACTCCTCAAGCTCTAAATGTTGGTGTGTCTTGTTTCTTAGGTCTTGGATCTCTTCTATTTTACATATTTACTTCTGCAGATAATGCCAGATTTACTAACCCTTTTATGATTGTTACAGTATTTCTTTGTCTTCATTATTACACTGGCCAGGGTGTCTAGCAAAATACTGAATACTGATCAGAAGTGTCAAAATGGGCATCTTTACTTTGTGTTTTTTTCCCTTCATTTTTGTTTCCCTGAGGTTGCATCCTCTGATAAAGAATTGATACCTAAGATTTTCTCAGTCTTGGGTTTTAGGGAAACCAGATTAAGACTGACATCTTTATATGTAGGCCCTAGAAATTGTTTAACCACACCAAAGATCCCTGTTTGTTACCATCCTGAATGCCACTCTTACCTAGATGTTGATTATGGTCATCTCCTTCCTCTTGTTACTGACAGTTAATTGCTACCACTTTCTCGTTGATGGTCTGGAATTCTGCCATCTTCATTCAAATTAGAGAGTCCCTCTCAATAGCAGCATCTCCCGTCTTAATTCTACCCTACAAACAATCCCTGTGGTACACTTCAAAAAGACTGATACTTCTCTCACCAATGCATACTCAGTGACAGTACATATTGCTCAATATGTACTGAGTCCTGTCAGACATAATTTAAGACTTGATGATTTGGTAGAGCACTTTAATTCTGCTTCATTTTTTCTATCTTCTTAACACTTGATAATATTTATATTTATATTTATTAAAGACTATTTTGCATCATTGCTTAAATTCACATAGGCTGCAACTAAATGCAAATTCGATCAACCAGCTGACTAAAAAGTAAGAGCTACCTTTTGCTGAATTGGCTAGCACATAAAAACCCAGGCTCACTACCAAATGTGCTATATCAGTTAATTCAGTCCAATTGAAATTCATATTTTTCCCTTCCTTGGTCCATTTCCACACAAATTTCTAATGTTTGTTTCTACCACATTAATCACAAAAATCTTAGACATATTTTCATATACAAATCTTGCCAGAGTTCACATTTAATATTTGTCCATCTGTAGGCTGAGTGTTGACACTAGTTTGGAGATTAAAAAAAAAAGTTGGTAAAGATTAGGCATAAAAAGATGGACATTCTCTTGCAAGGTGATTACCTCAAATGAATTTCCTTATAAGGTATTCAGTGCTAAAACAACTTTATTCAGAATAGAGAAATTGTTTTTTTCTGCTTCCAAGGAAGACTCAGTGGCATTTAGAATTCACATTATTGAGAGTCAGTCAATATCAAAAAGTCCCTTTTCTATTTCTTGGAATTCTCAATACATGCTCCCCCTTTCACATAATGACCTAAATAGATTGTGAATTTAACATATGCTGTAATACTACAAATTCCAAGATCGGATTCTACCTGGGATTTTCAACAAAGTCTTCCCTAAGACTTTAAATTTTCTTCTAGCTAGAATATGGACATGATGACCAAGCATCTTATATTCTGCTGATCAAAGCAGAATTTTAGAGATGGATTTATAAAGAGAAGAGCAATGGGCCACAGGAAATATGTAAAGCTATATTATCTTGGTCTTTTAGTGAGAAAAGGAGAACAATTTTATTTTTATTTTGTTCAGGCCACTTTTATTTGAGTTTCTATTTCATCAGGCTGAATTTATATCTTGATACTGTATCCATAATTTCCATAGATATGCATTTCTTTTCATAAAGAAAAAATTATCTCTATTTTTTTATTAGATGATTTTATTATGCATAATTAAGCACAGCACAGATTGCATGCCAATTGATTATTTGAAAGTAGATTTCTATTATAAAAGAAAGTATTTTAAAGTGGCTCAAAAATAAACTAGTCCCTCTTTCACAAATTTCTGCTAATGTGGCTTTAATGAACAGTTCTCTTAACAGTTTCTCAAGTTTGCTGGCAATAAAACAAAACAAAGCAAAACAAAACCAGAATTAGAAGAAAACAAAACAAAATGAAAAAGGCCTACACATTTTACAGATTTCATTTGACTAAAAGCACTAGTTTTTTATACACAAGGTATCTCGAAGTAGCATAAAATACAAGTGTTCTGTTAGTTTTATAAATATTTTTTTTAAGTTTTATTTATTTTTTTTTGTAAAACATACAAAATAATAAGAAACCCAAGTGCATTATCTATTTCAAGGCAAAGTGCACATTTTCAGTAAAGGAATTTGAGGATCGTCTTCTATTTACTGAAAAGGGCACCACTGAGCCTGGGAATGGAGCGCAGAAGTAAACATGCTGGTGACTTGTCTGGTTGGCAGGATACCAAACCCAGCGGCGCTCAGCTGATCTACCTGATTTTTCTGTTGAAAGTGGTGTTATTAAAACTCTAAGGAACATTCCAGATATCAGTCTAAGAAAAACAGCTTGACACTCAGTATGCATCACAAAAACAAAATAACAAAATATCACTATAATGATATTTTTATGAATCCTTTGGTGCAAGAAAATATTAGCCAGACAACTTTTTTTACATAATAAATTCTGAAGATACAAGAATAATGATTGCAAAGGTTTATAAGGAGAGACAGTATATATTGAAAGAAATATAAATGTAACAATGAAAAACTCAAATGGGAATTCTAATATTCATGAGACCTATTATTTATTTATTTATTTATTTATTTATTTATTTATTTATTTTTAGTAAATTGAAGTGTATTGTACAGCTTTTGGATTTTGAAAATTATCTAAGCTAGTCACTCAAAATTAATCCTTCTTTGTGAACATTACTTAGGTTTCCCTATAGTTATGAAAGATGACTGATAATAATCACTTTGAAAGCTTTTTGGCTACATTCTTCTCTGATCATAGTCTCCAGGATAAAATATGTGGTAGCTAATTGAGCAAAATATTCAGAAGCATCTTGTGAAAAATTGTTATTTTTCCTGATATTACCCTTGAACTTCTGGTACCAAGTGAACCTTTCCTTTAATAAATGAAACATTAGGTTCACAATAACGTATCTTTGTCTTTGGTCTCAAAGAAATTTGCTTTCCATCAAGGATGTAGAAGAGCAGAAGTTCTGATTTTCTCAGAGACATAGCTGCAAACTTTCCTTCCATAAACTTTGGGAACAAAATTAAGAGAACACTGGAAAAAACATTCTCACTTTTCATTGTTCTAGGCAGTCTAAATTTTGTGTTGAATCAAATAAGACTCCTGAGATGACTACATTTAAATTAATAATTTAGTCCCTTGTATGTCAATATTTTATGTAAATAATAATTAACAAAAGTAATATATAAAAATACATAATGGATAAAAGTATACTTTATTCCTTATCCAGAGACAATCATCAATAAAATATCATTATTAATTTGTGTAAACTTTGATATGCAAATATTTTTTATAAATTTTTATCAAATTCTACCAAAATTTTTAACATGCTTTCTTTTTTAAAATTTTTTATTGTTATGTTAATCACCATACATTAAATCATTAGTTTTTGATGTAGTGTTCCATGATTCATTGTTTGTGCATAACACCCAGTGCTCCATGCAGAATGTGCCCTCTTTAATAAAGATTTATTTATTTTTATTATTTTTTTGTTTATTTTTTTAAGATTTTATTTATTTATGAGAGAGAGAGAGAGCACAGAGGGGGAGAAGCAGATTCCCTGCTGAGCAGAGAGCCAAGTGTGGGGCTTGATCCCAGGACTCTGATATCGTGACCTGAGCTGAAGGCAGACACTTAACCTACTGAGCCACCCAGGTGCCCAAGATTTATTTAGTTTTAGAGAGAGAGAGAGAGAGAGACAGAGCATGCATGAGCATGCGGGTGGGGGGGCAGGTGGGCACAGAAGAAGAAGAAGAGAGAGAATCTCAAGCAGATGCCCCACCAAGCAATGAGCCCAACGTGGGGCTCCATCTCACAACCCTGAGATCATGACCTGAGCAAAATCAAGAGTCTGACACTTAAATGACTGAGAAACCCAGGATCCCCTGTTGTGGATATTTTGTATGCTATCATATTCCTCCATAATTATTTAAAGGTGATTTTAAGAATTGATTATTTGAATGCTTTTTGTTGCAAAAAAAATAGAAAATTAATGTGACTGTAGAGGAAGAAAAATTTTCCTTTTTTTAGTTTTAGGTTCTTTTGCTGGTCTAATTATTAAATTGACATAAGACAGATTAACAGGAGAAAGCAAATTTAATTTTATTCATACAGAAGCCCCATAAAAATATGAGACCCCAAAATAGGCAAGTGAGGTTTATATGCCCTCTGAGGTAAGGGATGAGAAAGGGGCCTGTGGCTTCGAAGAAAGGAGGGCAATTCACAGGAAGATAAGAGGAGTTTGTTAATCAGATGTTTTCCCTGCCAGACAGATAAGTTTTTCAGATAAAAAGTTATCTCTAGTAATAGCTCTCTCTCTGGGATAGGCCGCCTATCTAAATTCTCTTAGGCAGGTAAGGGAGAGGTAAAAGTTTTTCCTGAGTCCCCTGGCCCTTGATTGCCTTCGATACAAAATAATCCACATGCCAAAGTGACCCAGTTTGGGGTGGCATATTCTGCTCCCCTTCATTGTTTAATCAAAAGGAGAAGGCTTTAAGTTGTAGAATCCAACACAGAGTTAAACAACCAAGTTTTGTTATAGACTGAAAAATTGAGAACCAACAAATCAAGTATTTTTAGAGCTCCCTCTCGATTCTTATCTGAGTTTCTTTTTGCACGGTAATAACCATTTTTTTTTTTTAAATAATATAATCAGCTTTCTCCACATGGCTGTATTATGACTGCCAAAAGTTTTAAATTTTACATCTTAAAGATTTAAAAATCTATGAAAAAGCAGATTAGGCGTCTCAGTCCCAAGACCAAAGTTTTTAAGGGGGGCACTTATTGTCCCAACTTGGATGAGTTTTCAATCCTGAACCAACCAAATGTGGCCATTATGGTATGGGCATTTATAAACTTAGAGGAAGAAAATACCTTTTTTCTCATTTTTTTCTTTTAATTCACCTTTCATTGATAATTACTGAACTGAACATTTGTTTTCATTGAACATTTGTTTTCATATGTCAATTATCACCTTATGCATCTCCTTTGTTATGCTATTAATAGCTTTAAATTTTTTGCATTTAGTATTTTATAAAATTTCATATAAATTTTCAAATGAATTTTTAGAGTGCATATTTTCTCCAGGATTTCAGATGTCTTTTATTTAACACATTCAATGGTGTTATCATATATAATGTTTAAATTCTTTACTGAGCATAAAATAAAAATTAGTAATCAAAATTCTCTTGGTTATTTATTTTCATAAGTTGCAAGGCAGGGCAGTATCATCTCTCAATGATTCTAATATATTTATTTTTTCTTCATCATTTGAAGAGGCACTTTCAGTTAGCCATTCAAACTGATCAATGATCAATGTCTTTAGGTCCATGTCATTTACACAATTTTTTTTTTTTTTTTGCATCTATAGCTCCTAAAATCACCTTCATTTTTTTTTTTTTTTAAGACTTTATTTATTTGACAGAGAGAGACACAGCGAGATAGGGAACACAAGCAGGGGGAGTGGGAGAGGGAGAAGCAGGCTTCCCGCAGAGCAGGGAACCCGATGCGGGGCTCCATCCCAGGATGCTGAGATCATGAACTGAGCGGAAGGCAGATGTTTAAAGACTGAGTCACCCAGGTGCCCCCACTTTCAGTTTTAAGAGATGCTCATACTATGAATCGTAAGGGGGATTGTCTTACTAGGTATCGTAGGCTGTTTGGGCTGCTATAACAAAATACAATGGACTGGGCAGCTTATAAACAACAGATTTATTTCTCTGAGCTCTGGTGGCTGAAAGTCCAAGACCAGGGTGCTGACATCATCAGATTCTGGTGATGGCCCTCTTCTGGACTGCAGACTGTGGACTTCTCACTGTGTCCTCACATGGTGGAAAGAGCTAGGGAGCAACCACAGGGTCTCTTTTACTTTTATTTATTTTATTTTTTTTAAAGATTTTATTTATTTGACAAAGACACAGCGAGAGAGGGAACACAAGCAGGGGGAGTGGGAGAAGGAGAAGCAGGCTTCCCGCGGAGCAGGGAGCCCGATGTAGGGCTTGATCCCAGGATCCCCGATCATGACCTGAGCTGAAGGCAGACCCTTAACAACTGAGCCACCCAGGCACCCCCAGGGTCTCTTTTATAATAGCACTAATTTTGGGGTGCCTTCGTGGCCCAGTTGGTTGGACGTCTGCCTTCTGCTCGGGTCGTGGTCCCAGGGTCCTTGGATCAAGCCCCACATCAGGCTCCCTGCTCCGCGGGAAGCCTGCTTCTCCCTCTCCCACTCCCCCTGCTTGTGTTCCCTCGCTTGCTGTGTCTCTCTCTGTCAAATAAATAAACAGCACTAATTTCATTCATGAGAACTCCATCGTCATGGCTTAACCAACTCTCAAAGGCCCCATCTCTTAATATTATCTTATTGGGCATTAGGATCTCAACATATGAATTTGGGGGAAACATAAATATTAAACCATAGCAATAAGGAGCAATAAACTCATACCTCAGATCTCACTCTCCAGGGAAAATACTTATCAAGTAAAATGAGGAGAATATGTTCAGTTTTTAATCTCTCCCTCCCTCATTTTCTTGTTCTTGATCAATAAGTTGAATTCATGTGACTTATCCTCTAATTTTATTCTTTAAATAAGGAATTCTGTTATTTTATTTAAACAAAATATATTCCTCTTTCAATTTTTCCTTTGTATGCATAAATTGGCCTACCCTATCTTAAAATTAAATCTGATTTAATTTTTTATATTTTTATATTATATATTTTTAAATTTTTTATACTGTTTCTATTTCTCTTACGAGATTTTTTTTTACAATTCAAACTATAAACCATTTGCACATAGCTGAATATAACATGTGATATGGTTTTATTTTTCCACTCCCAAGTAAAATTTAGTAGAGAGTAAAATAATTTATATAAAAACAAAACCTGCTTACAAAATATAGTAAAAAAAAAATCTTTCATAAAAACAAAACTATAAAATCCCAATGTATACCATTGGTAAACATGAGGAAAGGTTTTATATAAATAAAAAGGTAAGATTTATTTAAATAGCTAAAGTTGTGAAGTTCATGTAGAGAGGTACTAGTTTTTTGAACAGGAGGATTTGATATAGTACATATAGTTAAATCCTCTGATATTGTAAGTTTTAAAAAAATTCTAATTAGTGCGTGCTTGGGTGGCTCAGTCGGTTAAGCATCTCCCTTCAGCTCAGGTCATGATCCCAGGGTCCTGGGATTGAGTCCTGAGTCCGGCTTCCTGCTCAGCGGGAAGTCTGTTTCTCCCTCTCCCTCTCCTCCTCCCCACCCACTCCTGCTCTCTCTCTCTTTCTGTGTTTCTCAAATAAATAAATAAAATCTTTTTAAAAAAATTAAAAAATTCTGGGCGCCTGGGTGGCTCAGTTGGTTAAGCTACTGCCTTCGGCTCAGGTCATGATCCTGGAGTCCCTGGATTGAGTCCCACATCAGGCTCCCTGCTCGGTGGGGAGTCTGCTTCTCCCTCTGACCCTCCCCCCTCTATGTGCTCTCTCTCATTCTCTCTCTCTCAAATAAATAAATAAAATCTTTAAAAAAAAATTAAAAAATTCTAATTAGTATTCCAATTTTAAAATTCTTGAGATGACTAGTAGATAATTTGAGTTAAGTTAATTTTGTACTTTTGGACTAAGCTCTTGATAAAGAGTACAAAACAATCAGTACAAAATATGTGAAAGCAGCCTTTGAAAAGCATCAAAGAACTACTAATGAGGAACTGCAAGTCTAGGATCTGAAAGAGCAAAGGAACCAAGGATCTAATTTGGGTACCTGAGGTCAATATTGCAGTTGGAATAGATATCAGTGGCAAACCATATCTGACCAATGGAGTAACAGCTACTGAGTGAAGAAGAGCCCCAGCATTAGCCCTCCTTACCACAATAGGGAACCAAAAGCAATATTGTGAATTAGAGAGATTCATGCCCCATGGGTGAATTACAGAGATTGCTGCCACAATCAAAGACTAAAATGCAACATCAGTGATTCCTTTTAATCCCCTTTTAATTAATTGGTTTCTCCTGAGCAAAAGACAGAGTGTTCTGGTACAAATGACATTGGATTATAAGCCTAATCAGACAGGGACTCTAAACGGAATGCTGTTCAAAACATGATTACTTTAATGAAGAAAATTGAAATAGTTCTTGATAACAACTGGTAAAAAGTCAGTAAATCTGACAATACTCTCCTACCCTGACTCCCTGCAAGCAATAAGCAGATAAAGGTAGTAAAGTTTGTTTTTACTCAGCATGCATAGCAATAAAATTTCACTCTCCTATCTGTCTACATCAACTCCTCTGCTGTCCTGTTTGAATTCACAAGGAAGGTGATCATCTCTCAAGACCAAGTCCACATACTGTTCTATTATATTGATGACCTTCTGCTGATAGAATATGGTGGGCTTGAAAAACAGGTATCATAGATACCTTAAGAACATACAAAATACCAGAGGTTTCAGAGAAAACCAATTAAATTTCAAAGGCCTGTACTTCAGTGAAGTTTTTAAAGTCTGAGATGTATCAGAATATCCCCTTAGTGAAAGGTGAATAAACGCATCTTGTATCACTACCACTAAGAGACTAGCATAATCTTGGTAGGCCTTATTGGATTTTGGAAGGAGCATCTGTATTTATGTGTGCTATTCTGAATATTTATTAGTAATGTGTGTTAAAGACAAATTTGAGTACTGACTTAAATTTTTAGGTAAGGGTGCCTGGGTGGCTCAGGTGGTTAAATATCTGCCTTTGGCTCAGGTCATGATCCTGGGGTCCTGGTATGGAGTCCCGAGGAGGGCCCCCTGCTCAGTGGGGAGTCTAGTTTTTCCTCTCCCTCTGCCCCTCCCCTCTGCTCCTGCTCTCTCTTTCACATGCTCTCTCTCTCAAAATAAATAGATAAAAGCTTTAAAAAATTTTTTTTTTTAGTTGAGTCCTTACAAGGGAGACCAATTATTATATCACTGCTTCTCTGAATAAAAATATTCAGGCAGAATTTACAGGCAAAACCTCAAGTTCAGCTTGTTACTTGGAAATTATAGATTCTGATTATATGAAATTTAAGTTAGATTTGATAAAACTAAACACAAGACATTTTTACTCAGTTTTTCTCAGGATGCAAAGGTTTTAGCATTTTCTGTTTTTCATGACATCTCAATATTCAAGACTTGAGGAATTTAGCATCCTTTTTGGACATTAGTGTGGTATAATATGTTTTATATATGATATGTTTTTAGATATATCATGTTAGTCATGATGAAAGACAGGAGAGATGAGGACAAGATGACAGTTTTTCACTTTTTTCTTCATTCCTTCTATGGTTTATTTCTGTTATTCTCTGCCTTAGCACAGATTTAATCAAATATAGTTATTCAACAATTTTGCGATTTTTTTCATTACTTTGATATTTTTCTATTTTTGACTGATTTTATTCACATAAGTATACAAGACATGCTGATTACGATTTTAATTAATTTTAACAATTAATTGTTAACACCTCTTTGCTATGTAGTTATCAAAACTTGAAACATAAAATATTAGGACTAAAAATACAGGTAGACATTTCCTGGAGACTTTGTAAAGACTTGTTGTCTATAAATTAAATCTATACTTCTCTAAATATTTTTACTGCCCCTAATAATTTCTCTCTTTTGAATCCAGGAAACAAGGAACATCTATTCACTGCTATCAGATTTTGCCTAGGATATCAAATATTAACAAGTATCTTGTATTCTCAATATTTAAAAAAAAATTGATATTTGATTTACTTTAACTTCTTGAATATTTACAGTTATTTAAGAGTCTGTGAGTAATAACACTAATATTTGGATCTCCTGTGGGCAGGAGATCCTTTTGTCTTTCACTTAATTACTATCCTTTTGATGTTATTTTTGAGTCCCAGATACAGTATATGAAAAACTGTAGAGATAATTTTATCCTCTGGATGATGTTGTCTTTCTTTGCCTATAGAGAGATTGCCCTTTCCCAGCAACCAGGGGAGATTCCCTTAATCAAATCACAATTAATCTGACTTGAATCTGGACCTAAACCTGTGAATATGGTAGAAAAATTAAAAAAAGAAAGAAGAAGGAAGGAAGGAAGGGAAGAAGGGAGGAAGGGATGAAGGGAGGGAGGGAGGGAGGGAGGAAAGGAAGGAAGGAAGAAAGGAAGGAAGGAAGGAAGGAAGGAAGGAAGGAAGGGAGGGAGGGAGGGAGGGAGGGAGGGAGGGAGGGAGGGAGGAAGAAATGCCGGCCATAAACACTTTGCAGCTCATGTAGAGACTATTTCTTTAAATTTTGAATCTGGGCTTGACGATATGACTTGCATTTGGCCAGTGTTAGCAAATGGGATACAAGGAGATCTGGGAATGTACTTGCACATTGGCATGACTTTCCTTGCTAAAGGGAGCCCAACCTCAGTGTGAGTAGCCTGTTACAGAAGACCTGTGTAAAATAACCAAGACACCCTGGCTGACAGCTTACCAACAATCAGACATATGAATGAGGACATCTTGAGATCATGGAGCCCCAGCCAAACCATCCACTGACAGTGGTGAACCAAGGCAAGAACAGACCAAATTGCCAAACTTCAGAATGATTGTTGCTTTAAGCTACTAATGCTGGGGGTGATTTGTTACATGTCTTAGGCTAATTGATACTAGTCAATTTCTGGCTTACTTTCACTCTTATGGTTATTTCTTCATGATTACAACTGAAAGCATGGGCATGTTTACCAGTGAGTCTCCGTCTTGGCAAGCACTGAAATCCAATTTTTGTCCCCCTAGATGCATGATAGTATCAAAAACTCAGCTGCTGTGATTCTCAGCACATTAATCATGGCTCCTGAATAGGCCAACACCTCAAGGGAGAAATTAGCATCAAATATTGGCTCTCTCTGGGATTTTCTTCTCCCCAGGATTTCACTCAGCAAATTCTATCTATTATAGCAGCAGTCCAGTATCTTCAAATTATATATATATTTTTTAATGCTTAACTTTATTCAGAGAATGTTACTTTGAAACAAGCCAAGTCTGATACTGAAAGAAATTGAATTACATGCATTAAATTGTACAAGTTTCTCTTCTCTGTGGATTATAAACTCCTTGAAAAAAGGGCTATATGATTTATTTACCTTTGAGTCCCAACATAGAACATCATGTCTGAAACAGAATTTCTTAACATTTTCCTATTGGGATTAAAGTAAGTTTGTTATCAAAAAATGAAAAAAAAAAGAAAAGAAAACGTGGTGATTGGGAATGCAAGTTGAGATTTATACGTAAGGGCCAAGGAAAAGCTTTTGTTACAGGTAAGTTTTGATGTTTATCATCAACAACAAAGCATTCATTTTTTAAAATTTTATTATGTTATGTTAATCACCATACATTACATCATTAGTTTTTGATGTAGTGTTCCATGATTCATTGTTTGCATATAACACCCAGTGCTCCATTCAGTACGTGCCCTCTTTAATACCCATCACCAGACTAACTAATCCCCCCACCCCCATCCCCTCTAGAACCCTCAGTTTGTTTCTCAGAGTCCATAGTCTCTCATGGTTCATCTTCCCCATCCGATTCCCCGCCTTCATTTTTCCTTTCCTGCTATCTTCTTCTTCTTTTTTTTTTTTACATATAATGTATTATTGTTTTAGAGGTACAGGTCTGTGATTCAACAGTCTTACACAATTCACAATGCTCACCATAGCACATATCCTCCCCAATGTCTATCACCCAGCCACCCCATCCCTCCCACCCCCTCCACTCCAGCAATCCTCAGTTTGTTTCCCGAGATTAAGAATTCCTCATATCAGTGAGGTCATATGATACATGTCTTTCTCTGACTGACTTACTTTGCTCAGCATAATACCCTCCAGTTCCATCCACGTCATTGCAAATGATTTCATTCCTTCTGATGGCTGCATAATATTCCATTGTGTATATATATGTGTATATATATATATCTTTATCCATTCATCTGTCAATGGACATCTTGGCTCTTTCCATAGTTTGGCTATTGTGGACATTGCTGCTATAAACATTGGGGTGCACGTACCCCTTCAGATCCCTACATTTGTATCTTTGGGGTAAATACCCAGTAGTGCAATCGCTGGGTTGTATGGTAGCTCTATTTTCAACTTTTTGAGGAACCTCCATACTGTTTTCCAGAGTGGCTGCATCAGCTTGCATTCCCACCAACAGTGTAGGAGGGTCCCTTTCTCTGCATCCCTGCCAACATCTGTCATTTCCTGACTTGTTAATTTTAGCCATTCTGACTGGTGTGAGGTGGTATCTCATTGAGGTTTTGATTTGGATTTCCCTGATGCCGAGCGATGCCGAGCACTTTTTCATGTGTCTGTTGGCCATTGGGATGTCTTTGGAAAAATGTCTGTTCCTGTCTTCTGCCCATTTTTTGATTGGATCATTTGTTCTTTGGGTGTTGAGTTTGATAAGTTCTCTATAGATTTGGGATACTAGCCCTTTATCTGATATGTCATTTGCAAATATCTTCTCCCATTCTGTTGGTTGTCTTTTGGTTTTGTTGACTGTTTCTTTTGCTGGGCAAAAGCTTTTTATCTTGATGAAGTCCCAATAGTTCATTTTTTCCTTTGCTTCCCTTGTCTTTGGCGATGTTTCTAGGAAGAGGTTGCTGCGGCTGAGGTTGAAGAGGTTGTTGCTTGTGTTCTCCTTTAGGATTTTGATGGACTCCTGTCTCACATTTATTCTTTGATCCATTTTGAGTCTATTTTTGTGTGTTGTGTAAGGAAATGGTCCAGTTTCATTCTTCTGCATGTGGCTGTCCAATTTTCCCAACACCATTTGTTGAAGAGACTGTCTTTTATCCATTGGACATTCCTTCCTGCTTTGTTGAAGATTAGTTGACCATAGAGTTGAGGGTTCATTTCTGGGCTCTCTATTCTGTTCCATTGATCTATGTGTCTGTTTTTGTGCCAGGACCATACTGTCTTGATGATGAGAGCTTTGTAATAGACCTTGAAGTCCGGAACTGTGATGCCATGAGCTTTGCTTTTCTTTTTCAACATTCCTCTGGCTATTTGGGGTCTTTTCTGGTTCCATACAAATTTTAGGATTATTTGTTCCATTTCTTTGAAAAAAGTGGATGGTATTTTGATAGGGATTGCATTGAATGTGTAGATTGCTCTAGGTAGCATTGACATCTTCACAATATTTATTCTTCCAATCCATGAGTATGGAACGTTTTTCCATTTCTTTGTGTCTTCCTCAATTTCTTTCATGAGTATTCTATAGTTTTCTGAGTACAGATCCTTTGTCTCTTTGGTTAGATTTATGCCTAGGTATCTTATGGTTTTGGGTGCAATTGTAAATGGGATCGACTCCTTCATTTCTCTTTCTTCTGTCTTGTTGTTGGTGTATAGGAATGCCACTGACTTCTGTGCATTGATTTTATATCCTGTCACTTTAGTGAATTTCTGTATGAGTTCTGGCAGTTTTGGGTGGAGTTTTTTGGGTTTTCCACATAAAGTATCATATCATCTGCAAAGAGTGAGAGTTTGACTTCTTCTTTGCCGATTCAGATGTCTTTTATTTCTTTTTGTTGTCTGATTGCTGTGGCTAAGACTTCTAGTACTATGTTGAATAGCAGTGGTGATAGTGGACATCCCTGTCGTGTTCCTGACCTTAGGGGGAAAGCTCTGTTTTTCCCATTGAGAAGGATATTCGTTGTGGATTTTTCATAGATGGCTTTTATGATATTGAAGTATGCACCCTCTCTCCCTATACTCTGAAGAGTTTTGATCAAGAAAGGATGCTGTACTTTGTCAAATGCTTTTTCTGCATCTATTGAGGGGATCATATAGTTCTTGTTCTTTCTTTTATTCATGTATTGTATCACATTTATTGATTTATGGATGTTGAACCAAACTTGCAGCCCAGGGATAAATCACACTTGGTCATGGTGCATAATACTTTTAATGTACTGTTGGATCCTATTGGCTAGTATTTTGGTGAGAATTTTTGGATCCATGTTCATCAAAGATATTGGTCTGTAATTCTCCTTTTTGATGGGGTCTTTGTCTGGTTTTAGGATCAAGGTAATGGTGGCCTCATAAGACGAGTTTGGAAGTTTTCCTTCCATTTCTATTTTTGGGAATAGTTTCAGAAGAATAGGTATTAATTCTTCTTTAAATGTTTGGTAGAATTCCCCTGGAAAGCCATCTGGCACTGAGCTTTTGTTTGTTGGAAGATTTTTGATGACTGCTTCAATTTACTCAGTGGTTATAGGTCCGTTCATGTTTTCTATTTCTTCCTGGTTCAGAGTTGTTAGTTTATACATCTCTAGGAATACGTCCATTTCTTCCAGATTACCTAATTTGCTGGCATAGAGTTGCTCATGATATGTTCTTATAATTGTTTGTATTTCTTTGGTGTTGGTTGTGATCCCTCCTCTTTCATTCATGATTTTATTTATATGGGTCATTTCTCTTTTCTTTTTGGTAAGTCTTGCCAGGGGTTTATCAATCTTGTTAATTCTTTCAAAGAACCAGCTCCTAGTTTTGTTGATCTGTTCTACTCCTCTTTTGGTTTCTATTTCATTGATTTCTGCTCTGATCTTTATGATTTCTCTTCTCCTGCTGAGTTTAGGCTTTTTTTGCTATTCTTTCTCCAGCTCCTTTAGGTGTAGGGTTAGGTTGTGTACTTGAGACCTTTCTTGTTTCTTGAGAAAGGCTTGCATTGCTATATACTTTCCTCTTAGGACTGCCTTTGCTGCATCCCAAAGATTTTGAACAGTTGTGTTTTCATTTTCATTGGTTTCCATTAATTTTTTTAATTCTTCTTTAATTTCCTGGTTGACCCATTCATTCTTTAGTAGGATGCTCTTTAGCCTCCATGTATTTGAGTTCTTTTCTACTTTCCTCTTGTGATTGAGTTCTAGTTTCAAAGCATTGTGGTCTGAAAATAGGCAGGGAATGATCCCAATCTTTTGGTACCGGTTGAGACCTGATTTGTGACCTAGGATGTGATCTCTTCTGGAGAATGTTCCATGGGCACTAGAGAAGAATGTGTACTCTGTTGCTTTGGGATAGAATGTTCTGAATATGTCTGTGAAGTCCATTTGGTCCAGTGTGTCATTTAAAGTCTTTATTTCCTTGTGGATCTTTTGCTTAGATGATCTGTCCATTTCAGTGAGGGGCATGTTAAAGTCCCCTACTATTATTGTATTGTTGTTGATGTGTTTCTTTGCTTTTGTTATTAACTGGCTTATATAATTGGCTGCTCCCATTTTAGGGGCATAGATATATAGATGTATATACCAACAATTTACAATTGTTAGATCTTCTTGTTGGATAGACACTTTAAGTAGGATATAGTGTCCTTCCTCATCTCTTATTATAGGTCTTTGTTTTAAAATCTAATTTGTCTGATATAAGGATTGCCACCCTGGCTTTCTTTTGGTGTCCATTAGCATGGTAAATGGTTTTCCACCCCCTCACTTTCAATCTGGAGGTGTCTTTGGGTCTACAATGAGTCTCTTACAGACAGCATATCGATGGGTCTTGTTTTTTTTATCCAATCTGATAGCCTGTGTCTTTTGATAGGGACATTTAGCCCATTTATATTCAAGGTAACTATTGAAAGATATGAATTTAGTGCCATTGTATTGCCTGTAAGGTGACTGTTACTGTATATTGTCTGTGTTCCTTTGTGTTCTATGTTGCTTTTAGGCTCTCTCTTTGCTTAGAGGACCCCTTTCAATATTTCTTGTAGGGCTGGTTTTCTCTTTGCAAATTCTTTTAGTTTTTGTTTGTCCTGGAAGCTTTTTATCTCTGCTTCTATTTTCAATGACAGCCTCACTGGATATAGTATTCTTGGCTGCCTATTTTTCTCATTTAGTGCTCTGAATATATCATGCCAGTCCTTTCTGGCCTGCCAGGTCTCTGTGGATAGGTCTGTTGCCAATCTAATGTTTCCACCACTGTTGGTTACAGATCTCTTGTCCCGAGCTGCTTTCAGGATTTTCTCTTTGTCTCTGAGACTCATAAGTTTTATTATTAGATGTCGGGATGTTGACATATTTTTATTGGTTTTGAGGGGGGCTCTCTGTGCCTCCTAGATTTTGATGCCTGTTTCCGTCCCCAAATTAAGGAAGTTCTCTGCTATAATTTGCTCCAATATACCTTCTGCCCCTGTCTCTTTCTTCTTCTTCTGGGATTCCAATTATTCTAATGTTGTTTCATTTTATGGTATCACTTATCTCTCAAATTCTGCCCTCGTGATCCAGTAGTTGTTTATCTCTCTTTTTCTCATCTTCTTTATTTTCCATCATTTGGTCTTCTATATTACTAATTCTCTCTCCTGCCTCATTTATCCTAGCAGTTAGAGCCTCCATTTTTGATTGCACCTCATTAATAGCCTTTTTGATTTCGACTTGATTAGATTTTAGTTCTTTTATTTCTCCAGAAAGGGTTTCTCTTAATATCTTCCATGCTTTTCTTCAAGCCCAGTGAGTATCTTTAAAATCGTCATTCTGAACTCTAGTTCCGACATCTTACTAATGTCCATATTGATTAGGTCCCTGGCATTCAGTACTGCCTCTTGTTCTTTTTTTTTGAGGTGATTTTTTCCATCTTGTCATTTTGTCCAGAGGAGAATAGATGAATGAGAGAACAAAATGCTAACAGGGTAGCAATGACCCCAGAAAAATATACACTAAACAAGAGACCTGAAACTGGGGAAAAAGAAAGGGAAAGAAAGAAAAAGATAAAAAAAGAATATGATCAAATATGATCAGGCTGGTGCATAGAGTAGTGCCACACACTAGATTTTGGGCATATTTTGGTCTGTTAGGAGAAACTGCCTCCCAAAATTTTAAAGAAAGAAAAAAATATATATGTACAAAAATAAGGGTTAATATGATAAAGGGATGGACTATGAATGTACAGATGAAAATTATTAAAGATTTTATAAAAGGAATTGATAAGAAGTTGCTTGAAAAAAGAAAGAAGAGGAATTAAAAAAAAAAACTGGAGGGAATGTGATCAGGCAGGAGACTAGAACAAAGCCTTACACTAGAGATTTAGGGTATATTTTGGTCTGTTAGAAGAAACTGTATCCCAAAATTTTAAAGAGAGAACAACATATATATATATATATATATACCAAAAATAAGGGTAACTACTATGAAGGGTTAGAATATGACTCTAAAAATCAAAAATAAAAAAAGATTTTATTAAAAAGGGATTGATAAGATGTTGGTTGAAAAAGGGAAAAAGAAAAATTCAAAAAAAGAAAAAGAAAAAGAAAGTTAAAAAAAATTAACTTTGAAAGAGTAAAGAATCAGGGGGAAAAACGCTATGAATTCTATGTGCAGTATTCCCCTAGCGCTGGAATTCTGCTGTTCTCATTGATCGGTAAACTTGGTCTTGGAGGGCTGTTCTTGTTGATCTTCTGGGGGAGGGGCCTGTTGCAGTGGTTCTCAAATGCCATTGCTGGAGGCAGAATCGCCTGCCCTTGCTGGGGGCCGGGCTAAGTAATCTGCTCGGGTTTGCTCTCGGGAGGTTTTGTTCCCTGCAAGCTTTCCGTACAGCTTTGGAGGATGAGAGTGAAAGTGGCGGCCTCCCAATCTCTGCCCCAGAGGAGCTGAGAACTTGGGTCCCCACTCTGCAGTGTGCCCCCAGAGAAAAACAATCAGTCCTGTCTCCCCAGTATCTGGCTGCACTCCGGGCTCACCTGGCCTGTGACTGAGCATTTCTATCTCTGGAGCATGACCCTGTGTGGAGTCTCCAAACCCAGCAGATTTCTGTGGTGTGCTCCCGTGCCACTCCTCCCAAGGGAGGAAGGGGGGGTCTCCCCAGATCTGCCACTTGTTGTGTCCCTGCTGGAGGCGCAGTGTCCTGACTGTGCCGTGGATCAAGGTTTATGGCAACCCCGAGCTGAGAGCCCACTCCTCGGCTCTGTCTCTGCAGCCATCTTCCCTCCTCCAATCCCTGGGAGCTCTGCTGCACTCAGGCCCCCCTGGGTCGGTCTGTGATCCTGAGGGTCCTGAGACCACACTGTCCCGCTAGGGTTCCACCCCCCCTAGCCACTGGAGCGACATCCCTTGGCAGAGCCGACTTCTAAAAAAGTTCCAATTCTGTGCTCCACGGCTCTATCACTTGCCAGAAGCAGCCGACGGAGGCCCCCTCCCCTGCCATCTAGTCTCCTGAATATCTCCTTGGATTCACTTCTCCACACGTCCTACCTTCCAGAAAGTGGTAGCTTTTCTGTTCAGAGATTTGCTGCTATTCTTTTCTTCGATCTCCTGTTGAGTCTGTAGGTGTTCAGAATGATTTGATCCCTATCCAGCTGAATTCCTGAGACCAGACAAAATTTAGGTCTCCTACTCCTTTGCCATCTTGCTCCTCTTACCAGCATTCATTTTTTTTTTTTTTTAAAAACAGTCTTTGAACACTTTTGTCAGCCTGTACTGTAGCATTACAAGATAGTTAAAAAATGGTCCATTCTCTCAAGGAGCTCAATTTGTATGTAGAACAAAAGAACCATTTAAACTTCACAAAATTATATCATTTTTACCTCTAAAATATATCTCAGATAGTCTCTTTTATATTTATGCTCCTTGCACTGTCTCCATCCTAGTTCTAGCTGCCATTTCATCAGCCTAGTTTAGAGCTACAGCTTCTCAAAAGTCTCCTTTTCAACACACACCATTTCCTCCAATTCATTCAAATGATGAGGTCAGAGTGATATCTTTAAAATTGTAAATGAGATCACAAGGCTTTTATCTCTGCTTAAAACTTTTCATTGTCTCTTTAACTTTCATTAGAATCCAAATTCCTTAGCCCAAAATTCCGGAATGAACGTGCTTCTGCTTTCATTCCCAACCTCTCATCTCATGAATCTCTCCATCCGGCTTAAATGTTTGCTGTTTTCCAGGTTTTTTTGTCTTCTATTAGTTAAAAATTCTATCAGACTCTCTCCTGCCTCTGGGTTTTGTGCTTTCTGTTCTCTTTAACAGCATGTCCTTACCTGTGTTTTCTCCTGTGAGCTACTTATCAAGCTATAGGACTCTGACAAAGCTGTACTTTAGGGAAGATTTCTTTGACTCTACTCTCTAAAAGAGGTCCCCTTTACCTCCCCATCCTCCATCTCCCAGAATATAGCCACAACATGTTTATCAGGTCAACTCTTGACATCTGGTCATCAATCTTTCACCACACCCCTGCCAAATTTAAAAATTTTGTTGATACCAACTTATTTGAAGAATCAACTTAGTATATGCTAAGAATATAGTTGGGTAGCTCAACTATTAATTAGTTGATTTGTCATTTCCACTAAAGCACAAGGCCAGCAAGTACACAGGGATTGCCTGTTTTGTACTCTATTTAATTCCCTATGCCAACCGTATTGTAGACAATAATATGCACTAAATGAATTTTTATTGAATCAATAAATGAAAACATGAATGTGTAACAGGTGGCCTGAAAAGTCCTGGGGATCTAGAGATCAGCACAAATTGTCCTGTTAAGTAGATTTCAGTGTTGTGAAGAAATACCTGGGCAAGATAACAATATAATACAAATCTATTGAGATAAATGTCATGCAAGAGGAAAGAAATGCTCACTTAAACTTGACCTTAGTAGAGAAAACATTCTATTCATATTAGAAATAATGTTCCACCTTCTACTTTTCATCAAAGCACATTTTCCTAAGCTTTAGATCATAAAAGCTCTAAGAGACATTTAAACACTTAGTATAATGGCTAGCTAGTAGCAACATATTTAATTTCTTTCAGAAAAGTCAAATTAGTGTAGAAGTAAGAACACTAGTCACTAGGAGTAATGTGCAATGATTTCTGGTAGCTTTGACATAAACTTGTTTGTATCTTATTAAAATGTTTTTATGACCTTAACATATAAAAATATGTATTAAAATATGCCTAAGTATATAAAATTAGAAATTCTGGATTAAGCCTCCATAGATTTAAATCACAGATCCCTCAGTTTCCAGGTATAGTGCAACATAACCATGGGCCAACTGTTAACACTCTATGCTGTAGCTTTTTTTAAAAGTGGAAATAAGAATAATACCTATCTCATAAGGTATTTTACATGTTTAATAAGGGAATTTATATCAAATTATTGCAATATACAATATTAATATAAATTGTATGTAAAATATTTAGTTTTATTGACTTTATTTATAATTTTAAAAGAAGAAAAATTTGAAACCCAAGCTAGAGATTAATTGGTAATATGTTTGAAAAGCTGAAAAAATATGTATACCTTTGCCCCAGATTTTTATACTTTAAAGAAGGTACTCTGAAGATATATTTGCATTTCTTTTTTTTTTTTTTTTAAAGATTTTATTTATTTATTTGACACAGAGAGAGACAGCGAGAGAGGGAACACAAGCAGGGGGAGTGGGAGAGGGAGAAGCAGGCTTCCCCGCAGAGCACGGAGCCTGATGCGGGGCTCGATCCCAGGACTCTGGGATCATGACCCGAGCTGAAGGCAGATGCCCAATGACTGAGCCACCCAGGTGCCCCTATATTTGCATTTCTTAACGAAGGATTAGCTGCAATAAAATTAATTAAAATATTCATAATATAGAAATAACATAAATATTGAATAATTTAGCATGTGTTAAACACGAAGCACTTATATATATAGCCATTAAATCATGTGCTAGATGAATCTTATTTTTAAGGATAGATGTTATGTATTGTAGGTTGTAACATGTTTTCAAGAGGTATATTTATTTATTCCTATATGCATCAAATTTAATCTGATAGGATATACATCAGGTGATTGTTGAAACATATGGTTTCAACATATGGCTAATGAAATAATGGGCGTTTTTATTTATTTTATTTTATTTTATTTTATTTTTTAATTTAATTTTATTTATTTCAATTTTCCAGTATTTTCACAACGTACTTATTTTATTTATTTCAATTTTCCAGTATTTTCACAACGTACTTATTTTATTTATTTCAATTTTCCAGTATTTTCACAACGTACATGGGTTTTGTATATTGATTTTTACTTTATTTTAAGAAAACAAAAGCTTTAAACTATAAGAAGATAGTTAAATAAAAATTCTGCAACTGGGAGGTAAAAAAAAAAAGTATAAAATCACTCATGTGGGCTCCTTCTTATGTACTTATTTTGGAAATAAATTAACAGGAAAACATATTAACAGGAAATCATCTCTGCTAGAATGTTCTCATTACTTGGCTGGTTGTGTATATCTTTTTTCAGTGGAATTTTTAGATTTTTTTCCAAGTGTCCTAACAAAAAAGATCTACTTTAAACTAATATTGCTCACTTATATCTATCAGGCTTTCATAGAGTTCTAAAAGACTACTTAGGAGACTTCTGAGGAAACAAGTAACTATAAAATAATAAGTTTTTTGTTTCATTTCTTTGTTTGCTTTACAACTTCATGCAGAATCTAATGTCAGAGGTAGAGTAGTCTGGCAGAGTAATATAAGGGATTGATGACAAAGCTGGTGCTGAACATAAAAGCAGCACAGCAAGTAAACACAAGTATATGGAATCAGAAAAGGATTTCATATGGGCAAATAAAGTTTAAGACCTTTAGTTCCACAACACACCACTCTGACATCATGAAATACTGCATAACAAATAAGAAAGTACAATATTTAAAGGACAAAGAAACTTTAAATATGTTCATGGCTGCACATAATTTAAATTTGATAAGTTATAGTTCAAAGTCAATTGGGTGGAGCTGTTCAAAGGCAATGTTTTCAGCTACTCATTTGAACTATATATTTTTCTCCTAGAAAATACAGTTTACATTTCCAATGAGTGTATGTTTGGTTAATATGACCCTTGTCATGTTTTGATTTATATTCCAATTTCATTCTTATTTTCTTAGCTGTAACAGAAGCCTCTTCCCATGCCTCTGCAATTTAAGGCTTTTACTGAAACACAAAGGAGATGGTCATAATAGTTAAAACTGTGATACATTATCTGGCTGCTAAAAGGTGATTTTAACATTAATTGAATATATTTAAACTGCTTTTAGTGTATCACGGGGAGTATGATTACTTACTAGATAACTAAGTCTACATACTTTAAAGTTTATGTACCAGCAGGCTTTGCATATAGTCACATGGACCCCACTTTCTATAGGACCCTGCACTTGGTTTAATGCCCTACTGTTGTCATCTTAAAAATTTTAATAGTCTTCAAATAAGCATACCCACATTTTCATTTTCTGACCTGAAAGCTATATAGCCAGTTCTATGCACAAAAAATTAAAGTTTACTATTTTAATAGTCATAATATACTAATAGTCATAATATCCAATATATCATTCCATTCAAGTTTGCTGTCATCCCTTTATATTTTCTAAACTAATGTTTTTCAATTACCTCTTGATGCATAACTAATTATTCCAAAATTTAGTAACTTAACAAAACCCATTTCATTATACCTCATGATATTTTGATGAGGCCAGAGCTTTCACGACTGTGACTGGGATCATGTGGCATTATTCATCCGGCAGCTAGAAGGTCCAACATGGTGTCACTTACAATGCTTGGTACTTTGATGAAGTACCCCCTTTCATTTTGACTCAGGATCTTTCTATGTAGTCCCTTTAGCATGGTAGTCAGGTTTCTACAAGTCTCAGAAAGAATGCAGTGGGAAAAAAAGAGGAATGGGAAGTTGCCAGCCAGTTAATGCTTGACTGGATATTGTTAAAACAACATTTCCACAATGTTCTATTATTCAAAGTAGCCAGAGTCCACTGGTGACAGGCACCACCTCCCACAGGAAAAGTATCAGATTATTTGCATCCTTCTTTAATCAGGATTAGGCTAATATAGATAGAGAATTTATTTTTAGACATAAATTACTTTGTACATACTGCTTTTATGTCACTTAAGTCATTTTATAGACAGATATAGTTATGAAAAAAATATATATATACACACATAGATATAACAAAATAAATGTAAGTAGGTAGAGATATTGGTATATATGTTTAAGGGTAGAGAAAAATGTGTAGATGTAATTTCTACATATTTCCTCACTAGACTGAAAATTCCCTTGGATCCATATTGGTTTCATTATTCTGTATGTTGTATTTGCCTATTAGTCCCTATTAAAATGTCTTAAACTAGATTGGATTTTGTAGTCTGTTCTAGTATGAGTTTCTGAAAAAAAAAAAAAAAACAAACTTGTATATATTAGGTAAACATGGACATGATGTCAGTATAACATAAATGTCACATTTGGTTTACACATTGTTAATATTTGCATTACTAGGTAATGGTAACTGAAACAAATTACATGAATACAGGTGAGTTCTATGAAGGATTTCAGTATAGTGTATGAAAGCCATGCACCCTATCCACTCCCTCCTGTCTCAGTTTAGTTTCATGCTGTCATGGAAGTGTTTACTATATGGTTCTTTTCAATATCTGCCCTTGTATCTATCTCAGCATATGTGAGTATTCCTTACATTCTTTTGTATCCAGCTGCTTTTACATTTTTTAAAAAGTACACTTCAATTTGGTGGAGCTAATTTATTAGGATTTTAATATACATATTTTCAAAAATCTACAGCTTATTTTGTTAAATCATTAAGACTTTTGTAATTAGTTGCAGAAATTTTGAAAGGTGTGTTTTAACACTACTCTTCTTTTATCATTTTTAGGATGAAATGCTGCAGAATGAGAGGTTTCCCAATATGCATATATCGTGTCATAGCAGAAACATCCATTTATTTTTGTTGAGTTAAATTTACTTCGCATATATAAGTGGCATCACATCAACAAAATTTACTTTGTGTATATAAATGACATAATGACTTTATTTCTGTCATCTGCTTTTTAAATTACAGTAAATATGATAAATACTTAAATGATTGTCACTTGACTTTATAGAAGCAAGAAAGAATTTTTATAAGCAGAGAGTGATTGAAAACAATGTATTTTAACCTGACTTTAAATATTTTATTATTGAATATTTAATCTCCTCTTTAATGATTCTTCTATGCAAAGAAGCCCAATTACACTTCCCTTATGAATACCAGTTAAATATGAAACAAGGCCACCTCTGGAAAAGAATTCACAGGTTGTATCAGATTATCAAATGCTTTTGCCAATGGAGCCTAGTAATTTAAAGGAATAAAAAGAAATATAATTTTAAATCATCTCACTAAAATTGAAATTTCTTAAAATTAGAGTTGTAGATGTATTTTCAAGAAAAGAACAATGCTTTTTTACATATGAAATATAACAAAGTCACAACCAGGAAGTAAATAAATACAATTAAAAACAAAACAGGGCATACTTTCATGAGTTTAAGTATAAATAATATGTAATGTGATCTTTGTGACTTCCAACAATAGAAAAGGGAAAAGCTTTTTTTTTTTTTTTAATTTGGATGTTCTGCCTCCAAATTTTCATTTTCTCTCTTTTTTTAAAGATTTTATTTATTTATTTGAGAAAAGCTTTTTTTTAATGATAATCTTTTGTGAGATTTTTAAATTCCGACTTTATTATTTTTTAGAGCAGTTTAAGATTCACAGAAAAATTGAGCAGAAGGTGCAGAGATTTCCTACATACTCTTTGCCCTTCCCCCACCCCCAACATGCAGTCACTTCTATGATCAACATCTCCCACCACAGTGGTACATTTGTCACAACTGATGAATCTACATTGACACATCATAATCACCCAAAGTCCATTGTTCACATTATGGTTCACATTTGGTGTTGTACAATCTATGGATTTAAACAAATGTATAATTATATGTAACTGTCATTATGGTATTATACAGAGTAGTTCCACTATTCTAAAAATCCTTTTGTGCTCTGCCTATTTATCCACCCCTTCCCCAAGCAACCACTGATTTTTTTTTAATTGTTCATAGTTTTGCCTTCTCCAGAATGTCATATAGTTAGAATCATGCAGTGTATAGCCTTTTCAGATTGGCTTATTTCACTTAGTAATATGCATTTAAGTTTCCTCTGTGTCTTTTCATGGCTTGATAGCTCATTTCTTTTTAGCACTGAATAATATTCCACTGTCTGGATGTACCACAGTTTATTTATTCATCCACCTACTGAAGGACATTTTGGTCACTGCAAGTTTTGTCAATTTTGAATAAAACTGTTATAAACATCCATGCATAGATGTTTGCGTGGACATAGTTTTCAACTTCTTGGGGTAAATACCAGGAACATGAGTGTCAGATGGTATGGTAAGAGTACGTTTAGTTTTATAAGAAGCTGCCACACTGTCTTACAAAGTGGTTGTACTATTTTGCAATCACATTAGTAATCAGTAAGAGTTCCTATTGCTCCATATATTCACCAGCATTTGGTATTGTCAGTGTTCCAGATTTTGGCCATGCTAATAAAGGTATAGTGGTATCTCATGGTTGTCCTTAATTTTTTTATGCAAAAAAGTCACACAACTTTTCAAAAATTGAGCAATGTAATAAGGGAGATATTACTACCATTGGGACATGATAACAAAAAGATAGATTGTGTCGATAGTTTTAGTCAACTTTTATAACAAATATTAAACAGTTAACACTTTAATAAAACTAAATATTTTGCTGTCATATTGCATTTACTTAATTACTACTAAATTGTATCTTTTCCAAAGTAATCACTTGCTCTTAATTATCTGGTGTGGAAGTAGAACTGATGCTGGAAGGAGTGGCTGAATTAAATAAAAACAGTCATTTATGTCATTCATTCTATTCATAAATTAAACATTTATTGACTATAAAAATACTTAATGTTCTGGATGAAGAACATAAACTGGTAGGCTATTTTAAAAATCAATCTGAAATATCTGTCAAATAAAATGAGGTATATAATTAAGAAAGTTGAGAATACTAATGTATTTTAAGTGGACTTAGTTTTGGTATTAATATATCTGAGTCACATATAATGGAGAGTTAAAGAATGTCAACTATGGAATCAGACTGACTTGCATTCCTATCCTAATATTTTTGACACCATTTTGTTGCAATAAGGAATATTTAATCTCCAAATTCCTAACAGAGAAAATACCCATGTTAATACTTAAAAAAAAAAGTGTGGGGGTGCCTGGCTGGCTCAGTCAGAAGAGTGTGAAACTCTTGATCTTGGGGTTGTTAAGTTTGAGCCCCACGCTGGGTATAGAGGTTACTTAAAAAGGAAATGTTAGGGGTGCCTGGGTGGCTCAGTCGTTAAGCGTCTGCCTTCGGCTCGGGTCGTGGTCCCAGGGTCCTGGGATCGAGCTCCGCATCGGGCTCTCTGCTCGGTGGGAGGCCTGCTTCTCCCTCTCCCACTCCCCCTGCTTGTGTTCCCTCTTTCGCTGTGTTTCTCTCTGTCAGATAAATAAAATCTTAAAAAAAAAAAAAAAAAAGGAAATGTTAAAGAAAAAGAGTGAACAACAGGCATTCCGGATACAATATCTTAGTAATGTATACAATTATTAGTATCATTAGTCCATTTTTGAGATGAAGAAATTGGATATTTCTACTAGATTTAACAACTTGTTCATATCCATCTAACTAGTAAATGATGAGGTCATAGATTAAACCCATATTTAGTTAACCCTCAATGTCTGATCGTATCTATTTTATAGTATAGCACTATATTATGGATAGCAGATAAATGTATATTGGATGTTGTTTCTTTGGGCAATGCCAGTAAAAAATACTTTAATATAGTCCCCTAATTTTTATTTAGATCCTGAATTTCAAGTCCACTATGTGTTCTAATCAACCAATTAAAATCATAATGTAAACAGAAGATTTTTTTTCTTCAAGAATAATTTGAGTTGTGCATTACTGTGACTTTCAATTTGACTAATTTATTCAACAACTATCCATTAAACACCTCATTTCTATGAAATTAGGAACAGTTAGGACAGAGAAATGTGAATTAATTTCCTTGCTGCCAACAATAAACTCAGAGCTTATTAGAGAAAACAGATATACAAATAAGGTTACATAATAGTTTATTGTTTGTGTTTACTTTAACTATGTAGTGATTGTATTATCAAAATGCAAAGGGTATATGCAAATCGTACTCAATGAGGTCTTACATTTGTCCAAAATAATGCATCTAATAATCTTTTGAGTATTTCTCTGAAAACTTGTGCATTATTCCTATTTGTTATTTTTTATATTTTTGGAAAAGCACCTTCCAGATTAATATTAATGTTATCCAGAAACTTCATCACTTAGAAAGCAAAACATATAGTCCTTCTTTGATTGTTGGGGTGAAAATTTTAAGTTATCTCTTTCATTACAAAGGAAAAAACTTAAAAATCTGAATCTCAAATTTTCTTAAAAATCATAGATATTAAGATCTCAGAAGCTGACATAAGAAATTCTAAAGCAAGAAGTAGTGAAAGGGAAAACTCTTTCTTCACAGAAGTCCACAGGAGGGAAAGGAGAGTGTGAAGAACAAGAATTCTCACCACCTCTGAATATTACTAACTATTGAGATGGAGTAGGCTATGGAAAACTCCAAATAGGATAAGAAATGAGCCTGTAAGTAAAAGGACTTCTGTTCATCTTTCTCCTGGGTATCTAGAGAACTAACTCAAAATGTGTTCCTGAGCCAATAAGGTTGTGCCCTCCTTGATTTGGAATGACACCTTGAGGGACGCCTGGGTGGCTCAGTCATTAAGCGTCTGCCTTCGGTTCAGGTCATGATCCCAGGGTCCTGGGATTGAGCCCCACGTCAGGCTCCATGCTCTGCAGGAAGCCTACTTCTCCCTCTCCCACTCCCCCTGCTTGTGTTCCTGTTCTCACCATCTCTCTCTGTCAAATAAATAAGTAAAAAAAAAAAAAAGGAATAGCACGTTGATGTCTTAAGGCAAAAAAGAGACTCTGTGTCTTTTTTGACTCCTCTGTGATGGGGAAAGGATCCAGGTATTGGAGAGTATCCCCACTGAAGGAGGCAAATATAATTTAATTTAATCCATTGGGCTTGGCAAATGGTTATAAAGAAAGAAAGAAAGAAAAGAAAGAAAGAAAGAAGAAAGAAAGAAAGAAAGAAAGAAAGAAAGAAAGAAAGAAAGAAAGAAAGAAGAGAAAGAAAGAAAGAAAGAAAGAAAGAAAGAGAAGAGAAAGAAAGAAAGAAAGAAAATAAAAGAAAGAAAGAAAAAGGAAGGAAGGAAGGAAAATAAAGAAGAAAGAAAGAAAGAAAGAAAGAAAGAAAGAAAGAAAGAAAGAAAGAAAGAAAGAAAGAAAGAGAAAAAGGGAAGGAAGGAAGGAGGGAAAGGAAGGCAGGAGGGGAAGGGAAGGGAAGGAAAGGGAAGGAAAAAGAAAAGAAAAGAAAAAAGAAAAGAATGTGATTTCAAGACAGAGCTTGCAACGTGGATTGCTTGGGCAAGTGATGAGATGGAGAAAGCAATGGAGACTCAGAATCTAGCACAGGTCAAAACTAAGACTCTTCTGAATAGACGAGCAGTAAGTTACTTGACCTTAACAATACTGAGAAAACTGACCACTGCATGAAATATCCTGGTTGTGACCAATCTCTTTTAAACTGCTTTTTATACTGTGTCTAATTTTTAGCTATTACAAAAAAAATGACAGGTTTGACAATAATGCATATAACTTTTTACACTTGTCTAATTATTCCTTTTCATAAATCCCTGTAAGTAGAACAAATCGATCAAAGTTTATCAGCATTTCAAAGTTTTGAAATATTATGCATATTTTCCTCTAGAGAGGTTGTTACCAATTAGTATTATCACAAAATGTATAAAAATTCCTGTAATGTATATACCGTTAGAATGAAGACATCATTGAGAGATAGATGAATAATTTTTGTATGGGTGTTTTTGGATTATTATGTCTATTTCATATTATTTGTCCTTTTTTTTCTCTATTGACATATAGCTGGCATTTACAGTTCCATTTAATTTGGAGCAGGCATTTGAAAAAATTAAAAGAGTTCACTTACTTCAGATTAGGTAAAACGTTAATAAAACTTTGAGAAAACACACACACACACACACACACAAGGTTTATTATTGAAGATATGTGAAATTACCTGCAGCTATAATCCTTATACCAAACTGAATAGGAAAAGCCCAGAGAGGAAAAGACTAAACACAAACACTCAACTCTGAACATCAACCACCAGTAATTTGAGAAGTTAAATTTTGCCCTGAATGAATATGGATAAAATACAAGCCAGACAATGTTTTCTGTTCTTGTAAGTTTTTTTTATGATTATCTACAGAGCACTCCAAAATTCTTTCCAGACCTTGTTATAGGTAAATATACTCTCAATAATAAAACTTATAATTAGCTAAAAGGTGGTAGGTTTTCTCTCAGCAGTTTGAAGGGACATAAGTCATAGGTCATAGGCTACCAAAGAGAAAGTGGCTTATTTAAAGAGTGCTGTTTCTGTCTAATGGCAAACTCAAATGGTTGTTTTGTCGTATGTGAGTGACTTGTTGTTACATTATAATACCATATAAAATTTCAAAGATACGGGTGTTAGGTTATTGAGTACAGATTTATATTTGATTTATGGGAAAAAGAAATTCCCTCATGGAAACAGCTCTTATACCAATTTTACATAACTGATGGGACTTTCTATATATCTAAGATATTGTCACTTATAAGAAATATATATTATATACTTGGTCATTCAGATAACCAAAATATATTTCCCATATATATTTGGTCTTTGTCCATGGTTCCAGGATCACAGCTCCTAAAACTCTTGGAATTCCCTGTGATAGAAGCAATAAAGGTGTCTTTTGTTATCTTAATAAAGCCACTTTTAGAAAGCCTTTAGGTAACCTAAGAGTGGGGGCTGGTGGCCAGTGACACCAACCTTGTGATTAGAAGGTTGGAACTTACCCAACCCCTGCCCAGTGAAGGCAGGAGGTCTGGAGATTGAGTATAATTATCAATGGCTGATGATTTAATCATTTGCAGTAGTCTCCCTTATCCACTGTTTCAATTTCCACAGTTTCGCTTTTCAAAGTTTTGGTCATCTGTGGTCAACTTTGGGCAGGGAGGAATTGGCAGAAGGTCAAAGTGCCTACGTCATTCACCTCATTTCTTTCCCCATGCAGACATTTTATCATCTCACATCATCACAAGAAGAAGGGTGAGTACAGTAAAACAAGATATTTTGAGAGCGAGTAAGACCATATTCACATAACTTTTATTAAAGTATACTGTCATAATTGTTCTATTATTAGTTACTACTGGCTATCTCTTTCTGTGCCTAATTCATAACAAACTTTTCATAGGTACGTATGTATAGGAAAAAGGATAGTATATGTAGGATTTGGTACTATCCTTGGTTTCAGGCATCAACTGGGGACCTCGGAATGTACTCCTTGAAGATAAGGGGTAGAGGCTATACTATAGGCCAATGTAATGAAACGTGGAAATTTGGGGAAAGTGGTACTTGCACAGAGAGGATGGAAGCTCTGCACCCTTTCCCTATGCCTTGCCCTACGCATCTCTTCCATAAAGTGTTTCTCTGAGCTCTGTGAGCCACAATAGCAAATTAATCAAACCCAAGGTGAGGGTCCTAAGACACTGATTTATAGCCAGTTGGTCAGAGGTACACGTAACAACCTGAACTCGTGACTCGTGTCTAAAGTCCAAGGAGGGGGCTTACTGGAACCTCCATCCTATAGCTGGTTGGTCAGAGATGATGCTTGCAACTGGTGTCTGAGATGTGCACTGTGACAGTACAGATTTATAGGACTGATCCTTGAACTTGTGGAATCTGATGCTATCTCTGGATAAGTAGGGTCAGAATTGAGTTGAATTGTAAAACTCCTAGCTGGCGTCTAAGCATTGCTTGTTGGTGAGGAGGAACTCCTCTCCCCACTCTCACATTAAAATTGGGTTCAGATGGGGCGCCTGGGTGGCTCAGTTGTTAAGCGTCTGCCTTCGGCTCAGCTCATGATTCCGGGGTCCTGGGATTGAGCCCCACATCGGGGTCCCTGCTTGGCGGGAAGCCTGCTTCTCCCTCTCCCACTCCCCCTGCTTGTGTTCCCTCTCTTGCTGTGTCTCTCTCTGTCAAATAAATAAAATCTTAAAAAAAAAATGGGTTCAGAAACAAATTAATATCTATAATTACTACTTCTGTGATTTTTTAGGGAACGTTAGAACAATTAATGAAAAAGGATAGAATATTCACTGTGATTTCCAAATAACTGTGAATCTCGAGTACTTTCCCCATCAAATACCTTAGTTCAAAAGAATAATTTGTTTTTTACCAGCTTAAAACTAAGGTTAACTAGAACAGTATTATTAGTAATAAAATAAAACTTCAAAAAGTTTTTTAAGAAGCATAAATATAAGCTATCACAAATTGTATTTGTTTGATTTTCCTGAAGAACAGTCACCATGTTATTTTCTTTAAAATTCTCTTCAGGTATTCAAATAACAACAACAACAACAACAACAACAAAATTAACAATTTTACTTTGAATTCATCCTGTGACAGACATCTTATAAAATGAATTTTGAAAAGTGGCTTCATGAATTTGAACAATTCCCAGTGTGACTTTTTTAAGTTGCAAGTAAGCAAGCAAATATATTAAGGTCACTTTACTTTTGATTATATATATGTGTATATATATGATTTACAATGCAAACATAAGAAACTAAATAATGAAAATAATGGAAATCTTAAATCATTAGAAGTTTAGTAAATCACAGGGATTGGAAGCTCAAAAGCAAACAGAATATAGGATATCTGGTAGAGAATTATCTTCTGGTTAGGTGCTATTAAAAATGGAACATTTTAGGGGCACCTGGGTAACTCAGTTGGTTAAACATCTGCCTTCGGCGCAGGTCATGATCCTACGGTCCTGGGATTGAGCCCTTTATAGAGCTCTCCACTCCCTGGGGAGCGTGCTTCTCCCTCTCCCTGTGCCTGCTGCTTGTTCCCCCTGCTTGTGCTCTCTCTGCCAAATAAAATAAATAAATAAATAAATAAATAAATAAATAAATAAATAAATAATAAATAAAATCTTAAAAAAATGGAACATTTTAGAAATGTTCAAAAACTGTTAGAGAATCATCAGTTATCTGGTAGTTACATAGGACATAACCTTAGCTATACAGAACACAGATGCGAGAAATTTTGCAGATACCCATAAAAGCCTATACTTTAGTTGTAGTTATATACCCCTTTTGTTTGTTCCCCACTTGCCCCAAAACATGGCAAATTAGAAGCAAAAAATTAAAACTATTTGAAGGCACACATATCAATAAAAATGGCTTCTGAAATGACAACAAGAGACAGAAATACGATTTAAGCTAATCCCTGAACTCAGCAAACAGACGAATGTGAAGGAATAAATTATAGGGACAAAAAGAGGTTCTAGAGTAGAAATTCTTCCAGCGTTTGCTCTTAATCCTCAAGGATTTGGAACATTGTAAGGATGAAAACTAAAGGCAACATCTCAATCTGACTGTAGTACTAGATATAATAATTTTGCAGGACATATGAAGAATTTAGAATTATCTGTGTGTGATTATTTTTATTCAAATATTTAAAAAATTCTTAGTTCTAAATATATCATTCAGATATTTTTCCCTCTTTTGTACTTTATCTCATTGTGGTATGTTTGGAATAAGACCTTCTTGGGATTGTTCTTGTTTGAGATTTTTTTCCCACGAAATGAAGCCAATATTAGTGAGTTTGTTGAGTAAGGGAGATATGAAGCTTTGTATTGGAGAGGGAGAAGTCATTTAACTTATCCTAATATCTAGGCACTCTCATCAAGAGGCTAAGGGTTCTACCTCAAGTTTTTGTTTTTGTTTTCTTTTTCTTACTTATAGGCCACACAGGGACGCTTCTGCAGCCATGTTCCCTCTCTGCCACAGCCATCCCTGCTCACTAGGGCTACCTAAAGATTTTTTTTTAATCCCATAATCTTAAATATGGTATATTTGACTCTCATTATTGTCAGTGACACATTGCCTCATATCTCAGAGAAAGTGACAAATGCCATGTAGGATAGCAGGTAGTATTCCAGCACTAACTGTCTCCATTAAACATTTAGTTCTCTCTAGTTAAAGTGTTACAGTCTTGGGTTAAAACTCAGGACAACAGGGACACCTGGGTGGCTCAGTCGGTTAAGCGTCTGCCTTCGGCTCAGATCATGATCCCAAGGTCCTGGGATCAAGTCCCGCATCGGGCTCTCTGCTCCACGGGGAGCCTGCTTCTCCCTCTGCCTCTGTCTCTCATGAATAAATAAATAAAATCTTAAAAAAAAAAACCTCAGGACAACAACTGGTGTTTATAATCCCTGGGCTATAAAGAAAACTTAAAAAAAAAATTTTGTTCAGATGTTCAGGATGTAAAATATGTTGTTATTAAGAATAGTTAATATTAGCACAGTGGTTAAGAAGCCCAATGAAGCCAGAGGGCTTGGACTAGAATTCTAGCTCTGCCATTTTTCAGCTGAATTACCACGGTCAAGTTATTTAACATCTGTGTGCCTTGGTTTCCTTACCTGTAAAATGAGCATAATTATAGTATGGACCTCCCAGGCTTATGCTAAGGATAAAATTGTTAACACACGTGAAAAACTTAGAGAGCTCTTTATGGTATTGTGTTATGTCAGTATTTGCTGTTACTACAACTTGTTCAATTGAACTTTTCTGAAATGGTCACTCATTTTTTCAGGTTTATAAAATTTACACATTTAACCTACTATTTTACATCATTTTCATAGCCATCACTTCTATTAATAAGTTAATTTTTCCAAAGTAGACTAAAGTGATAATTGTTTGAAAAAGGAAAAGTTGAACTCTCCCCATTGCTATATTAATGAAGTACAAAGGAAGATCTGTTAATTTTTGAGCAGTTTATTTAAAAAGTCCATGGAGGTGAGAATAATGTTAAAACACAATACAACAAAAAGCCAATATTTGAGCTTTTGTTTGCCAGATTTATTTATCACAAAGTATTTGTGATAAGTGTTTTGCAAATATTTAATCATTACAAGAAGGTTACAGTTATAACTCATCTGTCTTAAGTTCAGTAAATTATACCATCTCAAGTTCAGAAAGTAGAAGGAATCAGGATTTGAACTCAGACAGCTGGATTCAAGAACCCATCCTTCAAAGGATCTGGTGACTTGGCCATCTGTGAGAAGGAATGTTGCCCTAATTGTGGAGGCAGAAAATATGGTAGCAAGGTCAGAAGTACTAAGACAAGAAGATTCCATGTGTTTTCCCAGAAATATAATTGCTATAAACAGATATTTAAAAGATTGAGCTTTGTAGGATTTTTTGCTTTGATTTCTGATCCTGCCACTTATCAGCTTGAGACTTTTACTACATGACTTAACATCTTAAAATTTCAGTTTTGGTTCCTGTAAAATATGAAAAATAATTTATCTATCAAGAAGCTATTTTATAGAATAAATAATGTAAAATACAAAGTCTAGTGCAGTGTATATTATACAAAAAGCACTCCAATGATAATTATCATTATTTTTACTGTTATTGCTATTTTCTTAGCAATTATCATTTTTATTCAGTTAAAAGAGCATGTATAAGTGTGGAAAATGTGTTAGATGTGGTGGCAGAGTAAGAAAAATGAAATAAAAGATCTCTCCAAATGTTCCAGCTACTTGTTCACAGATAATAATAAATATATCACATAGATATATTTATATAATATGTATTACATAATATGTATTAAATATAGAGCATCTTTATCATGTTAATATCAAAATCAAAGTTATGCTGGAAACATAATTACAAATAATATTTTTTTTGTATGTTGAATTTTATCTGAAAATTTATTTATTTCTTCAACATTGAAAGGATATTCCCAGTAAGTATAGACTTCTAGATTAGTCTTTAAGGACTTTGAGAACATTTCATTCTTTTTCCTTTCTGGCATCCATAACTTCTTTTGAGAAATCCACAAAGAATCTTATTTAGCCCATTTGAAGGGAATACATTTTTATTTTCTCTCGCTGTTTTTCTTTGTATTTGATTTTTACCAGTTTTTTTTTTATCATACACTTGGAAGTGATTGTTTTCTATTTCATATTTTAATTTATATTTCATATTTGTATATTTCATAGATTTCTCTGAATCTGTGCTTTTCCTTTCTTTGAAAAATCTGTAGGCATTATCTCTTAAAGTAGATTTCTCTTCCATTTTCTCTTCTGCTTTTCATAGATTCCAAACTTTAACTACAGATACCTAAGGCCTTTTCTCTATATTTATTTTCTGTCCATTTACAGTTCTCTGTATGCTCCAGCCTGGACATTTTCTATTGACCTATTTTTTAGTTTACTAATCTCTTCTGTCATTTCCAGTTAGCTGTTACAACTGTTTTTAATTTTAATTTTTTATTTTAAAATTTTTATTTTAAAATTTTATTTTTTAAATTTAGATTTCCACTGGATTCTTTTTTATAAGTTCTTAGTCTCAGGAAAAAAAAAAAATCCATTTTTGCATCTGTGGTAGGCTAAATAATGGCTCTCCAAAAATGTTCATGCCCTAATCCCAGAATTTGTGAATATATAGTTTTACATGTTCAAAGAAATTTGTAAATGTGATTAAAATTCTTAGAAAAGGTAGATTATTCTCTGTTATTTGGGTGGACACAAAGAAATCACAAGGCTATGGGAGGTCAGGGAGGAGAAGCCAATGTAAGAACAGAAGCAGAGACTGGAGTTTTGTGGTCATAAACAAAGGAATGCCAGAAGTATTTAGAGACTGTAAGTGACAAGGGAATGATTCTCTCCTGAAGCTTTTAGAAGGAACCTCTAGAAGTCTCTGAAGCCTCTAAAAGGAAAATGACGGACATGTTTATTTTAATCTCATAAAATTGATTCCAGACTTCTGATCTCCAGAATCGTAAGATAATGAATTTGTGATGTTTTAAGCCACTAAGTCTTTGGTGATTTGTCATTGCACCAGTGGGAAGCTAACATGTACGAATTTTTGTAAACATAATTATTTATAAAGAAATACATTTTAAAGTTTGTGTTTGATAACCACAATCATTGGATCATCAGTGAGTCAATTTATATTATCCGTATTCTGGGTTTTGCTTAATGGTGTGTCTGGTAGTTTGGGTTTGAATGTTTAACATTGTATATGAAAAATTATGCAGATTATGGATAACTTTTATTTTCCTTCAGAGAAAGTTCACCTTATACACTGTTAGACAGCCATAATGGATTAATTTACCTTAACCTAATCAATTCTCTAGCTGACCTAGCTCTTTGTTTTATTATTTATTTTTTATTTTTTTAAAGATTTATTTATTTATTTGAGAGAGAGAATGAGAGAGAGAGAGCATGAGAAGGGGGAGGGTCAGAGGGAGAAGCAGACTCCCCGCTGAGCAAGGAGCCCGATGCGGGACTCGATCCCAGGACTCCAGGATCATGACCTGATCTGAAGGCAGTGGCTTAACTAACCGAGCCACCCAGGCACCCCCTAGCTCTTTGTTTTCGTTTTTGTTAAGCCTTAGTCTACATATGGTCTTCCCAGGGTGGGATGTAATTCTCCAGTGGAGAGCCTGAAGATGTTTACTACTGCTTCTCCTCCTTAGACAGTCTGAAACCCCTCAGGACCATGATTCCACTAAACACTTCACTCTAATTTTCATTCAATTCTGCTCCTCTCTTTGTTTTTTTTACCTGCACAACTCAAGGACTCAACAGTGCATTGGACTCACTTCTTGAGTTTCCCTTCTCGCTGAGATTTTTACAATGCAAGTTCTGGCTACCTTGGCAGTCTCAAATTCTAATTTTCCTTTCTTTTTTGTTAAGCTCCGTGAGATTCCCAAATGTTTTACTGGCTTCTCTGACCATTGGACAAAACCCTCTGCCTAGTTTTTTGGTCTCACTCTATGCCAAGATTCATTAAACATTTTGAAAGCCCAGTTTTATAGAAATAATCTGGGTTAACCTTTCTAGCTATACCAGAGTTAGAAATATGACTTTCATTTTACGGATGTGAACCTTGAGCCTCAGACAGGTCACATAATTTGTCTAACAGGACACAGGTAGAACTGGAAGCAGATCTCTCTAATCTCTATACTCATTCACTACACAGGAATGCTGCCCAGATGTAATCTAAAATAAATTGAGAAAAAAATTGGTGACAGAAATGTAAATAGGAACTAAATTTATGAAGGTATTAATGAAGTTTCACTTTTTCAAACATTAGTATATTTTACTCTCTAACTGAAAGATGTAGGACATGAGGTGTTTTTGAATTTTAAACACTTGATCTATTGTTAAAGTTATGGATATAAGCACTAGCGGTAAACAGTTTTGCAACAAGACTTTTTAATATAGATGACCTAAGTAGGAATTAATAGAATACCTCAATTAGAAGGGAACACAACTCAACCTACAGCTCCCATGGAAATTTTTATAATAGTGCCCACCATAGTTGGTGACCATTGCATTTTTGTACCATCTCTTGACATTCCAATTGGGGACAAATTTATTTTTCTTATGCAGAGCAGTAAATAAATCTATGTTTATTTCTTTTGGTTGTTTTTCTGGGTATAGAAAATAGATTTGGACAGATGAACATATTGGGGAGGTACGTACATATGTGAGGAATATAAAAGCAAGCAAAGTATATTAAAAGGTTAAGATAAGCTCCCAAATAATAGGGTGATAATTTTAACCAGAATAAATAAGAAAGAATCAGTGGGGGAGGCAATAATACTATGCTGTCATAGTTAAGATTGTAATGCAGTGAGCAAACAAATAGTTCTATGTGGGAATTTCAAAGAAACTAAACAATAAAGCAGGTCTTTGTGAAGTAGAGTACAAGAGCAGTTGGTTGTTAAGTTTCATATTAATATATTTCCAAACTTTTTCTATAAAATATATTAAAATGCTAACAAGAATACTAATATGAATACATTAAATAATTATAATAACTCCAGTAACATATCAAATATTGTCATTGTTTTAGACAAAATGATACTGGTTAACTTGGATTTTGAAGGATGTGAGGATGAGAATTTAATAAGGCTTTGTATAACCAATTTTTTTCCCTATATTCCTTATGTTTGCAAAAAACAAACAAAGAAAAACAAATAACCAAACAAAATAAAAATTCTGGTACTTGAAAGCCACTGAACTATTTAAAATCTTTATCTTGCTTGATTTCTTGTTATTTGGCATGGCTAGTAATTCTTCCTAAAAATCTTTTTTCTAGTCTCCTGAGCACCATGTATTCCTGGTATTTCTCCCACATCTTAGAGCCCTTATTCTATTCTGATTCTTCTTTTCTGCCTTTACTCTTTCTACCCAGTCCTTAAATATCTGTACTCCTTAGAATTCTCTAGATCCTCTCATTTAACAATGTCTCTATGGTAAGTATGATATACTTTCAAATGTTTAAATATTTGTTTTATGTACCATTATTCTCATGTAATGATTTTAGAGAGCCAAGGTCTGAAATCAGTTAGATTTGAGTACAGTTACTGAATTATTAAGTATGGGAGTCAAGTAACTTAACTTTGTCAGTAAAAAAAAAGTGTTATTTTAAGAGGAAGACCTCTTCCTCTTCCCTTGGAGGAAAAACTAGCAATCTTCATTTGATCAGGTTGTAAGACAATAACTAGAGTATGAAGACGTGTGAGTTGGATCACTAAGCACATAAAGAAGAGATGTCCCTTTTCACACACTTCTGTCCAAGGGAAGGCAAAGACCAGCTCATCTTGCTTTTTTGTTCACCCCATTTTTATACATTGACAATAGTAGGAATGATGCTACCTCAAATTTTTTGGCTTTCACTTTGTTCATCAGTCATGTTATGACCTGTGAGAGAGTCGCTATGTTAGCTTAATTCTGCATTACCAGTATAATGCTATTTGTTAATAAAATAGTATCTTGTTTAATATCTGCATTGCTTTATAAACATTATGAGAGAATGTAAAAAATGGGGCAGAATAGGGCTATGGCAGAATTTTGGCATTCTAATGTGTCTGAACCAACTACCAAATTACAGTGGCAGACCTTGAAGACAAGTAATAATAGTACTTGCTTTACAAGTTTATTCTGGCAATTAAATGATATTATCTTGTATAAAATACTCAGCATATGCTGGCCTATTCTAATTTACCCCTGAGTTTTTTTGCTCATTTGTGAATGCATTCATCTTTTCATGTTTTACCATGAAATCATAAAAATATATAGAGGGGAAATCTATTTTGTGACAAATGTGTACAACACTCCAACATTCAGAAGTTTTTAAAGGATATAGGGATCTAAGCAAGAAAACTGGCAAGGAGGATCATCAGTTTCATTGCTGATCAGAACAAGACAACACGACTTCAGATTTTGTGAAGAGATATGGACAAAATATGGATTCAAGTATATTCAAGAGAGAAAACGTAGAGATAAATTTTTAACAGAAAGCATAGGTATTCTAAATTTCAATCTAAAAGTTTAGCAGGGAATGAGGTGGTAGCTGAAAGACAATATAGGACTGAAGGAGAATTGTTTTTTGTTTGCTTGTTTGTTTGTAAGGGGGATAGCTGGATAGAGGGAAGGTGGGCAAAGGGAACACAATTTATTCCCATGGCCTCAACCGATCCCCAAGGTTTGACTTACACTGCAAAACAGACTAACACTCAAAAACAGACTCTTACTTTGGACACGTGGACAAATGTGATTGTAGTTGTACATTTTGTTGGGGTTATTTTTGTGGTGAGCAATATCAGTGACAAATGATGAACCATGGCTCATGGTTCAGTCAAACAAGGACTTCTACCCTTGTTTCCTCAAATGGGAGAAGTGTAAGAAGTCCACGTTGGTCTCAAAGGTCATCCTAACAAGCTATCCCACCAGAATTATTGCAGCTGGGTCTTGTACCTCATTTTGTCATCAGGAATAGGATTTGTTCCCCATTGTCTTAGCACTCCTGTAGAGGGTTACATCAAAAGCAGAGTCTTTTTTCCTACAGGCATGATTACTTTAAAGTTACTCTCCTGGGAAGTGACACCTTATTTCTCTGCTTTAGCCGTGTTACATTGAATAAACAGATAAGTTCTGTACCAGCAGTGGGTAACACAGTCTTATGATGTGATCAGTAGTTGTAATTTTTTTCTTATATAATACTTTCAATTCTTAACAATTTCCCATTCATTCTTTATTTCAAAAGTGAGAAACTCCCTCTCTCACTCAAGCTCCCCATACAATTGATTCTATAAATACTGCTTCTTACATATCTCTCCAAAACTTCCAATTCCCTGGACTGTCATTGCTTCCATGCTAGCTCAGTGTACAGTTAGGTCTCACCTCATGTATGATAGTAGATACTCTTATTCCTCTGTGATTTAACCTTTGCTCTAAGTTGAGAGAATGATTTTTTTAGAATGTAACTATCTTTATGTGATATCCCTTTAAATCTTTCATACTGTTCTTACTAAAAATTCAAACTCCTTAAAAACTCTTAAAATTCTGGGGGGCACCTGGGTGGCTTAGTCAGTTAAACATCTGCCTTCAGCTCAGGTCATGAGCCCAGGGTCCTGGGGCTGAGTCCCGCATCGGGCTCCCTGCTCTCTGGGAGCCTGCTTCTCCATCTCCCTCTGCCCCTACCCCCTTCTCCTGTGTGTGTGCACGCTCTCTCTCTCTCTCTGTCTCTCTGTCAAGTCAATAATAAATAAAATCTTTAAAACAAACAAAACTCTTAAAATTCTACCTAGTTTTCTTGCTCCATTGGTAACATGCCACCACCTCTTCACTTCTATTTTACAGATGTAGGGACCCTTTTAGATCTCCGAAATAACAATGAATACCAGTGTTTTTCCTAGCTTAGTGTTATTGACAGATCCTTCCTCCCTATGGTAGAGAAACTCTTTCCATTCCCATTCTCTATTTATGTGCCAACTTTTATTCATATATTCATACTTCAGGTCACACCTTGAATGTCTTTTTTATTTTTTTAGGAATTTAGATTCAAACTTACTCTTTACTATTCCCATAGCATTCTGTAATATTTTTTTACTGTAACTGTTTAACTTGTTTTAATGTCTTTTTTGTACCCCAAATTTGAGTTGCATTGAAGAAGAGATTATTCTTTCTTGCTCTCTAATTTGGAATGTAGCACTCACTACTCTACTCTTGGCACAGAATGATTAATAAGTAATCACTGACTGAATAAACAAACGTGCCAATAATTAAAACATCCTCAAATTATTTTATCATAGTGTAAAAATCAGTTATTTTTCCCCTTGTAGTTAGGTGAGTCTGGGAAGGAATGGGTAGTTATCAAGGAAGAAAAAATTCAAGGGATGAAATGAATGCTTTTATATTGCTTTTAGAAACATTGTGAATGAAACAGTATTTAAACATCGTTGACCTCAAAGTAAATTCTTTATCAAATCCAAGACAATGTGTGATTGCGAATTCACAGTTTCTCAAAAACCACAGGGAGAAAATAACTTCAATTATATAGGGAGAAAAAGGTAAGTATTTAAATATATAGGTACCATACATTGAATGTATCAGTAATGTTCTCCAGTGTTAGTACTTCATAATTTACCTCTTGTATTTCACAACATAATACCAAATGTGCATTATTATCCCCAATTTGTACATAATCAAAATGATGCCTAAACAAACATAACTAATAATTACTAAGTGACAATATTTGTTCCTGGGTCTGTCTGATTTCAAAGCTTATGATTATAATATGGAAATCAAAGTTTTTTCCTCAAGACAAGTTTCCAGGAGTACAGATTCTTGATACTCAACTACAATGCAATTTGCGGTAGTTTTTGTTTCGTTTTAATTAGGAAAACTGATATGGTGACCTTTTCCATTATCTGGGTGGAATACACCAATCCCATTTCTAATAATTGTTGCAATGCAGGTAATGTTTTTTCTGCACATAGGATAAGAAATATAGGGTTATCATAATGCTTTGACAAAGGGACAAATAAGACCTTGGTACTTGTAGAGAGGGGATTCCTGTTGGAATGATGCTGACTTCCCTCTCTTTGTGGTGACAGAGAACTCCTTTTCCCTCAGTAGGGAGGGGATGCATATACTCCCCAATTCCCAAAAGGTCTCCAGGTAAACCATGCAAATATGTAACTCCCCTGACTTGCCTCAATTATGTTTGTTTTCTAAGTAGGTAGAAACATAAAACAAAGTTCTTCTTTTGGAATAAAGCCTACAATGAGTCCAAATCTTCCTGGTTCATGAATGCTTCTCCATGGGAGGCTCACCTGACAGCATGCCTCATCTTACCTCAGCACTGCTATTATGTAAAGCTTACTCCATGCCTACACTTAATATTGAGGGGGTGTTTGCCGTCCCACTTAATAGATGCATATTCTATACAGATATACAGACATGATAGATCCAACTTTACTGTGATATTATGTGTTGTTTATGTGTTATGCTTTATTTACACACTTTTCCACTTGTAGTGTGTTGAAATGAGCTCACACTTACACACGAAGTCCCAGATGTGCTTTGTACCTGCTTTGGCTAAATATGAAGAACACACTTATTTCCTAATTATGCATGGAATAGAGATAAGCACTTTTCAGACTGTATAACCGTGATGTCACATCATCATTATTTCTTATGTGATATCCTGTATGAAGATATATTCATACAATCATTTTCATTAATTTCCTAGAATAGAGCTTGAAATCGTAAAATTTGAAGTTTTAAGGTATTATTGTTCAGATTAGACCTTTTGAAGGACTAAGGAAAAAAAGTGGTTGTAAGTTGCTAAGCATACGAGTCCCAAATTATTTATGTACCTAAATGTTTATTTTAAAATACAACTTTGCTAATATATATATACACAGCAAGACTGAAACTGTTTTTCACATTATACTCTGGTGTATAAATAAATATAACTTCTCCATATCCATAACTATGCTGATCTTCTCATGAGCCGAGCCCTGGCTATTTAGACAGTGGAAACAATAAATACATTTCTTCAAACTTTGAAATATGCAGGATCTTAGTGCCTCTTAGTTTAAATAGTTTCTTTTTGATGGATTCATTTTTTTCAGGTAAAAGCTCTATCACTTAGACCTAATTGTTTTTCCTCTCCATAATGATTTTTTGCTTGTTTGTTTTAATGGAGAGGTCAGGCATCTGGCAGTGGAGGGAGACAAGGACCATGAATCCCTGTGGTATCTTCTGAACTGCTCAGTCTTTGTTAGAAAATGTCTGATAGGATTACTTTTTTGGATTGGTGATCTCTGAATTATGACTCCTCTTGTCTTCGGATTGTTATATTAACCCTCATTGTTGGAATCTCTGGCCTTGACGATTGTCTGCATCTTGAATTGCTTACATGTGACATATCCATTGTGCATTGTGACTTAAGTTTTTTACTGGATCCTGACTGACCACACCTCATTATACTCTCACCAATGCTTCAGTGATTCTGAATCTCATTCTTGTTTCATCCATCCAGTCCTTTGGCCAGTCAGGCTCACTTACTTGTCTTATCTATGCATTCATCTTCCTCTACATTGTGGCACAATTGTCACTGCCTCAGGCTAGTTGTTTCAATTGTCTCCAGAAGGTACATGCAAGGAGCTATGCACTTAGAGCTCCCCTCCCCCATTCCAATGTCCTTGACCTTATCGCATATCTTTTTGGAATCCCAAGTGAGGAAGCTAGGACAGACTGATCTGATCTCTGTCCCCAACACTCTTCTCTTCTTCTCATAAAACATCCTGATCAGAAAGAGGAGGTTTTCCCTGTCCTTCTCTTGCATCATATCCAATACCTTCTCTAAATGTACTATTTTTCCATCCAATTTTGTGCCACCATGTGGGATGGAATTCACTGTAATGACGGATAACACATAATTTGGGGCCATTTTGCCTATGTTTGAATTCTAACTCCATCAGTTATTAGATATATGACCTGAGTCCAAGACACTTAACTGTGCCTCAATTTTCTTGTCTATAAAATATGGATGAGTACCTATGTACTAAGTACCTATGTCTTAGGGACATGGCAAGATAAAATGAGTTAATATAAATAAATGGCTTGGAATGATGCCTTGCAATAGGTACTAAATATATTTTAGCATTTATTTTTAGTGTAAGTTATATAAATTTGTATTAAAAGAGCATTTAAATTTTTGCCTCTCCTTTAAAGGACTCCTCAGTCCACTTGGCTTCCTCCTCTACTTCCAATCTAACTGGAAATTCAATACTTGGGACACCCCAAACATCCACATATATTATTAAAACTTTTTCAAATCCAGGAAAATGTTAGGTATATTTTGCTTGGTTGAATATGTTTAAACTTAGCAGGAAGGGTATATTAGTCCCTAATCCCAACTGTATGCCTTGTTTGTTTGTTTGTTTTTGACTCCAAAAATCATAATTTAGACCCTGGTGTTAGGTTTTTGATTTAACAAAGAAACTGATGCCAAGGGGGCCTGGTGTCTGGAGATTAATATCACACTTTTACTCTCTGATTTTCCAGAACTTTGGCCTTACATACCACAATAAGAATTTCTTTCTTTTAACTTTTCTCTTCTCTCCTCCTTCTTCTCATCCTCCTTCTTCCCCCTCCCTCTCTCCCTCTCTCATCTTTCTTTCATTTTTTTTTTTTAAGATTTTTATTTATTTATTTGAGAGAGAGAAAGCACAGAAGGAGAAGAAGACTCCCTGCTGATTGGGGAGTCCGATGCAGGGAACTCCATCCCAGGACCCTGAGATCATGGCCTGAGCTGAAGGCAGACGCTTAACCGTCTGAGCCACCCAGGTGCCCCATCATCTTTCTGATTATATATCAAATCGGAGATCTTTTTCCAAAACAAAATCATCTTTATCATATCTCAGGCTCATACACTGTAGCTTGAGTTACTGTAACTGGGGATTCCTTTTTTGAAAAGCAGTTCAGTCTCTTAAAAATGCAGGTTCCAGAGGTGACCTAAACAAATTTCCATGTTTTCCTTTTCTTTCTCTACTGTATTGTGTCTTTCTCTTAATTATTAATTCTGCCTAAGGTTTCAATTCCTGGCCTCATGATGACTTGGATCTCAATAGTCTATAGCTTTTAATTAGACTAGGGCTCACATAAATGATGCCCCATGATTTTGAAAAAAAAAAAAAAAAAAGGGTACTAATGTGTAAATTCTATGAGAATGTATTTCACCATTGGTCAGTTCCACTTAAGTAGGCAAACTGGAGTTTCACTTTCTACCTTCACTGCCCCTCTGGTTATCAAAAACAATTTTTTGTCCTATTCTTCAAGTGTACTGTGAATTTTAAAAGGCCACATCTCCATATTTGCCTAATTAAATGAGTATTGGCAAATATTTAAAAATGAGCTATCTCAAAGCCATCTGCTGTGCAAATTGTTTTTTTAATATACATATTTAATATAAATATAAATACCAAACTTGCTAATTTTTTATGTGGTACTTTTTTTTTCCTTTTTTTCTTCTCTTTTCTAACTCCTATCCATTTATCCAACCAATACTCCAACAAATAACTCATAGTAAGAAGCCTCCATAAGTATATTTTAACTATATAGACAATACATAGTGTTTTTAATTATCTTATGTCTTTTAAGTGGAATCATTTTCACAATCTGAGTGAAATTGATTTAACAAAGAAACTGGTGCCAAGGGGGCCTGGTGTCAACATTGATTGATAATGAGTCAACATTGATTACCTTTATTTCCATTTTTCTGAAAACTACTGTGTTTAATGATTTGGATTTTTTCTGGTGAATTTCCTGTGCATGTCACTTGACGATTATGTTCTGTTACATTTTGTCTTTCTCTTTTCAATGTATCAGAATACATTGCTTATTATCTACATTATGGATATGTTTTCCATACATTTGTCATACATTTGTTATTACATACATTTGTTATTACATTTGTTATTAATGTCATACATTTGTTATTAATATTTATATTTGTTATTAATGTTTACATAGATTAGTGTACTAGTTATACATTTGTTATTAATATTTACATAGACTAATGTTACTCTCTCTCATTTTTGTTGTTTGGTCTCTTTTTCCATTGTTGTTACTATTCTTTGCCTATGTGTTGAGGTTTAATTTTAGTTAGAGTTGTGATGGTCTTTCAGTGGTGGAAACCCAACTGCCAGAAGAATAAGGTAGACCGTATACCCCAGTGGTGTACATAAAGGAATATTCCCATCTGTCTGTGTTCCATGTATTTTCCAAGAGAGAGGATTCAGCCACAGCATTCAACTTATTTTTGTGGGTTAGCGAAACTACTTAATATTACTGTTAAATATTGTTAAATTTTCAATTGGGGATAGTTAAGAGACAAACCTCTGTAAACTGTTTTCCAGGCAACTGCTCAAAAAAATGGGGGAGAAGACAAATTAACAGCTCCTTTTTACCTAGAACTCAAAACTTCCTATGCCTGTGAGCTCAAATTGTCACTTGACTCAGAAGAGTGTGTTTTTACTGTAGAGGAAAGGAGACAATTTCAGGTCAGAGTCTTCTCAGAGTCCCTGCTTCATTGTGTTTTAAGCTATTTTGTTGTTAAGGGGAAAAAGTGCTTTAGGATTGATTATAGTAAATTAGCATTCTCATGTGATAGCTCTAACCTATTAATCTACTGCTATTAATGTATGACATAAGTACATTTATGGAACACTGCCTAAAACTTTGATCAATTTTTATATAACTTTATATATTTCCTTTAAATTTGGAAACTAGAAAAGATTTTATAGAGGGAAGAATGTTTTATCCAAGGTCACACAGTGAGTTAATTTTTCTTTGTCAATTGGTCATATGTAGTAGCTATGATGAACAAGAATTTAGGTTGTCACTGTTTCTTTCAGTGATGGAAATACCATTCTGTAAACAAAACACAGTTCGGTGAGTCATTAGTGCCTCCAAAACTGAATAACTCAGTTACAATGAATCCATTTTGTGAAGAAAAATGACTGACACCACCCAAAACCTCTGAATTTGTATGCATTGAAATGACTTGTTCTAGATATGGTGGAGAAGGGATGAGAGGAATTAGTCATTTTTATTAATATGATATTCAAAAAGTGCCTTTTTTCTCATTCTCAGGACTAACATATCATATCTGACACCTTTATTTTTGTCCTTCACAGTGAGTTACATTTCATCTTTTGGGTTATCGGCACAAGAAAAAAGAGATAGTCTTGCTGAGGGCCATTAAGAGTTTCATATATCACTTTTTAGCTGTGACTCAGCATCTCCATTGCATAAGTTCGATTTCTGACTGTTCACTATTATTCATGCATTGGTAGCACAGCTCAGAGACGTCAACATTTATTCTCCTTCCACTGTAAAAGATTACCAGGAAAGATCATTCTTTTCATTAATCAACATAGAATATTTCCTAAACATTTTAAATGTGATAAACACATTGCACATTATGAATATAAAATACAGTAATATATTTGTGACCTTGACCAAGTCACAACACCCTTGATTCATTTTATTTATTTATAGAAGTATACCTACTGCTAACTATACATATATATATACTGACTGGACTGTGAATGTCTTAGAAAAACTATCTTTTAGAAATTGTTATATTTCTCTGTACTCTAAAATTAGTATAAAAAGCAGCATTTGACTTACCACGTTTACCAACTAATATTAATTTAAAGACATATCAGAAAATAAGGATTTTTTTGTTTTTGTTTTTGCTCTTTTTAGATTTTATTTATTTGTCAGAGAGAGTAGAAAGTGAGCACAAGCAAGGGGAGTGGCAGGCAGAGGGTGAAGCAGCTCCCTGCTGAGCAAGGAGCCCGAAGCAGGATTAGATCCCAGGCCCCTCGGATTATGACCTGAGCTAAAGGCAGATGCTTAAGAGACTGAGCCACGCAGGCATCCCAAGACATATCAGAAAATAGAGGAAGAAAAACTCTTTTCTGATTTGCTTTGTCTATTGCCAGTTAATGGCATCTTTTCTCCTGCATTGCTATTGCCGTTGGTGTTACAAGAGCTAAACTGGATTTTACAACCTACTTAAAAAAAGAGATATTATCATTTGGACTTTTATTGCAATTGTCATGGGGAAGCACTATACTTTTCTTGTGTGTTTCTGAGTATGCAAACAAAATATTTTATAGGTTCTAATTATTTTCCCATTATGTTTTCAAATTTGTGTTTTATTTTTTTTAAAGATTTTATTTATTTGAGAGAAAGAGAGCTCACAAGTGGGGTAGAAGCAGAGGGAGAGGGACAAGCATATATATATTTATGTATATGTGTATGTGTGTGTGTGTGTGTGTGTATATATATATATATATATATATATATATATATATATATGAAACCCATATATATAAGGGAGTATTACTCAGACATAAAAAAAGAATGAAACCTTGTCATTTGCAACAATATGGATGGATCTTGAGGGTATTATGCTAAGTGAAATAAATCAGACAGAGAAAGATAAATATCATGTGATTTCACTTAGATGTGGAATCTAAAAAACAAAACGAACAATCTTAAATACAGAGAATAAACTGATAGTTGTCCCGGGGAGGTGAGCTGGGGTATGAGTGAAATAGGTGAAGAGATTAAGAGGCACACATTTCCAGTTATAAGTCGTATAAGTCATGGGGGAAAAGTACAGCATAGGGAATATAGTCAACAATATTTTAATAGTGTTGTATGGTGACAATGGCAACTATACTTAATACTGGGGGGCATTGAGGAATGGTATAGAACTGTTGAATCACTATATTGTACACCTGAAGCTAATATAATATTGTGTGTCAGCTATAGTTCAATATACATTTTTAAGTATATAACGAAAAATAACAAAGGATTTAGAAGCAAAAGATAGAAACCTAATAAAAATAGGAAAAAGACATAAATCAGCATTTAACAGCAAAGAAAACATAAATGACAAGTCAAGCTATAAAAATATTCTTACACATATTATTTATCAGGTAAATAAAAAGTATTACCATAGTGTGATAGCTAGACATTAATAAATTAGATCTTATCAAGTGTTAAGGAGAGTAGGAACTGTATTATACAGTGTCACTACATACACGTATTTGGTGTGAAGTATCCCTCTTGCAAGGTAGAATAAAACATCCCTTTCATGTTAAAATAGGTATGGTCAAGTGACTTGCTTTGGCCTATGAAATATGAGTGAAATTTGAGATTGGAACTACTCTGTCCATTAGATTCCCAGAGTGACCTTATCATGGAGTAGATCCGCAGCCATACCACAATGGATATAGAATGAGAATAAGGAAGAGAACGTTTTTGCTGTGAACTACTGAGATTTGGGCATAATTGGTTATGACGCCATGTCTTCTGGTGTCCGTGCTCTTGTATAATTCCTTTCCAGATTACTCAGGGCTTGGCTATATGACTTTGACCAACAGGAAATCAGAAAGCATAATGCAAATAACCTTGATAAGTCTACCTCTTAGGACACTGACACCTTTCGAGCAAATCTGGTCTATCTTCCTTGAGGATGTAATCCCACGCGAAGACCACCTAGGGAGAAAAGTCAGCCATCTTATCCACTCCAGATATTCAAGCTGAGGAACAAGATATGTAAATGAGGCTACTTACATTACTTAATTTTAATGCAATAGCAAGTGATAAAAATAATTGGTCTTTTAGAGGTCGATATTGAAGCACATTAAAATCAATAATTTTATCTGCTCTTTGTACCGATATTCAATATTCATAGTTTTGATGACTTATATATGCAAACATATATATATTTAAGTATTGCACTTATAAACTAAATGCTACAAAATCTCATGAAGGAAAATTAAAGAATAAAAATTAAAAGGAGAGGTATGTAAGGCTTTATGTACTGGAAGCCTCAATATTGTTAAGATGACAATTCTCTCAATTGATCAATAAATTCAATGTAATCCCATTCAAAATGCTCATAGAGTTTTTTTTAAGATGAAAAGCTAATTTTAAAATATATATGTAAAGGCAAAATATCTAGAATGCCAAAACAGCATGAAAAAGGAAAATAAGTTTGAAGAAATTATACTTGGAAAGAAGCAATTATTCTTAGAAGAAATTGGCACTTAGAGAAAGGCTATCATAATCAAAGCATGGTATTGGTCAGAGGATAGATTTATAGATCAAATAAGTAGATTAGGGAATTCAGAAATAGATTCACTCTTAGGTAGGCTATTTTTGATAAAGATGTTGAAGTATATTGCTTTCATTAAAGAAAATTTTAATGTGATTATTTTTATTTTACTAGAGTTGTAAGAAGTTAAAGAAAAGGTAACAAATTTTGGCTTGAGAAAAACTAGGATTTAAATTTGAAAAATTTTTAATTTAAAGCACAAGTAGCTGTTAATAGTTATTACTATGTTCAAAATGTCCTACAGGATTTAAAAACTTGTATTCAGTGGCTGCACCTCCTAGATTTCCTCAATCATTCCCTTAGCTTCTGGAAATGTTGCCTGCTACCAGAACCCAGGGGAGTCCCTCTTCAGGAAATGCCCTGGGGTAAACAATCTGCACCAATGACTGGTATAAATGTCTATCCTCCTGGGGCTCAGTACAGGACAACTCTGTAGGGTCATGCCAACTCCAGAACCCCCTCTGCTACTTTCTAACACTCCCTCACTGGTGTCAGCCCCAAGGATTGCCCAGTAAACACCTGCATGCAAATCTCTTAACTCCAGTTTGGACTCCCAGTGATACTCATCTACAACAAATTCTATTCTGCAAGACAAGCTCCAAATCTCAATCTTTGTGTTTTAGACTTCACAGATTTTTTAAGCTTTTAAACTGTGAGTCAAAGACAAATTATCACTCTCCTACTCAGTGTGTAAGCTTTTGCTCTTAGACACAATGGCTTAATATTTCTACCATTTGTTCCCAGTTACTCATGTGACTACTTAATATCACAGTTCAGTGTTTCTAGGCACACAGCCAAGTTACAAGTCCAGCTATAGATTTTTAACATTATACTCCCCCAAGCCAAGTACACTTAAATGAGTATTTAATTGAATTAATTAGGAAATTATCACTTAGTTTAAGTAACCTAATTGTTCTTAGCATTGGCAAGAATCCCAACATTTACAAACTGAATTAAATGTGTGATACCAAGACTAAGACAACATAAATTCAACTCAGAATGTTAGAGCATAAATTAAGTGTTGTTAAAAGATGCGTAAAGCTGCATGCATAGATAAATAGTAGATGAAGATATATTGTATATGAACTTTAAGTGCACCACAAAACAGGGGCTTATAACTAAAAGGTATGTTGATCTTTTGCATCTGTTATTCTTCAGAAGGTGTAATTTATTTCTATAAAAATTAACATTTATAATGAAAAGTGGAGTTCTTTATATTTTAAGAGCCATGTATATTAAATGTGTCATTCAGCATGTGTTATATTTGAAAATATGAAATGCTTTGTATGCAAATGCATTTTCATTTACAAAAATGTTATTGTCCTATAGATACAATTCTATTTATTTTTATGAAAGACACTTGTCTTTTAAGGCCTACCTATTTTATTGCTTGTAACACCAATTTACTATCTCTGATAGCTGCATAATATTCCTTTGATTTACTTAACTATTGCTAATTTTATATGGCCAGTATTAAGCAGCTAGATTACTACCAACTCCTTAATAACATAATTATGAAAAGAAAATCTTCATACATGTTTCTTTCTTTGCCTATATGAGAGTTACACTGAGATATAATCACAAGTGGGATTATAACATATCAATATATGGAATTTTAACATATTTAATTTTATTAGCCGCTGTCTCTGGTTTTTAAAATGGTTGTACCAGTTTACACTCTCACCAACAGTGCAAGGCATTTCCATTTCTCTATATTGCCACCATTCACCATCACTTTGAATTTTCCAAGTTTTTAACATTTTATTTTTCATCTAGAGATGAGTACTACTGTTTTATGATAACGGGGGATTGAATATATCTTCACAATAAATATCACTTTCTACTTGCTTTTCATTTAAAATATAACCTAATTCCCTATATTTATGAAAACCATATAAAGTAATTGTTAAAATTTGTATACAATCCCATTTTAAGAGTTGTAATTACTTAATTAGCATTCTCTGATTTCATAGGATTTTAAATTTATTTTCTGTTATGAACAATGCTGTGATAAATATCTTTATATGAGCTTCTTTTCTATTACTAATTATCTCCTCTAGGGAGAAAAGTTGTATAATTTTGCTTACCATTCACATTTTAAAGAATTCTTTTGACAATTTCACTGTTTTGTTTGTTTTTGGTGTGTGTGTGTGTGAAAGCTTGAGACCTGACCTATGTGCTACTGGGTTCATTAAAGTACTTTTGTGAGACAGAACTTAAAATAATGAGGGCAAAAAACAGTTCCTTAACTTTAGACACTCATTGGGTGATGCTGAAGAATTTCAATTATTTTTTGTTTGTTTGTTTATTTATTTATTGGTCAGGATATACCTAGTTACATATTCACTTTAATTTGTCTTTGATTTTTGTTTTTATTTTTAAAATCCAGTCTTGGATTTTACTTGTTCACTCCTTTCTAATTGTTAAAGTTAGGTAAATGACATAGCCCCACACCAAAAGATGGTCTGAAAAGCCAGAGAAACCTCTCCTCTGGCCTTGCCTGTTAAACTTTCTATGTAATAGTAAAATCCATTCCATGACACTTCTGATAAATTGTCCAGAATAAAAAATCTTTACGATTGTTCTGAAATAAAGGAAGATACCAAAGGAAAAAAGAAGGGGGGATCTAATTTAGAAAAAAAAAATTGTATTCTCATGAAACAACAATTTTGTAGTAATTTAATTGTGACTTGAAGAATTAAGACATTTATTCAAAAACTACTTTCTTACAAAAAGAACTAAAGGAATGATGTTGTGTTCTCTAAGTGCTATTGCATACAATATTTCATATAAGTCATATTTGAGGAAGCTGCTAATAAAATCCTTGTTTTACAAATAAGGAAACAAAACATGAGAGATCATTCTCAACCAGCCCAGTACTAAAGGGACTCTAGTTCCTCAATGTTTCTGACTGCAATGTTGAACACTAATCTCTATGCTACATAATTGATTATAAAAAACTCTTTAGGAACCCAAGTAACTCTATATTATGAATATTCTATACTTTTTGTATAGAAGAGGAAGGTGTTAACTATATTTAAAACCAAAGCAGGTGTATTTATTATTCAGCATCATCATAATGAAATGTTGCTTTTCACCTTTCTGAAATGGTGACATAGTTTTTCAATAAAATTTGTATCTACAGTTTGTCTCCCTCTCCCCAGGGAAACCATTGCTTTTGTTTTTAGATTTGTGAATTAGCGAAAACCATTGCTTTTTTTTTTTAATTTGTGAATTTAGTAAAAAGCATTGCTTTTGTTTTTAAATTTGTCTGAGATTAAGATATAAGAAAAAAATTTTACTTTGTACATGACAAGATCAAGACCAAGTAATGATGTTCTAGGGACATATAATTAATTATTTTTCAGTGTATCAAAGTTATGAATTTGTTGAAGTATCACAGATAGACTTATAAGTTAGAAACCAGGGTAAAAATCACTTTCAACATATCTTCTCTAAATAAATTTATTATTTTATGCCTAACCTAAGTTAATTTTTCAACTGAGTGGATCTCTTATAAACTTGATGTAAGTAAATATCCATGTGTGGTATTTTACAATAGTAGAAAACTAATATGAGGGTTTTTTTTTTTTTTTTCTTTTCTTCAACTCCCATGGATTGAGATTTCTCTAAAATCTGGTTTCAACATTGCTTTCCTATGGTCTATTTTAAGCAGTCAGTCATAGCTTTCAAGCTAAATGTAGTTTATATTCCTGATGTGACATTTTTAACAATTTTCTTTGCTAAAATTGGTCTTTTATGACAATTATTTTTTCACATTTCTAGATTTATTTCTATTGTTTAAATTAATTTCTAAAAACAAAATAATTATATGGCATGGTATTCTCTGTATGCTTGATGGTTTTTGAAAATTTATTTTTCCACTAAGTAGGGGATTTTTTTTTCCTAATGCTACTAGGAATTTTTTTATTGTAATGATATTTCTTACTAATTTTAGTAGGAAATTTTAATATTACTAATTAATTCTCTGGCTGTCAGTCCCACCTGGACTAAACAGGAAAGAATTTTCTGTTTTAAAACCCTGAAAAGTTAAAGAAAACAAAGTACTTGACTTAAGCACTGCTTTAATTTCTATCAAATGTGACTATGGAAAAAGATTATTTGAAGTGAGAAACAAGAAATCATCTAAAAAAAAGCCTATATATCTCAATTATATAATTTTCTTACTTGTATTATGCTACAGAAAAAAAGCAACTTCTGGTATTTACTATGTAAAACTCTTGTATGTGTAGGAAGGAACTTGAGTAAATAGCACTTCCCATTCTGAGTCATAGTAATTTCTGATGTTAATAAATCAATGAAAAATTCAATGAATCAAACACTATGCTAAGCCCTTAGATAAATATTGTCAGTTATAATATTCACACTAACCCATTGCCCTAGGCATTATTGTCAGTTTACATTACTGGAGCGTAAGAAACTTAAGTGACATGTCCAAATAATGTAGCTAGAATGTGACAATAAACGTATAAAAGATCTAACCTGAGTGGTCTAACTCCAAGTACTGTGAGGTCTGTACCATACCATACTAGTCCTAAGATACTCACATTCAAGATATGCAACAATTAGTTTATGGTTACACTTGCCTCTGCAATGCATTGTTTAGGATAACCAGAAAATAAATGATCTTCAGTACAGTCAATAATGATAAAAGAGAAACTGGAATTAAAGGATCTATTTAGGGAAGAGATGGAAAAATAAATATATATTTAAATATATTTATATGTTTACATATATCTATATATATATACATTTTAGAAATATATATATACATATATATATATTAGACTGCATTCAAGGTTTGAAATGAAAACACGAGAGAAACTGAATCTCAAGTAGTATAAGACAATGTATACAACAAAGGTATTTAGAAAAGAGGAATAAAATGTTAACCTGTAAGGATACATATATTTATTAATCCTCCATATAATTCTTTTTTTTTTCCTATCATTTTGGATTATCCGACCCTGACCCTGAAGGGTGTACTCCACTGGTCATTAGAAACACATAATAGAATTCAATCAGGATTATTCCTGCTTGTACCCTGTCTCAATATTGACTTTTGAACAGAAACTATTAAGCATGATGAATATGTGAATCCAAGACCAGAATGTACTATAATTTTTCTATACTGAATTCATTTATTCTCCAACATTAACTTGGACATGACAGCTATTTTAGATAGATATCAGTTTAAGTTTGGCAACTCCTGTGGACAGTACTGCATCTACATTTATATGGATTGACATTCTTAAGTGAAAGTAAGATAGTTTGTTTCTGATTATTATAAAAATGTACTTAGCCAAAACTAATGATTAATTAGTCATTATGCATTGTCTTGGCTTTAGCTTTTGTACCTTTACATTTATTTAAAAAAAATAAAAAGGATAGCCAATGTGACAGTCCACCTGGAAAAAAGGAAATTCAAAAATCTAAAAAAACAGTAGAAAATACTGTTTGTGGGACTGGGGGTAGGGAGGATGGGGTAGCTGGGTGACGGGCATTAAGGAGGGCACGTGATGTAATGAGCACTGGGTGTGATATACAACTGATGAATCACCGAACTCTACCTCTGAAATTAATAATACACTATATGTTAATTAATTGAATTTAAATTTAAAAAATAAACTTAAAAAAAGGAAAAAAAAAAGAAAATACTGGTTGTGCCCACACAATACATATAGAACTATGGAGAAACTTCCATCACACAATTTTTTCTCTTTACAAGGGAAAATGGAGTGGCTCATAACTGTACTATGCAGACATGGCTCAGAGAACAAGAAGCGTCTCTTCTATACGCTTTATCAGTCCAAATGGAAATTATCATTTATTTATCCTTGAATATGTCTGCAGATTGCTGTATCTTTCCCTTATATATATTTTTTTCTTTTACTTTTTTTTCCCCCTTCAGATGACAGCTTTGGGTATACATTTCAAATGGAAATAGAAATTGCATTAAAAAGTGCAGATAAGAATATCACATACTAAACTAATTCTCAGTGACTTTCTCTAAGTGGAGTCAGCTCATTTTCATCAAATTTTAAAAGAAAATGATTATACTTATATAGCAATGCTTTTTTCTTAAAAAATATACTGAATATGAAAAAGACAGTATAAAACAGGTAATAAGAAAATATCTGCTCAGAAAATTATTTCAAATTATTAAGGAAAGTAATCTACTTGGTGAAGTAACATACATAGCACTCATGACATAACAAGTATTATAAACTAAATAAATCTGAGAGCAGGTTGATAATGTTTAAGCTATTGGAACTATTTTAACACAAGAAAAGTATGTATTGATGTTGCTTCACAAAATATTACAGACAAGCATGTTATCTGTATGCTGTTAAAAATGGTATCCTATTTAAACAATATATATATTCCAAAAATAATTCCATCCCCTGCTATTGATTCATCATGCTTAATAGTTTCTGTACAAAAGTCAATATTGAGACAGGGTACAAGCAGGAATAATCCTGATTGATTATAATAATCAGTTATAATATATATAATCAGTTATATATATTATATAATATATATAATAATCCTGATTGTACCTTTTCAGGGTACAAGCAGGAATAATCCTGATTGAATCCTATCATGTGTTTCTAATGACCAGTGGAGTACACCCTTCTGGGTCAGGGTCGGATAATCGAAAATGATAGGAAAAAAAAGAATTATATGGAGAAATTAATAAGTATATGTATCCTTACAGGTTAACATTTTATTCCTCTTTTCTAAATACCTTTGTTGTATACATTGTCTTATACTACTTGAGATTCACCCCACATATTTATTCTAATTTGTTACTGATTTCTGATCATTTTTTAATTATTATTATTTTTATTGTTATGTTAAGCCCCATATATTATATCATTAATTTTAGATGTAGTGTTCCATGATTCATTGTTTGTGCATAACACCCAGTGCTCCATGCAGAACGTGCCCTCCTCAATACCCATCACCAGGCTAACCCATCCTCCCACCCCCCTCCCCTCTAGAACCCTCAGTTTGTTTTTCAGAGTCCATCATCTCTCATGGTTCATCTACCCCTCCAATTCCCCCCCTTCATTCTTCCCCTCCTGCTATCTTCTTCTTCTTCTTTTTTTTTTTTTTCTTAACATATATTGCATTATTTGTTTCAGAGGTACAGATCTGAGATTCAACAGTCTTGCACAATTCACAGCGCTTACTAGAGCACATACCCTGCCCCAGTGTCTATCACCCAGTCATCCCATCCCTCCCACCCCACCCCCCACTCCAGCAACCCTCAGTTTGTTTCCTGCGATTAAGAATTCCTCATATCAGTGAGGTCATATGATACATGTCTTTCTCTGTTTGCCTTATTTCGCTCAGCATAATCCCCTCCAGTTCCATCCACGTTGTTGCAAATGGCAAGATCTCATTCCTTTTGATGGCTGCATAATGTTCCATTGTGTATATATACCACATCTTCTTTATCTAGTCATCTGTCGATGGATATCTTGGCTCTTTCCACAGTTTGGATATTGTGGACATTGCTGCTATAAACATCGGAGTGTACGTACCCTTTCGGATCCCTACTTTTGTATCTTTGGGGTAAATACCCAGTAGTGCAATTGCTGGATCTTATGGTAGCTCTATTTTCAACTTTTTAAGGAACCTCCATACTGTTTTCCAGAGTGGCTGCACCAGCTTGCATTCCCACCAACAGTGTAGGAGGGTTCCCCTTTCTCCGCATCCCCACCAACATCTGTCGTTTCCTGACTTGTTAATTTTAGCCATTCTGACTGGTGTGAGGTGGTATCTCATTGAGGTTTTGATTTGGATTTCCCTGATGACGAGTGATATTGAGTTCTTTTTCATGTGTCTGTTGGCCATTTGGATGTCTTCTTTGGAACAATGTCTGTTCATGTATTCTGCCCATTTCTTGATTGGATTCTTTGTTCTTTGGGTGTTGAGTTTGATAAGTTCTTTATAGATTTTGGGTACTAGCCCTTTATCTGATATGTCATTTGCAAATATCTTCTTCCATTCTGTCGGTTGTCTTTTGGTTTTGTTGACTGTTCCCTTTGCTTTGCAAAAGTTTTTTATGTTGATCAAAACTTTTCAGAGCATAGGCATAGAGGGTACATACCTCAATATCATAGAAGCCATCTATGAAAAACCTACAGCGAATATCATTCTCAATGGGGAAAAACTGAGAGCTTTCCCCCTAAGTTCAGGAACACGGCAGGGATGTCTACTATCACCACTGCTATTCAACATAGTATTGGAAGTCCTAGCCACAGCAATCAGACAACAAAAAGAAATAAAAGGCATCCAAATCAGCAAAGAAGAAGTCAAACTCTCACTCTTTGCAGATGATATGATACTTTATGTGGAAAACCCCAAAGACTCCACCCCAAAACTGCTAGAACTCATACAGGAATTCAGTCAAGTGGCAGGATATAAAATCAATGCACAGAAGTCAGTGGCATTCCTATACACCAAAAACAAGACATATGAAAGAGAAATTAAGGAGTCAATCCCATTTACAATTGCACCCAAAACCATAAGATACCTAGGCATAAATCTAACCAAAGAGGCAAAGTATCTGTACTCAGAAAACTATAGAATACTCATGAAAGAAATTGAGGAAGACACAAAGAAATGGAAAAATGTTCCATGCTCATGGATTGGAAGAACAAATATTGTGAAGATGTCAACGCTACCTAGAGCAATCTACACATTCAATGCAATCCCCATCAAAATACCATCCACTTTTTTCAAAGAAATGGAACAAATAATCCTAAAATTTGTATGGAACCAGAAAAGACCGCAAATAGCCAGAGGAATGTTGAAAAAGAAAAGCAAAGCTGGTGGCATCACAATTCTGGACTTCCAGCTCTATTACAAAGCTGTCATCATCAAGACAGTATGGTACTGGCACAAAAACAGACACACAGATCAATGGAACAGAATAAAGAGCCCAGAAATGGACCCTCAACTCTATGGTCAACTTATCTTCGACAAAGCAGGAAAGAATGTCCAATGGAAAAAAGACAGTCTCTTCAACAAATGGTGTTGGGAAAATTGGATAGCCACATGCAGAAGAATGAAACTGAACCATTTCCTTACACCACACACAAAAATAGACTCCAAATGGTTGAAAGACCTAAATGTGAGACAGGAGTCCATCAAAATCCTAAAGGAGAACACAGGCAGCAACCTCTTCGACCTCAGCCGCAGCAACTTCTTCCTAGAAACACCGCCAAAGACAAGGGAAGCAAGGGCAAAAATTAACTATTGGGACTTCATCAAGATTTCTGATCATTTTTATCCCTATATTAGTATTCTTCTTTATGTTACAATATATTTAAAGAAAAGAAGTACCTATGCTCATAACAAGTTATGTTTTACAACTTCCAACAATTAAATAATCAAGTTTTAATTTAGCAAGATTTTTTTAAGCCTAAAAATATATAGGTGTAATGAATGAAATGAAAACTTTCATTTCCCAGGTAAGGCAACCTCAAGAGATCTCAGACGCGCACAGTATTGTTGGGTCAGTGGTTCTGGTCCATGGCCACAGGAATCTTGGCCAGTGTAACCTCCATATTTCATGAAGTTGACCAACTAATGTTTACTAGAATTATATATGTACTCAAAAAATCTAGATTTATTAATCTTTCTGCATCAAGGGATAATACACTGCAAGGAAATCAGGGTGGCATCTTGTTAATGGGCAGCAGAGAAGAACCTCATGTAAATAAATTACCACAAACTTGGTGGCTTAGTACAACACAATGTATTATCTTAGCTTTCTGGATATTAAAAGTCTGAATGGGTCTCACTGGGCTAGAGTAAAAGTGATAGCAGCTCTGTGTTCCTTCTTGAGCCATTCATGTGATTGCCTTTTCCATTCTTTTTGGTGAGCTGCATTCCTTGACTTGAGACAGTTTCTCTGTCTTCTAAGCCAACAGTCATTTCACTGCAACCTGTTGCCACTGTCACATCTCCTCTGACAACTCTCATGTCTCCCTCCCTCTTATGCTTATAAACCTCTCTGTGTTTACATGGAAAACACTGTATTGTCTACAGTTATCTTTTCATTTCACATCCTTAATTTAAGCACATCTGCAAAGTCCCCTTTGCCATGGAAGGCAACATGTGCATATGTTCCAGGAATTCGGAATTGCACGACCTGCCTACCGTCAGGCCTCTTACAGGGCTTTGAGCTTTTGCTGGGCTGAGGAGGGATTCGATAATGAAGAGCCAGTTCTGGATTTGATACTGTTAAGAAGTGAGGGAAGTTATGTGATCATGTATGTATCTTATGAGTTTTATGCAGGGGGTAGCCTGAGGAAAGCAGGAGTAGAGTTATCATGTGTAAAATAAGGGGATGTTAAGCAGAAAAAAGAATAATTTTACTCCCATTTCTATGCATATGGTTGCAGAAAAAGTCCCAATCTAGTTAAGAATACAGTTATTATTGCTGAACTTCCATTAACAGAATAAAAAGGGAGACTCCAAAACATCTAGAGTGTGCATGCTGTCACTGCTTTTACTGTGTTTGGGATTTCCTCTCAGAATTGAACTGTAATCCACTTATCTAATATATTACCTGTGAAATCATAGTTTAATGTCTTAGTTTGTATAGATTTTAATAAAAACATAAGTAAACATATAGCTATTAAAATGTTTAAGTGTCAAAACATTTACTGTCTCAGATCATTTTTAGATTGCCACTTGTACAAAAATTACGTTGATGAGACTTGACCAGGAAAAAGTACGCAGCATATTAAGAGCAGTGTCAGAAGGATGATGTTCAAAAATAGTTGCCTATAAAGTATAGTGAGACAGAAAGTTTGAGATATGATGGTGAGTCATTTTAAGTTCTGGATTATAAAGAATTTAATCTTATGGTTCACAATACCTGAAAACTGATCACATTGAAATGGGTAGTAATTGTAATGAAAGTGATATTTAATAAAGACTGATTTAGTCGTGTCACTTGCAATAAATTAAAATGGAGTCCAGTAAAACATTTAGAATATTACTATAATTATGGAAATATGAAGAGCTTAAAGCCTTAAACAGAGTTAGACTGGAAAAGAAGTGATAAATGTGAGTGATGTTAGAAGAGCTGAACTTTCAGATTTTGATACAAGACTTCATATGTTTGAGTAGTGGGAAAGAAAATTCAAAGGTGATTCTTCGGTTTAGAGAACAAATGGTTAGACACATGGACATAACTATGTTTAAAGAATAAGAACAGTTTTAGCCATGGTGGTTTTAAATACATTTGGACAGCCAAACAAATTAAGTGGAAAACATTTGTATATATATTGGGTGCTCATTAGGGAAATGAGGAATGGGGATGTAGATATTTTAAGACATAGCCACCTATTAACACATTTAATAGTAGATATATAAGACATATGATAAACATTGTATATACACAAAACACATGGGTAGTCCCGTCTGGAGGTGTTAGATGAAGAAGAGTCATTGGAAGAGACCAGGAGAGACCGGAGGAGAACTGGAATCCTAAAAAATTTCAGGAAGTGGAATATTCAGGTATATTTAAGACTTCAATAAAGCAAAAGGAACTATGGTTGTGGAAAATACCATTGGATATGTGACGATTATTTTATGTATTAAAAATAAGTGCATTAAAGTTTTTAAAAATAGATTTTCTTTACTTTTCTACTTTGCAGATTAACTTTATAAATAACATCTAGCAAAATATTAAAACTGTAGAAAACTAATGCAACTAGTGTAAATTATCATTAAAAATATGGAGAAAACTTTTCATGATCAAAAGAAAACTGGGTAAATGGTAGTAAGTTTAAATTTTTTGAGAAATATTAAAGGGAATTAAATATGAAAATTTTCATGTATTCTTTTGGATTTTGAAGTAAATTGAAGGAATTTCTTATAATTGAACAATATATATTATTGTGGCCATTTTTTCCAGTTATTAAACATTTAGCAAAATCCAGCAAAATTAGTGGCAACAAGATAGATTGGCAAAGAGACCTTTTCATTTTATATTGTTGGTTTTTGTAAAAATTTATAAACTAATGCTGCTTTTAGGTTAGATTTTTAAAATGTATATTCCAAACCTCCCTTTCTGAGCCTTTAGGTTGTTTTTAGAGTGGCAGATCAGAGCAAACTCATTCATAGAAAGCTCTTAAAAGCATGAAATTGAACTCTTTGCATTTTTAAATATCAAATTTTGAAGGACTGATAATCTTTTCTTTGAATTCAACCTGCCTAGGTCTCAGCACACTCCCAACAATTGCAGTCTGACCAATAAAAGTGTGTGTGCTTGCATTCTTGGCAGATTTAATTGCTTTGGTGAACAATTATTTAAATTTCCTTATGCTGGAAGTAACTATTAGAAGAAAGCTTCCTTGAAAGAATCAAAGTCATCAAATTAAAATGATACACATTCTGAAACCTGAACAATTTTAAAGGAAATGCTTTAAGATTATGCCAAAAAAGACTCACTTCATTAATAGATTTGCCTTATTTTATCCTTACTAAAATTTGATTCTGTATTTTAATGATGTCAAGTCCTGCTTTATCTACTACTCTGAAATATTACAATGAATGTCAATCTTTGATGAACAAAGTTAATTAATGATGACGTCCACACCTTTATCCTGTCACATTTGCCCTGGTTCTAATTTGTTTTTATTGATAATATATCCTGCAGTGCATTATTACTTACAAAACACATCATGTATGTGCTGTTAACTTAAACATTCAAACCTCAACTAGTCTTACTCTCCAAACTTGTTTTACCATGTGTTTCCTGTGTCTATTAATAACCCAATGGTATTCCCACTGTTGTTTTTGACTCCTCAGTGTTTATTCCTGCCCCCCACCCCCCCTGCAGCCCATACTCATTTTTCATTTTAGCTGTTGCCTAGGCCCATCTATTCTATGCATAATGTTTTATATCCCCATCCACTTGACCAATACCGTAATGTAAGCTCTCAATATTTCAGTCTAATCTTAATTCAGTAGTCTTTCTCATAAAAACAAACCAACCAACAAAAAACTACCCTTGAAAATTCTTCAAGAGTTATCTTCCTATAACAGAGCTCCAGTGGCCTACAGTATCAGATGTAAACCCACAGGACTTCAGGACATAGCTGTAATCTCAAAATTTTCTCTTATAAAAGAGTCTTACATGTTCTTTGCTCATATATCATTTACTCTAGGACTTGTCCTATTCACATATACGCCATGTAATTCTAATTCCTGTGATATATTTTACATGCTGTTCTCTTTTTTTTTTTTTTTTTTTTTTGGAATATCCTCATTGGTGCCCTGTATTTGCTAAGTTTGGGTTCAAACAGCTTGTATTGGATGCTTGACTACAGTCTTACTAACAAAATACATATTTTATTTTACCCACTTAAGATGTTCAGAGGGTAGTTTGTGCTACTGCTTGAGAAAGTCAGCAAAGGTCAGGTTTTTAAATTCCTCCCAAACCCACCACCTCCCTCTCTATCTTAACTGATGGTCACTGTGCTCAAGTTTAGAAGAGGGTGACATCATGAATCAAATTTAACTCTAGAAAAGAAGGAAGAGTAATAAGCAAAATGTACATGCTAGTTGAGTTTGTCTCTTTCACCAAGAAAATAATAGCTTTTCCAGAAATCTTACCCAATTAAATTCCCAGAAGTCCATTCAGAATCAATTCCTATATGCAACACCCATTGTAACAGGCATCTTTACATGTTGTATTTTAAATGTTGTTCATTACTGTCCCTTGAAAAAATTGGTTTCTTTTATTAAGAAAGTAAGTGAGCTCATATATTAGACAATGGTGTCTGTAATATCTCCACTTTCCACCCCACAACTATATATTCAATTCTTATTCTTTATTTAAACTCAAATTAAATTTGATCTTCAAAGTGAACCCTACCGTGATCCTAAATCTGGAATCATCTCTCCATGTCTTAAAATCTTGTAGCAATTTCTTTACATTCCTTTCATGATGCCTATTTTTTACATTGAAATAGTATGTACATTCTATGTACTTTATATGTTTATGAAATCACAGTACTAACATATATAGGTCCAGCTTCTCTGCTGTTCTGTGAAGCACTCTGACATTCTGGAGGTGTAGTGAGTTTGCAATTTCTGTCAGATTCCCTGTAGTTGCATCTTGATAAGGAATCAAAATCTCCCTATGCAGAATCTTACTGGAAGTTGTTCAAGTGCGCCTTAGCAAGATACATCAAAATGACCAATCTTTCACTATTTTTTTCTGGGGTGCAGGAGTTCAGAGTGTTCTCCTTTGGACAGGGTTTGTTCTCAGAGGCTGAATCTGCTGGGGAGTTGTGTAACATCTTGCCCCATAAAGAGAGACTGTCCCAAAACACAATCAACGGACAGTTCTCGCAGGATACTCTGACTGCAGTGGTAGGCCTAAATTTCCTTTCTAAAACTCCGACAGGGTGTTTCCAGTCTCTTTTGCTGGTTGTAAGAGTGCTACTTATACCTATCTGTGCAGGTTGGGGAAGAAAGGGCCCTCTATTTTAATAAAGAAAGTATTTGATGGAGACAGCAATAGAGCTTAGCATAAAGATTACATGCATGCATATATGCCATCTTTATTGAATTCTCAATATATCTCTCTCAGAAACACTGAATGATATCTAAAATATATTGGTAACTGTTACCAGTCAGGAAGTCTCAGGATTGGTAACCAAATGATAAATTAACCTAATACTCTGAAAAAATGTTTTATTTACAAATTTTGGATATGAAAATCTTGGGGGTAAAATGTTATAAAAAGGAATTTCTCAATATCTCAAATTTCACATGATGGGATAGAAGTTTGGCTATGTTTATATAAAACATAATGTAATGTTTTATTAAAATATGCTTTTCCCAAACAAAATAATTGATTGCTACTAAAGGTGATGCTTATCTCCATCTCAACAAAAACTAAAATTATTTAATTTAAAAGAATTCTAAAAAATCCACTGTCCCTAATTTATCTAAAATGTAGAGATGTGTAGATATTATGCATCTCTAAAACATGTAGAATTTATGTATTTATTCCTGGAGTGAATGTATGCCATGGTTACTGGGGATAGGCTGGGTTTATGCCTGTTGTCCCTACACAATTATTCATAGAGTCCCCCTTTGTTTTCATAAAAGTGCTATTTTGAAAGATAAATTAACTTGTCATGCTATATGTTTCCAACATAAAATGAGGTATTCAAATTAAGCGTATTTTTCTAGTTAACTGAATATTTTAGTTTCAGTGTTCAGGTCATTATCTGTTCTAAATATATTGAAATATTACCCCACATGCCCCCCCCCAAAAAAAGTAAATAATTCCTTTCTTCTTAAAGAGTACACTGAAAATAAATTAACTATGTCTCATTTTAATGTAGTCCTTGGATATTATTGTGGTATTTAAGCCTTTGTCCCTATTATATAAACTTGACTTTTAACTTTGTGATGATTGATATAGCTAACATTTTATTCTTAGCAATTAATATTTATTCCTATCAATATTGCATCTACAATTAGTAGTTGTTTGCTAATGCATTCACTTTAACCAGCTAAGACCTTACAATGTTCTATCTTGAAGTTTAGGGTTGCAGAGATAGAAGACCTATGTGGCAATTCTTATTTGGCAATTTTTACCCGTGTATCTTTAAGCACTTTCTTAAGTATTCTGAGTGTTAGTATCTCCACTTGAAAATTAAGTTATTGTTTTTTAAAGTGGATGACTCTCTATCGCTTCTCGGCCTTTTGGCTAAGATCAAGTGTAAAGTAGATGACTCTCGTATCTTGTTAAGAATAAATATTCATTAGATTGCCATATTTCTTAAAGGAGGTTTTAAAATAAATAATATATTCAGGTTGTGGCTCTCTTTAATGAAATATATCACAATACTATTAGTTTTCTATCTCTATAACCATTTTACTTATTTTTATATTCTCAATTAACTAGAATGGTGAATAATGCTGAAATACATTATTCATTTATTCACTGATTTTTTTATACATGTCATAATAAGCAATGGATATAATGAAGAATATAAGATTTCTACTTTTTTAACTTGCATACTCTCATGGGGAAGAAAAGCATAAAATATTGTAAAATAGTGTCACTTACTTTTTTTTTTTTAATTTTATTATGTTAAGTTAGTCACCATACAATACATCATTAATTTTTGATGTAGTGATCCACAATCCATTGTTTTTGTATAACACCCAGTGATCCATGCAATATGTGCCCTCCTTAATAACCATCACCGGGCTAACCCATCCCCCCACCCTCTCAACTCTAAAACCCTGTTTGTTTCTTAGAGTCCATAGTCTCTCATGGTTCATCTCTCCCTCCGATTTCCCTCCCTTCCTTTTTCCCTTCCTTCTCCTAATGTCCTCCATGCTATTCCTTATGTTCTACAAATAAGTGAAACCATATGATAATTGACTTTCTCTGCTTGATTTATTTCACTTAGCATAATCTCCTCCAGTCCCATCCAGGTTGAGGTAAAAGTTGGGTATTCATCTTTTCTGATGGCTGAGTAATATTCCATTGTATATATGGACCACATCTTCTTTTCCCATTCATCTGTTGAAGAGCATCTCCGCTCTTTCCACAGTTTGGCTATTGTGGACATTGCTGCTATGAACATTGGGGTGCATATGGCCCTTTTTTTCACTACATCTGTGTCTTTGGGGACCCAGGAGTGCAATTCCTGGGTCATAGGGTAGCTCTATTTTTAAATTTTTAAGGAACCTCCACACTGTTTTCCAAAGTGGCTGTACCAACTTGCATTCCCATCAATAGTGTAAGAGGGTTCCCCTTTCTCCACAACCTCTCCAACATTTGTTGTTTCTTTCCCTGTCCATTTTTGCCATTCTAACTGGTGTAAGGTGGTATCTCAGTGTGGTTTTGATTTGAATTTCCTTGATGGCTAATGATGATGAACTTTTTTTTCATGTGTCTGTTAGCCATTTGTATGTCTTCTTCAGAGAAGTGTCTTTTCATCTCTTCTGCCCATTTTTTGACTTGATTATTTGTTTTTTGGGTATTGAGTTTGAGAAGTTCTTTAGAGATCTTGGATACCAGCCCTTTATCTGTAGTGTCCTTTGCAAGTATCTTCTCCCATTCTGTGGGTTGCCTCTTTGTTTTGTTGACTGTTTCCTTTGCTGTGCAGAAGCTTTTTACCTTGATGAAGTCCCAAAAGTTCATGTTTGCTTTTGTTTCACTAGCTTTTGGAGATGTATCTTGAAAGAAGTTGCTGTGGGCGATGTCAAAGAGGTTACTGTCTGTGTTCTCCTCTAGGATTTTGATGGATTTCTGTCTCACATTGAGGTCTTCCATCCATTTTGTGTTTATCTTTGTGTATGGTGTTAGAGAATGGTCAAGTTTCATTCTTCTGCATGTGGCTGTCCAATTTTCCCAACACCATTTATTGAAGAGGCTGTCTTTTTTCCATTGCATGTTTTTTCCTGCTTTGTCAAAGATTATTTGACCATAGAGTTGAGGGTCCATATCTGGGTTCTCTATTCTGTTCTATTGGTCTGTATGTCTGTTTTTGTGCCAGTACCATGCTCTTTTTGGTGATCACAGCTTTGTAATATAGCTTGAAATCGGGCAACGTGATACCCCCAGCCTTTGTTTTTCTTTTTCAACATTTCCTTGGCGATTTGGGTTCTTTTCTGATTCCATACAAATTTTAGGATTGTTTGTTCCAGCACTTTGAAAAATGTCATTGGAATTTTGATTGGAATGGCATTGTGGGTATAGGTTGCTGTGGGTAGCATTGACATTTTAAAAATGGAAAATTTTCCATCTTTCTGTGTCTTCTTCAATTTTTTTCATGAGTGTTCTTTAGTTCCTAGAGTATAGATCCTTTACCTCTTTGGTTAGGTTTATTCCGAGATATCATATGGATTTGGTGGTATTGTAAATGGAATCGTTTCTCTAATTTCTCTTTGTACAGTGGGTTGTTAGTGTATAAGAAAGCAACTGATTTCTGTGCATTGATTTTGTATCCTGCCACGTTACTGAATTGCTGGATGAGTTCTAGTAATTTGGGGGTGGCGTCTTTGGGTTTTCCACATAAAGTATCATGTTGTCTGCGAAAAGAAAGAGTTCTTCTTTGCCAATTTGAATACCTTTTATTTCTTTTTGTTGTCTGATTGCTGTTGCTAGGACTTCTAGTACTATGTTGAACAATAGTGGCGAGAGTGGGCATCCTTGATGTGTTCCTGGTTTTAAGTGAAAGGCTTTCAGCTTTTCCCCATTGAGGATGATATTCACTGTGGGTTTTTCATAGATGGATTTTATGAACTTGAGGAATGTTCCCTCTATCCCTATACTCTGAAGAGCTTTAATCAGGAAAGGATGCTGTATTTTGTCAAATGCTTTTTCTGCATCTATTGAGAGGACCATATGGTTCTTCTCCCTCTTCTTATTAATGTGTTCTATCACATTGATTGATTTGTGAATGTTGAACCACCCTTGCATCCTGGGGATAAATCCCACTTGGTCGTGGTGGATGATCCTTTTAATGTATTGTTGGATCCTATTAGCTAGGATTTTGCTGAGGATTTTGGAATCCATATTCATCAGGGATATCGGTCTGAAATTCTCCTTTTTGATGGGGTCTTTGCCTGGTTTGAGGATTAAGGTAATGTTGGCCTCATAGAATGAGTCTGGAAGTTTTCCTTCTGTTTCTATTTTTTGAAACAGCTTCAGTAGAATAGGTATTATTTCTTCTTTGAATGTTTGATAGAATTCCCCAGGGAATCCATCAGGCCCTGGACTCTTGTTTTTTGGGAGGTTTTTGATCACTGCTTCAATCTCGTTACTGGTTATTGGCCTCTTCAGGTTGTCAATTTCTTCCTGTTTCAGTCTTGGCAGCTTATAGGTTTCCAGGAAGGCCTCCATTTCATCCAGATTGCTCATTTTATTGGCATATCGTTGTTGATAATAATTTCTAATAATTGTTTCTATTTCCTTGGTGTTAGTCGTGATCTCTCCCCTTTCATTCATAATTTTATTAATTTGGGTCCTTTCTTTTTTCCTTTGGATAAGTCTGGCCAGTGGTTTATTGATCTTATTAATTCTTTCAAAGAACCAACTTCTAGTTTCTTTGATCTGATCTACTGTGTTTCTGGTTTCTAATTCATTGATCTCTGCTCTAATTTTAATTATTTCTCTTCTAATGCGTGGCTTAGACATCGTTTGTTGCTTTTTCTCTAGCTCTTTAAGGTGTAGAGTTAGGTGGTGAATCGGGATTTTTCTATTTTTTTTTGAGTGAGGCTTGGATGGCTATGTATTTTCCCCTTAGGACTGCCTATGCAGTATCCCATAGGTTTTGGACCGATGTGTTTTATTCTCATTGGTTTCCATAAATTGTTTGAGTTCTTCTTTGATTTCCCAGTTGACCAAACATTCTTGAGCAGAGTGGTCTTTAGCTTCCAAGTGTTTGAATTTCTGCCAAATTTTTTCTTGTGATTGAGTTCCAGTTTTAAAGCATGTGGTCTGAGAATATGCAGGAAATAGTCTCAATCTTTTGGTATCGGTTGAGACCTGATTTGTGACCCAGTATGTGGTCTATTCTGGAGAAAGTTCCATGTGCCCTCGAGAAGAATGAGTATTCTGTTGTTTTTGGGTGGAATGTTCTGTATATATCTATGAGGTCCATCTGGTCCAATGTATCATTCAAAGCTCTTGTTTCCTTGTTGATTTTCTGCTTAGATGATGTGTCAATTGCTGAGAGTGGAGTATTCAGGTCTCCTACAATTAACGTATTGTTATCAATATGACTCTTTATTTTGGTGAACAGTTGGCTTATGTAGATGGCTGCTCCCATGTTGGGGGCATAGATATTTACAATTGTTAGATCTTCTTGTTGGATAGACAATTTAAAAATGAAATAGTGTCCTTCTGTGTCTCTAATTACAGACTTTAGTTTAAAATCTAATTTGTCTGATATTAGAATTGCTAACCCAGTTTTCTTTTGTGGTCCTCTGGCATGGAAGATGGATCTTCAACCCTTCACTTTCAGTCTGGATGTAATTTTAGGTTCAAAATGAGTCCCTTCTAGGCAGCATATGGATGGGTCCTGTCTTTTTATCCAATCTGCAACCCTGTGCCATTTTATGGGAGCATTTAGGCCATTCACGTTGAGAGTGATTATTGAAAGATATGAATTTATTGTCATCATGTTGCCTGTGAAGACCTTGTTTTTACAGATTGTCCCTGTAAATTTCTGTTGTATATCACTCTTTGGGTCTTTCTCCTTTTATAGAACCCCCCTTAATATTTCTTGCAGGGTCGGCTTAGTGGTCACATATTCTTTCAGTTTCTGCCAGTGGTGGAAGCTCTGCATCTCTCCATCCATTCTAAATGAAAGCCTTGCCGGATAAAGTATTCTTGGCTGCATGTTCTTCTCATTTAGTACCCTGAATATGTCTTGCCAGGCCTTTCTGACTTGCCAGGTCTCTGTGGAGAAGTCTGACGTTATTCTGATGTTCCTCCCTCTGTACGTAAGAATCTCTTCCCCCTAACTGCCCTTAAGATGGTTTCCTTGGTTCTAAGATTTGCAAGTTTTACTATTACATGCTGGGGTGTTGGCCTGTTTTCCTTGATCTTGGGAGGGGTCCTCTCTGCCTCTAGGATGCGAATGTTTGTTCCATTCCCCAGATTAGGGAAGTTCTCAGCTATGATTTGCTCAAATACATCTTCTAGTCCTCTCTCTCTCTCCACTCCCTCTGGGATTCCAATTATTGTGACATTGGAACGCCTCATGGTGTCACTTATTTCTCTGATTCTATTTTCATGGGTTCTCTGTTGTTTTTCCCTGGCCTCCTCTTTTCCCTTTTTATCTATTATACTGTCTTCCAGTTCACGTATTCGTTCTTCTGTCTCACTGACCCTAGCTGTTAGATTATCTAGATTGGATTGGATCTCACTGATAGCATTTTTAAGTTCTGCCAATTCAGCTTTCATTTCTGCCCTTAGAGACTCTATGTTGCCATTAATTGATTTCTTCATTCTAGCCATTGTCTTCACAATTGCTAGCCTGAATTCTATCTCTGACATCTTGGTTATATCTACATCCATTTGTAAATCTGCAGCATAAGTCATAATTTCTGAGTCTTTTCTATTTTGGGGGCTCCTCCTCCTAATCATTCTGTTGATGGGTGGTTGAGGGAATGTATAGAGTCCAAATTATTGACCAGAACCCAAGCAAGATGCACCTGTTTTCTAGGGACCTTGGGGTTGCTGGCCTCTTGTTTTCCCAGCCTGTCTTCTGGGAGAGGGGACTGCCGCACTGTTACTCAGGCAACCCTGTTTGGGTGGAGTTGCCCTGCCCCCCCTGTGGTGGGGGATGGGCTCAGTGGGAATCAGTTTTGGGGGCTTTTGTTCTCTGGCGGCTTTCCCTGGCAGCTTTCCACATCTCTTCCGCGAGTCAGAGCAGAAGAGACTGTTTCCAACCCTCTGCCTCAGAGCAGAGGGATCACAGTCTGTTCTTCAGTGAGCTCTCCAGGCCACCCTGTCTCCATTTCTGTCCATGCTGCTATAAACTGCAGCATCCTGCGTTGTGCGCTCCTCGGCAGGGCCCCCGGTCCTGCCTCCAGGTCGGGGCATGACTCTGCCCTTTGTGCTTCTAAAACTGCCAGCCATTCCCAGTTTGCATGCGCAACCCCGCCGCTCTGGGTTTCCACCCCGGGGGCTGCTCTAAAGTCCTTTCCCCGCCACTACCGGTCTTCGCATCTGTGCCCCATCCCCAGTGCCTGAGGCTGTCTCTCACTGGTAGTGTAGGATCCCCATGGCGAGGCACCCTCCTGTTGCCATTTATCCTCCGATATCTGCCCACAGAATCACAGCTCCTCGCTTTGTACCTCAAAACCAATTGCCTGTGATACTCTGTTTGTAGAGATCCAGATCTTCTTACATCTCAGGCTGATTTCGTGGGTGCTCAGAGTGGTCTGGTAGATATCCAGCTCAATTCTGGGGACCAGTTGAAATAGGGTCCCCTACTCCTCCACCATCTTTCCTCTCCCCTAGTGTCACTTACTCTTTTTTTTTTTTTTTAAGATTTTATTTATTTATTTGAGAGAGAGAATGAGAGAGAGAGAGCTTGAAAGGGGAGGGTCAGAGGGAGAAGCAGACTCCCCACTGAGCAGGGAGCCTGATGCGGGACTCGATCCCGGGATTCCAGGATCATGACCTGAGCTGAAGGCAGTTGCTTAACCAACTGAGCTACCCAGGCGCCCAGTGTCACTTACTCTTGACGAAGACCTGCTTAGTGCTTAACGTCTGTCCATTCAAGCATGCATCTGTACCTGCATACAAACCACATACATATGCAAACAGACTCCACTCCTGTACTGTAATCTAACATCAAGCTTGGAGCATGGGTCTCTCCATCTATATACTGTCCTTGATGATCGATTAAGGTCCTTTAAGGGCTAGTGTGGATATTTCAGAAATTTTAGTAACACATTGGAAGCTTAGAAAGTAACAGAGAACTGAAGAAATACTTTAAATTATAGTATCTTTATGGTATTATGTAAATAATTTAAGAAGTATTGCATCTAGGGGCTATTAGCCCTGACCTGGCTAATCAAAGGTGACTGTATCTTCAGGAAATAAATTGACTAATAACGAATAGAATGTGTGACTGACACTCGATTGAGGACCCAGATTAGTGATGCCCAGATGCAAGAGTTCTTGGCCTAATGATTTACTTGTAAATGTTAACTTATCATAATTGTGTATATTTCCAGTAAATTATCCTTTTTTAATTGTCAGTCTATAAATTTCTCTTCTGGACAAACAGTGGAATAGAACAACATAAGATGGTATTAAATGATAATAAAAATGTATTCAATTATGAGACTTCAGTAATGAAAGTAATCAATTTTTTTAATGAATCACGGAAGACCTTACAGACAAGTTGATATTATAGGTTTATGAGTGCAATTCTCCAGGTAAAAGAGGGACTAACATTTTAAAAGCGATATTCCTAGAGCTTGGAATAGTTCAGGCTACTTGAATATGAGGTCCCCTAAAATCACATAGATGCACATGCATTCTACTTTTATACATTCTTATTTAACATTAAATACATTTAAGCTCTTTCTTTCCAATATTCTAAGTGAAAATTATAATTTATTGAAATTTATTAAAATTATAATTTATCTTTATACACAAATAGTGTACTATATTGAATTAAATTGGTATTTTCAATTTTAGATTCAAGTTTTATTTATATAGCTCTTGGCACTATTTCACAATAAATAGAAATTTTTGAGAAACAAAATGTGGCATATTTGAAAACAAGAGCTTTCCTCCCCATCTTATTTAATCTTGTTTGTATGTATTTCAACATAGCTAAGATCCCATTTTAGCTTTCTCTATGGTCTTCAGTTTTTGCCTTTTGTTTTTATGATACATATTGGAACTGATAGCAATACAAATATTTATTCTGAGAAATATTATTTTATTTTATTAAAATAAGGTAACGTTGCTAAATTTATTTATTGCTAGTAACTGGCACATCACGATTCGTTTCATTTTCTCTAAAGATTATAGAATGTAGTATTAGTCAAAATGAATATACTGTGTTTTCTGTATTAAAGTATATTCATTTAATGGGAAAAAAGTCTTTTTTTTATACATACACTATTCACATTCTCTGATATAAAAGTAAATTGCAGTTGTTTTTTTCTGATTTCCATTAGTTTGTTTCCCTTTGGAGCACTTATTTTTATTTTTATTTTCCCTAGAAGGGATTGAGTCTAGAAATTCCCACATCTTGACTAATTCATGAAAATATAGATAAATTTAGCTCTTGTGTTATTAAATTTTACTAGCATTTGTAAGCAATTTAGAAACAAATATGGTCAGTTATGAAAACTTCAATATAGATAATTTTATTTCATTTCCAATAAATAGATGCATGCTAACAAGAAGGAAATAAATAGAAATCAACTGGTCTATCTTCTGAACCCCTTTGGAAACATCCTCATCTACTTATTAAGAAGTACTTTAAATGATATGTCTTGTACTAATTTATATTACTTTTATAATCATTGGCCTTGCACAAATGTTATTCAGTTTATTTTATTCATCCTAGAAATTTTTATTCATTTATCTTTAATGGTCCTAAAAAAAAAAAAAAGATCAGTATGCTATTAAGTCACTGCATTTGCTTGTCATGTCTCTTTCATATCCTTTAATATAGAAATGCTTAAAGTGTCTCACTGTGTGTGTATGTTTGTGTGTCTTTAAAGACACTGGTATTTTAAGAGACCAGCTGTTTTGTAGAATGTCACAGTCTGAATCTGAGTGAGTCTTTGCTCATGATTAGATTAAAAAAAATTTTTCTAACAATGCTGCTAAAGTGGTATTATTTACTTTCCAATGCATCACATTAGGAGGCACACTATATCATTTTATCTTATTATTGGTAATGCTAAATTTGAATATTTGATTAAAGTGGTATCCCCCAGAGCTCTCCATTGTAAAGTTGTTTCTGTATTCCCTTTGTTATATGAAGTATTTGGAGGAGTGATAATTTTGAATATTACAGTGTTTTTTCTACATTTGGTAGCTAATGTCCTTCTATAGAGACCCCCCCTTTTCCCAGTTTTTAAGTGTTACTGTGAATTCATGGACTTTTTCTTTAATATATTATAATCCACACGACACTTTTTTTTTAACAGTCAAATTGCCTCAAAATTGGGAACCTGTTCAAGCATTTCCCTGTATTATTTACACGTTCTAACATGTCTTTGCTTTCTGACAGAACAAAGTATTCCAGGTCCATCTTATATTTTCCCTGTACCTGACATGGAACTTGCCATGTATTCAAAGGGTCCTGATTTCTCTTAGTCAAGAATGACAGATAGCAAACATTATATAGGTGATACATGTTACTGGAATATCATAGCTTCAAATCCTTTCAGAGGACAAAGTTAGAAATATATATTTTTAAAACAAGGAGAATTCATACCACTATTTCCAATTCAAATATAAAAATCACAGCATTCTTCCTTGTTTTCCCCATTTCCAGTACTGTAACTTTCTTTTTTCAAAGTAAGAAACTTGTTTCTCTAAAACACCAATATATGTACTCATTTGTTCTATCCTACAACTGAAATAATTTCAAAACACTACAGTAATACCATGATTAAAAAAAAAGCTGTTAACATGCAAGATATTTTATATTTTTTATTTCTTTTTTCCATAGGATAGATTCATACTAAGTGCATCTTGGCAGACCACTGGGTTCAAATTTTACTTGAATTATATTTTTTTCTGTGTAGTTATATTATTAATTTGGGATAAAGGTAAAATCCTTTTGTTTCTCAATTTTATAGTTTATCACAATTTTTATTTAATTTTATTAATTTATTTTTAATTTAATTTAAATATTTTATATGTAAAATAGGATCATGATCATAACAAAAGTATGTATAACTAAAAAACACATTAAAATTATAGATATCTCTATCATGCCTATCCAATCCTCACTCATCCTGTATAGCTAAATATTTCCATTTGATTCTGATTTATCTTTCCTATGTTTACTCTTGAAAATAAGCAAACATATTTTTATTTTCACTCCTTTCTTAAATAACAGATTTTGTATTGCATATTATATATACATTTTTATACTTAACCATCTTGCTACTTTTTCTTACTAGTATATCCTTGATATCACATCATATTTCTCATTGTTTCTTATAACTGTGTATTTCTCTATTGTATAGATGTTTCATAGTTTCATTAACAAAGTTTCTATAAATAAATATTTAAGATTGCTACCAATATTCAATTATTATTGCAAGTTATACTATCATTGATAAACGTGTGTGTGTGTATGTGTGTTTGGCACAGTATGTCTCCAGAGTTAATTTTTAGAAGAAAGATTACTCTTTCAAGGTGTAAATTCATATGTAGTTTTGTTAGGTATACCAAATCCCACTTTATAGAATATACTGTATTGCACTTTTAGCAGTGATATGTGCTTCTGCCCACATGGTGGTTTTAGTTCCATTTAACCCGATTTAAGATTCATTCATGCCCAATTAAGAGTGAGCCAGGATCTGAGTAGACACTTCACCAAAGGTAAAGAAATGACAAATAAGCAGGTGGACATCTGCTGAACATTATTTAATTATTAGGGAAATATGAATTAAAGTCACAAAAAGTATCACCTCACACATATAACATGTCTAAAATATATCTCAATATCAGGTGTTAGCAAGTATGAAAGTAATGCGAATTCCCATAAGATGGTACATTTTGGAAAATAGTTTTGTACTTTGTAATAAAGATAAATATATATATACCATATGATTTAATCCTACACCTATGTAAATAGGTAATCACACAAATTTAATCCCACACCTCTTAATTGAAAAAAATATTGTACAAAACAACTTTATTCACAATCATGAAAATTGGAAACATCCTAATGATCCTCAATCAGTGAAAACATAAACAGATTGAGGTTTGTTGGGAATAAGAGGAAAGGTTATCTATAAAAGCTAGAATAAGGGTTTTTTGGTGATGAAATTATTATGGTAGCCACACAATTCTATGTATTCATCCTAACCCATAGCTTAGGGTTAATTATTGAAATTTATTAAAATTATATATATATGTATATATATACAAGAGTATGTGGAGGGGGGATAAACTACAGATTGTTACAAATAAATCTAACTGTATTTCAAATGAATAACTTACACTGAGAAGGAATAGAAATGTAGGAGTTGACCTAAGTGATTTTGTAAAACTGTTTTAAGTGGATTCTATTCTATTCTGTTCTATTCTATTCTATTGAAGTTGATTTCTATTCACAAACACTGTAAACTAGTTGTTTTTTTTTTTTTTAAAGATTTTATTTATTTATTTGAGACAGAGAGCATGAGAGGGAGGAGGGTCAGAGGGAGAAGCAGGCCCCCCGCCGAGCAGGGAGCCCGATGCAGGACTCGATCCCGGGACTCCAGGATCATGACCTGAGCCGAAGGCAGTCGCTTAACCAACTGAGCCACCCAGGCGCCCCTGTAAACTAGTTTTTTTAAGTGAGTATTTTTCTCATAGGTTTATGGGTTAGCAATTCTGAAACTATTTGTATTATAGAATTAAATAAACAATAAATATTATATTATAGATTATGAGAGCCAGATTTTTTTACTGTCAGAGAATGAAATTACAAATAAGGAAAGGGGATGACTAGGATAGAAATTGTGGTGCTGGAATGGAGTTGAAAAACTCAATATCAAAATTATCTGATAAAAGGAACCAGGGTTCCTGAGATAACTGGTTGGTTACAGGACTGGGGCAGCAGAATTAAAAGACAAGTTTGGAGTACCTTTGATACCACAAATTAAAAAAAAAAAAAAAAGAAGTGCTCAGAATGAACAAAAAAAATAACAGGCATATTAAAAGGGGACATAAGCCAATCTGAAAGTTCTATCAATGACCAATGTTGAAATACCTTGAGCAAATACATAAGTAAATAAGGACAGACTGGATTATACCCCCCCAAATAAATATCTGTTAGTCCATATGTATTTAGGTAACTGAATAAATAAATTAAAGGAAGTAGTGATAACTCTTCCTTATGAAGAATTCCAGTTTATAAATAGAAGAAATGAGGAAAATAGAATATCACCACTAGAATACCACAATAATCGTCACAGGCAAAACTCATTTAGGATGCTAACATTGGTGGGTAAACTTAAACAGAAATAGTAGATTTGCATAATATCAAAGTATCCTCCAAATAATTAATATTAAGAAAGGGAAAGGGATAATTTTCCTTTGCACAATACTTGCAGACACATTAGCCAAGTGATAAAAGTTAACATTACCAGTCATTTTGATGTCATACCCTCATATGATTCACCAAGACAAGAGCATATCATTTTGGAATTATCTGGGGCTATCTTTCCCAATAATATGTAACTCAATCTAGTCATAGGAAAATGCCAGAGAAACCAATTTTCACAAAATAATTTAGCAGTACTCTTTAAAATTGTTAAGGTCATGAGAGATAAGGAAAGAATGAGAAATTGTTACAGATTAGGGGAAAATTAAATTCATTTGGGAATTCTGGATTAGATCCTAGAAGAGACAGAGAATGAGAGAGAGGATGAATTAGTCTAAAAACAATGTAGGAAATCCAAATAACTATTGTACTTTTGTTAATAATATCAGACTAAGATTAATTTCATAGATTTGATTCATGTGCTAGGGTTATATAAGATGGTGACCTAAAGGAAAGCATGCTGCATGGGAACTCTCTGTATTCTCTGTATCAATTTTTTTTTAAAGATTTTATTTATTTATTTGAGAGAGAGAATGAGATAGAGAGCATGAGAGGGGGTGGTCAGAGGGAGAAGCAGACTCCCCGCTGAGCAGGGAGCCCCATCCGGGACTCGATCCCGGGACTCCAGGATCATGACCTGAGCTGAAGGCAGTCGCTTAACCAACTGAGCCACCCAGGCGCCCCACAATTTTTGTTTTGATATAATTTTTGAGATATATTTATTATTTGGAGATATAATTATTGAGATATAATTCACATGGCATACATTCTTTCATTTAAAGTATCAATTAAAGGTATTTTATTATATCCACATGTTTTGAAAACATCACAGTTAGACCATTTCATACCTCCTAACAAAAAATCCCTCCTCCTATCCCTAAGTAACCACTAATTTACTTTATGCCTCTAAAAAACAGCTACATATTCTGGAGATTTCATATTAATGAAATGGAGTCATACAATATGGGGTCTTTTGTGACTAGCTTTCTTACTTAATATTTTCAAAGTTCATCCTTGTTTTATTATTTAGCCATCCTAGTGTGTATGAAGTGGTATCTATCTATAATTTTTAAATAATTAATGATGTGGTTATTGACTATCTTTTTTGGACAAAAGGCCATTCACATAATTTGTCTCTGTTTTTATTGAGTTATTTGTTTTTATTTTTGAGTTATGAGTACTTCATATATTCTGAATATGTCCTTTATCAGATACGTGATTCACAAATATTCTGTTCCATTCTGTTGGTTGCCTTTTCATTTTTGTGATAGTATAGTTTGCAGCACAAAATTTGTTTCTATTATTTCAATGTAGTCAAATCTATCTTTCTTTTCTTCTTTTGTCTTTTGTGCTTCTGATACCTTATTTAAGAAACCATTGCCTAATTCAAGGTCATAAGATTTCCTCATATGTTTACTTTAAGAAATATTTTTCTAAGAATATTTCGTCTAAGACACATTCTTCTAAATTATATGTTTATCTCTTACATTTGGGTAAATGATCCATTTTGAGTTAATTTTGTGTATTGTTTAAATAGAAATCTAACTTCATTCCTTTGCATGTGAGTATCCAGTTTGCCCAGCACCATGCCTCATTGAATTGTCTTAACATGCTTGTTGAAAATCAGTTAACCATAAATATGAGAGTTTCATTCTGGAATCTGAATTCTATTTCATTGATCCGTCTATCTATTCTTATACTTATATCATACTGTCTTTATTACTTAGCTTTGTACTTAATTTTGAAGTCAGGAAATGTGATTCCTCCAATTTTTTACTTCTTTTTTTGGACAGAATTTGGCAATTCTGGGTCCCCTCTATTTTCATATAAGTGTTAGTGTCAGCTTGTCAATATCTACAAACATCCATTTGGGATTTTGATAGGGATTGTGTGAAGTCTGTAAATCAATTTGGAAAGTATTATCCTTTTGACAAGATTAAATTAGAATTTTTTGATAGTGTGAAATGAATATAATTTTTTCTATAAAAGTAAGTCATGAGCTACATTCTTTTATTTTACTTTTTAATTTTTTTAAGGATTTTATTTTATTTATTTATTTGACAGAGAGAGAGAGAGAGCACAAGCAGGGGGAGCAGGCAGAGGAAGAGGGAGAAGCAGGCTCACTGAGCAGGGAGCCTGATGCTGGGCTCGATTCCAGGACCCTGGGATCATGACCTGAGCCAAAGGCAGACACTTAATGGCTGAGCCAGCCAGGCTCTCCTAGCCACATTCTTTTAAACAGTTTTTGGTTTTTCATGGATCTTCCTCAGACCTGCACCGTCCAGTATAGTATAGTATTCACTAACCACACGTGACTAGCTGTAAGCGTGACTAGGGCAGCAGAGGAATTGTATTGGTAATTTTATTTATTTTAACTAATTAAAATTTAAATGTATAGACTATTTATCCAGCAATATAAAAAGATGAAGTGTGTTTGGAACAACTTGGGTATGTGAATCTACTTTATTCATTGGAAAATTTTGACCTCTAAAGATAAAATATTTCTGCTAAAAATTTTGCATCCAGGGTTGCCTAGGTGGCTCAGTCGTTAAGCATCTGCCTTCCGCTCAGGTTATGATCCCAGGGTCTTGGGATAGAGCCACGCATCAGGCTCCCTGCTCCGCGGGAAGCCTGCTTCTCCTTCTCCCACTCCCCCCTGCTTATGTTCCCTCTCTCTCTGTCTCTCTTTCTCTGTCAAATAAATAAATAAAATCTTTAAAAAAAAAAATTTTTTTTTCATCCAAACTGAGATGTACCCTAAGTATAAAATAACATTGGATTGAAGACTTAGCACCAAAAAAAGAGTAAATACTTAATTAAAAATGATTTACATTGACTGATGCAAAAATAATATTATTTTGGATGTATATGGATGAATTAAATGTTATTAGCATTAATGTTAGCTGTTTCTTTTAAATTTTTTAATGTGTTTACCATAAAGTTTTAAATTACATAGTATGTAACTTGCATTATTTTTCTCTTGGATAGTGTTGCTCTAGATTCTATCTTGTGAACAAACAGTAACTTGTCAAGACAGCTCAGTATCACCTTATGTGGAGTCCATAACCCTATACTGGAATATTAGTAACAATAGTTAGTAACTTTAATCATTAACATGAATTAATCTTGTATACCAATGGTACCAAATGCATTTTTCAGCATTTTACCTATGTTATGTTATTATATTTATCCTTTAGAAATTCAATTACTAAATATTTAATGAGTGTTTACTATGTTTCAGTTTCTAGAAATAGACATAGCTATGCCACAGGTCCTTCCTCTTGTTGCTACTTCTTTGCAAGAGAGCACTCTGAATTCCATTTCTCCATAGTTCCTGTAGACCCCTGGAGAGCAACCTGGGACTTATTTACCTTTTTAACAATACTGTTTGGCAAATATTATAAGAGATACACAATAGTTTTAAGGTAAATACATAAATTAGTATTACATTTTCCTAATCAAAATATTAGTTTCCTATCAATGTGTGTCTCTAACATGCTGGAAAAGAGCTTTACTTAAATGTCAGGCAAATTCTTATGAAATAGATACAGTATCAGTTGATTAAAGAAGAAAAGCTTAAGTCAAATATAATACAGGAATCCAGTGGTAATTAAAATGTATGCTTCTTTAAAAGTAAAGTAGCCTTACTTCTAAAAGAAAATGTTATCAACTTAAAATTTCAACAGATTCACAGTTAAATTGAGATATTTACTGACTATGCAGTGTTAAATAAAATTGACTTCATGTTTCCCTCATGTGTTTTGGGTGACTATTTAGAGTAGTTTGATAGAGTGTTGCAGTTCTCATTGCACAAAGTGCAATTAATCAAGAAATTTTCAGGAAAGTTTAATAATTTTCACTTATCACATACATAATTACCTTAATATATTTTGAAGTTAGCATGATTTATCAATATTTACTCAAGCTCAAGACAACATATTAAAATTCAACAGTGATTAAATTTAATCAGTGTATTCAATAGAGTTTTTATTTTATTTATTTATTTTTTAAGATTTTATTTATTCTTTTGAGACACAGAGATACAGAGAGAGAGAGAGAACATGAGCAGGGGAGAGGCAGAGGCAGAGGGAGCGGGAAAAGCAGCCTCCCCGCTGAGCCAGGAAACAGACGTAGAGCTCGATCCCAGGACTCTGGGATCATGACCCGAGCCAAAGGCAGACGTTTAACCATCTGAGCCACCCAGGCACCCTATTCAATAGAGTTTAAAAAGGTATCTATACCTTAAATTATGGAAATAAATTACCTTAATTTATTTGGTAATTTGGAAATAAATCTATACCTTAAATAAATGGAAATAAATTAAAAAATCTATTTCCAGATTTTTTAATAAAAAAGAATGCAAAACAAAAATTTCTTTTTAAAGGACTATTGAAACAATATACATTTTGACAAAGAATAAAAAGTCCTTCAGAAGAAATGATGGTTCATTTATCTCTGTTTTAATATATTGAAGAAACTTGTTTCCAAAAAATTAAACGCTTCAAACGTAACCTAAATTTGTGGATTATTTGACTAATGTTACCTGTTTACAGTAAGCATCTCCACTGTAAATGATAGAAAGTGGGATGTTATAAAGCTCAGCATCTATTCAAGGGAAACTGAAGTTATCCTTTGTTTCTCTACCAACAGCCAATGACATTTGGATATATAGGAAGCAGTAATTTTGGAACTAATGTGAATCTACAGAAGGACTTTAATTATTTTATTACTCACCTAAGATAGTAATTAATTACCCGTACACATACAAGTTTCTTCAATTATTGAAGTAAAAATAGCATAGAAAAACATAACTCAATCTTTATTAATATATACTCACAATTTTGAAAAGTATTTCATATTTTAAACATTAAATTTTTCACAATTATGAACTTTTTACATAGTATGAGGTCTTTTAATCTACATTGTGGAGTAATGCTTGAAAAGTAAATAATTTAAAGCACAAAATCACAAATAACAATATATACTTTTTTTTCCTCTGCTGGAGAAACATCGTTTTTCTTGAGTTTCTTTCTAGTTTCTTAAGAACAGCAACAATAATCTGAAATAGACTTGTTTATATTAAATTTATTTATTCATATGTTTGAAAAAAGAAAAATGGGGAATGGAGGAAGAATATGATGATAAAGATTAAGAATTTCTGTTTGTAAAGGATACTTATAAGATTGATAAATCAAGCTTCAATATATGTTTGTCACATATATTAATATGCAATATTAATGCATAGTAAATATGTACATATGTGCAGATATTAATTTGGTTATTTTGTTATCTAATTATCTGTCTATAACCAACAAATAACTTCTTTTTATAATATTTAAAAAATCTATTGATCAAGAGGAACACAGAATATCCAACAAAAGTGGTCAAACTTCATAAAAACATGTTTACAAATAGTTAATAAGCATAGGGAAAAGTATTCAACATCAAGTTATTAGAGTAGGTAACTAAAACTGCAGTGAGATACCAATCACTCACTGTCATGCACAAAATATGTCTAATAATGTTAAATGTAAATGTAAAGAGCAATAAGAACTCTCTTACTTTGTTAGTGGGAATATAAATGAGCAAAACAATTTTGGAAAACTTTTTTATGGTATTCACTAAAGTTTAAATTATTCCTATCCTACCACATAGTAATTTCACTCCTAGGTATGGATGCTTCAAAAATGAGTGACAAAAATAAATAAATAAATAAAAATAAAAAAAATAAATGAGTGACAACATCCACTAATAAACTTGCAGAAGAATGACTATAACATCTTTATTCAAGTTTGCCCCAAACTGTGTACCATCCAAATGATTTTTTTTTTACAATGGAATGGATAAATTAATTGTGATACATTTATTAGAAAACTATATAACAATAAGAAAAAAGAGCTCTACACACAACAATATTGATGGACTTCATGTACCTAAGAGTGAGCAAAAAATGAAAGATGCAAAAAATATACATGCAGCATAATTCTTTTTATATAGATTTTAAGAATAGGCAAAACTCATTTATGGTGATAGAAGTCAGAGTAGTGCTTACTACAGGGGATGTTTGATAAGAATGTGGTTATAGGGGAATCCTTTGAAGTGCTATGCATGTTCTATATATTGACCAAAATGGCAGTTTTACCACTAATTTTGTGCACCATAGTGTATTATATCTCAATAGACCTTTATAAAAAAAAATCCTTTCTGGATGCTGTATGGAGCATGGATTATAGATAAATAAATTGAGAAACTCTAGTAGCAGTCTAGGTGAGAGTGTATGGTAGCTTGTATTGAATGAAGAATCAATAGAAATGGAACAAAGTAGGAAGATCCAGAAAGTATTTTTGAGATGGAACTGTCAGGGATTTGGGGGTGGGGAGATGGCATGGGTTAAACAGGTGGAAAAAAAAAATGCTTGTTCAGTATGAGAAGGTTGAGGAGGGGGTAGAGATAATAGACATTCTACACAGAATAGTAAACATTAGATAGAAGTTCCCTACATTTTTGTCAGCTATTTCCCAGAGAGCACTTATATGAAATGCAAAAAAGGAGGAAAAACTCGTAAAACAACTCCTAATTTCAAGTTTTACAACATATATATTCTAATATATTCTGGTACTTAATTTACATTTACAATGTAATTACGTTTTCTGTTTGCCTAGTTATGTGCTTAGTATGCTTCTATCTTTTGTGTTAAATTATCAAATACACTGCACAGCTGGCTAAAAATATTTTTCACAAAAAGCCTCATTAGAAATCACCAACTTACCTTTAAATTCTTTGAACATGTTGTGCAAAACCTGAGTTCATGTAGTTATGAGTTAGCAGCAGACAGCCTGCTTCACTGATCTTGCTGTGTGATAGATATATTTTAGGAATGGGTTGTGGAGAATGATGATTTTTGCCTATTGCTATTTAAATATATGATTAAAAGATGTCTTTCTTGTTTAGAACAAGTCAGTAGAATATTTCCCACAAGCTTTTTTATAATGTTGATAAGTTCTGATGCACTTAAAAAAATTAGTTTTTCCCATTTTCTCATCTCTTATTTTTTTAGAATGACCATGTTATGAACTACTGAAGTTTTACAATTAGTTTTTTTCTGCTGGTAATTAAAGATATATATAGATATACTTTGAACAGCAGAATGTTGTTATATAATTAAAAACACTTAATCCTTCCAAAATACAGTTTGTCACTGTATTTACTTTAATATGCATACCATTTTTGTAACCTACCGTTAAAACCTATACATCAGTTGTTTTTTTCTGATTAAAACACTTTTAAGTATTTCCACATTTGATTAGTTTTTCACTATAGGGGTTATTTAACAAAAATGTTTACTTAAAGATAAATGAGATTTTTTTTAAGTAAAAGAATTAATCAATTTTCCTGTCTGTTCTTTACTCATAGATTGGAAATATTTATTATTTTATGGCTGTATATGCCAGTCATAATTTAGTAACATAAGGTTGATTTATAAATACAATATCCTTATTAAATCATTAGAACTTTGTATTTTATTGATAGAAAATAGATTTATAAATTTGTAGCTATAATTTTGATTCCTAAAAACAAATCTCATCTATTCCTCACTAAGTGCTCTCAAAGTCTGATGGTTTGTTCATTGATTTTGCTGTTTTGGTCAGTATTGCAATATTTTCCTTCCTATATCCAACATTCTTCAGAAATCGAACTGCATGAATATGAATTCCAATCTCTTTATTTTTAATTTTTACAATTACATAAAAATGAAAGAGGTTATTGATTACACTACTGCAAATAATGTCCTACCTCAAGTGCCCTTATTATATTAAAAATTTCCCTTCAAAGCAATTTTTTTCACATTAGAACCATAAAGATCTTTTTAAAATTTCAGACCCTATCATATTATTCTTTTGCTAAGAACCTTTTACTGTCTTCTCCTGCTTTAAGAAAAACAAAACAAAACAAAAACAAAATACTTAACAAGGGCTTTTAATATGGTCATTCCAGGTGTCAGACTCTTGTACATCCTAGCCTGTGTTTATCTTTCCAGCCCCATCTTAATTCACTCCATGCCTCTCTCTATGTTCCAATAATAATAATATTTGAGATTCTTAAATGTCTGTACTTCTTTCAACATAATGAGTTTTCCAAGTGTTCTTCCCAGTACCTGAAACTCACCATGTCCATCTTCCTCAGATCCCTCTTGACCCAATTATTCTTATTTAGCCTTCATATTTAAAAGCAACATTTCTCTTTTTAGGGAAGTTTTTCATAGTTCTGGTTGTCTATTAATAGGTTAATGTCTACTAATGTCAGGTTGCCTATTAATGTGGTTACAATACTTCACAAGCTTCCTCAGAGCACTGATCATTTTCATTTTTATTTTTTGTTATGATTAATATCTCCCATCCTCCTAAACTGAAAACCGCATGAGAAGGATCTTGTCTCTTTTGCTTATCATTTTTTTTTGCAAATTAACATAGTATCTGTTATATTTTAAACCTTCAGCCCATAGATGTTGAATAAATGAATAAATTGAAATCACCATGTAATCCATTTATTTTTCCTATTTTTTAGTAATACAGTTGCAGCAAAATATCCAATATACATAAAAATATTTATTTTATATTAATAAAAGGTGTCTAATGTTTCAGTATGTAAAATAAATCTGTATCAATTTTTTTGAAGATTCTTAGATAATTAATACCAAAATATCAGAAATATTAGAGTTTTTAAGTAATGTAAGGCTAAAATGTATAGCATATGGAACAGTGCTTACATTAAGCACTCAGTAAATAAATTTAAGGTCTCGATTTTTAAAAAAAAATAATTTTGAGTAAAAACAAGGAATTTTCTCAGATTAAAGAAACATTTTCATTAGGTGATTTACTCAGCAACCCTGTTTCTCAGTATTTTGGGGCATGCCTTTTCTTTCCTGTAGCACTTCTTAGTAAAGTGGTCCTTTCTGTGGAAATAATGCTTCCTCAGCTCCAGCACCACAGCAATGAATCCTGCAGTGCTTCAGATCTCTCTGTTCATTGATGACTGAGGATCACAGAGGGTACAGGGGATATACAGCTTATCAGAGGAGAGAAAAGTTGAATGTCTTTCTACCACCTCAGCCTACTCAGGGAAAACACTGAAGACAAGGTGAACCCCAAGAGTGCATGCTGTGTGCAAACAGAAAGTGCAGCATCAGAGGCAAACTGTATAGAACTAGAAGCTAAGGAATAATGAATGTTCTAACAGCAGTACCACATATACATGTTGGAAAACATGCTATTCATTGTTCTATTATTGTCCTATCTAAAGCAAGCTCCACATATCATTACTGTTTATGAATATGACTCTCATGTTACAGCCTTTGTTATGGATGAATGTGTCCCCCTCAAAATTCATATGTTGAAGCCCTTCCTTAAAGTGTGGTGCGGACTTTGGCAGGTAATTAGGATTGCATGAGGTCATGAGAGTAAAGCCCTCACGAATGGGATTAGTGTCCTTATAAGAGCCATGGAAAGACCTTGCATCCCCTCTCTGCTCTGTCATGCGAGGATCCAAGGAAAAGTTGGCGGTCCGAAACCCAGAAGAGAGCCCTTACTAGAACTTAACCATGTTGTCACTGTTGATCTCTGACTTCCAAACTTCAGAAATGTGAGAAATATATTTCTGTTTTTTAAGACACCCAGTCTGTGTTATTTTCTTATAGCAGCCTGAACTAGGACATCACTATCCCCAGTGGCTGAGAGAGAGCACCCAGGGTAGTGTTCCCTCCTTAACTTGCCCTCACTCACAGCCCAGAGTTGAGTTCCAGACCTCCTTGGAGAAGACATGTCCATGACTCATGGAATGGCACAGAAATTGTGCTGGTGCTGTGATGGGGGAACTTCCTGGAAATCCGCTCTCTGGAACTTACTTGCTGGGAACCTGTCCTCTGGGGTGCCTGGTAAAGCCATGCAAATGGAAGGGCTGATGCTAGCAGGCTGGGTCCAGAGACCCCGAGGGGTTTGACAAGACAAGTCAAGAGGGACTCTGGCTGGACATAGGAGAGATATCAAACGTGAATCAGCAGGAAGTGAAAGCAGAGTTTATTGAAGGTATGGAGAGAGTGCAGGTACAGCGTGTCTGGAGACTTAGAAAGGAAGGGAGAGAGCCTTATTTTTGCTTGGAGTCTGGGGGTTCTTATTGAGGATTGTGGTCTGGTATACGTGTCCTCTCAGGCATCCAGGAACCAGTTAGAACAAAGATGAGGTCCCAGGTGTTATTCCTTAGAGCCAGGGGTCTTGGCATCAAGATGTCTAGCATAATAAAATTTTTAAAAAATGTTAAAAAAAAAAAAAAGATGTCTAGCACTGGTGGTCTGGAATGCACATATGAAGGTTTCATCCAGTCATTCTTACCTGGTTCTTCCTTATTTGTTATCTGTTCTAAAGAAATCATTAACTGCTTGTCTCTTACAAGGAGAACATACACTATTTGCATTATGAGGCATGTGTGAAGAGGGGGTGCAGGTCCTAGCAAGAATAGAAGCAAGAAAAGGAGCAAAAAGCAGATTGTTATGGAGTCCTTCAGTTTTCCTATCTCAGTGCCACTTCTTAGAATTTGCTGTGAACCAAACCAAAAGGATGGTAGGGAAAACTGCTTGTTGCTGAGCGTTGCTGGCTGCCTTAAACTGCAGAGCCAGGAGCTGTAGGCTAAGAGGGACACATCAGAACCAGAAAGACAAAGCCCCTCCCTCCTCCAGCATCTCTTCTGGCAAAGCGCGCTGCTGCTAAAGCTTAACATTAGTTCAGTGGACAAAGGAGAAATGGCACAGCTGAGAGGCAAGAAATTGATTATTGTCATAGTTATCTTATCGATGAGTATGTCTCTTTTACCTCCTCTCCTCTTTCAATTAGATTTGTAACACCAGTTCTTTTTGCTAGCTTTGTTTTCCTTTCTTAACAGTGCACCAAGAGTATCAACTATAAGCTATTGTACCTATATTATCCTCTCCAGTTTCCTCCATGATGGTTAAATGAAGAAAGAAAATCTTTACCTTTATTACAGTATTTTTCAATCTTGAGCAAAGTTTACCATTGGCAACTATAAGGCTGATCTGAAGGCTTTCTAAATCCTTCATTTTAATAATAATAACATATTTTATAGCACCATATGGCTCTAAAACACATGCCAAGACTGTTAACGATGGGACAGTTGTAAATAAATTGGATTTATATTTAAAAGGATCATCCTGGCTTCTCTGTGGATAACAGGCTTTGTATGATAGCTAGTGAAGCAGAAGGATAACTGCAGTAGTCAAGGTGAGATATGATGTTGGCAGCAGTGCAAATGCTGAGAAAGTATCCGATTTAGGATATATTTTAATGATAGGTGCAACAGAATTCTCTAATGTATTGACTATAGAGTGTGAAAGGAAAAGGATTCAAGAATGGTTTCAAAGATTTTAGCTTGATGAGTTCATTTGTCTAAAAATACTTAAGATAAACGGTTTATCAATATTACACATACACACACATTCCAAATATGTACTAAAAGCAACATATCAGTTGCCTTTTTTTTCCAAAGTCATGTCTTTCTTGAAACCTGATAATTGTTCTAGGCAGATAATAGTTGCTCTTGGATTTTCAACAGATATGAATGATAAATATTAAAACATTTGTATTCCTTATATACTACAGTTCTTTCCTGTGAAGAAATGAATCATATTTAAGGGAAGAACCATGGTACAAAAAGCTCTATTTATAGCAAACTCTTTACTTTCTAAATAAAAAAGAAGATAGGGGAATTAAATAATGGTAGCTGGGGGATAAAAAGCCAACCGCTGGGGTGCCTGGGTGGCTCAGTTGTTAAATGTCTGCCTTCGGCTCAGGTCGTGATCCCAGGATCCTGGGATCGAGCCCCGTATCAGGCTCCCTGCTCCGCGGTAAGCCTGCTTCTCCCTCTCCTACTCCCCCCGCTTGTGTTCCCTCTCTTGCTGTGTCTCTCTCTGTCAAATAAATAAATAAAATACTTAAAAAAAAAAAAAAAAAGCCAACCGCTGGTAGCAAAGAATACAGGGAATGTTCTGGGCTGGAGGAGATATGGTAGAGGGCATTGTGACATGTCTCATGAGCATGACTATGAGGGTCTGAGGAAAGATTCATAGGTTGTTAAGGGCATCTGACGAATCACTGGATAAACACGTCACGTCCTATTTAGGTTGATTTTTAATTCTGTTAAATACTTATTGATTAACTATCTGTTATGTGATAAAAATACAAATAAAATATATCATCTTTCCCGATCTTATGAACCTGTAATCAGTAGATGGCAAGAGAAGGTAGAGAGAGCAAGCTTATCAATAGACAATTTGAATATAGTTATCTAAGTGATAAGCTGTATACATTTAACATGCCATATTTGCTTATATTTCTTTATATTTTATTTTCCTTTTCTGTATACCTTCATTATAGCATGATTAATCTCTACAAACATGAAAAACAGCCTTGATTGCTCTGGATAATTGGAGAGCATTTATGTCTGTGCTTTAGAGGTCACTATTTTTCTTTAGGGGCAGGGATAGTGGTAGTCAGAGCACTATTTTATCAAGAAAAGATGCTACTCTTGAATAAATAAGGAATCATAAGTACTGATGATTAGGACAGTGAGAGTAATCAGAATACAGGAATATTACAGGACAAAGCCTTTAATTCCTTTCATTCCAATTATACCACTAGAAGGGGATCCTTGAACGGAGATCGTATGTGTTCGTATATGAATGGAGATTATTAAGGGGCTATTTGGATTACAGTAAACAAAAATAATAAATAAAAGTTATTTTGCACTTATTAGGAACAAAGTATACCCATTATTTTATTTGTTTCCCACAACAAACCATTCTTGTTCTTTTGGTAAATATTTGGAGCTCAAAGTTGCCTTTTAGCAGTGCAGGGTTTGGCTTAATTGCCCTGGTTAGTGTTTTATCTTCTATACCTACATGGCAGACTCTTAATAAATATCTGTGAATTAATGGGTGAATGAATGAATGAAAAAATTAAATAATAATACTATGAGATATTCATTACTATCTGCACTTTAAACATAAGGGAAGGAAGGCCCAAGTTTTCACTCAAGTTTACGTATATTAAGTGACAAAACTAGCATCCAAAACTAGGACCTGAAGACCCAGACTCCAATATCTTTCATTCTACCCATGATGCTTCACCAACCCTGAAATCACATACATAGTAAGATATTGTCAAAAGTGACCATATAATTTAGTTAAAAGTAATAATAGCAGCAATAATTTATTGAGTGTCATTATGTACCAACTGTGATGCAAATGGCCTTGCATGAATCACCACTAATAATTGAGAAGAATTTTAACTATTGACAAAAGACAAAATGGATCATATGGAAACCTTGTTCATTCAACGAGTGAAGTCACCATAGGCACCCATAAAACACAATGCGAGTAACAAACAAAGGTATTGTTTATAAAAAAAAAAGAAGAAGAAAAGAAACATTCTTTAACCTTTTTTTTTTTTTCCAGTATCTTAAAAGAGTCCATCTAAATAGCCCATAGTCAAAGTATTTGGATAGTCAGTAATTGATAGAGCAGACTAGAGAAATCAGTTAAATCAGAGGCTTAGTTAGCAGGTAACTCTAATTGATCCCCCAGGAGCAAGCACTCAGAGATAAAAGTCAGCCTTGAGAGATGATGAAAAGCAGGAAACAAAACAGAAGGGGAGTGAAACACCAAATCTAATATATAAGATAATGCAGAAATAAGAAACTTCAGCAGAAAACAAAATAAAATACAGGGCACCTGGGTGGCTCAGTTGGTTAAGTGTACGACTCTTGATTTTGGTTCAGGTCATGATCTCAGGGTTTTGAGATCAAGCCCCGTGTCAGGCTCCACACTCATCAGGGAGTCTGCTTGAGAGCCTCTCTCTCTCTCGCTCTCTCCCTTCCCCTCTGCCCCTCCCCCTGATCACATGCACTCTCTCTTTCTCTAAAGTAAATAAATAAATCTTAAAAAAGAGAAAACAAAATAAGGTATCTTTGTACATAACAGATAGCATACAAGAATTAAAAAACAGACAATAAATTGGAGACCTATGTCACAAAATTTACAAATATCTGATGTTTAAGAAAAAAAAAGAGACATACAAATTAATAGGTTTAATACAAACTTACTAGATTAAAAAATACATTGATAGCCCATGAACAAAATAGAAATACAACTACATAATAAAAATATGAAAGAATGTTCAGTATTAATGGTATTCAAAGACATCAATAAGAAAGTAAAAAAATTATGTCATCTTAAACATATTAAATGAGAAAATGTTTAAACAGCAGTATTACTCAATGTTATAGTGGTGGTGAGTAAAGGTCTTCATATCTCCAATTTTGGATTAGAAATTGTTATACTCATTCAGAAGTGATGTAGCAATGAGGTATCAAGATTGCTAATGAGATTTCTGCTAAGTTATTCCACAAGTGGGAATTTAGCATATGCAAGTAATTAGAGAAATGGATGATCATTTATATTCAGTGATTTAATTTGGAATCCAATTATAATGCCAGATTTTTGTCCTTTCTAAGCTTCCAGAAAAAAAAAAAAAAATGATGTAGAAAAAATGAGGAGCTAGAATCACAGAAATTTCAATACCAACACTGAAAGTTACTATGTTAGTGTCAAAGCTTTCAATCATCTAAATGAAAATGATTTCATAGTAGAAGTCCCTATTAAGCTAAATATCAATCAAGTGTAAGATAAAATAGTTTAAAGAAATGCAAACTTTGTTTTTAAAAAAGATTTTATTTATTTATTTGAGAGAGAGAGAGCAGAGTGAGAGAGACCGAGCATGAGCAGGGGTGAGGGGCAGAGGGAGAGGGACAAACACACTCCCTGGGAGTCCGATGCTGGGCTCAATCCCAGGACCCTGAGGTCATGACCTGACCGAAGGCAAACGCTTAACTGACTGAGCCACCCAGGCGCCCCTAAAAAAATTGCTTCTACATACACTTTTACAAAATAACACTATTAAGGATAGTGGGAGTGAATCAAAAGAAGATGTGTGATACATCGTGAATTCCCTTAGTTATAGTGAAAGGAGTTATTGAAATGTAGCAGTGCAACATGACTAAGGAGGCTGGCTAGATCTTTATTAAACACATACGTTCCTTGGGGCGCCTGGGTGGCTCGGTCGGTTAAGCAACCAACTCTTGGTTTCAGCTCAGGTCACAATCTCAGGATTGTGAGATCAAGCCCCATGTCAGGCTTTGGGTTCACCAGAGTCTGCTTGACATTCTCTCCCTCTCCCTTCCCCTCCTCCTCTGCTCCTCTCCTTCTTTGTGCGCTGTCTCTCTCTCAAATAAATAAAAGCAAATATATTTTTCTGGCAAACAGCTAACAGGCAGTTTTGTAGTCCTTTTATAACTAGAACGGAGACATTTGACTGTTTCTGTGTATTGGAACATAGCCTGAAGTGATATACTACATTTCCTGACCTTGCCCCTGAAAACACTTCACATTTTACAACCCTTTCTCTCCCTTCCTTCCTTCATCAGCCAGCCTTGTAAACAATCCAGCAAAAGCTTTTGAATTCTTGCTTGAAATCATACCTTGGTGGAGAACCAGCCAGGAGGTCTATTCAACTATGATTCCATGATTTAGATAATGCATGAGTATGATTATTCATCACCCACAGGTGATATGCATAAGATTTTGGATGGTAAGTATTAAGAAAAAATAGATCTTTTGGTGATAGTGGTGATTTACCAACTAAGGGCCCATAAAAGGAGACATGTGTCTCTTACATTCTGACACAGAGGTGTGCTGTAGCCTAAGAGGTCTTTTGAAAATGGAATTGTTTGGCAGCTCTTACATTTTTGGCCAGTGAAGGATCTTTGCCTGTTCTCTGACTTCCCCACCTTGCTTACCCTTCTTAACAAAGAGGGAAGTTTGGGGGTACAAACAGACCAGATGGATCTAAGCGGTCTGGGTTAAGATACCAGCTCTTAGTTGTAGTTGACCATGGTTATCCAGCTGCTTAGTTTCTGGAAGACTCAGAAGACTGTGGATGTTGCTGCCTGTTCTATTAAAGAAAGTTAACAAGTGTCAAAGTGTGAGAAGTTAAATTTGAGTGCAGTTTCTGGCACAAGAAAAATAGTAGTGGTCCAAGACCCAGTTGGCTCTTTGTCTAGCCAACCAACAGTGAGCTCCAAGAATCATTTTTGGAAAATCCTTCTTTAGACAATGTAGTGAAAAAAAAAAAAAAATGTTACGCTATTAAGATTTGGGGATAGTTTATTACAACAGTTACTCTCTGAATGATAGGAGAAATATTTAGATATTTAAAATGAAAGATCAAAAAGAACAGTATTATATTGTTTAAATTTCTGGTTAAAATCCAAAGAAAATGCAGAAACATAACTAACAGGTTTGGAAGTGGTTGACTGTGCAGAGTGGTCAAAAGGGAGAAAAGAGGAGAACTGGACTGCTGTGTTCGTATAATAGGCTTTGTAGAATTATTTGGCTTTGAACCTTATTCACATTTTGCTTTAATAACAAGCATTGTATTTTAATAGGAATAAAGTATGCTTATCACAGTTTTTTTTCCTACAAAGTTGAAAGCATGCACACACCCTTTATTCCAATAGCAGAAAGATTACATGTATTTCTGAATATCCAAATAATGGACTACTACACAGCTAAAAATGTTAATTTTCAGTTAACATAATAAAAAGGGGAAATTTACAAATTCTAAAACAGAGCTATGAATTATTATTGATGTATAATAACAGAATACATTCTATGAAATTATACCAAAATACAACTTTGGATCTTTCTTGAATTTAGGTTTATAGATTGTTTCTGTTTATGAATATTTTATAATTTTCAAAATTCTGAAATATCATCTGTGTGTGTATGTGAGAGAAAGATTTAGAAATCAAGGGTGATTTAAATTTTCTTTACAAAACATCATCAAGCCAGTAGTTGAATGAATAGCTATTAGTGACCAAGAAAGGACTATTGAAAGAAATATCATATTTAGATCTCCACTTTTATAACATTTTATATAATTCTTAGTATGTAGAAGAATAATTTATCTGATAGAGTACTGAGTTGTTAAACCCATTATATTCTACTTAAATAAAAATGTCATTTACTTCCAGATGTCTTGCATTTCCACAGTGGTCTTGTTTGTTTTGTTTAGTTTTTAACTAAAGTAATTCACCACTTAAAGATTTTTTTTTTTTTTTTTGAAGTGGCAATCAGACAATTCTTAGTTTCAATCAAGGACATAATTATTTAGCGTTTTTGCATCTCAGTGAGTTATATCAATATCTGGTTGATGTGACATTTTGCAAGAATATAATGTTCTTAAATGCTTTATTCAATCTTCTCAAATTAAATATAATATTCATGTAAGCATCCCATATATTTGGATTTAGAAAATGTTCTTACTAAAACACAATTAAAATATCAAATGCGAAAGGAAGTAATTGCATTTAACAATAAGTCTCCAGGCCTTTTAAGAGAAGATGTGTACTAACAACTCGTAGGGAAAAAAAAAAGGAAAAAAGCAATAGGACACATTACTCACTGATAACATCAGAATCTGCAATGATAGATCAGAGAGATAACAATTTGACACCAGAAAGAAAGAAAGAAGAAGTCCTATTTATCTGAAAACTGAAATAATTGCAACACACATCCAGTGCTGGAAATGATTAGAATAATGTAGTCACGTTTAAACTACACAGGATTTGTGCATTTTAGAACTCCATTTTAGGAACCTGATTGTTTGATCCTTCTCCCATATAGTATCTACTAGAAGACTGTTGTGACTAATTATCTTAAAGCCAGTTAAATTCATTGGGCCTCATATTCCCATTAACAATGATGCTATTAACTGCCACAGTTCTCACCCTTAGTATCTTATTTATCTCCTGTATTAACCTCATTCACATCTCTAATTCAATTCCACATTAATTCCATTTACAAAGCTTTTCATCGTGCCATCTGGAAACTTTCTTTCATTGTTATTAATGTCAAATTTAAAAACCTCAATTTCTTCCCGATTATTGCTTTCACTTTCTGATCTCTTCTGAAATCTAAGTCTCTTCTATGTTTAGTCATTACTCCTCCACCTTGAGTAAAACAAACAAAAAATAAGTTTCATGTCTTAGGCAGTTCATATATAACACCCCCCTCATTTTACTGTTATCTACTACTTGACTTTAATTTCTTACTATCTTATTACTTAATCTGTAATCTTCCTCTCCACCTCAAGTCTGTCCATCATCCTAAGTGGTTCTATAAATGTGGATAAATTCAATATTCAGTTGCGCCAGTTCCTTGGCCTCCTTTTAAAATAAATTATATCCACTTCAATTTAACCTTTCCCTCATTCCCTTAGCAATAACATGGATCTTGTCTTCACTTGAATCTCTTCAACCTGGAAATGATTAATTCAGTCATTCTAGTCTCTAATTGCTGCTTCTTTGATTTCCAGGTTTTTTTTTTTCCCACTGTACTAGGTTTCATCCACTTAAAAAAATCTCATATTATTAAATCTCTTGATAATTTCTTCCTATTATGATCTCTTTTCTTACTGATATTGGCCTATAAAGATTCCGTGTTTCATAACTGTAACAGGTCTCTGTTCAATATGCTTAGTTTATTTGTCCTGTTGTACTATTATTTTGCCTATTGAGCTATCTAACATATGCCGAAATCTTAGACATATAATCATGTAGACTGGTAAATCTATGAATTCATAATATCCCAAGCCTCCATAGTTCCCCTCTATTTTCAACAATTATTTTTTTTCCTATGTCACAAAGAAAAAGATAAATAAAAACATGCTTACCTTGCTGTTATTGAAGCTATGTATTAAGCTTCAGGGTTTTTTTTTTTTCCAACATTTCTTTGACTGTAGAATTTTCTCAATGTTTAATTTTCTAATAACTTTGCCTTCATAGTCCCCATCTTTGTCAAGAATTCACAAAATGTTTCCTTTTATCTTACATCTCTAATACCTCCTTCACTGTTAGTTAGGAATATGTCCTGGATGTTCTTCTCTTCTAATTCAGCACATTCTCTTCAGCCACTTCCAGGAACTCAATATACATTTTTATGTTCATAATTCTGTAATACGTATTACAGTACAGTGTTATATACAACTGATTTGTCTACAGACATATGAAACTCAACACGAAACAAACCAACATCCTCCTTCAAAATTTTCTCTCCCCTTTAATATTCCTTCTAAGTGAAAGGCCCCATTACCGATGGAGGGTCTCAAGCCAAAAAGATAGTTGTTATCTTTGGGCTTTCTGTGTCTGTCTTAGTTTGCTAAAGCTGCCATAAGCAATTATCACAAACGGGTGGCATAAGTAAGAGAATTTACTGTCTTGGTTCTAGAGGCTAGAAGTCTGAGATCAAACTGTCAGCAGGGTTGGTTCTGTGAGGAGCTGCGAGTAAGCATCCGTTTCATAGTTCTAGCTTCTGGTGCTTCACTGACTGTCTTTGTAATTGCTTGGCTTATAAAAGACTCATTTTTGATTACTGCCTTCCCTGTGACTTGGTGTTCTCCGTGTGTGCATGTTTGTGTGTCCAGATTTCCTCTTTTCATAAGTACTCCAGTCATATTTGATTAGAGGCCATCCTAATGATCTCATTTTAGCTAATTATATCTGCAACAACCTTATATTCAGGTAGGGTCACATTCTGACATGCAAGGTTAGGATGTCAACGTATGAACTTTGGCAGGGAAACACAGTTTTACTCATAAGTATCTCCTTCATTATTTTACCCAACTTATATCCAGAAATTCAATGAGTCCTAAATAGATCTTGAATTTATCCCCTTCCCTCCATCCCCAATTGCCCTACCCTAATCCAGAGCACCTCTGCCTAAGTTATTAGAAGAACACTTTCACTCCTCTCTCTACCCCTACTCTTACTCTTTTACCTACAGGCAGAGTTACCATTTTGAAATGAAAATCTCACTGTTACATTCTCCTATTTAAAATACTTTAATTACTTCCAATTACCTTCACAATATTTTCAAGAGTGTTTACCATAGTTTTAGAACCTCTCCTCCTCTCCAAGCTCTTTAGACAAATTCCATCATCCAAAATCTATGCTTCAAGTGTATGGAACTTGATTCTATTCATCTAATACATTATGCGTGTTTGGTCTCTCAATCATAAAGCCTGTGTTTCCATCCTGGAACACTTTCCCTCCCATCACTTGTTTACCTAGATAATGCCTACTCATTCTTCAGCTCTCTCTTTTTTTTTTTTTTTAAGATTTTATTTATTTATTCATTAGAGACAGAGAGAGGCAGAGGGAGAAGCAGGCTTCCCGCGGAGCAGGGAGCCCGATGTGGGACTCGATCCCAGGACCCTGAGATCATGACCTGAGCCGAAGGCAGACGCTTAACCAACTGAGCCACCCAGGTGCCCCTATTCTTCAGCTCTCAATTTAGATATCCCTTCTAGAAAGTTTTCTCAAACTCCTCATGTTCTAATTAGATGCAAATTTTAGAAGCTGCTGTACACCCTACATTTTCTCTGCCTTAGCATGTACCAGATATTATTAGAATTGAGACCTAACAATCTGTGTCTAAGTGCAATGAGGGTAGGAACCATGTATCCTTTGTTGTTATTATTATTTTATTGAAATATTATTGATATACAATGTTATATTATCTTCAGATGTGCAACACAGTAATTCTATAATTCTGTACATTATGCAGTGTTCACCATGATATGTAGTTATTTTCTGTCATCATACAAAGTTATTATTACCTTGCTTCTATTTTGGAACTCCAAGTACATATATGTTAACCTGCTTGATATTGTCTCCAAAGTCACCAAGACCTTGGTGATATTTTCAGCATTTTTCTCGCAGTCTATGCATCAATTGAAATTAAAAATCACAGGTACAATTAGAAATGAATATCAGAAAATGACTTCAAAACAAAAGAAACAAAGATTAAAAATTAAATAAAACCTCTCAAAAACCCATTAGTCAAAAAAACAAAAAACAAAAAACTCAAGACTTCTTTGAAAAGAAGTTTGGAATGAATGGACATTAGAGTACTATGTGTTCAATTTGGGGCATAAGAGGAAACTAAGGCTGCACTTAAAGAAAAGTTCATAGTTATAAACACATTAATTTCCAATTGAAAAAATAAAGTGAATTAACATTCTATGTAAGAAGATAGGAAATGGATAATAGATCATCCAAAAGAAAGGAAAGCAGAGAGAAGGAATAAATATTAAAAGAAAAATATCCTTAAATGTTGAAAAAATAATACTGATCAGGCTCCTAAAAACAAAACAAAACAAGTCAGTGAGATAAAAAGCAATAAACAATTGGATAAAGAAATAGAAAAAAGAATAGCTCAAAGCCCCCAATAAAAACAAACATTTAAGTATAACAAAAATTACAAAACAAAATAAGCAACAATATAATAACAGCAGCAAAAATCAAATAGCCACAATTATGTTGTGTACCTAATTACATTTATTACTGCCCAATTCCATATTAATGCATTTCAATTCCTGGGTAAAAGGGATGTTTTTCTTGGGAAATATAAGTTACTAAAATTTAGTTCAAGATAAGATAGAGATACAGACTTACAGCCATAGACAAAATATCAAACTCTATTAAACAAGACTTTTGGGAAAAAATAATCTAGTTCAGAGTGCTTTCTGTTTTTTTTCAGACTATCAATGTACACAACACCTATGTTATTTAACATTTTCCATATCAGAGATTATACAGTTTTATTTTTATATTTGATATCACAGCGTTTTCAACAAGGCAAAAGGCCTTTCTCACTTTTGAATATAACTTCTCAAGTACTAAAAAAAAGAAAAAAAGTTGGCAGATTAAATCCAATATTATATAAAAATAGTTTACTGTTGGCCAAATATAAATAATGCATCTAATGATTGCATTATTTATATATGTATCAATATAATTGGTAATATTTTTAGTATTAATATGAAAATCATACAAAGTCAATTTAATAGTATAAATTTAGGTATATAAATCATAATTTACAGCTTTAATAGTCAAACTGAGGAAAAATAACCTTGCTTCATAAACGTTGGGGCTATTTGTTAAATGCACAGTCTGTTTCTGATAAAAGGGGTTAGTGTATAGTACATCTGGTAACATCTCAGATAAATAATGTGCATGTATGTGTGTGCATGCATACACATACAGTATTACACATTCAATACCATGCATAATGAGAAAACGCTAACAATAATCCTATTTTATCCTATTATATTGCAATACAATAACAGTTTTGCTTTCATTACCATTATTTGATTTTTTTTCAAATACTGGTCAAATCAAATTTAAAGTATAATAAAATGATTTCATATTTAACTGTTAATATATTCACCAAAATGAATTAAGGCACTTCTTTCTGAAAACCTTCATCTCTAATAGATTTAATGAATATTTTAAAATTCACCAAACCGATATATTGGTTTAGAAATTACATCTTACTTTTGTTCAAGTCTGAATTTTTTTGGGTATAGTAAGATGTCCATTATATTTTTATTGAAAAATGTGGTTGTTGATTGATAGGTGCATTATGGTCTCAGTGTCTAAATTAACTACATGTTTATTGCATGCAGATGACATATGACTATTAAACCTATATTTATTTTTTTGCCTAGTTCTAGTGTGTAGCTTGGGAGTACAACAAAAATAAGAACTACAGTGTACTCGCTATTACCATCTTGAGGAGTTTTATAAAGCTGAAAATCGCTGAGGTATATTAAGTAACATAGTTCCATAAAAATTTGTTTTCATGGAAGTTAATTTTTCCCCTGGGGATTAGGTTGAATAAACTATATAGAAACACAATTATCATTCTTCAGGATATAAATGTCTGTCTCCTGCAGTAGCCTTAAATTAAATAGTTTAAAAGGTGGCATGATTTGATAATGTGGTGGGGAAAAATATCTCTTTGTGTTGCTGGGTAAACATCTTTGGAACAAATGGACTTTGTCATAATGTGATAAAAAGAAGTTTGCAGAATAATAGTGAGGTAGCATTACTGTTTTTGCTTTGGGAAAAGTAATGAAACACTAAGATTCTATCAAAAAGATGCATTTTTTTTCTTTGTTGATGTCACTACTGGATATAACATGCTTTGAACAATAATTGTTTCAGGGGGCTGAGAAAGTCAGGGTCTGGCAGATGTCAGTAATGTAATTTTTTGATGTAACACAGATTTTTATAGCTTCCATTTCTACTGAAAGAGTTTCCTCAATGTGCATATGCTCCTGAAAATATAAATAGTGAAATTATAGATTTCCTTTTCACTCAAGCAAAGAGTTTTAAGACCATACAAAGACAGTAAGTTCCTCTTAAAAAAAATGGAACAGTATTGGAAAGCACAATTTAGATCATGTGTATAAAACCTTTCCATATCCTATTTAAAGGCTTTTTACAGAACACTGTAGAATAAACATGCCTTGTTCTTTAATTTTATGAATTAAAGGACTCTAACCTTCAACACTGAGAATATGTAAACCAATTCAGTAGCACTATGTGGGATTGTTCTTAAAAAGGATATTCATGCTAAAAGCTTGTAAAAATTAATTTCTCATAAAAATTTAAATTGTGTAACACCATAGTTTGGAAGGCAACATTTGAAAGTCCTCTTTTACAAGTGTGCCCTCTTTCTCAGATTCAATAGTAATCACTACTATAATTTTGATTTGAACCCTTAAATAACTTTATAACACACACACACACACACACACACAGATTTTCTCCATAGATATGATGCCCTCTCCATCTTTCAACACTTGGCTCTCTGACCTATGAGGATAAGGCAAATGGACCATTTCAGTCAGTCACTGGCGTGCTACAGGCTGTTGATAACAGGGTGGGAAGAGTGATGTGAGTTATATATTTCACTACATCCTCCCTGGCAAGTACCAGGGTTGGTATACTCCCTCTGTGAAAAAGCCACCATTCTGTCAGGTTGTCTTCTTTGCATATTGTTCTCTTTCAGGGTTTTGGGGGCAACAACTCTTAGTAGCCATCCTTCTGCCCCCTCCCTTATTCTTTCCCCAAATTTTCCTACATATTTAAAAATAGTCTTTTAATTAAGTTATCCTCAATTATCCAATTTTGTTGTTCCATCTTTCCTTGCAGGGACCCCTACATATCGTCTATCTATCTATCTATCTATCTATCTATCTATCTATCTATCATCTACCATCTATCTATCATCTATCTATCATCTATCTGTCTATCATCTATCTATCATCTATCTATCCATCTATCATCTATCATCTATTATCTATCTATCATCTATCTATCATCTATCTATCTATCATCTATCTATTATCTATCTATCATCTATCATCTATCTATCCATCTATCATCTATCTATCATCTATTATCTATCTATCATCTATCTATCATCTATCTATCTATCATCTATCTATCTATCATCTATCTATTATCTATCTATCTATCTATCTATCTATCTATCTATCATCTATCTAGTGATACAAGTATATATCAGGTATATTATCAGGTATATACAAATATATATATTCTGTCTTTATCTCTGTCTCTATTTTTCCCAGTCTTTTCTAATATAGTATTTCTATAATGTAAATTAGCTCATATGTGATTAGAAAGTATGGAAAATATGTGATTATAAGTAGAGCGTGTGTTTTTTCATATGTGGTTTTTCATGGGCAATGTTTATAGAATAGTAGCAGAAATCACATTATATTCTTCTTTAGGAAAGAAACAACAACAACAACAACAACAAAACATCTTGACTGCTACACTAGTAGTGAGGACTATTTGGGCTATTTTAAGAAAATTATAGTCACATGACCACATCCAGAAATCCTTCCTCAGAGATGTTTATATAAAGCTTAGAAAGCTTTGGATTTATGGGAGATTGCACCCAACCTTGCCCATCTTAAGGATGGCCCCACTGTCCGGGGCTAGCTCCATCTGCCTTGCCCAAGAATCTGCCCTGCTTGAGTTAAAGGACTGCCAGAATTTCCACTGTACTGTTTTGTTTATTCTCAATATCTATTGAGGCCATTTTCAGCCATGCTGGATGGTCCAAGTTATCTTCTCAATGGCTAGTACTGCCTTTGTTACAAAAGTATTAGAGTCTTGTTGGTATAGAGTCCCCCCTTATCTATGTGGTTTCACTTTCCAATAATGAGCTTTGTGCCCTTTCGGTTACCCATGGTCCACTGTGGTCCAGAATCAGAGGATCCTCCTTTTGAAGAATCTTCAGAAGGTCAATAGTAGCCTAACACTACATCACAATGCCTGCATCATTCACTTCACTTCATCTCTCACATAGACATTTTACTGTCTCACATTACAAGAAGGGTGAGTACAGTACAATAAGATATTTTGAGAGACAAAGCATATTCACCTTTTATTACAGTACATTGTTATAATTGTTCTATTTCCTATTAGTTATTATTGTTAACCTCTTACTGTGCTGAATTTATAAATTAAACTTTATCACAGGTAGATAAGTATAGGAAAAACTATAGTGTATATATAGCATTTATTACTATCTGTGGTTTCAGGCATCCAGTGGAGGTCTTAGAATATATCTCTCATGGATAAGGGGGGATGACTGTACTTTTGCGACAAAACTGCATAGCATTTGAGTTGTACATATTGTTTCACTTAAACTCTGTAATTTTAATGTATGATTTTTGGAACTCGGAATTTTTTAGGAACACACATAATATATGATATTAAAGGTACCACTATATCTATCTATGTCTGTAAACATCTACCTATAAATATGTCTGTGTATCCATCTATTTATCCATCCATCCGTCATCTATCTTTCATGATATCTTCATTTTCTGTCTTTCTCAGGAGGCCTAACTCAACTGATAAAATATTTTCATTGCATGTTCCACTGCAGTTGCATAGTTTGTTTTGTTTGTTTTGTTTTTAATAATACTGAGTTCTCAAATCCAGCTATTACACATTTTTTTTTCAAAATGGTGTGAAGTAGGAATTTAGATTTTATTATTCTTCACATTGAAAGACAACTGTCTGAAAACAATGAACAAACCATTATTTTCCACTGACTTCATGCCATCGTTATGGGAAATAACGATAAATTCCTATAGTATAGGAATAGTAAATTTTGGCTTTGGTATAGGATCTATTTATTTTAAGCTATAAACTTATATAGATCTAATATTTCTTATTTTTGTGCTAATTCTGACTAAATACTGATTTTAGTAATTGGTAATGTAACTCTTTTAAAAACAATGTCTTTTCTTCAAATAGTCTCTTCCAAATGTGAGGATACTCTACCAAGTTACATAAAATATAATGTTGTTTTCTGACAGAGATCATTGAGTTTGCAGGCTAGTTGGGTAGACTTTAAGCCTGTAAATGTACAAAAACAAACACAGACATGTGTATGCACATACACATGCCGATCTGATAAAATTTTATAGGCCATAATTCAAGTAGGTATTGTGCATTTTATTCTTTGTGATTGTTTTTATTTTAAATCATTATTGTGAGCTAGGATATATTAATTACATTTTATTTATTTATTTATTTATTTATTTATTTATTTATTTATTTATTTATTTTTAAAGATTTTATTTATTTATTCATGAGAGACAGAGAGGCAGAGGGAGAAGCAGGCTCCCAAGGAGCAGAGAGCCCGATGCGGGACTCGATCCCGGGACCCTGGGATCATGACCTGAGCTGAAGGCAGACGCTTAACCATCTGAGCCACCCAGGCGCCCTAATTACATTATTAATTGGATATTGCTGTTGTATAAGATAGAGTTATCATTATGACTTGAAATTATAATAGGCCATCTGCATCAGCTAAGACTTTGTATAGCTGAAAGTAAAGGAAAACTACCTTATAATGGGGTTCACAAGTATTAGAAAGAAAAATTAACACACCCAGTGTACCAGAATATTGTTTATTCATGGAATAAACAGGATTAGCAACGGATACACATGTCATTCTTTATCAGACATCACAATCACACTGTAGAAATACACTACAGCCTGAATATGAATTATGAATATTGGCATAAGATACAAAGATATGCACAGTTTGGTCCCATTTCCATGTATCTGGTCCATTTCTGTTTTGAAACTCTTAATCTTCACACTTATCTTGCCCCTTATAGACTTTTGACCAACCATCCAAGTCATTCAACACTATCTAGGAATTTATGTATATTGTTCCTTTGGTATGTAATAGGACCGGATTCTGTTGTACAATGGATTTCTGTTCCAAATAATTGTGGGGTTCATAAGACTCAAATTAAGATTACAGCTCTGGTCACATAATTCCATCATGGTTTATGGTCTAATGCTTGTTTTCCACGATAGTGCAATAGCATTTCAGGAGCTGTTTTTTGAGTGGTGAAAATTTGCCTTCTGTAGAAGGTATGACATAGTTCCAAAATACTTTAAGTCTAGACTTAATCTCTCCTATTAGTATTCTCCATAGTATGTTCTTATCCACAAAGGAAATCTATAATACCATTAAGATACCAGAGTAGGGGTTATTTATATTATAGCCAGAATGCCTTGAAGGATGGTCAGATAAAATGGCTCACACTAAAGTCGACAGCCTTCTGAGTTGCCTGGTAAATGAGCCAGAGTGGCATTCCCAAGTGTGTGGTATGTACTGTATCTGAGATCTGAATATGCCAACCAAATTCTGTGGCACTTTCCTAAAAGTTAAAAATGCAAGATATAATAAACTATCTTTTATCTTGGAAAGGATATCCTAGAATGATCCAGATCACTAGACCGTTAACACTTCACCAATCTTGCAAGCTTTAGAGTCTTTTTAACGTTTACCTTCCAACAAAACAGATTGTATTCTGAGTCATAAAGCAAACAATTAAAATAAATAAAATCATTAAAAGTATGATATCTATGACCATAATGGAATCAAATTAGAAATTAATAAAATAAATACAATAGGAAAATCTCCAAACATGTACTATTTAAGCAACACACTTATAAATAACCCATACGCCCAACAAGTAGTCTCATAAGAATAAATATGTAGAAATAAATAAATATAAAAATACAACATATCAAAATATGTGGGACACAATAAAAGTAATGGTTAAAGGGAAATTTATAACATTAAATGTTTACAGTCAAAAAGAAAAAAGGATTCAAATCAATATCTAAAGGTGCACTTCAAAAAATTAAAAAAAATGAAAGCAAGCTAAACTCAAGGCAGTTAAAGGAAAGAAATAATGAAGAGCAGAAATCAAGGAAATTCAATCAGGAAAACAATAGAAAAAATCAGGGACATAAAAAAGCTGGTTCTTGGGACGCCTGGGTGGCTCAGTCGGTTAAGCGTCTGCCTTCGGCTCAGGTCATGATCTCCCTGCTCACCAGGGAGTCTGTTTCTCCCTCTCCCTCTGTCTCTTCCCCCTGCTCGTGCTCTCTCTCTCAAATAAATAAATAAAATCTTTAAAAAAAAAACTGATTCTTTGAAAAAATATTAAAATTAATAAACCTCTAGCTAGACTGGCAAAAATAAAAAGACAATACACAAATCACCATTATCAGGAATAAAAATAGGGATTTCACTTCAGATCCTAAAGCCATTAAAAGGGTAATAAGGAGATACTATGAGCAACTTTATGTTTATAAAATCAACAATTTAGAAATAATAGATAAATTCCTTGAAAATCACAAACTACCTGTGTTGGACAGAATAATCCCCTCTACTAATATATGTACCTTCTGATCCCTTAAGTTTGTAAATGCCTCAAATTACATGGCAAATGGAAATTTGAAGATGTGGTTAATTTAGGATCTTGAGATGGGAAGATTTTCCTGAATCATCCTAGTTGGCACAGTGAATCAGAGTTCTTATAAGAGGTAGGGTGGGAAGGGTTCCTGGGTGGCTAGGTTCGTTAAGCATCTGACTTCGGCTCAGGTCATGATCTCTGGGTCCTTGGGATAGATTCCTGCATCAGGTTCCCTGATCAGCAGGGAGTCTGCTTATCCCTCTCTCTCTGTCCCTCTCCCTCATCGTGCTCTCTCTCTCTCTGACAAGATTTTATTCATTCATTTGTCAGAGAGAGAGAGAGCACAAGCAGGGGGAGCAGCAAACAAAGGGAGAAGTAAGTTCCCCGCTGAGCAAGGAACCCGATGCAGGACTTGATCCCAGGACCCTGGGATAATGACCTAAGCTGAAGGCAGATGCTTAAGCAACTGACCCACCCAGGTGTCCCTCAAATGAATGAATAAAATATAAAAAAAAAAAAAAAGAAGGAGACAGGAAAATTCAAAAAAGACAATGTAACAACAGAAGCAGAGGTGGTAGAGAAATTTGAAGACACTATATTGGTGGCATTGAAGAAAGAAGGGTGCATTAGCCAAAGAATGCAGGAGACCTCTAGAAACTGGAAAAGACAAGAAAAATGATTCTCTCCTGTAGAGTATACAGAAGGAATGCAGTCCTGATAATATCTTGATTTTAGGCCTTCTGGCCTCCAAGACTGTTAAGACAGCAAATGTATGGTTTTTTTAAGTCACTAAGTTTGTGATAATTTGTTCTAGTCATAATAGGAAACTAATAAACTACCAAAACTAAATGAAGATAAAATAGAAAATCTGAACAGACTTATAACCATTAAGAAAATTGAGTACATAACTAAAGAGCTCTCAACAAATCTTTATGTCCAGATGATTTCACTGGAGAATTCTACCAAACATTTAAAGAATATTGCATATTCTCTTCCAAAAAATAGATGCTCAACCTGTTTTATCAGACTAATATTACCCTAATATGAAATCAAAGATAATACAAAAAAAAAAGAGAGGGAGGGAGGAAGGAAGGAAGGAAGGAGAAAAAGAAAGAAAGAAAGAAGAAGGAAGGAAGGAAGGAAGGAAGGAAGGAAGGAAGGAAGGAAGGAAGGAAGGAAGGAAGGAAGGAAGGAAGGAAGGAAGGAAGGAAAGAAGGAAGGAAGGAGAAATACAGACTGATTACAGGTCAGTATTTCTCCTGAGCTTGTATACAAAAATCCTCAACCAAATATTAGCGTATCAATTCCAACAATGTATAAAAAACAGTTGTATGCTAGTATTACATGGGAGGTATGTGAGGCTGGTTCAACACAAAGTTAATTAATGTAGGGGTGCCTGGGTGACTCAGTCGGTTATGTGTTTGACTCCCGGTATCAGCCCGGGTCTTAATCTCAGGGTTGTGAAATCCACTGGGCTTGGAACCAGCTTAAAAAAAAATAATAATAATGTAATCCAACATATCAAGAGGCTAAAGAAAAAAATAAAATGATAAGAAAAAAATGTCAAAACACCATACCTGCTTATGATAAACACTTTCAGCAGACTAGAAACAGAGGGAAACTTACTTAATTTGAGAAAGAGCATCTACAATAATACCCTATAGCTAACTCCATAATCGATAATGAAAGTTTCAATGTTTACCCCCTAAAACCAAGAACTAAGCAAAGATATAAAAGATGTGACTGTATCATTGCCAGGTTATTTCATCATATTCATCTTTGAAAAAAATGTGTCATATTCATCTTTGAAAAATCATGGGAGAAATGAGATTAAAGAAAAATCTTGTCAATTCATTTTTTCCCTCTCACAATATTACTTACATGTTCTATCAAGCTTAAGGTTGTACATTTCTGAGTGTTTACAATCTAACTGCATCACACTTTATATCAGAATAAAATATGTTACCCACATAAGTAGATATGTATGGTCAGCCTGCAAAAGAAAACTATACTGGGTTTTGAACTGCCTTAATGAAAGGAAACCAAATATTACATGAAGAGTGGTAAGGTGTGTAAAAAAATATAGAGGAAATTTAGAGTGGATAGTAAAAAGAAATAGTGTATTTCACAAATACTTGACTTTTCTATATACTTTGATTTATTAAGAAACTTATTTTTATTAGACCTAAGGAAAACACCATTGCAAGAAACCTTCCTGAAATTATATTAATGACATTTTCTTGAACTATAAATTTCCCCTGGAACAAATACATTATTTATACACTTATTTGAGGGGAAGTATGGTTTGAGGATAACCATACTTACCCTCAAATATTGAGAAATGGCTTTCTTTGTAGCCAGATGTTCTCTTGTGATATCATGGTATTAGTTTCAATTTATAATTTTCATACAGGAACTAGGTAGGGGCCTAATACTTTCGATCATACTCATCAGTTTTATAACTAGAAATTGTTATTTATTTAGTACTCATAAATTCATTAAAAATATAAATATACTATTTCCTTAAAAAAGCTAACTTTATAATTAATAATGAAAGATTCAATGTTTTCCTCATGAAATCAGGAACTAAGCAAAGATGTACATTCTCACTACTCCTATTCACTAGAGTATTAGAATTTTTATTTTTTTATTTCTTTTTAAAGATTTTATTTATTTATTCATGAGAAACAGAGAGAGAGAGAGGCAGAAGGAGAAGCAGGCTCGCCTCTGAGGAGGGAACCCAATGCGGGACTCGGTCCCAAGACGCTGGGATCATGACCTGAGCTGAAGGCAGATGCTTAACCATCTGAGCCACCAAGGCGCCCCTAGAGTATTAGAATTTTTAGATCCTACCAAATTTGGGATATGACTTGTAGAGATTTTTATAATTCTTTTTAAATGCATTAATTTTGACATATCAACATTGCCCCAAAATGACCATTGTTATCCAGATAAAAATATAACTTTGTCATTTTCCAAGATAAATATAAGAGTTTTCATTGTATTTAAAAATGCATCTAGAAAGAAAGATTTCTACCAGGAGTGGGTTACATATTTCAAATAGGTAAATCCATAACAAAAAGGAAGAAGGCCAAAAAAATCTGTCAAAAATTGATGCTTATGTACATTCTTCTGGAATTGCTCACCAAACAGGCTTTAAAGGGACAATGACCTAGCAACTATTGATTCTGAAAATAAACTAAATAAAGCCATTTTCTTGAAAATTTGTCAAACAAGAATGATTATTTTAGAGACTCAAGGACAAACTAGACCAATTACCTTTGCATGAATTTATCAATCTGGTCTACCTTCAGCTGTTAGTCTTCAGGGACAGGTTGGATTGTAGACTTAATAATTTTATTTTATCTGTCCTCTGTGGAGTGTAAGCATTCAGGTGAGAAAAATATCAAAATATTTAGGAGAAAATCCAAGAAAAAACTAAAGCACAGGATATATGTTTTTGTACAAATAATCTCGCACACAGACACACAAAAAGCAAAATCAAGACAAACAATATTAGACTAAGCAGGTTAATAAAGCAAAAAATTTTACCAAATACTACATGTACAAACAAAATTCTACACCAAGACCCAGGTGTAATTACTTATACATGGTGCACCTCCCAACAAAAAATCAAATCACTTTAACACAAATCAAATTTTAAAATCTGTTAGTAACAACGTCTAGCATAAAAAAACTAATTCAGCACTTAAACTAGAGTGAAAAGAACCAGAGCTTAGATCACGTTTGAGACCAACTCACGTGGCAGCAAACTGAAAGGATAAAAGGGATTTGAATACAGGGGGCAGGAGAATGTGTCTAATTTCTGTTTATGTGTGGGTACCATGGAATGATTCCAAACAATGGTCTCCAATATGATATTGAGGGAACAACCAGAATTGTCAAAGGATAAGAATATATCTCAATATATAAAATAATGAAGTTGGATTTATAGCTTACTTAAATAAAAGCTGGTCAGATGTGAACTCATTGAGCAAAGCATACTGCTGATCCGTAGGTGTTGGGGAAAGAGTGTGTTTGGGTTTATATTGCTTAAAAACACAGGAGTGATTAATATCAGTCTAAAATCATGATTTATGTTGTCTACAGAAGATATGTTTACTGTTGGTTTAAAGCAGGTGTATGTTGATACTCAGTCTTAGAATTGTGTTTGCTGGAGTATCTACCACACTGGCTGATGTTCAAAGTGTGAGGCTGCACCAGCTGGCTGGGATGGTTACTGAAGCATGTTGTCATTGATTGATTATACCGGTTTACAATCCATCCTAGTGCTTACTTGTTACTTGTTACTATGACTATATGCTTGTCATTGATTGATTAAATAGTTTGAAAAACATTACTAATATCACTGGCTATAATGAGTTGTCAGTCTTTCCTGGGAGTAGTGGGACTAGTTTTTTGCTTTTATTTTTTAATCTCAATGTTATTGACTCTGAGAACTTGATTGTGTCTGGAAGTTTCAGATAATTTTTCATTACTACAATGGGCATCAGCCTCTGCCTACCCACTCTTTGTATTTTGATTATAAAAGTTAATCAATGCACTTAATGGCTTCCTATCTATCTCAACCCTAGAGACCATGATCTATTAACCACTGACACAAATCCCTGTGTCAGGTGAGACTAACAGGACTCTGTATCTTCAATATTTGGGAGTCAAGTTCATAGCAGCATACTTTACAATCAATCCTGACACAGAGAGGACTGTCACCACCAAGATTTTCAATAATATTGTTGCTCCTCTCATTAGCAATTTTCTTATCACTCTAGTAAAAGGAGAATCATTTTTGCTTTTTCTGGAAACATAGTTATTTTGTGGATTGTCTGGCTTTACAGCGTAACTTGTTCACTTCCCTGGGCATTTCAAACCCTTTTTTTTTTATCTACCAAGGAAGTTCCAGAAACTCCATTTTATTTGCATCTTTTTCCCAAGTTTCAAAGAACGATTCCAGTAACAAATTAGAGTTGACACAAGATAACATTATCAGGTTATTAAATCCTGAATTCTGAGAGTGCCCCTTAAACAAATAAACTCTCTAAAACAGTCATATACTGTGACACTCCACCTATTCTATCACTTTCAAAATTCAGTTCCAGGTTCTGCTAAATCCCTGCTGGAGCATACTAGTAGGGTTTTGCAACCTCTTGGTGAATAATCCCTTTCCTCCCATAACATGAACAGAACCTCTTCAATTAAGCCATGGTCTAAATGATTTCTACATTATGGAATTCATTGGATTTTTATTAAAGCCTAATATATGAACATTTAAAATTTCTTTTATCAGTCTTTGAAAAAATATGTATATTTTATTTTAGTGATAGAAATTATCATTCTCTGTAGATTGAAAATTGTTCAAGACATAATTTGAAAAACTACAAAATATTGCAAATGGAAATTTAAAAATCTTAATTACATAGACAGTGTCATTCTCATGGATTGGGAGAGACAATATTTTGTAGAAGGCAGGTCCCTCCAAATTGATCTAGAGATTCAATGCAAATCTTATCACATTCCTTGACAATTCAAATAAAGTTGTTTTAAAGATCCTATCAGCCTTCCTGGAGAAATTGACACTCTTATTTCAAAGTTTACTTGGAAAGACAAAGGATTTAGGCTAGCCCAAATGATCTTAAAGCAGAAGGACATGGTTGATGAATATATAATTGTGATTATAGGATTTAGTATAAAGCTAGAGTAATCCAGACAATGTAGTACTGGTGTAAGATAGACATATATTTAATGATATAAAACGTAGAATACTCACATTTATATGTTCAACTGATTTTCAACCAAGATGTCAAGTTAATTTGATGGGATAATATCAAATAGTCTATAGTTTAATGTTTAGAATTACTAGGTGATTTATTCAAACTTTCTGGAGACTAATATGTGGTGTAAAATATCAGGATAAAATTTAATTTGGGGGACAACGAAAGACTGGTGTTTGGGAGAAACCATTCTTGGAGGGCCTACTGAGTTGTGGCAACATTTTATTTCTATACCTGTATATGTTTACTTTGTAATAATTCATTGAATTCTTATGATACGAACCATTTTCTGCAGGTAATTTATCATTTTTTAATTGGACCATTTTCACATATCAAATTATTACAAATTTAAATTTTGATAGTCTAAATTTTGGGGAAAAATGTGGAAAATAGATATGCATGTGCTATTGGAGGTTCTCTAAATTGGTATGGCCACATTGTTCGGAAATTTTACTATTTATTTATTTATTTATTTATTTATTTATTTATTTATTTATTTAAGATTTTATTTATCTATATGAGAGAGAGAACATGAGTGGGGTGAGGGGCAGAAGGAGAGGGACAAGCAGACTTCCTGCTGAGCACAGAGTGACACATGCTCAAGTCCCAGGGCTCCAAGATCATGGTCTGAGCCAAAGTCCCTTCACTTAATAATGGGATGCTCATTTCAACATTGTTTGCAATAGTGAGATAGAGAGGTAAGTATAGTATATTTTTGCCATATTTTTCAACAGTTAAAAATAATAAAAACTTTGTGGACTGGTACAGAAAGAATTCCAAGAGAAACAGTTGAATATGAAAACTGCAAGGAGCAGAATGACACAAACATAATGCCACAAAATAGATTAAACTGTGGGGATAAACTGATTCAAGGTACAAGATATTCTTATAGTTTACATAGCTGAGTGATGTTCATCAAACATATTTTTACATTATGTAATTACATACTTTTACATCAAATATGCTTTTTTACCCTTACAAAGCCACTAGGAAATAGATAGGATAGTTTTAATAGTTTCAGTTTGCCAGTAAGGAAACTAAGATTCAGGGGAATGCAGACAGAACCAACCAACACCACACACTGATGAGGTGAAGGTTTTGGCTTTTCCACTTACAACTAAAATGAACTCCACACATTATATACTGCATGAAAAGATTTCAAATTCTAACTGAAAAGGGGCCTTGGGAGAACATCAAATTTCATATACTGAATGAGGCATCTTGAAATACACTTATATTGTTACTGTGTAAACTGAGTCTTCATCATCTCTCTTTCTTTAGAATATTAGAATGCTAGACAAACTTCATAATTCATGAGATGTGAGGCTGCTTATTTTTTAATTGGTTTTAGTAAATATACTTCCTGATAAAAACGGCTGTTATTTCCAGTGATGTTCTCCATCACCTTGACTTCAGGTAGACTTTTTTTCTCCTCAAAATAAGTATGAGGGAACCCTTGTGCTGAGCAGTTTGTATGATCCTATTCTTAACACTGCCAGGGGAATGCTGTTTTGAAAGACAAGGCTTGGGGAAAAGACAGTGGTGACATTTCATCTACACAGATCTTAGGGAAAAAGCTATCTCCAACTTAGTGGTTAAGAAAAAAAATCAACAAAAATAAGACTTGACAAAAATACCTCGTAGACAGTAGAAGGACAGGATTTAGCATTTAGCCTTCTCCCTAGTGACTTTGTGTTGTTACCACAAGCTGACAGTATAACTAGAAGACTTTTCTAAAGCTTTTGAGCAGATAATTACTTACTCTGATGTCCCAATATTATTGTTTTACACCTAAATGGCAGATCTTACTTTTAAAAGCCAACTCCATTTAAAATTACAAAGTACATGTCTGAACTTTTGACACAGACATTTAAAAAGCTCAGTAAAATAATTATTGCTATAAAATCCACAAGCCTTGATTTTTTTCTTCTTTAGAATTTTTACAAGCTTGCTTGCTTTCTTTGTGTACAAAATCCATTCATATTATCTGGCTTCTTTGAATTTTCATTAGTATTAATTATATCAGTGCAGTATACTAATATCTTTTCTGGTAAAGTATTGCCAGTTGTGACAAGTGAAGAGTGACTAAAATAACTAAATTTGTTTCCCAAATTGAATTTGCTCGTCTTCTGATTATTTGCTATGACTATGGTTGTCACATTCTATACATTGACAGTCATCATTACATTCAAAAGAAAAGCATATCTTAACAAATACATTAATTAAGATTTTTTTGGTAATCTGTGAGTCTTGGATGTAAAAAAAGAGAGAGAAACTTTATTATGATTCATTTTGTTATTTCTTCCAGTTGCTGGAAGAATTGGATGGTCCTTGTGAATCTTTCTGAAAATTAACACCTACCTAGTGTCAAGCATAATATTGTATCCCATATTTCCTTTGTGCTCAAGTTTGATTTTTTTCTTGTGCCTATAGAGAATAGTCCAACCATAAAAGTTTAATTCTGTTCAGTTAGTTTTCCATCTTGTATCACATGGTTTAAAATAAATTTTTAAAGTATCATGCAAACAATGACAATAATTTTCATAGAATCGGTCCCAAAGTAGTAGAGTGGAAAGTCACTTTGATATTTTACAGATGTGATGACTTAGGTCAAAATAGGCTAAATTGCCTGATTGGGGTCAATTTGCATGTGTGTTTTGACAGTTAGACTATCTCAAGCCTTCTAACCCTAGGTGTTAGGTTTTCTTTTTCTATTTAATGTTTCATCTAAATAAAATGCCAAATGATTTTATTTTATTATTTTTTCTTTTATATTTCTAATTAATTTTCAACCAAGCTTACAAACATTTGTCAGTATCTGGCAGGTCCTACGATGGATGATGAGTGAAATGTATTTTGGCAGTGTTTACTCTTTTCATTTACAAACTCCATCTCACCTTTAGATATTCATATCAATATTTAATCAGCAGTATTCCCTAACATCCATAGTAAGCTATTTACCTTTATTTAACCTCTATTTTTTAATGGTTAATTTTTTCACAAACTGACAGCTTTCCTATGGAAATAAAGTGAGATTATAAAACACTAATCTTGGGGAGAGATAATACATTATTCAAAATACACCTCATTATTCACAGAAATAAACCAACTACAAATTTTGCTTGTAATGTGCTGCAAACAAGACTTTTGTGTTTACAAGCTCACATCATTATTAACCCTGTCTAAGGTATGGTTCTTTTTTTTTTTTTTTTAAGATTTTATTTATTTATTCATGAGAGACAGAGAGAGAGAGAGAGAGAGAAGCAGGCTCCCAAGGAGCAGGGAGCCCGATGCGGGACTCGATCCCAGGACCCTGGGATCATGACCTGAGCCGAAGGCAGACGCTTAACCATCTGAACCACCCAGGCGCCCTAAGGTATGGTTCTTTAAAGCAGAGGCTAAGACCAGAATTCTTACTTAAGCAACATATCGGAGAAGTACCTTTAGGGGAAATTGCATAAAGAAAGCACAGAAGACAGGGTGCCTGACTGGCTCAGTCAGAAGAAATGCCATTTTATCTGAGGGTTGTGAGTACAAGCCCCACATTGGGTATAGAGATTGCTAAAAATAATAACAATAAAAGAAAGCACAGAAGGGTAAGATAAGAAACAAAGCAAAAAGGTGGTCTCAGCTGGAGATTACATTCAAGCTGATCCCATGAGAATAATCTGGAGTACAAATTACACCAAGGAGTTAGGCCCACCTTTAGAACACATGACTGGTTCTTCTGTGCCCCCTGATAGTCATTCATTGACTGAGAGATATCCTAGTATGTGTGGATGGAGGGTATAGTCTTGTGAGAATGGTGCCTTCAATTTGGCAAATGGCCATTCTCCAGAAAAGACAGTTCTGTGAGTTGTCATCAGCCAACACTCACAGTGCCTGGGATATAGGTGCATAAGTTGGTAAAATGACTGGGGTGGGGCATCACCAATACCCACTATAGCCCATGCCTTGCACCACAAAATACACTTTCTTCTTATACTAAATTATACAACCGAGACAAAGTTTCTCCAGCTTTATAAATTGATGTTGACCACATCATGTTGGAGGAAGAGGGCTAGTTAGACAAACAGTAGTCCCCACTATGTAGTTAGTTGTTTCTAAAGCCTTGGCTAATATTCATCACTTTTTAACTATTTCCAGCAGCACCCATTCTTGATAACTTTCAATCTCAACTTGCATTTCTTTTCTTTTTTTTTTTTTAAGATTTGATTTATTTATTTGACAGAGAGAGTGTGAGAGCACAGCAGGGGGAACAGTAGAGGGAGAGAGAGAAGCAGACTCCCTGCCGAGCAAAGAGCCCAATGTGGGACTCGATCCCAGGACTCTGGGATCATGACCTGAGCCAAAGGCAGACGCTTAACCATCTGAGACACCCAAGTGCCCCATAAACTTGCATTTCCATTGATATTTCTGGTGAGTTGACCCAGATTCTCAAATCCAAGGGCTTTACATTTCTGATTACCATCAAATGGATACACACACACACACACACACACACATGACTTCACATCAGGCAGATTATTAGTGACCTTAGAAAGAACAAAGGAAAGATTTGATTGTTTGAAGAATAGGTAAAGCATGCTGAAACAGAGTCACCAGGAGTAAACAACAAAAAAGATAACTGTAGTTACTAAGGAGAACAGAAAAAATTTGGAGGATGATAGGTTCAAAGCAGTTTTATTTGTATTTTGTTTGATTTTCATTTATTTTTTAAGATTGGCAATACTAATGCATGTTTTTGAGCCAGTGACAGTGATCAGATAGAGAGCTAGAGATTGATGAGTTACAGAGGACAAGGGAGGGAAGTACATAGATGAGGCAAATGAATGAATAATAAAACAAAGATATCTCTATATTAGTCCACCAAACTGAACAACTGGTAACTTATTACAGTTTTTATGCTTAAGTATTCCACTTGATTTCAGGCCTGTAAATGAATGTGGTGTCCTATAACACAGACAAGACTCAAAAATTTTATTTGATTATCTAATAAGAAGTGAAATAATTTATTTTTTAGTGTTTTTGAAAAGTTTGGAGAAAAATCTCAGAATATTCTTATTCTGAAACTTGCATGTTTATTTATATATGTTAAATGTATATTTGCTCAAAAGTATAAGAATGAAAATACTTTACCACTTTTTAACCTTAAAAAGGAAAACAAATATAAAAATGCCTAACAAATTTGTTTGTTTTACATTTTCATTCTAACATTAATATTTGTGCGTGATCCCCAAAAAGCTAATTTACTAGAAATTAAGAAATCCGTTCTTTGCTTAGTGACAAAAATGCTATTTCTTTCAATACTTTTTATTCAGATTTATAATGCTTTTATTGGAGCAAGAATGTCATTTCATTAGAGACTAGTTTAAAATTTTAGTTGGCATTTTGCTACTTAAAATTTTAGTTGGAATTACATTGTTTTAATTTTATGAACATACTTAAGTATGGCTTACTCTTTTTTTTTTTTTTAAAGATTTTATTTCTTTATTTGACAGAGAAAGACACAGCGAGAGAGGGAACACAAGCAGGGGGAGTGGGAGAGGGAGAAGCAGACTCCCTGCCAAGCAGGCAGCCTGATGCGGGACTCGATCCAGGGACTCCAGGATCATGACCTGAGCCGAAGGCAGTCACTTAACCAACTGAGCCACCCAGGCGCCCCAGGCTTACTCTTGATATAATACTCATTAAAGTTCTGCAGGACTCAAAGTAGTTACAGACTTTTGCAATGGTTGCTAAAAGAATACATTAGTATTTTGCTTCCACTATGTAAGAATATGTGTCACTTTTCTTTGTAATGGAAATAACTTATGAATCTTTCCTGTTGCAAAAAATAAAAGGATTCTTCAAGCCTTTCTTTTTTTTAACTAATTTTATCTTTTTATTTAAATTCAACTAGCCAGCATATAGTACATCATTAGTTTCATATGTAGTGTTCAATGATTCATCAGTCGCGTATAACACCCACTGCTCATCACACCATATGTCCTTCTTAAAAACTTTCTTAAAGTAAAAATAATTATTTTTCCTTTAAGACAAATATTTTTAATCTTGAGTCAAATCTTTTTTGATTTATGACAGGGATAACAACTTCATCACTATCTTTCCATTTTCAATGGGCTACTGAAATATACCTGTCAAAGGTGAAGTTTAATAGAGTTTTCCTGTTTTTAATGTTTTCTTAATAATGTCCATAACAACAACAACAAAATAATGCCCATAACAAATCTAGAAATTAGCTGTAATCTGAAACATGTAACATCATGTTTCATGTCCATGAAATAATTCCAAAGTTATATTTCAAATATTTTATTCAGAAAAATTTTACTTCTGCTGTCTCTTGTTTCTTCTATGAAATTATTTATTGCCTCCATTTTTAAATTATTTTACAGAGCTATGCCTAGATATGTATGTTCATGTAATGCATAGTTTCTAATAAATCTTATCTCTTCTAACAGTCCTAATTTGTGATAATGAATAAAACAGAAGCTCTTGCCATTAATATTTTATACTATTTTATTATTTTTGATATTTTATGCATTAATGAGTGATAATTATTTAGCAATTACCACTTTTTCCATCATTGTCTGAGTCAGCTCAGGGTGCTGTAAGAAGATTTCATAGACTGGGTGGATTAAAAATGTAAATTTATTGGGGTGCCTAGGTGGCTCAGTCATTAGGCGTCTGCCTTCGGCTGGGGTCGTGATCCTGGGATTCTGGGATCGAGCCCCATATCAGGCTCCCTGCTCAGCGGGGAGCCTGCTTCTCCTTCCCCTACTCCCCCTGCTTGTGTTCCCTCTCTCTCTCTGTCAAATAAATAAATAATATTAAAAAAAATGTAAATTTGGGGCGCCTGGGTGGCTCAGTCGTTAAGCGTCTGCCTTCGGCTCAGGTCATGATCCTGGGGTCCTGGGATCGAGCCCCGCATCGGGCTCTCTGCTCCTCGGGAGGCCTGCTTCTCCCTCTCCCACCCCCTCTGCTTGTGTTCCCTCTCTCGCTGTGTCTCTGTCAAATAAATAAATAAAATCTTAAAAAAAAAAAAATGTAAATTTATTTCTCTCAGTTCTGGGGCCTGGGGAGTCCAAGTTCAAGGTGCCGGCCAATTTTATAAGAATGCTTTTCTTGCTTGTGTCCTTACATGATAGATGGAGAGAGAGAGAGAGGAAGCAAGCTCTACTGTTTTGTTAAAATGGTACTTAATCCCATCACAGGGGCTCCACTTACTCTAATTACCTTCCAAAGGCCCCACTTCCAAATACTATTGCATTAGGGATTAGGGTTTCAACATATACATTTTGGAGGGACATGACATTTAGCCCATTATAGTCCATCCCTGTCCCCCCAACCCAAATTCATATCCTTCTCAAATTCCAAATATAATCATTTCATCCCAACATATCCAAAAATCTTAATTCATTCCAGCATCAGTTCTAAAGTCTAAAGTCCAAAGTCTCATCTAAATGTCATCTAAATCAGATATGGGTGAGACTTGATACATGATTCATCCTGAGACAGAATCCCTCTCTAGCTGTGAACTGTGAAGCCAAAAAATTATGTGGTTCCAAAATAAAACAGAGGGATAGGCATAGAATTCCCATTACAAAAGGGAGAAATCCGAAGGAAGAAACAGATGGTGGGTCCTAGGCAAGTCCAAAATGTAGCAAGGCAAACTTCATGAGAACTTAAGTTTCAAGAATAATCCTCTTTGGCTCAATGTTCTGCCTGCTAAACCTATTGAGATGTCCTAGCCCATCTGGTGGAGAATCACACCCCTAGCGCTCCAGGCAGCCCAACCCCCTTTGGCTAATGTTGGAGGCCATCTGCTCTGTTGACATCCAGGCAGTGTCCCTAATAACCTCTGAATCACTCTGTGATCCATTCTTCCCTTTTCTTAAAGAATAATATAAATTCACAGCCAAATAGATTTATCATTCTGTCCTATAGAATCGAAGAAGACCAATAGCCTTTCTAATTCCATCTTGCCTCCTTCCCCTTCCGTTCAAACACAATTTTCTTTTTTGGTTGCTTATTAAGTCCATAGTAACCTCCTTATCAAATGTTTGCTTGGCCACACCTTTAGTGTTCTTTTCAGAACATGCTTTCTCATTTTTTGCAATATAAACTGAGAGATTTCCAAATCTTTAGGTTCTGGTTTCTCTTTACTTAACATCCTTCTTCAGTTTATTTCTCTCTTCTCTCATTTTACTGTAAGTACTCAGGAAGAGCCAACCTGCTCATTCAAAACTTTATTTAGAAATATCCTTAGCTAAATATCCAATTTTGTCACTCACAAATTCTACCTTCCACAAAACACTCACGCACGAACATAACGCAGGTAAGTTCTTTGCCGTTTTATAGCAAGGATTGCCTTTTCTCCATAGTTCAGTAACATGTTCCTCATTTCAGTCTGAGATATCCAAATTGCCCTTGACTTCTGTACTTCTATCAATATTCTGTACAGGTTTATTTATAGGTTCTCAGAGAAGATGGAAACTTACTCTACAGCTCTCCTCTTTTCTTTCTGAGTCTTCACTAGCATCTCCTTTAAAAGTCCCGTGATGACAATCTTGGCATTTTCTAGCATGCACATCAAAACTTTTCTAGCCTCTACCCATCGCTCAATTCCAAAGCTGCTTCCACATTTTTAGTCATTTGTTACAGCAACACTCCACTTCTTGGTACCAATTTCTGTCTTAGTTTAGGCTACTATAACTAGCTACCATAGCCCAGGTGACTGAAACAGCAGAAATGTATTTCTCACAGTTCTAGATACTGAGAAGTCCAAGGTCAGGGTGCCAGAAGATTCAGTGTCTTAGTGAGAGGTCTTCCTTGTCTCTTCTTTGTATCCCTTCATGATGAAGATTAAGAGAGGAAGCAAGCTCTTTTATGTCTTTCCTTATAAAGGCACTAGTACCATCATTAAAGCTTAATTCCCGTGACCTAATTACTCCTCCAAGCACCATATTTAAATACCATCACATGGAGTTTCAACATATTAATTTGGGAGCCACATGCAGTCCATGGGAGCAATATATCCAAATTTTGGATTTGCTACTCCTTTTTTTATTCATGAGTTAGAGAACCAGATCTACTTTTAATATATTTCAATTTCTATTAAAAGACTAAGACATTTTCTTTTTCTTTTTGTATCAGTTTCAGTGTTCCTACTTATTTTATTTCTTCATGTTAATAAATTAATAATTTTTAAATTTTATAATATGATACCCTCAATTAATGTATTATGCAATAATTACAAATATAAGTATTTTTAAATTATGCATTATTTTAATGTCCCTAGCTTTAGATTATTGGTCAAGGTGGTAGATAACTAATATTGATAATGATCTATTTAACATGGAGAAGATACTTGTTTTCAAATATATTACATCATTTTGGGAACAAATGTTTAGATTTTTTTTCTGTGTATCTTTGTAAAACAGAAGTAAAACTATCAGTAATGGTTGGTATTTGACTTATCATATCAAAGGGTAGTTTAAAAGATAATCCTAAAATTGAATGGGCAATCTTGGAAACATACTAGTTTTTGAACATTGGAGATAATAAAAAATATAATGGAAAAATGTCAATATAACATTTTTGGGAATATTTTATAATCACCTAGTTATTTTCTCCTAACATGTATCTCAAAATTAAAAAAAAAAAAGAATAATTTTAACATATGGTATAAATGCTATTAAGAATTGTCAGAATAATAATAATAAAAAAAAGAATTGTCAGAATATTAGCCTGACACTTCAGATTATTATTCATAATTCTACTTGAGGTAGATTTACCCTCCCCCCAAAAAACTGATATGAAGATATTTTCAGACTGTGTCAGGGCAATTATAATGGTATCCTTCTTGTTCAAGGTTGATCCAATCAACACTGTTTCTCATCTGCATATAGAAATGTATAATATTACAAAGCTATCTTCTGTATATATGCTCAGAGAAATTCAGATTTATTTTCTATAGCTGTAAAACTGGAATATTAAAGTGATTAATTTATATGTGTATATGTGATTCACAATATACTGTTTAACATACAGCAGATATTTTAGAAGTAGTGTTCAATTTTTCTTAAAATTAAGGTACATATAAATACTTAAAAATTAAATAAATTAATAAATAGCATAGTAACTAAACATCCATATACACAATAATTTCAACCATTTTGATAAATGCCTATTAAAATATATAAAAACTCTATTAAGTATTTTATTTATTCAGTTATTCAAAGTTATCTTAATATCTATTATGTGCCAGACTCCCTGCTACACACTAAGAATATATTGGTGGTTAAAACTTTTAAGGTTCTAGGAGTTTCGGAACGCATATTCTAGCTGGGTAGAATGATCAAATGACCACTGAAATAAACTTAATTATAAAATGTAATGAGTACCACATTACAATATTTGCAAGGTTATTTAAAGCAGTCAAATAAAAGGTAGTTTGGAGTAAAAACTGAGAAAGACACAGATTATGATGGGCTAGAACTGTCTTCAAATTGAATTTTTAAATTACATTTGTTCTTACTCAATTTTTTGTTGTTTAAAATTTTACTAACAGTAGCTTGGAGTAGTATTTTCATATGAATCTTGCCAGATGATATATAAAAAAACATCTCATATCATTTTACTCATTTATTCATTTCACATATACTTATCAAGTATTTAATTTTTACCAGGAACTGATCTAGGCCCTAAGGTTAGTCTTGAACAAGAGAGATGAGTGCACCATCATTACAATAGTTATATTCTAGTAAGTGAAGAAATGCAGTAAACTCAAAACCAAGAGATGTAAAACATGAAATTCTGTTTACTCAGATTTTCCTTCTCCGCTGCTCATTACAACCACTTACTATGAATAAATAACCCCACAGCTATCCATTTAAAAATAGTGCCAGCTTAGAAATTATGGCTACCTGTAACCAGGATTAATGTGTTCCACCTCAATTAACTATCTAAAAGGATTTACCCATGACACATGGATGTTGAGGAAAGAATGACAATCTGTCAGTGTGAGTCAGCCTGAGACTCCATGAGACTTTCTCATTAAACTTTCAACTACCTGCAGAACTACAGTTTAAAATGTGTCAGTTGAATTGTTTTAAGAATAAATGATTACTTTCCCAGCATCCTTGTTGTATTACTCAGTGTTCTCCAGAGAAATAGAACCAATAGGATATGTGTGTGTGTGTTGGTGTATGAGAGAAAAGGAAAGAGAGAGTTTAAGGAATTAACTCAGGTTGACTGTGGAGGCTGACCAGTCTAATATCTGCAGGATAATCTGGTAGACTAGAGACTTAAGGAAGAGTTGATATTTTAGCTCAAGTCCAAAAGGAGTCTGCTAGTAGTATTTCATTTTCTTTTGGGGAGGTCTTTTTTTTTTTTTTTTTAAGAGAAAACATCTATTTATAATACATCTATTTATAACAATCACTGACAATTCTGTTTATCAAATTGCTATGTTTGAGTATCTTTTTGGTTCTTGGACTCAATTCCAATGTGTGTGAAAGGTGTTCCCCCCAACAGCAAGAATCAATTCATGGACCCCAACAGGTATCTAAGGATTCAACTCAATTCTCCCAAACCTGACACCATCTGGTCAGAGACAGCATCGCGTTCCACAGATTAAGGGTTCATTCCTACAAGATGACCCTCCCTACTACAGATGCCAGTTGTAAGCCCACATTGTTATCTATACTTCTGACCGACCAACTGTAAATCAGAAGTTCCCCAGTCTCGCTCCTTGGATTCGATTAATTTGCTAGAACGGCTCACAGAGCTCAAAGAAATATTTTACTTACTAGATTACCATTTTGTTTTTGTTTTTCCATTTGGTTTATAGGTTTTATTTTACCTTCCTTAAGGAACTTTTTTAAAACTATTTTTTTAATTTAAATTCAATTAATTAACATATAATGTATTATTAGATTCAGAGGAAGAGGTCAGTGATTCATCAGTCTTATATAATACCCTGTGCTCATTACATCACATGCCCTCCTTAATGTCCATCACCCAGTTACCCCATTCCTCAACCCACCTCCGCTCCAACAACCCTCAGTTTCTTTCCTATGATTAAGAGTCTCTTAAGATTTGTCTCCCTCTCTGATTTAATCTTGTTTTATCTTTCCCTCCCTTCCTCTATGATCCCCTGTTTTGTTTCTTAAATTCCACTTATGAGTGAGCTCATATGATAATTGTATTTCTCTGACTGACTTATTTCAGTTAGCCTTATACCCTCTAGTACCATCCATGTCATTGCAAATGGCAAGATTTCATTTTTCTGATGGCTGAGTAGTTTTCATATCTTTTCACATCTTTTTTATCCATTCAACTGTTGATGGGCTTCTGGGCTCTTTCCATAGTTTGGATATTGTGGAAACTACTGCTATAAACATTGGGGTACAGGTGCCCCTTTGGATCACTACATTTGTATCTTTGGGGTAAATACCCAGTAGTGCAATTGCTGGGTCAAAGGATAGCTCTATTTTCAACTTTTTGAGGAACCTCCACACTGTTTTCCAGAGTGATTGCACCAGCTTGCATTCCCACCAACAGTGTAAGAGGGTTCCCCTTTCTCCACACACTCAAAAACGTCTGTTATTTCCTGACTTGTTAATTTTAGCTATTCTGACTGGTGTGAGGTGATAACTCATTGTGGTTTTGATTTGTATTTCCCTGATGTCACGTGCTGTGGAACATTTTTTAACATGTCTATTGGCCATTTGTATGTCTTCTTTGGAGAAAAGTCTGTTCATGTCTTCTGACCATTTCTTGATCAGATTATTTGTTCTTAGGGTGTTGAGTTTAAGAAGTTCTTTATAGATTTTGGATACTAGCCATTTATCTGATATTTGCAAATATCTTCTCCATTCTCTCGGTCGTCTTTTGGTTTTGTTGACTGTTTCCTTTGCTGTGCAGAAGCTTTTTATCTTGATGAAGTCCCAGTTGTTCATTTTTTCCCCTTTGTTTCCCTTGCATTTGGAGACATGTCTAGCCAGAAGTTGCTGCAGCCAAGGTCACAGAGGTTGCTACCTATATTCTCCACTAGGATTTTGATGGATTCCTATCTCACCTTTAGGTCTTTCATCCATTTTGAAAATGTTTGTGTATCGTATAAGAAAATTGTCGAGTTTCATTCTTCTACATGTGATTATCCAATTTTCCCAATACCATTTGTTGAAGAGATTCTTTTTTCCATTGGATATTCTTTCCTGATTTGTCGAAGATTAGTTGACCATAGAGTTGAGGGTCCATTTCTGGGCTCTCTATTCTGTTCCATTGACCTCTGTGTCTGTTTTTGTGTCTGTACCATACTGTCTTGATGATTACAGCTTTGTAATAGAGCCTAAGTGTGGAATTGTGTTGCCACAAGCTTTGATTTTCTTTTTTAACATTCCTCTGGCTATTCGCGGTCTTTTCTGGTTCCATACAAATTTTAGGATTATTTGTTCCAGTTCTGTGAAAAAAGTTGACCATATTTTGATAGGGATTGCATTGAATATGTAGATTGCTCTAGGTAGCATAGACATTTTCACAATATTTGTTCTTCTAACCCATGAGCATGGAACATTTTTCCATTTTTGGTATCTTCCTCAGTTTCTTTCATGAGTGTTTTATAGTTTTCTGAGTACAAATACTTTGCCCCTTTGGTTAGATTTATTCCTAGGTATTTTATGGTTTTGGTGCAATTATAAATGGGATCGACTCCTTAATTTCTCTTTCTTCTGTTTCATTGTTAGTGTATAGAAATGCCACTGACTTCTGTACATTGATTTTATATCCTGCCACTTTCCTGAATTCCTGTATGAGCTCTAGCAATTTTGGGGTGGAGTCTTTTGGGTTTTCCACATAAAATGTCATGTCATCTGCAAGGAGTGAGAGTTTGACTTCTTCTTTGCTGATTGGGATGCCTTTTATTTCTTTTTGTTGTCTGATTGCTGAGGTGAGGACTTCTAGTACTATGTTGAAAAATAGTGGTGAGAGTGGACATCCCTGCTGTGTTCCTGACCTTAGGGGAAAAGTTCTCAGTTTTTCCCCATTGAGAATGATATTCGCTGTGGGACTTTTGTAGATGGCTTTTATGATATTGAGGTATGTTCTCTCTATCCCTACACTGTGGAGAGTTTTAATCAAGAAAGGATGCTGTACTTTGTCAAATGATTTCTCTGCATTTACTAAGAGGGCCATATGCCCCTTGTCCTTTCTTTTATTAATGTATTTTATCGCAATGATTGATTTGCTGATGTTGAACTACCCTTGCATCCCAGGAATAAATCCCACGTGGTCATGGTGAATAATCCTTTTAATGTACTATTGAACCCTATTGGGTAGTATCTTGGTAAGCATTTTTGCATCCATGTTCATCAGGGATATTGGTTTGTAATTCTCCTCTTTATGCCGGTCTTTTTCTGGTTTTGGGATCAAGGTAATGTTAGCCTCATAGAAAGAGTTTGTAAGTTTTCCTTAAATTTCTATATTTTGAAACAGCTTCAGAAGAATATGTATTAATTCTTCTTTAAATGTTTGGTAGAATTCCCCTGGGAAGCCATCCAGCCCTGGACTCTTGTTCGGGGGGAGATTTTTGATTACTGCTACAATTTCCTTGCTGGTTATGGGTCTGTTCAGGTTTTCTATTTCTTCCTGGTTCAGTTTGGTAGTTTATATGTATCTAGGAATGCATCCATTTCTTCCACATTGCCTAATTTGTTGGCATATGGTTGCTTATAGTTCTTATAACTATTTCTTCAGTGTTGGTTGTGATCTCTTTCATTCATGATTTTATTTATTTAGGTACTTTCTCACTCTCTTTTTGATAAGTCTGGCTTTATTAATCTTATCAATTCTTCCAAATTTCATTGATCTGTTCTACTGCTCTTTTAATTTCTATTTCATTGATTTCTGCTCTAAGCTTTATTAGTTCTCTTCTTATGCTGGGTTTAGGCCTTATCTGTTGTTCGTTCTCCAGCTCCTTTAGGTGTAGGGATAGCTTGTGTATTTGAGACCTTTCTTGTTTCTTGAGAAAGGCTTGTACTGGTATATACTTCCCTATTATGACCACCTTTGTTGCATCCCAAACATTTTGAACAGTTGTGTTTTCATTTTCATTTGTTTCCATGATTTTTTAAAAATTCTTCTTTAATTTCCTTGTTGACCCATTCATTCTTTAGTAGGATGCTCTTTAACCTCCATGTGTTTGAGTTGTTTCCAAATTTCTCTTGTGATTGAGTTCAGGTTTCAAAGGATTGTGGTCTGAAAATATACAGGGAAAAATCCGATTCTTTTGGTAATAATTGAGACCTGATTAGTGACCCAGTATGTGATCTATTTTGGAGAATATTTCACATGCACTCAAGAAGAATGTGTATTCTGTTGCTTTAGGATGGAATGCTCTGAATATATCTGAGTGGTCCATCTGGTCCAAGGTGTCATTCAAAGTCCTTGTTTCTTTGTTGATCTTCTGCTTAGATTATCTGTCTATTGCAGTGAATGGGGTATTAAAGTCCCCTACTATTGGTGTATTATGACCAATGTGTTTCTTTACTCTTGTTATTAATTGGTTTATGTAATTCGCTGCTTCTATGTTAGGGGACAAAATATTTATAATTGTTAGATCTTCTTGTTGGATAGACCCTTTAAGTATGATATAGTGTCCTTCCTTATCTCTTATTACAGTCTTTGGTTTAAAATCTAATTTGTTTGATATAAGATTTGCTACCCCAGCTTTCTTTTGATGTCTGTTACCATGATAAATGGTTTTCCACCCCCTCACTTTCAATCTGGAGGTGCCTTTGGGTCTAAAATGAGTCTGATGCAGACAAGATATTGATGGGTCTTGCTTTTTTTATCTATTCTGATATCCTGTGTTTTTTGATTGGGGCATTTAGTCCATTTACATTCAGATTAACTATTGAAAGATATGATTTAGTGCCATTGTATTACCTGAAAAGTCACTGTTTCTGTATATAGTCTCTGTTCCTTTCTGGTCTATATTACTTTTGGGCTCTCCTGTCACTTAAAGGATCTCCTTTAAGTTCCTTGCAGGGCTAGTTTAGTGATCACGAATTCTTTTAGTTTCTGTTTGTCCTGGAAGCTTTTTATCTCTCCTTCTATTTTGAATGACAGCCTTGCTGGATAAAGTATTCTTGGTTGCATATTCTTCTCATTTAGCACCCTGTATATATCATGCCCACCCTTTCTGGCCTGCCAGGTCCCTGTGGATAGGTCTGCTGCCAATCTAATGTTTCTACTCTTGTAGGTTAAGGACCTCTTGTCCTGAGGTGCTTTCAGGATTTTCTCTTTGTCTCTTAGATTAGCAAGCTTCTCAGCTATAATTTGCTCCAATATACCTTCTGCCCCTCTCTTTCTTTCTCTCTCTCTTTCCTCTTCATCTGAGATCCCAATTATTCTAAAATTGTTTTGCTTTATGGTCTCACTTATCTCTTGAATTTTTCTAATGTGATCCAGTAGTTGTTTATCTCTTTTTCTCAGCTTCTTTATTCTCCATAGCTTTATCTTCTATATCACTAATTCTCTCTTCTGCCTCATTTATCCTAGCAGTTAGTAAAAGCCTTTTTTTTTATTTCAACTTGATTAGATTTTATTTCTTCTATTTCTCCAGAAAGGGATTCTGTAGTGTTCTCTATGCTTTTTTCAAGCCCAGCTAGTATCTTTATAGTCGTTATTCTGAACTCTAGTTCCGACATCTTACTTATATCCATACTGGTTAGGTCCCTGGCAGTCAGTACTGCCTCTTGTTCTCTTTTTCAGGTGAGTTTTTCCATCTTGTCATTCTCTCCAGAGAAGAACAGATGGACAAGAAAACAGAATACTAAAAAGGCAACAATAACCCGACAGAAATATACACTAAACAAATCAGAAGAGACCTGATACTGAAAAAAAAAAATTAAAAAATAAAAAGAAAGAGAATAAAATAAGACAGGCAAATAAAACAGAGCAAATACATTATATCCTGGGTATATTTTGGTCTGTTGGTTAGAAGAAAATACATTGCAACATTTTAAAGAAAGAAAAACTAATATATATACAAAAATAAAATTAAATACAAAGAAAGGATATAATGTAACTGTTAAAATGAAAATTTAAAAATGACTTAAAAAAGGATTGATAAATTAAGAAATTGGTGAAAAAGGAAAGAGAAAAATAATTAAAATTGAAAGACTAAAAAACCATGAGAAAAAAAAAAAACAAAAAAACATGAATTCTATATACTATTTTGTCCTAGTGCTGGAGTTTGCAGTACTGTGTGATCGGTAAACTTGGTCTTAGCCAGATGTTCTTTCTGATTTTCTGGGAGAGGGGCCTGTTTCACTGATTCTCAGGTGTCTTTGCCCCAGGTGGAATTGCACTGCCCTTGCCAAGGGACCAGGCTAAGTAACCTGCTCCTGATTGCTCTATGTGGTTCCCTGAAGGCTTTCCTAGCTGCTTTAGAAGATGAGAATGAAAATGGTGGCCTCCCAATCTCTGGCCCCAGAGCCAAAAGCTGGGGGCCCCACTCTTCAGTGCACCCTCAGGGAAAGGCAGTGCATCACTCCTGTCTCCCTGGTCTCCTACCACACTCCATGCTCACTCAACCTGTGACTGAGCATTTCTATATCAGGCACATGATCCTGCTTCAAGTCTCCAAACCCTGCAGACTCCTGTGGCCCATACACCCATGCTGCTCCTCCTGGGGAAGGAAGGGGGTCTTGCCATGCTGCTTGCTGGGCCCCTGCTCAGAAAACAGTTGCCTGATCATGCCCTGGTTCATGGTTTATGGCAATATGGAGCTGGAAGCCCACTCCTGGGCTGATTGCCCATTCCAATGCCTGGGAACTCTGTCATACTCAAGCACCTCCATTCTTTCTGTGACCCTTGGGATCCTGAGACCACACTGTTCCACCTAGGATTCCACCCCACTTCACCACCTGAGTGCCTTTCAGTCAGGGACATCACTCACCAGAGTAGACTTCTAAAAGTTCTGATTTTGAGCTCTGCTGCTATATTATTTCCAGTAACGAGCTTACAGAAGCTCCCCCCCATTTGTCTTCCTATATATCACCTCAGATTCACTTCTCTGCACCTCATACATTGCAGAAAGTGGTCACTTTTCTATTTGTAGAATTGCAGCATTTCTTTTCTTACATCCCCAGTTGAGTTTGCAGGTGTTTAGAATTGATTTGATAGCTATCTAGCTGAATTCCTGGCACCAGACAAAACTAATGTGTCCTACTCCTTGGCCACTGTGGACTGGAGGAGAGGTCTGTCTTTTTCTATCAAACTCTTCAACTGATTGGATGAGGCCCATCCACATTATGGAGGTAATCAGTGGACTGTTTTAATTTTAATCTCACCTAAAAAATACCTTCACAACATCATCCAGGCCAATGTTTGACCAGATACTTGGGTATTGTGGCCTAGCCAAATTGAAACATAACATTAACCATCATTTTTAATAAACAGCACTTCAAAATGTCCTTACCCTTTCTTATTGAATTAATCTTGAAAAAAAAAATTAACTCATTCAGATGCAAGGTTACTTACTTGTGACTTTTTTTCTTATTTTTCATCTGAGAAAATGATCCTAGTGCATTTCCTTTTGGAAACAATTCCTAGGTTGTACACCTTTAAAGAAACCATAAACATAAAAAATAGAGAAAATAAGGGTGTTCTTCCTTTCCAGTGTTCTTTGATGCCTTACATAAGAGAATCATTTGCTTATCCTTTGCTTTACTATTAGTTTTTTTTTTTTTTTTTTTTTACACTATTAGTTTTTTTTAACACAATTTTCCTCTAAGGGAGGAGAAAATAACAATGTTTATGATTATGGATAAAACTTGAATTGTCATTATGGTTAAGACTGTAATGAGCTGACAATATGTCATTTCTCTTGCTAAATCTTTACCTATTTGACTTCACAGGATGTTCTCTTTCTTACTGTGTGTGTACACAGTGGCCACCAGAACTGGGGCACTTTCCTTATGTGTTGCCATATTTTTTTTTTTTTTTAAGATTTTATTTATTTATTTGACAGAGAAAGACACAGCGAGAGAGGGAACACAAGCAGGGGGAGTGGGAGAGGGAGAAGCAGGCTCCCTGCTGAGCAGAGAGCCCGATGTGGGGCTTGATCCCAGGACCCTGGGACCGTGACCTGAGCCGAAGGCAAACGCTTAACGACTGAGCCACCCAGGCACCCCATAAATGTTTTTATATATACATTATTTTTGTGTCTGTTGCCAATATAATTCTGATGGACTTGGTAAACAGAAGTATATGGGCCAATGAAATAAAACAATTCAACTTTCATGAAAATAGTGTTTGAAGTCTTTACATTCTCTAAATTGACAATTGATCACGTTACAAAATAGATTATTATTATATAAACTTGAACATAACAGGCAGTAAGCTCCTAAAAAAGTCTCACCAACCCATTTGCAGACAAAATATTGATCAGAATAAAACTTGTCAATAACATTTCTTTTTGTAGTTAACTGGTTAATATTCACAATTGTGAGGTTTGTTAATGGCTAGGTGAGTTTTCATGGTTTCTACAGTATTGCTAGGAGTATATTGGGTGGCCTTTTGAAAATGTTGAGAAATTATGGATATTAACATTAAATGTTACTATCATAGATAATGCTGCAATGAACACAGGGTATATATCTTTTCAAATTGGTTTTCTCCTTGTCTTCTGATAAATATCCAGAAGTGGGGATTAAGAGGTACAAACTTCTACTCATAAAATAAATAAGTCATAAGGCTATAATGTCCAGCATAAGTAATATAGTCAATATTATAATAATTTCTTATGGTGACAAATGGTAATTGGATTTATGTGGATCATTTCATAATGTATAAACATATTGAATCACTCTGATGTACACCTGGAACTGATAAGATTTTTATGCCGATTATATTACAAATTAAAAATATCTAAAATGTAAGCTTTAGTAGATACTACAGGTTTCATTCTAAAGAGGAAAATAAGATATTTTTAAAATACACAATTTTAAACTGGTCAAGTTCCCTTTTTTATGTGTTTTTACTATTTCCTGCCATCCCAACTCCCACGCTAAACAAACAGTGGCTCATCATCTTGTGAAAGAAGTCCTAAAAAAAGAAATCTGAAATTATCCCTGAAACATGAGATTTATTTTGATGTGCCTTCAATTATTCTACATATTCTACATATCCACATATGCTAACATTCTAATTATTAATTTATTTCAGGGTCATAACCATATCACCTTATACACACACACACACACACACACACACTGTCTCTCTCTCTGTCTCAAAGTTTGAATGATTGAGATTTCCAGAAAATATTCATTCAATACAGAAATATCAAATGTACCACTCTGGTGGGGGATATTGAAAGTGAGGGAGGCTGTGTATGTGTCGGGTAGGAGGTACATGGGAAATCTCTATATCTTCCTCTTCATTTCTCTGTGAATCTAAAATATTCTAAAAGATGAAGTTTAAATTAAAAATAAGTCATATATATGACAATTATTCCATATTTAATCATTTATTTTTACAGAGATACTCAGAGACATAGATAGCAATGTTATATAAAATAATTATTATATAAAAAGTGTCAGCTTAAGACTAAAATATCTTAAATGTCTTATTTCATAGATATGATGTAATTAATTTAACAAATTCCAAAGACAAAAATAATGCCCAATTACATTTCCAGTCACTACACCAGGTTAAAAGAAACAATTCAAATACATTGCATATGTTTGGGTAACAGGAAAAAACACACCAAAATACAATAGGTGATTTTGTCTAGGTTTAGTGATTCTGTTTGATTTTACTTTCCTTTCTATGTCTTTATTCCATTTTTTAAAACATTTTTAATGAATATTTGCTGTATCAATAATCAAGAAAAAGGCTGATGTAAAGAAGAAAAATTATTGACCTAATGAACATTTGGGCATTTTTCTTTTAATTGGAGCATATTTGACACACAATGTTACATTAACTTCACATGTACGGCATAATGATTCCACAAGTCTATACATTATGCCATGCTCACCATAAGTGTAGCTATCATCTATCACCATACAATGCTATTACAATACCATTGTTTATATTTCCTATGTTGTACCTTTTATTCCCATGACTTGTTCATTCAATAACTGGAAGCCTGTACCTCCCACTCCCCTTCAACCATTTTTTCCATCCTCCTATCTCCCTCTCTCCAACAACCAACTAGTTTATTTTCTGTATTTAATATGGATCTATTTCTGTTTTCTTTGTTTTGTTATTTAGATTCCTCATAAATGATATGGTATTTGTTTTTCTTCTGTCTGACCTATTTCACTTAATATAAAACCTTCTAAGGTCTGTCCATGTTGTCACAAATGGCAAGATCTCATTATTTTTTATGGCTAGTAGTCCATTGTGTGTGTGTGTGTGTATATGTGTGTGTGCAAAATCACATTTTATTTATCCATTTATCTTTCGATGGACACTTAGGTTGCTTCCATATTTGGCTATTATAAGTATTGCTGCAACAAACATAGGGGTGCATATATCTTTTTTTAAATTAGTGTTTTCACTTTCTTTGAGTAAAAACCCAGTAGTGGAATTACTGGATCATATGGTATGTCTATTTTTATTTTTGAGGAAACTCCATACGGTTTTCCACGGTGGCTGCATCAGTTTACATTCCTATCAGTAGTGCACAAGGATATGTTTTTCTTCATATCCTCACCAACACTTGTTATGTCTTGTCTTTTTGATACATTCTGATAGTTGTGAGGTGATTTGCATTTCCTTGATAATTAGGGATGTTGAGAATCTTTTCATGTGTCTGTTGGCCATCTGTATATCTTCTTTGGAAAAAAAAAGTCTTCAGTTCCTCTGCTTATTTTTTAAGTGGATTATTTGATGTGTGTGTGTGTTGAGTTGTATACATTATTTATATATTTTAGATATTAATCCATTACCAATAAGAGATTGCAAATATCTTCTTCCATTCATGCATTGCCCTTTTGTTTTGTTGTTGGTAAAATCTTTTTATTCTGATGTAAAGTCTTTTTATTTTGATGTATATCCAATAGATAACATCCTTTTCTTAATTGGAAAAGCATAATGGACAAAAAATCAGATAATTTTAACACCAGAACCCAGATTATTCTACCTACCTATCAGGTGAAATTAGTATATATGAATTTGTTTAGGCATCTGCAGAATGGGATCCATAACATCTTCTACCCTCATCTAACTCATAGATTCATGGTGAATAATATAAAGATTAGGCCAATGAATTTGCTTTGACATGACTTATTATGCCATATTATGTATTTTATTTAAGTTAGGACATTTTCATATCTGTAGTTTCCACATAGTTTGAACAGTTAGCTTTGGGATAATGTATCTTTGAAATGTATAGAGAGTGTTGACATATGTGGTGTATAGTGTGCATTTCCTAATAATGAAAATAGCCATGGCTACATCTAGTACTGAAAAGAAAAAAGCGGAATATACTATTTTGACTTATTTTTACATGACATAATCCATGTCATGTGAGAAGCAAGTGTTATAACTGCTCTAGACAGTTGTTAGTGTTTTTTTTTTTTTATGGAACACAAATGAAAATGGTTCTACAGAGTCTGTCACTGTCATGGCAGAAATTGCAACTTGTCTAATCTTAGTATTATATACATGTTTGTACTGTTCTTTTATTGAGGACTGTGACTCTGACACTATTTCCAAAGATGTACTTCTTCTGGTACAGAATGAGAGGTGGATGGAATGTTCTTTTAAAATGTTATTTTCAGCAGGAATCTGAACAACAAAATATAGGCCAATTAAAATATACCTTGGATTAATATATTTCTTATAATACAACTCTCTCTTACCACAGAAACATTTAAAACAAAAATCAGACTAAAAATTGTAAGTAAAGAAGGGAAATATTTTAAAACATGTCAGACTGGCTATTATTAGATGTCTGCCCTGCAGTCTTCTCCCCTCCTCATTTTCTACAGAAACCTAATATTTGTGAACTTTGTGCTTACTCAGCCCATGCATTTAGTTAAAGATGAGTATAGTTCCTGAGGCAGCTCTGATTGGTATACAACTAATTCCATTCATCTAGGCAATCATTGGTTTATAATGATCATGTTACTGAACCAATGAGTCCAAAGCAGTGGTTTGCTAAGAAAAATTGGCAAACCTCTGGGCTTCCAGTTAAGGTTCAGGAAATGACCCATGTTACCTATAGAAGTAAAGAGCAAAATTGCTGGAGTGATCTTCCCATGTCATGATCCAGTACATTTTGGGGGCATTTTAAGGTAAGTGATATATTGTTTGAGGATGACTGTATCCCAACTGATGAAAAACAAATGTGGAAAAGCTAAACAAAACATAAATTATATTTAAAAGTAATGTGCAATAGGTCTTTTGTTCTTCTATGATATGCTTTCTAATGAATGGCATCATATATATTCATTTTAAAATTGCATAATACAATGTGAACAGCTACATTGCCTCATGAAAAACAAATCATATCTTTTGGGATATTAGAGACTAAACATAAGGTATGTTTGATATACTATTTGGCCTAACTGAAAGAAATAAAATTAGAAGCCTTAATGAAGCAGGATGGGAAATAAACATAAACAGATGAAAATAGGACCAGAGGCAATTTATCTTTCTCCATAAACAGAATCAAAACATATTTTCTCTAGTTTGGGTGTCTTAGAGTATCATTATAAAGCCTTATATAGTAAAGGAAGAACCAGAAAAGAGATCCCAAGGGTCCTTAGAGGACAACAAATTTGGCACTGTACACCTTTAATTATAGGCTTAAACAAAAGGATAAGAAAGATACTTTCCAGGTCTTTATTTCCTTAACCCATTCAGTATTCTATTAGGGCTCAATTTATTTGAAAAATTCTGATTCTCAATGACCAAAATTCCACTTACATGTTGCATAGCTGTGCCAGTTGACTATCTCTTCTTCTCATTACTTCATGCATATTAATTAGTAAATGGTTTACAAAACACTAGAGGCATGACTTATAACTTATAGTCTCTTAAAATTCATGAATTTGACAGATAAGTTTTTTAGAACTAGGAGTTTTAATAAGCTTGCAAATTATGCAACAGGGACATTTACAAAGTTTGAGTCAGTAGCAGTTTTTTTACTAATCTCATGCTGCTACAATGTCAATTTAGAAGATAGACTTTCAAATTTCTTACCATTGCATTTGCTTTTATTTTATATTCCCTATTTCCTCTAGAAAGAATTGAGATAATGAACTAAAATACTTTAGACCAAGTATATATAGATTATTAATTTAGACTACATGTAATGGTCAAAAATATACCAAAGAGCCAGAATAATTATTTGTTGGTTGTACATGGTAAATTGTATTAATATCAAAATATTCTCTACTGCTCTCTCTCGTTTTCTGCCCCCTATCAAACTTCCCCTAGAAGGAATAGTATACTTTCTGCCACACCATGAGATTTGCTTTGGTCAATAAAGTGTGTGTGTAAACTTTCATGGAAACACTATAGAAGCTGTTGTGTGGTTTCCATATTTGTCTTTTTGCTCTGCTTTGAGACCTGAATATCCCAGATAAGAACTGTTCCTACAGGGTTGAAAATTAAAAGAAAACTCATGATGGGCATGAGTGTGGTTGTAAGTTAGCAAGTCTGTGGATCATTTGTTATCACAGTATAAATTGACCTAAGCTGACTGACTGTATAATTATGTACAGTGTCATACCAAATACTTTATATAAACCATATCTTTTAATTTTTGAAATTTATTGATAAATTATTGCCTGCACTTTATCAGTGAGAAAAATAATACTCAGAAGCTACAAAACTAATTCAATAACTAAGTTATCTGATTTTAAAACCTATGCATTTAACTGTTTCTCAATATATTATCCTTTATTTTAAAAATAAATCACATGACTCATGCAAGACATAAATTTCTGAAAGCAGACAACTATAACTGAAGCATAGTTGTATTATTTCAATTCTTCTTTTCAGTCCATGAATATTTTGTATAATTATCTTGAGTAACAAAAAATTATCTTGAGTAATACAAAATTTGTTTTATATGGGAATGACCTCAATAATGGCATTTTTATATTATAAGGAAATGAATCCTGGAAATTCTTTTTAAATTTTTAATCTATTCAATTTTTTTGAATAACTTACATAATTTGAAAGTCAAAGTAAATAAAAGAGAGTATTAAATGAGAATCCCCTCCCAACAAAAGAAATTACCTAAAACTCCAATATAGAAGAAAACAAAGTTATCAGTTATTTGTGTACATTCCCAGAGATAATGTATGTATCTAGAAGCAATATTCTGGATCCTGCTTTTACTATTTAATATTAAATCTTGTCAATCATGCCATACGGTAATATAATATATAGATCATATATAGATCTATAGATATATAAAGAGATTTATTATTCTTTTATAGTAAGATCACGATTTATTACTGGATGTTTATAGATATACATGTATATCTGTAGAAAAACTATTAGAAATTTGGAGTTAGGACAATTTATAATTTTTTAAAAAATTTTATTTATTTATTTGACAGATAGAGACATAGCAAGAGAGGGAATACAAGCAGGGGGAGTAGGAAAGGGAGCTGAAGGCAGACACTTAACGACTGAGCCACCCAGGCGCACCAAGAACAATTTATAATTTTTATAGATACTGACAAATCTCTCTCATGAGAGGTTTTACCAATTTGTATTCCCACAAGCAATGCAAAAGAGATTCCCCACACATTTGTTGATGCCAATCCAATAGGAGAAAAAGCATATTTCTGTGTGATTTGATTTTCATTTCTTTTTTTTTTTTTTTATATCTGAGGCTGTGAATCTTTTCATTTGTTTAGGAATTACTTATATTTACTTTTCTGTAAACTTTCTGTTAATATCATTCATTTATCTTGTTAAAAGAGGCTTTAAAAAAGTCATTGCCATAACCAAGGTCATCTACATTTTTTCCTATTTTATTTTGTAGGAGTTTTATAATTTTTGCATTTAACACTTAGGTCTGGGATCCTTGTTGAGTTAATTTTTATAAAGCATATGAGATCTGTGTCTAGATTCACTTTTGTGCATATGGATATCCAGTTGTTCCAGCAGCATTTGTTGAAAAGGCTATCTTTGCTCCATTGTATTGCCTTTGTTCCTTTGTCAACTATTAGTTGACTCTATTTATGTGGTTTATTTCTGAGCTCTCTATTCTGTTCCATGAATCTACTTGTCAGATTGTGTCAGTCCTCCAACTTTGTTTTTCTTCTTCAGGTCTTTGTGGCCTATTCTGGATCTTTTGTCTCTTCATATAAACTTTACAATTAGTTTGTTGATATCCACAAAATAATATTTGGGATTTTGACTAGATTGCTTTGAATTTATAAATCATGTTGGGAAGAACTATCATCTTGACAATATTGAGTCTTACTATCCATGAACGTGGAACATTTCTCCATTTATTTAGTTCTTTGATTTCATTCATCACAGTTTTGTAGTTTTTCTCAGATAGATCATGCACATATTTTGTTAGATTAATAGATTGTGGTTCTTTTTTGGGATGCTAATATAAATGATAATATGTTGTTAATTTCAAATTCCACTTGTTCATTGCTATTATATTATGACTCATCTTTCCATGCAAATATATACTGATATGTTTTTCCTCATAGCATACACATCAATTTATACAGTTGCCAGTAATTTATGCAATGGCCTTATTCCATGTACATTTGACAATGATCATTTAAAATATATATGAAATTTTGTTGCATTAGGTTTATTATTAGTTAATTGAATATATCATTTATTTTCCAATATTATTACTAGTTTGTGAATTGTATGTTCATCATGTATATCCATTTTTGTTGGATATTATTCTAATTATTAATTTGAAAACTTTTAATATTTAAGTCTGATCTAATATTGCCATAAACACTAATTAAACTCTGAGGTTAACATTATATAAAAGACAGCAAAAATAAAGGTATCTCAAAACCTGAAATTTCCAGATAAAACTTTTTTCATCTCTTTCTAATGACATTTTTAAACTTTTAATAACTTTAATAACTTTTTAAGTTAATTAGGAAAAAAACATTTCTTCGACATTATTTTTGCATTTCTGATTTAAGATCTTGCCTGAAACAAAGGACTTATTTTTAAAATACTGTCTTTGACAGTGATTTTAAAATTAGATATAATTTCTGAGAAAATGTGAAAAACATTATATAAATTGAGTTCAAGATAATTATATAAATCCTGATAAACTCGGACAAAACCCACCTTCCTGAAAGAGGTAAGTTGCAAATAAAATTATTGGTGAAATCAACTGTTACAAAGTTTCCATTTGAACAAAAATTCTAATTTAAATCAATTGTTATAAACCATTGGATACTTTGTCATGTAGGCTATTCAGATTAAGAAATATGCTTTTATCAGTTAAAACATTTTTTAGATGAAATATTTCACATCACGGGCGCCTGCGTGGCTCAGATGGTTAAGCGTCTGTCTTCGGCTCAGGTCATGATCCCAGGGTCCTGGGATCGAGTCCCACATCGGGCTCTCTGCTCCTTGGGAGCCTGCTTCTCCCTCTGCCTCTCTCTCTCTGTCTCTCATGAATAAATAAATGAAATCTTAAAAAAAAAAAATATTTCACATCAGTAAACTGTGTTTAATGTATATAATATATAATATATAATGTTACAAAATATTATCACAAGTAAAGAAATACTATTGTAGTATGCAGTTGAACAACTGATTTGCTGCAAAAAGCCCTGTGCACTAATTGATGAAATCACTATCTCTACTGGCTACAATTTTATAGAGCAATAAAATGTTGGTACATTAATTTATTTTTAATTATTATAAAGCATTTTGAGAAATTTATATGTTTTAAGCACTTGAGTCTTTTTTAATTTAAAGAATAAACATTTAATAGTATAATGTTCTTTTTTGCATCTTTTGCTCCTTGTAGCTACATTTCTGTTATGTCACTTCACATATATTTTTCTTTAAGAATTCTAAGATATTTTTGGAAAACAATTCTGATTCATTATTCTGATAACAAATAAGGATACTACTTGACTATTCTACTTGAATATTCCACATATGCCTCAAAGTCCATATTTCCCCCCCGAAAACAACAACAACAACAACAACAAAAATCTTATCACTTCCACCTCCCATACAATGTTGACAATCAACTGTTCATGTAAAGTGGCCTATCCAAAGAATGTTATTACCTCTAATTTCACTATACTGGAAAGTTGTCTATTATCCTCATTTCCATCTTCTTCCTCATTATGCACATCCCAAAAATTATGGTGTCATTTTGACTCCTAAATTGCTTCCAAATCCAACCATCTCTCTGATTTACATGGCCACCATACTAATTCAGGTCAGCATCATTGGATTTATTGCACTCATTCCTTTAGTCAAGTTTTTCATATCCTGAATTTATTCTCTGTCTTAACTTGACCATGTTACTATTGATGAGGGTACTGTCAATGAACACTTATGTGAACTTTCTTAACATACCTAAGCAGTTGTATATCAGCACTCTTATTCTAGTTCATATTTTAAGGTACTAGGCAGGTATACTATACCATAACTTATGTTTATATTGTGGTAATCTTTATTAAAAATGACATTTTCCACCTCAATTTCTCTCTTCTCCCTCTTCAGTATTTATGAGTAAAGTAAGTTTTAAAAAACTGAATAATTACATCAATTCAAATGTTATATACCTTAAATATCTACCTGTTTATCCTTTTTTTTTTTTTTTCCCTTAAGACATTTTATTTTTCAGAGTAGTCTCCCCTTTGTCCCAAGTCTCAAGTAGAGAGTGATGGTGTTCAACACTTATTAAAATTTCCTAATGTTCTTTATATTCTGAATGCAGTTGTTTAAACTAAACATCAATTACACAGAATGCCTGGGTGGCTCAGGTGGCTCAGTCAGTTAAGCATCTGCCTTCGGCTCAGGTCATGATCCCAGTGTCCTGGGATCAAGTCCTGCATCGGGCTCCTTGCTCAACAGGGAGCCTGCTTCTCCCTCTGCCTGCAACACCCCTGGCTTGTGAGCTCTTTCTCTCTCTCTCTCTAACAAAGAAATAAAGTCTTAAATAAATAAATAAATATCAATTACACCGATGCAAAATAAAAATATAGGAGCATTTGTTGACATGCAGCAGTTAAATTGGAAATGCGTGCTACCATTCCTTTCTCACTCCTTTTGATAGAAGGTTACTCATGAACAATGGTTCATAGTAATAAGGAGGGGCTTCAATTTGATGCCATGGTTAGTCATCTGGAAGAGATATGGAAGATCAATTGCCAGTGCATATCAGTTATTGGTAGAGTCAAAGGCTCCCTTCAGAGTAGTTTTGCTCCCTTGTTTTGAACTGGAGCTTTATTCTACATTACACTGTTTCTTCACATTAAGGAAGTTTCACATTGATTCCTTTTTGCTTGGGTCCTGTTTAAAGATACAGATAGACCAAAGAAAGTAATTTATTGTATTCTCTGACTTTCTTGGAATATCAATAATAAATATTTACTTGTCACAATCTCTTGATCCTTTATTACTACCCCCTGCCCCCAGAACAGAAACTTTGAACCCTGATGGAGATGTTGGTTGTCAATCATTGATTAACAGTTCAAATATATGCTTAGGGAGAAATCCATGTCCTGGTTAAAAACCTCTGTGTGATTTTTCAGGTCTGACCATCAGCAATTACAGAGCTTTTACCTTAAAGGCCTTCACTCTTAGATCTGTTCACCTAAGGGTCTTCAAGGAGGTCCTCTGGAAGATCGTCTTCTGAGAGTTCCTAATGAAGGGAGGTAGGGACACCCTGAGGACACTTTTTTCCCACTCTGGCTCAGTACTCAATACTCTTTCACTCTTAGCCCTTCCCTCCTGCCCTCCCCACATGCCCAGGGTTCATAAACCTCTCAATGCCTTTGGTTTGGGGGTTCCCTGAACAGTAAGTGGACCCCATACACCTGACCTTGAACCAATGCACATTTCATAAGGGAAGTAAATCAGGGAGGAATCGGTATGTTCTCTGGTTTTAGAGTCTCACTTGTACCATTGCAACAAGGGATTAAAGGCTTAACTTTTTCCATTTTCTTTTTTTCTTCTCTCATTCTTTTAAATCAGTTACTCCAAAACCATATAGTTCTCTCTTGCCCAATTCAGTTGAGCTTCTGACAATATATATTTATACTCATGACAACTTAATTTCAGTTACTTAATGACACTAATACTAGGCACCAGGTAGAAAGCTATGCATATAAGGAAAGTGAATGTTTTTAGGATTCTTTTATTTTATGGCAGATTATCTTTATATGTTATTATGACACGTGACATCAGCAGAATTTATCTGAAATTATCTATTGTTAAATTTTCTTGTTATCATTATATATAAATAATTATAATGTGAGGACTTTGGTTAATAAAAATTGGCTATATAGTTTACAGTTTTCATAATTCTTAAATTTTGATTCCAATCTGGCAATATCTCCTATTCATCTTTTTGCATGACATAATAATTCTTTGTTGTATAATTTTAAGTAAAATACAAGGTGTATAATTTCTGCATTTTTAAAAATTTTAGTTATGTAAAGTAAGAACTTATTTATTCCTTGCATTTTACCTAATTCTAAATGAAGTTACATTATGTATATTTTTTCTCAGCATTATTAAAAACCTTTTGCTCTATCTGTATTTGATTGTTCCAGAATCTGTTTTTATAAGCTACATTCCTTTCGATACCCGTTCTCTTTTTTTTCTACTCGTTATTTATTAATCTGCTTTCAAAAATTCATTTTTATTGAAATTGGATTATTCAGAAAAAGAGAACAGAACTTATTTTTCTCAGAATTCTAAAGCCAGTCAATGTGTTTAAGAATATTCGGTCATTTGTTCATATCCAAATTTTCCAAAAATTTTGGCATCTGCTTTCCTAATATGGCCCTAAATTCAAGTTTGTGTTAAACACTAAAGGCATCTTCTTTTTAACTCTTTACAAAATGCTATAATTAATGAGAATTTATTTCTAAATATTCATGTGTGGAACTCACATAACCTTAAGACAATTTGTTTCCCAGTATGTTGACAATTAATAATTTTACTCCTACTCTGCATTTTATATATGTTTCAAGATTCAAGAAAACAATGGATAATATGCAGACAAATTATATTAAGATCATGTATCACATGCAATTTTCTGTCAGTTAAGCAAAGACTGTATGGACAAGTGGTATAATATAATGTCAACAACTTTGAAGGCAGAAAACATCAGAATTCAAATTCTGAATATAATTTACTTTTACTGTATCTTTGGACCAGTTGAGTATTCTTTTTTATCATGTTTCCTCACCTATTAATACAGAAGTCAAATTGTTGTAAGAATTAAATAATATAATACATGAAAAAAAGCACTCAGCTTTATTTACTGTCATAAATATTAAATAAATGGAAGCTGCTATAATTTATCATTTATATTAATAATGAAACCTTTGAATCTCTGTAAATTTTATTTAAAAACATATTAACAGTAAAATATGATAGACTGAAGTCATTTTTATATACGTTAAAAAAACTAAAAACAAAAACAAAAACAAAAAACAAACCTATAACAAAAAAAAAAAAGAGAAGAGAAACCAGAGTTAGTTTATTTGTGTCTCTAACCAACTATAATATGAACTTGAAGTTAGTGACATTAGTTTACTTTTATATGCCCACCACATAACACACTGGATGGATTAAGTGGATATTAATATATGTTTGTAGAACACTAGTCTGTGTGTTTTTTACTCCAAAGTTTATATCCATTTCAATATCATTCTCTATCACATAAGATCAAGCTATCAGTGAATAACTGTGAAATGATAAAGAATTAGTGATAATATTCTTTTATAATTCATATGGATTATTCACAGGTGCAATATTATAAATTATAGCCTTGGGCTTTTAGGGGAAAAAAAAGAGTGTTTAAAATCCAGATGTGGGCTTTCACTAGTATTGGGGAAAAAATAAACATAGCCCTTAAATTTGCAATTTAAAGGTTTAATGAATAGTGATTATAACTGACTTAAATTTCGGTATTTTAAAAGGTTATCTAAAGATGAATTTGTACATCTGCAATATACTGTGTATTTACTAGAGGTTGGGTTGTTTATGATATTAATCACCAGCATTTCTCTGAGTCCTCTTTGCTAAAAATCTCTATCTACTGATTTTTCAGTAATCTAATATATTCAAAAACACTCAAATAGGTGGAAAAAAGAATTTTCAGGAACAGAAACTAATCAGTGTGCGGAGGGGGGGGGCAAACTTATACTAAATGATACTGCTGGCATGGAACATTAAGATAATCTAATTTATGTCATTATTTTATAACTAGAATAAATGATGACCAGAAGTATTAACAGACTTACAAGTTACAGAGCAAGTTAGTGTCAGAGTTTCAAGTCTCTAGTGCATTTTTCTCTTTATAATAATTATAGATAGTTTATTATTTTGACATATAACATATGGTATTTGCAGGGATAAACTGGATTGGAAAACACACTTAATCTAATACTGCTGCATTTCTTGCTTACAATTTTTGCTTATAACTTAATATAATTTTGGGTTCACAAAAATAATACATTTAAATAGCAGCACAGTTAAAACAAACAAAAATAGTTGAACTGATAGGAAGGCAAAAGAAATGAAAGGGTACTAGGAGGAAAATGCAAACTTCTAGCAGGTTCCCTGCATAAACTGACATCAGGCTTAAAGTCCACCATAGGGGGTGTTTTCAAGATAGAGTAGATAGATTAGTCAGGGAGATCATAGGCAAAGGATCATCTTCCAATGATAGGCATAGTATGAACAGAAAAGCTTACTTTGTTATATTTTCATGAGTACTAATCTACTCTTTTTTAATCTTAGGCCACTTTATATTTCCTGTTTGATTACTTCTTTTATAGCATACAAAATTTTCCACGTTTAATAACATAATAATACAAATGATTTCTACAGTTTTCCAAAGTGAACAAAATACATTTTCAAATTATTTTTTTCTGCAACGTTTGTCTTTTATATTGTTAACTTTTTTCCAACTATTTTTGGTGTTTTTTTCTGTATAGTCTTTGTAACTTGAGAGTACTTTTAAGTACCAAGGAAATCTCAACTAAAATCCCAATTAAGAAAGATGTACACAGATTTATTCTTCCTGTTAGCCCTTACTATCCACAGGGTAGAGTTTCAGATATAGAGGTAATGTGCTGGATATTGTGTAGAACTTTTGCTCCAGCTTTCTTTTCTTTTGTGTTTTATTCATAACAGATCTTTTGAGTTACACTGAATCACTACCTGCTGTCTAGTCATCTGATTTAAGAAGTTTTTGAACAACAACATTATACAAGCCAGTTTTTCCCTTCAACACAGTCTTCATTTACACATCATTTCCAGGATTACTTTCTTCTAACCACCAGAATCACACCATCAAGGTAAGGTTCTATCCATCGATCATTTCTGTACCCAATCATAAAGAGTTGCTATAAGAAGGACAGAAATAGGCAGTGTATTGGATAATCTAGTTATGAAATAGAATTATCCATGAGCTAAAAATCCTGCATGCAATAGAAAAGTTGTTTTTCCTTCAGGCTAGCTTGGTTTTGTTTTTTGTTTTTTGTTTTTAAAGCCATACAGTAAAGGTGGCTCCTACTTTCTATTCCTTACAAATGGTTCCAATATTTTGATTTATGGCTCTTCCTGAATTATGATTAGTGACACTTTATTCAGCTATGTAACAGAATGTTGATCAATATGAATAGTTACAGTGTTCTTTGCCTCTTTTGTTATGCTTCCAACACTGTTTCAGTGGAACATAGGATTGGATGATTGTGGTTTTGTTAGCTTTCTTTCATCATGAATCATAAAATGTACCAAATATTCTTTATTAAATCAAGAAACACTGAATTATGTTATTAGGTCAAAATCTTTCTTAGCCTCAAAATGGATTCTATCCATTTATTTATTACACAATCATTTATTAAATACCTGCTATGTAATATAACTGTTCTAAGCAATAAGGAATCAAAAAGAACAAGACAGATGTCATCTGTCTGCCACATTCTAATGGAGGAACTAGGCATACAGTAAGTAAGAAAAATTAAAATTATTTTGTTTTACTGAATGTTTTGAAAAAAATACCATAGGAATATATGAATAAAGACTATATAAAGTAAAAAGGTTAAAAAAAATAAGAGTGCCTTTTTCATAATGCCTCTCTGAAGAAGGGATATTTAAGCACTGTATTAAAGAAGAGGTGTTATCTATGAGAGGACTGGAGATACTATTTGTGAAAATGTTCACTACTGGGGAGAAAATAGACCATACAGACAACACTGAGATGTAACAAATATACTAAAAGATGTTAAAAATATTTTAAAAGAACAAACTGATGATTATCAGAGGGGAGGTGGATGGGAGGGATGGGTTAAATTGGGGGTTAAAGAGTGCACTTGTTGTGATGTGCACCAGATATTGTATGTAAGTGTAGAATCATTAAATTGTATGCTGAGCGAAATAAATCAATCAGAGAAAGACATGTATCATATGACCTTACTGATATGAGGAATTCTTAATCTCAGAAAACAAACTGCGGATTGCTGGAGTGGTGGGGGGTGGGAGGGATGGGGTGGCTGGGTGATAGACATTGGGGAGGGTATGTGCTATGGTGAGCTCTGTGAACTGTGCAAGACTGTTGAATCACAGACCTGTACCTCTGAAACAAATAATACAATATATGTTAAGAAAAAAAAAAAAGAAGAAGAAGAAGATAGCAGGAGGGGAAGAATGAAGGGGGGGGAAATCGGAGGGGGAGACGAAACATGAGAGACGATGGACTCTGAAAAACAAACAGAGGGTTCTAGAGGGGAGGGGGGTGGGAGGATGGGTTAGCCTGGTGATGGGTATTAAAGAAGGCACGTTCTGCATGGAGCACTGGGTGTTATACACAAACAATGAATCATGGAACACTATATCAAAAACTAATGATGTAATGTATGGTGATTAACTTAACAATAAAAAAGTAGTAAAAATAACACTAAAAAATGTTTTCAGTGGCTTTAAAAAAAATGTACCTTGAAACTAATATTACACTGGAATTTAAATAAAAGCTTTAAAAAATTAAAAAATAAAGGGGTGCCTGGATGGCTCAGTTGCTTAAGCATCAGAATCTTGATTTCTGCTCAGGTCATGATCTCGGGGTCCTGGATTGAGCCGCGCCTTGGGCTCCATGCTTAGTGGGGAGTCTGATGGAAACTCTCTCCCCTTGCTCTCTCTCTCTCTTTCTCAAATAAATACATCTTAAAAAATAAATTAAATTAAATTAAAATTAAATATTATGGCACTTGTCAACATTTTATTGAATTTAATTAGATAGGAAGTGCATCTAGAGTAGTGTAGACCAGTAAAGAGTTTACTTTCTTACTAGCAAGGATTTTGGTGGTAGGCAATATAGATCTGTAAAAGTCAATCAATGAATCAGGCCATTTCTTTAGAAAGCGATTTTTATCCACCATAGTCACTGCATGTGTATTCCAGGCAGGAGAAAGGGGGAAGTCCAAGGGCAAAGATGTCTGTGCTTTTCATCTGAAAAGAGTATCTTTTGTAGAAGACCATAGACTCTTTTCATATCTCATTGGCCTGAATTCTTCATGTGGCCACCCACAGAAAAAGACCCAGGACAATCCAGTTAATTCTGCTTAAATTAAAGAGATGAAAAACTACCTTCTAATATATTTTTTGTGCCAAGAAAAGAGTAAACTAAAAATTTATAAAGCATGTCAAAGAGACCTAAGACTTTCATAGAAATAAATTAGTAAAACAACACTTAAAAGCATGATTTTGAGCAAATCAACTCACAAATTTTAAAAACACATATTCAAGCAGGTTTAAATTGTTTGTTACAATCTTATAAGCATTATTAAGCCTAATGTAGAGTTTTCCTTGAATTGTCTTAAGGCAGCCTGAATTATTATAGTTCTAATAATGTCATGAAGAAAAGAAAGATAAAAGGAAATTATGAATTAGTTTTTTTATGGCTGTTTGAGTTTAGAGGAAGAGGAAATTTGATAATTTTTGTCTTTTGCTTATTTTCCTGTTACCACTGGCATCTATAATATAGACACCATATAGATAGTAAGCTTAGGATCAAGTGTAAAGTATAATCACGACCATTGTGATGAACTGAAAATACATAATCTATCAAGAGTCTTTTTATACAGTGTGCTTCATTATTGCTTTATTTTAGTGAGTCTAGAAACATTTTGACACAGCTCTCTCCATCTTTCTTTTCTTATAAAATATAAAGTTCCTTACCTTCAACAGTCTTACAGATTGGCATGGACCTTACCTTAGTATTTGGGTAACTGCAATAAAACATGAATTTGAGTGAACTTGATTATAGTGCTCTTCTTCCCATTAGAGGTGGGAAAGTTTTGTCTCTATGAAATATGTCAACCAATGAATAATTACTAAGTTAATTCTCATCATCTGTTCTAAATAGATGATAATTTCCATCATGTCAAATTTTCAGAAGGCAGTTATTACTAAACTAAAGTAATTATGTAAAATAGGGTAAAAACTGTACAAGTAATTAAAGAGTAAACCTAAGTCTCACATGTGCTTAACTCAACATTATTCTGAATAAAAGTGAAAAGGACAGCATCAGTGTGGGTTTTTAATGGAAATACATTATTATTATTTAATGGCATAGGCTTAGGGAAATTATTTGGCAAGTATCTATGAAAATCAGAAGTACAACAGAAGTACAGATATAACTTTATCACAGGGATTTTTTAAATTTGAGAGACAACTCTTTGGTCATTGTATTTTACTTTATACTGCAAATATTATGATGTTATTGGACTGTAGACATATAAAATTTAAAAGAAGTGTTGGCTGAATAGGAGATGGTTTCTGACAGCTGAGGCTGTTAGGATGGAGCCCAAGACAGAAACTACAAATGGCTTTTAGAATATACTCTGGGGGCGCCTGGGTGGCTCAGTCGTTAAGCGTCTGCCTTCAGCTCAGGTCATGATCCCAGGGTCCTGGAATTGAGCCCCTCATCGGGCTCCCCGCTCAATGGGAAGCCTGTGTCTCCCTCTCCCACTCCCCCTGCTTGTGTTCCTGCTGTCGCTATCTCTCTCTCTGTCAAATAAATAAATAAAATCTTAAAAAAAAAGAATTATAGAATATACTCTGGTATCTATTTACTAACCTACATGAGACATATTGAATTAAAGCCTCAATACTGAGCATCCTTCTCTTTTAAGCTTATTTTGGAAGAAAAAGGAAAAAAACAAATTCTGCTGTTCTTTTGTTAATCTAATTTTTACCAGTACTTGAAATTTAGTATTTCTAATTTATAGTTTGATTAGTATAATAAGTTAAACAGTATGGAGTCACCTTTCTTAGATGTTAAAATGGTAATGTTAGCAACTTCATGTGATTGAGTCTAATATGTGTTTTTCCTTTCAGTTCTGCCTTTCTGTAATTGAATATAGTTGGTGTTCATAGGCAATACACATTTTTTTTTTTTAAAGATTTTATTTATTTATTTGACCGAGAGAGACACAGCGAGAGAGGGAACACACGCAGGGGGAGTGGGAGAGGGAGAAGCAGGCTCCCCGCAGAGCAGGGAACCCGATGCGGGACTCGATCCCAGGACCCTGGGATCATGACCTGAGCTGAAGGCAGTCGCTTAACCAACTGAGCCACCCAGGCGCCCAGGCAATACACATTTTTAACGTTATTTATAACATTAACAAATAAAACTAGGGTATAAAAAATTACTCTACTTCCCTTTAAAATGATAAATTTTATTTTCAAAGATACTACCTCTCTGGTCAATTAATAAATTATTTGTTTAGAATTTAACATTAATTTCATAGAAGCTCTAATTAGTGAAGTGAACACTAAGTCTTGATTTCAAATGATTATTCTGTAGTTTTAAAAGTAACAAATAATCATATTTTTTCTTTGGTAAGATATGTATTTTTTGATGATAATTTATCAGAAAATAAATTCAGTCTATAAGTGAAACTCAGGTATTTTTAATAGATTTCTTTAATTGCTGTTCAGTATTAAGGATTAAAAACATTTCTCAATTATCATTTTAGTTTGTCATTGAAATAAAATAAATTTCATATTTTATCATTCTTCAAATATAAAAACTTAATTGATGGAGAAAACAAATCAATATTTTTCTAAAAGAATATTCTTCAAATATCCAACATAGATAGATTTATACACATAAACATACACACACATTTATGCTAGTGTAATGTTATTAAAGATGATGCAAATGAATATTTTCATCACTTATGTTTGATGGTAATTAAAGAAAAAAAGGTAGAGAATTATTTTTAAAACTGAAAAAGTTTTATTGAAGTGAACAAATGGACAAGAAATATATTTTACCTTTTTTAGTTGTAAAGCAGATGGAGGAATTAATATTCAGACAAAGTAAGGTCATCATTGTCATTAAGTAAATTGGCTTAATTGGTGGGATGAGACATTCAAAATTCTCATAAATTAGAAATGCATATCTATAAATATAGCCATTATCTAATTTTTTCCCTCTACTTTTATTTCCACAAAATTTGCCTTTTAAAAATGAAGTTAAAAGTCTTGTCTTTGACTTTATAATGAAGAAAATGTAAGCTAAGCATTGTGATAATAAATGAAGCTTGGTCTTGAAACTTTATGGACACACACACACACAAATGATAAATAAAACTGAGGAAGTAGGACTTGAACATTTTGCAATAAACTTCATTTTGATCTCCAATATTTACCTCAACTTCATAATCTGATGTAGATGAAATCTCTAAGAATTTAAATAACTTACTTTAAAATAATTTGAATAAGTATCTGTATCTGTATATTTTCTCTAGTAACTTGGTTTTCCCCTTATTTCTCTATTTTTGTTTACCATTTCCTATACTAATTCATTATTTTGCCAATCAAAAGAAATTTGTCTGAATATATTTACTGTATTTTAACATTTTATTACTTAGATATTATTTCATGCAGAAATGCATCAATTCTGATCCAATATCACTAGGGGACATTTTAGATAATTTTTCTAATTCCACTGTGCTTGTTGTCTACAAACAAATTGAAGAACAAATAGGACATAGCTGAAAATTGGGCTTTTCCCTAATCATCTCACTTAGACATAGATTTAATTTTATATTCACACATGAATGTCTGTTATCTCTCTGAGCTAGTATTAGGTGACTTTATTTTGGAAGTACACATGCACGCACAAAACTCCCAAAGTCAGAAAATAAGTTGTAACACTGTGCTCATGCAAATGAGGTTTATTAGATTTGAGTGTTCTAAATATTGGATGATGTTATATCTGAGGTCAGGATCAGCATGACTCCAGTTACTGAGAATAAGAAAAGCTAAACGGAGCCTAAATATAGAAATTGACTTAAATAGAGACCACAAATTGATTTAAATATAGGCCATTGTGTGACTAGAGAATGCATTGGCAGTTGTTAACAGGAACATCAGTACCACAGATGCACCATATCCAACAGTGTGTCCCCAACATTTGATAGTTTTATTGTTGTTTGCCCCAAATATTTTATTTCATGTGGTTCTTAATATATTGTCAACTTTATTAATCTTTTCACTAATGGTTTCTAAGGTATAAATGATAATTCTGTAGACTTTTGCCACTGATGAATTCTCTTGTTTTCTTCTAAAACTTATTTTAAGCTAAGTTTTTTTTTTTTAAGGTTTAAAGTTTTTATTTAAATTCTAGTTAGTTAACATATCGTGTAATATTAGTTTCAGGAGTAGAATTTAGTGATTCATCACTTACATATAACACGCAGTGTTCATGACAACAAGTACCCACCTTAATACTCATTACCCATTTAGCCTATCTCCCCACCCACCTCCCCTCCAGCAACCCTGTTTGTTCTCTTTAATCAAGAGCCTCTTTTATGGTTTGCCTCCCTCTCTCTCTCTTTTTTTTCTTTCTGCTATGCTCAACTATTTTGTTTCTTAAATTCCACATATGAGTGAAATTATATGGTATTTATTTTTCTGTGACTTATTTCACTTAACATAATACCCTTTAGCTCCATTCACATTGTTGCAAATGCCAAGATTTTATTCTTTATGATGGCTGAATAATACTCCATTGAGATATATATATATATATATATATATATATATATATATATATATATATATATACTGCATTTTCTTTATCCATTCATCAGTCAATGGACATCTGGGCTCTTTCCATAGTTTGGATATTGTTGATAATGTTGCTTTAAACATCAGGGTGCAAGTGCCACTTCAAATCAGTATTTTTGTATCCTTGGGTAAATACCTAGTAGTGCAATTGCTGGGTCATAGAGTAGTTTTATTTTTAACTTTTTGAGGCACCTCCATACTGTCTTCCAGAGTGGCTTCACCAGTTTGCATTCCCACTAACAGTGTAAGAGGGTTCCCCTTTCTCCACATCCTCACCAACATGTCATTTCCTGACTTGTTAATCTTAGCCATTCTGACAGGTGTGAGGTAATAACTCATTGTGGTTTTGATTTGTATTTCCCTCATGATGTGTGATGGTGAGTACCTTTTCATGTGTCTGTTTGCCATCTGATATCTTCTTTGAAAAAATTATCTATCCATGTCTTCTGCCCATTTCTTAACTGGATTATTTGTTTTTTGGGTGTTGAGTTTCATGAGTTGTTTATAGATTTTTGGATACTAAAACTTTTTTTAAAAAGGTTTTATATATTTTTGAGAGAGAGAGAGTCCACGAGTGGGGGGAGGGCAGAAGGAGAAGCAGGTACCCCCCTGAGCAGGGAGCCTGATGCGGGACTTGATCCCAGGATCCTGGGATCATGACCTAAGCTGAAGGCAGATGCTTAACCAACTGAACCACCCAGGCACCATGGATACTAAACCTTTATCAGATATATTATTTGCAAAGATCTTTTTCCATTCCGAAAGCTGTCTTCTTGTTTTGTTCATTATTTCCTTTACTGTGCAGAAGCTTTTTATCTTGATGGAGTCCCAATAGTTCATTTTTGCTTTTGTTTTTCTTTCCTTCAGCTCATGTCTAGCCAGAAGTAGCTAAGTTTAAATATTAAAACAATCACTTTGAGTGAGCTTGGGAAGATGGCAGAGTAGAGGGACCCTGAATTCACCCTGTCCCACATTTTCAACTAGATATCATCCACATCTGAGCCAATAAACTGGAGAGTGATCCAGAGACTGGCAGAGAAACACCACAATTAAATATAGAGAAGAAGCTGCATCTGAAAGTTTGGGAAGGTCAAAGAGGTGGAGGGAGGCTGCCTGTAGGATGGATGGAGCAGCATGTATGGAGAGGGTTCTTGAATGTAAATGGACTAAGAGCTTAAATCAAAAGATATAAGGTGACAAATGGATAAAAAAATGAGACCCACCTATATGCTGCCTACAAGAGACCCATTTTAGGTATGAAGACACCTGCAGATTGAAAGTGAGAGGATGGAGAAATATCTAGTATGCAAATGAATGTCAAAAGAAAGCCAGAATAACAATTCTTATATTGGACAAAATAGACTTTAAAATAAAGAGTGTGGAATGCCTGGGTGCCTCAGTCAGTTAAGCGCCTGCCTTTGGCTCAGATCATGATCCCAGAGTCCTTGGATCGATTCCCTCATCAGGCTCCCTGCTCAGCGGGGAGCCTGCTTCTCCCTCTGCCTGCCACTCCCCCTGCTTAGTGCTCTCTCTCTGACAAATAAATAAATAAAATCTTAAAAAAAAGAGTGTAACGAGAGACAAATAAGGATACTATATAATAATAAAGGAGACAACCCAACAGGAACATATAACAATTATAAATATTGGCGCACCTGGGTGGCTCAGTCATTAAGCATCTGTCTTCATCTCAGATCATGATCTCAGGGCTCTGGGATGGAGCACCACATCTGGCTTCTTGCTCAGCAGAGACTTGTTTCTCCCTCTCCCTCTGCTGCTTACTTTGCTTGTGCATGTGCTCTCTCTCTCTGTCAAATAAATAAATAAAATCTTAAAAAAAAATTATAAATATTTATGCACCCAACAAAAGAGCACTCAAATACATAAAACAATAACAACCATAAAGGAACTAATCTATTATAATGCAATAATAGTAGGGGATTTTAATACTGTAGTCACATCAATGGACACGTCATCTAAACAGAAAATCAGCAAGGAATTAATGGCTTTGAATTACACACTGGACAAGATGGAGTTGATAGACATCTATTAGATTATTCAGAACATTCCATCTTAAAACAACAGGATACACATTTTTTTCAAGTGCACATTGAACATTCTCCAGCATAGATCATGTATTAGCCCAGAAAACAAACTTCAACAAATTCAAGAAGAACAAAATCATAACATGCATATTTTCTGACCACAATACTATGAAACTTGAAGTCTACCACCTGAAAAAAATCTGGAAAGACCACAAATACACGGAGGTTAAATGACATACTTCTAAACAATGAATGGATCAACCAAGACATAAAAGAAGCAATAAAAAAATAGATGGAAACAAATGAAAAATGAAAACACAATGATCCAAAACCTCTGGGATGCAGCAAAAACTGTTCTAAAGGGGAAGTTTCGAGCAATACAGGCCTATCTCAGGAAGCAAGAAAAATCTCAAACAACCTAATCTTGCACCTAATGGAACTAGAAAAAGAACAACAAACAAAACCTGAAGCCAACAAAAGGAAGGAAATAATAAAGATTAGAGCAGAAATAACTGATATAGAAAGAAAAAAAAATAGAACAGATCAATGAAACCAGGAGCTGGTCCTTTGAAAAAAAAAATCAATAATATTGATAAACTTCTAGCCAGAATTATCAAGGAAAAAAGAGAAAAAAACTAAAAAAAAAATAAAATCACAAATGAGAGAGGAGAAATGGCAGTCAACACTGCAAAAATACAAACAATCATAGGAAAATATTATGAAAAACTATATGCTAACAAACTGGGCAACCTAGAAGAAATGGATAAATTCCTAGAAACATATAAACCACCAAAACTGAAACAGGAAGAAATAAAAGATTTGAACAGACCAATAACAAACAAAGAAATTGAATCAGTTATCAAAAAAAATCTCAACAAACACAAGTCCAGGACTAGATGCCTTCACAGGCAAATTCTACCCAGCATTTGAAGAAGAGTTAATGCCTTTTTTCTCAAACTATTCCAAAAAATGGAAAAGGAATGAAATCTTCCAAATTCATTCTATGAGGCCAGCATTATTCTGATTAAATAAATAAATAAATGAAGACACCACAAAAAGACAGAACTACAGGCCAATATCTTTAATGAACACAGATGCAAAACTTCTCAGTAAAATCCTAGCAAACTGTATACAATAATACATTAAAAAAAATCATTCACTATTATCAAGTGATATTTATTCCTGGGTTGCAAGGATAGTTCAATATTTGCAAATCAATCAATGTGATACATCACATCAATAAAAGAAAAGATAAGAACCATATAATCATCTCAATAGATACAGAAAAAGCATTTGACAAAGTACAACATTCATTCATGATAAAAAACCTTTAATAAAGTAGGTTTAGAGCAAACATACCTCAATGTAATAAAAGCCATCTATGGAAAAACAAAACAAACAAAACACACCTAACATAATCCTTGATGAAAAACTGAGAGCTTTTCCACTAAGGTCAGGAACTAGATAGGGATGTCCACTCTCACCACTTTTATTCAGCATAATACTGGAAGTGTTAGCTGCAGCAATCAGAAAACAAAAGAAATAAAGGTATCCAAATTTGTAAGGAAGAAGAAACTCTTTCACTATTTTGCAGATGACATGATACTACATATAAACAACCTGAAAGACTCTACCAAATAACTGCTAGAACTGACACACAAATTCAGTAAAGTTGCAGGATACAAAATCAATGGACAGAAATCTGTTGCATTTCCATACACCAATAATGAAGCAGCAGAAAGAGAGATTAATTAAACAATCACATTTACAGTTGCACCAAAAACAATAAATACATAGGAATAAACCTAACTAAAGAGGTGAAAGACCTGTACTCTGAAAACTATAAAACACTGAATGAAAGAAATTGGACAAAAAGAAATGAAAATATATTCCATGCTCATGAATTGGAAGAAAAATATTGTTCAAATGTCTCTATTAAAGCAATCTATACCTTTAATGCAATCTGTCTCAAAATACCATCAGTATTTTTAACAAACCTAAAACAAATAATCCTAAAATTTTTGGGGCGCCTGGGTGGCTCAGTTGTTAAGCAACTGCCTTCGGCTCAGGTCATGGTCCCAGGCTCCTGGGATCGAGTCCCATATCGGGCTCTCTCCTCTGTGGGAAGCCTGCTTCTCCCTCTCCCACTCCCCCTTGCTTGTGTTCCCTCTCTCACTGTGTCTCTCTCTGTCAAATAAATAAATAAAATCTTAAAAAATAATAATAATAATCCTAAAATTTGTATGGAACCCAAAGGATCCAAATAGCTAAAGTAATTTTGAAAAGGAAAAGCAAAGCTGGAGGCATCACAATTCTTGACTTCAAGTTATATTATAGAGCTGTAATAATCAAAACAGTATGGTACTGACACAATTTTAGTCCCATAGATCAATGGAGCAGAATAGAAGATCCAGAAACAAATCCACAATTATGTGGTCAATTAATCTTCAACAAAGGGGGAAAGAATATCCAGTGGGAAAAATTTTCTTCAACAAATGGTGTCAGGAAAACATGCAAAAAATGAAACTGGACCACTTTCTTACAGCATACACAAAAATAAATTCAACTTGGATGAAAGACCTAAATGTGAAACTGGAAATCATAAAAACCCTAAAGGAGAACACAGGCAGTAACCTCTTTGACATTGGCCATAGCAACTTCTTTCAAGGTACATCACAAGGGAGACAAAAGCAAAAATAAACTATCGGAACTACATCAAAATAAAAAGTTGCTGCATAGCAAAAGAAATAATGAACATAACTAAAAGACAACCTATGGAATGGGAAAAGATATTTGCAAATGACATATCTGATAAAGGGTTAGTATCCAAAATTTATAAAGAATTTATACAATTTAACACTCAAAAAACCAAACAGTGCTATAAAAAATGAGAAGACATAAATAGACATTTCTCTATAGAAGACAGTCAGATGGCCAACAGACACATGTAAAGATGCTCATCATCACTCAGCATCAGGGAAATGCAAAATAAAACTACAATAAGCTATCATGTCACACCTATGGCTAAAATCAACAGCTAGAGTTGCTAAAATCAACAATACAAGAAACAATAGAGGTTGATGAAGATTTGGAGAAAAAAGAATATTTGTGCAGTGTTAGTTGGAATATAAACTGGTGCAGCCACTGTGGAAAACAGTATGAAAATTCTTCAAAACATTAAAAGTAGAACTACTCTAGATCCAGCAATCATACTACTGGGTATTTACCCAAAGAATACAAAAATGCTAATTCAAATGGATACATGAACCCGTATGTTTATAGCAGCATTATCTACAATAGCCAAGATAAGGAAGAAGCCCAAAAGTCCATTGATTGATGATTGGGTAAAGAAGAGGTGATATAAACATACAATGGAATATTAGACATAAAAAAGAGTGAAATCTTGCTGTTTTCAATGACATGTATGGAGCTAGAGTATCATGCTAAGGGAAAGAAGTCATTCAGAGGAAGACAGATACCATATGATTTTACTCATATGTGGAATTTAAGAAATAAGCAAGCAAAGGGAAAAAAATAAAAGAGAGAGAGAGAAAGCCAGAAATAGACTCTTAATTATACCGAACAAACTGATGGTTACCAGAGGAGAGTGGGGTGGATTGATGGGTGAAATAGGTGATAGTGATTAAGGAGTGCACTTGTGATGAGTACCGGGTGATGTATGGAAATGTTGAATCACTATATTGTACACCTGAAACTAACATTCCACTGTATGCTAACTGGAATTAAAATAAAAACTTAAAACAAAACAAAACAAAACCAATCATTTGTCTGCAGTCAAGTATGTGAAAAACACTGAAGGTGACTGTAGTGGTCATTAATTATAATTAAATTGATTAGTCTTATTAATTATTTAAGAATACTAACCTACACAAAATGAAATATATTTGACTGTAACTTCACCTTACCCATAACAAAAACATTTTTTCAATATTGTCAAAGATGTTCTAAGAGTATAAATTGTTCTTGAATGTCATTTGAAAATATTCACATTCAAAAATATTCAACGGGTGGCTCAGTTGGCTAAGCATCTGCCTTTGACTCAGGTCATAGTGGGTCCTGGGAGCAATCCCCACATTGGGGTCCCTGCTCAGCATGGAGTCTGCTTCTCCTTCTTCCTCTGCCCCTGCTCCTGCTCATGCATGCACTCTCTCTCAAATAAGTATATAAAATCTTTAAAAAAATTCAAAATGTAATATAAATATTAGTTCATAACTAATCAGAAAATATATTCCTGATTCATGTCACCTGTTGTCTTGTGTGATTATTTTTCACCATAAAGTAACCATTACAAATGTCTAGCAATGATACAAGGATTGCATTAATTATTGAGTATCTATATTATATGCATGATGGTAATGATGATTTAGAATATTGTAATGACATAAGTTTGTTCCTCAGGTTACTTGAATAAGTTGAGTATATAATCTCTATGCTTTCAGATACATGCATACACATTCATGCTTTAGAAAAGAAAAAATAAAAATATTATTATTGTTTATTTTCTATTATTTCTGACTAATAAGATTATGATTTCTATTAGTTTCCAGTAACAACAATCCATTCTAATTTAAGTAGAAAGTCATCTAATTCAGAGAGCTAGAAGTCTTACATTTATTAGAAGAGTTGTCTGAGTAGACCCTATTTGTTCCAGAACAACAAAGCAGTCTGTCAAGGGAACAATGACATATTCCAAGATTTCAAAGCTGAATAATCAGGGAGCCATGTCAAAACTACTGCCTCCAAGACCACACTACTTTTCTACAGACCCCATGACCAAACTATTTGACTCAACTGTAACATCCACCAAGCTAGCTAAAAAACTCTGAAATTTGGTAAATGGCTCAGCTTCTACACTTCTTACAACAGAGCTGCAGAGGCACAGCCCTTGCCCCAAAATATCCATGTCTGTCTTCAAAATCTGGCCCACACACAGCTTCTTGGTGGAGCTACATTCCATGTAAGATCTGAATTGTTTGGAAGATTGGGAAGCCTAGGCTCTAGCATTCCAGTCTTTTGAACACTAAGACACATGAGAGTGAACCATTCTGCAGTATCTACCACACAGATATTTTAAATTACTTCTTTTAGCTATAATTCTTCCACCCAATAGTCTGCAATGACTTCTGTTTTAAATCTAAATATTCAAACATTGCTGTAGTCATTAACATTCACACAGCAACTGTATTATACACATTAATGGAAATACAAACTCCTGTTTCTAATTCAATAACCTCCTCTCAACATTTGTTCTGTCACTCTATAATCTACCCATAATTTTCTTTAAAGAGCATGCTGAAAACCTTACTCTTGTTTATGAATCTTTGAGTATTAACAATATCCAGAGCTGAATAATCAAGAACTATTTTCAGCTATTATTTCATGGTCAACTATACCCTAGATTTTGTTGCAAAGGAGATTAACTCAGCTTTTGCTTTGCTTTTACTAACTGAGCATTCAATGTTGTATTTTACATGTCATTTTTAAACAGAGAAATTGGCATTTTCCTCCACGTAATTGCCTTAATTTAGAGTATTTATGCTTCAGATGCAAATGGGACAGGCTATTTTTTTTTTTTAAGATGGAGATAATCCTGTAACAGAAAACCCAACCTTGAACCCATCTAGCACAGCAGTCCTGCACTTGCAGTGTTAACTACATTTTTTTTAAACTGAAAAGTTAACATGAGTTATCCTAAGCATCCTAAAATGCCTTAACCCCCAAAACAATAAAAAAAATTGTGAGACACCTGAATAATACTGATTTTTCTTATAAGGAAATAGATCCATAGAAAAAATTAAATACCTTGGACAAAGAGTTTGGTAAATGGTAGGAACTGATTTTCATCAAACTCTTTCTTGGTCCTGTTTTGGTTATCTATTTGTGTATAACAAATTGCACAAACTGAGTGGCTTAAAACAACACACATTTATTATCTCATAGTGTTTGTGGGTCAGGAGTGGCAAGGTTTAGCTAGATATTCTGTTAAGAATCTTATATAGCTGTAATCAAGTTATCTACTGAAATTTATTCTTATCTGGAAACCTGACTAAGGAAAAGTTTACTTAGTGTGTTTGTGGAATTCATTTCCTTGCATCTGTAAGATTGGGGGCTCTAGTTTCTTGTTGGCTATTGGCAGAAAGCAGTCCTTAGGTACTTGCCAGGTGGGTCATACAGCATGGCTGCTTACTTCTTCCGGGGCAGCTAGGTAAAGAATCTCTAGAGCCAGTAAGCTAGATATATAGGGTCTTATTTAATGTAGCATAATCACAGGAAGACTATTTCACCAATTTTGCCATATTTTATTCATTAGAAGCAAGTCACAGGTCACACCCATGCCCAAGGACTGGTAGCAGTGATGGTGGGGTTATAAAACTGTGTAAACACCAGCAGGCAGAAACTATGGGTGACACTGGAGTCTGTCTGCCACAGTCTACCCTTGAACTCCCAGTGATGTCCATTCCAAATGAAAAATGCACTTACTTTTTGCTAAGTGTTAACTGAAGGTCCATCTCAGGTCCTGGAGGCTGTCCTAAGATCCTTGCCAAATAGATCACCCAAACTGCTTACTTACTCAATGCCAGCTATGGAGAGAGATTCTCTAGAGTTTTTCTGCTAAGAATATGGAATCTTACATAATGTAATAAAATTACATAAGTGACATCCTACTTCCCATTATCTCTGTCATATTCTATGTTGGTTAGAAGCAAGTTACAGGTCCCACTCACACTCAAAGAAAGGGTATCATTTTACGTGAATATGAAAACCAGTGGCAGGCAGAATCAAGAAAAACCACTCTAAAAAGAAAAAGAAGGAAAAGAAAGAAGAAAGGAAAGAAAGAAAAGAAAGAAAGAAGAAAGAAAGAAAAAGAAAGAAAGAAAGAAAGAAAGAAAGAAAGAAAGAAAGAAAGAAAGAAAGAAAGAAAGAAAGAAAGGAAAGAAAGAAAAGAAAGAAAGAAAAGAAAGAAAAGAAGGAGGGAAGGAAGGAACAAAGGAAGGAAGGAAGGAAGGAAAGAAGGAAGGAAGGGAGGGAAAGAAAGAAAGTCATGCCATTCTAGGGTCTTTCCACCACAGGTCAAAACCCCAAGTTCTATATATTCCAAGACTAGCCTTAATAACTTTGTGAATTTGATTTTTTTTAAAGATTTTATTTATTTTTTGACAGAGAGAGAGACAGCGAGAGAGAGAACACAAGCAGGGGGAGTGGGAGAGGGAGAAGCAGGCTTCCCGCTGAGCAGGGAGCCCGATGCGGGGCTCGATCCCAGGACCCTGGGATCATGACCTGAGCCGAAAGCAGATGCTTAACGACTGAGCCACCCAGGTGCCCCGTGAATTTGATTTTTTAAAACCTGTAAATTTTATTCTTGAAAATGCTTCAAAAAGGAAAATTGGTCCCACCAACCAGAGACCTATGTAATGATGATGATCATGAAGTTTTAAAAACTTCAAACTTCTTCCTTTAACACTACTATGTAGCATTGATAATGACCATAGTTGTCCCAGGTTGAAAATAAAATTAACTTATATATACATTATATATAAAGTTACATTATAATCAATACATTTTATGATTGATATTATAATTAATATATATTATATATTAATAGAACTTGAAAATAGCAGCTAAAATATTATCAAAATTGTTTGAAATTTATGAAAAAGAGAACATCTCTTAAGTTCCACAAAGTTAGAATCTATAGTAAAACATTCTAATTATGGTGTTCCTCATAAAACACAATAGTAAACCATTTAATACTCCATTATTTAAATGAATCTCTCCTCGCTTCTAGCTTTGGTGTTGTATCTACTTAATTTTCACAGCATTTTAAAGAGTAATTAATATAGTAGACATAAAACTTTCAAGGAACTGATGTATTTATTACTGAAAACTTAATTTGTCTGTTTTCACAAAGGTAAAATCTAACTCAATGTACATGTTTCATTTCTCCTTCTCAAAGGTACTATTTTTAATCGAGTCTTGCAAATTGATTTAATTAGCCTAGTTTTTCTTTATTCTCAGACTGTTATATTTCAATCATTACAGGATGAAGTCTTTGTTATGCATTTAAAATTCATTTTACTCTGAAGTAAAATCTTGCATACAAAATACCATATCAGCAGCAGCATTCTGACCCCACCATTATAATGCTAGGAATAAGGGAAAGATAAAAAACTTGGAAAATATACAACCCCACATGGAGAAATAAATACCAAAATGAAAAAAAATAATAAAATTCACACTATGTGTCTTTCTTTTTATAACGTGAGATAGATTATAGATACGGATATAAAGATATACATATACACACGTACATATTTACACAATTTTAAAACACACTGGTTAATTTTTAGAATTAAATGTCACAATCATTTGGCACAACCTAAAAAAATAATAAAATTTTTAGGAATCATCAGTATGTAGTGTTTGAAACTCATTATTTAGTGCACAAGACCTAGGAAAAATTTCTGAGGTTTTATAATAAAATTTATTTACTCAACTGAATTTTCACTCACTATTGAATCAAAAAATTCAGTCCTAAGCATTATTTTCCTGTCAGTTTATAAAACTTATCAAAATGTAATTATTTAAATTATATAGAATAGTAAGTGCATTCTTTTCATTTTAGCAGTAGTATCTGTTAGTAAACAGAAGATTTTATAGAATAAAAAATTTAAAGTTGCCCACAATCAGCAAAAATAAGTATTATTATCAACTGCTTACCTAATTTCTTGTATTTCTTATGAAAATTCTATATCTAATCCTGTCTACAATAGCATTATCCACTAGAATACAATGCATGCCACTTATGTAATTTTTAATTTTCCGATACATTAAATGATGTACGAGGAGATAGTGAAATAAATTTTAATAAGCTATTTTATTATACCTAATATGTACAAAATATAGAACATGTGGGTTGTTAGTTTTATGTGAACTTGTGCCACAGTGCCCAGATTTTTGCTTAAACATTATTCTGGATGTTTCTGTGAGGATAACACATTTAGATGAGAATATAATTTAAACCAATAGATTTTGAATAACACAGATTGTTCTCTATGATGTGGACCTCCTCTAGTCACTCTAAGTCCTGAATAGAACTAGGCTGATCTCTGGGATTCTGTCATCAGATGGCCTGTGGACTTCAATTGTAATATAAGCTCTTCCCTGGATCTCCATTCTGATGGCCAAGGTTGAAGATTTTCTACTCCCCAACCTCCATTATTGTGTTATCCAGTTCCTTAAAATAAATCATCCTCTCTCTTCTTGTCTCTGTCTCTAAATACACACACACAAACACACCCCTCATTACCCCTGTTTCTCTGGAGAATACTAATAACAAACATGTAATGAATATAAAATATTAGTGAGTTATTTTGTATTTATTTTTTATTTTAATTCCAGTGTATGTTCATTTTTGATACTAATTCATTAAAATCCTGTGTGTATTTAAGACTTACAATACATCTAATTGAAAGTAGCCACATTTCAAGTGATCAATAACCAGATGGGACTAGTAGCTACCACAGTGGATGGTGCAGGTCTGTGATATTTGAATCTTATTACATACCTAAGCTTGTCTAATAACCCAGGGAATGTGTAAAATGCAATGGAGACGTAGGACTTAGGAAACAGAAGGTCTGATAAGCCCTACTGTATTAAAATAAACATAACTTGATGCTTACTCAAACTATTTTGTAGGAATGAATCTTAATTTTTTGGTGCTATTAAATACTACTAGGTCAGCCATAACATTTGTTTTGGGGGGAAATTGAGGGTTTTTTTTTTTTTTTTTTTACATTTTTTCCAATCTTTCTGTTTTGAGGCCTTAAAATAAAGTCTAATTCTGAATACTGGTAATGGCTCATGTAAAATCAAAAGGTATAATTGACACATAGAAAATAATTAATCAAAATCTATGGAAGTTGAGTAATTATTTCAGTTAATCCCCTTTCATTCTTATCACTTTGAAAACTGTTTTTTTTTTAAGATTTTATTTATTCATTTGAGACACAGAGATACAGAGAATGAGAGCATGAGCAAGGGAAGAGGCAGAGGGAGAGGGAGAGGGAGAAGCAGGCTTCCTGCTGAGCCAGGAGCCCGATGTGGGGCTCGATCCCAGGACCCCGGGATCATGACCTGAGTCAAAGGTAGACGCTTAACCATCTGAGCCACCCAGGCACCCTGAAAATTAATTGTTGATATTAAAAAAACCTGAAGATATCTTGTTCAGAGTCCACATAACCGTTTTTTTTTTTTTTTTTAATCACAGGAGGACAATTTTCTTGTGTTTTACATGACAGGGAAACTTCTTTTTTTAAAGATTTTATTTATTTATTTGACAGAGATAGAACACAGCAGGGGAAGTAGCAGGCAGGGAGAGGGAAAAGCAGGCTCCCCACCAAGCAAGGAGCCCGATGCAGGGTTTGATCCCAGCACCCCGGGATTGTGACCTGAGCTGAAGACAAATGCTTAACCAACTGAGCCACCTAGGCTCCCCTGACAGGGAAACTTCTTAAATAGCCAAGAATACATACTTAATTAGTAAAATGGGTGAGAAATTAAGTACATAATTTTTTGTTTGTTCTCTTTTTCCTATTGTCCAATTTCAAAGTTACTTATTTATATTTACTATTTCCAAATTACTAGTCTAAATGAAAAAATGAAACATCTTTCTTAAAAGTTGTATATAATTTTTGATATTTTCCACATATGCCAAAGTTCACACAAAACTATCTTTTCTCATAATTCATAACTCTCATAATTCCTTTTGCAGGTCTTTGCCTGGCTTTTCAAGTACCCTTAAGCTAAATAAAGTGTGTAGTTACTAAATATATTTTATTTCTTCTCAATATTTCCCTAAACGGATTAATTTTAGGGCCTGGCTGAAGTGGTGCAGAATCTAGTCCAACATGATTCTTGGTTGATCTTTTATCTGAAAAAAATTTTTAATGAGATAGCCTCATCTTTATCCACTCCTTCATGCATCATTCTTCTACTTTTATTATCTGTTCATTCAATTTTTTTTTGTACCAATCAGTATCATCTGGGTGATATGTTTAATGATTGCTTTTTAAAAACTGTCTTACACAGGGTAATTGTCTCTGATAAGAAGTGGGAAAGAATCCTTATTGTAAAAGCATTATTGTAGTTCTGACTGAATGAAAGGGGAATTCAGTTATTCTTTGCAAAGATTATTTCAAAATATATGGTTTCAAAGTATTTTTGATTCAGAAAGATTAAAGCAATCTGGTCTCAGGTGATAATATGAAATGGCATAATTTCTCAGCCACAGAATGGTTTCCCAAGCTCACTATTTTTTTACCTTTACCTAGCAAAATGTAGAAGTACTTGTTTAAGCAGGTTTTTTTTTTAATCAGAAAAAGGAGAGTACAGAAATACACAATTTGTACAGTTATAGGACAAATACACTTATATTTTAATATGTCGAGGGAAGAGTAGCAGAAGATGAATTGGAAAATATAAGTTTAAGATCATGCACATAATTTAATGACAAGTAGGAAATTAGGACATAATTCAGCAGACAATGGAGAATATTTACAAGTTTTAAGTCAAGAAATTTCCATGATTAGAATTGAGTTTTAAAAATATAACTGAAAACAAGGCAGAGAATTCATAAGGAGGAGGATCTGAAAAAGTAAAGGTAGGCAAGCAGACCCTTTTATTATTACAAGAAAGCATGAATAGAGGGCTGATTAGAGATTGCTGTCTTCTGTGTGGAAAACGAAGAACAACATGGGAATGTATTTCATATGTAGAATCAATAGGAAATGGTTTCCAAATTGTGATGTCATGAAGGAATGGAAAAAAAAAAAAGCAAAACAATAGCAACAAAAAGTCGCTGAACTTCACTACTTTAGAAAAAAATGTAAGCAAAAAACCCCCAAACAATAACAAAAGTCACTGAATTTCACTGCTTTAGAAAAAATGTAAGCAAAGTAAAATTAATAATAGCAACAAAAAAGTCACTAAATTTCATTGCTTTAGAAAAAAATGTGAGTAATAAAAAATGTAAGAGGGCTTTAGGTTTGGAAATTGAAAGGTTACTACAAATAGAATTAATGTTATAAAAATGATCACGAGTCGGCATTTTTCAGAAATTTTTGAGAACCATCCCATTTCCTACCTAAACAAAGCATAAAATTCTAGCATCGAACTTAATGTCCTCTGGAAATAGATCCAATCCAGTATCACCCATCTTCCTCCACCATCCAAGAACCCCCATATGTAGCCACAGTATTTTATTTTTAACAATTGAAGCAGAGGTGTGTGGTGTTAACCTGATGTTTTCTTCCATGTGGAGAGATAATGAATAATTTATATCTCCTGACTGTTCTCTATACTCCTCACACACACTCCCCAGGGTGAAGTAATGAATTAATCTTGATACATTTGGTAGGAGAAACTCATTGGATATAGCCAACAGCTTCTCTCTTCTGTGAGGATTAGGCTACATACATGAAACTGTGTTTTCTCCTTTGCTCCTATACATCATAAAATTTAACTCCGGTTCATTGTGGCCTCTATTTTGATAAGTAAATCTATGTAATCTTGAGTTTAAATATTAGGAATCCTAGAGGTTGTAGCTTCAAATCCAGCTGTTTTTCATCCTTCAATTTATTAATATTGTCATTTTTCACACATTAAAAATTCATCGGGCATCTACTATGTGTAGCACTGTTCTAGAGATGAAAGATACAGAAGTGAACTTCACAAAAAGCGCTATATGGATCTCACTTGATACGTGTTAAAGGAGATTTGTTGGCGCCTGACATATTCTTTGTCTTATTTCTCAATTGTTTTATAATTTGATTGAGGGAAAAGAGTGTTACTTATTGAATCTTATCTCCACTGTCCCTCACCCCAAATCATCTTGGTTTTAACCACTTCCCTAAATTCAATTTCTACTGTCATGTCTCGGTTGTGTTTTTCTCTATGCTTTTTAATTTAACCTTCAAATTTAACTTACATGCCACTACCTCTAAACCTTGTCATTGTCACTGAAATTATATTTTCTTTTTTATGCTTCTCTAAAAGTTTATATTGTTACTATTTTCACTATGTCTTTTATGCTATACACAATTTGGATAGAAAGAGAGATGGATAGATCAGATAGATGGGAAGAATGAAAAAAAAGAAAAAGAAAAAATATTTTTTTTATTACGGAAAATTTGAATATACACAAAATTGGATATATATATATATATATATATATATATATATTTATGGTATATTGACTGGTATCTTGAATATATTGGTGTACTGAAACTCCATGTAATCTACACCCAGCTTCAGCTATTATTAGCATTTGGTCAATCTATTTTTTCCAAAGCCCCCAAAAACTTTCACAAAATATTATTTTGAAATGAATATGGACCACCTTACTATTTAATTAGTAAATATTTTGATATTAAAAATATTTTGAAATTTTCTCTAAAGGATGAGAACTTTAAAGCAAAGAGAGATATATTTCTTTTATTCTTTCATGTCTAAAATGTCATAAACATAGTATTTGAGAAACCAGTTTTCTAATTATAAAATTTCAATTTGGAAATGATTTTCTTTACAAAAGTTTGAAGACATTATTTCATTGTTGTTTACTAGTAAGAGAAGTTTAATCATTATGTGTACCTTAAAACTTTGTATATTTTGCATGTTATCTATAATCTTTGTTTTGGTAGATTTTGAATTTTTTGTCTGACAGTAAAATTCAAAAAATATATTAAGAAGTGACTTGGCATGGGATTTACCCACCTCAAATTTTGTGCAGAAGTTTGATCCAGCATGGGGCTGGATCTCACAACCCTGAGGTCATAACCTGAGCCGAAACTAAGAGTTGGTTGCTAAACCGACTCCACTACCCAGGTGCGTCCTGGGTTGTATGGTATTTCCATTTTTCAATTTCTTGAGAAACCTCCATACTGTTTTCCATAGTGGCTGCACCAATATACACTTTCACTAACAGTGTATTGGGGTTCCCTTTTCTCCAAATCCTCCCTGACACTTGCTATTTTTTGTCTTTTTGATACTAGCCATTCCAACTGGTGTGACGTGATAATCTCAGTTTTGATTTGTATTTCCCAGATGATGAGTGATGTTGAGCATCTTTTCATGTGTCTCTTGGCCATCTGTATGTCTTCTTTGGAAAGATGTCTACAGGTCCTCTGTGTACGTTTTAATTGTATTGTTTAAATATATTGTTAAGATATAATTAACGTTTTAGAATACAAGCATTATGGAGGATAAAAAGAAAATCAGATAATCCAAAATTACTTTTCATTGCAACATAAAAGACACTACACTGGTATGAAAGGTTAGGCACATGTGAACATACAAATAATTTCAAAATCAGTCCTTTCGGGGACCTATAGAACTGTAGGACTCTAAGTGAGATCTCCTCAAATAGCACACTATGATACCACAAAGTATTTTCTTTATTCACTGAGTCGTACCACAACCAAAGTGATATTAAGAATGATCTAATAGTGATGAATTAAACCTTAAGTATTCATATTCATTTCTAATTTAAAAATTATATACAGAGGCAAATAGGAAAATATTTAAGAGCTATCAATTGCACTTATTAATGAAATATATTTCTCTTGTTAGATGAACTATAACCAAAATTATGTTATTATTTAAATTCTATAAAGTTATAGAGTTTTCTGTTTTTGTTTTTGTTTTCTTCAATGCCTAAGACATGGCCTGGCATGTAATGAACAATACATTTTGAGGGAAAAAAATAATCAATCTTTTCTGTATGCACTTTATCATTTTGCAAATCTATCCTACATGTAAAAGCTTATTCAAAACTTTCTTTAGATGGATCAGATTCGTATTATTGATCCATTAATTATTAGTTTTTGGTTCAACTTCAAGTTTTACATTGCTTTTTTTTAGCTGTATTTATCAGAGTTTGCACTCTTCTGTATCTACATACTGTCCTGAATTGTAGTACCATTGATTCTTTAGTAGGCATCTGAAATGAAACTGGCCTTATCTGCACAGTGATTGGTAATTCTTCAACTTCAGTATTAAAAAATCATTTATCTTTGACATTCTTGTTATCACTTGATTTATGGTTACTGAGGAAAAGAAAAAAAGGTCTTTAGGTAGAAAAGAACTTTTAAGTTTGTAAATTTTTATTTTATTTTTTTGTTTTTAAACATCAGTAATGGGTAAATTGTGAAAAATAAACTGCACATATTGAATAGTAATATGCAATATAGATGTAAGTAGGATATATCTCTGAAATCATCAATACAATCAAAACAAGATATCTATCATCTCTCCAAAAGTTCCTCCTGCCTCTAATTTTTCCCTGCTCCCTTCTTCATTTCCAAGATTAATCTGCTTTCTGTTGCTATATATTAGTTTGCATTTTCTAGAATTTTATATAATTTGAAGCATGCAGCATGTGCTCTCTATTTGTTTATTTAATATTTGATGTCTTCCCCTACTGTCTTGTTAGTGTTGTAATTTCCTTCTTCTAGTAGTACTAGTAGTACTAGTCTAAACTTTACTATTTGTCATCTATACTTAAAATTGGGATAGAAAATTACTTAGGGAAAGTACAAATTTGAAGTAAAGATAGATACATGATTATGAAAAAAGAAAAGGAAATATAACTTTCAGAAATCAACACTGTAGATATAGTTGGCAAACTTCATTATGTTGATGAAATGACAGAGTTTGTGTTGAAGGAAATTTTTATTTATTATAACATGAATTCAGAAAGGTTTCTACTTTTCAAATGTTTGAAGTAAAATATAGATATTAATCAGAGAACCCCTGGAGAGTATCTATTGACATTTCTGCTTTTAAGATTCATTGATTCCACAACTTACTAGTTTGTATATATCCTAATGAATCAGGGTAGCCTTGGGAGATTTTTGGAATGCTGAACATCACAACACTTAAGACTTTGTACTTTCAAATTCTTCAATGTGTGCCTTGCATAAACATTTTTTTTTTCTAAATGAAGATTCAGCCGTGCATTTGTGCAGACACATACCCACACCCAACACCCCCCCCAACACACACACACCATATACCCATTACACCATCATTACTCATTTAGGTTTGGGACAAGCCTAAATTATTTATGCCAAAGATACAAATACTATTTGATTATCACAACTTGGTATGCAACTGCCTCCAGATCAAGACAGAGCACCTAACTATGGGAAATGAAGTGACCATGTAGACAGAATGCCTATTGAAAGAGTTGTGATGTAGACCAAAAATGGCATGCTTAGTTGGGCCCACCAACAATCAAACATGTGATAAAAGTAGTACATTCAGGATTTATCATAAGCAAAGAAAGAGGGCAAATGTGAGCTGCATGAGCAAATGACAGGGGCTAGGATTTTCACTACCTGCAATCTAATAAGTTAACCTGTTACTGTTTTATTGATATAGACAGATGACATGAAACTCCTGACACACAGACAAAGGGGTTTTTCATTCATGGCACAGCAAATATGAGATTCTTGTTAGCATTGATTCCTCTTATCCCTCAAGTCCAGGAGGAATGATACAGAAAGGAGAAGATGATTATTGCACATATTGTGTACCATCACAGCTAAGAAACACTAATGTTGTTAACACTCTTTTAAAAACACTCTTTTTAAACAGTTTTTTAAAAGCAAGGTTGGTCTTTGTTCTAGGAGAAACATTACTTCCTTGAGAAGTAAACACAACCTTGAGAAATGGCCTAAGTAAAGAGTGGTCACGCTTGCATTCTTGTGATACTCAGGAAAACATGTGGAAGCATTAGAAATCCATGGAATATTATATCTTCAGTTAGCAAGTGATCCAGTACACCATGTCTTCCACCGTAGTTTTGCCAGTGGTCCTCTCTCAGCTCACACTTAAACCACATGAGGCAGTTCTTTATGACCAGTTGACAGAGGAAGAAAAATAATAGTTTTGATTCATACATCAGTAGGTTTATTATATCGATACAGATATTTTTAAATGGGCTGCTATTATAAAATAGCATAATTCATTTGTGTGTCTGAAAGACCAGTGAGGGGAAAAAAAAAATCTTCCAGGTGGGCATGGTTCCAAGCAGTGAATATGGTATAGAAAGAGAAATGACCTAAAGTAAGACTAACCTGATTCAGGGCCATTGATAAATAGCTTAGCAAGTTAATCAATTGGCTTAAAGGATCATATTGAAAGTTTGGTGACTTGAAGGTCCACAGAGGACACATAGAGGTGGACAAATGAAAAAGTACAAAAAGCATGATTTTTGTACCACACATTCATTATAGAACATCCAACATAGAAGAGATCCAAGTAGACACAATGTCTTGACAAGTTGATACCAGGTAGTCTCTGTCATCAACCCCCTATACAAATGGCAGTGTGCTCATAAACAGAGTAGCCATGGTGACAAGGATGGAGAATATTTATGAGCCCAAGAACGTGGACTTGTGCTCAAGCGTAATCTAGTTACTGAGACTCTATAGTGTTCTACTTTCCATCAACAGGGACAAATACAAATGCTGAAACTTCAATATGACACCATCTCTCAAAAAATTCTAGGAGCCACTTTGTGATAAGTGGCTTATATTGATTCTTTCCACATGGAATGGGTAATGATTTATCTTGACTGTGAATAAGACATATTTGGCATATGGATTTATTTTTCTGCCTACAGGGTCTCAGCTAGCACCACTTTCTGAGAACTTGCTTAGGGTTTACTCCAGAATGCCAGGAGTCACCAGAATCTGGAAGAAGCAAGGGAGGATTTTTGCCTGGAACTTTTGGAAGCAGACTGGCCCTGCCCACACCTTCATTTCAGACTTGCAGCCTCTACAACAATGAGATAATAAATTTCTGTTGTTTTAATTCACCAGTTTACAGCAATTTGTTACCATGGCTCTGGATAACTAATACCCATAGAGGTGCTACCCCAGTTTAGAGGAATCGCCAAAGAGTGAAGATGAAAGGTGATGGGTATTAATTACCACTTTGAGATCAGCTGTGATAGTTTCTCCTATGTATCTTACTTTTTGCAGTTTTCCCAGAAAGAGTCCAACCAGTATCATGGGGAAAGTTTCCACAACTCAATAAAATGGGCTTGAGTACTCCAAGGGAGGATCATAGTGGATACTGTAATGCCCAAACCAGATCCTTTTTTATACTGAAATGCTCATTCCCCCATCTGCAGGGAGTGTTGTTGGTTTTGTGTTATAAACTGAGAGCTTCCGTAAGAATTGTTTTTGGTTGAAAAGGTCTGCCTAGCCAAGGTCATTTCTCTCTTTCCATGATGCTGCTTATATATAATGATAGGTACATATGTGGTACAAAGGCCCAGACCCCTTGCCTTAAGGTGAGACAACTCTGAAAAGTTATTTCAGGTCCAGAATGGTCCATGAAACAATATTTGCATCACAGTTCAACCTTTCATTATGCTCAGTTCAACTTCTTTTACACTCTCAAAGATGTTGACCCTGATAGTATTTGCCAGTAACTTACACATGTTCATCTCCTTGCTTCCCAGGAAATCCAACCTGACAAGTTAAATTTCACATTTTTCTTAGTGATTTTTGATAGATCAGCATTATTATTTATTTAAGCTAACCCATGTAGAAACCGAACCATCAGGTAATCCACAATTTTAACATAATTTTAATAAAGTTAAAGTTTTTTTAATAGAAAACAAACAATTTGTAGCTGTTATTCATACTACAATATATATTTTTCCATACTGCCATATTGTCAGCATTTTAAATATTTTTACTTCACTTACTGGTGGGTGAGTATGTAGGAAATATTCTGATTTGGGACCATACCCTCTGTAGTCCTATTTCTAAACATCCATCTATTGTCCAACATCCAGCCTTTGGAACCTATGCAGAACTCTGAAGATGATGATTTATTTTCAGCTGTATTATTAAGAATTTAAAATATTCAAAGAGATAGATTCTGGGGGCGTCTTGGTGGCTCAGTTGGTTAAGCATCTGCCTTCAGCTCAGGTCATGATCCCGGCATCCTGGGATCGAGCCCCTCATCGGGCTCCCTGCTCTGCGGGAAGCCTGCTTCTCCCTCTCCCTCTCCCCCGCTTGAGTTTCCTCTCTCGCTGTCTCCCTCTCTGTCAAATAAATAAATAAAATCTTAAAAAAAAAAAAAGACAGATTTTCTAGCCTTGTGTCGGAGAAGGAAGAAAAATAAACTCAGATGTTCTCTTTTGGCATACCATTATGTATGCCACCTCTCTGTGGCTTATTTTCTAGGAAAAAAAAATCACTGTCAGTCTGGAGCTTTTCATTTTCATGAATTCATTGGACAGTGTCTTGTGAGGATTTTATAGTGAGTAGTATCCAATGACCTCCAGCACTGTCATATTTGCATTTAAGTGGTGAATACATTGGTTTATGTATTTAAACATACAAATCAAAATAGTAAATGTATTTGCAACAAAGTCAGTTTATTTCTGAAATTACTAAAGTACCACCTTAAAATATAATATGTTTATAAATGGATATGATGTTTCTCTATTTCTTAAAATGTTTTATAATAATGTTACTCTTTAAGGGAAATGCTATGTTGTCTTTGGAGCACTAAACAGTGGAATGAATTCTCCAAAGAGATTATCTGGATCACTGGAGCTTTAAAATGTAGGCTAATCCCCTGCAAGGATTATTTGGTTTTTGGAGTTTTTGAAATGATTTGGAATAAAGGATTTAGTATAAATATTCTCTGAATTTGTGCTGATTCACAGTAATAATAATAGTACTTTAATTTTTTTTTAAAGATTTTATTTATTTATTTGCGACAGAGAGAATGAGAGACAGAGAGCAAGAGAGGGAGGAGGGTCAGAGGGAGAAGCAGACTCCCTGCCGAGCAGGGAGCCTGACGCGGGACTCGATCCTGGGACTCCAGGATCATGACCTGAGCCGAAGGCAGTCGCCCAACCAACTGAGCCACCCAGGCGCCCCTTTAATTTTTATATAAAATTAACTTCGGGTAAAACTTTCATATTATAGCCTTCAAATAAACAATTAGAGATAATTATACATGTGATTTTAGATATGTCTGAAGTTCATATGTCAGTTAAATGATTCATTGGTATATAACAAAAGGATGAATAGTTGTCTCCATTTGGAACAAAGAGCAGCTCATGTTGTTCTGGATATTAGAAGGTCATTGCATATATCCCTCACTCTGGTCACAAGTAGAAAGGGTGAGGTGATTCCTATTCGTTCAATTTCCTCACAGAGATGAAGAGCACAAGTTATTGAATAAATGGTATTGCCCTGAGTCCCAACTACTGCTCGCTGAATATGTAACTGGATCATTTAATATCCTATGATCTATATTTTTGATGTGCATATTAGGGATTAAAGAGTCTATTATGAATATTAAAGGTGATAATCTATGTAAAAGGACTAGTACGACGGCCGGCACACATGTAGATGCTGAAGCAAGTTTATGTTTGGTTTCTCGGGCTGTTACACATTATCTCATAGGCCAGAGAGCTAAGTTATTGAAAGCCTTGAAGAACGTTATGCTTACAAAATTATGCAAATGTTTAAGTAAGAAAGGAAAAACACTTAAGTCCATATCTATATTTTACCAAGACATAAATTAAACTTATTATTCAAAAATATACTTTTGGTCAAAATGTATTAAAATATGTTTGCCATAAGAAATAAATTTATAACAGAAAAGGGCACAAACACACAGCTATGGAGAGAAAGTATAAAATTATGATAAATTTGGGTTACATTTTTGTTCAACAGGGAATCAGAAATAAGATACTTAAAATGCCTCTTGACTGTGGAGTATGACAATCTGTTTCCTGCACCTCCCTCCCTGGAATCAATGTTAATAAATGCAGTTTAGAATATTATGGAAGACAAAGCACAATGTTGATATCCATATTCACTGTGAGCTTTAAAAATCTTATAAAGTTATATTTCATTCAGAATAATTCATGACACTTATAGATATTACACCTTATGTTAACATAAACTTTAGATGTATGCAGTTTTAATTTATATTTATTTTTTAATTATTGGTGAACAAAGCTACTATAGTAAGTGTTTTCAACTGACGATACATAAAACAACATAATATCCTTTTCCTTTATCACCTCTAACTGAATTGGGCAAAGGAAACAAAAGCATACTCAGACAGTGAATGCATCATCTCAGGAATTTCTCTGAAGTCCGGTAGAATGAATCTGCCAAATGAACAAACGTGAGCCACAGCTGCTGCCCCCAAATTGATCTGTTTAGTAGGATATATCTGTTTAATCTCTCATGATGGATCATGACACAAAAAGCATCTTGACATGAACTGAACTTGACATTTGCCAAATTATTTTCTCATTTTCTCTCCAGAAACAAGAAATGTTGTTAATTTGCAGCATATTCACAGCATATACCAACATTTATGTAATTACATAACATATGGCAAATGATAAAATGGTCTATGGGATATTGTATTCAAAATCAACATTCATTCAAATAGAACTTAACTATTCAATTTTAGCTAAGTGCCTATATGTGATTCCAGCAAAATACTTGGTTTTGAACATATTTGTTGTTGTTCTTTTTCTTTATTTTTCTAACTCCTTGTCAGTGAGGAGTTGTTCAATTTTTATCAATGTTCAGTTTCTTCAATTTTTATCAATATTCACTTAAAATTCACATATTTCCATATTAAAGTATAAGGGTAAACAATAAGAAATTATAGTAATAATTGAAAATACTATAGAGAAACCTTTTTTTTTTTTGTCTTTTTACAAAATAAAGCATATCTCTGCCTGGTGGCTTTCTTGTTTTGTTTTGTTTTAAGTAAGATAATATATTAAACTTATGATTTAAAAATAAGTTCTGAGCATTATGCAGATAAAAGTTTAGAAAGAATCAAATCCGGAAGAAGAGGAACCAAGAAGAAAGCTATTTAAAGAAACTATGTAAAAGATAAAAGATGATAGTGTATTATATGAGTGTGTTGCAGTAGATATAAAAATATATATATAAATATAAGAGTAGGAAAATTTTGGGAAAAGATGGTGAATTAAGTTTTAGATATGATGGATTTCAAATGCCTAGATTTGTATTTACTAAGCTCAAAAAAATAAAAGCAACAACATTGTGCTACGTTGGGATAAATTGCAAAGAAAAAAAATGCGAGTGTGACTCTAAGTCTCTAGTGCATGGATTTAGTCACTGGGCATGGGTGAGGTCATTCAGGCAAAAAGAGTGTTACTCCTTTATACTGGGTGATTCTTTCCCCAGATTTTTCATTAGTAGGTAAGCTGCTGTTCATAGCTTACAGTTCAATTTGCATAGATTAATAAGCATTCTGCAACACTATAATATTGGGTATTTCTTATGCTGATCTAATTAAACAAAAAATAAAACAAAGAGCTGCCATTCCAAAATTAATTGCTCCTAAGTGACTGACATACTTGAGGGTACCCTGTTTTGTGGAAGAAAAATTCATGAAGTCCATGTACTTTATCTTGTGAAATTGCTTCTTAATAATTTACAATTTAGTTTGATTTTATTTTTTATTTTTTACTTTTTTTAAAGATTTTATTTATTTATTTGAGAGAGAGAGAATGAGAGAGGGAGCACATGAGAGGGGGGAGGGTCAGAGGGAGAAGCAGACTCCCTGCCGAGCAGGGAGCCCAATGCGGGACTCAATCCAGGGACTCCAGGATCATGACCTGAGCTGAAGGCAGTCGCTTAACCAACTGAGCCACCCAGGCGCCCAATTTAGTTTGATTTTAAAAAAATGTAAGGGGAAAGAATATTATCTGGCCATTTCAAAATAACTCATCATCTCTGTTTCTGATAATACATAGGTAGATTGTATCAGACCAAGCTCTATAAAACACTTGTAAACAATAGGAGACATTTTAGAAAGCAACTATTTGTAGGTATTTGCAAGAAAAGAAAAAACAAAAACAAACAAAAACAACAACAACCCCCCCCCATAAACTAGAGGAGAAGTGTACCAGGAAAGAAGAGAAATGAGATCGAATATTTAATAATTCTTACTTGAGAGCACTCTCTATACCACAGATGTCAGAGAAGGAAGCTGGGAACTCAAACAAAACACCCTGGTTTTCTTGCAATGGTAACAAGATTTTGAAATTTGGGGTTGCCAGAGCAGCTGAAAGGTAAAGATGAAAACTATGTAAAGAAAGGAACTGCAGATAGAGAAACTTAAATATTTATATAAACTCCACTCACATCCTTGGCTGATATTATAAACTGCATTTATAAGGGGGAATCCAAGGAGCTAGTAAACTGAATGAAGATTCCAGCTGCTATCTATTGCTGGGGAACCAAGTTTACAATTTTAGTCCTGCCAAGCTGCCTTCCTAGGACAAAATCCATGCACTTCAGGGAAAGATAACCAAATATATTACTACTCACAATGTTGTGGCTAAGATTAAAAAAAAAGATACTAAGATTTTTTAAAAAACAGGAAAGGGCAGGATGACAAAACAAAACAATCTAGAGATGACTGAAATGTTGGAATTACAAGACAAGGATGTTAGAATAATTATCAAATGAGTTTTGTGCTACTTAGAGGTAAATATAATTTTAAATGAGCAGGTATCTTGAGAGGAACAGATATGAGAAGAAAAACTAAAATGATAGATAGATAGTTGGATAGTTGGATAGATAGAATTATAAAACTAAAGCATAAAATAACTAAAGGGATAAATGTATTGGATGGGTTTACCACCAGATTAGAGGTGGCAGATAACAGGGTTGGTGAATTTGAATATAAAGACTTTCTTCACTGGGGTGCCTGGGTGGCTCAGTCAGTTGGGTGTCCAATTCTTGGTTTTATCTCAGGTCATCACCTCAGGGTTGTGAGATCGAACCCCTTGTCGGGCTCTATGCTCAGCACAGAGTCTCATTGCAATTCTCTCTCTCCCACTGCCCATCACCCTGCTGTCTCTCTCTTTCTCTCTCTCTCTCTCAAAAAAAAAAAAAAAATATATATATATATATATATGTATGTATATAAAGACTTTCTTCAGAAAAAAAAATTGAAAAACGTGAAGATAATTACAGTGACATATGAGACAATATCAAGCTATCTAACATATATATAATAATTAGAGTCCCAGAAAGATAAAAGCAAGAGAATAGGACAAAAGAATATCATAAAAAAATTGGATAAGTATTTCCAAAGGTCTATTAAAACATGTTAGTTTACAGGTCAAAGAGATTCAACCCATTTCAAGTTGGAGTTAAACATACAAAAAGCATCCCTAAGCTTATCATAGCCAAACTGTTGAAAACGAAACAAAACAAAATGAATGAACAAAATAAGAATTAGAATCTTGCATACTTCCAGAAAGCAGAGAATGAAAAAAAAAAAAAGTCACTTACCTACAGGGAAATAACTGTATTAATGGTACTGACTTTTAATCAGAATAATGGGAACTAGAAGTCAAAAAAATGAAATATTCAGAGCTAAATTGAAAGAATGACAAATAAACCCTGTGTTCTATATCCAGACAAATCATGTTTCAAAAATAAGGACAAAATAAAAATTTTCATATAACTCTTAACTGTAAGAATTCATGTGTACATTGTAATATAAGCCAAAGGGAGATTTTCATGCTGAAGGAAAATAATACCATGGGAAACTCAGCTTTTCTGGAAGAAATGAAGAGCAATAATGGACGTGGGAAATGTAAAATATCATTACTGTATTGTATTTAATATGTATATATATATGTGAATATAATATATGTGACAACTACACAAAGGACAGGGCAGTAAATTGAATCATACTATTAACTGGTTCTTACATTTTATGCGAGGTAGTAAAATATTAACTCTAAGCAAACTTGATAGGTTAATGATGCATATTATAATACTTAGATCAAGCACTGAAAATAAGCAAATAGGTATAGCTTAAAATTCAATAGAATAATTAAAATGCAATACTATTTAAAAAAAATAACCTAGAAGAAAAAAGGAAAGAAAAACTTAGGAACAAAATAACAGGAAAAATGGAAAACAAAATGGTAAACCTAAAGCCAACTATAACAATAATTATATTAACTTGAAAAGAACTACACTTTTTATTTTTTTTATTTTTTTTTATTTTTTAAAGATTTTATTTATTTGACAGAGAGAGACACAGCGAGAGAGGGAACACAAGCAGGGGGAGTGGGAGAGGGAGAAGCAGGCTCCCAGCAGAGCAGGGAGCCCGATGCGGGACTCGATCCCAGGACTCTGGGATCATGACCTGAGCTGAAGGCAGTCGCTTAACCAACTGAGCCACCCAGGCGCCCAGAACTACACTTTTTAAATAAAAATATAGAACCCATATTGGAGAAAGATGACTTCTTTATTCTCTTTGGTGTACACTTTTGTGTCAGTCATATGATTGACCAAATATATTTTATTCTATTACTGTGCCATACCATGCCATGCCTGAACAATGAACATTAACATTGGTAGCCAGAGTCTGCTTTAGTCCTGATCTTTGAATTTTATAGCTTTTGAAAATTATTCACAGATTCATGGTCTTTATCAGTCTTAGACTGTCAGTTGTTTTAGGAGTTTTTCATTTTTTGTGTTATATTTGTACAAAGATTTTAGTAAGAATTTAGAATTGATTGCAATAGAGCCAGTTCTACATATACCATTTGATACAAATATTTCAGCCTATTGGGGAGCCTGGGTGGCTCAGTCAGTTAAGTGTCTGCCTTCCCCTTAGATCACAATCTCAGGGCCCTGGGAAGGAATCCTTCATAGGGCTGCCTGCTCAGCAGGGAGTCTTCTCCCTTTCCGTCTGCCCCTCCCCTGCTCATACTCTCTCTCTCTCTCTCTCCCTCCCAAATAAATAAAGTCTTTAAATATTTCAGCCTATTGTGATTTTGTTTATGACATATAATTAGAACATTTTTATTTTATTAAGGATAAATGATGATTTACCAAATACTTTCCTGTATTTTCTGGAAATGATTTTAAGGTATATTTTCTTTAAATTTAGATTGCAAAATTCTGAATTTTGTATTAGTAAATGTAAATTATGTAGCACAGAGATAGGTACTGTTAATATTACTATTACTTTCCATTTATGTTTTATAATTTTAATTCACAATTGTATGAGGAGGGGATAACAGGGTAATTGAGAATGGTCAGAAGAAAGGCAGGCAGGGGCAAGGGCCCCCATTCTAAGAGGAAGCTACCCTTAAAAGGAAAAAGATTCTATACCACCCTGGAAGGAGACTTCTACCCTTTCCCATGTGAACAACTACCTGATAGGTAGATGAGCACGTCAACAAAAACCTCATTGGATGACAGAGGCATGGAGGGTTAATCAGATACAAACAGCCCGCCTACAAGCCCATAAAACCCCCTATACTTAGAAATGCCAGTGGCAGCTCTTTAATAAACTTTGCTTTGCTGTCCACCAGGCTTCATCTGGCCTACCTGTTCATTCTTCCAAGCGGCATGACCAAGAACCGTGGGCACAGAAGGAAAAGATATCCTGCAACAGAAGCACAAGTAAAGAATGATATATTTTCTAACAATACTATAGATTAAAATTTTTAATGTGTATAAAAAGCATACATCTTTAATAAGGATAAGTTACGGGCACCTGGGTGGCTCAGTTGGTTAAGCGACTGCCTTCGGCTCAGGTCATGATCCTGGAGTCGATCCAGGATCGAGTCCTGCATCGGGCTCCCTGCTCGGCAGGGAGTCTGCTTCTCCCTCTGCCTCCTCCCTATCATGCTCTCTGTCTCTCATTCTCTCTCTCTCAAATAAATAAATAAAATCTTAAAAAAAAAATAAGGATAAGTTACTCTATGAAATAACTTAAAATGATTTTAGTTTCCTAAAAAAATTTAATGGGATTAATCTGCTCCTCCACTAAGGAATTCCCTACATAAGGCCATCAAGGTGTAGAACTGGGGCCTTTGTTGAATAAAGCTTATATCACAGCCCCTTATCAAAAATGAGCTTTTGTGAGTATGTATTTTACTTCAACAAATACACCTCCAATTCCTATCAAAATAATTGTTGCTAGCCAGACTATCATTTTTCATTGAACAAAAGGCTGAAATAACATAACCTAGATGTTACCAAAGTTGATTATGAATTGAAAAATTAACTAAATAACCATTCAACCTAGAGATTTTTTTTTAGTAAAATTGATATTCTGGAGATAATGTTTGTAATATATTTGGTATATTTGGAGGACAATAAGAAATAAGTTAGGAGGAGGAAAGTAAGCAGCATTTTGAATGCATTTCATTCACATAAAAATTTCTAAAAGGGGTCATTTCATTTTTCTATTATTTTAATATTTTCTAAAGCACAGCAGTTTTGAAGATTTAAATTATCTGAGAAATATCTAGTATTCATTCAATTGTATTGTGTTAATTCTTTTAAAAATTTAGTTTTCGGTTTTCTCTTTTAAAGCAGATAGATATTAAATACCAAGTTGATTAAGGAGAATCTAGATAGCATCACAGATAGCTCTAGGTATATTAGCAATCTTTTTTTTTTTTTTTTTTAAGATGCCTGGAAGAGCCCAGAGATAGAGTCTCTTGAATACTTAAATCTTGATAAACAATCAAATCATTAATTAGTTCAGCAACCAAGTTGTGCTTATCTACCCTAAACACTACATGTACAACACTCCCTTTTATCTCTTCACTCTGGAATGTGTTGTTGATATGCCTTGATATATTTGTTTCATTTCAACTTCAGTTCCAAATTTGTAAACCAGATTTTGTTTCTATCCCAGTGTAATAATTTTTTTTAGATTTTTTAAAGATTTTATTTATTTATTTGCCAGAGAGAGAGAGCACAAGCAGGGGGAGCGGCAGGCAGAGGGAGAAGCAGGCTCCCCGCTGAGCAAGGAGCCTGATGCAGGACTTGATCCTAGGACCCTAGGATCATGACCTGAGTCGAAAGCAGACGCTTAACCAACTGAGCCACCCAGGTGTCCCCCCAGTGTACTCATTTGAGAAATATTGTTGAAACACAATTTTTTTAATTGTATGCTTTCTACATATGTGAATTTAATGAAAATAATAAAACACTTATTTTTGGAAGGCGTTGAAATTATGAAAACAAGTCAGAACAATAATCTATTATATTATGTGCTTCCAATTCTTAAAAGCCTTTAACTGATGTCATTCTTAGTATATCAGTATTTTAGATAATTTTTACAAAGTAATTTTTAATCACAACATAATATCCTTGTGTTACCTCTCCTCCTGTTCTTTTTTTTTATTTTATTTATTTTATTTTTATTTTATTTATTTATTTTTTTAAAGATTTTATTTATTTATTTGACAGAGACACAGCGAGAGAGGGAACACCAGCAGGGGGAGGGGGAGAAGGAGAAGCAGGCTCCCTGCAGAGCAGGGAGCCCGATGTGGGACTTGATCCCAGGACCCTGGGATCATGACCTGAGCCAAAGGCAGTCGCTTAACTGACTGAGCCACTCAGGCGCCCCACCTCTCCTCCTGTTCTTAAAAATAATTGGCACATATTTTGTTAGAAAGAACCTCAAAAAAATTTGTATTCCGATTTTAACTTGTATGAGATTGATCTCCATGGAGTTTTGTTTCCAGAATCTTTTCTGTTTTGCTCAGAATTTTACTATGGATACTCCTTCTCTAAATTCAATTATAGGAAAAGAATATAAAATAAATTGATGATTTGTATATATGTGACATGCTTATGCATATTTCAGATTAAGTTCCCAGTGAAGGAAGCATAAATGCAAAAACAGTATTTTTTTTCATTAGATATTCAGTTCTCAGAAACTGTGTAAATTGGATTGCAAAACTGACTATTGAAAAAAAATGAATATTGATATGGAAAAAATGTTTGACTCCTTCCTCACACCATATACAAAAATCAACTCAGAAAAATCTAAATGTAGAAGCTAAAGGCATAAAACTCTTTGAAGAAAACATAGTTATAAATCTTCCTAAACTTGAACGAGGCAATGGTTTCTTGGATATGACAGCAAAAGCAGCAACAACAAAAGAAAAAAAAAAGATAAACTAGTCTTCATCAAAATTAAATATGAATCAAATGACACTATTTTAATCAATTAGATCTGCTAAAACAAATTTCCATAGACTGGGTGTTTTAAACAACAAACATTATTTTTCATAGTTCTGAAGGCTGGAAGTCTGAGATTAGGGTGCCAGCATGGTTGAATTCTTGGTGAATGCTGGCTTCCTAGTTTATAGAGGAACTTCTTGTTACTTACGTGGTAGAAAGAGAATGAGACATTTCTTTGAACTTTTCTTACAAAGGCATTGATCTTACTCATGAAGGTTCTACTCTAATGACCTCCCAAAGGCCCCACCTCCAAACACCATCATATTGGGATTGTATTCAACATACGAATTTTAGGAGAACACAAATATTCAGTTCATAACAGACTTTATCAATAAAATGAAGATACAACCACAATATGAGAAAAATATATTTGCAAAATTTATATATGACACCATCAGAATATATTCAAAGTATATAAAGAAGTCTTGCAACTAAACAATGTAAATGTATGATTCAATTAAAATAATGAAAAATAATTTGAAAATTGTTTTAAAAAGAGATGTACAAGTGGTCAATAAGCAGAAGAAAAAATGTTCAACATCATGACTCATTAAAAAATGCAAATCAAAGCCACAACGATATAACACTTTACAAGTTAGATATCATCATAAAGTGGACAATAACAAGTGTTCACTAGGATGTAGAGAATTTTGAACCCTCATACATTACTGGTAGAAAAGTAAAATGGTATAGCTGCTTTGGAAAATACTTTGGCAGCTCCTCAAAAAGTTAAACATACTGTTACCTTATAACCATCAATTTTTTTTCTAGGAATGTACCCAAGAAAATTGAAAATATATGTATAAAAAAAAAAACTTATGCATGGATGTCCAGAGTGGCATTATTAATGATGACTAAAAGTAGATATAATTCAAATATCTATTAACAAATGCATAGGTCGACAGTGGTATATCCATTCAATAGAATATTATTAATCAATGAAAAGGGATAACATACCAATATATGCTATAATATATATAAACTTTGAAAACCGTATGCTAAGTGAAAGAAACCAGACACAAAAGGACACATAAGATTTTATTTGTATGAAATATACAGAATAGATAGATTTTTAGAAAGTACAGAGTGGTAGCCAGGAACTGAGAGAAAGGGAAATAGAGAATGTCTGCTAATGGGTGTGGGATTTCTTTTGGAAGTGGTGAAAATGTTCTAAAATTAGACAGTGATATGATGATTGCACAGCTTTGTGAGTACACTAAAAAAATACTGAATTGTACATGCAGAAAAAGCTAATTTTATGGCATGTACATTCTATTTCAATAAGATAAGAGGAAAAATTGTTTACCCTATATTTTAATTTGTGATTCAAATAGTCTAATCTCTTATAAAATATAAAAATAAATTCAGTTAAGTAATAATTAAATGGAAGATTTTTATAAATGGCTATTTTAAAAATTAGTAGTATAAAGCAGGACATCATGTATTAATTAAGTGCCTCCTGCCACTTAGCAAACAAACCCCAATACTGATCAATGTCCTCTGTCTCACTCAGGGTCACAGTAACAGGGGTACTTCACTCCAGGGTCCAGCCAGGTGTGGGAAACAGGCTCCAAGCCAAAGTCTGTGCAGGACAGCAATGCCAAAAGCCAGCCTGGAAAGTAACTGTGCATGTATATGCTGCAAATCTCTAGCCTTTCAGGGAACTGAAAGCTGGGGCAGAACCCCAGGGCCCCAAACTAACTTCTGCCAAAGTCTAAGGCTGCAGCAACCAGAAGGTACGGTTCCATTGTCTCAGGGCAGCTGTTCCTCCAGGCAGCTCTGAGGTATCTAAAATTCATCTCAGAGCCTATCCCTGCCTGTTCCTTGAGATTTTTTCCTGAAGAAGCCACAGGGCATAATTTCATTCTCTCTCTGTCTCTCTATCTCCCTTTCTCTATCTATCTCTGTCTGTATCTCTCTTTTTTTTTTTTTTAATTTGAACACAACTGTGGCAAGGTAAACTCCATTTGTCCCTTTTGAACCAACATGCTCTTGGGATCCCCCTTGCTGCCCCTCCTCCTGCCTTGTAGGACCCTCCTGCGCTGACACCTCTGCCCAGGCCCAGATGTACCAGGGCCAAGGGCCAAGAAAGGGTTAATGACTGGCAGTACTGAGTAGGGAAGGAGAGAAGTGAAAATCCAAGAGTGAGTTCAGCTACAAGGAAGGGCCATTTTTTAAAAAATAGATTTATTTAGAGAGGGATAAATACAAAAGAGATCTAACACAGAGCTTTGACTACCCGCAGAGGGCATTTTGGTTTGGGACAGTGACATACATTTTTATAATTACTGTAGGGTATACAAAGCTCTTTCACTTTCACTTCATTGAATAACTCCTTGGGTTTGTGGTTATTGCATTCATTTTGCAGACGAGGGAACAGACAAGAAGGGGTAAATTGAATTGTCTGTAAGTTACAGAACTCCATACTGAAGATGGAAAGCTCAGTGTGCATAATTTTTTTATTATATATATATATATATATATATATATATATATATATGAGTTTACCAGGATATCGATAAAACTATTTCAACTAAATTTCCTTTTTTTTAAAGATTTTATTTATTTGTTTGACACATAGAGATAGTGAGAGAGAGAGAGCACAAGCTGGGGGAGCAGCAGGCAAAGGGAGAAGCAAATTCCCCACTGAGCAGGGAGCCGACGCGGAGCTTGATCCCACAACTCTGGGATCATGACCTGAGCCAAAGGCAGACGCTTAACTGACTGAGCCACCCAGGCGCCCCTCAACTAAATTTCCTTAATCTCTGTACAGTAATTCTGTAGAGAAAGCAGCAATAGTTATGGTTCCAACTCTGAAAGCCAATAGAAGTAGAATTTCTGGTTCCTTCTTTTCACCTTGGGACGAAACTGATTCCATTTGGCCAGCACTATTGTTGGTGTCATGAGTCATATCATTGATGAAGAGAGGTCCGACTAACACAGGATGTCTATTCAAATACAATCCATTTCTCATTTGGGTTCTTGTTTTTCAATAAGTATATTCATAATTTAGAATTGGAAATTAAATTTCAGAGAATAGTTTCTATATCTGCTGATATATTAAAAAGTTGAATTAATAACTTATACTTCAAACTTAACACTATGGTCTGGCAATTGTATTCATTAAAAATAAGGTTTTGATTTTGAATAGGTGATTTTAGTAAATGTCACTTAGTATTCATAAATCTATTTGATATTAACAATGTGTGATAAATGTTTAAGATTAATGCTTACCTTAATTCTACAATGAATATATTATTTCATATTATTAAAGTGATTAAATCAAATTTTGTAATATTCCTTTTTATTAATGTAAATTTTAATGATAATGGAAAGTTTTATAAAAACAATTATTAACTTTCGGATTAATATGCAAAAACCTTTTTAGTGAGATATTCCCAAGAAAAAATTAAAGGTATGTGATTTTTTTCTATATGACAATGAGCTAAGAGGTAATGTAACACCTGTAACGGTTAAGAAGTTTGAGAACAGATAGGAGAGAGTAATATATTTACTCTAAATCATAAAATATTACCTATGACATTATCTGGTAAAATATTAAATCTTAAATCTGTCTTCCGAGTTCCTTTGGAAAAGTTAATGATTCTTCTAGATAAACACACAAGCATACACAAAAATATTCACAAATCTTGACAAGGAAATACTTATAAACCATGAAAATAAAAACATATGAAGATATAAAATTGTTTATCAATATAGTAGTATTTCTACAACTCAGATGTTATCTAGGCCTGGAAGAATGTTAATTGAGATTAGAGAAAGGGAGAAAGGGACAAAGAGAAATGAGAAAGCCTGCTATGAAGGGAAATTGAGCATTTTCCCAACAGCAATAAAATTTGCCTGTTAATAAAAGTGGATGTTTATTAGGGATAGGTAAAAGTGGTTCAAGTTTTACATGTATTAGAGATAAGTTTGTGAATGTTTTAAAATTATATGCCTATTTATCTTGAGGAGGTAATACATGCACATGTTACAAATAGCAAAAGTTTCTAAAGGGCATATAGGGGAGAAAGGCCTGTCAAACTTCTCTTTTCCTACACAGTCAGAGGTAACTACTGTTATCTGTTTCTTATGTTTCTATATACTTCACAAAAATATCTATGCATATACAATTTTGTACATTCTTTTGCCTTTTATTTTTGCCATATTTATTTATGAAATCTTTACTTCTCTACTGTTATACATAGAGATGACTCATTCTTTTTAAATGTGCATACTATTTCATTATGTGGTTCTATATTTAATATACAAAATATTCTATTAGTGGACTTCTAGTTTGCTTTCCTCCCTTTGCTACTACAAGCCTTTTGTAGTGAATATGCTTGTAAAAACCTCATTTGGTACATGAGTATGTATACCTCTATGATAAACATCCATGAATAGAATTACTGGGTCAAAATAAATGTACATTTAAAATTTTAATAGTATTTTTCCATATACAGGGCCTACCTACTAACTTACAGTCTTACCTGCAGTGTATAAGAATGGGGGCATCTTTGAAACCTTAAGTCCTAGAAGAGTGCACATACCTTATATTTAAAGACTGATTTGTATTATGCATTTACAATTCCTTATTCTAAATGAAAATATCTGTTCTACCGTAGCTATGTTAATCCCACATGACCTCTCACCCCATTCTTTAGTCCTACTCCCAGCCAAAGCCAAATTAAGTTGCTGCATGAAATCTTACAAAAGGGGACACACAATCCATATACAGTTCAAAAGTCTCAACAAAATATTCTCTTAGGAATTTGAATTCAGAGATACTAAAAGAAAAGCAGTTAGTGTTAGACTATTTGCATGTCACAATGAATAGGGGATGAGTTGGGGAGGTGATGGTGTGATCTGCGCAAATTATGATTATTTGGCAGCAGGGACCATGAATAAGTAGAAGAATCAGAAGATTAAAACATGAAAACTGAGCAGATGCATAGAATTTCAGACCCTATGTGAGCAGGATGCCATTGTGGAGCTGCTTACATTCCTCATAGATCCCTAAATTCAAGTTTAGATTTAATGAATGGAAACTTAACCCTTTCTTTGGGGTTAACCTTAAAGGAGTTTTCCTAACTAACTTTCTCATTTGCATTCTTTAAATGCAAACTTTTAAAGAAGTTGATAGCTTACCCCAGGTCACATCACAAATTTGTTGCAAAATTGAGACATTGTTGAAACGTGCTCCCCAGTGATGCCACAGATCTATGAATCTGATCTGTCATCCTCCTACAAAATGATGCAGTGGGAATGACAACATGAAATACAAACTCTTTTGATAGCTAAACAGTCTGTCATACCTCTCACCCAGCCTCATTCTGAGCTCATACATTCCTACTTTTTTGTTTCAGCTGTAAAGGGGCATATTTTGTTGCTCTTTATAAAATGTGATCTCTCTTTACTTGTATTTTACTTCTAAGAGAATAATTTTCTTTTCCATTTCACTTGGCCAACTCTATTAGCTTTCAAATTATGAAGTCTTTTATCAAAGAGGCTTTCTCTGGACTTACTCAAGACTAGCTCATTCACCCCGCCACCCTATGCCCACCTCCACCCCCAGCTATATAGGACCATAGCATTCCACAGCATCATCCTTTCAATTACTTGTTTGGTGTTAAGCTTCTCCACTAGCCCAAAAGCTCCATGAGTGAAGTGGCTTTATGTCTGTACACTGTAGTGCACTCAACACCCATCCTAATGCCTTGACAAAGAAGATAATTCCAATATATATATATGCTAAATAAATGAAACTAGCTAACATGTATTAATATGCACCAGACATGGGGCGCCTGGGTGGCTCAGTCGTTAAGCGTCTGCCTTCGGCTCAGGTCATGATCCCAGGGTCCTGGGATTGAGCCCCGCATCGGGCTCCCTGCTCCGCGGGAAGCCTGCTTCTCCCTCTCCCACTCCCCCTGCTTGTGTTCCCTCTCTCGCTGTGTCTTTCTCTGTCAAATAAATAAAATCTTAAAAAAAAAAATATGCACCAGACACTGTTCTACAAAGATGATAGATGATAGATAGATAGATAGATGATAGATAGATAGGTAGATAGATAGATGATAGATAGATTTCAAAGGTATATTTTTATGACACCAATCTATGATGTAAATGCTACTATTATCCCCACATATAGACAAAGAAACTAAGGAAGAGAGAAATTAAGTAACTGGCCCAAGGTCATGCACCTAATAAATGAGAGAGCTGAAATGTCAACAAGGTGATCCGACTTCAGGGCCTGTGCTTTCAGCCAATGAAAATACGCTATATTTTCAGTGATTGCATTACCATTATAGGAATGTCAGGTGGGAAGTTTGTAGCGAAACAGTGACTCAGAATGAATTCAGATTAAAAAACAAATTTATTCTTTAAGGAATAAAATACATATTTAATAAATATAACACACAAAGGCATAACTACCACAGAGGTTATAAATAAAAGTTTTTAGTTTTATTTTATAATGTGTATGAGTTTCCCCTATTTTGCTCTAGAACTGAATTCAGAGAAAGACTTCTTTGTATTCAGGCAAAGGAATACTATATTGTTTGCTTTTTGGTGTTTTTCACTAGCATGAAACATTTATTTTAATCATCTTATTTGAGGTGCCCAGAGAAGCCACATGATAAATCAGCTTTGAGCACCCTCTGGGGCTTCATAAAGCTCAATCTTTATTCTTCTCCCTCAGTTTTAAGCTGGTGGTAGCTCAACCTGGTGTTCTTTAAAGAATAGAATCCTACTAAGATAACATCTGTTCAAATCACTTTCTCTTTGTTTTGAAGTTATTCAAGATAAAATATTTGAATATGAATTAAAACTCACAATATTGCTTATCAGCAATATGCAGTTTCTGCATATTAAAGTTCTCATCTCCATTTATCATTTAAAGTTACTTAAATATTTACCAGTTTTAAAATGCTTACCTCTCTCTCTTTCCTTCTATCTCTCTCTTTCTCTCTCTCTCTATATATATAAACAACTCTCTCTCTCTCTCTCTTTCTTTCTCTCTCTCTATATATAAACAACTGTGGGTTAAAATTCACTAGCTTTCCAATATTAATGAGAACCTAATGGGAAGGAAATTATGGAAAATCAATAGAACTGTGACCAACTTAATTATTTATTTAATACATATTTGTACTTCAAAAGGATATCACTTTATTTTCCCCATGTCTCTTTTACATTGTATATACTATTCAAACTTAGTATAAGTTTTATATAATAATTATTTCTTAAAGCAAAACTTGAGAATAGCCTCCATGGAATTCTACTAAACTACTTTAAATGAAGTGATTTGTTTGTAATTTTTCCAAAATGAGAAGTAAATACTTGCAGTAGGGTAGAAATATTCCTATTTCATTTTGACACTTATGCTAATCTTGTGACAACTGGGCTAGTGTGAATTTTTATTGCATCCATTAGTCATGTAGCAGATATAGCAATCTCTCCAAAATTATCTCTCCCCTTCATTCATATTACTAGAAGTACCAGTCGCATGGCTACTATATTTTAGAATCTCCCTTTCAGTTATGTGAAACTGTTAAAGAAAAATTATTCTGAAATTTGTTAAAATAGTAAGGAAGACATTATTCAAGTCTACTGCAGTAGGAAAACTGCAGTAGGGAAGGAAGATCAAGCTCAACTCCAAATATGAGAACAAGTGGGGATTATAGCCAAGGGACAGGGTGAGGGGGTCAGTAGAGGGACAATTACTGAGAAAACATCAAAAGAAGTAAGATTATTGCTAAACTGACCTAATAGGATTCTTGCTAAAGACAGGCCAAGGACTTTGATACCAAAAGTGGGGAATGAAAAAAAAAAAAGTAGGGGATGAAAAACCTGATTGGATATCAAAGGTGATCAGATATGGGGGCAGTGGTTCCTCACTAAACTGACTTAGCAAGATTTTTGCTAAGACTGGGCTAGGTAGGAGGGTACGTACTGAATGGAGCACTGGGTGTTATACGTAAGCAATGAATCATGGAACACTACATCAAAAACTAATGATGTAATTTATGGTGATTAACATAACATAAAAAAAAAAAAAAAAGACTGGGCTAGGTAGGCTGAAGACAAGACAGAGGCCAAGATCAAGGCTTAGACTGGGAAAGGGCTCAGAGGAACCTGACTAAATTTTGGTTAAGGGGAAAGTTTTTAATAAAGCCAAGTGGCCATGTTATCTCCAGTGGAAGACAAACAAAAGTGGTATGTATGGCTTGTAGGAAAAGATCCTTAGGAATAAACCATGCTTTCTGCAAGGTCTCCTTCTTCTTTCCTTAAGCCATAGTACAGCAGATAATGATACTGCTTTATGAACTGACCATAAGACAATGAACAAACAAAACAAACCATCAAAAACAAGAAAACAAGGGGAAACTAGCTTTCTGAATGTTAACATGGAACAGACACATTCTATATCAGAAAAGTAAAATTCCATCTTGCTGAGTTAGTGTATTTTGGGTCTTTTAGTTAGAGCAGATCCATTGGAATGGAGACTGCCCATCAATAATATAAACTATGTTCCACTGGCATGGTTATTTAACAGCAGGAAAAAAAGAAGCAGACATTGCAGGTATAAAAACTTATTTACAGGATAGTTCAACCACACCAACTTTCAGGGAGATGATAGACATAACCAAAAATGGTATTTAGTAAATTTACAAACAAACAAAAGCCATAATGTAGCAATTTGCAAAGAGAAATGAAAGAGAATAGAATCTAGAGATCAAAGAACTCAAAGATTTGGAAAGTCCAACTCACCAGGATCCAAAAAATGGGAGATTAGTATGATGTCTTTCATCAGTCTTTTTCCAACCATATTATTTCAGATGGCCTCAAGCTAAAGGTCTTTAATATGACAAAGGAAGAGAAGTATTGCATTTACTTCCTGTGTGACAAGCCACTCCAAAATTCAGAAGCTTAAAACAACAATGATTTATTATTACTCATGATTCTCTGGGTTGTCTGGGATCATCTGAGCTATTCTTTTCTTCAAGGGTGAGATGAATCACTCATAGAGCTGCATAAAGCTGGCTGGAATGAGGATATCCAAAAAGGCCTCTTCCTCCAGTCCCCCCACACAGGATCTTTATCCATATGGCCTCTCATCATTGAGAAGTCTAGTCTGAGTTTCTTTTCTTCATCACAGCTGGATTCTAAGAAGTGCATTCTATTTCCTAAGAAAACATGAGTTTCTCTTGCAAAAGCCAAAAATAACTGTTAGATTATAAAATTTTTATTAACAGGAAGCAGTATACAAAAGTCATATGACCCCTAGTAATTTATACCGTACAGTTCTGCTTCAGTTATATTTAGGGAGGAAATGGTAAATGAGAACATCCCAAAGGACAAGCCATGGTGATAGGATTTCCTTCTCCTCTCCTTCTTTCTTCCCTCCCTCCCTTCCTCCCTCCATTCCTTCCTTCCTTCCTTCCTTCCTTCCTTCCTTCCTTCCTTCCTTCCTTCCTTCCTTCCTTCCTTCCTTCCCTCCATTCCTTCCTTCCTTCCTTCCCACCTTCCTTCCTTCCTTCCATTCCTTCCTTCCTTCCTTCCATTCCTTCCCACCTTCCTTCCTTCCCTCCATTCCTTCCTTCCTTCCTTCCTTCCTTCCTTCCTTCCTTCCTTCCTTCCCTCCTTCCATCCTTCCTTCCCTCCATTCCTTCCTTCCTTCCTTCTTTCCTTCCATCCTTCCTTTCTTATTTAAGAAATGTAGATAGAGTTTTTCTTTAGAAAAATTAAAATAAAATCATAAACATAATGAATAAATTCCAGAAAGAATGTATTATTAGCATCCATGAAAAGCTATGATAAGCAAAATCTGAATAAGTATCTTAATGTGTCAGAAATTCTAGTAACTGCACAAATATATATATATATATTATATATAATATATACATTAACATTAAGTGTATGTATATTTTAATATATGTATTAAATTTCTGGTTCTGTGTTTTCATCTTAGAGATTAATAGAATTATTATTGTTATTATTTTTTTTAAAGATTTTATTTATTCATTTGAGACACAGAGATACAGAGAGAGAGAGAGAAAGCATGAGCAGGGAGAGAGGCAGAGGCAGAGGGAGAAGCAGGCTCCTTGCTGAGCCAGGAGCCCTATGTGGGGCTCGATCCCAGGACCCCGGGATCATGACCTGAGCTGAAGGCAGACACTTAACCATCTGAGCCACCCAGGCGCCCCAAGATTAATAGAATTGTTGAGGGAACTAGATGATAATAATTTTTTAGAGTACACAGAAAATTAATTATATGTTATGAGGCTCACTATAAAGGAAAAATAATTGAGCATCATTATATTATCATCTCTTCAAATCATTAGATTCTGATATAAAAATGTTTAAGTAATATGAGTTTTAGTCCTTTAATGTATTCACTTTAGAATCTTTAATTTGTAGAAAAAAAAAGTGTGAACAATGTATTTAAATCAAATGCATTGGAATTGATACTTTAAATGAAAATTTAAATTTCATTAATTTACATGAAATTACTGAATTTCCTACAGAAGTGTATTCTTTAAACTTATAATTTATGAAATTATGAAATCTTATTCTGAAGATGATTCTATTTTTAAATGTTGCTCTCAGAAAAAATGGAGAAATGAGGGCGCCTGGGTGGCTCAGTCATTAAGCATCTGCCTTTGGCTCAGGTCATGATCCCAGGGTCCTGGGATTGAGCCCTGCATCAGGCTCCCCGCTCAGCGGGAAGCCTGTTTCTCCCTCTCCCACTCTCCCTGCTTGTGTTCCCTCTCTTGCTGTCTCTCTGTCAAAAAATAAAATAAAATCTTTTTTAAAAAATGGGGAAATGAGATAGTTTTCTCATTTTTATGGTAGGAATTACATCTTCACTGGAATAATTTTTGTTCAATTACAGAATAAAATTTGATTTGTTTTTATTTATATAATTAGATCACTACCTTTGTTAAAAATTTGTGTTGTCAAGTGAACCTAAGATATTTCCATTGCTGTTTTTAATAAAAATGAATTAATTTGCATTTTCACTTCAGGCTCAAATTATGCATTTATTATAAAACCAATGATCTATAATGGAATTCTACTAGAGTATCCCTCTAGAAAGTTTCATTATGCTTATTTATTTTAAATGATTAGAACTTATATTCAAAGGTGATAACAGAAGATAAGAATTCCCTTATGCAACCATAAATAAGTTCCTTATTTTATTCCTTTTCAGGAAGACTTATTTATTTATCTTAGGGAAAGAGAGAGAATCTTCATGTGTACAAACACATTTTATGACAAAACAATGTAATTGTATTATATGTGTATGAAACAATCCCCATGAAAAGGTTGAGAGGGATCAGGTTGCTGATCTATGTAACATTGAAATTACTAAGTTAGTAATGTAAGACTAAGGCAAAAGAAACTGGATAAGCACCATGCCTTAGTTTATAAAGTTGTTTCCCATGGGTGTAATCATGCCACGATTCTGATACTACTATACATATACATGTACACTTGAACAATTAAGCTAATGAGTGGCAGATGGTTAGAGTTAGGTTTCTCAGTGTTGGAATGTGGAATTACAGATAAGCAAGGGGAGGATTCTAGAATGATCTATCTGGTAATAGATTAGAGTTTGAGACATCAGTATGAACTCATGTTTAGCTTAATGTGTGTGTGTATATGCAGCTATATATAGAATTATTTATGGATATGTGTATATAACAGTTTAATATATATGCATATTTTTCCTTGTTCTGTGGATTTTGACAAAGAAATAGTATCATGTATCCATAAGTATAGTACCATACAGAATTATTTCCCTGCTCCCCCCTGTGCTTCATCCAGTCAACTCTCCCCTCCTCCTCCAAACCTCTAGCGACTAATCTTTTTACCATCACTATAGTTTTGACTTTTCTAGAATGTCATATAGCTGATTTATAGAGTATGTTGCTTTTCAGGCTGAGTTCTTTCACTAAGCATGTATATATTTGTTTCTTTCATGTCTTTGTGTTGCTTGATGACTCATTTTTTTGTATTGCCAATAATATTACATTGTATGGATATACCACAGTTTATTCATTCATTCAACTATTGGAGGACATTTTTGGTTGCATCCATTTTGGGGCCATATGAATATATATGTTATAAAAATTCACATGCAGGTTTTTGTGTGGACATAGGTTTTCAAATCAGTGAAATCAACACTTTAGATCACAATTGCTTGATGATAAACTATAATTATATTTACCTTTGCTAGAAACTAGTACTGTTCCAAAGCGGCTATACCAGTTTGCATTCTGACCAACAATGAATGATTATTTCTGATGTTGTACATCTTTGCCAGAAGTTGTTATTGTCAGATTTTTTTTTTTTAATTCTAGCCATTCTACTACATGTATGGTGGTATTCATTGTTATTTTAATTCTCAACCCTGTAATGACAGATGATGTGGAACACTATTTCATGTTTATTCCCATCTCTATATCCTCTTTTGTGAGACATCTGTTTAGATCTTTTGCCAATTTTTTAATTGGGCTGTGTGTTTTTCTATTATTAAGTTTTAAGTGTCTTCTGTGCATTTTGAATTTAAGTCCTTTATTAGGTAGGTGTTTTGTAAATATTTCCTCCCAGTCTGTGAATGGGGTTTTCATTTTCCAGCAGTATTTTTGGATAACAGAAGTTTTTAATTTTAATCAAGCCCCATTTCATTTTTTCTTTCTTTCATCAATGATGCTTTTGATGTTGTATATAAAAACTCAAGGCAAAACCAGAGATGGACTAGATTTCCGTATATTTTCCTCTAGAAAATTTATAATTTAGGGTTTTACATTTGTCCAAGGTTGTTTTTTATGTATGGTGTAAGGTCTGTGTCTAGGGTTTTGTTTTTCTTTTGTTTATGCATATTGACATCCAAATTTTCCACCACTGTTTGTTAAAAAATATATTCCTTCTCAATTGAATTGCCTTTGCTAAGTTTTCAAAGATCAATTGAGTATATTTGTTTGGGTCTCTTTCTGGGTTCTCCATTGCTTCCTATTGATCTTGGTGTCTGTTCTTTTACATGTGTTGGATTTATTGGACAAGTTGGGAAGAATTGACATCTTAGTAATATTGAGTCTTTTTTGTCCATGACCACAAAATATCTCTCCATTCATTTATATTTTCTGTAATTTATTTCCTCAGGGTTTTGTAGTTTTCCTTATATAGATCCTATACATATTTTGTTAGCATTTTATTTACATATTTCATTTTTTGGTGCTAATGTACATGATATTATTTATCTTTTAATTTTAAATTCTAATTGTTCACTGATGGTGTATAGGCAAGCAATTTGCATATGTATAATTTATATGTATACAGTATATATAACAATTACATATAACTCTCTCTATATAACAATTTATACATATAAATCTTGCATCCTGAGACCTAGCCATACTCATCTAATACAAAGAGTTCTATTATTGGCCCTTTAGGGGTTTCTACACATACAATAATATAATCTATAAACCATGACAATTCTGTTTCTCCTTTCCAATCTGAATAATTTATATTTACTTTTCTTGATGTTGGTTTGGAATATTGAGTTAACATTTTACCTGGTCTTGGAGAGAAAGTATCTAGTTTTTTTCATCATCTTTTTATAGATGTTCTTTATCAATTTGAGGATATTCCAAACTATTTTTAGTTTCTGATACTTTTTGCCATGAATGGGTGTAGGATTTTGCCAAATTATTTTCTGCATCAATTGATATGATCATATTATTTTTCTACTTTACCATGTTGATGTGGTGTGATGGATTTTAGAATGTTATACCAGTCATGTTTACCTGGAATAAATCCCACTTGTTTATAGTGAATACTTATTTTTATACATTATTTGTTCAATTTGTTAATATTTATTGACATTTTTCCACCTATGGTTATGAGAAATATTCATCTACAGCTTTCCTTTTTTATAATATCTTTGTATATTATTGGTATTAGGGTAATGCTTGACTCAAAGAATGAGTTTAAAACTGTTTCCTTGTCTTCTATTTTCTGAAAGAGATTGTAGAAAATAAACAAAATTTCTTCATTAAACATTTTTGGTAGAATTCACTAGTGAGACCATCTGGACCTATTGAACTCTTTTTTTTTTTTTTTTAGGTTTTATTTATTTGAGAGAGACAGAGATAGTGAGATAGAGAGCACAAGTGGGGAGGAGAGGGAGAAGCAGGCTCCCCACAGAGCAGGGAGCCCGATGTGGGACTCAATCCCAGGACCCTGGGATCATGACCTGAGCCGAAGGCAGATGCTTAACAGACTGAGCCACCCAGGCGCCCTGAACTCTTTTTTGAAAGGTGGTTAATTATAAATTCATTTTCTCTAACAGATACAGACTTTTTCAGATAATTTATTTCTCCTTGGGTTCAATTTTGCAGTTCATGCCTTTGAAGATATGAGACTATTCCATCTGTTATCAAATTTATGGGCATAGAGCTTTTCACAGTATTCCTTTATTATCCTTTTAATGTTCATGGGATTAGGAGTGATGACTCCCCTTTCATTGCTGATGTTAGTAATTTGTGTCTTCACCTCTTTTAATTGGTTACCCTGGATAGAGGTTTATCATTTTTTTGACCTTTCCAAATAATCCACTTTTGGCTTTATTGTTTTCCTGTTTTCAATTTCTTTGATTTCTATTCTAATCTTATTTATTTTCTTCTGTTTGTTTTATACTTAAAATGTTCTTTTTTCTCTATTTTCTTGGGGTGATCCTTTTTATATCTTTCTTATTTTCTAATAAATGCATTTAACTCTATGAATTTCCCTCTAAGCACTGATTTGGCTGCATCGCACAAATTTGGATACATTGCATTTCATTTTCTTTTTTTTTTTTAAGATTTTATTTATTTATTTTTTCAGAGAGAGAGCAAGAACACAAGCAGAGAGAGTGGCAGGCAGAGCAGGCAGATGGAGAAGCAGGCTCCCCACCAAGCAAGGAGCCTGATGCAGGACTCGATTCCAGGACCCTGGGATCATGACTTGAGCCGAAGGCAGACAGATTTTAACACACTGAGCCACCCAGGCATCCCTGAATTTCATTTTCAATGAACTCAGATTGTTTTAAATATTTTTCTTGATATTTCTTTTTTGAACTATATGTTATTTAGAAGTATGTTGTTTAATCTCTATTTTGAGATTTTATTTTTTTTATAAACTATCTGTTGTATGTAATCTACTCTAATTCCTTTATGGTCTGGGAGGATGTTTTGTATGATTTCTATTGTTTAATATATGTTAGGGAGGGTCTTATAGCCCAAAAAGTGGCCTATCTTGGAGAATTTTCATGGGGACTTAGAAAAGATGTGTACATATTTTGCTGTTGCTGGATGGGATATTCTATCTTCTATAAATGTCAATTAGATCAAGTTTATTGATGATGTTTCTTAAAACAACTCTATTTTTCTTAATTTTCTTTCTGTTTGATTTATTAGTCATTGAAAGAAGAATGTTAATTTCTGTAGCTATGCTAAAGGACTTATCCACCTTTTCAATTCTACAGTCCTGCCTCAGATATTTTCATACTCTCTTGTTAAGTACATTTAGGATTTTTATGTGTTCTTGGAGAATTGATCCATTCATTATATGTAGCACCCCTCTATATCCAAGATTTTAATTGAGAAATATATATATAATTATTTTATATCTTTTCCTACCCCATCAAATGCACTTCATTATACTTTACCTTGTTTAATCTATTTCCACCTATGATAAAACTATTTTATTTTTAGTATAGGTATCTTTAACTGAGTATTTTAAATTCTCCCCTTTTATATTGTTATATCATTACTGTTATTCGTTTCATTTATTCATATTTTATGACCAGGCAACACCTTTTCAATACTATTACTTTAAAGACTTAACTTTTATACCAAGAATAAGAAAAATATAAGATTTATTTTACCTTTATTTATTTATTTTTTCTTCTCTGATGCTCTTCCGTTTTTATGTAGAGCTAAGTTTCTAACCTATCTCATTTCCTTTTTGCTGAAGAACTCTTTTTAACATTTCTTACAGGGCAGGACTTCTTTTTTTTTTTTTTTTAAAGATTTTATTTATTTATTTGAGAGAGAGAGTGAGAGAGAGAAAGAGCACAAGGGGGGGGCAGGAGAGGGAGAAGCAGACTCCCTGCTGAGCAGGGAGCCCGATGCGGGACTCGATCCCAGGACTCCAGGATCATGACCTGAGCCGAAGGCAGTTGCTTAACCAACTGAGCCACCCAGGCCAGGGCAGGACTTCTGAAAGTGATTTCCCTCAGTTTTTTTTTTTTTTTTTTCCTGAAAAATATATTTATTTCTCCTTTACATCTGGAGGATAATATTGCTGGGCATAGAATTTTAGATTGGTACTTCCCCCCCCTACACTTTATTTATTTATTTTTTTAAAAGATTTTATTCATTTATTCATGGGAGACAGAGAGAGAGGCAGAGGGAGAAGCAGGCTCCCAAGAAGCAGAGAGCCCGATACAGGACTTGATCCCAGGACCCTGGGATCATGACCTGGGCTGAAGGCAGACGCTTAACCATCTGAGCCACCCAGGCGCCCTCTTTCTACACTTTAAATATTTCATCCATTCTCTTCTTGATTGCATAGTTTCTGCAATGAAAAATCTACTGTAATTCTCATTCTGGTTACTTCAAGTTAAGATGTTTTCCTGCTCCATTACAACTGTCAGGGTTATTTCAAGATTTCCTATGTCTGGTATTTAGTTTGAATATGATATGTCCACATTGTAGGTTTTTTGCTATTTTTCCTGCTTGGTGTTTTTGGAGCTTCCTGGATCTGTTGTTTGGTGTCTGTCATTAATTTTGCAAAACTTTTCAGCAACTATTACTTCAAATATTTCTTTTGCTCCATTCTTATCTCCTTCTATTATTCCAATTATTTGCATGCTACATCTTTTGTTGATATATACTTAGACTCACTTATGCTTTCTTTAGCTGTATATAATCTCCTGGTTAGCCCATCACAGACATTTTTAAAAAAATATTTTATTTATTTATTTGACAGAGATAAAGAGCATAAGCAGGGGGAGCAGCAGGCAGAGAGAGAAGCAGGCTCCCCACTGAGCAGGGAGCTCAATGTGGGGCTTAATCCCAGGACCCCAGGATCATGACCTGAGCTGAAGGCAGACCCTTAACCAACTGAGCCATCCAGGTGCCCCCATCAAAGACATTTTTGAAAAAAAATAATTTTCCTTTGATTTTTGTCTTGGAGATTCCATCCTTCTACATTAGAGGTTCTATCACTCTGGTTGCAATTTCTGTCTGTTCTTACATGCTATTTTTTTTTTTTAACGTAGGGCTTTTAACATATTAATCATAGATACTTTATATTTCCTATCTGACAACCTGTGTCTTATTAGGAGTATGCCTCTAATACCTGCTTTGTCTTTTCAGAATTTTTTTCTGCCTTTCAGCATCCTCTGTAATTTTTTTGTTTGTTTTTGTAATTTTTTTTTAAATAATTTTAAAAGCCATAGATAATGTATCAGGTAATAAGAACTGAGGTAAACAGATCTTAGCATGATATTTTATGTAAGTCTTTCTAGGAGTTGGCAATGTTTATTGATTATTATAACTGTGTATGTCAGAAACTTGAAACCCTCTAGTGTCCTTGATTTTCATCCCCTCTATTTTCTTTAGGATTCCATAGGAACCTTTTTATCAAATATCTTTTCTTCCTGCCTTTTCAGTAGTAATCCATTGTTATTTAGAGTGGTGCCATGTTGATAATTACATCAACAGGTGTAAGATGTGTGGGAAAGGAAATGTTCTATATCTTATAATTAAATTTCAGTATTTCAGGCTTGCCTCTGGGCTATTATGTTCACATGTATTTTCCCCCCCACTTAGATGAGAAAGGAAGGCTAGAGGGTGCTGGACTCAGTGAAATATTCTTAACTCACAAGTAACAAGGCTCTGGCAAAGTATTTTACCTTAGAAAATAAGCTATTTTAATGAAAACTCTCTGGGCACTTTACCCCATCCCTTGCCAAGCCAATGAGTAATCATTTCTGGCTATTTACAGTGAGAAATTTTGGAGTTTTTGAAGATTAAATCCATGTAATGTGAGTCCTTCTAAGATGGCAGCTCCCAGTAGTTTCTCACTCAGTGTAGTCCACAATCAGCCTTAGCAGTTAGTTAGAATTGCCAGTTAAGTATCCCCACTAGTTTATTACTTCAGTTGATAGGGTGTCTGCTCTAAGTAGGACCTTGGCTGTAAGTGTTTTGTTTTGCCTACCTATCCCGATTTCATAGTAGGGGTTTGCCCTGCAATCTCAGTTCTCCACGATTAGGAACAAGAAAAATTATTAATTTTCATTTTGCTTGGGACACCTGGGTGGCTCAGTTTGTTAAGCGGCTGCCTTAGGCTCAGGTCTGGAGTTCATAGGAATCTGTCAAAATTAGTTAGACATAAAAGAAGACAGAACAATATAACCAATATTTAGAAGAAAGTACAGAAAATAGGGAGAAAAAACTACAGTGAACCAAGTAACTAGATCCATCAGTCATGTACTTTCAAAGGACTATGCTTATTATGATAAGGAATTGAAATAAAAGATTGATAATTTATTAGAGAAGTTGATCAGAGCTTTAATGGAAAATAGGAAACAATAATAAAGAGCTCATGAAAATTATAGGAATGATGAAAATAATAATCGAAAATAACTTAATGGCTATGTTTAGCATTAGTTTCAAATTCCTAAAGAGAAAAGTATCAACTGGGGAAAAGATCAGAAAAAAAAAAAAAATTCAGAATAAAACATGGAAAAAAGAAATGATAAAAAACAGTAGGAAGCATGGTAGTGAAGTATGTCTATGGTAAAAATGTTTGCATATGTGCATTTTAAGTCTCAGAAGATGGCATTTAATAAGACAGAAATATTATTTGAATAGAGGCTGAGAATTTTTCATTATTGAAAAATAAATTAATCTACATCTTCAAGAAGACTTGCAATTCCCAGAGCAGTATATACCATGTGCTGATAATAGAAAAGCTACTGAAAACCAAACACCAAAATAAAACCTCTTGCAACAGTCTGAGGAGAAAAAAAGAGACATTATGTTTCAAAAGAGAAACAGTAAAACTGTGACTTTTGCAAAACCAATATAAGCCACAGACAATGGGTTGATGTACTCAATTTCTAATGATAACACTTGCAGTGTAGCAATTGAAAAATTTTTCTTTGCATATGTTGTATTTTTCTTGTTTGCAATGGCAAAAATACATTTTTCTAGTTCACCAAAAAAATTAAAATCTTTATTATGGGTTCAAATAAAAAGAAGATAAATATGCTGGAAATAGTCATTTTTATTTTATAAGTTCAAATATGAGGTTATCCTTAGAATGTTTACTACTGCACACTTTAAATTTCATTTGAGATGGTAGGGCAGTATCTAAAGTAACACTGAATATTTTGGATCAACATTAAAGGAGTGTAATTTCTCCTTAAAATGGAGTAAAAGTATACATTAAATGTATATATGTTCAAGATAAATTGTGAAATAATTAAATATAAAATCTCTTTATGCACAGATAATAAATTAGGAAAAGCTCTTTAACCCTTACTGAGTTGCTAACTGACATGCAGTGTTGAGAGAGGGTCTAAATAGATTGATCGGGTAGGAGAAGCTAGGAAGTTGCTGTTTTGGCATCTATGATCTTATAATTTAGATTCATTTTACAGCACCTTTAAATTCTATACATAATCTTTCATATCACTATAACTTCTCAAAATTAAGAAAATTTTTTGCTTTGAAATGGCAATTCAAATTTTCTACAATCAATGGTGTTATAGCCTCTCTGTTAAGGAGAGGTGTTATAGCCTCTCTGTTAAGGAGGTTTATAGATTCCATAAGGTATGGAAGAGATCTCATAAACCCAGGAGCCTGGGTAAGATCATTTATTCAATAATTTCTGAAGTTTCAACTTCATAATTAAGCACATTAGGGCTATACTGTGGGTAATATTATCCTGGAAAGTATGTACATTCTCTTGCCTTCTATAGTTAAGGATAAAATAAAGAATTCACAATTTTCAAATAATTAAGCATTTCCAAGGGAAGATTACTTACTTGTTTGTGTGTCTGTGTGTCTTTTTCTGAGCTTTGATTTTATTGTGTTTCCCTTTCCTTCCTGAAGTTGTTTCGATTCCTTGGATAGCCTAGTATATCTGTGAGTTAGGGTAATTAGTTCTGATTTGGTGACTCAGGTGGTTCAGACAAACAGATAAAGTAGAAAACTTTTTCCCTATGTCTGTTTAATTCAAGATAACTAATACCTTAAGACCAAGCATGCTTGTTGCTGCCTTCAGAAGCCTCTCTAAATCATGCTGCCACCTTTGTAATTTTGCATGTAATCTGACTAGGAAGTCAAAATTCTGTGAGGAAATACCTTAAAACAGTCATTATGACCTCTACTCTGCTTAGAACCATAAATCTCAAAGTGTGAACCACTTACTGCCTATTTCAGAATGTTTGCTTAAATTCTTTTGGGAAAGGTGCAGAAATATGCATTTGTTACAACTTTCCAAATATTCTGATACATGCTGAAATTTTAGGGCCTTTGGTCTCAGATAACACATTTCCTCATTCTATTCCAAAGACTTTAACTTGAAACAACAGCCCAGATCTTTCTCCTTATCAATCTTGAGAATCACAGAGTCTTGAGCTTCCATGTCATGTGAAGGTAGTGTCTAATTGCTCTTATCCTTAAATGGTGATTTAATGGTGTTTGAAGTTAGCCCTGCTTATGTATATACCATGTGAAATGATTAACAATCTTTAAAGTACAATTTATATTTTGTTTTGGTTATCTTAGTAAGGGTTATAGTATCACTATGGGTTTGAAACTACTGTCTATGTAGTTGGAGTTCTAATAGAATATTTTCACCTATATTTTTCTATCAGAGAAATTTGACCTGGTTACTAATAAAAATTCAGCTGCTGGCTGAAAAGCTATTCTTTAGAAGGAATTAAGATAAATGACTGTTATATCTGACTTTCTTCATGTTTCATTTTTGTTATAATGCTGTCCCAACCAACATATTGTTTCTCTTTTAGTACTAAAATCGGCTAATATCAATGCTAAGTGTATCACACCCCCTTGGATGCCAAATAACACACTGCTTGCTACATATTCCATGGGTTAACTCTAGTTGTTTTAGGTCCCTGGCTGCCTGGTCCAAATTTCTCCCACTCTCACTGGCTTTGGCTTCCTAGTAAACCTCTTATTTTGATAGTAAATCTCTCAGAGAGATATAAGTTGGGAAATTAGATTCCCATATAATATGCAAAACTTACCTTTGATTAGAGACAATTTCTCTTAATCATTTTATGTAAGTTGCTGTTGAATTAAAGTAGGTTATATTTAAAAATAATTTTATCAGATGTTTTGCTTCTCATTTATATATATTGTATAATATATGAATATAATTATATATATAATCCCTGCATTTGATTTGATTGGAGGGAAAAATTTTTCCTTTTGACAATTTTTGAGCCTATTATTTCTGTTACTTGTGATCATAATGATAGGCAAAGAGATGTGCCGTATATAAGATACATTTTATTTTTGCTTTTTTTTAATTTGTTTAAGTATCTTTCCTTTTTTCCAATTTTACTGAGAAATAATTGGCATATATTATTATATAAGTTCAAAGCATGCAGCATTTTGTTTGATTTACATATATTGTGAAATGATTACCACAATAGTTTCAACAAACATCCATTTTTCAATACAGATACAATAAAAAGAAAAAAAGGGAAAGAAATTCTCCTTGTGATGAAAAATCTTAGGATTTACTCACTTATCTGTATATCATACAGGAGTGTTAGCTATAGTTATTGTATTGTATATTACATCTAGTACTTATTTATCTTATCACTGGTATTTTGTACCTTTTGACCACCTTCCTCCAATTTACCTTCCCCCCACCCTCTGCCTCTGGTAACCACAAGTCTGATCTCTTTTGCTATAAGTTTGTGTATGTGTATGTGTGTTTTAAGATTTCACATATAAGTGAAATCATACAGTATTTGTCTTTCTCTTTCTTATTTCACTTAGCATATGGCTTTCATGTTTGTCATAAATGAATAGTATTCCATTATACACACACACACACACACACACACACACACCTGATCATCTTTATTCATGAATCCATTGATGGACCCTTAAGTTGTTTTGTTTCCATGTCTTGGCTACTATAAATAATGCTGCTATAAACACAGAGTACAGATATCTTTCCAAGTTAGAGTTTCTGTTTCCTTTGGTTACAGGCATATCTTGGAGATATTGCAGATTCAGTTCCAGACCACTGCAATAAAGCACGTATCACAATAAAGTAAGTCAAATGGGTTTTTTGGTTTCCCAGTGCATGTAAAAGTTATGTTTATGCAGTACTGTGGTCTATTAAGTGTATAATAGCATTATGCCTGAAAAAACAATATACATACCTTAATTAAAAATACTTTATTGCTGGGGCACCTGGGTGGCTCAGTTGGTAAAACGTTTGTGTTCAGCTCAGGTCATGATCCCAGGATCCTGGGATTGAGTCCTGCATCGGGCTCCCTGCTTCTCCCTCTCCTTCTGCCCCTCCTTCCACTCATTCTCTCTCTCTCTCAAATAAAGAAATAAAATCTTAAAAAAAATACTTTATTTCTGAGACCTGGGTTGCTCAGTTGGTTAAGCTGGCGGCTCTTGAGTTTGGCTCAGGTCGTGATCTCGGGGTCCTGGAATAAAGCCCCACATCAGGCTCCATGCTCTGTGAGGAGTCTACTTGTGGATTCTCTCCCCTCCATCTGTCTCTCCCCCATTCATGCTTGCTTTCTCTAAAATAAATAAATCTTTAAAAAATAAAAAATAAAAATACTTTATTGCTAAAAAAATATTAGCATGCTCTGAGCTTTTACCAAATTACAATCTTGAGGTGGTGGAAGGTCTTGCCTCAGTGTTGATGGCTACTAACTGATCAGGGTGGTGTTTGCTAAAGGTTTAGATGCTGTAGAAATTTCTTAAATAAGACAGTAAAATTTGCTACATCAATTCTTGCCTTCACAAACAATTTCTCTGTAACATGCAATGCTGTTTGATAACATTTTATCCATTTGATCATCTTTCAAAATTGAACTCAATTCTCTTGAAACCTGCTGCTGCTTTATCAACTAAGTTTACATAATATTCTAAATTCCTTGTTGTCATTTCAACAATCTTCATAACATCTTTACCAAGAATAGATTCTATCTCAAGAAAACACTTTCTTTGCTCATCTATAGGAAGCAGCTCCTCATCTGTTCAAGTTTTATCATGAGAGGGCAGTAATTCAGTCACATCTTCAGACTCTACTTCTAATTCTAGTTCTCTTGCTATTTAGATCACCTTTGCAGTCACTGCCTCCACTGAAGTCTTGAACCCCTCCCTCAAGTCATCCATGAGGGTTGGAATCAATTTCTTCTGAACTCCTGTTAGTGTTGATATTTTGACCTCTCCTATGAGTCACAGATGTTCTTAAAGACATCTAGAATGAATACTTTCCAGAAAGTTTTCAATTTACTTTACCCAGATCCATCAGAGAAATAACTATCTATGGTAGCTACAGCCTTACAAAATGTATTTCTTAAACAATAAGACCTAAAGTTGAAATAGCTCTTTGATTCATGTGCTGCAGAATGGATGTTGTGTTAGCAGGCATGAAAACAACATTAATCTCATTGTCCATCTCCATCAGAGCTCTTGTGTGATGAGGTATATTGTCAATGAGCTTTTGTTTGCTTGAGAAAGTCTATCTATCCTTCATTTCTGAAGGAGAGCTTCACTGAATATAAGAGTACTTGGTTGACAGTTATTGTCTTTCAATATTTTGAGTATATCATCCCATTTTCTTTTTACCTGAAAAGTTTCTGTTGAGAAACTGCTGACAGTCTCATGGGGGTTTCCTTATATGTAACTTCTCTCTCTTATCTTATTGCTCTTCAAATTCTTTTTTTTTTTTTTTTTTTCTGTTTGACTTGTAGCAGTTTAATTATGATGTATCTCAGTGTAGCTGTCTTCATGTTTAACCTATTTGGGGTCTCTTGGGCCTTAGATATCTGGATGTCCATTTCTCTCCATAGGTTCAGGAAGTTTTCAGCCATTCTACTTTTTTTTTTTTTCCAGCCATTATACTTTATTTATTTATTTATTAAAGATTTTATTTATTTATTTGAGAGAGAGAATGAGATAGAGAGAGCATGAGAGGGGGGAGGGTCAGAGGGAGAAGCAGACTTCCTGCTGAGCAGGGAGCCGGATGCAGGACTTGATCCTGGGACTCCAGGATCATGACCTGAGCCGAAGGCAGTTGCTTAACCAACTGAGCCACCCAGGCACCCTCCAGCCATTATACTTTAAATATACTTTTGTTCCTTTTTTTTCTCTCTCTCATCTGGAATTCCCATAATGTGAATGTTGTTTCTTTTTATTGTATCCCATAATTCCTATAGCTTTTCTTCGCTATTTTAATTCTTTCTTTTTTTTCTTTTTTTTTTTTTTTCTTTTTGCTTCTCTGACTGGGTAATTTCCAGTGTATTTCCTCCAGGTCACTGATTCATTTCTCTGCATGGTCAAGTCTACTTTTGAAACTCTATTGAATTCTTCAGTTCAGTTGTATTTTTCAACTCTAGGACTTCTTCGTTTTTGTTTCTTTAGAGGGTTGCTATTTCCTCATCAAACTTCTCATTTTGTTCATACATTGTTTTCCTAATTTTGTTTGGTTGTCTGCCTGTGTTTTCTTGGATTTCACTAAAACTTCTTAAGAGGATTATTTTCAATTCTTTGTCTGACAGCTCATAGGGCTCCATTTCTTTAAAATCAGTTATTAGAGTTTTATTATCTTCCTTTGGTGATGTCATATTTGCATGTTTTTTCATGATCCTTGATTTCTTGCGTTGGGACATTCTTATTTGAGTAATCTGGTTCCTCTTCCAGACTTTACAGGTTTGCTTTGGCAGAGGCAGTTCTTCTCCAATCAGCTCAGTTTGGGTTTCTGGGTGTTTCTGCTGTTAATGTTTTGGGGCAGGTACGGTCTGCTATTATGATCTAATTTTGGTTGAGACCACTGTTTAAGCTATTGAGGATGGGGTTGGGGATATGTGCCAGTGGGCTGAGAACAGTTAGATAAGACTGCTGGTTTGGTTCGCTATTCAAGTGAGACTGTAGGATGGTCTCTGCATTGCCTGGATTCTCTGGTCAGGCTTACTAGATAGTTGGGACTGTGTACTGTATTCAGTTGCATACAAGGCTATGACTTAGCTTCTCTGCCCTGGCAGGTCAGCCAGACAGGACCCAAAAACATGCAGCTCCTTGTTTTGGGGGACTTAAATCAGACCAGAGTATGCAGTATGCACTGAATTCTCTGGTCAGGTGAAGCTATTAGTTTTGCCCTATAAATGAGGGGAGCCCAAGGCCATGCTCTCTATTCAAGTGTCACTGTATGGAGGGCTGTGGAGTGGGCTATGCTGCTTCCTGTGTTCTGTTTACATTCCCTGGCTAAACAGGGTGAAGTCTATATTCAATGATGAGTGGGGCTATGAATTAAATTCTCTGCCTGAAGCAAGTGTGAGAAGCAGCTCTAAAGCTGGTAAATTCCCATTTTTTAATACAAGCTGACCCACAGTCTAAGTTTCCTGACCAAATAGGGACACTTGCTTTGCTCTGCAGACTATTCGCTCTGTTTGCCTATCTCTTGCCTGCAGTGCTCCTGAGCCCACAGCTTCCAGGAGTTGTTGCCAGTCCTCTGGCCTAAGGCTAGAAGACACTCTCCATAGTGGAGAGCTATGTTGCAGATTTTTAGCTTTATGGGAGGGGATGTGGCCACTCCAGGCTACTCTCATTTTCCTAAATTAGATCTCCAATAAAAACTGGTGGGGAGTTTTCCTCAGTCTTGGCTATCAATTAATCCCCCTGCCTATGTGTAGCACGGAAATGATCCACTCTCTATATGGACTTTGCTCTGTAGGTGATCAACTCTGTTCACCTGTGTTTCAGCTCATGTGCTGCTGTATGGCAGTTTCCAGAAGTTGTCTCCAGCTTTTCTGATCACATGGGGCTGGAAATCATTCCACAGTGGTCGGGCTGTGATTCAGCTCATTGCCTAGGCACAGGCAAACTGGATTTCACAGCCAGAAAAGCTCCTTATTTGAAAATCTGCATCATGTAGACCTGTACCCCACTGAGTTCCCTGGCCAGAGTGTGCCCCTGACTTGATCCTACAGATGAGCAAAATCTTTGGTTGGAATTACAAGTTGGATACCACAGGTATGAACTTGGTCTGCCAAGGTCTGTGTTCTGGTTGCAAGCCCCTCCTCACTTTTCCATCACTGTATGTTTAATTAGTTAATTTCTTGTGGTTGAACTCCATAGATTCTCCTGCAATCCCCATGGTGTAAGATTAGAATAGGAGCTCCCCACAACGTGGTCCCAATGCTAGGGGAGGCTGATTGTCCCCGTAGGTTGTCTTTTCTCACTAGAAGATCTTGAGGCTCAAGGGAGATTTCTCCACATGGTGCTACACTGGCCTGGGAGAGAGACAATGTGGCCAATGTGGAGTAGCAGCTTTGCTTACCTTTACAATGCAGTCTGTCTTGGTTTCTGAGGTGTGTGTGTGAGTGTGTGTGTGTGGGGGGGGGCGCTTCAGCCTCAATAATGTTCTAGGATTCTCTTAGCAGTGTCTTATTCTTGAATAGTTAGTTGCTAGTTGTTTTTCCTATGGGGGGAGCCATGTCAGGAACAACCTATTTTGTCATATCGGTGACATCACTCCTCTACATTCTTATTTATGAGATGACTTAAGATATTTTTCTAATGATTTTTAGTACTCCTATAATTGGACAACAGGTATTTTCCTTTTCTTTCTAGATACACAAAAGAGGCACTTAAATACTTTAAAAAAGGTTTTAAGTAAATAATTTTCCATATTCTTACTCATTTAACAAAATGTTTTATGTTAATAAAAATTACACATATAAGGAAAGGAAATTGTATTCAGTATCTAACCTGATGTTCAGACCCAAGTCATTAACCAGAATTATTGTTAAATTTCCCATAAATATAAAATCTTATGAATGTTACAAATATTTTAGACACAGATGTTTTAAATTATAATTATTCTTTCTTGAGCTCTATCTAAAAATACAAATTTTGAATATATGTACATGGGCCTAAATATATTTGACTATATTGTGTACATGAGTCTCATTTCAAGAAGTATTTATGAATTCTAAGTTTATATGATTTGCTGAAAGAAAGACACTGATAGTTTTAGATTTCTTTAGGGGAACGCCAGAGATTTCCATGCATTTATTAGTGATGACTGGCTAGTCAGCAGCCTATTACTGGTAGAATTTTAATTTCAAAGTAGACTAATAAGAGTTGACTGATGTCTGCCTGTGCACGTTCTCAGGTGATAATCAGTATAGAATTACTCATTGGTAGAGGCTTATGTCATAAGCTAGCTGTCTAAATGATGAATATATAATGAAATTAAACAGAATTGAGACAGATGGTTCTAACTTTTGATAAATGTGCATATCTTCATAATTAGATAATAAGTCCGTTGTCTGGAAGATCAATTGGGACATAATAACTTTTAAAACTAAATCATTTTCATTGTTTGGCATTTATGAGACATGGTAAAAAACAAATTCCATTTTAGTTTACTTAAAATATTGCTTATTTTCTTCCTAAGCACTTGATTAAAAATGGAGAATCAGATATTGTCATTTTGTATCCTCATATAAAATTATGTATTTGTTATATAGACTTTAGAAAATCATTTCAAAATAAGATTCTATAGATTGATGACTTCTACTGGGTATGAAAGAGGAAATAAAGCATTTAAAGTATTCTGAGTCAAATAGCTGATTAAAGGGAGAGTAAAAGTGAATAACCTTGTAAAATTTATCTGAAATTTTTTATTGTTTTTATACAAATTATGAAATGAAAACGATCAGTATGTTTGTTCTCTGGGTAGAGGCTTGGATGTTTAATATATTCATATTTGCTTTTCTATACTTATTAGGCATTTTCAAGTAAAATACACATACAAGAAATAGCAGTATGACTTTTTAAAAAGTTTTAATTGGTAGTGACAGTAGCAATACCCAAATAAAGCATCCTAGCTCACTACTGAACACAATTTAACATGCATCCAAGGGCAAAAGTGCCTTTGTGGAAGCTGTGGGATCCTGCACCGAACTGTAAGGGATCCAGGTGGAGTCTCACCCACTTGTGCATGTTATGATAATAAGCATATAGACCGTGGTCCCAGCTATGGACCATGAAGTAGACTGTGAACTGGCTCCATCCCCTCTCAACCATTGCCTAGGAGCCCCTGAAAAACACTGACTTAGGAAATCATCCACAGATGAAAGAGCTGTTGTGGAAGTCCAGGATTTTGTCAGAAAAGGTCCAGCACATCTAAATAAGAAGCTGATTGAAGAGGACAGTTGTTGCCATGAGCCCTGGGTGTTGTATGTAAGTGTTGAATCACTAAATTCTACACCTGAAACTAATTTTATACTGTATGTTAATGAACTGGAATTTAAATAAAAACTTGAAAAAGATAAAAAAAACAAAACAAAGAAACAAAAAAATGTTAAAAGCATATGTTTTATTGCAATAAAGACAAAATATAGAAATAGTAAAAAAATAAATCTATTCAACTTCATTGCATTTCTTAAGTCTTTTGGTAATGCTGAGTATTAGATGGAGTTGGGGGTGGGGATTAATATATACAGGTGTGTTATGTTATGAAATGAGAAGAATTTTTTTTTAATTTTTTTTTTTTTAAGATTTTATTTATTTGCGAGAGAGAGAATGAGAAACAGAGAGCATGAGAGGGAGGAGGGTCAGAGGGAGAAGCAGACTCCCTGCTGAGCAGGGAGCCAGACGTGGGACTTGATCCTGGGACTCCAGGATCATGACCTGAGCCGAAGGCAGTCGCTTAACCAACTGAGCCACCCAGGCACCCGAAATGAGAAGAATTTTGAAAAAATGTTTCACTACATATTAATGAAGACAATTCTGTTTTAAAGTATATCTGTTTCTGAGAAAGCAATTATATTTCTGATTGCTGGTGATTTTTTTTTTGAAAGTTCCAAGTAGTTACTTAATATTTGGTATGATCTGGTGATGTGCATTTGGAATTATATGAATTAATTTTTTATTCTATTTTTCTTGCATTTGTATTCATTTCCTAGGGCTATCATAACAAAGCACTACAAATTAGGTGGCTTAGAAATATATTACCTTACAGCCTGGCTGGAAGTCAGAGCCTTTCTCCCTCAGAAACCCGTAGGAGAATCCTTCCTTACCTCTGCTTAGTCTCTGGTAGCCTCAGACTTCATTTGGTTTGTGGCAGCATAAATCCAGTCTTCTCATGACATTATCTCAAAGTCTTTTCACATAATCCTCCCTCTGTGTATGTTCGAGTCTGGGTCCAAATTACTCATTTTTATAAGGACACCAGTCATATTGGATTAGGGCCCATCTAATGGCCTTATCTTAATTTGACTACATCTGCAAAGACTTTATTTCCAAATAAGATCAGATTCTAAGGTACTGGAGGCTAGGATTTCAGCATATCATTTTGAGAGGACACAATTCAACCCTTAACAGTATCCAATAATGTCATAGAAATACTATATTCTTCCAGTTTTTTCTCCCCAAACCCATTATTCTGTTGCTGATGTCTTGCATTTACTAGATTCCCTACTTCATCTCCAAAGATATAGTTGATATTAATTAATGCTAATAAGCCCTAAGGTGAAAATTTTATACACACACACATAGAGACACACACACATAACCTCCATTTGTTCCACCACATGCCTGAAGTTGGGTTCTCCAAAAGATGATGAAGAGGTGGAATCTTCCTTGAATCCCAATATCAAACATTATTATCAAGTTAATATGCACATTGATGTTTTTAATTTTTGGCTGAATGGAGATTCCATTCTAATCTTCTATTACCAGAAAATCTAGAAACAAGAAAATGCATTAAACTGAAAAGTGCTAGGAAAGAAATGAGTGGACATGATAATTTAGGGAGTAGGCAGGCATTCTGAGACAGGGAAAGGTGTTATCAGGAAATCTTCTCCCAAAAAAAGCAGCATTTGAAAGATCTGCATGTTTGAGAAATAGCTGGGTGATGTGTGCTTTAGAATAGGAAAGAACAAAATGATAGGACCTAAGGTAAGAAGAAAGTGGTGTTGCAAATAGTGATAGAGGAGCACATCCTGCTTTTCTTCCCAGAGATCACTGAAAGCAGAGGGGAGGAACTAACAAAAACTCAAACCCCTTTACGAATAAAACTAATGTAATTCCAAACTACAAATTCAGCAAAAGCAGAAGGTTGCCGGACCGAGTTGCGTAAGAAATAAAGTTGAGAGTTCATGGTTATAGATCTCAGGAAAAAACTGCTAAGGAAATTGAGACCAGAATTAAAACATCAAACAATTTTATAAGAAAAGATAAAGAAGAAAGGAATAAATAAAAAAAAAGCAAACATGGTCACAGCATGGCAACTTATTAAATAATAATTATTAAAAAAATTCATGTTGTGTATACCTGACTCTGTCAGTAGAATAGCTATATCTTGGCAAGCCACAAAAGAATGATTTTGTTTTTGTTTTTGTTTTGTTTTGTCAGTGAAATAAGACAATGGGCAGATATATTATGAAATGCTTCATTTTAATTCTAAAACAAGGTATTAAGAAAACAACAACAACAACAAATATACACACAAGGTCTGGAGTTCCAAAGCTGCCCTGAATCCGAGACTGTTCTGTGATCCAGCATGCATGGCCTACATCGTAGCACAACTTCGTTCTGTGTATCTGCTCACTTTTATTTTTCTATTGACTCGTTCTGCTTATTGTAATGTTCTCTTCCATCACAACTTCATTTTGCATGTGGCCTATCACAGTCTGTCCTGTCTTATTCCACATCAAAACCTTGTAAGTGCTGCTTCCACCACTCTCTGCTTCATATTCTCAAGACTTTTTAGTTAAAACTAGTGAGAAATGACTGGACTTGGCAAGTTATATTTTTGAGCCAAGACACATCATAATTTATGGGGCAACTCATCGATTTCCTGCTCTTTGGGAAAGGCATCATCCCTGAGTGATTCAGAAGCTGTCGGAATGTTAAAGAGTACTGTAGCATTAAATAAACATAGAAGGAACCATAAACACATCTACTGACAACCATTCTTTACTTACAAGCATTTATACTCTTCTTCCAGTAATTAGAAGTCAAAGATGCAACCAAACATACATTGCTAAAGAAACTGTAAATTGTCACAGTTTTCTGGATTTGGCAACATCTATTAAAATTGAAAAATATATATCCTCTAATTCTGCATCAGACTTCTAGGATCCCTTCTCTAAATGTAATCACCCTGTAGGAATTGATATATACAAGATTGAGGCATGGTTTGTAATATCATAGATTGGAGAATCTAAATTTTCATTAATCAGGACCTCACTTAATAAATTATTTTATATCCATTTAATGGAATATTCTGCTGAAATAGAATACATTAAACAGTTTATTGAATTCTGATATGAAACGTTCTCCACTATGTGGTATTAAATTAAAAAAAAAACAAACATGGTTCTAATCATTAGCATATTATGGCAACATATATATTTTTTGCTTGTATATGTTCAAAATATCTCAGATACGAAGAAAACTGCTTATGTTTGTTGCTCTTAGTAGTCTCCCAAGGTGATGGGGAGATAGGTGAGTGCTGGGACAATGTTCGCCTAATTTAATTATGAAACATTTGAATTTTAATCCAACTAGGTATAACTACCTAATCAAGCACTATTTTGAAAAGAATAAAAGAAAATAACCATGTCTTTTAAGGGAATAATTTATAGGAAGTTAAGTTCAGAGACCATTTAGAAGGCTCTTGAAATTCTAAGAGATGATGATGTTTTGGATTGGTAGGCAGATTTAAGATACACTTTGTAAATAAATTGATACTATTTGCTGAAAAACTAGACAGGAAAGAAGAGTGAAAAAACATGAGGGACCAAATGTAACTCCCAAAACTTTGACTTCATTATCAGGATGGATGATGACAATACTTGTAGAGATTGGGGAAATTTTAGAGAGATATTTGTAGTGGAGGTGGTCTAATCAGAACCGTGGGGGTGCCTCTTGGGAGATTAGAAACTGCTTATGGCCTGAGGTGCATCCAACCATGACTGTCCTCTCAGATAAGTCAGCACATACGTGAGTACCTGGAACATATCTAGGACACAGCAACAGAAACATGAGCAGAGCCATCATGCTCCTACTTTTATGGTAACTGTGGCACCAGGGAATGGTGGTACGGGAAGGCTGCCAGGTGGTGTTTTCTTGAAGAAGCCTACTTAGTCTGAGAGATGTAATGAGTAGACATTGACTAGAATAAATGGGACCTATATATAACAAGGTTTTAGGGTAGAAAGGAACAAAGAAAACAATTTTGGCTGAAGTGAAGAAGTAGGCAGTAGGCAGGAGGCCAAACATGGAAGGTCTAAATAACATGGAAAGCTACTGAGGCTGGCAAATACTTTAAAAATGAACCAAGTCTAACTGATACCTGGGGAATGCATAGCAAAAAAGAAAAAGAAAAAGAAAGAAAGAAAGAAAGAAAGAAAGAAAGAAAGAAAGAAAGAAAGAAAGAAAGAAAGAAAGAAAAGAAAGAAAAGAAAGAAAGAAACATTAAAGATAATTAATTTAACACCTTTGTCACTGTGTTTTACTTTCATACTTGATAAGCTGATTTTCTTTGGATAACCACTTTACAGAAAAATTACAAGTAGATACAGTTAGGTGGTTTTATAGCACAGCAGTACTCTCAACGCATTTATTATTGAAAACATAGACCTTTAAATACTATAACAAATTCTAAATTAAAATGATACATACATGACAAATGAATTAAATTTTCTGTGGGAAATGACAGAACAGTATTAGTATTAAAGTGGCGGTCATAAGGGGAAATAAGTAATTTAGTTAAGAAAATAGAAAATACCCTTAATGACATAGATGATAGAATAGAAAGTCTAATGCTCATGCTGTGTGTTTTATGTAGGTATTTCCTTTTAATGCCAGGCAATGGAGCAAACAAGACATTTTTATTAGATTTTTTTCTACATTTTCTCATACAATGGCAATTTGTATCTATTTGTAATTAAAATGACATTAAGCAGCCCAATTTTCAGTTATACAATATTTCACATTAAAGACCTCATATAAAAAACCTTCACTAAGTCTATGGACTCAATTATATAATAGGCATTACTGAGTCCGTGTGTGAAAATAATGATAAATTATCCAATTACCTTCAAAAGAAGACTTCAGTTTGGAATTTATTCATATACTGATTTTCACTGTTTCTTAATTGATTCATGCATGTGTGATTTGTCTGACCAACACTCTGAAAAATTACGGAATAGAAATACTACAAATAATTCATCCTTTGAATATACATTAATGATATGTTCAGACAGATATTTAGAAATAGTAATAAATGCAGGATGAAACAAAAGAAAGATTTGGTGTAAGAAATGTATATGTTTGACCCCATTTGGCTTCTCTCTCTGTCTCTCTCTTTGTCCCTCTGTCTCTCTCTCTTTCTCCCTCCCTATACTATTTTGATTATGTTCAAGAAACTCCACTTGAATTTACTGAGAAAAAGTAGATTCTCATTTAGAAAACTAAAGGAAGGCTTTCATTATCTGATAGAATGATTTTCTCAAAGCCTATGTATGGGGCAATAAAATTTCCCTTATAATACCCCAACACTTGTAAAACAACAACAAAAAACAACATAGAACTCTCTTATACGTAGTTATTTTCTAATAAAACTCCATGTAAATTTGTGAGGATTGGCACAAAATGATTGCTCAGTTACTGCTGAGGTATGGTATCTATACTTAATGGTATTTTGTAGGAAGATGTGTAGGCAGTAGAAATTGCTAAAAGAGCAATGCATAACATTTGTGAGTCTAAGATTTGCTTAAAAGTATGATGAGTCTTGCTATATTCCTTTTCCCTTATTTAATAAGTTCTAGACAAGAAAATATACAATTGTGATGAAAGATAAAATTGTTTAAGTTTGTAAATTACATTATATTAATGGCCCCACTTAATTGACAAGTATAACTCAATTGTTAAACTACCAAATTCTGCCATTAAATAAATATAAATATTATTTCTTTATCTTAATACCCAGAGACTTTCTCTTTTGCAGTCTTTGGGGGAAAGTTTTTGCAGCTTTTTCACTTTTTTTGACTATTAGAATTATTAGCCAGGCGGTTCTACCATTCTCCTCATCCCCTGTTGTGCGTACATTAATTTCAGTAGATTTTCATTTAGAGGCTTAGAATATTTTCAAAATTTCCATTGAAGATTATTTTTCTATTTTTTATATTAAAAATTAAAATTATTAAAACTTTCTAAATGTTCATTATAAATATAGGTTTTTTGTTTTTTGTTTTTTTTGTCTTCTCAGGTCAATTTTACTAGTTCTCAAGCCCCCAAAAAACCTAGAGCAGATAATTGCCATCAGACAGTTTTATTTACTTTTTAGATTTTTGATTTTAGATGGCTTTACAGTAATTAGTGCTCTTTAGAACTAGTATCATTAGATATTTAGGATATAAACATTAACATTACCCCTTGTACATATAGAACCATATTATGTCACTAGAATAAAATACTGCTTTTGGTTGTGATAGGGCTGGAAGGAGGTCAACTTCATCCATTTAATTCTCACATATTTGTGTGAGATGTTCTTTTTTCATTAAGAAAAGTCCACTAACTCTGCTCCAAATTTTTATGTATTATCTGGATAACAAGAGCTTTTTATTCTGTGTGTCAACAAGTCCTATCTATACTGGCTTAAATAAAAAGGAAGTTTATTAGCTTATATATGTTACCAATTCCAGAGGTCAAGTGCCATTCAGGCATGGCTGAATTTAGAGCTCCAACAATATGGTCAATACTCAGTTTCTTTTCATTCTTCACTTCTGTATTCTACTGTGTTGGCTTTGTGTTTGGGGTTAAGAGGTAGTAAACCGATGCTGATGGCCTTTCTTCCTCTTTTTCTTTCCATGAATTATCAAAAAGAGTCATAAATAACAATGCTTAAAGTCCAAGTGTCATCATATTGCTCATATAAATAAATGCTTCACTCTCCCTGTATCTTCTCCTTCGGTGATGAGCAGCTTAGTCTTTGAGGCCAAGAAAGTATTGATATATGATTAAAATGGGAATTTTGATGCCTCAAAATTGATAGTGACAGTAATAAGTATCATGTATTCAGTAGATTTTTAAAATGAGTGCTTTGGCAATGCTATGAGATTGGCTGAAATATCAAGAAACTACATCCCTTGCCATCACAATCTTTCACCTATATATATTAAATTTGTCTGGGATGAACACGTTTATGGAGACAGTATAATGAATATGTAAGTGTTAGTGTTTGTTTTCTCCTTTGCTCCCTCTTTATATCAAGTGAAAAAAAAAAGTTGACATGATATTTTACAAAAATATGCCATATGTTTTCTGGAGATTGTAAGGTAGGGACTAGTGCCTGGCACTCATTTAGGAAAATTCCATATCAGGGGCGCCTGGGTGGCTCAGTCAGTTAAGCGTCTGCCTTTGGCTCAGATCATGATCCCAGGGTCCTGGGGTGGAGTCCTGCATTGGGCTCCCTGCTCAGTGGGGAGTCTGCCTCTCCCTCTCCCTCTGTTGCTCTCCCTGCTTGTGCTCTCTGTCTGTCTCTCTGTCAAATAAATAAAATCTTTAAAAAAAAAAGGAAAATTCAATATCAGCTAATTCCCTTCTTCTGGGGAAGAGGTAGGGGCATCCTGTTCTACTTATGGAGAGTAAAAATATCAGATGTTTCCTGTGGGGCAGAAGTGATGTTTTAGAAGATGTCTGGGCATCCTTGCTAAGGCTTTTAACATAACAAATGATGCTAAAAACAGAGTCTTTTGAATTGCATCCAAAGAAACCAAATTTGATGAGAACTTCATAAGCAATTAACTGAGTCAATTTTCAGTGTTGGAGAAGATGATATCAGATATTTACAATCAAGAATTGTTGAAATACAAAAAGTGCCCACAAGAATAAAAGTGAAATTTGGTATCCATACTCCAGAAGATGTCAACATCATATTACAATTGCTCCTCCCAAGCAATTTGTCCTATGCCCTCTACTCATCTTCTGTCTTATACCCAGTTTCCACCATGTCTACTGTGAGCAAATCTAATGGAAGAAGAGATATCATGAGGATCAAAAAGACAAACCAGGGTTATTTTTAGCAAAATGGATCTTTATTTACCATTCTTAAATTTATTTAGCTGATTCTCTATTTCTTTTCTTATTATTAATGCTCTCGTATCTATTTTACATTTTATATTTGTTAACATGATTCTCTGAACATCTTTATTGTCATACATATATATCTATTCTTTCTTTTAACTTTTATTTTTTACCTTTTTTAAAAAATTAAATTCAGTTAATTAACATATAGTATAGTATTAATTTCAAAGGTAGAGTTCAGTGATTCATCAGTGTTGTATAATACCCAGGGCTCATTACATCATGTACCCTCCTTAATGTCCATCACCCAGTTATCTCATCCCTTAACCCTCTACCCTCCAGCAACCCTCTGTTGGGTTTGGCCAGCAAATCCTGAGGCAGCAAATGCAAAGATTACTCCAGACACCTTAGTAGGAGAAAGGAGAGGCCTAGGGACCAGACACTCTAGTGGCGAAAGGCCCTGAGCCAGACTCTGCCTCCACCTTTATTGTGAATGTTATCAATACAACTAGGGAATACAAAAAACAAGAAGGAATGTGAAGCTGTAATGATCAGGACAGTGGCATGGGAGTATCCTATGAATAGAACAAGCTGTGCTCGTGACAGGCGTGCAGACAAAATGTTTCTCCTAAATCAAGCATTTACTCCTTGGATGAGTGCATTGAGCCGCAATGAGGATCTGGCTGTTTTCAGTCCCGAAACTTTAAAGGAGGCCCCGTTTTCCGAACACTCCTTTTCAACTAGTCTCATCCAGGGAGGCATGTGTTTATTAAATCTCGTCTAGCTAGGCACTATGAATTCCCACAACCCTCAGTTTGTTTCCTGAGATTAAGAGTCTCTTATGGTTTTTTTCCCTCCCTTTCCCTATGATCCTCTGTTTTGTTTCTTAAATTCCACATATGAGTGAGATCATATGATAATTATCTTTCTCTGATTGACTTATTTCAGTTAGCATTATACCCTCTAGTACCATCCATGTCATTGCAAATGGCAAGATTTCATTTTTTTGATGGCAGAGTATTATTCCATTGTGTATATATACTACATCTTCTTTCTCCATTCATCTGTCGATGGGCATCTGGGCTCTTTCCATAGTTTGGCTATTGTGGACATTACTGCTATAAACATTGGGGTGCAGGTGCCCCTTTGGATCACTACATTTGTATCTTTGGGGTAAATACCTAGTAATGCAATTGCTGGGTCAAAGGATAGCTCTATTTTCAACTTTTTGAGGAACCTCCACACTGTTTTCCAGAGTGGCTGCTTCAGCTTGCATTCCCACCAATGGTGTAAGAGTATTCTCCTTTCTCCACACACTCAACAACATCTGTCATTTCCTGAGTTGTTAATTTTAGCCATCCTGACTAGTGTGAGGTGGTATCTCATTGTGGTTTTGATTTGTATTTCCCTGATGCAGAGTGAGGTTGAACATTTTTCATGTGTCTGTTGGCCATTTGTATGTCTTCTTTAGAGAAAAGTTTGTTCATGTCTTCTGTCCATTTCTTGATCAGATTATTTGTTCTTTGGGTGTTGAGTTTGAGAAGTTCTTTATAGATTTTGGATACTAGCCATTTATCTGATAAGACATTTGAAATTTCTTCTCCCATTCTGTTAGTTGTCTTTTGGTTTGTTGACTATTTCCTTTGCTGTGCAGAAGTTTTTATCTTGATGAAGTCCCGATAGTTCTTTTTTTTTTTTTCCTGTTTCCCTTGCCTTTGGGGACATGTCTAGCCAGAAGTTGCTGAAGCTGAGGTCACAGAGGTTGCTGCCTGTGTTCTTCTCTAGGATTTTGATGGATTCCTGTCTCACATTTAGGTCTTTCATTCATTTTGAGTCTATTTTTGTATATGGTGTAAGAAAATGGTCCTGTTTCATTCTTCTACATATGACTGTCCAATTTTCCCAACACCATTTGTTGAAGAGACTTTTTTCCATTGGACATTCTTTCCTGCTTTGTCAAAGATCAGTTGACCATAGAGTTGAGGGTCCATTTCTGGGTTGTCTATTCTGTTCCACTGACCTATGTGTCCGTTATTGTGCCAGTACCATACTGTCTTGATGATTACAGTTTTGTGATAGAGCTTGAAGTCAGGCATTGTGATGCCACTAGCTTTGGTTTTCTTTTTTCAACATTCCTCTGGCTTTCGGGGTCTTTCCAGTTTCATACAAAATTTAAGATTATTTGTTCCAGCTCTGTGAAAAAAAGTTGATGGTATTTTGATAGGGATTGCATTGAATGTATAGGTTGCTCTAGGTAGCATAGACATTTTAATAATATTTGTTCTTCCAATCTATTCACATGGAATGTTTTTCCATTTCTTTGTGTCTTCCTAATTTCTTTCATGAGTATTCTATAGTTTTCTGAGTACAGATCCTTTGCCTCTTTGGTTAGGTTTATTCCTAGGTATCTTATGGTTTTGGATGCAATTGTAAATGGGATTGACTCCTTAATTTCTCTTTCTTCTGTCTCATTGTTAGTGTATACAAATGCAACTGATTTCTGTGGATTGATTTTATTACCCTGTCACTTTGCTGAATTCTTGTATGAGTTCTAGCAATTTTGGGGTTGAGTCTTTTGGGTTTTCCACATAGAATACCATGTCATCTGTGAAGAGTGAGAGTTTGACTTATTCTTTGCTGATTCAGATGCCTTTTATTTATTTTTGTTGTCTGATTGCTGAGGCCATACATATCTATTCTAAAATAAAGTAATTATATGACTTGGCTATTCTGTATACTTCAAAATAATCCATTATTCTTTGAAGCATTTCATTACATGCATGTTTGAACATTCAGCATTATAAAATAATAAAACACAAAAATGTAGAGTTGGTATAGAGAAGAGAAAATTCTTGATTTTTAAATATATATATATATTTATTTATTTATTCTAACCTCATAGTTTCATATTTTTGGTATGTTTTAATTACCTACCATGATTCTCTCTCTCTCTCTCTTTTTTTTTTTTTATTTGACAGAGAGAGAGAGAGAGGCAGCGAGAGAGGGAACATGAGCAGGGGCAGAGGTAGAGGGAGAAGCAGGCTTCCTGACGAGCAGAGAGCCCAATGTGGGGCTCGATACCAGGACCCTGGGACCATGACCTGAGCTGAAGGCAGATGCTTAACGACTGAGCCACTCAGGCACCCCCATGATTCTAATTCTTAATTATTGATCTCTTCATACAATCCTACCCTCCTCTGATTTGCAGATTTTAAATTTAGGTATAACTACCATGGCTGATACTTCCTTTGTCAAAATTAAATAAATCTTTCATAAATTGGGATATATGTCATTGGTTGATATGTCATTAGCATTGATAAATAATTTCCTCCAGCTTTAATAATCAAATACTTAGGATAAAAGTATAGGTGGCTGTTTGAGACATTTTGCCTGAAGAATGAAAAATATTTCTGACTTTGAAGGAATCTTTGTTATTTTGCCTACAGAGTTAATGATCCTGAATTTCACATAGAGATAAAAATTGTGACCTTCACAAACGTAACACAAAACAATAGCACAATAAAACAAATAATAAAAATAGCATCAAATACACATATTACCTCCTTTGCTATTCAAAAGATAAGTATATGAATTTAACTGACTATTGATGCTGACTAGAACTATTTTGAAAATAAAAAAATACATTTAGAACTGGTATATTTTAAAGCTTACCTGGAGTATAGAATATCTATTACAAATACCAACTTTTATCCACTTGTGCTTCTTCCACTTTCTCAGTGATGTGTAGACACTTCTGAGGATCTAATGTTAAAATGTATTTTGAATCCATGTTCCTGATAAATTCTAAATTCAGATTTCTTCATTGCTCAACTTACTAACTTCATTAGTTTCTTATCGGTTTCTATATTTCTACAATGCTGTTCTCTAATCTAGTCTACACTTGGACATCAAATAAATCTTTTAAGTGAGTTATATCACCTCATACTCCTACATAAAAACTTTTCCACCTCATTTTGAAGCAAGAAAATATTCACACTAACTCCCTAGCACACTGTATTAGTTTGCTAGGGCTGCCATAACAAAATACCACAGACTCAGTGACTTAAACAACAGAAATCTATTTGCTCCCTGTCCTGGAGTCTAGAAGTCCAAGATCAAGGTGCCAGCTGACTTGGTTTCCTCTGAGGCCTCTTTCTTTGACTTGCAGATGACTGCCCCCTTGTTGCCTCTTGACACAGTTGCCCCTCTATGCACAGGTGCCCTTGGCGTGTCTCCTTCTTATCTTATAAGGACACCAGTCATATTCAATTAGAACCTGACATAATGGTCTCATTTTAATTTACTGACCTTCTTAAAGTTCTTTTCTCCAAATACAGTTATATCCTAAGGTATTGGGGCTTGGTTCTTCCACAAATAGACAGATTTTAAGGGTACACAACTCAGTCTTTAACACATGTTTTATTATGCCCTGTATTAATTGATCACTATTTACATCTCCAACTATGTTTCGTGTCACTCACCCTTCTTCACTCTGCTCCAGCTCACAGATTTTTTTTTTCAATTTGTATACATTTTCTTTCTGATCTGGTGATCCTTACACGTCCCAATTTCCTTATTGAACTTGATTATTTTCATAAATGATCCTTTTATTTAAAATATTCTTTGTCATGAATACAAATGCTAAAAATACATTTTAAATTATGTTTCATTATCTGGATCAGATTTCAATTTTTTTTAGGATTTATTAGTACAACTGGACTATTCATATGTATCAGGCATGCTATTCTCCTTTATTCTTACTGACTAAATATGTGAAGATTGAAATAAATTATATAAATCATTAAATATTAATATGCCTTCTAGTCTTATCACATTGTATTTACATCAGTGGAGTAGCTAGAAGGAAATGACAGGTGAATAAAAAGAATAAAAACTTTATTATTATATATTTATTATTGTATGTATCATACTATTTTATATATATATATACACACAGATATATATATATATATATATATATATATATATATATAATATTATGACATCCAGCATGAATTCACTACATTTGTTCCTTCACTCACAGGATTTAGAAAAAAAGATGGTTACAGGTTACAAGGTGGTATTTTGGGAAATAGTAATACTAAGAAAAATAAAGGTGCAAATAAATAAATGGGGAAAGTAGAAAAAAGGGAGAGAGGGAGAATGAATTAGAATGCACTGTTCCTTTAGTACCTTATTATCTTGGCACTGTTTTCAGAGAAAAATCATTTGCTCAAGAGTTTATAGACAAAGTTGGGATACACAACACTTCTTTTTTGTTTTGTTTTTTTAATGAATTAGTAGACCTTATATCTTAGAAAATTTTAGATTTACATAAACATAAACCAAGAAATACTGAGATTATCATGTACCCTACACACACACACACACACACACCCCACACGAAGAGTTTCACCTATTAACATCTTTTTACAATAATGAACAATTACTGATACATCATTATTAATTAAAATAGACAGTTTAAGGTTTCTTTTTTGTGTTGTACTGTTCTGTTTTATTGGCCAATTTATAATGTCATGTATCCACCCTTACAGTATTATACTGAATAGTTCAATTCAATTCAATTGGCTAAATACCTAGAAGTTTAATTGCAAGGTCATATGTTTAAGACTATATTTAGTTTTGCCCGAAACCAGTAAACTGTCTTTCAAAGTGACTATCATTTCCATTCCCACCAGAATGAATGAGCTCCTGTTACTCTGCCTCTTTGTCCACATTTGGTGTTGTTGGGTTTTTAGATTTTAAACAATCTAACAGGTGTGTAGTTATACCTCATTGTTGCTTTAATTTGCAATTCTTTAATTTCTTAGGATGTTGAGTATTTTTTCATATGTTTATTTACTATCTTTACATCTTCTTTGATATAGTGTCTATTCAGTTCCTTTGCCCATTTTTTATTTGGGTTGTTTGTTTTCTTATTGTTGAGTTTTAAGAGTATTTATATGTTTTGGGTATGGAGGTGCCTCAAAAAGTTGAAAATAGGCTATCCTATGACCCAGCAATTTCACTACTGGATATTTACCCCAAAGATACAGATGTAGTGGGGCGCCTGGGTGGCTCAGCCGGTTAAGTGGCTGCCTTCAGCTCAGGTCATGATCCCAGGGTCCTGGGATTGAGCCCCGCATCGGGCTCCCTGCTCAGCAGGGAGCCTGCTTCTCCCTCTCCCTCTGCCTGTCTCTCTGCCTACTTGTTCTCCCTCTCTCTCTGTCAGATAAATAAAATCTTTAAAAAAAAAAAAAAGATACAAATGTAGTGACCTGAAGGGGCACCTGCACCCCAATGTTTATAGCAGCAACGTCCATAATAGCCAAACTGTGGAAAGAGCCAAGATGTCCATCGACAGATGAATGGATAAAGAAGATGTGGTACATATACACAGTGGAATAATACTCAGCCATCAAAACAATGAAATCTTGCCATTTGCAACAATGTGGTTGGAACTAGAGGGTATTATGTTATGTGAAATAAGCCAATCAGAGGGGCGCCTGGGTGGCTCAGTTGGTTAAGCGACTGCCTTCGGCTCAGGTCATGATCCTGAAGTCCCTGGATCGAGTCCCGCTCGGGCTGCCTGCTCGGCAGGGAGTCTGCTTCTCCCTCTCCCACTCCCCCTGCTTGTGTACCCTCTCTCGCTGTGTCTTTCTCTGTCAAATAAATAAATAAAATCTTAAAAAAAAAAAAAAAAGAATTTGTTATTTGTAAAAAAAAAAAAAAAGAAAGAAGTCAATCAGAGAAAGACAACTATCATACGATCTCACTCATGTGGAATTTAAGAAACAAAACAGAGGATCATAGGGGAAGGGAGGGAAAAATAAAACAAGATGAAATCAGAGAGGGAGACAAACCATAAGAGACTCTTAATCATAGGAAACAGAGTTGCTGGAGGGGTGGGGGTGGGAGGATAGGGTAACTGTGTGATAGACATTAAGGAGGGCACAGGATATAATGAACACTGGGTATTATATAAAACTGATGAATCACTGACTTCTACTTCTGAAACTAATAATAGATTATATGTAAATTAATTGGATTTAAATTAAAAGTAAACAACAAAAAAGAGTATTTCCATGTTTTGGATATTAGTCATTTATCAGATATGTATTTTGCAAATGCTTTCCCCCATCCAAGGTTGGTATTTTCATTCTCTTTTTGTCTTTGATAAAGCAGAAGATTCTAGTTCAGGGAAGTCCAACTTATTTTTTTCTCATAGATCATGTTTTTACCACACACAAAATTACCTAGATTTTCACCAATGTTATTTTCAAAGAGTTTTATACTTTGAGTTCCTTATGTTGAACCAAGTATTTTCTAATATCTTTGTGATTTCTTCTTTGACTCCTAAGAGAGTGTTGTTTAATTTCCATGTATTTGTGTACTTACCCATTTTAATGTTATTATTGATTTCTAGTTTTATTTCATTTGTTGTTGGAGAAGAAACTTTGTATGATTTGTATAACTATACTCATTGAAACTTGTTTTGTGGCCTACATATGATCTATTCTGTAGGAAGTTCTATGTGCACTTGAAAAGAATGTGTATTCAGCTGTTACTGAGTGGGTTATTCTAATATATATATATATATATATTCTAATATATATATATTCTAATATATATAATATATATAATATATATATATATTATATCATATTATGTATATAAGGTTCAGTATATAAGGTCCATAGTAGTTTGTGACATCCACTAAGTGTATATTATGTGTATAAGGTCCATCCACATTGTTGCAAATGGCAACATTTACAGTGTTGATCTTATTGATCTTTACTCTGTTTTTAATCTGCTTTTCTTTTCCTACCTATTATTGAAGGTGGGATATTGAAGTCTCTAATTATTAGAAAAAGTGTTTATTTCTCCCTTTAATTTGGTCAAAGCTTGCATCTTCCATTATAGGGCTCTTTTGCTTGGATATATATATATATATATATTTTTTTTAAGATTTTATTTATTTATTTGACAGAGAGACACAGCAAGAGAGGGAACACAAGCAGGGGGAGTGGAAGAGGAAGAAGCAGGCCTCCCACCAAGCAGGGAGCCCGATGCAGAGCTCGATCCCAGGACCCTGGGACCATGACCTGAGCTGAAGGCAGACGCTTAACGACTGAGCCACCCGGGTGCCCCGCTTGGATATATATATTTATAATTGGTAATCTTGTTCATGAATTAAGCCTTTTATCAGTTTATAACAGATTTTAACTTAAAGTTTATTTTGTCTGATATTAAGATAACCATTCCAGTTGCCTTTGCTTACTATTTACATAGGATATCCTTTTTCATTCTGTCACTTTCAAACTCTATGTGTGATTGGATCTAGTGTGAGTCTCTCATAAATAGTATATATTTGGGTAATTTTTGATCCATTCTGGCAGTCTCTGTCTTTTGTTCACAGAGTTAAATTAATTTACATTACAGTAATTACTAATAAGGAAAAACTTATTGGTGCTGATTTGTAGTTGTTTTTTGTATGTTTTATACTTTTTTGGGTCTTTCATTTCCACCATTACTATCTTGTTTTGTATTTTATTAAATTTTTGTAGTGAAATGCTTATGGATTAGAAGACTTAATACTGGGGCACCTGGGTGGCTCAGATGGTTAAGTGTCTGCCTTCAGCTCGGGTCATGATTCCCAGGGTCCTGGGATCGAGACCCACGTCGGGCTCCTGGCTCGGCCGGGAGACTGCTTCTCCCTCTCCCTCTGCCTCTCTCCCTGCTTTTGCTCTCTCTCTCTCTGTATCTCTGTGTCTCAAATGAATAAATAGAATCTTAAAAAAAAAAAAGACTTAATATTGTTAAAATGACAATACTATCCAAAGAAATCTCCAAATTCATGAAATCTCATCAAAATATCAATGACTTTTTTTGTAGAAATTGAAATGCCTATTGTAAAATTTATGTGGAATTGCAAATTTATGTGGAATTGCAAAAGGCCTGGATAGCCAAAATAATCTTGAAAAAAGAAATTGGAGGATTCATATTTCATGGCTTTGAAACTTAATATGAAGCTACAATAATTAAAGTAGTATCATACTGTCATAAGTGTAGATATATATAGGCCAATGGATAAAATAGAGAGCCCAGATATAAAACCTCATTATGGCAAATAGATTTTAACAAGAGTACCAAGAATATTCAGAGGGGAAAGGACACTCTTTTCAACAAATGGTGCTGGGAAAACTGGATATCCACATGCAAAAGAATGAAGTTGGACTTTTAACTTGGAATTCTGCCCTTGGAATGGCACAAGGAGCTGCCTCCCTGGACACTTTCTTAGCCCAAATAGCCACCCTGTGCTCTAAGAGATGTGTGCATTGTCCCCTAGGCTGTGTTTAGCAGAACTCGTAGAATACACAGATTAGCATATTGTATCGTTCCCGTAAACAGATCCTCCCAGTTTCAGTAAGACCCCTTGTCACACATCATGTGCTTGAGAAATAGTGATGAGGATTTGTGATTATCCTGAAGGACCAATAAAAGCGGGAGCAAAGAAGACCAACGGGTCTTCGTCTCTGAGCATTGACCCCCTTGCCTTTTCCTCTTTTTCACAGCAAAGTTTGGAGTCATCTTTTCATCTGTAGCTACAGGGATTGCTGGCCATTCCCGGCACAGAAGAGTTGAAGGACTACATATTAAAATTACTTTCATGTGTTTTTAACCTTATTCAATAGGATTCGGCCTCCAGTCATTGGATTTGTATCTATGAAGGGGTTTAGATCACTCCAAGAGACCAAAATTTTCCACTGGGGTGGCTATTTAATACAGGAGTCCCCTTTTATCTGTGGTTTCACTTTGCATGGTTTCTGTTACCCATATTCAACCATTGTTTGGAAGCAGATGATCCTTCTTCTGACATATAGTCAGAAGGTCAAAAGTAGCTTAATGCTGCCTATGTCATTCACTTCACTTCATGTAATCATGTAAGCATTTTATTACCTCACATCATCACAAGAAGAAGGGTGAGTACAGCACAGTAAGATACTTAGACAACATTTACCTAACTTTTTATTAGAGCATATTGTTATAATTCTTCTACTTTGTTATTGTTAATTTCTTACTCTGCCTAATTGATAATTAAGCTTTATGATAGGTGTGTATGTATAGGAAAAATATAGTATGTTTATGGCATAGTAGTTTGTGGCATCCACTGGGGTTTGTGGAACATATCCCACATGGATGGGGAGGGGAAGGACTCTATTGTATCTTTCAGTTTTTTCTTATTCTACAAATGGAGCAAAACTTTAGTCATCTCATTAATTATCTTGGTTCTAGAAATTTATTTACCAGTCAGTGCTAGAGCTACTTCTAGGTCAAATCATCCTGAATGCCACTTCTTTGTTGCTCAGAGTATGCTGCGTTGCATAAAGAAACAACTGGCTTCTGAAATCTGAGATCCCAGGGTTCCTAAAACTATCAGGCATTCCACAACAGCAGCTTCCTCTGTCATCCTAATCTAAAGAACAGGCACTGCAAAGTTTCTCAGAATCAAATGCCCCCATCACATTTCCAATGATATTAATCCATTAATATTCTTCTACCGTATTTTCCCCATATCTAATAATGCCTTCCTATTAGTATGCAAGTATGATTAAGGCTTAATAGAGATCATCATCAGACTGAGGAATTTTCCTTTTTTATTTTTTAATTTCAGAAGAGTGCTAAATTTTCTACTACCAAAAGATTGTGAACAGATACTGAACTCATTATATTCTATCTGAAAACTAATTCAAGAGTGATGTCACTGTTAGAATACTCCTCATATAGTGTAGAATTTCATATACCTTATTGTCTCACATTAGAAGATCACGTATAATCACGTATAATCTATAAATCTTTTCTATAGAAGATTTTATGCTAAGTTCAGGAAGTTTTTTTCTCCTGACTAGACTGTTTAGTTTTACTTAATTTCATTTTGCTAGATACTGTGCACATAAGCCCAACAATTCCTGCTTCTTGACAGTACTATAGTTTATGGAGACCTGCCTCTGTGCAGTGCACTTGGAAGCATGCATTTTACCATGAAAGTCCATTTTGCTCTTGCTTGTTCTAGGAGCTTTCTAAAAAAGTGTGTCTGTTGTAAATTGAATAATATTGAAGTGTTTGTGGCTAATTGACCTTTCTTTTGGGACTTTACCCATGCTCTTTGGAAATAACCTCCACAGAAAAAGAGTGAAATAGCTAATTTGACTTCTTGTGCATACTATTTACACACAAATCAAATATTCCATCTTCAAATATATCTTTTACTTATTTCATTTGGTCACTTTAGGCCGAAAGGTAGTCATCCACTGAAACAAGTTTATGTCCTAAAAAGCATAGCTACGTGAAGCTAACGTGTTAGCTGTTTTCCTGTAGAAACAAACATAAGAAACAAAGGGCAATTTATAGAAAGTCAATTTCAAGTTACTTCAGGTGTATTTGCTTAGTGCAGAAGAAAATTGTTTTGCTAATTAATGGTTACTATTTCTTTAGACTATTTTCTTTTAGAGTTATTACATGTATTCCTTCTTATATGTGCTTCTGTTGCCTATTGCCTTATCTTTTTATCTCAAATACAGGTGTAAGGTGCTATTTTTAAAAAGTAAAAAATAATTCTAAAACCCAAACTATGTGAGTTTATGCAGTGTTTTTCAACCAAGGTGAGGTATAAGCTAATAAATGTTTTTGTATTTTTCCTTGAAATTTACTCCAAAATATATTTAGACCTCCTTCTTAAAATACAAATTTAAATGGAAATTCAATGAAAAATAATGCTGATTAAAATTTTAAAAATGATACCTTGATTTTTTTTAGGGGAAGAGGAGGGCATTTCACTGATAGATTTAACAGAAATAATACCTTATTATAATGGACTCTGAGTCAGAAGAAATCTATCATTCTGAGGAATTTTATCACTCTCCATGTCATTTTTTTCTGCTTATTTAATAATGTGGAAATTCAAATTTGTGTTTATTAATATACTTTATTTCAATGAGATAAAAATGTATGTATATAAGAAGCATGTAAGTAGTGATTGGCAAATTATAGGGTGCTAACTAATCAAACTAGTAAAGGTGATAACTTGAATCTCACAAGAAAAACTTCTGATCAAGTGATTTTGTTCTTTGAAAACTTTAGGATGAATTTATATAAAATACTTTTGCAATCACTTTTCCAGTTTATTTTTCTATGATCTACACTAGGTCCCTAAACTAGTTTTTTAAGAGACTGTTACTTCAAAAGTAGTATTCATAAAACCATGTTTCTTTATCCTTTTATTCTTTTTGTCAAAAACATATTCTTAATGGAAAAAACAAAACTGTGGTGAAAAAGTCATACCTATTGTAGTATTTCTTTTACCACATGGTTTATACTGAGAATAGATATTTAAATACTGTATCTTTCAATTTTGATGTTTGTAATATAGGAATGAAATGTATCTGATGTGGCATGCTGGTAAATGTCTGAAATCCAGCTCTTGGTTGGAAGATCTTGATTTGTAGTGTTGGCAATTTTGTGGTATAAATGACACTATTGAAAGGAGAATTGAAAAGACATACACACAATAGGCTCTTGCAAGCTGGTGCAAGCCTTCAGCACATCATTTCATTCTTCAAAGAGCAGTTGTGAGGGAAATAAATAGTAACTTTTCCTAAGTATTTTGTATAGTATATGTATAGTGTTAAAGAATTTATTATAATTTAGGCACTCCACAACTCTAAACTATAGACTATTTTAATCCTTATTGCTTATTGATTCTACTGCTTGAAAGGTCCCCCTTGCTATTTTTTTTTAGGATAACTTTCAGTTTTCATAAGGTAGTTTATTGGTAGTGGTGGGTAGCAAAAATAGAGAGGGACTGAGTAACAATATGGAAATGAATTTAACACATTTCTGCCAGTGTAACCTTAGTATAGCGTTAAAGATCATAGTGTAAACTTAAGGCAGCAGAAAAAAAGTAAGGGAGATCTACTGGGATGAGGAATTCTATGTATATAAAGAACAAAAACTAAGAAAGGTATAGAATACGGAATTTGATAGGAATTTGACTTTGCACAATTGTGCCAACTAGTTAAACATTATATTTTCCTTTTTCCTCTGGTTAGGCCTGAATTCAGAAAATCAGGCAGTTGGAAAGGAAACATGGACATGTAGTGGGGAGAACAAAGAAAAGTGGAAATCTATAAGAAAAAGCTGGAAACTGTGTTGGTCTCCGCCCCGCTTCTAAGCTGCCAGCATTGGTAATACAGGTGACCTTTAGGAGAAGCTGGACACTTTCATCAAGAACTAAATATGCACATGGTCCAGAAGTTGGAGAGAATGAAGAAGATTAGGGATCCTGGAGGATTTATGGACCCAGATGCTGTTGCACATAACAGAGTGAGCTAGCATTTCATCAAAAAGTTAACGGGCTACACCAGGTTCTGGTGACTGTACATAGCTAATATGATTACTGCTTCACTTCTGCCCTCCAAAGCACATTCAAGTTCACTTGGAACTTGTTTACCCAAAACAATATATAGGAGAAAATTCTCTGAGAAGAGAATTTTACCTACATGAATCCAAATTTTCTCAGAATATAATGGCTATCAGATGAACTTGTCCATTGACAACACACTGACAAGAAGGATAAAGGCAAGGAAGAAAGACTAAAATCCCCAGTTGTGACATGGCTTGTAAGAAGTCAGCTGCCAGACTTCTTTGATCCTTAGACTTTTGATCCTGTCCACTGATCACAATTGACTTGTCTTGATATCCACCAGTATACCTCTCCCATCCCCAACTTCCAGAACCAATTTCAATCTGAGACAGTTAATTCTTAATTCTTTCCAGATCAACAATCTTTAAGTCCTACACTAAATGTTTACCCAACTAATGATGACTGTGATTAATGGAATCAATTACACTTTCTTTTCTTGAATACAAAAACAAGATATGGGTTACTTATTTACTTAATTTTTTAGTGGTGCAAAAAGCTAAAAGTCATGAAGAGAATATAATGAGAAAGCAATAGAAGCCTTGTATAAGTGGAATCCATGAATAAACAGGAATAGAAAGCAGAAGTTTCAAACAGGAAAACTACTCCTTGTCAACAACCATAAGTCATAGATTATCTGCTAAGCAGCTATTGCTTTTATCTGCATATTTAGAGCAGAAAGTACATGTATCATGACGGGGCATTGCAAATAAATGGCTAGTTTAGGTCCTTGTGAATGTTTAAGACCTCATCTATTTCATGAGTGCTTGATGTGTACTTAGTTCCTTTAATTTTCCCTATGTTCAGCACACATATGAGCTATTTATCTTACCTATTTTTTAATATATTTTATAAGCTACTTGATTACATTCATAGTGTCTCTTATTTTCTATATTACAATTAAATAGTCTTAAGTAATATAACAAATATATATTCTAAACATATTGGATCTCTTTTCTTGACAAATTATATATTAAAATACATTTTTTCCATCAGAGAATAAAAAGCATATTTAAAAGAATGAAAGTATGTTTAGTTCTTAGTCATACTATACATAGTGTTTAATACATAGTGTTTAATATAATGCATTATTTTAAAGACCATATTTAAAAATGGGGAAGTACAAAGACATTTCCAGAAGGGTAGAATAAGGGCCTTTGTAAAGCCACTCTTCCACGAAAGCAATTAGAATCCTGGAAAAAAAAAAAGTCAAAATCAACATTTTTCAGAACTATGCAAGTTAATCAAAGTCTTTAAAGAATTTGAGGAGTGTTTCTTCAAGAAAAGTAGCTGATTCCCAGTAAGAACAAGAGAGTTTTTTATCATTTTAACCTGCCTCACTACCACCCCACTCTCTTCAGATCTGTGCTAGTCTCAAAAAACAGCAGTCTTACTCTCATGGCATCTGTGAAAAGCAGCAGCCTAACAGCTACTGGAGATGACAGAATGGTTTTATAAATCCCAAAAAAGCCCCATTCCCAGATAACTATTTGTCTGGAATCACTCTGAAAAAATAAAAATTCTCAGCAATTGTCTTTATTTGACCTGACTCAGCTTCTTCATTGAGAAATCCTATTCCCAAATCACTTGCTGAAAATAATTAGCCTGGAATTACTTAACACTGCAACTGCCCTAAATGGTGATACTATTTTTGGCAGAAAAGGGCTGGATAAAATACTTAAAAGGAGAGTTTACAGAATGAGATGTCCATAGGGAGCGTTGGAAAGCTCCAAAATATTCCTTGGGATGTAGAAGGCTATATGCATGTGTACACCATGTTCATGCCCAGCAAAGATCCAAGAAGGCCCTAATTTCTCATCTCTGGTGAATCCTGAGGCTCATGGCCATTAAGGAGTAGAGCTTGAGGTAGAGTTGCGGACTGCTGAAGCCTTGAAGAAGTGCCATACCACAAACACACAGGCCCTTGGTAAATGGAGGGAGATATATTGGCCAAAGGCTTTTAATAATTAGCTGATGAAATACATAACTAAGCAAGACTTCAGAAGCTGCACATGACAAAAAATATAGATGTTATAGAATGAGACCAGGAAAATTATTTTTAAAAATCCCAAATAACAACAATAACAACACAAACAACAAAAACAACAAGCCCTATTTGTAAAATATTCTGACTTCCAGAGTTGCCACATTTATTTATTTGTTTATTTGTATGTCCAGTTTTCAACAACAACAACAAAATATGAGACATACAGAGAAAAAGAAGAGTCCATAAACTGAGGCAAGAAAGTCAGTAAAAAAGGATCCCTGATGAGGCTCATATATTGAAATTATTAAGCATAACATTTAAATCAGCTGTCATAAATAGCTTTAAATAACTAGAGGAAATCACATCCAAATAATTAAAAGAAAGAATGAGAACAATGATCTACCAAATAAAGAATAAATATAAACAGTTAGAAATTACTTAAAATAACGAAATTGAAAATGTGGAGCTGGAAAAGTAAAATAACTGAAATGAAAAATTCATGAGAAAATCATAATAGTAAATTTGCAGAGGGGAAAATCAGTGAAATTGAAGACAGGTCAATTGAGACTATTCAGTCTGAAGAATTGGAAGGGAAAAAATAAAGAAAAATGAATAAACTTTCAGAGATCTGTGAGACACCATCAAGTGTCCAACATATACATAATGGGAGTTCCAGAGATAAGAAAAACAGAGAAAGAAAGATTATCTGAAAAATAATGGCTAAAAATTTTATATATATTTTGAAATCAAAGGCACTCAACAAACTTCAACTAAATTCAAATAGATCCACACTTACACACATCATAGTGAAATAGTAAAAAGCCAAAGAAAGAATGATTTATTACATACAAGGAATCATCAATAAGACTATTACTAAATTATTACTAAAGGTAAATTAATAGCTGACTTCTCATAGAAAGCTTTGAGGCCAGAAAGCACTGGGATACCACATTCGAAGTGGTTTTTAAAAAAAACTATCACTCCAGAATTCTGTATCCAACAAAACATCCCTTCAAAAATGAAGGGAAAATTGAAACAAATTAAGACAAAGAAAATCAGGAAAAAAAAAAAAATCACAAGCAGACCCTGCATACAAAAAATACTAACAGGGTCTTTCAGGCTGAAATAATAGGACACTAGAAAGTAACTTGAATCATCATGAAGAAGAAAGGATCAATGGTAAACTACACAGATGAACATAAAAGTCAGTATAAATGTACTTTTATTTGTAATACTTTTCTTCTGCTATGTGTTTTTTTTTTTTAATTATTTATTTATTAGAGGGAGAGCGAGAGCAAATGAGCAGGGAGGACAAATAGGCTCCATACTGAACTCAGAGCCCAAGGCAGGGATCAATCCCATGACCCTGAGATCATGACCTGAGCCAAAACCAAGAGTCACACACTTAAACAACTGAGCCACCCAGGCACCCCTGACATATGATTTTTTAAAGAAAACTGCATAAAGTAATAATTATATATGTTTGGGCTTATAATGTATGACGTTATGCTTTTTATGATAATTGTAGCACAAAGGAGAGAGAAGGCAATGAAGCTATATTAGAACAAAGTTTTTATATATTATTGAAATTAATTTGGTATCAATCTGGACGAGATTGTTTTAAGTTAAAATGTTAATTGTAATTGGATGTACTACCACTAAGAAAACAATTTTAAAAATATGGTACAATAGAAAAGATTATTTAAAAGAAAAGAAGGCAATAATGGAGAAATAGAGAAACAAAAACCTGTAAAAGATGTATAAAGAAGATAAAAAATGATTAGTATAAATCTTATATTATCCATTGTAAATATAAATATAAATCCCTTTAAATATAAATAAAATAAACACTACAGTAAAGGCAGGGATTTTCTAACATCAAAAGTAAAAATAAAAACCAAGGTTGAACTAGCATTGGAGATAGATTTCAGTCTATGCAAGTGAAAGTTTGGAAAAATTATACTATATGAACAGCAACTATGACAGAGTTAAAGAACTTTTATTTTATTTATTTTATTTATTTTATTTTTTTTAAAGATTTTATTTATTTATTTGAGAGAGAGAATGAGATAGAGAGAGCATGAGAGGGGGGAGGGTCAGAGGGAGAAGCAGACTCCCTGCCGAGCAGGGAGCCCGATGCGGGACTCGATCCAGGGACTCCAGGATCATGACCTGAGCTGAAGGCAGTCGCTTAACCAACTGAGCCACCCAGGCGCCCCGAGTTAAAGAACTTTTAAATAAAAAAAAATACATATATTAATGGGGCGCCTCATATATATATATATATATTAATAAATATATATATTTATATATATATATATATAAATATATATATTACTAAAGGTAAAGAAGAGACCATTTTGTTATGTTTGGGAGTACAGTATAGTTTTTTTTAAAGCAAAATTATGTAGTAGTCTCAAATAAAACTATATATACCTTTTAATATTTACATTGAGGGAGATTTCCTAATGAACAACTATTCCCTCCACTATAAATAGAATTATAATGGACCATTCCAAATAGAGATTATTTAAAAAGCAAAATATACTAGCTCTTTATGAAAATTGTGCCTCCTTCCATTAAGAAAATTACAGCAAAATGCTCCCTGTTAAATTACTACTTAGGTAATTCATCAGAAAGTTTATGAAATTTGAAAAAAAATATTATTATTTTTTAAAGACTTTATTTATTTATTTAAGACAGAGAGAATGAGAGAGAGAGAGCACATGAGAGGGGGGAGGGTCAGAGGGAGAAGCAGGCTCCTCGCCGAGCAGGGAGCCCGATGCGGGACTCGATCCAGGGACTCCAGGATCATGACCTGAGCCGAAAGCAGTTGCTTAACCAACTGAGCCACCTAGGCGCCCTGAAAAAAATTATTTAATAGAAATAAAATAACTGTGAGTCAAATGGAAATTTGACAAGGTATTTTTCATAAAAATCATTAAATGATATATTGATTTAGAATGAGATTGAAGTAAGTGACTTATTAAATGTTTAATGATCCAAACAAATAATTCAGGTGCATATCGATACATATTTACAGACAAATATCAAAGAAATTCAAACCTAAACCATTCAGAATCATAGGCTCAGTGGACCATATGGGATAGAAGTCACTAATTTTGATGGTTAATTTTACCTATCAACTCTAGTTGTCAGCGTGTGCCTAGAGATTTGCCTAATATGCTGGGTATGTCTGTGAGGGTGTTTCAGGATGAGATTAACATTTGATTTGGTAGACTGAGTAAAGCAGATTGCCCTTCACAGTATGGATCCGTCTTAGCCAATCCACTGAAGGACCAAATAGAACAAAAATGTGGAGTAAGGATAAATTCACTCTCTCTGCCCAGCTCTTCCTGCTGGAATATTGGTCTTTTGCCTTTGGACTCAGACTGGAAATACACCATCGACTTGTTAACTGTAGATCTTGGGGCTTCTCACCCACCATTATCGCGTGAACCAAATTCTTATAATAATGTGTGTGTGCATATGTATGTGTGTGAGAGCTGGAAATATATTTAGAAAATAAGTATAATAATACAAAAGCAGGAGAAAAATTTTAATTATTTACTTAACCCCAAATCAATATGGAGATAAGGTTCAGATCTCTTGTCTCACAAATTAAGAATCTCTATTTAGACCATGTCACTTTCTATATTAAACATCTACATCAACTTATTTATATTATGCGAAAGCAAAAAATTCATGGCAAGAAGTTAAGCAGGCAAGGAAGACTTTAGTTAAGTTTGTTGGAACAGGGTAGCAGAATGCAGTCTGATCTCAACTCTGCTGAAACAAAGGTTGGAGAGTTTATAATAGTGGAGAATCTTGACCTTAACCAAAAGAAAATTAAACTTTCTCCTATCTACATAACAAGTGGTAGTTTTACAATTTGCAATAAGGCACCCACCAAAGGTAGGTTCCTGTCCCCCCACAGAGACTGGGAGATCTGGTACTATCTTCCTTCATGATTACATTTCAGAGGGATGCCTCCCTGTTCTCGAGAAAGAGATCCTAGGTTGTAAAACTGGCATGTATCTTTTAAAAAGATTTATATCTCAAAGAAACAAATAATTTATAATTACAAAGGTTATACAATTACATGCTCTTTGTTGTCATTTTGTTTTGTTTTAAGTAACTGCTCTAAGAAAAGGGAGGTCAGCATCCTAGAGTCAAATAAGAGCCAGTTTAAAATTTCATCAAACTGAGGGGAACATTAATGCCCTATTGGTCAATTCATGATGTTTCATCTCTTTATTAAGGGAGGAATCAAAATAGATCAATTTTTTTTAATTTTCTTCCATATAACATATCAAATTTCTCAAAACGGAAAAATATGTAATGACAGCTAAAGACTTGTAGTACATTTTAAGCTTGTCTGGAAATAATTTGGCTGTTTTTCTTTTTTTTTTAAGATTTTATTTATTTATTTGACAGAGAGAGACACAGTGGGAGAGGGAACACAAGCAGGGGGAGTGGGAGAGGGAGAAGCTGGCTTCCTGCTGAGCAGGGAGCCCGATGCAGGGCTCGATTCCAGGACCCTGGGATCATGACCTGAATCGAAGGCAGAAGCTTAACGACTGAGCCACCCAGGCACCCCCTGGCTGTTTTTCTTAAGTGAAAGAAAGAATTATAAAATTTGTAATAACTCCATCAAAATTTCATTGCAAAATTGTCAAACATCCAATAACTCATTCACATAATGAATACTTCCAATTTCTTAATGTAGGAATACTTTGAAGATTAATGGGCTAGTCTTTATTAATGGCATTTGCAGTTCTAGGGAAACAAACAAATTAGACAAAGGTAGGATTTAAGAAATATGGTTTAGCTAATTAGAGTTGTTTAGAGACATATTTAAATCTTACATAAGATCCTCACGGACTGTATTGTGCAGACCATATTATTATACTGCATTCTGTTTTTGTTTTGTTTTGTTTTCCAAATTCCCTATAACTACTAAACTAGAAAGCAGACTCTACAATAGATACACTGTTTATTTGTGGGCTGATACCTTGGGAGAAAGAAAATCATTTAGCTGTATCTTTGCATCACCATGACCTGTTGTTTAGTAGTACAGAGATCACACTGGAATAGCTGTTTGTCTACTTTGCCAATTTGAGAAAAGATGTTGTAATAAAAGTGAGAGCAAACAGGGGTAAAAAAAATCTCACGTGTGTCTTACATGTTCTTATTGGAGTGGAGAAAGACAGCACTCTTATTGCTCTTAAATTCCTTTTTTATTTTATATGAACATTCCTCTGTGCACATTCAAGCTCAGCAGGGAGTTTCAAAATGAGGCAATAGAAAAGAGACTTGATAAACCAATATCTGAATAATTTAGGTGGCACTGAGGAGAACTGGGAATCATTAAGAGAGGCAATATCTAAGAGTAAGAGCTTCAAGTCTTGAGTACTATTAGTAAGAGATCCAATATAAAGTAATCAGGAATTCCCTTATAGACCTGGAGATTGAAACCATGGAGCACAGCTAGCTATTCTAGAAAATGCTCCAGTTGGTTATGCCTAGAGCAAAATCTGCCTTTACAAATGCATCCAAATTTATTCACAGCCACCTGCAAGCTGCTGTTTTGGTTTGTTTTTATGGGAGACTGTATTAGGACTAAGGACAATGGCCTAACTTTCCTGCAGTTTAATTGACTGTGGTATTGGATTTACCTTCCTGATGTCATCATCCTCTTCCACTTCTTCATCATCGTGAAAATCCTTAAAAGTGAATTCACATTTTTAAACCTGCCCAAGCTTTCCATCCTAACATTCAGCACCTCTCACTTCACCAAAAAAAAGGATCCAGATTTTGTAGGCACAGGATTTTGAAGCATGTGGGATATGGTACAATTTATTATGGCAAACAGATATGAGAAGTGGAGAGGAATTTATACAGCAAAGAAGGAAGGAGAAAAGGCGACTGTTTTACACCTCTCTTCTTCAGATAGTGATGACTAAAAATGCTAGTATCTTTGGACCATGTTACCACTTGTGCCTCACTAATTTGAAATCCCTTAAGGAAATTGCATTTAAATTAAAATCTATTTGCATTAACAGCAAGGTGTGAAAACAGACATTAGTGACTAAAGGCAAAATTAACATTTAATTTAGACTTTTCTTTTTTCTTTTTAGTCATCAATAAAACACTAGGAGGAAGAAGTGTTTCCTTTCAGTACTGCGGGAAATGTAACCAATGGTAGAGAAAATGACAATTATATTCATGCCAAGACCAATAGAGAACAAGAACGAGTAATTGTTAGTGAATTCTATTCACTAGAACATAGTGTGTTAGAATGGTCTTGATGTTTTCTTATATATGGAAGAATTTTCCCTGTATTTTGGGGGAAGTTTCATGGCCACTATTTTTCTTTCTGGGAAGGTATTTTGTAATGAATTCAATATTTTTTAATAAAGGAGTGTTCAGTTTCTCATTTTTTCTTATATCGTTTTAGCCAAGTCATGTTTTAATTTATTTTATTTTTTGAGGGGTTTGTCCAATCTATCTAAATTGCCATTTTATTGGGATAAAATTTTTCATATGTCATTACCGTCTTTCAAAATGACTTGAAAGTCCATAATGACCAACCCTTTATCCCCTACTCCCTGTTTTTACTGCTAATACTGACACTTGTTGATTTTCTTTTTTTTACCTATATCATTCTAGAGTGTTATATATGTGTTCAATGGATCAAGCTTTTGGCTTAATTGGTTTTCTTTACTGAATATTAGCTATTTCACTGAGCAATCATTATTGTTTTCTTTCTGTACTTTGATTTGCTAGACTTTTTCTCATATAGAGATGGTAGCTTAGATCTATTAATTAAAATCTTTCTTGTTTTCATTTGTAATTATACTTTTATACATATTATATATAATCATATATATTATAGAGTGAATTATATATATTATTTATAAATAATTGCACAGTTATACATAACTGTACTTATAAACTTTCCTCTAGTAATCACTTTAGCTACATTAAAGATATGTTGATATATACTGCCATGATACTCAGTTTAAAATATTTTTTAAATTTTTTCTGATTTTTTTCATTTGATTCCTTATTCAAACCATAAATATTTCATATAGGTATTGTGTTATTTCAATCTAGTTGGAGATTATAGTTCTCAATTCCACTGTGATCAGAGAATGCATCTCATAGGATGTATAACCGTTTATTTATCCATTCATCTATTGAAGGAATAGATACTTCCAAATTTTGATAAATTGAATAGAGCTACTATAATCATTCATATGCAGGTTTTGAGTAAATGTAAATTTTCAACTCATTTGGGTAAATATCAAGGAAAGCATTTGCTAGATCATATGGCAAGGATATGTCTAGTTTTGTAAGAAACTTCTAGGCTATCTTCTGATGTGGCTGTAATGTAACTTTTCAAAATAAATAAAATTTAAACTTAAAACTTTTCAAAATAAAACTCCCTTAGGAGTTTTAGAATCCAGTTTTTTTATGGACAGAGATCAAGGCGAAAAATTAGGCTAAACATACTATGAGGAGTAGTTAGCAGTGAGGTCAGGAAATTGCACAAAATCAGAACTTGCATTTCTGAGTAAGAAAATGAAATACAAAATATAAGACAGAAGACAGGGAAATAGACAAAAACATCTGAGATCTGAAGATATGGTTGCCAATAAATAAAACAAATAAATTAAGGTGGGAAAGACTTGTTAAAAAATAACCAAGAACAGGATGAATTCTCTGAGAAGGGAAAATTTTACCAAGGACTGAGGTAAAATTATGTATTTTTTAATAAGCAGTTCCATCTTTCTGTCAGTACCTTCCCCTACATTATCTTAAATGAATATTTTCCTGTGATTACCAAGGACTTCAGCTGCAGCCCTGTCAGCATTTCAGAACAGAAAGAACATAAAATAAATATACTCTTCTGAAAGTTAAGTACAGGTCGATGAATTAATGTTAAAAGGGAACCGTAGGTCTTTGTCAAGATCAGAAGATCACATTGGAGAGGATTGGAACTTTTGCCGAAACTTAGTCATTGCTACTCTAGTAAGTTTTCTAGAATACAAACTTTTTCATTATCTATAGTTGGCTTTTAGAAAAAAGAATACTGAAATAGTTTTAAGAAATTTTAAAACTATTATTTTCCAGGTAACAAAAATTGAGAACTATAACCATCCCTTAGTTGTAATATGCTAAGTCAGATGTAGGTAAAACTACAATAATTATTGACATAGGGAAATCAAGGAGAAAATAAAGGAAAAATGACTTAGACACTTAAAATATATTCCTTCTTTGAAAATGGAATGCTTTATGAACTATGACATTGATGTGAAAGACGAAGTAATTCATTGATTGACTATTTAGTGACTAAGGAAAAATATAATTAGGCACTTACAAAGATTAACAGAAAAACGAGGATTACTCACGTTATTCAGACATTGGCTATTTGTGAAAAATTCAGAAGTATATACAATCTAAATTTTTGACTGAACAACTAGAGAGCAGATGTGATTTAATATGGACAAATGAATAATTATGCACACTAAGGGAAATAATTAGAAATACCTGCACACATATATAAATTAATCAGAATCTCTCTGGATATATAGCAGAGAAACACTAAAAATGATTGAATAGAAGTATTTCTTGCCGGGTGCCTGGGTGGCTCAGATGGTTAAGCGTCTGCCTTCAGCTCAGGTCATGATCCCAGGGTCCTGGGATCAAGTCCCACATGGGGCTCCCTGCTCCTTGGGAGCCTGTTTCTCCCTCTGCTTCTCTCTCTCTCTCTGTCTCTCGTGAATAAATAAATAAAATCTTAAAAAAAAAAAGAAGAAGTATTTCTTGCCATGATCCCAGGATGCAAATAATATATTGAGCTTCACACATGCAGTAAGAATTTTATTAGCTTTAATCTGAAATCGATAACCTCTGCATTAAAGTACTCAAAGTATTCAAAGACGGTATAGTCCAAAGTAACTCAACAACTAACAAATAAGTACTTATTTTTGATCAAATAATTAGTTGACTAATAAGATTTAATTACTGATTCATTTAAATTTTTTTTTTTATTTCCTTGGAGAGTTTAATATATGGCAGCAAAGGTGATATATACATACATATGACATTTAATTGTTTACAAAACATCTCAAAAGAAGCCAAATGGAATAAAGGAAATGCTTTAAGATTCCTGGAAGAACACTATGCTAATACCTTTGCAGTGAATAGATTTTATTTTCTTTAAATATTATTATTTATTATTAATAGTACCAATATTAGGGAGGTGTTAGAGGCAGTTAGATAGATTCTAACAGGATGCCTGGAGGCCAGCAAAGAAAATCATGGTTAGCTACAGAGAAAGTCAGAGGCTTGTCCTGGCTGAGCTCCAAAACAAAGCCACAAGAAGCTGAATCAAACCAGACACGCCCAAGATGGCTGACAAATTAGGCCAGAAACCTCTGACCAAATAAGGAAGAAAAGGTGCAAAACCCTGCTTCCATGAAATCCCCTTTCAAAATCAGAATTCCCTGAGGAATTTTGGCCTGTAATTAGAATATTTCAATAATGTATTGATGCTTTCAACTATAACCTGAATGTATATTTCAACTAATTATGTTACTGTCACTTGTTAATTTTTTTCTAAAGCATAATTTTCATCATTTCACTAATCTGTTTTAAAACTCTAATGACCCAACACCAAATATCTAACAAATATCTAAGCAAAATCCCATATAATAGTAGACTTGTACCAACAAACACACACACAATTTGTAGCATTAGAATAAATCTTATCACATCATGACATATTTCTTAATCTTATCATCTTTACAAGATTATAAGCTTCTTGAGGGTAAGGTCCATATGTTGTATACCTTCATATCCAGGACACCTCTTAGCATGTTTACTTGGATATGTATTTAGTAGATACTCAACAAATTATTTTTTCTATTATGTCCTATATATCAGTTTCTGAGAATTTGAAGAACAAAAAACCTACCTTCAAAGAATATGCAGTCTATTATAGTCAACTGGATGCAGAGAGATATATCTCTAATATTATGTGAGGAATCTTATGAAAAAAAGCATGAAGAATATATGATATAATAAATTTTAAAAGAAGTCACAATCCATATTAAAAAGAGGAATATAAAATCTTCTTAGATTGGGAGAAGCTTAACTTTTATGATAAAAGAAACGATTTAGAACTACTTAAAATGAAGTGTAGATCAGGGGAGGGTATTACAGAAGAGTGAACATCATGAAAATAGCAAATTGGTTGGGTCAGGAAGACAAATGAAGTATACAGGATCCAAGATTAAAAAGATCTTGTAGGTGATGCTATGTGGCATAACATTATCCTGAATATTATGACAATTCACTGAATGTTTTCTGAGTAGTAATTTAAGTTGTTTTGTTTTGTTTTGTTTGTTTGTTTTAAAGTATTATCTTTTGATTTTTGGCTGGAGGTGGTAGCTAGAAAAACAGGATGTAGGTGGTTTGTTAAAAACTACTGGGGTAACATCACTCATCATTAGGGAAATACAAATCAAAACCATGATGAGGAAATAGAGTCCAAGATGACAAAGGAGTAGGAGACATTAGTTTCCTCTGTTTCCAGGAATTCAGATAGATAGCTACCAAATCATTCTGAACACCTGTGAACTCAACCAGAGATCTAAGAAAAGAATAGCTGCAACTCTACAAATAGAAAAGTGACCACTTTCTGCAAGGTAAGAGGTGTGGAGAAATGAATCCAAGGTGATATATGGAGAGATAAACCGGGGGGGGGGGGGGCGGTGTCCGTAAGCCAGCTACCAAAGAGATATAGCAGCAGAGCACAAAATCAGAACTTTTAGAAGTCTGCTCTGGTAAGGGACATCCCTGCCTGAAAGGTGCTCAGGCAGCAAAGTTTGGACAGAATCCTAGATGGGACAGTGTGGTCTCACTGGGACACCGGAGTGTGGCACAGCTCCCAGGCATCAGAGAGGGGAAGGCTGCTCTAGTCAGGGAACCCAGGAGTGGGTGCTACCTTGGTTCCCATAAACCGTGAACCACAGCACAGTCAGATGACTGCTCTCTGAGCAGGGGCCCAAGAAATCACAGAACTGGTGAGACCCACCTTTCTCCTCCAAGAGGACTGGCACAGGAGCATGCTGCAGGAGTCTGCAGGTAAATTACTACTACAAGGGGACTTGAAACAGGGTCACCTACCTGAGATAGAAACGTTCAGTCACAGGCTGGGTGAGCGCAAAGTGCAGACAGAGACCAGGGAGACAGGAGTGATTGACTGCTTTTCCCTGAGGGTGCACTGAGTAATGGGTCCCCAAGCTGGGGCTGGAGATTGGGAGGCTGCCGTTTTCATTCTCATCCTCTAAAGCTTTGTGGAAAGCCTTCAGGAGACAAAAGCCACATAGAGCAATCCGGAGCAGGTTACTTAGCCTGGTCCCCTGGCAAGGGCAGTGCAATTCCTCCTTGGGCAAAGACATTTGAGAATCAAAGCAACAGGCCCCTCCCCCAGAATATCAGCAAGAACATCCAGACAAAACCAAGTTTACTGATCATTGAGAACTGCAAAACTTTAGTGCTAGGGGAATATAACATATAGAATTCATGATAGTTTTTTTTTTTTTCCTCCCCACAATTCTTTAGTCTTTCAATTTATTTTTTTTCCTCATTCTTTTATCAACCAATTGCTTACTCTATCAACTCTTTTTTTTAAATCTTTTTAATTTTTTTAAGTTATTCTATCCTTTCATTATATTTATTTTTGTATATATAGAAGTTTTTCATTTTTTACAATTTTGGAATGCAATTTCTTCTAATACCAAAATACACCCAGTCTATGGCCTGTTCTTTTCACCTGTCCGATATGTTCTCTCTCCTTTTTTTTTTGTCTTTTTGTTGTTGTTGTTGTTGAAGGCTTTTTTAATTTTCATCTTTACAGTTACATTTTATCCTTTCAATGTATTTAATTTGATTTTTGTATATAGATAAGTTTTTCTTTTGTTACAATTTTGAGATGTAGTTTCTTCTAACAAACCAATCAAAATCCACTCAGGATATAGTGTATTGTTCTGTTGTGTTCACCTGTCTGTTATATACCTTCTTTTTTTTTTTTTTCTAATTTTTTTTGTCTTTTAATTATCATTTTTAGAATTACATTCTATCCTTTCATTTTATTTAATTTTATTTTTGTACATATATAGGTTTTTCTTTCCTCACAATTTTTCTTTTTATTTTTTTTTAAGATTTTATTTATTTATTTGAGAGAGAGAATGAGATAGAGACAGCATGAGAGGGGGGAGGGTCAGAGGGAGAAGCAGACACCCTGCTGAGCAGGAAGCCTGATGCGGGACCCAATCCCGGGACTCCAGGTTCATGACCCGAGCTGAAGGCAGTTGCTTAACCAACTGAGCCACCCAGGCACCCCTCCTCACAATTTTTCTAACAAACAGGCCAAAATACACACAAGATCCAGTGTATTGCTCTATTCTGTTTACCTGTCTCAATATATTCTCTATTTTTTTTTAATTTTTTAAATTTTTTTTGGTTTTGGGTCTCTTCTGATTTGTTTAGTGTATATTTCTCTGGGGATAGTTGTTGCCATTTTAGTACTTTGTTCTCTCATTCATCTATTCTTCTTTGGACAGAATTACAAGATGGAAAAACTCACCTTAAAAAAAGAAAACAAGAGGGAGTACTGACTGCCAGGGACCTAATCAGTATGGACATAAGTAAGATGTTGGAACTACAGTTCAGAATAATGATTATGAAGATACTAACTGGGCTTGAAAAAAAAGCATAGAAGACAGTAGAGAATCCCTTTCTGGAGAAATAAAACAACTGAAATCTAATCAAGTTGAAAAAAAATGGCTATTAATGAGATACAATAAAAAATAGAGGCCCTAACTGTGGGGATAAATGAAGCAGAAGAGAGAATTAGTGATATAGAAGACCAAATGATGGAGGATAAAGAAGTTGAGAAAAAGAGAGATAAACAACTACTGGATCACGAGGGGAGAACTCAAGAGATAAGTGATACTGTAAGACAAAACCATATTAGAATAATTGGGATTCCAGAAGAAGAGCAAAGAGAGAGAGGGGCATAAGGTATATTGGAGCAAATAATAGCGGAGAATTTCCCTAATCTGAGGAAGGAAACAGGCATTCAAGTCCAGGAGCACAGAGAACCCCCCTCACAATCAATAAAAATAGGCCAACATCCTGAAATATAATAGTGAAGCTTGCTAATCTCAGAGACAAAGAGAAAATCCTGAAAGCAGCTCAGGACAAGAGGTCTGTAACCTACAGTGGTAGAAATATTAGTTTGGCGGCAGGCCTATCCACAGAGACCTGGCCTGCCAGAAAGGACTGGCGTGATATATTCAGAGCATTAAATGAGAAAAATATGCAGCCAAGAATACATATCCAGCTAGGCTGTCATTGAAAATAGAAGGAGAGATAAAAAGCTTCTAGGACAAACAAAAACTGAAAGAATTTGTGAAAACCAACCAGCCCTACAAGAAATATTGAAAGGGGTCCTCTAAGCAAAGAAAGAGCCTAAAAGTAACAAAGACCAGAAAGGAACAGAGACAATATAGAGTAACAGTCACATTACAGACAATACAATGGCACTAATTTCATATTTTTCAATAGTTATCCTGAATGTAATTGGGCTAAATGCCCCAATCAAAAGACACAAGGTATCAGATTGGATCAAAAAACAAGACCCATCAATATGCTGTCTGCAAAAGACTCATTTTATTTTATTTTTATTTATTTATTTATTTTTTTAAAGATTTTATTTATTTATTTGAGAGAGAGAGCACATGAGAGGGGGGAGGGCCAAAGGGAGAAGCAGACTCCCTGCCGAGCAGGGAGCCCGACGCGGGACTCGATCCCGGGACTCCAGGATCATGACCTGAGCCGACGGCAGTCGCTTAACCGACTGAGCCACCCAGGCACCCAAAAGACTCATTTTAGACCCAAAGACACCTGCAGATTGAAAGTGAGAGGATGGAAACAATTTATCATGCTGATGGACATCAAAAGAAAGCTAGGATGGCAATGCTTATATCAGACAAATTAGATTTTAAACCAAAGACTGTGATAAAAGATGAGGAAGGACATTATATCATAATTAAAGGGTCTATCCAAAAAGAAGATCTAACAATTGTAAATATTTATGCTCCTAACTTGGGAGCAGCCAATAATATAAACCAATTAATAACAACATTAAAAAAAAACCCGAATCCATAATAATACAATAATAGTAGGGTACTTTAACACCCTACATACAGCAATGGACAGATCATCTAAGCAGAAGATCAACAAGGAAACAAGGGCGTTGAATGACACACGGTAAATAGGTCAATCAGAGAAAGACAATTATCATATGATCTCATTAATATGTGGAATTTAAGAAACAAAACAGAAGATCATAGGGGAAGGGAGGGAAAGATGGCAACAAACCATAAGAAACAAAATAGAATCATAGGGAAGGTGAGGGAGAGATGGAGACAAACCATAAGAGACAACTAAGCATAGGAAACAAACTGAGGATTGCTGGAGGGGAGGTGGCTGGGGGGATGGGATAACTGGGTGATGGACATTAAGGAGGGCATGTGATTTTATGAGCACTGGGTATTGTGTAAGACTGATGAATCACTGACCTCTACTTCTGAAACCAATAATACATTGTATGTTAATTAATTATATATTGAATTTAAATTTTTAAAAACTCTCAAAAAAAAATGATGAGATACCATCTCACACTTGTCAGGATGGCTAAAATTAACAACACAATAAACAACAGATGTTGGTGAAGTTGCAGAGAAAGGGGAACCATCTTGCACTGTTGGTGGGAATGCAAACTGGTGCAGCCACTCTGGAGGAGTATGGAAGTTCCTCAAAATGTTAAAAATAGAACTACCCCACAATCCAGCAATTGCATTACTATTTACATGTATTTACCCAAAGGATATAAAAATACAGATTCAAGGGGATACAAGCACCCTGATGTTTATAGTGACATTATCAATAATAGCCAAACTATGAAGAGAGCCCAAATGTCCATCAACTGATGACTGGATAAAGAATAATTGTTACACACACACACACACACACACACACACACATACTGGAATATTACTCAGCCATCAAAAGGAATGAAACGTTGTCATTTGCCTAGAGGTGAATGGAGCTAGAATGTATTATGCTAAGTGAAATAAGTCAGTCAGAGAGAAAGACAAATACCATATGATCTCACTTATATGTGGAATTAGGGAAGAAAACAGTTGAACATATGGGAAGGGGGGAAAGAAAAAAAGGAGAGACGAAAACAAGCCATAAGAGAACCTTAACTATAGAGAACAAATTTTACGTTGATGGGGGGGCATGGGCTAGATGGGTGATGGGTATTAAGGAGGGCACTTGTTATGATGAACACTGGGTATTGTATGTAAATGATGACTCACTGAATTCTACTCCAGAAATCAATATTGCACTATATGTTAACTACCTAAAAAACAAAGTAAAACAAAAACCCACACACACAAAACCAAAAACAAACAAAAAAATAAATAAAAAACTACTAGGGTAATTCAGTTAAGGAAATATTAGAGCTTTTCCTGTGAGATTGTGATTGTGTTAGAGAATTATCCATCCCTGTCCTAGCCGTGTGACTTTGAAGTAACTCCCACTAGAACAAATAAAGTATATTTCCCTTGTCCATCGATAGTGAGTTTGGTCATACATATGATTTGCCTTGGCCAATGAAATGTAGGCAAAGGAATAGTCTGCTAATTAGTTTATGGCCAATAACTTAAGAGAAATCATTGGTTTCCACTTGCCTTCAAGTATTTCTGTCATCCACTATAAAAGGAAATTTCAAAATAGAGCAAGCAAGCCTAACTAGTAGAATCTTTTTTAAAAATAGGCTTGGGAAGCCACAAAGGAGAGGGAATTTATGCTTGTCTTCATTGGAAGAACTATGAACTTTTTGAACTTTCAAGTGAGCCTCAAAGCCCTCAGGGTGGACTTTCTTCTCACATGGCAACTGAATAATCTGCATTCTTTACTTTAAAAGAAGTCAATTCAGTTTAATAAACCTCACTCCCTGATTTGCATATTAACCCAACCAGTCCTAGTTAATTTCAATTCATGTTTTGCACAGAGGATCTAAATAAGAACTACTTTTGTAATCTTTTGTATCTTTGACTCTGCCCCCCATAGTTTGTCGTTCTTTGTCTGGTTTCTGTCAGAATCTGTGTCTCCCAAATTGTAATTCTAATCACCCAAATAAATGTCTGTTTGCTTAAATTTTCAGTGAATTTTTTTCTTGGTTGACATGAGAAAACATGAGAAAAACATGTACTAGGAAGCTTCTCAACCTAGGCTGAAGAATTATGTGGAACAGACCTGAATCTAACCTATAGTCTGGATTAAGTCTATCAGATCCCAGACAAATATAAAATTATCTGCAGATCTTTGAGCAAGAAATAAATGTTTTTGTTTTAAAACACTATATTTTTTTGTTTTTGTTCTTGTTGTGTTTTTTTTTGCAGCTGACAACTAAGTAATACAAAATTAGAGATGGAAACACTTCATAGACATTTTATTATGGTGGTATAACTGACAGGACATATTTAATTGGAAATAGGTTGTAACGGAGAAAGCAAGGACAAGTTTTGTCTTCAGCTTCCTGCCTTGGAAATTTAATGAGTGTTAGTGCCTTGGAAAATGAGTGTTAGTTAGTAATATGCACTAAGATTTATTAAATTTAGCCCTTCCCGTCTTATCCACATATAATCCTCATCTTCATATTTACAACATTTATGTCTGTTTAACTTTTGTTTTCAAACTGTAACACTAAGGTGTTCATATTCTTCTTGCCATCCTTCCAAAACTAAATTGGTTATTATTGCCACAATGCAGTATCATTGTGAATATCCAACTAAATAATATTGATCATAAGGTCAATGTGGGCAAGGATTTATGTCTATATTGTAACTAGTCTATGTTCAGTGCCTACTAGGGGGCAGACACTAAAAATATTTGATACATACATGAATAAATGAATGAAGTATACATGAAAGGGAGTGAGAGAAAAAAGGAGGAAAAAAGGTATAAAACTTGACATTGTATATTATACAATAAGAAAATTATTATTTGTATTGTTATATTGATTTGGGATATTTTGGCATATATTATACCAGATTTGGGATAGTTTGAAATAAATATGTATTCATATAAATATACATATATATCAATTTTTATGCACAAGAATATTATATATATATATATAATTTGAAGATGAGTTTTTAACTGAAATGTTTATGCTATGAAGTATGTTACATAGAGAATGTTATAGAAATAAATTATAAATATGATGTAATAAGCAAAATTATCTTTAATATGTTTTCTAACGAATAAATGGTCATAAAGTAAAGCTCCCCACAAGTTATTTTTGCAAAATATCTTTCTCATAATTAATTGCAGTTCATAAACAATCTTCTTCAAATAATCTACAAACTATAAGCCATTGGAAGTTGTAAAGTAAACTCTGATCTTCTGTTTTAGTGCATGCGTGTGAATATATGAATCATATATTCAAGAAACCTTATAAAGAAACATAGTTTAAACCCCCAAAACTAGCTTTTAGTCTTAGAACTACAATTCATAAACTACTAAATCAATTAATTTATTTAGTTATCATATATATATTAAGCATCAATTATCATACCAGAAAAGGTACAGAATGATGGTGACATAAAGGTCTCCTGTGCTCAAACAATTTACATTCAATTGAATTTGTAGGGGGTGGCTGGCAAAATGAAAACTATAGTGTATAAGTAAATCCTAAGTGTAAGCTCATAAACTTATTGGAGACTAGCAGAGTATTAGTTCAACTAACCTAGGTAAGTTAAAAGCAACTTTCTGCAGTGAGGGATTTTCTCAATAAAAGTATAAAACAGGAAGACATGAGCATGAATTAAGGGAGGCCTCGGATATTAGATTATGAATTTACACAAATAATTTAAGTATAGAGACAAATTACTGGATGGGGAAATGCAAATCAGATATTCTATAATAGATATGTCTCAATCCTCACCACCATGGTTGTAAACAATTAACATGAAATAAAGTTCATTGGAATATAAAGACTTTGATAGAGTCTTTTCTTAAATAATCATTTCCAAATGCGTACAGATATTTATATCCAAAATATCAACAACTTGTTTCTGAGGGACTATTAATAATCAATCATAAATAGTCAATTAGAACTGATAATAAATAATGAATAGCTATGACTGTAACCCATATATTAAATGGTAAAAATACTGTGATTGTGATTAGCTTATGTGTGTGTAACCACACATATAAATACTACAAGAATCAACGTGGAAGTATTTTTTTTTTTAATACCTGGTCAATTCAAGGAGAAAATTCTATAGAGTATAGTTAAATAGTGATATTTATATATATTAATGACAGATTTTTATGTTGTAAAGTTATTGCAAACTTAAGCTTTTAATGAAATTTATGTAATTTGAATAGCATTTTATGATATACTTTGTTGTAAATATACTTAACAGTATTATGGACCGTCATGTTTAGGTAAAATGTGACATTATATTTTCTAATTTTTAAGTGTAAATGGTCTCTTAAAATTGGAAATAGGGGGATGCCTGAGTGGCTCAGTTGGTTGGGCGTCTGCCTTCAGCTCAGGTCATGATCCCAGGGTCCTGGGATCGAGTCCTGCATCAGGCTCCTTGCTCAGCAAGGATCCTGCTTCTCCCTCTCTCTCTGCCTGCCACTCCCCCTACTTGTACTCTCTCTCTCGCTCAAATAAATATATAAAATCTTAAAAAAAATTGGAAATAGGAAAAATAATATACAACTATGAATATGCATTTATTTTATTTTATTTATTTTTTAAAGATTTATTTATTTTAGAGAGTGCAGTGGTGGGGTAGAGGAAAAGGAGAGAGAGAATCTCAAGCAGATACTGCACTGAGCGCAAAGCCCCGATACAGGACTAGATCTCACAGCCCTGAGATCATGACCCAAGCTGAAATCAAGAGGTGGACGCTTAACCAACTCAGCCTTCCAGGTGTCCCATGAATGTGCATTTATTTTAAAATCTTTGACTGTGATTCATTTCCCACTCACCCAGATTAACTATATCTCTTACAGGGCAATGATCAATATATGAGAAAAGTATTTAGAAGGTTACTTATTAGTCATAAAATTTTTACATGTTGAAATTAGGCCCCTCATTAAAAAAAGAAAAGTATTTATAAAAATAATTAAAACACAAGTTCTTTAAATATCCCCTCTTTTTTGTTATATGTCGATTAATGCATTTGTTGAATGGATATGTATCATATGGGTAATTTTGTGTTAGACATATACACATCATACAATTTCATAGTACATTTCTTTTTCATTATAATTTGTTCAGATTTTTAAAGTCAGATTTTAAGGGAGCCTGGGTGGCTCAGTCAGTTAAGCCTTTGCACTCAGCAGGGAGTTTGCTTGAGATTTTTCCCTTCCTTTCTCTCTGCCCCCCTACCACCTTGCACACACTCTCTCTCTCTCTCTCTCTAAAATAAATAAATAAACCTTAAAAAAACTTTTAAAGTCCAATCTACAAAGTGTGGTATAATAAGCATACTGTTCTATGAGTTTATATATAGTTGTATAACTAACCCCCAAATTAAGACCCACTCCACTTGTCCCAAGTCCTGATCTGGTTTCAGTCACTATGGCATTTCTCTTTCTAGTATATCATATAAATGGAATGGAGCATGAAGCCTTTTGAGTCTGCCTTCTTTTATATAGCATAACGTTTTTGAGTTTCATCTATGTTGCTGCATGTATCTGCAGTTTGTTCATAAGAGTAAGTTTTAATTTCTACTGTACGTCTCCCATTGGGAGATTCATGGGAACCTCTTTCTGCAAATCTGATTATTAGAACTAAGTTTGAAAATATCATAAAAATCAAATATTTCTTCTCTGAGCTTAGGAATACCAACTGAGATTCAGAGGGGTACCCCCTCCAAATAAGAGAAAAATAATTGCTACTTGTAAAAAAGTGTTTGTAATAGCCTTCTAAGCATCTGTTAAACTTTATTCATCCATATTTACCTATTAATCATAAAAAACTATACAATTCACAACAGGTTAACTAAAAACATAAAAATCTAGATATATGTTAAAGTGTGACTTGGGATGGAGTAGTGGATCCCTATGGCGCCCTTTCTCTTTTATTTGAGCTGGATTTCAGGGATTTATGTTCCTTGTAATCCTAATAATACTTCCCTGATGTTGCCTTTCCTCTGGAAATATTTTTAGTGTTGGATTTTTCTCCACAGTTTGCCTTTTAAAGTTGGTGTCTGTTTGGACTTGATATCCACTCCTTCTTGGGTTCATTTGATAGTCACATATCATGAACATATAAATAACATAATTTCAAAATTATAAATATCCAATCAAATATCTCTTTTGTGTTTAAAACATATTTAAAATAATTTATTAAAATATCCAGTTAGATATTCATCAGAGATCTCAAATACAATATGTATGAAAATAAACTCACTATCTCCCTTTCACTTATTTGCTCACGTGTTCCCAACCTCAGTGAATGACCCTATACTCACATTCTTTATCCAGAGCCTGAGGTTGTATTGATAATTTCTTGTCCCCTAAACCAACTTCATGCAGTTACCATGCTTGGTTAATTCTTTCTCTTACATATTGAATACTCTGTCAGTTTTTCTTTTCCACCACAACTGCCCTTAGTCCATGACAATCTAATCTTGTTCTTACTTCAATTTCTTCCTGGTTTCCTGCTTCTCAGTGGCTTTTCCTCATTTCATGCTTGTACCATATTAGAATATTTCAGAAATAATGTTCTATTCATGCCACTCACCTGTTGATTACCCATTGCCCTAGGAAAAGCCAGGCTGTTATGTCTAGACTTTATGGTCCATCACCATCTGTCTCTGTAGGTTCACCTTTCAGTAATTACCCCACACTTTCTATATTTAAACTTTAGCAAAAAAGCCTTACCTCTTGACCTTCACTTGCATTGTCTTCTCTGCCTGGGGCAACAATTCTTTATGTCCCTAACTAATTTCTATTCTCTCTTAAAAGAGAAGATTGAGTATAACCTCCTTAACAAAATTTTGCGTGAAGCCCCTACACTAGGTTAGGTTTTTTTTTTTTTTTGGTAGCATTTTCTTGTCTTAGTTTTCTATTGTTGTTAAAACAAATCAGCACAAATTTAGTAGTTTAAAACCTCACATATTTATTATGTGAGAACTATAAGAACCTTATAGTTCTTAGGAGTTCAACACACATGTCTCTAGGATAAACTTCAGCCAACAGGACTGCATTCCTTTCTACAGGCTCTAGGGAAGAATTCATTTTCTGTCTTTTCCAGCTCTGAAGGCTGCCCCTGTTCCTTGCCTTGTGAAATGCTTCTTCTATCTTCAAATCAGCAACATCACATCTCTCCAACACTTTTTCCACAGGTACATATTATTTTGTCTACAGTTGGGAAAGAATTTCTGATTTAAAAAATCTATGTGTTTACATTAGGTCCACCTACATTATCCAGGATATACTACCCTTCACAATGTTCTTAATTTAATCACATATACAAAGTCCTTTTGTCATTTAAGGTAAACTGTCTGAAGATTTTAGGGATTAGTACATTAGAACTAGGACATTATAATGTGGACATTTTGGAGAGCCATTATCCTGTCCCCTGCAGTTCCCATTGTACCTTTACTTCTCACATCTATTCAAGTAACAGATAGCACTGCAGTTTTTATTTAATGCCTATCTTCTTGATTAGATTATTCTGTAAAGTACAGTGTTTGAACTCTTTGTTTCCTACTCTCTAGAAAACTGAGAGTTCCTCCTAAATATAAAGCCATAGTTACGTAGCATCTGGATGAAACTGAACTTGAAACTCTAAAGGACATATTGTGGAATGTAATACAAATTATTCTACAATATTTGTACCTACAAAACACACCAATCTGTTCCATGTTTGCCTAGGAAACCCTTTCTTTGGAAGTCAGCTTCTATAGGGAAAGAACAATTATTGCAGGTAGTTAGTATTATTTGAGCTACTCTCTTACATGAGTTAATGACTAACAGGTTATGAAGGCCTTTTTTCCCAACAAGCAGTATCTGTTTTCTATTTAGTAAAATTTCATTCCACATCCCTAAAAAAAGAATCCTTTAATTTTTACATATTATTATGGTTGCACATAAAAAATCTTTTACATATCTTTGTAGGTAATCTTATGGAAAATAAGAAAAGAGACAATCATCAATGTCTTCTTGCATAGTTTTTCCTCTAATGTGAAATAAATTATGCTTCCTCTTATTTTTATAAAACATATTTGTTACCCTTATTTTTAGAGATAAAATCTATATCAAATTTTTGTATGGATTTTACCCATCTTTGAACCATTTGCCCTCAGACACATACATCACCCTTTGTCTGTTATTCTCTGTTTTATAGGGTAGACTGTCAGCCTCAACATTCCTCACCAGCCCCAATGCATGGCTTCAAGCTGACCAGTGTATTGTGTCCAGCAGTGGGTATAACCTTTCCATGGTTCCAGATTCTCTCATGTACCTGTATCTTTTTTAATTTTTGTCCTAGCTGTATGTTTCATTCATGATTTCATAACCAACTTATGTTTGACTTGACTTTTCCTCCTTTTAATTAAATTCTTGCATTGAATTCTCCTTCTTTGAACTAGTCATAGTTATTTTTTGTTTTCCAGTTCAGACTCTGACAGTTCTTTTATGTGCATATATTTAGAACATTTCTAAACATAAGGCAACTTCGTATGTACACGTTTAAAACAGTTCTGAAAAATAGATAACTCCCTATTTCACAGTAAGAATATTTATTTATTTTTTTTCTTAGAGGGAACATTTGGGCCATCTAAAATGTTAGGCATATAGGCATAGTCAAGTATCTACTTGTAACATCAAACATACTAATTTATGTCTACATATTTTAAATATGCTGTACAAAAATATATTTTCTTGGAAATTTTTCTATTCTTTCAGTTCATGTAATGATTTTAGTTAGAATTCCTAATATGCATCTTTGACATTACTGATTTTGTCATCATTAGAGCTTCTATTTGCATATCTAGTGAATTTCTACAGTAAATCATCTTCATGTCAGTGTAACTGTTTAAGATAGTTTTTTTTCTTCTTTTGGCAGATGAGAATTTAATCCCTTGCCATAAGTAGACATTTGCATAAAATTTTGGCAGACACATTTCCACTTGTTCTGCTGGTGTTTAACTGTATTTTAGGCATATTTTTTATTGTTCTTAGTAATAATCTGTAATAAAATTCACCTCCTTCATGTTCATATTATTATGAATAGTTATTGAATTTGTATTATAATCGAGCATTTTCTTTTTATAAAATCAGTTCCAACAGGTGTTCTGCATAAGCAATCAATGCTACAAATGACTGAGATCTGAAATGTCTATTGAAACTTCCTCAAACAGAACTCGGTTGTTTTAAATGCATTAATTTTGAGAGCACTTTCTATTATGAGGACACTTCTCCAGAATACTTTTTGAAATAACATCACATAATTATTCAGGCTTATGTCAAGAATAAACCTACTCTTCATCTATATACTATCTTGAAAGGCAACATGACTCTAAATTACATTAATAATATATGAAAAACATTATATAAATTTAGCAAAGTAAGAAAGGAGTAAGCATTGCCTGGTGTATTCACAAATTTTTTAATTTTTTTTTTTTAAGATTTTATTTATTTATTAGAGAGAGAGAAACAGCGAGAGCAGGAACACAAGCAGGGGGAGTGGGAGAGAGAGAAGCAGGCTTCCTGCGGAGCGAGGAGCCTGATGCGGGGCTCGATCCCAGGACCCTGAGATCATGACCTGAGCCGAAGGCAGACGCTTAATGACTGAGCCACCCAGGCACCCCTCAATTTTTTTAAATTATTCGTTAAAAGAAACTTCTGTCAGGGAGAAGGAATAAGAATTTTTATAATTTTTCTTTTATAATTTCTGTCAGGGAGAAGGAATAAGAACCATATGATAAACTACATGATGGTAGTTATGTAAGATAGATAATATTGTAATATATGATAGGTTTACAACAGATGCCATTTCATTGCTTTATTTCTCCTAAGAGAATTTACTCAAAAAATTCCTGAAAGTGATAATTCTATGTATCTTGTGACCAACCTTACTCTCCTGGTCATATGATTGAATAAGGAGGTTCAATCTTCAATCAGATTGTATCTCCTAGTTATTTGAAACTGGAACAACAGGAGACTGAGTCAGTTTATTGAGGAGAATAAAACAATCTGCCCTATGAAATATATCTAGTTACTAACAAGAGTGGCAGTAGATGAAGTTAAGATTCCATGCATGGGGACTCTGGAAGTGTCTTGGTTTCTAAACTTGTTCACTGGTTCAGTGTTTCCTCAGATCTATGAAGTATACCTTCTTATAAAAAACTTGGGATATTTTAAATGGCTTTCCAGTCACTGACATTAATATGTCTCTAAAAAATTTCAAGGAGTGAAATTAATTTGTTTGGATGAAAATCCATGCTTTGGCCACCTTTGGCCACCTTTGCTTTACAAGATATACTGCTTGTTTTTCCCCTATGAATATAAATAATACATATCCACCACCAAAATCTTTACATACGTCTTGACATTTTTATATAAAAAATAGAAGTCATCTATAAGCCAACTGCATATTAAACATTATACTATAAAAATTTATAATTTATTGTAGAATAATTTTGTTCTCCCTTCTTAAATTTGGTTCTTGCATTCTTTCATGTCACTTGACTTAGCTATTCTGTATGCATAGCTATATAATCACATGTTCTTTCATTTTCTAATGCATTTCCCTTTTGTGGTTATTAATTTTACTGTATTTGTTTACTGTATCATTATATCAGGTTTTCTAATGTCTTCTTTATTTCATATACATATATATACACACACATGCAAATATCCATTGATTTAACAGGCACTTGCCCTGTTCGAATATCATTATGATCTACTTGTCCAATAAGCATATGGAGCAATTCAAGCACTTTGAGTGTGACCAGTGGAATTGACATGTTCTGTGAGGATAAAATAAGCACTAGATTTTCAAGACTCAGATTGCAGTTAGGAAAAAAATAAAATATTTTAATATTTTATATAAATTAGATATTAAACTTATAATATTTTGGATATGGGGGTTAAGTAAAATATGTCATTAAAATTAACTCAACTTTTTTTTGAACCTTATTTAATGCGATTCCTTTAAAATGTAAGGTTTTATATTTGGCTCACATTTGTGATTTCATCTTGTATTTCTATTAGCCAGCACTGTTCTAGATGATAAAGTTGAAATGCATGTTTACTTTAAAAGAATATATAGAAAGTATGCAATAATCATGCACATGACAAAAATATCATAATATAAACATCATATGTTACAGGTAACGCAATATGTTTCACAGTGAAAATTGAATTTGAGTTGAGATTTGAAGAGTAGATAGGAGTTTATGGTTAAAAGCTAGAGACAAATTTATGGCATTTATGATGGCTAACTGATATTCTCCAATACTTACATGTGAATGATATGAATACGAGCAGGGAGACTAGACATTTGTAACCAGCTAAGAAGGTTTTGTGAGGTATTACAGTATCACATATACGTCTAGGGAATTGTTAGTCTTTTAGATATCATGTTCAAAGAGGCATGATAGTCCAGAGTGACTATCTCCATAGAGATCTGAAAGATATTTTTTAGGAGGCAATATCTCTGATTCAGAATTGTATTTTATTTTAAAATTTACTCTAGTAAGCCCGATTTGCTTAAATCCTTGGAAAATGTACACAATCCATCTTTCTTTATAACTGTATATTTTTATTTGCTATTTCTCAAGTTTCTTAAAAAGATTAAAAGCTTGGGCACTCACTGTATATGATACATACATGAAGCGTAGTTATTTAGGAATTCAATAATTTCCATCTAGCTTTGATATTTAAGAGCATTAAATTTTGAACTTAAATGGCCAAAGAAAATGAAAATAACACTACTAGTGATTTCATGGTCTTGTTTTACCTCATTATCTCTTGTTGAGTCTCCTACTGTTTATAAAATTGAAAAATCATGCTGAGTCGAATGCTCAATGGCCTGAATAAAATCAATTTTAACATTGCGTATCCCTCATCTTAACTTAGTCATTGATGGCAATGTAAAAAAAGTATTATAGTCAATATTTTCTTTATGTACTACATCTATAACTGCTGTTTGTTTATGCTGTGAATTTGCCTTGTCACTGATAGAATTAGAGATCAGGATCACCGTTCAAAAAAAGAAAAAAAAAAAAAAACAAGATCAAGGCAAATCTCAATCCTCTCATTAAAATGGTATCAAATGACACCTAGAATTTAATAAGAAAATATATTTTAGATTAACTATGTATTTTAGATTACAGAATTTGTATTATTTACATTTGAAGGAGATGGTAAAATATAGAAGCATGTATTATTAAAAATTCACATGTTGTTTCAAAAATACTTTATTGAGAATAGATGTCCAAGATGACATAGCATATTAAATTAGAGAAAGAAATTCTAGCCCTTTTCTGTTCACTTCAAACATATATAAAAAACTGTAGACAAATTTTTGTTTCTACCAAGTAAGTATAAAAATATGGTCAAATAAAAAAGTAGTAATGACAGAAAATGATTTTGCTTTATTTTGTAAATCAGCAACAGTCTCAATAAAATTATAATTACTATAAGTTTTACTACTACATTATTTTTTGCCTTGAATAATTTCATGTGAATTTATTAAAATAGTCTGACTTGTATTTCCAGAATCTGGGGGCAGGAGGTTTTTTTAAACCAAGTTCAAAAACCCTGCTCTTCATGCTAATAGGATGATACTTGTTTTCTTGACTGACTCAGTGCTTTAATTTAATTAAACCGTCCTGCTGTTTGGAGACCATTGTTCAGGAATTCTGTTTTGTACAAGGAAAAGAAAAATTACGGCAACATTTTCAGTCTTTTAGAGGATGGTCCACTGGGAAGTTGGATCCCAGTGTCCCAGAAGCTATTAAACATAAAAGTAGCTTGGCACTGATTCACCTTAGCACAACTGCTAGAAAACTAGTTCACATTAAGCAGCATTTAAGTAATTTAGTGTAGTAATATCTTTCTCTTAAAACATCTCTAAAAATATGCTGAATGTAAACATAATATTCACATATCTAACTGCCCTTAGGAGATTTTGATCTTTCCTTGACTCCATAAGGGTAATCAAACTTGAAATGACAATTTTAAAACCACTCATTGCAACAGATTTTGTAGCTTGTTTTTGATACTGATGCTTATTTTAACAATATTTACAGGGGAGTTGACAAAAGCATAAACTTAGGAATCATTATCTCTAAACATTTTTTTACAGATGTCTTCTATTTTTCAAAAGGACAAAATTATTTTTTAAGAGTAGCCTCATTGGGATGCCTGGGTGGCTCAGTCATTTAAGCAGCTGCCTTGGGCTCAGGTCATGATCCCAGGGCCCTGGGACTGAGTCCCACATCAGGCTCCTTGTTCAGTGGGGATCCTGCTTTTCCCTCTGACTGCCACTTCTCCTGCTTGTTCTCTCTCTCTGACAAATAAATAAATAAAATCTTAATTAAAAAAAAAAGAGTAGCCTCATTGATTTTCATAACAGATATAAGAATAGTCTGGATATCTGATGAACAATTAGGTACAAAATAGTTTGAAAAATTGAAAATGGGGGCACCTGGGTGGTTCAGTCAGTTAAGCGTCTGCCTTCAGCTCAGGTCATGATCCCAGAGTCCTGGGATCAAGCCCCACATCAGGTTTCCTGCTCAGAAGGAGCCTATTTCTCCTTCTCCTTCTGCCTATCTCCCCTGCTCGTGTTCCCTCTCTCTGTCAAATAAATAAATAAAATATTAAAAAAAAAAACTTGAAAATGCAGCATAAAATGTAATTATTATTCAACTAACTACATGAGCATAGTATTACATGACTGTTGCTTATTCATTCATGCTATAACCTAATCCATGCCCACTGGTTATTGGTGGGGAAAAGATTGCTTTTTCTTTTTTTCACTTTATTAGAGATAAATATTATTACTTTTTGAAAAATTGAAGTAATACCATTCCCTTTTAAGCTTTACAAAAAATCTTTCCAGGAATTGATTTCAGGTATAATCCTTTCTCTTCAAGATAAGATATATAGAATTTATCCCAATAAGAATATATTCTTGGAAGTAGAGAGACATTTCCTACTCTTATAATGATAGTAAGCAACATTAAGTAATAAATGTCTACTAGTTCAAGTGTCCAATTTCTTAATATTTCTCACACCTTTTCTGGTTTGAAGGGTGGAAAGTATGTTACAGATATTGCTTTAAGTATCCGGTCCTCACTCTGTTATTTATTCTCATAAAGATATACATGCAAATGACATAAAAGACCAATAATATCATATATGTTACGAGTTAATGGGAGGATTGTTCTATGCCCAGATCTTAATTTATGAAGCTTTCACTGAGTACCAACATGGAAAGGTCAATGCTACTTGAAAATATATATTACTTACATTTCCTGAGAGAAAGGGGCATGCATGCCATCTAGGGCCACGTAGGAAATACCAGAATTGAGTCAGGAGGCAGAAGACTGGAGCGGAGTGAGGGGAAAGTGATGGGGTGCCTGCGTGGCTCAGTCTTTTAAGCTTCTGCCTTTGGCTCAGGTCATGATCCTGGAGTCCTGGGATCGGGATGTCCCACATCAGGCTCCCTCCTCAGTGGGGAGTCTGCTTCTCCCTCTGCCCTTCACCCTGCTCTTGTGCTTTCTCTCTCTCTCAGATAAAGAAATAAAATCTTAAAAAAAAAAATAAATTAAAAAAAAAAAAGGAATGAGGGAAAAGTGATCTAGAACCTTCATAAGGATTTCCACAGAAAAGCAAGACAGGGCAGGTTATACGGTTTAGAATGGCCAGTTTGAAGAATTTCCAGTGGGCTTTGGGCTGTAGGGTGGTATCTAGTTGCCTGGTACCTGGCCCTGGGATTTAGGGGAGGGGAAATGTTGATTTGGTATGTGAAAATCAGATAAGAAGGCGGGTGGAGGCAAAGCCTTGGATCAACTGGTCTGCATAAGAAAGGCCAGTTTCAGGCAAGCTGACTTGCAAGAGAGAGGTAAGCACTTTGGCTGGTATTTTGGTCCTGTGATTAATGGATGCCGAATGACGTACAGAATCTAAGAAAACACGGTTTGGAACGATGATAAATACGGCAATTTTAAGTATGACACAAGACAAGTGAAGGTGGTATACTTTTGTGTGGAAAGTTCTCTGTATGCTCTTGTGTAGCTATTTCTTAAAACCACCAGTTGTCTGGCCGTTTCCTAAAAGGGTACCAGCCTGACAGCTAAATAATAAAACAAACTAAAAGACTCAACACTGTGGTCACCTGCAGGACTTTCCAATTCAATTTAGATGTGACCTAAAGAAGGAATTGAATTAAACTATTTTCTTGAAGACTTTGCTTGGGAAATCTGACTGAATTTCAAATCTATGCTCTGATCAAAGCTAGTCACATGTTTTTTAAAGAATCTCTTGTCCTTCTCTCTAAAACTGGTAAAGATAATAATAGTTAAGCAACACAATAACACAGTTATTGGAAAAATTAAAAGTAATACATTTTCAAAAATGCCTAGATTTATGCCTTGCTTAAAGTAGGCAGTTAATAATTAACTCCCTCCCTAAATAGAATTACCATACAATGTGGCTAAAGAGGGCATTGCTGTTTCCCTCATCCCACAACAGTAAGGTGTCCTGTTGACAGGGGGGGGCTTACTTGTTTTGAGCTAGAAACTGGTCATTTTTAAGAGAACTTCTCTTACCTTGAAGTCTATAAATTTAACCTCACCAGAGAAAGTAATATAAATTGTGTTGAACATATAAAGTTAAAATAAATTAGTTTGAATTAAAATATCATTAACTTTATAAAATTGTAATATCAAAATTTTTCAATTATTGCAAATTGTTAAGAACTAAAGAAGACATTATCCAATCTGTTTATTGGTCAATGTATATCATCTAAAATAATCAGACTAAACATTAAAAATATCTAGGGTTGTGGGCTCCGTGGCTTAGCTGGTTAAAGCGCCTGTCTAGTAAAAATATCTAGGGTTATAAAAGGAACTACAACATTGCTAAAAAATAAAGCTTATCATTTTCTTGCATTATTGGTTAAATAGGAAATTAAAATTTGTCTTTTAACTCTAAAAATAACATCATAATGATTAGCAATTTATTCAAGAATAATTAACACTTAGATCCATGGTATTAAAAATCTTACCACTGGGCGCCTGGGTGGCTCAGTTGGTTAAGCGACTGCCTTCGGCTCAGGTCATGATCCTGGAGTCCCAGGATCGAGTCCCGCATCGGGCTCCCTGCTCGGCAGGGAGTCTGCTTCTCCCTCTGACCCTCCTCCCTCTCATGCTCTCTGTCTCTCATTCTCTCTGTCTCAAATAAATAAATAAAATCTTTAAAAAAAAAAAAATCTTACCACTAAAGCCCAAAACAACTATAAATCTGCCTCAATACAGTATAAATTTTAAATACACTTGTTGATTTGAATTTCTCACTTTAATAAATAATTTAAGGGAAAGTGAGTCACTGCAACTAAGACAGTATCTGTATTACATTAAGCATCAGTACAACATCTAGCCACAGGGGGCACTCAGAAATGATTTAAGACTATTTTAAGTTCATACATATATGTTGAATAATATTGTGTTTAAGGCACTGTACTAGATAATACAGAGTACATGAAGAGGAAGAAGATAAATTACTTCTAATCAAGAAGCATATTCAAGCAGGGCATACACTTAGTATAAGCCTCATCTGTTCTTTTGCAACTTTTTAATGAATAAATAGACATTCTTAGACAACAAATATAAAAATAAATTGCGACTAATCATATTTGCACTAAAGAAGTCCTAAGCCTCTCTAGACAATTGAAGAAAAATTCTCCCCTGAATGTTAAGTGGCAAATGAAGAACTGAATGTGTTTTAAACCTAAATTTATAATCCATCACTTAAAGAACAGTAGATCTGATTATTGTTGCAACTTTCTATTTAGTTTATGCATTTTATTCTCTTTTCAGCAGGCATACTATTACTTTTTCTACATCAAATATAGCTAATAGTCTGTAACATATGGATGACTAATTGTACCAAATGGTGGTGGCAATGATGAGTTTAATAGAATACGGTGTGATTATTATTAAACAGTTTTAGATTGATTTAGCATTTAATTTCCTGGCTTGTGAGTAGGAAAAAATAAAGGAGCACTTAATATATTTTAACAGCAACTAAAAAAAGGGGGGGTACAATGACTATTTTAATCTTTTTCAATTATTTATTTTTTCATATTTATTGGATATTTGATATTTTCTTACTTCAGGACTATAAGAATAAAGAGTTAGAATTGATGGAAGTCCCAGGAACCCATGAGAGTGTGATTTTCTATAGTATCATTAACTGACCTTTGGTTTAAATACAAGCTTTATCATGAAATTTTGTCATTGTTCTTTACATAGTGAAACACTATTTTATCTACTACAATCACTTAGTGATTTTTATCATTTATATCAAAATATCATATATCACACTGGAAACAAATTTGCTAGTTTCTGGATTTCCTCAGCAAAGTATGATAAGGAACAGAAATTTAATTTCCAATTATTGATCTCAAGAATGCTAAAATTTTCTGGTGTTTGGAGGATGTAATTCAAAGAAAGGCATAACACAACACTGTCCATTTTGAAATGCTTTGCTCTCGAAATTTATAATACTCTCTAAAGCATAAAACAGTCACTCTCACTGAGGATATCATTGGCATTTCAAAACCTACTCTACCAGCAATACAATTTTCAATATCTACATTGTTCATAAAACATGACAGAAATTCACAACACAAAGCAATATTAAATTTGAGATTGTTATTCAGATTTAGTTTTTATTTAAAAATGTTTATGGAAATGGCATAGAAAATATTAAAATATGTCTGTATATATTGATGTAACTTCTCAATATTTTCAAGTGTTTATTTGTCCCTTTCAATATACCCAGATTCTGACAGGCTTGATTACAAGCATACTTTGACTACCGGCAAACTGAAATATTAATATTTGTATACAATTTGAAGGATTTAAAATTTTTAATTATTATTTTGCCATATGTTCCCAAGTACTTTAAAATTTTGGAATATTGTTTAACTGCCAAATGTTCTTTATGTCAAGATGATTAAATATTTCCATTATTTGGCAGGCTAAGTATTTCAATAACCTTCTAACATGCTTTCAATAATCTTTCTTAGCTGATTTATTACATTAGATATATCCAAATCTAATTGAAAATGTACACATTGTGGCTTTTTAAAAAGGCTAAATTTTAAAAGCTTTTTCAATATGAATTCAGTTTGACTATCAGGACTGGACATTTAAAAATATCTAGCTAATGTCAATTATATTTTATTTTTTATTTATAAATAATTTTGGTATTTGTTTATTTATTTATTTTTAAAAAAGATTTTATTTATTCACTTCACAGAGAGAAAGAGAGAGCACAAGCAGGGGGGAGAGGGAGAAGCAGGCCCTCCGCTGAGCAGGGAGCCCTATGTGGGGCTCGATCCCAGGACACTGGGACCATGACCTGAGCCAAAGGCAGATGCTTAACCAACTGAGCCACCCAGGAGCCCCAATACTTTTGGTTTTAAATAAAAATTTTAGCTTTCAACGTTTTATGAAAGACAAGGCTTGGTCATTCAGAACGTAGAATAGGCATTAAAACTGGTGAAAAATTATTTTTATGATAGTTCTCTAGACATCCTAAATTTTATTTAAATTTGGCCATCACAATTTATGTAAGGGAAAACAGTATCAATAATAATGAAGATAAAATTTTCTGCTTTAAATCTCAATGTATTTAGCACCATCGAAGTAAAGATGGGTAATATTTATTGGGTTTCTTCCAAGCTCTAAGACCTGGTTATAAATTTTCTGATATAAGTTTATAGCTTCAGAATTGACTGCTCTCAGGAGACATAGACTGCTTGATTGATGTAACTCCTTGTTTTACTCATAGGCTTCTCAAGTTAATATTTCCAAATCTGAATTTTTAATTAATTGCTACTAAACCTGTTGGCCCCCCAGTCTTCACTATCTCTTTAAAAATTTACTCACTATTTAATCAACCCTTGATTACACATGAATAAGTCATCAATAAATCTTTGTCTTCTTTCCAAATTATAATCCACTTAATTCTATTGATTTTTTTTTAAATTATGTACTTTTCAAGATACACTCATGCTCCAGCTAACAATGGCAATAGCCACATATTCCTTTCCATATTTGCTCATCCAAAAATATTCCCTTCATGATAACCAAAGTGGTTTCTTGAAATAGATCATAAGACTCATATGACTTCTAATTTACCAAATAAAATATAAAATCCTTAATCTGGCCTAGGATGACCTCCATTATATGACGTATTTTTAGATTTTTTCTCATTTATTTTCAGTAGGAATAAATTACAGTGAATAAAGAATGGAATAGAGAGATAACTAGGGAAATGATTACAGTAATCATTGTTAAGAGATGCTGGCAACTTGGACCAAAGTGCTAGCAGTCGCTGTGTAGGTAGTAGATGGTTGCCATATTCTGTTATACTGTGAAAGATGTGCCACCTGGTTTCTCTGGTTGATTGCAATTAAGGTGAGAGATAATCAAAGCCATCAAAAATGACTCACAAATTTTGTCCTGAAAAATTGGAAAAAGAGGTTTTGCAATTTGCTGATATGAGCAAAAGCATAGGAGAATCCAAATTGGAAGTGCTGTTGCAAAGATTAGGCATTTCTTTTAACACATAATAATTTTGAGAAGCTTATCAGATATCAGAATGTGGATATCAAAGAAGCATTTGAATATGTGTGCTTCTACTTCAGAGATGTACACTATAAGGTTGGGAGTTGTCTACATAGAGATGATATTTAAGACCTGGGATAGACCACCAAAGAAGTCAGTTGCTATGGAATGAATATTTGTGTCCCCCTCAAACTAACATGACAAAATTCTAACCCCTAACGTGATAGTATGAAGGTGTAGGACTTTTGGAAGATTTTTAGTTCATGAGGGTGGAGCCCTCATGAGTGGGATTGATGCCCTTATAAAATAGACCCTAGAGAATTCTCTCTCCTTTCCACCATGTGAGGACACAAGAAGTCAACAGTTTGCATTTTGAAAGGAGACGATACCAGAACCTGGCCATCATGATGTTGGACTTCCAGCCTCTAGAACTCTGAGTAAATTAATTTCTGTTTATGGTATTACCTATTTTTCCTTAGTATAGCCAAAGGTTTGTCAATTTAGTTGATTTTTCCAAGAAAAAAAACTCTTAAATTTTGTTGATTTTTTTCTATTGTGTTTCTATGTTCTATTTCATTTATTTCTATGCTAGTATTTGTTATTTCTTTCCAACTGCTAACTTTGGGCTTAGCTTCTTCCTTTTCTAGTTCCTTGAGGTGTAAATGTAGATTGTTTGGGGAAACGGGACAACAGAGATTTGCTCTTCAATGGGTACAAATTTCCAGTTAGGCAAGATGAGTAAATTCTAGAGATCTTCTGTATAACAGTGTGTCTAGACTTAACAGTACTGTGTTGTAAACTTCAAAATTTGTTAAGAGTGTAGATTTCATGTTAAGTGTTCTTATCACAATAAAAAAGAAAAAAATGATTAAGATCATGAATTATATATTTTGTATATTTTACAATAGATAGTGCTAAGCACCAACCCCCCCCCCCAAAATATTAGTTTTACTTTCCTTTATTCTTTTATAATTTGCAAATAAGGCATTACTTTGCATGACTTTGCCCTTATTAGACCTTGGACCCTGACATGAATGAATTACACCTGTTTCTAATCATAGCTTATGTTTGTTTTGCTATTTAGATAATATTTGGACACATATTTTCTTTTTTTTTTTTAAAGATTTTATTTATTTATTTGAGAGAGAGAGAGTGAGAGAGCACAAGAGGGGGGAGGGGGAGAGGGAGAAGCAGACTCCCCGCTGAGCAGGGAGCCCGATGTGGGACTTGATCCCGGGACTCCAGGATCATGACCCGAGCTGAAGGCAGTCGCTTAACCAACTGAGCCACCCAGGCGCCCTGGACACATATTTTCAAGTTATAAGCTTTAGATTATACAAAAAGGGTTTTAGAGATAACTAATTAAACCTATTACTTTGCTTTATTACTTAATAAAAATACCTTGGGATATAAGACAGATCTGCATTCAAATCCTAGCTTCACTAAATATTATCTTCACTGTTCTCTTATGATGAAACTGAACAATTCTTGATTTCTTCCTTTTTTAGTTTCTTGAAACAAATCAATTATAGAGTATTCATCATATGCACCAAACAGACATGAGTTTTCAAGCAACATAATGGATTTCTAAAACTGAATTAAATGTCAATATATCAAGAATTGAATAAATTTAATGAATAAATTTAGGGAAACTATATCAAAGAGATTATTCATCTTTGCAAACTACTCTCTACTTAGGAATCCAACACTATTTATGTGACTTTGGAAAAGATTGTTTATAATATTTTCTAAATACAGTATATATGTATGTATGTATATACATATGTGCATATATACGTGTGTATATAATCATGTTATCAAAAATTATTTTAGAGAGGGAGGGAAGGTGGCAGAAGAGTAGGGGATCTACATTCAATCTGAGATCTATGAAAAGAATTGCTGCAATTCTACAACTAGAAAAGTGACCACTTTTTGTAAGATAGGAGGTGTGGAGACGTGAATCTGAAGGGATACATTGGAAGATAAACCACGGGGGGAGAGAGCCTCTGTAAGCTGGCTATTGGAAAGTGATAGAGCAGGGGATCACAAAATTGGAATTTTTAGAAGTCTGCTCCTGTGAGGGATGTCCCTGCCTGAAAGGTGCTCAGGTGGCAAATCAGGGTGGAATCCTAGGTGGGACAATGTGGTCTCAGGATTCCTGGGGTCACAGTAAGTACAGGGGTGCCTGACTGCAGCAGAGTTCCCAAGCATTGAAGTGGGGAAGTGGGCCACAATTAACAAGCCCTGGAGTGGCCTTTCAGCTAGGTGTTGCCATAAACTGTAAACTGTGTCAAGATCAGGCAACCACTCTCCAAGCAAGGGCCCAGCAAGTGACATCCACTGTAAGATCTGACTCCTTCACCAAGAAGAGCAGCATAGGTATGCAAACAATGGGGCAAACGCTGCCCAAGCAGGGACCCAGCAAGTGTCAGGGCTGCTGTGAGATGCCCCTCCCACCCCTGGGATGATTTGTGCAGGTGTGCACCACAGGAGACTGGAGAGTTTGGCACACACAAAAGGGATTGACTGCCTTTCCCTAAGGGTGCACCGAAGAGTGTGGGCCCCAATCATTCAGCTCCAGGACTGGAGTTCAGGGCACCGCCATATTTAACTTTTTTTTTTTGATCCTCTAAAGTGGCACGAAGTCTTCAGGGAACAAAAGCGACATAGAACAACCTGAAGCAGCTTACACTGAGCCAGGTCCCCTGGTAAGGGGTGTGCAACTCCGCCCAGGTAAAAACAGCTGAGAATCAGCACAGCAGGCCCCTTCCCCAGAAGACTAGCAGGATCCTCAGGTGAATACCAAGTTTATAGATCACTCAGAACGGAAAAACTCCTGCATTTGGGAAAAATAGTAATTAGAATTAGAGGTTTTTCACATGAATCTTTAGTCTTTCTGTTTAAATTTTTTTTCTTTTTTCTTTTTTTTTCCTTTTCAACTAGTTTCTTATTTTATCAACTCTTTGTTTTTAAGTCTTTTTTAAATTTTCACTTTTACATTTACATTTTATAGGTATATTCTTCATTTTTTGCTTCCTTCCACTGAATTCAATTTTACTTTTGTATATATATAAGTTTTGTTTTCTTTACAATTTTGGGATTTAGTGTCTTCTAAGAAACAGACCAAAATACACCAAGGACCAAGTGGATCACCCTGTTTTGTCCACCTATGAGATTATACTCTCCCCCCACCTTCTTTTTCCTTTTTCGGCTCCTGACATTTTTGTATTTGTCCAGTGTGTATTTAGCTTGGGTTGTGACTGATATTTTTTTATTTTGTTCTCTCGTTCATCCATTCTTCTCTGGGCAAAATGACTAGAAGGAGGAATTCACAACAAAAGAAAGAACCTGAGGTAATACTCTGCCACAGAATTAATTGATATGGATATAAGTAAAATGTCAGAAATTGAATTCAAAATAACGATTATAAAGTTACTAGCTGGGCTTGAAAAAAGCATAAAAGATGCTAGAAAATCTCTTAGTGCAGAAATAAAATCTAACCAGACCAAAACTAAAAATGCTTTAACTGAGATGCAGTTTAAAATGGATGGTCTAACAACTAGGTTGTAAATGAAGGAGAAAAGAGAGTCAGTGACATAGAAGACAAGATGCTGGAAAAGAAGGAAGCTGAGGAAAGGAGAGGAAAAACAACTAATGGACCATGAGGGGAGACTGAGATATCAACAATACCAAAAAGTGAAGCATATTAAAATTATTGGGGTCCCAGAGGAAGAAGAAAGAGAGAGAGGGACAGAAGGTATATTTGAGCAAATCCTAGCTAAGAACTTCACTAATCTGGAGAAGGAAACAGGCATTCAAGTCCAGGAGGTAGAGAGAATCCCCCTCAAAATCAATAAAAATAGATCAACACCCTGAAATATAATAGTGAAGCTTGCAAATTTCAGAAATAAAGTGAAAATCTTGAAAGGAGCTCAGGACAAGAACTCCTTAACCTACAGGGGTAAGAACATTAGACTGACAGCAAACCTATCTACAGAGACCTGGCAGGCCAGAAAGGGCTGGCATGATATATTCAGGGTAATAAATGAGAAAAACATGCAGGCAAGAATGCTTTACCCAGCAAGGCTGTCATTCAGAATGGAAAGAGAAATAAAAAGCTTCCAGGACAAACAGAAACTAAAAGAATTTGTGATCACTAAACCAACCCTGCAAGAAATATTAAAAGGGATCCCGTAAGTGAAGAGAGAGAGCCCAAAGGTATCATAGACAAGAAAGAAACAGATAATCTACAGAAACGGGAATCTTATGGTTAATACAATGGCACTAAATTCATATTTTTCAATAGTTACTCTGAATGTAAATGGGTTAAATGCTCCAATCAAAAGACACAGGGTATCAGATTAGATATAAAAGCAAGAACCATCCATATGCTGTCCACAAGAGACTAATTTTAGACCTAAAGTCACCTCCAGATTTAAAGCAAGGAGTGGAAAACTATTTATCAGGCTAATGGACCTAAAAAAAAAAGCTGGGGTAGCAATCCTCATATCAGATAAATTAGATTTTAAACCAAAGACTGTAATAAGGTATGAAGAGGGACACTATATCATACTTAAAGGAGTCATGGATTGGAAGAATAAATATTGTTAAAATGTCTGTGCTATGCAGAACAATCTACATATTCAATCCAACAAGAAGATCTAACAATTATAAATATTTATGCTCCTAACTTGAGAGCAGCCAATTATATAGACCAATTAATAACAAAATTAAAGAAACACATCTATAATAATACAGTAATACTAGGGGACTTTAACATCCCACTTACTGCAATGGGCATACCATCTGAGAAGAAGAAAAACAAGGAAAAAAGGGGCTTTGAATGACACACTGGGCCAGATAGACTTCGCAAATATATTCAGAACATTCTGTCTTAAAGCAACAGAATACACATTCATCTCGAGTGCACATGGAACAGAATAAATCACATACTGGGTCACAAATCAGATCTCACTGTTACCAAGAGATTGGGATTCTTCCCTGTATATATTCAGACCACAATGCTTTGAAACTGGAACTCATTCACAAGTGGAAATTTGGAAACACTTCAAATACATGGAGGTTAAAGAGCACCCTACTAAAGAATGAATGGGCCAACCAGGAAATTAAAGAAGAATTAAAAAAAAAAATAATGGAAACAAATGAAAATGAAAACACAACTGTTCAAAACCCTTGAGATGCAGCTAAGGTGGTTCTAAGAGGGAATTACATAGCAATACAAGCCTTTCTCAAAAAATTAGAAAAGTCTCAAATACACAAGCTAACCTTACACCTAAAGGATCTGGAGAAAAAACATCAAATAAAGCCTAAACCAAACAGGAGAAGAGAAATAATAAAGATCAAAGAAGAAATCAATGAAATAGAAACCAAAACAACAGTAGAACAGATCTATGAAACTAGAAGCTGGTTCTTTGCAAGAATTAATAAGATCTATAAACCACTAGCCAGACTTATTAAAAAGCAAAGAAAAAGGACCCAAGTTAATAAAATACTGAATTAAAGAGGAGAAATCATGACCAACACCAAGGAAATACAATTTTAAGAACATATTATGAGCAACTATATGCCAACAAATTTGGCAATCTGGGAGAAATGGATGCATTCCTGGAAATTTATAAAGTACCAAAACTGAAACAGGAAGAAATAGAAAAGCTGAACAGACCCCATAACCAGCAAGGAAATTGAAGCAGTAATCAAAAATCTCCCAACAAACAAGAGTGCAGGCCAGATGGCTTCCCAGAGGGAATTCTACCAAAGATTTAAAGAACTAATACCTATTCTTCTGAAGCTGTTTCAAGAGATAGAAATGGAAGGAAAATTTCCAAACTCTTTTTATGAGGCCAGCATTACCTTGATCCTCAAACCAGACAAAGACCCCACTGAAAAGGAGAATTACAGACCAATATTCCTATGAGCATGGATGTCAAAATTCTTACCAAAATACTAGCCAATAGGATCCAACAGTACATTAAAAGGATTATTCACCACGACTAATTGGGATTTATTCCTGGGCTGTGAGGTTGGTTCAACATTCACAAATATATCAACATGATACATCACAATAATAAAAGAAAGGACAAGAACCATATGATCCTCTCAATTGATGCAGAAAAAGCATTCGACAAAATATAACATCCTTTTTTGATTAAGACTGTCCACAGTACAGGGATAGAGGGAACATACCTCAATACCATAAAAATAATATACAGAAAGCCCACAGAGGATATCATTCTCAATGGGGAAAAACTGAGAGCTTTTCCACTATGATCAGGAATATGATAGGGATGCCCACTCTCACCACTGTTGTTCAACATAGTACTAGAAGTCCTAGCCTCAGTAATCCGACAACAAAAAGGCATTCAAATTGGCAAAGAAGTCAAACTCTCACTCTTCACAGATTAAATGATACTCTATGTGGAAAACCCAAAGGACTCCACCCCAAAATTCCTAGATCTCATACAGGAATATGAGCAAAGTGACAGGATACAAAATCAATGCACAGAAATCAGTTGTATTTCTATATACTAACAATTAGAAGAAAGATAAATTAAGGAATCGATCCCATTTACAATTGCAACAAAAAACATAAGATACCTAGGAATAAACCTAACCAAAGAGGTAAAGGATCTGTACTCTAAAAACTGCAGAACACTTGTGAAAGAAATTGAGGAAGATACAAAGAAATGGAAAAACATTCCATGCTCATGGATTGGAAGAATAAATATTGTTAAAATGTCTGTGCTATGCAGAACAATCTACATATTCAATGCAATCTCTATCAAAATACCATCAACTTTTTTCACAGAACTGGAACAAATAATCCTAAAATTTGTATGGAACCAGAAAAGACCCCGAATACCCAGAGGAATGTTGAAAAAGAAAACCAAAGCTGGTGGCATCACAATGCCAGACTTAAGCTCTATTACAAAATTGTGATCACCAAGACAGCATGGTACTGGCACAGAAGCAGACACATAGATCAGTGGAACAGAATAGAGAGCCCAGAAATGGATCCTCAACTTTATGATCAACTAATCCTCAAGAAAGCAGGAAAGAATATATATATATATATAGTGTGTGTATATATATATATATATATATATATATATATATATATATATATATATATAAAATACATACATATATAATACATACATATATATAATACATACAATATGTTATATAATCACTTAGTGAGATCTCAATAAGTGTTAACTCCTACTACGATTTTTTATGATAGCTCTAGTTCTGACTTAAACCAAGAGGATGTGGGTGGGTAGGTAGTTATTTAACTGTGTCTGTGAAGGACTAGTAATTATTAAAATAAATACATACTTATATGTTGTATATATATTTATCATTGAAACCAAAAATGTATTTTTACCAACCTATATAACTTAGAGGACAACATATTATATTATTGTTCCTGATCTTCCTACACTTTTGCTTTTCCCCAGAATCATCTACTACCTTTCCTTCACCTATCCATTATGTAGCTTTTTTTGTTGTTGTTGTTAAGATTTTATTTATTTATTTGAGAGAGAGAGAGCGCACAAGCAAAGCGGAGAGGGAGAACCAGGCTCTCTGCTGAGCAGTGAGCCGGGTGCAGGGCTTGATCCCAGGACCTGGGATCATCACCCAAGCCGAAGACAGATGCCTAACCGATTGAGCTACCCAGGTATTCCCCCCCTTATTTAGCTTTTTCCTTCTTACCTGTCACTTCTTCTCAAAAGACAGTCTGGATTTTATCAAAGGACTGACTAGAAGCTTCTCAAGAATAAAATACAATTTTAATTTTCTAATAAGTATTTAAGGACTCAGAAAATATGTCTTTAATGACTGAATTTAGCTCCATATTTTAAGGGCATATTATGTAAATTTCATGGAAATGAGCTGAGGAGGAGACCAGAAACTGTTTGAGAATCATTTCTTGATGGTGTAAGGATAGTTAATGGTATTTATTATGTACCATAGTTGGAATAGAAGTGTAGAGATGCACAGCTAGAGAGGAATGAAAAAATGTAAAATATGACAAACTGTAGAGATATAGTGATCCCATAACATTTTTTTTTAAAGATTTTATTTATTTATTTGAGAGAGAGAGAGCATGAGAGGGGGGAGGGTCAGAGGGAGAAGCAGACTCCCTGCCGAGCAGGGAGCCCAATGCGGGACTCGATCCCGGGACTCCAGGATCATGACATGAGCCGAAGGCAGTCGCTTAACCAACTGAGCCACCCAGGCGCCCCTCCCATAACATTTTGATTAAAAAAAGGAATAGCAGCATTCTCCAAAATTCTAGGCTTTCTAATTCAAGAATGTGAGACTGATCTGCAATCTATGGGAGGATAACAATTATTAGATATAATAAAGTTTTTATTTTCTTTTTTAATTTGTGCATGTCAATTCTATGTTAGGTAAAGGGAATTGGTATAATGAATCTTAAGAAACAAGGATCACAGTCATGCATCAAGAAAGTGGAATTTAGTTAAGTCTCTGCTCTACACAAGTTTCCAGTGTCTAAATCTCAAAGTGTTAACAGAACTGGGGAGAAATGACAAATATCAGACAGTAGACATTATCAGGGTAACAAAGGTAAATTCCTGGAAAATCTACCTTTAGAAACTTAAATTCCAAACACTTACAATTCTTTGCTTTGGTCCCCAGTTGTAGTAGCGTAAGACTATTTGAAACTCCTTCTTAATATTAAGACTTATGGGGAATAGTCTTCAATTTCACTCTACTCACCAGTTTTTAAGCCAGCCTCTGACTGCTTCATGGGTGCTAGCAGAAGACACGAGACTCCTAAATCCAGGGACAAAGGACTTTATTATTCATGGTAAAAGCTTCCTTTTAGTTTGCATCAATTCCCCTTTGCCCCAAGCTCCACAGGGATTAAAGTGGCCTATGAAGGATGCCTCTACAGGAAAGGAACACTGACTGCACTGGGGCATTCTCTGATTTTACAGTGAGTAGAAACATGCCTGTTCTCTATCCGGAGGGACACAGCCTCATTCCTCAAGGCTGTTTGTTGCAAACCTAACACTGAAAAATGGCCCAGTAAATGAACACTAAGGGCCTTGCATTCTTAGTGTAGTCAGCAAGAACTTGCAGGGAATTTCAGGGCTCATAGTAGATAGCCTCTATGGACACTTAATAGCTCTTAATATAGCTTGTCATGTACAGGGCTAACTCGAGCTAAGAGAAAACTAAGACTGAAAGAAGTGTGGAGTGACAAAGATTAGGTTTGAATGGGCTTTAATCACCACTGAGAGGGATAAAAATAATTGCTATTCCACCAAATGAACAATGAGGGAGGTAATAGGTGTAGTATCTTACTCAGAGATGTCATTTTTTTATTAACATTAATTAGAAACCAAAGAAAATTCACTATATTCAATATTCTTTTAGTCTCTGTATATAGAAATCAACATTTTTAAAAGATCATAAATCTTCCTCAGATGTTCTTTATTACTTTGTTTCAAAAATGCATTTGGAGAATTTTCAGAGTCATTATCTGGGAATTAACTTGCACATAGCATATCAAAAGCTAAAATGTAATTTAGAAACCCTTCAGAATAAATAATAGGTTTTTTTTTTTTTTCATATTGAAATATAGTTTCAAGAGTTTTTTTTTTTTGTTTTAGTTCTTGGGCTTTTTGTTTTTTTTGTTTTGTTTTGTTTTGTTTGTTAATACTATTCACTAATAAATAAATGCCAGTACATTCTTTTCAGGGAAACATTAAAATCTCATGCAAATAAATTAATATTCCATGCCCTCTACTCAATTGTCAGGATCAATTTTTTTTTTTTTAAGATTTTATTTATTTATTTGAGAGAGAGAGAATGAGAGACAGAGAGCATGAGAGGGAGGAGGGTCAGAGGGAGAAGCAGACTCCCTGCGGAGCAGGGAGCCCGATGCGGGACTTGATCCAGGGACTCCAGGATCATGACCTGAGCCGAAGGCAGTCACTTAACCAACTGAGCCACCCAGGCGCCCTGTCAGGATCAACTTTTAGACAGCAGTTTCTAAGTTGACCCACCTAACCTCTCCACAGAAAAAATATAAAGTATCAAAGTTTTCACATAAATAAGAATTGAGAAGAAATAAGCTTTTTCTTTCTATTGTCATGTAAAAGGTTACAGAATACATAAAAAATTGAATAGGATAGATCACATTTAATTAGAACCATTATATTGTTATTTTTTTATGATGCACAAAATAATTATAATAAACATTATGAAGAAACATACTTAAATTTTAATTTTGTATTTAATTTTGTATTTTTATTATTTATTTATTTATTTATTTTTTAAAAGATTTTATTTATTTATTTGAGACAGAGAGAATGAGAGACAGCATGAGAGGGAGGAGGGTCAGAGGGAGAAGCAGACTCCCTGCCGAGCAGGGAGCCCGACGTGGGACTCGATCCCGGGACTCAAGGATCATGACCTGAGCTGAAGGCAGTCGCCCAACCAACTGAGCCACCCAGGCGCCCTGTATTTAATTTTTTAATATTTATCTTCATTTGGTGAAAGCAAGATTAGCTAAGTGCTTCTAACTTTATTACTAGTGTATGATATGGTAGTATTTTAAGAAAGTTTCATGTAAAAAGGAAAGAGAATGGTTTTTTTTTTTTTTTTTTTAATTTTATTATGTTATGTTAGTCACCATACAATACATCATTAGTTTTTGATGTGGTGATCCAGGATCCATTGTTTTTGTATAACACCCAGTGCTCCATGCAGTACGTGCCCTCCTTAATACCCATCACCGGGCTAACCAATCCCCCCTCCCCGCTCCCCTCTAAAACCCTGTTTGTTTCTCAGGTCCATAGTCTCTCATGGTTCATCTCTCCCTCCAATTCCCCCCACCCATTTTTCCCTTCCTTCTCTTAATGTCCTCCATGTTATTCCTTATGTTCCACAAATAAGTGAAACCATATGATAATTGACTTTCTCTGCTTGACTTAATTCACTTAGCATAATCTCCTCCAGTCCCATCCATGTTGATGTAAAAGTTGGGTATTCATCTTTTCTGATGGCTGAGTAATATTCCATTGTATATAGGAACCACATCTTCTTTATCCATTCATCTGTTGAAGGGCATCTCAGCTCTTTCCACAGTTTGGCTATTGTGGACATTGCTGCTATGAACATTGAGGTGCATATTGCCCTTCTTTTCACTACATCTGTGTCTTTGGGGTAAATACCCAGTAGTGCAATTGCTGGGTCATAGGGTAGCTCTATTTTTAACTTTTTGAGGAACCTCCACACTGTTTTCCAAAGTGGCTCTACAAACTTGCATTCCCATCAACAGTGTAAGAGGGTTCCCTTTTCTCCACAACCTCTCCAACATTTGTTGTTTCTTTCCCTGTCCATTTTTGCCATTCTAACTGGTGTAAGGTGGTATCTCAGTGTGGTTTTGATTTGGATTTCCCTGATGGCTAATGATGATGAACATTTTTTCATGTGTCTGTTAGCCATTTGTATGTCTTCTTCAGAGAAGTATCTGTTCATCTCTTCTGCCCACTTTTTGACTTGATTATTTGTTTTTTGGGTGTTGAGTTTGAGAAGTTCTTTATAGATTTTGGATACCAGCCCTTTATCTGTAGTGTCATTTGCAAGTATCTTCTCCCATTCTGTGGGTTGCCTCTTTGTTTTGTTGACTGTTTCCTTTTCTGTGCAGAAGCTTTTTATCTTGATGAAGTCCCAAAAGTTCATGTTTGCTTTTGTTTCCCTAGGTTTTGGAGATGTATCTTGAAAGAAGTTGATGTGGCCGATATCAAAGAGGTTACTGCCTATGTTCTCTAGGATTTTGATGGATTCCTGTCTCACATTGAGGTCTTTCATCCACTTTGAGTTTATCTTTGTGAATGGTGTTAGAGAATGGTCAAGTTTCATTCTTCTGCATGTGGCTGTCCAATTTTCCCAGCACCATTTATTGAAGAGACTGTCTTTTTTCCATTGCATGTTTTTTCCTGCTTTGTCAAAGATTATTTGACCATAGAGTTGAGGGTCCATATCTGGGTTCTCTATTCTGTTCCATTGGTCTGTATGTCTGTTTTTGTGCCAGTACCATGCTGTCTTGGTGATCACTGCTTTGTAATATAGCTTGAAATCGGGCAACGTGATGCCCCCAGCTTTGTTTTTCTTTTTCAACATCTCCTTGGTGATTCGGGGTCTTTTCTGATTCCATACAAATTTTAGGATTGTTTGTTCCAGCACTTTGAAAAATGTCATTGGAATTTTGATCGGGATGGCATTGAAGGTATAGATTGCTCTGGGTAGCATAGACATTTTAACAATGTTTATTCTTCCGATCCATGAGCATGGAATGTTTTTCCATCTTTCTGTGTCTTCTTCAATTTCTTTCATGAGTGTTTTGTAGTTCCTAGAGTATAGATCCTTTACCTCTTTGGTTAGATTTATTCCGAGGTATCTTACGGTTTTTGGTGCTATTGTAAATGGAATTGTTTCTTTAATTTCTCTTTCAACAGTTGCGTTGTTAGTGTATAACAAAGCAACTGATTTCTGTGCATTGATTTTGTATCCTGCCACATTACTGAATTGCTGGATGAGTTCTAGTAATTTGGGGGTGGAGTCTTTTGGGTTTTCCACATAAAGTATCATGTCGTCTGCGAAAAGAGAGAGTTTGACTTCTTCTTTGCCAATTTGAATACCTTTTATTTCTTTTTGTTGTCTGATTGCTGTTGCTAGGGCTTCTAGTACTATGTTGAACAACAGTGGTGAGAGTGGGCACCCTTGATGTGTTCCTGATCTTAAGGGAAAGGCTCTCAGCTTTTCTCCATTGAGGATGATACTCACTCTGGGTTTTTCATAGATGGATTTTATGAGCTTGAGGGATGTTCCCTCTATCCCCATACTCTGGAGAGTTTTAATCAGGAAAGGATGCTGTATTTTGTCAAATGCTTTTTTTGCATCAATTGAGAGGACCATATGGTTCTTCTCCCTCCTCTTATTAATGTGTTCTATCACACTGATTGATTTGTGAATGTTGAACCACCCTTGCATCCCTGGGGATAAATCCCACTTGGTCGTGGTGGATGATTCTTTTAATGTATTGTTGGATCCTGTTAGCTAGGATTTTGTTGAGGATTTTGGAATCCATATTCATCAGGGATATCGGTCTGAAAGTCTCCTTTTTGATGGGGTCTTTGCCTGGTTTGGGGATTAAGTAATGCTGGCCTCATAGAATGAGTTTGGAAGTTTTCCTTCTGTTTCTATTTTTTGAAACAGCTTCAGTAGAATAGGTATTATTTCTTTTTGAAAGTTTGGTAGAATTCCCCAGGGAATCCATCAGGCCCTGGACTCTTGTTTTTTGGGAGGTTTTTGATCACTGCTTCAATCTCGTTACTGGTTATTGGCCTCTTCAGGTTGTCAATTTCTTCCTGTTTCAGTCTTGGCAGTTTATCGGTTTCCAGGAAGGCCTCCATTTCATCCAGATTGCTCAGTTTATTGGCATATAGTTGTTGATAATAATTTCTAATAATTGTTTCTATTTCCTTGGTGTTGGTCGTGATCTCTCCCCTTTCATTCATAATTTTATTAATTTGGGTCCTTCGTCTCTTCTTTTGGATAAGTCTGGCCAGTGATTTATTGATCTTATTAATTCTTTCAAAGAACCAACTTTAGTTTCATTGATCTGATCTACTATGTTTCTGGTTTCTAATTCATTGATTTCTGCTCTAATTTTAATTATTTCTCTTCTAATGCGTGGCTTAGGTGTCGTTTGTTGCTTTTTCTCTAGTTCTTTAAGGTGTAGAGTTAGTTGGTGAATTCGGGATTTTTCTATTTCTTTGAGTGAGGCTTGGATGGCTACGTATTTCCCCCTTAGGACCGCCTTTGCAGTATCCCACAGGTTTTGGACCGATGTGTTTTCATTCTCATTGATTTCCATGAATTGTTTAAGTTCTTCTTTGATTTCTTGGTTGACCCAAACATTCTTGAGCAGAGTGGTCTTTAGCTTCTAAGTGTTTGAATTTCTGCCAAATTTTTTCTTGTGATTGAGTTCCAGTTTTAGAGCATAGTGGTCTGAGAATATGCAAGGAATAATCTCAATATTTTGGTATCGGTTGAGACCTGATTTGTGACCCAGTATATGGTCTATTCTGGAGAAAGTTCCATGTGCACTCGAGAAGAATGAGTATTCTGTTGTTTTACGGTGGAATGTTCTATAAATATCTATGAGGTCCATCTTGTCCAATGTATCATTCAAAGCTCTTGTTTCCTTGTTGATTTTCTGCTTAGATGATCTGTCCATTGCTGAGAGTGGAGTATTGAGGTCTCCCACAGTTAACGTATTGTTATCAATATGACTCTTTATTTTGGTTAACAGTGGCTTATGTAGATGGCTGCTCCCATGTTGGGGGCATAGATATTTACAATTGTTAGATCTTCTTGTTGGATAGACCCTTTAAAATTGATATAGTGTCCTTCTGTGTCTCTTATTACAGACTTTAGTTTAAAATCTAATTTGTCTGATATAAGAATTGCTACCCCAGCTTTCTCTATAGGTCCGCTGGCATGGAAGATAGATCTCCATCCCTTCACTTTCAGTCTGGATGTATCTTCAGGTTCAAAATGAGTCTCTTGTAGACAGCATATGGAAGGGTCCTGTCTTTTTATCCAATCTGCAACCCTGCACCATTTCATGGGAGCATTTAGTCCATTCACGTTGAGAGTGATTATTGAAAGATATGAATTAATTGTCATCATGTTGCCTGTGAAGACCTTGTTTTTATAGATTGTCCCTGTAAATTTCTGTTGTAGATCACTCTTGGGGTTTATCTCCTTTTATAGACACCCCCTTAATATTTCTTGCAGGGCCGGCTTAGTGGCCACAGATTCTTTCAACTTCTGCCGGTCGTGGAAGCTCTGCATCTCTCCATCCATTCTAAATGAAAGCCTTGCCGGATAAAGTATTCTTGGCTGCATGTTCTTCTCATTTAGTACCCTGAATATGTCTTGCCAGGTCTTTCTGGCTTGCCAGGTCTCTGTGGATAGGTCTGACATTATTCTGATGTTCCTCTCTCTGTACATAAGGAATCTCTTCCCCCTAACTGCCCTTAAGATGGTTTCCTTGGTTCTAAGATTTGCAAGTTTTACTATTACATGCCGGGGTGTTGGCCTGTTTTCCTTGATCTTAGGAGGGGTCCTCTCTGCCTCTAGGACTCGAATGTTTGTTTCATTCCTCAGATTAGGGAAGTTCTCAGCTACAATTTGCTCAAATACATCTTCTAGCCCTCTCTCTCTGTCCACTCCCTCCGGGATTCCAATGACTCTGACATTGGAACGCCTTGTGGTGTCACTTATTTCTCTGATTCTATTTTCATGGATTCTGAGTTATTTTTCCCTGGCCTCCTCTTTTCCCTTTTTATCTATTATACTGTCTTCCAGATCACTTATTCTCTCTTCTGTCTCAGTTACCCTAGCTGTTAGATTATTTAGATTGGATTGGATCTCATTGATAGCATTTTTAAGTTCTGCCAATTCCCCTTTTATTTCTGCCCTTAGATACTCTATGTTGACATTAATTGATTTCTCCATTCTAGCCATTGTCTTCACAATTGTTAGCCTGAATTCCATCTCTGACATCTTGGTTATATCTACATCCATTTGTAAATCTGCAGCATAAGTCATAATCTCTGAGTCTTTTCTGTTTTGGGGGCTCCTCCTCCTAGTCATTCTGTTGATGGGTGTTTGAGGGAATGTATAGAGTCCAAATTATTGGCCAGAACCCAAGTAAGATGCACCTGTTTTCTTGGGACCTTAGGGTTGCTGGCCTCTTGTTTTCCCAGCCTGTCTTCTGCGGGAGGGGACTGCCGCGCTGTTACTCAGGCAACCCTGTTTGGGCGGAGTTGCCCTGTGCCCCTGTGGTGGGGGATGGGCTCAGTGGGAATCAGTCTTTGGGGCTTTTGTTCTCTGGCGCCTTTCCCTGGCGGCTTTCCGCGTCTCTTCCGTGAGTCAGAGCAGAAGAGACTGTTTCCAACCCTCTGCCTCAGAGCAGAGACCTCAGTCTGTTCTTCAGTGAGCTCTCCAGGCCACACCGTCTCTGTTTCTGTCCCTGCTGCTATAAACTGCAGCGTCCTGCGTTGTGCGCCCCTCCGCAGCACTCCCAGTCCTTCCTCCAGGTCGGGGCACGTCTCTGCCCTTTGTGCTTCTAAAGCCACCAGCTACTCTCCATTTGCACGTGCGCGACTCCGCCGCTTGGGGTTTCCACCCCCGGGGGTTGCAGTTCACTGGCGCAACCCCGGCGCACCAGGTTTCCATCTCGGGGCCTGTAGTTCGCGTACACACGACCGTTGCTCTGATTTCTGTCCGGGGGTCTGGTTTTCCACCCCGGGGGCTGCCCTAAAGTCCTTTCCCGACCCTACTGGTCTGCGAGTCTGTGCCCTGTCCGCAGTGCGCGAGGCTGTCACTCATCGGCGGTGTAGGATCCCCATGGCGAGGCACCCTCCCGCTGCCTTTTATCCTCCGAAATCTGCCCGCAGAATCATGGCTCCCCGCTTTGTATCTCAAAACCAGCCGCCTGCGATATTCTGCTTGTAGAGATCCAGATCTTCTTACATCTCAGGCTGGTTTTGTGGGTGCTCAGAGTGGTCTGGTAGATATCCAGCTCAATTCTGGGGACCAGTTGAAATAGGGCCCCCTACTCCTCTGCCATCTTTCCCCCTTCCAGGAAAGAGAATGTTCTTAATAGAGTTTTTGCCTTTTAATTTTTCATTAATTGGTAACAGAAAATGACCCTTAAATTTTATAACTTAGATAAACATAATAGCTACCCCAATTTTTTTTTTAATGAAGTTTTAAAGAGAATGAAGTAAAATTTTTTGCTTTGGTAAAATCAATAAGTAAGAGGTAAAAAGAATGCATTAAATGCATTGCTTATTGATTTTATTCATGTTACAGAAATCAGTGGTATCAATTAAACGATTTGGGGTTTGATGCTTCATGTGATGCAAATACTCTTTTCACCATTACTTATATTATTTTAAATAATTTTATATTATTTTAAAATGATGACTCTTATAGAACTTTTGCCTGACCACCATTCCCCCCTTTTATTTCAGTAAAAAATACCCTCTGTATTGGAGGAATCAATTGTGTGTGAATCTATGGGAAACTTTGTTAACTAAATGACTACAATTGTGTCATATTAGCCTAGATACAGTGTATTCATTTCTTTTTAAAAAAAAATTATTCTTATGTTAATCATCATACATTACATCATTAGTTTTTGATGTAGTGTTCCATGATTCATTGTTTGCGTATAACACCCAGTGCTCCATTCAGTAGGTGCCCTCTTTAATACCCATCACCAGGCTAACCCATCACTCCACCCCCTCCCCTCTAGAACCCTCAGTTTGTTTCTCAGAGTCCATAGTCTCTCATGGTATTAGTTTCTTATTGATTGTTCAGGCCACAAATTTACTGGCTTGAAATAACATAAATTTGCTATCTTACAGTTCTGTAGGTCAGAAGTCCAAAATGGGTCTCACTTGCCTGAAATCAAATTGTAGGCAGAGTTGGTTTAAGTCTCTGGTGGCCCTAATGAAGAAACTGTTTCTTTGCCTTTCCCACCTGTTGAAGGCCACTCACAGCCCTTGGCTCATCACTTCTTTCTGTGTCTTCAAAGCCACCAAGGATAGGCTGGGTTCTTTTTTTTTTTTTAACTGCTTTATTGAGATATGATTGACATATCATATAATTTATCTATTTAAATCATGCAATTCAGTGCTTTTTAGAATATGCAGATATCTGCACCATCACCACAGTCAATTTTAGAACATTTTCATTAACCCAAAACAAAATTTTATATTGTTTAGCTATCCTATCCTTTGTCCTCTCCTCCCACCCCCACTTCTAACTCCCCAGCCTTAAGCAATCATTAATCTATTTTCTGAATAATAATCCATTATATGGATATACCACTTTTTTTTTTTTAATTCATTTGTCTTTTGATGGACATTTGGGATTTTCTATCCTTTGGCTATTATCAATAAGGAGGCTATAAAAATAAGGAGGCTATAAACACAAGGATGCTATCTTGTGTGATTGGATGCTTTTATTTCTCTTTGGTATATATTAAGGTATATATTAGGGGTAGAATACTGGGTCATATGGTAACTCTACATTTCATCATTTGAGAAAATGCCAGACTGTTTTCCAAAGCAGCGGTTCCATGTTACACTTCTAACAGTGTATGTGTTCTGATTTCTCCACCTCCTTGTCAACACTTGATATCTGACATTTTTTATTGCAGTTATCCTACTGTGTATGAAGTGGTATGTCATTGAGGTTTTGTTTTGCATTTTCCTGATGACCAATGATGTCAAAGATTTTTTAAGTTGCTTATGGCCTTTTATATACAATTTTTCTTGGAGAAACGTCTATTCATACTCCTTGCCCATTTTTTTTAAAAAAATTGTTATTGAATTGTAAGAGTTGTTTGTATATGTTCTAGATATAAGTCCCTTATCAAATAAATGATTTTCAAATATTTTCTCCTAATTTGTGGGCTTTCTTTAGGTGCCCTTTGCAGCACAAATTTTCTAATTTTGATGTAATCTAGTTTATCTAACTTTTATTGTTTGTGCTTTTAATGTCATATCTAAGATTCCTTTGCTAACTTCAAGTTCATAAAGATTTAATTACCTTTATATTTTCTTCTAAGAAGTTTATAGTTTTAGTTCTTAAAATCTTTGATCCATTTTTAGTTATTTTTTGTACATGGTGTAAAGTAAGGGCCCAGTGTTTTTCTTCTGTATTTGGATATCCAATTGTCCAAGCACCATGTAGTGAAGCACTATTTTTTCCCAGTGAATGGTCTTGGCATTCTTGTCAAAAATCAGTTGACAATAGATGTATTGGTCTATTTATGGATTCTTTTTGGTCTATGTGTCTATCTTTGTGCCAGTAGCACATGTTCTTGATTACTGTTGCTTTAATAAGTTTTGAAATTGGAAAGTGCAAGTCCTACTTTGTTCTTTTCAGAAACTTTTCAGTTTCCTGGGTCCTTTGAAGTTCCATATGAATTTTAAATCAGATCTTCAATTTCTACAAAGAAGTCGGCTAGAATTTTCACAGGAATTATACTGAATCTGTATATAACCTTGGGGATATTTCCATCTTAAAAATGTTGTCTTTTGATCCATAAACATTGGATAGTTTTCATTTATTTATATCTAATTCCTTTCAACAATGTTTTATACTTTTCAGGATATGTTTTTCATTTTTTTGTTAAATTTATTTTATTTTATTTTATTTTATTTCATTTTATTTCATTTATTTTGAAAGATTTTATTTATTTGAGAGTGAGCCAGAGAGATCACAGAGGAACAGGGAGAAGCAGACTTCCTGCTGAGTAGAAAGCTCAGCATGGGATTCCCAGGACCTGAGCTCATGATCTGAGCTGAAGGAAGACGCTTGACTGACTGAGCCACCCAGGTGCCCCTTTTACATTTATTTTAACGTGTTCAAATTTTATGATATTGGGAAAGGAATTGTTGGTTTTATTTTTGGATTTATTACAAGTATGTAGAAATACAATTGATTTTTGTGTATTCATCTTGCATCCTGCAATCTTACTTAATGCATTTATTAATTTAATAGGTTTTAGTGAATTTCTTAGGTTTATCTATATGTAAGATAATGTCATCTATGAATAGAAGTCTTTTTATATTTTTTCCTTTCCAATCTGGCTTGCATTTATTTCTCTTTATTGTGTAATTTCCCTGGATAGAATCGTCAATGCAATGTTAATATAGAAGTAGTGAGAGGGATATTGTTGTCTCGTTCTTGATCTTAGAGAAAAAGTATCAAGGCTTTCACTATTAATTATGATGTTACCTGTGGTTTTTTTTTCTGGTTGTGATCTGGTTGAAGAAGTTCTCCTCTATTCCCTAGTTTGTTGATGGTTTTATCACAAAAGGATGTTGGATTTTGTCACTTTTTTTATCTATTGATATATTTCTGATACAATTAATTTGAGTTTCTTTTTTCATGGTCAATCTAACTAAAGGTTTGTCAATTTTATTTGATTTTTGCAAAGAACTAGTTTTTGGTATTCTTTATTTTTCTCTATTTAAAAAAATTCTGTATTTCATTAATTTCTGCTCTAATTTTATTATTTAACTTCCTTTTACTTAATTTTGGTTTAGTTTTCTCTTCTTTTCCTGATATCTTATGGAGGAAGATAGGTTATTTTCATTCTTTTTTTAAAGATTTATTTATTTTAGAGAGAGAGAGAGTGCAGGGGGTGGGGCGGAGGGAGAGGAAGAGAATCCCAAGCAGACTCCCTGCAGAGCACAGAGCCTGATGCAGGCCTGATCCCAGGACCCTGAGATCATGACCTGAGCCAAAATCCAGAGTCGTGTGGTTAACTAACTGAGCCACCCAGGCACTCCCATTCTTTTTTCTTAATAGTGGCAATTACAGTCATAAATTTGCCTTCAAGCATTGTTTTAGTTTCGTCCCATAACTTTTTTATGTCACATCTTCATTTCATTCATCTCAAAGTATCTTGATTTCTCTTTTGTATGTCTCTGAATAATCACTTATTTATATTGTAAATTTCCAAATATTTGTGAGTAACTCAAATATGTTCCTGCTATTGATTTCTAATTTCATTACATTATATTTGGAGAACATTCTGTATGATTTCAATCCTTTCATATTTACCGAGCTTTTTTTTATTGGATATGTAGTCTATCCTGGAGTACATATTCTGGTATTGTTGGGTAAAGTATTCTAAACATATCTTTTGGGTCTAGCTGGTTTATAATGTTTTTCAAGTCTTTACTGATATTTTGCCTAGTTCCATTGATTATTGAAAAGTGGGATAATAAAGTCTCCAACTATTACTGGTGAGCTATTTCTGCATTTACCTGTCAATTTTTGCTTCATGTACTTGGGTGAACTATGTGCAAATATATATATATACACATATATATGTATATATAAATGCATATATTTATATCTTTCTGATGGATTGACTCTTTTATCATTGTAAAATGTCCCTTGAGCTCTAGTAACAATTTCATTTGTTTTACAAATCTAACTTATTCTGGTTTTAATATAACTACTGCAGCTTTCCTATGGTTGCTACTTGCAAGATACATGTTTTTTTGTTTGTTTGTTTTGTTTTGTTTTACTTACAATCTATTTGTATCTCTAAATGTAAAGTGTGTCTCCTGTAGATAAGACATAGGTGGATCATTGTTTTTAGTCTGATAGTCTGTACCTTTCGACTGGAATTTTAAGTCTATTCACTTTTAATATTGTCATTGATACAACTGGATTTATGGCTGCCATTTTACTTTTTGTCTTATACATGTGTCATGTCTTTGTTTTTCTATTCCTCCTTTGCTGTCTTTTTTCCATTAAGTAAATATTTTCTAATATAGCATTTTAATTTCATTAATGATTTGAAAAACAGTTTATTTTTTGAGAGGTTTTTTTTTTTTTTTAAAGGATGGTCTAGACTCTATCTTATCCATCATAACTTATTAAAATTAGATTCATATTTACAGAGGCTTACTCCCGGTGATGTATAGAAATGCTACTACTCCTATGTAGCTCTATCTTCTATCTTCTCTCCCCATGTTTTCTAGTATTTTTTTTATACCTATCAAATGTATTAAGGTTCCAAAACCAATAATATATGATTATACTTATTACTTTACTATCTGTACATATTTTCTTAGCCCATTACAGTTTTGCTCCCACCGAACTTCTTTGTGCTATTATTGGTAAATATGTTACACATATATTAAAATTCTATATATTATATGCCCAATGATACATTATATGCATATTATTTTATTATATATATATATATTTTAAAGATTTTATTTATTTATTTCAGAGAGAGAATGAGAGAGAGCACATGAGAGGGGGGAGGGGCAGAAGGAGAAGCAGACTCCCTGCCGAGCAGGGAGCCCAATGTGGGACTCGATCGAGGGACTCCAGGATCATGACCTGAGCCAAAGGCAGTCACTTAACCAACTGAGCCACCCAGGCGCCCTTTATTATATATTTTTTTAAATCAGGTAAGGAGAAAATATACACTTAAAGTGTTTTTTATTTTTTATTTTATTTTATTTTATTTATTTATTTTTTAATAAAGATTTTATTTATTTATTTGACAGAGACAGAGATAGTGAGAGCAGGAACATAAGCAGTGGGAGTGGGAGAGGGAGAAGCAGGCTTCCCCCCAAGGAGGGAGCCCAATGTGGGACTTGATCCCAGGACCCTGGGATCATGACCTGAGCCAAAGGCAGATGCTTAACGACTGAGCCACCCACGCACCCTAAAGTGTTTTTTTTTAAACAATCAAAATTAAATTTACCAATGCTCTATTTTTTTGTTTATATTCAGATTATTATCTGGGGTCAATTGCTTTCAGCATGAATAACTTCATTTAATATTTCTTGTAAAATTTGTCTCTAGCAGTAAACTCCCTTGGTTATCTGGGATTTTATTTTTCCTTTTCTTTTGGAAGATAGGTTTGATGGATATAGACTTCTCTGTTGACAATTTTTTTTTCCTTTGAATATTTTGAATATGTTATCCTACTCTTTTCTGACCTCTGTTGTTTTTATAGAAAAGTCAGCTGTTAATCTTATTGGAGGTCCCTTGTAAGTGATACATCCTTTTTCCTCTTGCTGTTTTCAAGATTTTCTACTTGTTTTTGAATTTCAGCATTTTTACTATGATATATCTACTTGTGGATTTCTTTGCATGGGTCTACTTGGAGTTCATTGAGCTTTCTGGATGTGTAGATTTTTTTTTTAAATAAATTTAGTCAGTTTTCAGCCATTTTTAATTTGAACACTCTTTCTTCTCCTTTCTCTTGCTCCTTTCTTTCTGGCACTTCCATTGCATGTATATGGATACATTTACTCCTACCTAAGATAAAGGCTGGGGGTGGAGACAATGGCAAGCTTCTTCTTGTGTCACATTCCCCTTTAAGTCCTTAGCATTCAGTGGAGGCACAGGTGTGGGGTACTCTAGGCTAGCCTCTCCTGGCATGGAATCACCATCTCATGAGCTGGAGGAAGGCTACTGGAACCACAGTATTCTCACCATGCCACACCCAAAGTAGAGCTTTCACTACAGGAGTGGGTGTTGGGCAAAGAAATGAGCTCCTGCCTGTTCACCTGACTTGCCTGGGACTTCACCTTAGCAACAGGTGGCAGGGAATAGGATGACAAATGCTGAAGTTCTGCTCCTCACAGGCAGAAAGCACTCTGACTGGGAACTAGGGAAAGAAGGAGTCTGGTGTTCTTGGATATAGCAGTCTGGAGTAAGATCTGCACATTACTGAGGCATAAAGGGAGTGGAGGGCACAGTCTTGGCTCAAATTTCACTGACTCTCCTCTTTTTTACTGTTTTCTTAGCGTTTTTTGATACATGTTTCTTCATTTGCTGTTCACTTTTAGGACTATTTCCAGAGGATTTGAGTGTTGTTGTTTGGCTGGTTGGTTGTTTTTTTTTCTGTTTTTGTTTTCATTTTTTTAATAATTTTCACCAGTTTTGTTGGAGACAGTCAATCCTAGACCAAACTCTAGTCAGACTCCTCTGAGTACTTTCCCATTATGCCTGATCTTTCTGCTTTGTCCTAAAGAACCCAATTTTAGCAAAAATTCTACTAAATCAGTTTAGGGAAATACCTCTACCATTAATACCCAAACAAATTCCTTGTCCCTTATTCTCAATATCATATCACCCTGGTCTGCCTTCAGCAAAAATTCTGTCAACTAACTTTAGCTAGAATCCTTTTTACCCTTAATGTTTCATTCCTCTTAGCAATTTTCCATCCACTGATCTCCACCCTGTTGCTTTGCTATACATTGTTACCTTTCCAGGGCACATGGGTGTCTCAGTCGGTTGAGCATCTGACTTTGGCTCAGGCCATGATCTCAGGGTCCTCAAATTAAGCCCTATGTCAGTCTCCCCACTCAGTGGGAAACCTCCTTCTCTCCTGGTCCCTCCCTTCTCTTGTGCTCTCTCTCTTACTTTCTCTCTGTCTCAAATAAATAAATAAAATCTTTAAAAAAAATCTTTTTTGTCCCTGTTATATTTAGAGTTTGATTTCTCTCCTCTACTTTAATCTTCAGTGTAATAGTTACCTTTAAATAAAAACCTCCATTTCATCTTTAACAGGTGTCATATTTTTTTCTGTTTGTTTGTTTAACAGTTCTCAGCTGTGTAACATATTAGCCATGGGGCGTTGGCCGTATTACTTACTTCTTTATGACAACAGGAAAGTGTAGGTGATAATATACTTATGTATCAGAATTATTATGAATAAATATGTAATAATAAATAAATATAAAATATGTGTGTGTGTGTGTGTGTGTATACAAAAACTTGGCATACGCAAAGAACTGGTTAATATTGAAAGATGCTTAGAATAAGTACTTCCTTACATTTTGCACCTTAGGCATCTCACTAACCTCACTCTAGTTCTGATCCAGTATTTAACCAAGGAGACTAGAATTTAAGACTGGATAAGCAACAAGAATTAATTGATTTGAAGACACTTCCTTGGACAACAAGAGAACACCATGTAGTATAATTTATGCTTAGACTGAAAATGCTTTAATCTTAATTCTGGGAATGTTTTGATATATGACTGACTCTTACCTAAAATTCAGACATTCAGATTCACTAAGTTATGTATAAAATTTGAAATTCCCCTGAGAAACCCCAGGATAGGTACATTTACTGATGGTTTTCAATTGCATAACCAGTTAAGATGGCTTGACTACAAAAACCAGAAAGACATAAAAACCCTGCTGCTAGGTTCTGCCTTGACTTTTTGCAAAGAAAGATTTGAGCTGAATCTTGGGCAATATACTGTTAGAGGTTGACAGTTAATATAAAAAAGGAATATAATAAATATAAAATAAAATAAATATAAAGAAGGAACAATTAAATATCTTTAAATTTAATACATTTAAATAGTAATAATCCAAATAGGGCCAACATGTAGTTGATAATGTTTGTATACTTGAAAGTATAACCATTACTGGGCTGCATATATATTATAAACAAATATAATTATTTATTTTTGTTGATCTCTTTGATACATAAATGACATGTAAGGTTCTCAGATTATTTTTCATAATGCAACTTGTCATAATATCTAATATATCACTATATGATCTGAATCCAAAATTTGGGCTACAGGAATGAATCTAAGAAATTGCACAGGGGCCCCTGGGCGGCTCAGTTAAGTGTCTGACTTCAGCTCAAGTCATGATCTCAGGTTCCGGGGATGGAGCCCCCTAGGCTCCCCACTCAGCAGAGAGTCTGCTTGTCCCCCCCCTCTGTCCCTCCCCCCAGCTTGTGCTTTCTCTCTCTCCCTCTCTCAAATCAAAAAAAAAAAAAAAAAAAAAAAATCTTGAAAAAAAGTCACACAAAATAAAGAGAAAGCAAATGTTTTTCCTATTTATAACTATGTTTTTTCACAGAAATTTCATTTTTGTATATTTTATACTGCTAATTCAATTTTAATATTTTAGAAATTTCAGTATTGACGAATTGCATTATTACCAGAGGTATAAAAATTTATTTTATTTTTTTGTAACTAATATAGAACTAACCATATTGTTACTGGAGTCACATTTTTGCCCAAGGATAGAAACGAGGCTGGACCCAAAAGTGAAAGGCACAGGCAAGGCTTTACTGGGGCTGCATCTCCATCTGAAGGGAGACACAGCACCAATAGAGAGCAGTTAACCTGGCTTCCCCAGCAAAGGGGAAGGAGGCCCTACTTATACAAAGAAAGTTCATGTGGGATGTCCTCACTTAGGTCGTTTATGCTAATAAGAAATAGAAAAGTGCCTCATCTTGATTGGTCAATATTGGCGGCAACTTTGGCAGCTCATTGGTGCTTTGGGAGCTGACATCTTTCATGTTTGTGGAGCCTCTGTTCACTACTGCATCAACAGGGTATGGTTGCTGCCGTTGTTTTAAGTCCGGCTTGTATGTTGAGCCACATCTTGGTTCTGCTTGGGAAGAATGTGGCTTAGCAATAATAGCCAACAGGAAGTAACCCAAGTGCATAAGGTTTTTCACTTGGGGCTTGTTCCCATGGTCCCTGTGTCAATATTACAAATATCTATAATAAAACTTAATTTATTTACATTATTATTCCTTAAGGGCAAAAAAAAAAAAAACAAAAAAAACCCTTTACCTTGTACATAGTGATTTTGCTATTTTATATTGAGACGTATACCCATATACTTAAGCTAGAAAATGACAGATGATTTCTTTCACATATTTGAGGTAGATTGCAAAACAAATTTGGATGCAAAGCTTCTGGTAATCAAAGGAAAAATGATCTATGTTCTTTGTTAAAATATTCATTTAAAATTTATAGATTATGAAATCATCATCCTTTCCATACAGAGTAAAAAATGATTACCAAAACAAAACTTAAAATAAGTCATCTAGTGGCAAATACAATTTGCAGAGGAAGCAAGAGATTTCTTAGGGCTCAGTAGGAAGTCAGAGCTGTTCATTAATTTACAAAAGACAAAATGAAACTCTATGCTCAGAATAAAGTACTTTGGAATCACAAAGCTGCTTCGTTATTATACATAGCTTATTTGATAAAACTCTTAAGGGAGGCTACCACTTACACAAGGCACTCTTTAAAACTTTATTTTAGGTATATATAACTGAAATATAAAAATAAAATATAAAATTAATATAAAATATAAAATTAGATATATGTAACAGATATAAAATATAACTGAAATATAAAATATAAAAAAACTGAAATATAACTCTTCAACATGAGAGAGCATTTTATTTGCATTTTATGTTAAAATTTTATTGTAGCATTTTAAAAATATGAATATGTATTATATAAAATGATTCCATATGATTTGCAGTTTGGAATTGGGAGGAAATATAGTCTGTTTAATAGTACTCAGCTTATTATTTGTTAATAGTTCAGGCATTTAATTCTGCTTATCTCTGCCTATTGGATTAAAATATTTCTATTATTCTTAGGACTCATGCAGCAGTTGGCCAATGTGCTGATTTTCATTAAGAAATATGAAGTTATATTTAGTCAGAAGTACATGACTTGAAGGTCTTTCTGTTAATCATGTGTATTTTTCTTTGTAGGGATTTAGGATGAGTATCATGAATTTATAAAAGGAATGATTAAGATTCACTACAATGACATAACACTGAATTGAGTAAACTACCCTATGTCAGTGACCTCATGATTAAATTTTTTTTAATTGAAATAATGATATACGTATATATGCGTGCAGAGCTGGGTAAGATACTAAAAATCTAGTAAAAACCCTAATAAGTTCTCTGAAGCTTACCGTATAATGAAAGAAAGAAAGAAAGAAAGAAAAAAAAGAAAAAGAAAAAGAAAAAGGAAGGAAGGAAGGAAGAAAGAAAAGGAAAGAAAGAAGAAAGAAAGAAAGAAAGAAAGAAAGAAAGAAAGAAAGAAAGAAAGAAAGAAAGAAAGAAAGAAAGAAAGAAAGAGAGAGGAGGGAAGGAAGGAAGGGAAAAACATCATTATGTCACTATTTGGCCAAATATAAACCATTATTTAAAAAGAAAATAATTATATATATACTTGACAACAAATAGGAATTTTTTTCTTGTTTCTTCTCCCATTGAAAAGTCAACTTAACATTTTTCCCTTTTAACATTGTTAAGAGTTTAATTATCATCAACAACTACTTCCAAAGCACAAACACTAAAGCCTTAAATAATATCCAAATCCCTTGGCCAAAAAAGACCACCCTTCACTACTTGATTACCTTAATTGATAAATCATACTTTTTCTTGAGGTATCTACATACCAGATAATTTTTTTTTTTTTTTCCCCATAACAAGCTGTGTCCTCTTTCACCTTTTGGTATGTGGGTCCTTTCTCTGTCTGGGATTTCCTTCATCGTTTTCCTCCTTCTGAAACACAACTGCATGCTTTTCTACTTAGGTCTTGCTCACTTTTACTTAGCAATCACTTCTCATGAAACTTCTATGTAGGTAGCAAGAAGACTGGCTAAATGGCTTTCCTACTGTGTTCCCAGATGTTCTGTGCATAGGCTCATCACAACACATAATTTGTATGGCATTTACCTGCAACCATTACATCCTCCCCCCACCTCTTTTTGGGAGTAAGAATATACTTTTTGAACATTGTATCCCTAATGGCCTAGCAAAATTCCCAGAATGAAGTAGTTGCCTGATAAATATTTTTGGAAAAATATTCATAATTAAATGAATGATGGAGAAAAAGTTTGATTCCAAATTAACTCTGTAATTTAGGGTTACATTTCTGGGGCCTACAAACCATATGTTTCATCACATGGATCAATGGAACACAATAGAGAGCCCTGGGGTCAATGGTCAATTCATCTATGACAAAGGGGGCAAGAATATACAATGGGGAAATGGTAAATGGTAGTGGCTAATATCCAAAGTATATTAAGAACTTACATGAGTCAATATCAAAAACAACAACAACAACAACAACAACAATCTGATTAACATGGGCAGAGGACCTAAGTATTTATTTTTTCAAAGAAGACATACTGGTGAACAATAGACATTTGAAAAGATGCTCAACATCACTAATCATCAGGTAAATGCAAATCAAAACCACAAAGAGATATCACCTTATACCTGTTAGAATGGCTATTACCAAAAAGACAAGAAATAATAAGTATTGATGAGTATATAGAGAAAAGGGAAACTTTATGCCCTGTACGATGGAATGTAATTGGTGCAGACACTCTGGAAAACAGTATGATGTCCCTCAAAATTTAAAAATAGAAATACCATACGATCCAGTAATTCCACTACTAGGTATTTACCCAAAGAAAATGAAAACACTAATTCAAAAGGATATATGACCCCTATGTTTATTGTAACATTATTCACAATAGCTAAAATATGGAAGCAACCCAGGTGTTCATCAATAGATGAATGGGTAAAGAAGATGTGATGCGTGTGTGTTTGTGTGTGTATACACACATATGTATATACATATATATTTATATATATTTCATTTTCATTTGTCTTCATGCATTTTTTTATATTTTTGAGTGCTCCATTGTTGTTTAGTATTATGTTGTTCAGTTTCCATGTGTTTGTGTTTTTTCATTTTTTTCTTGTAATTTATTTCTAGTTTTACACTGTTGTGATTGGAAAAAGATGCAGACTATGATTTCAAACTTCTTAAATTTATGGAGGCTTATTTTGTGTCCTAAAATATGACCTATTCTAGAGAATGTTCCATGTGCACTTGAAAAGAGTGTGTATTCTGTTGTTTGGGGATGGAATATTCCGTATATATCTGTTATGTCCATCTCATCCAATATGTCATTCAATGACATTGTTTCCTTATTGATTTCTGTCTGGATGATCTATCCATTGATGGAAATGGAGTGTTGAAGTTTCCTACTATTACTGTGTTACCATCAGTTTCTCTCTTTATGTCTTCTAATATTTGCTTTATGAATTTAGGTGAAATCTTGCCATTTGCAACAATATGGATTGACACTGTGTGTCTTTTTTTTTTTTTAAGATTTTATTTATTTATTTGAGAGAGAGAATGAGATAGAGAGAGAGAGCATGAGATGGGGGAGGGTCAGAGGGAGAAGCAGGCTCCCTGCGGAGCAGGGAGCCCGATGCGGGACTTGATCCCGGGATTCCAGGATCATGACCTGAGCCGAAGGCAGTCGCTTAACCAACTGAGCCACCCAGGCGCCCTGACACTGTGTGTCTTATGCTAAGTGAAATAAGTCAGATGAAGAAAGACAAATACCATGTGGTTCACTTATATGTGGAGTCTAAAAAACCAAACAGGCACCTGGGTGACTCAGTCAGTTGAGTCCAACTCTTGATATCAGCTAAGGTCTTGATCTCAGGTTGGTGAATTTGAGCTTTGTGTTGGGCTCCATGCTGGGCATGGAGACTACTTAAAAAAAAAAAAAAAAAATATATATATATATATATATATATATATATGAAAAACAAAGCAAATGGACTAAATACAGAGGACAAACTGGTGGTTGCCAGAGGGGAGGTGGATGGTGGGGATAGGCAAAATAGATGAAATGGATTGAGGTACAGACTTCCATTTATAAAATAAATAAGTCACAGAGATGAAAGTGCAGCATAGGGAATAGTCAATAATATTCTAATAATGTTGTATGGTGACAGATCACTACTACAAATGTAGTAACATTTGTTGTAGTGAGCACTGAGTACTATATAGAATTGTCAAATCACTATGCTGTACACCTGAAATTAATATAACATTGTATGTCAACTATACTTCAATAATAACTTAAAAAAATCCACATGCACACAGAAGAATCATGTCTCATTATTTCAGTCTCATTATTTTATTTTTTATTTATCCCAATTAAACATATAGAAAACCCATGCAATGAGAGAAGAATAAATTTCCTTAGATATTTAGGCAGCACATTTTAGATTTTTATTTATCATTTATTTCTTAGGTCTAAGAAATAGACAATTCAATATATATTTGTAATTTTATACCATATCCACTGGCATTCCTGCTGTTGTGTTTGTGATCTAAATTCTTTTATTCTCTTGAAATAACTCACAAACTGGATTGAAAAATGTGATGTCAATACCAAACAAATTACTCCCACCACTGCAGTGGAATTATCTAGTATCTGGCCTCAGACAGTATTGTAAAAGACAAGTCACTCAGTTAGAAATAATTAATTAACACATAGCTTCTATACAACTTGTCAGCTAATATTTGATGTGTGACAAAAGCTTTGAATAGAAAAATAGCGTGAGTAATTTTTAGCTTTACAAATATGTATATTTGTAGATATATTTGCAACTGTTACAATTGGGCCACAAGATACATTCAGTGACTTAGGTTTAATAATAAAGTAGAAAAAAAGTATACAAAAGGTTTTTTTTACATATTTAAATAGGCAGTTTATTTTTAGAGCTCTTTAATTATTTTCTCTTTGACTCTTCACATTAGCCTTCAAGTAATTTCAGTGCAACTTGAAAGCATTAAACGCACTTCATTTAAAAGTAATGACTACACTTTATGTTCTACATATTCTCCTTTATAAGCTTTGGTCTTCAGACTAGCAGTTCTGTAATTCTATTTTCCTTGTTTCCAAAGATGTTGTCTTCCCTAATGCCTCCCTCATATAGATAAGACGTCTCAGGAGTGCAGAAACCCAAAAGTGTGGGGGGAAAAAAAAAAAAAAGAGGAATTTCAACCTTTTGTTATCACCTGTCCTAGCAATTCTTTTCATTTCTTACTAGATGTATTGATGTCTAAGATGTGATTTTACATTTGATCCATATCTACTTACACATAATTATAGATCTTATAAAAATTATTGATAATCTCATAGGAAGAATAACCAGAAATTTTACCTATTAAATGCAGTACTATTTAGAGAACAATTTGTACAGTGTAATTGTTCTCCCATTGACTGATTTTTTGTGTTAAATATTTGTCCTTTATTAAGATTTTATAGGACATTTCTTAGGTAATCAGAAAGTTAAACAGTTGTTCCATTAATAAAAATTGGATTTTTAAAAAGCACTTTATAAATAAATTCTTCATATTTGGGGTTTATATTCAATCTGTACCTGTTACGTTTTATAGTTTCCAATATTTCCTTTTGGTATTTTTTCCTATAAGTGATTTGAGTCAATTAAAAAGGACATCTGGATTAAATCATATTTTCTTGTATCTGGTGATTGACATTTTATATTATTGACATCAGTTTTAAGATATAAGTGGAAGTTCTTTTTTCAATTCAGTATATTATATATATACATCTTTTAAATTTAAGATTATAATATGCTTTATGCATGTATGTGAACAAATATGTATTATAAATTAATTATAGCAACATTACATTTAGAATATGTCTTCAAACTAATGTTTAAATATTTTGATATAATTGTGTATTTTTTTTAAGATTTTACTTATTTGAGAAAGAGACAGTGAGTGAGAGCAGAGGCAGGAGCAGAAAGGGAAGGGGAGAGAATCTCAAGCAGATTCTGTGCTGACCATGGAGCCTGATGCTGGGCTTGATCTCACGACCCTGAGATCATGACCTGAGCTGAAACAAAGAGTTGGATGCTTAACTGACTGAGCTACCCAGGCGCCCCAAAATTGTGAATTTTTTTTAATGCCAGAGTGACAGAGTAACAGAAATGAATTGTCAGAAACAGCTTCCTATATATTTGAATATCTTAAAATAAGTTTATTTTTTTTAAGATTTTATTTATTTACTTGAGAGAGACTGAGAGATATAGCAAGGGAGAGCATGGGCAGGGGGGAAGAGGCAGAGGGAGAGGGAGAAGCAGGCTCCCCACTGAGCAGGGGACCCAACGTGGGGCTCGATCCCAGGACCCTGAGTTCATGACCTGAGCCAAGGCAGATGCTTATCGAACCTCAGTGTATTAGCTGTCTACTGGTTAATTTGGGATCATCCAATTCTTTGTCTTTGTGTCTTCTAAGTATGACACAAAATAGTAAATATAATTGTATTAGTTGGTTAAAGCTGCTATAACAGAACACCATAGACTTTGAATAGCAGGAACTTATTGTCTTGCATTTCTGGAGGCCACAAGTTCAAAATTAAGGTATCAGCAGAACCATGCTCCCTCTGAAGGTACTAGGGAAAGTTCTGTTCCAGAACTTTCTCCCAGCTACTGGCAACATAACTCCAATATTCACGTAGTGCTCTCTCACATATGTCTGTCTCCTCATATGGTGTTTTTTTTTTCTTAGAACACCAGTCATATTGGATTATGGACCCACTTTACCCCAGTGTGAACTTATCTTAATATAGTTACATTTACAATGGCATTATTTCCAAATAAGATCACATTCTGAGGTATTGGGGGTTAGAATTTCAACATATGATTTTTTTTAGGACACAATTCAACCAATAACACTAATACCAATTGACTAAATAAAACAGAATTAAAAATAAGTGAGTATTGAACAACATGTTTTAAAAGAGTTTAAGAAATCATATCTTTTTATCGTATGCTCTCTCTATGTCAGACAATACTCCTAGCACATCATATGAATTATCTGATTTAATCCTTATAAAAGATTATAAAACATAACAAAACAAGGGGACACAGAGATTAACTGGATTTCATTTAATCTGGGTTCTTTATTTCCAGTGTTTATCACTCACTCACAAAGAAGATAATCTCATCATACCAGAATGACTGGGAAAACACCAGCATTTGATAAATACTAATATGCTTTAGGTGATTTATATACCTGAGTTAGAAAAACTAAATTTTCCACCTGTGTGTCTTCTTTACTATTCACACAGAACACTTCACTTCTGATACTTCTGATCATCAAATGTCTGGAGGATTTTCTCCACACCAAGCAATTCTCTGAGACACCGACTGGGTGTCTTATAATTTGATTCAGTTCTAACACTATCTACCTGGAGACACCTATCAGATCTCATAGGTTAAGGGCTCAGTCCCAAATTACCGGTCCTACCCTAGTTCAGATGTCAGTTGCAAGTAGTAGGTCCCCTGCTTACACACAATTTCCGTAGGCCAAATCGGATTCCCACAGGAACCCCTTTACAGGTTCAATTAATTTGCTAGAGCAGCTCACAGAACTCAGGGAAACACTTAGGTTTATCAGTGTAGTAAAGGCTATGATAAAGGATATAGATGAACAGCCAGATGAAGAGATACAAAGGGTGAAGTCCAGGAGGGGCCCATCCCTGTGGATTTGGGATGTGTCAGCCTCCCAAAATGTGGATGTGTTCACCAATCCAAAAGCTCCCCAAGTCCCCTACTATTGGGATTTCATGGAGGCTTCCTCACATAGGCATAATTAATTGTTAACTCATTTCTAATCCCTTTACCCTCTCTGAAAAATGGGAATGGGGCTGAAAATTCCAAGCTCCTTTTTTTTTTTTAATAAATTTTATTTATTCATGAGAAACAGAGAGAGAGAGACAGAGGCAGAGGGAGAAGCAGGATCCCCATGGAGAAGGGAGCCCGATGTGGGAGTCGATCCCAGGACCCTGGGAACATGACCTGCGCAGAAGGCAGATGCTTAACCGACTAAGCCACCCAGGGGCCCAAATTCCAAACTTCTAATCATGGCTTGGTCTTTTCAGTAATCAGCTTCTATCCAAAGGTCTTCCCCAAATCACCTCATTGGAGCCAAAAACACTGTGATACCCAGGAAATTACAAGTGTTTCAAGAGCCCAGTGTCAAGAGCTGCAGTGAAAGACCAAGTATTAGAACAAATGATCCTCCTAGTGCTCTTATCACCTAGGCAATGACAAGGGTTTTAGGAGCTCTCTGCTAGGAACTGGGGCAGAGACCAATATGCATTTTCTATTATCTCACAATACCTGACATCAGTTATATTCCAAAGGCATTACCTGATTTAGGTAATCCTATTGTGTAGCTAAAAAACAGAATTACCTAGCAAACAACTTCCTAAATTTCAGTCAGTATTCTTTAGTAGTAGAATTTAAACCTATCTGATGACAAAACTATAGGCATTGTACTACACTGAATATGAGTCATGTGCAGACCCTCCCTAAAGGGAAAGTAAAGTTTTCATGAACTTCCAAAGATTTATACTTATTTTAATACAACATACATTATTTACCAGAATAAAGGCAGGTTTAAGTTCTATTTAAAACACTTAACTTAAATTAAAAATCATAAATTATGTCAACAAAAGTATTAATAATATTAAATGTAACATTAACTTACTGTGAAATATTATATCATATTGAAAAAATGAATCAGTTATTTGTATGGTCTAATTACTTTTAAGATTTACCTTCAAATACGGTATTAAACATTTTAATACACATTTACAAAAAACTTCAGAGCATATTTACCACTACCTTAAAACTTAGCATATTGTAATACATCCACTAGAATGTGATTTTGGTGGTGACCACAGGTCCTTCATTCTCTTGAGTTTGGACATCTTTCAAACTGTTTGTTGTATAATGATTCAATTCTCTCATTTCTCCTTTTCAACTATTTCACAGCCATTTTCCCATAGAGTGCACTTGACTTGAATGAATTACTTTTGTTATATCACTATTAGCCCACAGAGAGAGATAAAATATGAATTGCTGTACTACTATATGATGACAAATGTCATATTTTTAATATTTAATTCTTTAAATTCTTGAATACAAGTTTTAATCTATGAAAGTGTTTTCTTTTTTAAGATTTTATTTATTTATTTATTTGAGAGAGAGAGACACAGCGAGAGAGGGAACACAAGCAGGGGGAGTGTGAGAGGGAGAAGCAGGCTCCCCGCTGAGCAGGGAGACCGATGCAGGGCTCCATCCCAGGACCCTGGGATCATGACCTGAGCCAAAGGCAGACGCTTAACGACTGAGCCACCCAGGTGCCCCTGAAAGTGTATTTTAATTGCAATTTATCACTATAAATGAAAAATTTGTCTGAATACAGAAGTACAATCATTGATAATCATTTAAATTAATAGATATTGAGTGTCTCATAAAGGCCTGATACTGTTCTATGTGTTTAAAAAATATCACTGAGAAAAAAATTACAAAGTTTCTGTGTTTATGAAAATTACACAAAATGAGATTATTAATGTCATTGTACGTTAAGACTTGCCAACGTAGGAGAGCCATACACACTTACCATTGCATTGAATGTTCATTTGTTACTACAGATTTATGCTTAGCAGCAAAGATATCCTATACTTAAACGCCAAAGAGATTAAAAGTAAGTGCTACTCTTGTCTACAAGTTTATAATCTGAACAACGGCTTGTTAAGGTAAATAAACTATCATTATTCTACACAATTTCTAATGTTTACTAGAAAACTTATCATGGAAATAAAAATTAATTTTCAATTATATTATATAAAACTTAATTATCATGGCCCAAATTTGTATTTATGGACCTAAAAAGGTCCAAAAACTTATTTTTTTTTAAGATTTTATTTATTTATTTGACAGAGAGAGCGAGAGCAGGAACATAAGCAGGGGGAGTGGGAGAGGGAGAAGCAGGCTTCCTGCCGAGCAGGGAGCCTGATGTGGGACTGGATCCCAGGACCCTGGGATTATGACCTGAGCTGAAAGCAGACGCTTAATGATTGAGCCACCCAGGCGCCCAAAGCTCAATTTTTTTGAAAAGATGATGATTCTAACATGGTCATATTGAGTTTGAGTTGTCTGTGTTAATGATCATATATACTTTTTTTTTTTTAAGATTTTATTTATTTATTTGAGAGAGAGAGAGAATGAAAGAGAAAGAGAGCATGAGAGAGGGGCGGGTCAGAGGGAGAAGCAGACTTCCCATCAAGCAAGAAGCCCGATGCGGGACTCGATCCTGAGATTCCAGGATCATGACCTGAGCCGAAGGCAGTTGCTTAACCAAGGCACCCTTACATATAAGTTGTTGTTGTTTTTTTTATTCCTAAGATATAAAAATCAAGTCAAAATTTCTATAGAAAAAATAGAATTGACTGATATTTCCAAAAATGTTCAGTTTACCTATAATTTGAAAATATATGTTGAAACAAGATTATTTTTTATAAAATCCTTAAATTGGTGGAGAGCTCTTTTTCTATCCTTCTCTCTCAACCATTTATCCACCTAAATATTTACATCCTAATTTTGGTGACTATATGAAACTATGGACCAGTACTGGTGATGTAAATTAATTCTAATATTTCTGGAAAAAGTTGCTAATATTTATCTTTGTGCTATTTATCCCTGATTCTCTCAACTGATGCAAATTCATCCCAAGGAAATAATTAAAATACATAAAGTATCTGAATAGGAAAATATGTTTAAATATTAATATCACAAAGATATTAATATGAATATTGTTTAAAAATCAGTGTAGCAATAGCTAAATAAGCTATAATACAGAATACAATACAGTCATTAAAATAATGCTGCAGAAATAGATAAAATGATGCCTTATTATTCACCTATTCCTTTAATTTATATCATTGCTTATCTCGTATGTGTCAGACACTATACTAGGTATTAGGCTTATAACACTGAACAGTATACATATGATAACTTCCTCCATAAATCTTATGTATCAGGAGGAAAAATAAAAATAAACATCGGAAATGGAAATTATGAATGGGTATATTGCATGAATAATAATGAGGTTTTAAAACTCATAAAAATATATTCTAAATATTCCCAAAACTCTATATTGATATATTTTAGAAAATAGGCAGCAAGGCAACTTGGCATAGATGTGATTTAGGGAGTAATTAGCATTTTCTTATAGCATGGTGCTTGAGCTTTAGCATTGAGTTCAAATGTCTTTCAGCAAATGTAGCAAATTAGCTACATTAGCATTTACAAATTAGTAAATTTGTAAATTCTGTATAGTAAATAGACAAAATGAAACAATTTCGCATTATGTGTATGCACACATATACATATAATAATACAAATGTTCACACATATATTTTGTGAATTGATACTGCCCCATCAAAATGTGATCTACAAACGTGAGCCACATATGTAATTTAAAAGATCTAGTAGCCATATTTAAAAAAAGAAAAAATAAATAATATAATTAATAACTATAATAATATATAATATTAATATGATTATATGTAATATATAATAATATAAATAAATAAAATAATATAATATAATTAAATAATCATTTAATTGATTTAAATAGTATAATTTTAAACCAATCTATTCAACATATTATTATTTCAATATATAATTAGTATAAAGATTATTAATGATAATTTTACATTTTTTGTACTATATCCTAAAAATATGGTGTGCACTTTACACTTAAAACACTTCTTAATTTGAACTAGCCAGATTTCACATGTTTAATTACATGTGACCAGTTGGTACCATTTTGGATAATGTAGATTATAGAAAAATAAACATAATTTTATTTATTTTATTTTTTTAAAAGATTTTATTTATTTGTGAGAGAGAGAATGAGAGAGAGAGAGAGAGAGAAAGAGAGAGAGAGAGAGAGAGAGAGCATGAGGTGGGGGAGGGTCACAGGGAGAAGCAGACTCCTCCTGAGCAGGGAACCCGATGCGGGACTCCATCCTGGGACTCCAGGATTATGACCTGAGCTGAAGGCAGTTGCTTAACCAACTGAACCACCCAGGTGCCCCAATAAACATAATTTTAAAATGCTAACGAAGCATAATATAAAGGAGAGAGAGTTGAATTCAGTTAGGTGATCTCAGCTGGCCCTTTTTAGTATGCCGATAAGGAATAATCTCTTTTTATTCAATCTGATAATCCTGTCATCTCCAAGGTACATAATATAACAAACTAAAAGTACTCTAAAATTACAAATTAATTTTGTAATTACATGTCATATATATCCAAAAGAATATTAACACCTGGAATTTGTACTATTTAGTTTAGAAAACACTTGTAATTTCAATATGTGGAAAGAAAGCCACATCTGTTTCATGAATATTCATTGCACATGGACAGACTGAGGGACTCTATGCAAAATCTGTTTGAAAAATAATCTTATATTTTAAAACAATAAGCATATATTTATTTTAACCATAACAGTTCCAATTAAAATGTTTCAAATTCTCACACTTATAAAAAATGTAATTCTTTCTTTTCTCATTTAGTCTTTACAAAGAAGAAAACATTATTACTTTACTCTTGACCACCAAGATTAACTACAGAAATATTAATGTCAATAATAATAATAATGCTTACATTCACTGAACAACATATGTACCAGGGATTGTTCTAAACACTTTATATATTATCTCATATAATTTTTATTGTTTTCTTATGAGATAGGTGGTTTCATAAATATGGAAAATATCAAACAGAGCAAACCATTTTTGTAGTCGCCCTTTTTGTGTGTGTGCGTGTGTGTATAAGTGGAACCACCAAAAGAACAACTTTCATAAACACAACAATTCTGGTTAAGTTGTGTTCCTCATTTTTGAAGACTAGCTTTGGGATATATCCTTAAATATGTCTGTGATATGGATTGAAATTCTATTCTAATTATAGAAGCTTGTAGCTACTTCTTCAGTATATCCTGCAGGTAGAATGCCTGTTAGGAAATACTTGGATTTAATACTAATTATAATATAAAAATACATGAATTTAATTTTGTTATGTATCAAAGAAGTAGCAAAATTTACATTTTTAAATTTTAAAATGTTGACATAATTTCTTTTATTCAGATACACAGATATAATCATTATTTTAAATCTTACTTCGTCTCGGGCGCCTGGGTGGCTCAGTTGGTTAAGCGACTGCCTTCGGCTCAGGTCATGATCCTGGAGTCCCTGGATCGAGTCCCGCATCGGGCTCCCTGCTCGGCAGGGAGCCTGCTTCTCCCTCTGACCCTCCCCCCTCTCATGTGCTCTCTCTCTCTCATTCTCTCTGTCTCAAATAAATAAATAAAATCTTAAAAAAAAAAAAAAGGTTAAATCTTACTTCGTCTCTTGAGTGACATTGTGTCAGTTTGCTCCTGTAGGAAACCATATAAAGAGGCAAAACTGTAGAGATGTTAAAGCTAAATGAGGTTAAAAATGATGGAGCTCTGGTAGACCCCTGGTTCACCTCTTTCTGGACATATGACTGACCTCTCTATGCCTCAAGACAAATATTGTACTCATCTAAACTATGAATAATAGTCCTGACCTCCTAAGGTAAATGGATACGGTATGTAAAGTCCTTAGCATGTACAGCAAGGCACATACACACTTACCTGATAGATGTAATGACTTCTTGGAAATAACCACTATAGGATTAAGGGATAGATTTTTATGGTAAGTAAATGAATATAGTGCTTACAACAGCATCAAGATGAATCCTTTTCTAATGATTTAACAATGGTTCTAATTGACCCTGCTTTGCTATTCATTAGGTGTGAATTAGTGAGGTTTCCTTCAAAAAGATCTGCCCATATAATCATTATTTTAGCCTGAGTTCATTTTTCGTTAATGTAGCCTGAAATGTGAATCTGGTGAGTAATGCACTTTAGTTTCATTGCCAAGAATTCCGAGAAAATTCCCAAATTTGCTTGGCAAATGGAGTGTGTTTCCATAAGGTCACAAATTTAACACTTTAATATAAAGAAGGGGAAAAGAGTATATAATCATAAAATTTTGAATTATTCTAAAATTATAGGTGCCATATGGTAATATTTCTTTTTGTTAATTGCCAATGTAATTATTTAAACATTTATTTTAAGTAAACCTAATCCCTTCATCTGCAAAATGTAGTTATATATGCTTTCCATTTTTGCTTGGAGTATATTATTATTAATATACATTTACAAAAAGGAATTAGTTTGAACACTTCCTTTTTCCCACAATAGTATGTCCAGGGAACTTTCTGCATTGGTACAGATTTTATACTTTATTATTTTGAATAGTATATAAAATCAATGCATCTATGCACTGTAACTTATTTAACTAATATGGTTATAATACAACTGTGAGTTAGAAATGACAGACTCAGTGGAACAGCTTTACTCAACTTTGTATAAGTTGTAGATAAGCTCATGAATATTTAAGCTCAGTATTTTATACTTTAAGTTCCAGTAGATTTCTCAAGGCAAGTGCTTTATTTACATAACACCAAATTTTGTCGACCCAGGAGTTTTTGAAACAAAAAACGTCAAATTTTATGTCCGAAAAGAAAAAAAAATTACCTAATCTCTTTTTGTTTTAAATGTCCTTTAAGTTGTTGGTAAAGAAGATAAAACATGATTTGAATATTTTCTGTACTTTCAATCATGAATTGCTGACACTTCATTGTTTTTGTTTGTTTGTTTGTTTTGTTGTTTGTTTTTACTGTAAACCATTTATGGCTCTTTTGTACACAGGACCCCAGGAGTAGAAGTGAATGTGTCTCATGTGTCACTAAAAGCATGAGGAAAAAAAAGTAAATCTTCAACGTTTTTGTTGTGGATCATGTTCTAAAATGATAATGCTTTTTAAGTCCAGTTTTAAGAAATGCTTTTCAATTGATATTTCTGATGTTGTAATGCTGCATGAATGGCCTGTAACCTTCTATGTCTAACAGAGCACAGAACTTCAGCTGAAACATAACTGTTCTCAAAAATCAAAGTGAAAATTGAGAATTAAAAAAATCAACACTTGCTAAAGAGATCATACTTATTTATAGATCCTATAACTTAGCAAATGTTCTGAGACACTTTCTATTTCCACGAGTGCACTTTCAGGGAAATGCCCAAATAATGGCATCCTGTATTTTAAAGCAAACTGACAAATTTACATACATTTAGTAAGACCTCTTTTTCTCTTCCCATCTTTGGGAAACGGTGTGGAAGTTTAGAAGTATGTATTACCTGAATATAATAACTTTATTTATTTACCTATTTTTTATTTTTTTCTCAAGGATATTCATTTCTGTTAAAAATGGATTAGTATTAATAGGTTGAAATGTATCTTAAGACTTCAGTGGAATGTAATTAGCACATATGTAACAGTTATGGTCAGAGCTAATGAAATAGGACAGGAGCCACATGGTGATAGCTGGGACAAATACCATGCTACTTAGATCTAGGAAAAGGGGTCTTACCCTGGGCCACACATTTTGGAGGGTTTTATATATATTAATATGAAAAAAATATAAATATAAATTTATATATAAATATATAAAATATGTATGATCTATAAAATATATATATATATATATATTTAGTTATTTTCTTTTCTTTGTCTTAAGAAAGTTTGTTGAAAATCTGTCACTAATCAAGTGAATAAAATATGCTAGGGTGGGCCCTTTGAGGGGAACTTTGTGTGCCAGGCCAGTGGAACTGAGAACATTAAGCAGGTGAAAGGGAAGAAAGAATGGAAGTTGTCCAAAGAATATGTCCAAACCACCCAGTTCCCCAAATACACAGTGCTTCTTTCGTCCCGTCTGTTGGGTAGTGGTGTTTTGGGAAATGCTGAGTCAGTTATCCTATGGGGGTTGTGGTACCAGCCTATCTTGGTTTCTAGAGAGTTTGACCTTGTCAAGTCTTTAATAGGGATCCAGTCCTGTCCCAGGATCCCTGGGCCCCAAGCCAGCTTTCATGCTGCCCTGCCTAACATATCTTTGCAACCACTCTGGCTGGCCCACAGGCAGTGGGCTTGGCCAGGGAAAGAAGAAAAACAGCTCCTTTGTTTTCCTGTCATGAAGAAAATCCTCGGAGAGGGGCCGGGTGGGTCCCAATACAGGGAAGCAGCTCAGGCTTAGTAAAACTCTATTTATAACTTTTAAGTACTTAGATTTATGTACATGGATTCCATTTTTATTCTTGCTTTGGATCCACAAATGTCATGGGCAAAATTCTTTATCCTAAGATGGTTGTGGAGAAGCTGGTGAGAAGGCCCAGATTCACAGAACCTCCAACAGAGATAACTGACTGATTACATGTGGCATGTGAGGGAAGGATTGTCATCAAGGATGGCCATTTACCAAAATGGAGAATATTGGGAGATTAGCATGGTTTGAGGAAAATGAGGTTTTTGTTTTTTTTTTCCTTTTACCGTGTTAAATTTGAGCAGTTCAGAGGAGAGTCAGATTATAGATATTGAGATCTGCAAAGCTACAAATGAGCACCTAGTGATTTATAGATAGCAAAGTCTAGAGAATGTTAACATTTAGAAATTAAAGAGAAACAAAATAATTTTTTTTAAAAAAGTAGCCAGTGAGAAAAGAGAAAAATAGTTTTTTCAAGGATGAAGATGGGATAAATAATGTTTTAAGTACTGCCAAATGGTGAAATGAAGTGAGGACTGAGAAATGACCTTTGAGTTGGTAATAAGAAGGTTATTAATGACAATAACCAAATAATTTCAACCGAGTTGTGGGGATGAACTCCTGATTATAATTAGCTGAGGAGAAAATGGGTGGTTAGGAAGCAGAGAAAGGTAATTTAATTATCAGAACTTTAATTTATAACACTGAAAGCCAGGACCTGAACATCTCATTCAAACAAGACTAGCAGTGAAAAGGCATTACTCAATAAGGGTACTTTCCTCACATTAATCTTAATGGTGATACTTGTCTCCTTTCTCAGGCTAATTTCTCTCCTAAAACTGTGCATTTATGGAGAGGACCTGCAGTAATGCTAGCTTTGAAGATAATGGATGCATATGTAAGTACCCTGCTCTGTCTCTCAATTCTAAACCACTATTCAAAAAAAGGCACTGCTCAATCTGTAATTTTTTGGAAATCTTTAATATGGTTTTCATTCTAAAACTGTTATATGGAGAACTCTATTAAATTTTTTGCCATCAGTCATTAACTTTTTTTCCTTTTTTCAATCCAAATGCACATTCCAGATTACAATAATTTCAGTGGGACATTAGGGATAATATATGTTGCTCAAAATGAGTTTTAAAAAGAACAGAAGTGACTTGATGAGGAACAAGCATAGATTGAGTCACCATTTCAAAGATTGATTAGTGGATATAGACAAATATAAAGATCAGAAAACTGAGTAGAACAAAGGTTAAAACAGAATTAATACATGGCAAATGCTATTTATAAAGTTACAAACTTTCGTCTCTGAAGCCTGAAGATAATATTTTAAACTTGATACACTAGGATCATTCAGGGACACTTAATAAAGTCCCACTGCTAGAAATATTTAAAAGTAATTCAAATAGACAGAAACAAGGTAAGGGATGGATCAAAACAAGGTTTTAAAAGACCCAGATATAGATATTAAGAATACAAGATTGGGGTGTTTTAAAATTTGTTTAGTTGTGAAAAAAGAAACAAAGAATAAAATGAAATAATAAGGAACTTTGAAGAGGGTTTAATTAATTAATTATACAGTGTTGTGAAAAAAAGAAAATTATAAAGGCATATTTAGACTTTATATACTCATTTGATTATAGAGCCTTTGCATAAGGAAATTCAGGAATATGTGGTTATATAGATGCCTGGGCGTTAGTCTTTAGGGAAAATCATGGGTACCTTCTGGATGGTGGAGATATTAAAAGTTGCTGGCAGAGCTTTGGTCACTCAACACATGAAATATATGAGCAAAGCAAAATGCCAATCAACTATATCAATAGACAAATGACAATTTGAAATTTTGCCCTTAATCACCCCCACCATTTGTTGGTGTCTAGAAAGAAACCAGAGCCTTTGGATAAAGTTATGTAGGTATTTGATTAAAAAATCAGGAGAGATTATGGAATATCTGTAGTTATTAGGCCATTTTCTGTAAATTTCTCTAAATTTATCCAAAAATATTAATATACATGCAGCAAGTGATACCTTTTATAGCACATACACCTCCTTCCTTCGCTAATAAGTCATCTAAAGCTAAACGGTTATTCAAAACTACCTTGCCAAAAGAATCATGTAGTTGTTGCATTAAGGCTAGGCTTTAATGTAACAGCCCAGTGTGTTCAGCCAAGGTAGCTGACGGGTTGGTGTTTGCCTTAATAATTTGTTGTCGCAGGGGTGCCTGGTGGCTCAGTGGGGAGCCTGCTTCTCCCTCTCCCTTTAAAGATTTATTTATGTGAGAGAGAGAGAATGTGCAGGAGCGGGGGGAGGGGCAGAGGGAGAGGGAGAAGCAGGCTTCCCGCTGAGCAGGGAGCCTGATGTGGACTCCATTCCAGGACCCTGGAATATGACCTGAGCCGAAGACAAACACTTAACCGACTGAACCACCCAGGCACCCCAAAAATCTTACAAAAAATTTTTTGTTGCAGGCCCAGGGTAGAAGCACCTAACCCAATCCCTGTGAGAAATAGCAGTAGACCTACTCCCAATATAAGGGGGATGAATACCACACACTTTTGATGTGAGGAGGCAAAGAGAGAGAGGGGTTGGGGGTCTGGTTGAGTGATCTGTAAAGGTAGTCTTAGGGAGACTAAAGTGCATAGGTATGAACAGACAGGACTCCCTGGGGACTGACACAGAGACAAATGCACTCTAGGTTGAGGGAAGGAGAGGTGCACCTATGGAGAACCACGTGTGATGGCCCCAGGGAACTGGACCCTCAGAAGACTCCAACTGCCTGATCAGGGAAGCCAAAATAAGTTCGAGATACCCGCTACCTCCCAGACAGCTTGGGCCTCAAGACGCAAGACCATGGGAATGGGTCTTAGGGATGAGGTATAGGTCATATTCATCCCAGTGCTATTGGTGCCTGCGCAAATATGGAGGATTATAAAAGGAATGTGGGGGGGCTCCTGTTGGGAGCAGTTGAACACTGTAGAGAGCAGCTGGGCAAACTGCACATAGAGACCCATCTGTTGGGCAAACAGGCCAGGGTCAGTAAGTCAGCCAGGTAGGCCACTAACTTGGGAAACAGCCTTTGTTGAGCCTGGTACATGCTCAGCAATTGTAGTGGCCCACAAAATGAGCTCTTATTTCTGCCAATTGTATAAAAATATTAAGACTACCAGAGGGCTTAAGTGGGAGGATTATGGAGCCCTTAGTGGTGACCAGAGGGAAGGTTCTCCTTGGGGTGGTGTCAGGAGGTAACCCTGTGGCAGTGGTCCTGAGGGGTGTTGGTGGATACCGTGGTGGTGGCAGCGTCTACCTCTAGGAAGGGAGTCTTACCAACAGAAATTAAATTTACTAATTCCTAGTAGGATGCATAATGTGGATCAATCTAATGGGTGTGGTGAAGGCAAGTAACTAAGTGAAATATTTAATGAGGTTTCCATAAGGTTAGGAGACTTAACATATACCCTGGCCTTACAAAGCTCAAAGGAGCAGAGAGAGCAGCTTTGTAGTCACAGTACTGACTTGTACTTGAGCAGCAAACATTTTATAAGCAAGGTTGCTCTGGGGTAAACACACAGTTAACTCTGCAAAATGCCACTCAAGTAAGACATTTAGATAAACAAGCATTCAGTTCAGCAACCAAGTCCTGGGGAGGGCTTATCATCACTGGTCACCATGTCTTCCTTGGTGTCACCTCTGCTATGGTGGAAGTTTGCAGAGACAGCATTTGGGATGAGGTCATGTCCTGTGACATTGTGGGCTTGGGTGTCATCATCTCTAGCATTGTTGCAGGTGGAGGAACCATTCCAGAGAGGGATGGTTCTCCCAGGTAGCCACTCAGGAGGGGGACTGAGGGACCAAGGGGTCAAACAGGGTTGCATAGATTTGAGTTGCTCTGATTAAGATTTTCTTGCGCCTTCATCAGCACTGGGAGTGTTTACTAGTATCACACAGCCTCAGTAAATTTTGGTGGTGCTCAGGGCATACTCTTCTGAGGCATAGAAGTTCTCTATCCATAAATAGTAAAGGTTGGAGATCTATGTGTAGCCTTGGTTTAAACAAAATTTAGTTATATGCTCTTCACAATCTAGTGTTTGGCCCTATATTACCAGAGGTGGGACTGAATTGCATTATCTTATAAGCCAGTTCAAGTTGAAATTAAAGCAATGTAATGGCTTGTGCCCAGAAGTGATGATGCCAATGATTGTTTGGTCAGGGCTGGTACCTTTAAGCATATGTGCTAATGGTCCCCTTTAAGTTAAGGATTGAATTGCCTGGCTACTATCCACACCTTGAGGAGTCTCAGGTGCCCCTCAGGGGTTGATTTTCATCATTTACCATCCCCCTATCCTCGGGTGCATTTGTGAGTGCTGTGCAGTTCCAGCTACTTTCTAGTATTTTCTCTATGGGGTCCAGGAATAAGCTCCATGACAAGGCACAGATTATAGCCAGCAGCAGTGGGCATCTGCATTTTATAGTTTTGTGCCTGCTTTATGGAGCTTTTCATTGTGGGTGAGCAACTTGTTGGTGGCCTCCTCCAAAGGGAAGTAGGGACAAGTGTTTTAATTGTATTGACATGCTGTCATCTTCTAATGTTGCTGGTGTGAATCAACCTGAGTGCCTCTTCCCCCCCTTTAGGAGATAGACACTGTTTCTTAGACCTGATGGATCCAGGTGTAATTATTTCCACTTCCTGTGAGGAGGTAAGGTTAGGAGAAATGAGTCATCCACTAATACCACTGTGCATTGGAATTAGAACTTGATTTGCATATCAAGCAGGTAAGTGCTGGTCTGTGTTTTATTTTATTTTATTTATTTATTTATTTGAGAGAGAGAGAATGAGAGACAGAGAGCACGAGAGGGAGGAGGGTCAGAAGGAGAAGCAGACCCCCCGCTGAGCAGGGAGCCCGATGCGGGACTCGATCCCGGGACTCCAGGATCACGACCTGAGCCGAAGGCAGTCGCTTAACCAACTGAGCCACCCAGGCGCCCGCTCTGTGTTTTTCTAATGGGCCAGGACTATCTATGACCAGGGGGTCATAGCTAACCATCTGTCCCTGACTGGGTTGCTAAGGAATATTGGAAGGTAAGAAAATTGACATTTTAAATCTGTAAGGGGACTCAAAATTGTTGAGAAAAATGTAAATAATACTGTCCTGTAAGATGAAATCATCAGATTCCCTTGTGATAAGAATCTTAGGAAAGTGGTAAGTGACCCCGGCAGCAAGAAGTCCATTGAAGAGAATGGTGTTCTGCACAATCATTTGTACTGCTACAAGCTTAGCAAGCAATAATGAGCCCCACTTGCTGTTTTTGGTAAATATGGCACCATTGGCAAGATGGTATACTCCATGTCCATGAGCAGCAAAGCCACAGCCTCCTACAATTTGGAAAGACATGCCAAGTCAGGTTTAGCCCATTCCTAAAGGTACTATTTCCATTTTAATGAAGAGGCCATTTGTAGTCATACTGAGCTGCTGTTGGAAGGAGACTCTTATCCATGGCATAATGGAAACATGGGTACACAAGAAAACAGGCTCCATTCTTGTGAGTGCCTCTGTTTCTAACAAAGCCAACTAAGCAACCAGAATTTGACAGTCTCAGGGGGTGTAGCAGGTGGCTGTGGAGGGTCGAATGCCCATAAGCAGCCAGGAGGTGACATGTTTAGTTTATAGGCTCCAGGATGCATCGTCCATGGTGGCCAGTGTCTCAGCCTGGAAATAGGACCCAGGAGGAGGGCTTGATGAATTGACCTTTGTGCCAGCTATAAGGCTTGCTGTTGAGCTTCTGCCCTATAAAATGTGGGGAATTCGCATGCAACTACATAAATGGGTCTAAGAATGATAGATAAATGTGGTATTTGTTGCTTCCAAAATGTGAAGAGACTTAAGATGTGTTGGGCTTGAAGTAGCATGGTGGGAGGCTGAATAGTTAACAATTAATGTTTAAGTGCAAGTGGAATTTTCCAGCCTGTAGAGGACCAGACACCCAGAAATATAACAGTTGTGGCTGGCTCTTGAATTTTATGTGGGGCAATAGCTCAACCGCTATATTGTAGGTGGGTCACCAGCTGTATTAGGGCCTTGAACACTGCATCCTCCAAGGGTTCTCATATTAGAATGTCATCAGTATAGTGCCAGATTGTACAAGAAGACACTGTAAGGGCAGCCATGTCCTGCTGGCAAAGAGTGTGTGCAATAGCTGGATTATTATCCCATAGGCAACCAGGTAAAAGTATATGAAGGCAAGCTACAGCTGAATTTCTCAGAGATAGTTACTGAATGGAATATATTAGATCAACCAGCAAAGTAAATCTCTTTGGATGTCCTCAATTAAGTAGACAGGGCTGGGAATGGGAACCTTAACAGAGGGCACCTTAGCATTTAAATTTTGATAGTTGACTGTAAGGCTACACTCATTAGTAGCAGGCTTGAACACTCACCAAATGGGGAAATTGAAAGGAGAAATGGTGTGTTCAATAACTCCTTCCTTTAATATATTTTGAATTATGGGTCCCAGTTGCTCAGTGCCCTGTTGCAAGTTATATTGGAGGGTATTTACCATCTTAATCAGGAGTGGCACTCTTATGGGCTCTCAATGTGCAGCTTCCACCAAGAAGCCTGGGAATTTGTGTTTGTTCCAGATGGCTTGGCGGCACATCAAGGCATTCATACCTATAATAGGAAAGGGTAAGGCCAAAGGGAACACCACCACTAAAAGATTTTTAATAAAGGTTGTTCCAGTATTGATATCCAATGAAAATTGAATGTCTTCTACTAATCTACTGTTATGCTTTTTGAAAGGCGACCCTAGCTTATGTTTGAAGGGGTTCAGAGTCCATCCCTAGAGTAGCCTCTGGACTTGTTGCTACAGTGAGGACACTCTTGAATGTGGGCAGACAACGGAGCAGGAGAGGCAGTCAAAATAAAAAAGTCCCTCAGCATTTTTTTTTAACAAGTTACGAATTTTGGGGTCTTTGGCCAATCCAGTCACCTGGAGTATCTCAGCCATTGTAAGCAACATCTTGGAGCCAGTTCCAAAGATTCATAAGAGCCAGTCAGTGACCTTCTCTTCTTCCCTTTTCACAAAATTTTTCTAGAAAAGCTTGCATTTCTAGATGGATGGAATAGTTATGAGTCTTCATTATAATGAAGTAATAATATAATAGTTACCTTCATTATCAATGTCATCATCATCCTTATCATCATGATTATCATCAATGAAGAAGTTAAGGAAAGAGAGATCTAATGGATGAGTTTACAAAGAAAGACATCTATGCAAGATTGTGTGGACATAGCCAAAGAAATTAGATAGTTAAATTGATGACATTTAAAAGAAGATAGGCAGAAGTTTATAAAATGAAGTCAAGGTACCTAGATTTATTCTATATGAACCTGAAGGATAACTTAGGATTAATTTTGTGTACATATGGAAAATTTTACATGCTGCTTTATGGTCTTCCTTTTGGAAAACTTCTAGAAACACTGATGAAAATGAAACTTTTTTTTTTAATAACAGGAAAATATCTTAATGAATTTAATAAAGTATGTTTCCCTTTTGTTGAATTTTTAAATGACAACTGTTGATTTTCTAAATCAGCATCTTAAAATTTCACATGCAAATGGGACCTTTTAATTTATAGCCTAAGAAATTATGGGTTAACTAATAATACACTTGATACTTGTTCTTTTGAAATCTGAAAAATTAGAAAAATTAAAAATGACATTTTGAAAAATTTATTTGATATGCAGATCAAAAAAATAAAAGCAAGTGTATTTCTAGAAGTCAAATTCAGAACAAAGATTTGTAGAACAAGCAAATTATTAGAGATGTTACCAAAAGGGCTGTAAATTTGCCCTTGACAACAGTTTAGCGAATTCCAGTCATGAATGGTATATACATTTGATATATCAACAAATAAGATTAATTATGTTAAAAACAAGACAACAGGTTCAAAATGGAGTCACTTACATTAAGCCTCAGGTCACCAAACCAAGACTTAATTATAGTTTTGGCTCTCCCAGACATGGAACCTTAAACCAGTGAATCAGGAATCACCTGATCAGCACAAGTTGGGTAATCTGTCTGAGATTCCTGCCATTCCCCAAAGGAAAGTAATCTTGCAATAACTAATTCACTTTTTTGCCTGGTAAAACTTCTTGTTCCTTCTCTCTTCTGCCTTTAAGTCTTTCATTTTCTACTGCTCCTCAGAGCTCTTTTCTCTGTCCTAGATTGGATGCTCCCTGATTCATAAATTGTTGAATAAAGCCAATAAGATCTTTAAAATTTACTCAGTTGAATTTCGTTTCTTTAACACTTAGTTTTTTTGGAAACAATAAAAGTAGCATATTTTTAAAGCTCCGACAAAATCAATTCTATCGTTATGTGTTTTATATTTCATATTCTATTCATTCCCCCAACTTAGCCCTATGGTAAACATTGCCACTGCCTTTTTAAAAATAAGAGAACAGGGTTAGACAATTTGACATGTGTGATAACATAGAGATACTAAGCATAAGAACAGATTTTGGAATCCAGGTCTGAAAGGCTTCATAGGCTTTTTATACTTAACAATGCCATCTGCTACTTAATTATGGTGTTTAGATTTTGGATGTGGATTGAATCTTGGATATTCACTAACTCAAAAAAGAAACTCAGTTTTCCTTCCTTGTTAATCTTCAAATTCCTGGGTTTTGTGAGAATTAAGAAGTTACAATATTTACTGAGAATAGAGTGCCTGGCACAGTACCATGCTTAAGTTTTTAATTAATATTTATGTTCTGCTTTATTATTAAGTTATTCAATGAGTGAAGCTGTTCTAGAGAATATTTTATTAACATTTTTCTTGGTTTCTGAGGAAACTTATTCTGAATACTTTAGTAGATTGCAAGTCTTTATTCCTTGACAAAGTGTTTGAGTTTTGAAAAAAATGAAGTCATTAAAGCTTACATTTGCTTAATAAATTGGAAGTTAAAACTTGCATACTGAACTTAGGTATTGAAAATATGATTACAAAAAGATGAACTATTCACTCATATATTTTGTAATCTTGCTTGGGAGACAATTCTAAAATGAAAGCTCCAAATATTTCAAGAAATCACATTTGAATATATTTATATGTATATTGTAACATCCACATATACAACATGGAAGAACCACACCCATTCTAAGTATATTATCTGTTATTTTTTTTTGATAATCTAATCAAGTTTAAAGTCACTATATGTGTGTTTGGGTGTAATTATTCCTTAATTACATCCTGATTGCCACAATAATTAACCTATACCATCACAATTTATTACCTTATTGGGCTTAACAAATAACATTTTGACATGTCATTATTTCTTAATGAGGACAGTACCCTTTAATTAAATCAGCACATTAGGTGATAGACACTAGAACTAGCAGAGTAACAGTCCATATCTTTGTTAAGCATATATAGAAGTTATGCTGAACTTTTTCTTGTCTCTATTAAGCCTACCAAATTTTGGTTTCCTCTCCGTCCAACTATAATGTGAGACTGGTGGTGGTTATGCATAGAATGATGTACAAATGGAGTGCTAGCTCATGTGTATTCCCAGGCAATCCTGTTAATGAACCACATCTACAGCTGACTACATCCCTATATTGTATAAGTACACACTTCCCTATCCCAAAACACTGGGGCAAGGCACATTTGGGACATTTTCAGATATTTAGAAAGTTCAAATGTACATATGTGAGATACTAGGCAACAGACTCATCATAGTCTAGGGCGCTATCTCATGATTACCAATGTTTCTATAGAAGAAAGCATAAAAATGTTTACAATTTTACATGAAGATATAAATAGCTTCATGTCAGACTAGGTCAGATTCACTTCCAAATAAATTATGAAAAAATCTTATATTTTCAGGATTCTTGGATTTTGAGATTATAAAAAAGTACCATAAATTTGTAACACTGAGTTCAGAGGTCTACTTGCTGACACATTAAATAAACTTTTCTAACTACAACACATTTTTTTTACTCATGAGAAGACATATTTAATGACGTAAGACATATTTAATTACATAAATATGACAATGTCATATTTAATGACAATATGTATAAACATACATACATAGTATAACTCAAAATTCTACTTAATTCTGTGACTATATAATCAGTAATAGCCACTTTTTCTTATTTGTTTATTACAAAATCTTTTATTTGCAGAATGGTTTTGCATGATTAGAGCTATATAGCTACTACTCTTTTCCTTTCTCCATGGCATCCTACTAACTGTATGAAGATGAGAATAAGAGAAGTCTCCTGAAATTTCCAATTTTAAATGGCCTTATACTTCAGGAAGCAGTCTCAAGTTTCTGGTGATATAATTTTATTTTTTCAACTTCAGTTTTATACAAAAACATTTTACTGTCTTCCCTACAATATGTTTTCAATCTATTCCCGTTCATTCTTTTTCCCCATTGCACTTGTCAAAGTTCAAGCTTTGTACTTTATATGTATCTAGTATTTTACCAAGGAGTCTATCCTAGTTCACTTCAGCACATGCTTTCAATAGCTTACAATATTCTTAATCTCTTCCAGTTGATTTTAAGGAAACATGACCCTGTGTCTACTAGCAGAACACTGCCTCAGGATTCTTACCTGGATTCCAATCCAGACCATGCCACTTAATATTGGGTGACTTAAAGTAAATTAAATATCACTGTGCCTCATTTTTCTCATTGGCAAAATAAGGATAACACTAATGCCTACTTTATATGATTGATGAAGGAATTAAATTAAATCCCCTAATAAAGTAACACACTTATAAATAGTGCATGGCATAAAGTAGGCCCTATATTAAATGTTAAATCTTATTATTTTATTATTTTAATCATTGATTATTGTCATAAACATCACCATCGTCATCCTTCATTTGTCCTCAACCAGTCTCTTGCTTATATAAATCTCCCATATGCCACCTTTATTATCTTTACAAAGTCATTCCTGGTCATTATCCTCTGATTTCCTAGGGGGCAAACTTTAGAGTTTTGGCTCAGATGTCTTTTTCCAATTTCAGCTTTCTCTATTTTAACCTGAGAGTATTAGATGTGACTGATGTGGTATGATTTGTATTCAGTGAAAAGGGAAAGGGAAAAGACAAGCACATAAAAGTTGGGGACCAATGTTAACCTTCAGGGAATTCTTATGGAAATAACATACATTCCCCAACCAGGTGGAGTAAACCATGATATCAATATTAACATATAATTAGAAGTAAAAGAAACTCAGGAATTCTTAAAATGAACCATGACCTATATGTAACTGAGAATGTCCCCTCACTATGTTATTAGGATTCTTATAAAGACCCCAGACTGCAGTTCAGAGGAGAAACCATGTCAAGATACCCTCCCTCTCTAGAGCTAACCAAAGTGTCCCATGTAATAGCCAAATTAAAAAAAAAGAATCTTGGTAAAATTAATATAATAACTATCAAACTAAATGAACAAAAATATCAATATACTAATAGAAGACAAATATTTAACACTAAGAAATAATTTTGCAGATTGAGAGATCATCCTATATTCCAAGAAAGTCTGATTCAGAGGACTTTAAGAAAAGAAAGGAAGGAAGGAAAGAAGAAAGAGAAAGAAAGAAAGAGAGAAAGAGAGAAAGTGAGAAAGAAAGAAAGAAAGAAAGAAAGAAAGAAAGAAAGAAAGAAAGAAAGAAAGAAAGAAAGAAAGAAAGTCTGATTCAGAGGACTTTAAGAAAAGAAAGGAAGGAAGGAAGGAAAGAAGAAAGAGAAAGAAAGAAAGAGAGAAAGAGAAAGAGAAAGAAAGAAAGAAGAAATAGATAAGTGAGTATCTGAGTAACATTTACTGCCAGAAGAAAATGAAAAAATGCAAATATTACAAAGTATAAAATTTGAACAAAGTATATAATATCACACTAAGTTGGTATTTGATGATTAACCTAAGAGCAAAAGGGAAACTTTTCAATCAGGGAAGCCCTAAAGGAAAAGAGTTCCATAAAAACAAAACAAAATTATTCTTGATAATGATATCCAACCAATAAAGAGAAGAATCAGCATAAATATTCCTGTAACAAAGAGAAATCACGGTAAAAGGACTGATGATGAGTACTGAATACATTAGGATAAATAATTAATATGTTATAATTGTGAGGAATCATAAAACAAAATGTAAATGGTACAAATATTAGCAGCCTAATGTAAAAAAAAAACATAATTATTAACAAAGAGCAGCAGGTAGAAGGACACACTGCAAAGAAAGTTATGGAAGTGCTAACACAGATTTTTGTTATAGCCAAAAGTTACTTAGTGTTATATATAACTGAAACTTGTTTTGAAAAACAAAGTACAGTGACCACAAATTAATTATTTTCATTTAACATGAAAAGGGTGTTTTAGTTCACTATTTTTTGTTGGTAAAGGAGCATTTTTTGAAGTATAGCTGATTCTTTTATTGTTTTCTGTTGTTTTCAATTTATACTATTTGATAACATGTGGAAGATTGTCCATTTTTTAATAAAAGCTTATTTATTTATTTTTTAAGTAGGCTCCATGCCCTGAGATCAAGACTTGAGCTAAGATCAAGAATTGGATGCTTAGGGGCGCCTGGGTGGCTCAGTCGTTAAGCGTCTGCCTTCGGCTCAGGTCATGATCCCAGGGTCCTGGGATTGAGCCCCGCATTGGGCTCCCTGCTCGGCGGGAAGCCTGCTTCTCCCTCTCCCACTCCCCCTGCTTGTGTTTCCTCTCTCGCTGTGTCTCTCTCTGTCAAATAAATAAATAAAATCTTAAAAAAAAAAAAAAAAAGAATTGGATGCTTAATTGACTGAACCACCCAGGCAACCCTAGAAGTATTTTTAAGCATCAACCTACTCCTCTTTATTTATAAAATATGCAGATAAAAATACCTGGAACAAGGGCGCCTGGGTGGCTCAGTTGGTTAAGTGACTGCCTTTGGCTCAGGTCATGATCCTGGAGTCCCGGGATCGAGTCCCGCATCGGGCTCCCTGCTCGGCAGGGAGTCTGCTTCTCCCTCTGACCCTCCCCCCTCTCATGTGCTCTCTCTCTCAAATAAATAAATAAAATCTTAAAAAAAAAATACCTGGAACAAAAATGTTATTAAACAATAATTTATTTTTATCATAGATACTGGGGTTTTAGATTTTTTACACTCATTTTTGTATTACCTATTGCTTAAATTCCTTATAATAGGTTTGTATCATTTTTATAAGCATAATAGCATGGATTTCTGTAAAATAGATTAAAATCTGCTAATCAGAAAGCTCCTCATAATTATAAAATGATTTATTTATGTATCTCTCATTTACAACTAAATAGAACTCATCTGTAAAATAATGAACACAATTTTATCTTTCAGGTTCTCATATATTTCTTGAACTGTATACACTTTTAACTCATACTTTGTAGTGAAAATAAGACTAAAAATCAAAGACTGGGGGATATACATTGTGAGTTACAATGAAAGAAAGACCAAGGAAGATAGGTAGTTATTAAATATTGTGGGGACCAGGGAAGCAAGGTACTCAACATGTTCCATTTTTTGGTTTGACAAAGAGAATTCGATAATTATGATTCTTAGAGAAAACAGGTGCTATATAATGAGAAAACATAGCAGGTAAAGGCCATTTGAAGCTTTACTCCATAAATGAACTTGGAAAATTAAATAAATTATTTGATTTATCTGTCCCATATTAATATTACACCATGACTATGATATTTATTATATATCCTACCAGGATTATAAATGACACTCATAAAAAACAATGAATTTGAAAACAAAGAGTTTTGCACATGTTATGCAACTCTACTGTTGTTATAACTAATAGAAAACAGGCACAGAACTCAAATATATATGAGCACAAAGACAGATGTTAATTATTTTTCATTGTCATCCATCCCTCAAATATTTGTTGTAAGCCTACCACCACATATGTCAATTAGAAATGAGTGCTGTGGAGAAAATAAAGTAAGGTAAGGATATGTTTGGAGGTAATGTTTGGAGCATTCAAGGAATATCAAAGTGACCAAGTTGTCTAGAAAAGAGTAAATGAGTGACAGAGTGGATGGAGATAATACCAGAGACACAGCAGTAGGCTAGATCATAGGTCCTACTGGGCAAGGAAAGTAGGTTGGATTTTGCTCTGACCAGGAAAAGACAACACTGGAGAGTGCTGATCCGGAGTGACTTACATTTTGTTTGTTTGTTTGTTTGTTTGTTTGTTTATTCAATTAGACAACATATAGTACATTATTAGTTTTTGATATAATGTTCAATAATTCATTAGTTACGTGTAACACCCAGTGCTCATCACATCACGTGCCCTCCTTAATGCCCACCACCGAGTTACCCCATCTCCCTTTTCGCAAACTTCAGTTTGTTTCCCAGAGTCAAGAGTCTCATGTGGCTTGTCTCCCTCTCTTATTTCTTCCTCTTCAGTTTTCCCTCCTTTCCCCTATTGTCCTCTGGAGTGACTTACATTTTAAGTGGATAAGGCTATCTTCTGTTTGGGTGAAGACTGAGGTGTGGAAGATAAAGGGGGAGGTTGGAAGATCAGTGAGAAGAATATTCTACTAATTCAGGTGATAGAATTTGAGAACATGGACCAGGTGAAGAGAGTGAGAGGTGGTCAATTTCAATATACAATTTAAAGACAGACCTAGCAGGAATTGCTGGTGAATAGCATGTGGGTGAAAAAGATGAGTTGAGGTGATTGCAACCACTTTTTCTAATGAGAAACTGGAGGGAAAGCGTTGATGTTTAGTTATTTGAGGAGGAGCATGGGAGGAGCTTGGGTAGTAAAAAAGTTAGGTATGAAAGTGTTAGGCTTGAGATGCTTGTTACACATTCAAGTGGACATGAGAGTGAAATACTAAGTCTAAGTTTCAAAGGAGAGGTCTGGATTGGAGTTACAACATTAAGAAGATAGCGATCAAATTAGCCAACTGTTGCTAAACAGAGCAAATCAGAAGACAACTGAGATTAACTGTCAGAGTAAATGACACGGATAATGCTTGTGAGACTAATTTCTCATTTTTCCTTTCTCTCTCCCAATTAATAGTCTATATTTAGAAAAGAATACTTATCTTTACAATATTTCTAAGTGAAGAGAAATGTATTTTAAAGTATTCCTAGGTGGAGCATCTGGGAGACTCAGTCAGTTAAGTGTCTGACTTCTGCTCAGGTCATGATCTCAGGGTCCTGGGATCCAGCCCTGCGTGGGACTCCGTACTAAGCAGGGAGTCTGCTTGTCCCTCTGCCCCCCCACCCTCTCATGCTCTCTCTCTTCTCTCACTCTCCCTCTCTCTCTCTCAAATAAATAAATAAAATCTTTAAAAAACATTCCTAGGTATACTTTATGCTATATTAATTATAGTCTGTATTTTCAATATTCTCTTGGTAAATTTTGAGGCAAAGAATGTCCAAAAAAAAAAAATGTAGTTTTGCAATGTGAATGCATATTGAAATTGTGTGCTAAATGTAATATCTACCTTAGAGATTAAAGTTGATAAAGCATTGTTGATTTTTTTATTGAGTGTAATTAACATACTTAATATAAGTGTCAGGTGCACAACATAATGATTCGATATTTGTACATGTTGTGAAATGATCACTACAAGAAATCTAGTTAATATCCATCACCATACATAGTTACAGAATTTTTTTCTTGTGATGAGAACTTTTAAGATTTACCTTCTTAGCAATTTGTAAATATGCAATACAGTGTCATTAACGATAGTCACCATGCTGTACATTACTTCCCCATGACTTATTTATTTTATAACTGGAAGTTTGTATGTTTTGACCCCTTCACCTATTTCACCCACACTCCATCTCCTATGCCTGGCAACCACCATTTTGTTCTCTGTATCTTATACAATTGTCTTTTTCTTGTTTGTTTGTTTGATTCTGTGTATAAATGAGATCATATGGTGTTTGTCTTTCTCTGTCTGACTTATTTCATTTAGCATAATGCCCTCAAGGCCCATCCATTAACTGTTTTAAAAAAAATCTTAAAAAAGCAAAGAAATGATATAAAATTCAAATGTCCTAAACTATGCACAACTATGTTGGAACAAAATCAGAATTATCAGAGTCATTTTAATTTATGTTGTGTTATGAAGAGGAATATTTAAAAATGTTTTATAAACATAATATTTAGGAGGCATTTATTAGACTCTTGCTAGAACCAGAACTGGTGCTACTTTTGAAGCTTGAGTTCAAGTTCATAAGACTTCCTAGTTTCAGTAAATGCATAAATATTACAGTAGGCATTTTCATTTTTATGACATATGCCTTTGGGTTAGTGTGATATTTGCATTTTCTCAGCAACTCCTTTATTTCTTTAAAGGAATGCATTTTATTCCTTTACTGTATTCCTTTTGTAGCATTAGAAGCTAGACGCTTTAGGGAAGACATTACTTATGAATATAGAAATGAGATGAATTATAATATTCTGAACATCCATCTAAGATTAGAAAATCTTTTTTTTTTTTTTTTAAGATTTTATTTATTTATTTGACAGAGACAGAGATAGCGAGAGCAGGAACACAAGCAGCGGGAGTTGGAGAGGGAGAGCAGGCTTCCCGCCGAGGAGGGAACCCGATGTGGGACTCGATTCCAGGACCCTGGGATCATGACCTGAGCCGAAGGCAGACGCTTAACAACTGAGCCACCCAGGCGCCCCTAGAAAATCTTTATTTAGGGCCGGATGTTTATGAGTTATTGAACTTAAATTCTGTATATCTGAAATTGTGTTTGTCTCTCATGCCACTTGCATTGTTATTGCCCTAGAAAAGAATGAAAACAAATCACAACTCTCTGCCCCTTTACCTTTTACACCTATTAATTAGTGTTTTTTATTATTCTCTTAGCATATTTTTCCTAAATATAGAAATATCCGAAGTGGTTCTTATATTTATATTATAATGTCTCATAGATACATGTCTTATTAGAAATTACTATTTAAATTTAATCACATTGGGTGCATACCTCAGTATATCTAAGTATGAAACCTAGTTCTCATTCTGGAAAACATACCACTGGACTGTTTTGAATATTTAAGAAATAGTTTCATTCAGAACCATATTTAATATGCACAATGTGCACTGAAGATCAATATATTTCTCTTTTCCCAGAATGCACTCACCATCTTTCATGATCATGGATCACCATGAAGAAGGTTTAGGAGATTATCAACCATTTACATTAAGGCTACATTGAAGGGTTCTTCAAAGAGAGTCAGCTCCCCCTCATTCAGATTCCTGTTGTAGAATTGGGGAAGAGTCTGTGAATCTTCATGATAGTAACTCGTTAGATTTCTGCCCACTGGGATTAACTTTTTATTTTTATGTGTTAAAGAGATCTTCAATATATGAGCTACTTTGGCTTTTTTTTTTTTGGTTTAATTTTTAGGGATCCTGAAATCAGTTCATACCACTCTAAATGCATCCTATCCCTACAGTTTATTATTGTGATTGTATTCTCATTTTCTCTAGCTATTTAGTGCCACCACTCCAGTATCTCATTTCATCCATTCACCCTCCTCCCCACCTGTGATCATTCAAGGACAAGGTGCCCTCACCAAGGCAGTTGTAATGCCTTGGAGGAAATGTCCTCTAACCCTTATGAGGATTATGGTTAAGGTATATCTATCAGGCTGCACCTGATAGAACTATTTTAACAGTCACAATTATTTATTCTTGTCTTTTTATACACTAGCAAAGTTCTGGCATTTCAACCTATGTACCACAAGACATGATGAAACATAGGCTTCATTTAATCAAATTTGTAGACTATAAAACATCATTCTCAGGTAATCAGTGAAAACCACTGAATCCTTAAAACCCTGTTGGTAGGGACACCTGGGTGGCACAGTCAGTGAAGCATCTGACTCTTGGTTTAGGCTCAGGTCCTCATCTCAGGGGGTCCACGGATTGAGCCCTGCATTGGGCTCTGTGCTCAGTGCAGAATCCACTTGAGACTCTCTCCCTCTCTTTCTGCCCCTCCCCCTGCACTCTCTCTATCTCTCTCTAAAATAAATAAATAAATCTTTAAAAACAAACACACAAAACCCTGTTGGTAACTTCTGGAAGAGAAATTGAAGGACTGAGGTTTTCTTTTTCTTTTTCTTTTTTTAATAAATGTCTATTTTAATGTTTTTCACAATAGAATAAATACTTCTCTTGATGACTGCAGATACGTAAGGCTGTTTGGTAGTATTCAGAACCACCACAGTAATGGTGGTCTTCCTAATCGGTGTGTAGTCTTATGTAATTATAAGGAATTACTTCTCTGAAACTGCTGTCAAACCAGCAGGACTGCATTTAAGCATCCGTCATTTTCAGGGTTGTTGGTAACCTGGGCATATTTGCCCCAAATAACTTTGCCTCCTTGTGTCACAAAGCCCAACTCATTCACGTTCACTTCAATTACAGTGCCTTTGGTGATAACACCCAAAGTTGTATATAGTGGGGATGAAGGATTCTTTTTTACACCAAGTATTGGCAAGCAAAAGGTGGCTTTCAATTCAGGATGTGTTACATGGGCCTTTTTGAAACGTAAGCCCATTGGTCTAATGAATCTTTCATATTTAGGTGGTTTTCCAGTAAAGCTGTCTCCAACAAAGCAGACTTTAGTGACCATCCTCTTCCATGCTTTCTTCTTTCTCTCTCCTGTTCGAATAACTTTTAAGAGAATCTTTTTTTTTTTTTTAAGATTTTATTTATTTATTTGAGAGAGAGAATGAGAGAGAGAGAGCACATGAGAGGGGGGAGGGTCAGAGGGAGAAGCAGGCTCCCCGCCGAGCAGGGAGCCCGATGCGGGACTCGATCCAGGGACTCCAGGATCATGACCTGAGCCGAAGGCAGTCGCTTAACCAACTGAGCCACCCAGGCGCCCTCGAATAACTTTTAATACTTCTGTTTCTCCCTGGGCACGGACTTTGGGTAAAGGAACTTCCCATTTTCCTGCTTTCTCTTTTCATTTTTGTTTAATCATGTTGGAAAGTACTTTAGCTCCGGACTGTCTCTCTCTGTCCAGGAGATACACAGGTACTGCTCCTTGTGGAGTCTTTTCAACTTTCTTTTGTTTGGTGTTTCTCTTTTCATGCATCTTGATAGTCTTTTTCATTTGTATTTTCTCAGCATGGCGCTGTTTATGGTAGAGCTTAGCTTTCAGACCAATCATCTTTTTTGCCTTCTTTGAACGTTCATGAGCCTCTCGACCTTTTTTCTTTCCTTTTTTCTCGTGGTAATTCAAACGATAGCCATATCGCCTTCCGGTGTAACTCAATATATTCATTTTGTGGCATGGTGATGGCCGCAGAGCCGTCGGGTACAGCTGCCGGGGAGCGAAGAAGCTCTCAATTTTCCAGGACTGAGATTTTCTACTTAGCTTCTGCAACTGTTGTTTCTCACCTTTTCTTGCTAATGACCTTAATATTTAACTGTCCCTCTCCAACCCCCCTTGCTAAATCCAACTTGACCAATTACAACTTCCTACTCTAGAAGAACCTCTTCTCCTTTCTAAGAAACATTTTTGACCAATTATTATTTTTTAAACATTTTATTTATTTATTTGAGAAAGAGAGCACGCAAGAGAGAGCACGAGGTGGGGGAAGGGCAGAGAGAGAGGGAGAAGCAGACTCCCTGCTGAGCAAGGAGCTTAACATGGCGCTCAATTCCAGGACTCTGGGATCATGACCTGAGCCAAAGGCAGATGTTTAGCCAACTGAGCCACCCAGGTGCCCCTGACCAACTTTCTGAAACCACCTGAAACTGAAGCCTTTTATTAAGACTTTATAAAGTCACTCTTTCAATCACTCTCAAGTTAGAAAAGCTTTTTCAGAGCCTTCTCATGTCTGGCTTTTTTTTTTTTTTTTTTTTTTTTTGATAAAAGCTGCCACAGGTTTTAATCTTGTAACTTGGATCAGGACAATATCCTCCGTTGATCACTGTGAGACCACGTCCACGAAGACAGGACATACCAGACATGTTTTGACATCCGTTCTGAGAATTCCAGTGACTACAGCTAAGTCCTGCTTCTGACAAGTGCTATTTCTTATGCTTTGAAGTGCTCCTAAGCTTTTCTTTTTCTTTTCCTTTTTTTTTTTTTTTTGTTCCCTTAACATTGGCTTTTTGATTTCCTTATGTTGCTCCGCGATCTTATAGGTAAGGTAGAATAAGGTTAAGAACCTCAGTTCCTGATTATTTTTGCCACACAGCTGATTAGTTCCTGATTATTTTTGTCATGTTTGTTCTCTTCATTTAAATATTGGCAATTACTAGAATTTCAATAAATCTCAGGTTATGGTGCCAATAGCCCTAAATACTCAAAGTTTTGATAAGATTCTACCAACAAATTTAGAACTATAACGTCAACTCCATAGAATTTAGGATAAGCACATATGTGTGCATTAGAATGAAAGATTTTAAAGATTCGATGGTCAATACTTTTAGACAGGCATGAAGGGACACTGAAGGACAAGAAATTTCTGAAATTATTTCTCCTAGAGAGTCATGAGTAAAAACTAATGATAATGTGGAATATCTAACATCCAAACTTAACCTCTCCTCACCCTATTTTGATCCAACTCTGGATTGGCATCTTATTTCCCATACCTCAACTTCCTCCCCTTTTCTTTACTTTTTCTTCTCTTTCACTTTCACCAGACCGTTTTCCCTTTCATGCACTGGCCTTCCCTAAACATACTTCTTCCACTGAACATTATCATAATATCTCAAACTGTAGTTGGAAATAATGACCCCCCCCCCGGTTTTTTATTTGAAATCTTGCTTGAGATCATATTAGATCATAATCTTATTGATGTAATAAAAGACAAGAGTTCACTGAAGAATTTAGGATTGCTCTATGACCTTTTAGTCCAGGATTTTCTGATCTTTATCAATTAGCTTATCTCTGTGTATCCTGGACATGTGAAAACTTGATTAGAAAAGCAGGAAGGACTGATATTAAAATGTGACCATGGATGGGTAGGACAAGTCTTTTTAGTAATTACATGTGAAGTATCTTTTTTTTTTTTTCCAAGTCTAATTTATCAAAAATTCAATCTCTTAAAGGGGGAAAGAAGCATCCATTTCAAAGCACTTAAATACCACTTCTGGGAACACACTGCTCAAGATAGGGGTGAAGCTTTCATAAAAAACTGTATTTACTCTCTTGTTGATCATCTTAAACTTTTTATTAAAAACAGAAAATAAGGGATGCCTGGGTGGCACAGATGGTTAAGCGTCTGCCTTCCGCTCAGGTCATGATCCCAGGGTCCTGGGATTGAGTCCCACATCAGGCTCCTTGCTCAGCAGGGAGCCTGCTTCTTCTCTGCCTGCCACTCTACGTGCTGGTACTCACACTCTCTCTGGCAATTAAATAAATAAAACCTTTAGAAAAAAAAAACAAAACCAGAAAATAAAATAGCAGACTATCTCTCCTGCAAATTACAAGAGCTTGATGCATTCTTTTTTTTTTTTTTACGATTTTATTTATTTAAGTAATCTCTACACCCAAGGTGGGTTTCCAACCTACACCCCTGATATCAAGAGTGGTATGCTCCACCGACTGAGCCAGCCAGGTGCCCTTGGAAGCCTTCATATTAAGGGGGGCATTTGTATGACTTTTAGATTTCCCAGCACTGGATGCCGAACTGACAGCCCATAAAGAGCACTGGATATTCAGGCTCCTGCCTTTACTTTCCTTCTCCACATATTGGGGTCTCTTCATGTCTATAATACCATGGCCTCTGCTGACATCAAATGATCACCAGGCAACCAACTCTGGCATCATAGCCTGTGTCCACATGACATCACCTCTATGGCTATTAAGTCATTAACCAAAGACATTCATCACGAAAGCGTGCCAACGGGGTAGCAGGCAATGATCAGTAGCAGTGATAGTATATTAAGGGGTTGGTTTCTGAGGACCTTCTAAGATTGGAGTCCTTGGGACCTTTTTCTCTCATATTCACCTCAGAACAAACCCCAAATCAGAGCTTGCTGAGTTCTTAAAAGATATTTTAATTCAGAAAAAAGAAAAATTCCATAGCAAATTAATCCAAATTAATCCTCCAAGTAAGTAGTCACTCTTGCCTGACCACACTTTCCTTAACACAAAAGGAATATAATTATTAAAATCATTTCTGGATTGTACCAGAAATACTGTCTACCATAAGCCCTCCCTTCTTTCACTATGCTTTCCGCAGGAAAGCAAAGAACTTTCAGTGGTAGGAATCTCAAAAAAAAATTTCAGGATTAGACTTATTTGAGCCACTTCCTGAGTCTGTAGTCTCATTTGTTAAATTTTTTTTTTGTTTGTTTAGTAATTCTGCTTTGCTGAATCTGTTAGGAAGAAGCTTTGTAAATATGGTGCCATTTTAAATTGTGGACCAATCTCTTTCCAAAAATCCTAGAAGGTGAAAAACCACTGACCTATAATCTGATGATGGACCACATTGGTTACTCTATTAGTTTCCCATTGCTACTGTAGCAAATTTATACAATCTTAGTGCCTTAAAACTACATAAATTTATTATTTTACAGTCCTTTTTGGTTCCATAGTCACATATTTTTCTGACTTTTATCCTCTTGACTTCCTCTTATAAAGACTTTGTGATTACATTGTGTCCAACTAGATAATCCAGGATAATCTTCCCATCTCAATATCCTTAATGTAATCACATCTTCAAAGTACCTTCTGCTATGTAAGCCAAAATATACACTGTAGTTTAAGGTCTAGGCATCTTCAGTGGGTCATTACTCAGCCACGGTTACCCTCTGTAGTCACCTATATGATATGGGTTGAATCTGTCACTGATTGTCCTTGTTCTAAAGACAGTTCAGATATGGGAAACATAACCCTAAAAGTTCTTGACTGGTCTTGACTATGGCCTTACCAAAAGTGTCCTATGGGCAGGGGTGGGGGTGGGGTGGCCAGGAGAAGTTTAGGAAAAATGAGGCTCATTGGAATTGCGTACTTCCAGAAAGGACTCTTTAATAATTTTATTAGTCACACAATATCTTTGTTTTGCTAATGAAAAAGATAAGACTATAATTTTGAATAAGATACAATAACTGAAAATATTTGATAAGTTTAGATGTTCAAAGGACTCACAAGAACCCACAGAGCATATTCCTATAAAGTTTTTATTTAAAGTCAAACATATGGTGTAGCCAAAGATAGACAGTACACGGAATACTGGGGTCTGAGAGACTTCCAGGAGTAAGCTCTCCACAGTCTTTATGTACACATGGACATCTTTTGTCTCCAATGTAAATCCCTAGTTGTGTGATGAGTTTTAAGTTTGGGAGAGCTCAGAGCACATGTTCCCAGCCAGATTTTTGGTTATGTAGTCTAGTTAGTCTGTCTAATCTGTTAAGCCTGTGGAAAACCATCAGATTCACCCTAGAGGTTACCAAGTAAATTTTGCACCCTAAATAGCATGTCATAAATTCCACTGTCCTTATCTTGGCCAAGAGTCAAAATCATACATCCTGGTATCCCCATAGATAAAGGTAGAGTTTATTAGTTCATCTGTCAACCACCTGACACTTGAACAAATCTTTTAAATTATGAATTGCTATAATCAATTTTCCATGTATCTTTTGCAATATTTATGGAACAAAGAGCAAAAGGACAACTGTCAAATACTAATTACTTTTGCATCATCAGAATAGATGGAGGTGAATCAGTCAAATTATTCTCACCAATTACATCAGTATTATACTAAATACCAGTTATATTATTAAACTAAATTGATTACAAAATAAGTTATTTAGAATTACAGTAGTATATTTTAGGGCTTTTTTTTTTAAAGATTTTATTTATTTATTCATGAGAGACAGAGAGAGAGAGAGGCAGAGGGAGAAGCAGGCTCCCAAGAAGCAGAGAGCCCGATGCGGGACTCGATCCCAGGATCCCGGGATCATGACCTGAGCTGAAGGCAGACGCTTAACCATCTGAGCCACCCAGGCGTATTTTAGGGCTTTCTAACAAAAGCAATCCCTGTCTGTATGGTCAATGCTGTCATGGGTTGTGGTATAAGTCAGGAGCCATGGATTCTGTCTTTTGTGGGGCATAGCCATATGATTATGCCATACTATAAGGATGTACTAACCAGGTTTCATAAAGAGCTTCATATTTAAGTAATGCCCCCCCCCCCCATGCACATACACACGAGAGTAAATTCTTGATTAAGTTGAATAGGCTTCAAATTCCAACTGTTCTATTAGGCATATCTGTTGTTTGTTTATATGTAGGGCCTTGGCAGCTGGGGCCACCTATACAATTACATTCTCCATTTACAAATTCCCACAGATTGTTAGGGAGTGGGGCATAATCTCCCATAAATTCATTGCTTTTCTTCTTTTGCCAAGATCCAGGCCATCGTCCTTGAGCTGTCTCTGTTTTCATCTCAGGAGCATACTTAACAGCCCCTCTTGGTTCAGTGTCCATGCTTTTTCTTATCTTTATTCCTACCATGCTGTTTAACTATCCTTTGAGGTTATTTTATCCATTTTCAAAGTAGTGTAATCTGTCCAATTTCTTGCATCTTTTTTCCTTTCTCCTGAAATAAATTCTCTTTTAAGTGGCCAATAAAAAGGCCAACAAGACATTTCCCTTGATATGTCTATTTTTAGAAATACAAGTTCAGCTTGCCCAAGGACTCCTAGACTGTGACAACTTTCTCCTCGAGCTCTTTCAGGTAGGGTATTTTGGCCATATTTGTTTATTTACCAAACATTTTATTTCCTTAGAATACTTGTTTCATAATTACAAATTGAGTATATATTTTGGACTTAAAAATATTGAATTCTCCAGGACAATATAATATGGGTTGTAGTCATTCAAACTTTACTGTACTTTGACTATGCCAAAGAGCTTTTCATAGGTGTCCTTGACAGACATTGGCAGTATTAGAAGCAAGAATACGTGCCACTAAGTCACCCCTGAACTAATATTGGTTTTTGTTTTACAAGTATTCTCTACCTTAGCAATTTCTCCTCCACCCTCAAAAACAAAAATAAACAAACAAACCCCTGCTCTATATGCAGTAAGATATATAATGTCTGTTAAATCAGGAATGGAGCAAAAGTTTTGACACAAGGGGTATCTTGATAATTTTTATATAAGATAAATAAGAAAAATAAGATAATTTTTCATTCCTCCATAATAGAAGCAGTTGCAACAAAACCCCTGATAATAAGTTAGTAATTTCCTTTTAAATAATATATACTCTGAAATTGCAACAATAAATTTGTCTAAAATCTCAGCAGTCTCTGCTGGTGGCAGTCACAGACTTTTGCCTGATTGTCCAGTCATTATAGCAATAAATTTCATACACTTCCAAAATCTTTGAAGCATATTGGATAATATCATGTGACTTTTAAAGCTTCAAGAAAGCTTGCTCTTGGGGGAAAAAATCAAATTTAACCATTTTCCTGGTAACTTTGTAAATATGTGCTAATAATATCCTCAAATGTGGCATGAGCTCTCTTTAAAAATGAAACAACCCAATAAATCTGTGTGTCTCTTGATTTGACATTGGAGCTGGCAGAGAGAATAAGTTATTTTTGGTTATCTGGAACAATGTCTCTATTGCCCCTGTTCAAAGGATGTTAAGGAATTGTATCATTTGTTCTGAGCTCTGTACTTTATTTGGGTTAATTAGTATACTCTGGTGGTCATACAATTAATAAGTATTTTCTTTTTTTTTTTTTTTTTACAATTAATAAGTATTTTCAATTTGTTCGTCTTGGTTAAGTCTTCTGATTGATATACTAACATTCCATGATTAATATAATGGATAATAATACTTTCCAACTAAATCCAATCTGTATCTCTTCTTACCAGGTTATGGCAATCAGCAGAGAAATTAAATGTTCCTGTAGTTACACAGTAAATGTATACTGGAGCCCATCCCAGATGAATGCAAATCAGCTTCAACTTTCTTCTAAACAGAAATGAAAAAGAAGAGAAGAACCAAACCAAATTATGTCCCTTAATTTGTGGTATATCTTGAATTGTTGATATCATATTGAGTATAGCTAATACCTTTGAAGTCACCACTTTATCCTATTCTCTATGATCTATAGTTAACTTTCAAAATTCATTGTTTTGAAATGTTTAACTCCTTGTTAAACAAGGAGTTTTGGGATATTAATATACTTGCATCTAATAGCTCCTTTATTAAACCAAAATACTTATAACCCTCAGGTATCCTGTAATGTTTTAAATTAAGCACTTGAGTACATTTAGATTATTCTATAAAGTTCCCATGTAGACTGCCCAATTAAAAGAGCCTGAAAAGCAGAATTGCATAACATTTCCTTTTCTTATATTTTGAATAAGAGAGAACTCTCCCATTTAGACATAACATATATTCCAATAGTATATTCTGGCAATGGTGAGCCAATACATATATATATACCATTTGTTCATAAATTCCTACTTCAAGCCATGGTTTTACTTGAAAACCTATTTTGCATCACCATACCCTGCTAATTTTTATTATCTTCTCATTTTTCATTAGCAGGTTTATGAAGAACAATACACTGAATACCAGTGTTCAGCAATTGTAATGAATTTTCTTCACCAGCTCTAGGCCATTTTACCTCTCTTAATGCAAATAACCTTGGGTCCCATACTGGTGATTGTGCCGAGAGACGGCTTGTCCTCTTGTCACTCAGAATCCTTATCCTCTCCTGTTTTAATTGGCATGGACTCTGAAAAGATTGTAGACTCTAATTTTCCATCATCATCAGATTTCTTTTTTAATTTATCATGACCAAGATAAAGTAAATGAATTTGTCATAGTTCTTTTACAACCTGAGTAGCTCGTAGGGCTGGATGACCTAGTCTCTTACAGTGATTTATTAAAATTTTAGTAGCTACTCCATCTATCTCTTCCTTTTTTATGTAATTTTTTAGTTGAAACTCTGAAGAATTCCACATAGTTGAATTATCTCGAGGTGTTCTCATACTTTTTTTTTTTCTTTTATTGCTCTTTCTTTTGCATAATCCTGAAAACTTTCCCATTATTTAGCTCCATCTGGGGGCTTACAATCCGTAACTGTTTCCCACCCATCACCTTTTCTCGTCAACAATAAAGCCACATATAGGGTCCAAACCATTAGACTTCCATTTGACACAGAATCAATCATCGCTTGGTAAATAGTATAGAGGTGGGGAAATCTTAATATTATACAGGAAGTACAGGTCATAATTTCGAGCTCTAGCAGCCTCTAGCTGTTTCTTACCTTCAATTTTACTAGAACATACATATTAAAAAAAAAGACACCACATTTTTGCTGAATGAACTTCTCTTGAATTTATTTTCTAATACATTGACTATCCACCTAGCCCGCATCCGTGAACTTCAATCTCATTTATAATTTTCTTCCTGTCAGTGGGTGCAGTACTTGTGAAGCCCAAACCCCTGCATGGCAAGGAAGTCAATCTGTCAACAATGATTCCTCCCTCTCAGCTTTATTTTTCTCAGTCTTAGCCGTTATTATTTAGGTTGTATTGTCAGAGAAGGTTTCAAATATCCCATTCTCACTGCCAACTGTAAAGCTTCCATAAATTTCGATCTTTAAAAGATCTTACAAATTTTACAGACCATCCTCGCATAAGTCTTGTTCTAAAGCCAGAAGAAAAGAGGACAGGAAAGCAATGGGGATACAAAAGACATCCTGGTGCAAGCTCTCGGGATCTGCATAGAGGACAATTTAAAGAATATTACAGCTGACCCTTGCACAACACAGATTTGAACTGTGTGGGTCCACAGTACAGTACTGTAAATGTATTTTCTCTTCCTTGTGATTTTCTTAATATAATACGACAATTGTAATTATACTGTTTGATTGGTATTTGTGACCAAATTTTATATTTGCAGTAGTTAAATATACCCTACTTATTATTATTCAAAATATAGTTGACCCTCAAACAATGTAGGGGTTAGGGGCAATGAGCCCCTGTGCAGGTGAAAATCCACATGTATCTTTTGACTCCTGCAAAACTTAATAGGCTGCTGTTGACTGGAAGCCTTGCAATAACATAAGCAGTTGATTAACATGTATTTTGTATGTTACACATATTATACTGTGTATTCTTACAATATAGTAAGCTAGAAAAGAGAAAACATTACTAAGAAAAAATTAATTTTAAACTGTGCCCTACGCAAATACTTCTGATTTGACACTAGCCACCTACATGTAAGTGTCTCTCTGTTTCATTAAATACAGTGTCATTTATAAGTATATATTTATTTGTTTATCGTATATATGTATATGTTGGTTTTCTTAATGAATGGAATGATCAATTCTTTCATATTATTATTATTATACTCATTTATAGTGTACTTTCCTGATATATTTCAAATACTATTTGCTTTTTTAAAAACTTTCTTTAATGCCAAATGTCTGAACTAAATAAATTTAGTCCACAATAAAGATTTCTCAATGGCTCAGCCTGTTAGCATGGTAAAATCATGAATACCACTTAAGCTCGTATTTTATAATATAAAGTTATTATAAACTGTGATGATCTATCCATCTGTGGAAATATAAAGTTAAAATTAAGGATTTCAGTAGAGAAGAGGGGAAGAAATGCCCTGTGAAAACACAAGTGAAGAAGGAATTACCAGTGTTGCTTCCTGAACATTTGCATGTGAAAATGAAACCACAGATTTTTCCCCAAGAATCTCCTGTCACCTCAAACTTAAATGAAAGTGAAATATACCTTGTGCCTGTGTATATATATTAGTGATTCAAATTAGATCAATATTATTTTTTGTCAGTTTTGTTTTGTGTCTGCCTGAATGACTATTTGTGACATCTGCTGAGGGACCATGAGAATTGGGACCTGGTGAGTCAAGCCTTTTGACTTTTGTTGTTCTGGATGTGTGTGCTTATAATCTGTCATTTCACAGAAAGATAAGTTTCTTTTAAGTAGAACAGACTTTGCTGTTCCGGGAGCTTTGGTGTCTTAACATATTATTTTTAAAGCCATTTTAGGAAACAATCTGGAGAGAAAAAAAATAGATACCATGTTGAGTAAAACAAGTTGTTCTTAATGTAACTCAGTTTTTGGGTAATCTTGAACAAACCAAATTTCTACAACTTAAAATATTTTAAATGTAAAATGAGAGACATTTTTCTCTTTCTCATCTTTACAATACACCATGGATGTATTGTTAAAATTAAATAAGATTTGGAACACTCTTATCTACTATCCTCTTGATAAGCTGTGTTTCTTCTTAAGTGTCAAAGCAACAGAAAGAGAAAATTATCTAAAAGAAGACTCTGGAGGGGTGCCTGGGTGGCTCAGTTGTTAAGCATCTGCCTTCGGCTCAGGTGATGATCCCAGGGTTCTGGGATCGAGCCCTGCATCAGGCTCCTTGCTCAGCGGGAAGCCTGCTTCTCCCTCTCCCATTCCCCCTGCTTGTATTCCTTCTCTCACTGTGTCTCTGTCTATCAAAATAAATAAAATCTTAAAAAAAAAAAAGATGATTCTGGGATGAAAAAAAATCTATAAATTAATGAATTACCCATATGTTTCATAAAAGTGCTTAAAGAATCCATTAACTGAATATTCTACTCTTTTTTTGATTCTGTAGTTCAGCAGATTCTCTTTCCTTCTGCTCAGTGTTCCCAGATCCAGAGGCACACGTTTCCTGAGTTGCTGTGGTCACCAGGTTGTGAAAGCTACAGCTTTATTAGATAAACTTTCATTTTTAATTTATTTTTGTGTGGATTTACCTATGTCAATTCCATACCTCACACTGTCTCTGGAGTTACCTAAACCCTGTAATTCCTGGTCCTGTCTGGGCTTCTTCAGATTGAATTGTCTTGATACATAAGATATCTCACGTGGCCAGCATTTAGGGTTCATCTTATTCTACTCTTCTGGAGAGTTATTGGTTCTTCCTTCGAATTTCACCCTTCCAAAACTGTTGGTATCTCCCATGATCTGCCGTCTCTTTCATTCTCTCTGTCCTTTAAAAATTCAGGAGAAAGGGGAGATACAAGTGAAATTCAGGAGTGAAATTCAGGAGAAGGGGAGATACAAGCATGTGTTAATTTTCCATGTTAATTAGAAGTCTATGCATGTTGGGCGCCTGGGTGGCTCGGTTGGTTAAGCGACTGCCTTCGGCTCAGGTCATGATCCTGGAGTCCCTGGATCGAGTCCCGCATCGGGCTCCCTGCTCGGCGGGGAGTCTGCTTCTCCCTTTGACCCTCCTCCCTCTCATGTGCTCTCTCTCTCTCATTCTCTCTCTCTCACATAAATAAATAAAATCTTTAAAAAAAAAAGAAGTCTATGCATGTTACTAGCACACACTAACCTAAATTAAAATCACACATACATACACACATGCATACACAGAGCACAAAACGTGGAAACTTTTACTGCCACATAGAAGAATAAAACATAACAAATTTTAGCCTTTCTATGTTGGTGCAAAAGTTATGAGAATAAATAATGAAGATTCTAACAGTTTTCAGTTCTTTTTATATATATATATATATATATATATATATATATATTTTAAGATTTTATTTCTTTGTGAGAGAGAGAATGAGAGAGAGAGAGCACATGAGAGGGAGGAGGGTCAGAGGGAGAAGCAGACTCCCTGCTGAGCAGGGAGCCTGACGTGGGACTCGATCCCGGGACTCCAGGATCATGACCTGAGCCGAAGGCAGTCGCTTAATCAACTGAGCCACCCAGGGACCCCAGTTTTCATTTCTTTAAACACGTAGTTGTCCTGCTGAATAGCAATATGAGGTCCTCATTGGCTGAAGTTCTGACAGACTATTTGCTGGAGCTAAAAGCCTTTGTGATAGACTTCTCATTTGTAATGGAGAAGAGAGCTTTTATTCTTCACTTTCCCCCTTTATTGTAAAGGGCTCTAAGGCATTCACTGATATGTCACTGCTTAGGAAAAAAATGCTATCATTTGGACGTAAATTGAATCAGATCGACATATTCAAATTAGATGTTCTACAGCCAATAACATTCACATAGTTTATTTTTTAAATATATAAAACCTTCCTGACTCCCCTATACTCAAGCAGGAAATTATTTATTTCAGTATCTTAAAAGAAATACACTTATGATTATTTATATTCTTATTCTTGAATATCTGTTACCACCAACTATATACATTGGAATTATGAATTCAAACTGATTTAAAATCACAGTATTCATTAAAGTGAACTCCTAAAACTAATCCTATGGGAAGTATTTTATTTTACATCTTTCTGAGGATAAACTAATTTATAAGACTACAGGTGAGGTTTGTCAAAAACATTTTACTCATTAATTACTATGATATTCTGTTCTTCATTTTATACGGACTTACTTACTTGCCTTATTCTGGTACCAAATACCACAAAATAAATGAAATTGCTTTGTCATTTGATCACTGATTTGTCACGCAAAATCTGTGAAAATCATATCTTAAAAAATGACTGAAGTAACATATTCCCTATTGTCCTAAACACTTTTTTCCCCTCTAAGCAGAGTATATTCTGGTGGTGAATTGTTAACTTTTTCATTGAACGTATATGTATGGCAGTGACACAATATTGAGTAGAAATAATAGTGAATGTAAAATACTGAACTTAAATTCCAAAGGTTTGATTTTTATTGAGAGTTTGACTCTGTATAGTCAGGAGATAATGGGAAGAATAAGTAATAATAGAGGTAAAAGTATTTGTAAATTGTACAACGTATTCTTCTGTGAGTTAAATTATAGTGATTTTTAAAGGTTTTAGAATTCTCAGACAGCTTGGATTTAAGAAGAGCTCACAAGTATGTAGAATTTAAATGTTGGAAATTACCATTTAGAATGTGCCCCTTATGGACTGAACACATATTTAAAAGCATTTAATAATATACACAAAGTTTTAAACAGTGTATTAAGAATATATATCATAAATGTTTAAAAATGATATTCTGCCAAAAGATTATTTTTTTATTAAAGATGTTTATTTAAGGGCGCCTGGGTGGCTCAGTTGGTTAAGCGACTGCCTTCGGCTCAGGTCATGATCCTGGAGTCCCGGGATCGAGTCCCGCATCAGGCTCCGTGCTCGGCAGGGAGTCTGCTTCTCCCTCTGACCCTCCTCCCTCTCATGCTCTCTGTCTCTCACTTTCTCTCTCTCAAATAAATAAATAAAATCTTAAAAAAAAAAAAAGATGTTTATTTAAAGTCTGTGTTATGTAGTGTAATTTGAAGACAGGTTGGCTTGGGCTTTATTTTCCTGGAATTAGTATAATATGTCATAAGAAAAACTCTCATTTCTCCCTCTCTCTGACACTCTCTCTATCTCTCTCTGTCACACACACACACACACACACACACACACACACGCTTCCCTGCGACAGGTAAAATGAACATCTCTTACCTTTAGAATACTGAAAATTTTAAGTACTCTCCAAGCAGTGTTAATTTGCCTTGCATTTACTGCAACTGAAGTCAAAGAACAGTGCCTCAAACTGACAAATATTGTGTGAACCACACATGAGACCATGAGTAAGACTTAATAGATATTCCAGTAAATATACTACAAGTTTCCAGCCATGTTATAACCCATATTACTGGCAGAACAATATATTTTTTTTAAGTATACACCTTATGTCAATACCCTGCATAAACTCTTTTCATTTGCTTCCCATTCCAAAAGATAAATGAAATCCAAACTCCTTACGAAGGAAGAAAGGACCTTGTACAGTTTGGCTGTCTGCCACCACCTACCATTTCAGCCTTGTTTGTTATACTACTACCCCTCCTTTGTATGCACAACTAAGGTTCATGTAATATAGCAAACCCTTTCCTGACAATCTTGACGCTTCCTCTTTTCTCACTTCTTCAGTCTCTTGTTACTTTTCTTTTCACTAACTCCTACTCATACTTTGGGATTCCATAGTACTTCTTCAGAGAAGGCTTACCTGTTGCTTCCCCACTAAACCAGTTCTCAATAGTACACTGTGTTTTCTTTAGTTCATAGTACTTTCTAGATTCTCTAATGATATAATTATTAGTGCGATTGTTTAGGGTTATTTCTCCCAGTGGACTGTAAGTTTTCAGGAGAAAGTGATTTTTGGTCATCATTGCATCCCTAGTGATCTCCTTTGTGTCTGGCACTTAGTAAGCACTTAATCACAGGTAAAATAATAACAATGATAGTAATAATAACATAAACATAAAAATATAACATAGCTTGGATGATATAAATATTTCTGAGTGGTTATTGTGGGTGCATGTGCTAGATCCTGAAGGAAGAGGTAAATAGAGTTGCTCCTCTGCTAGAACTTATAGTCTGATATAATCAAACAAATGGGTATATTTGTTATGTAGAGAATGAAAAATTGAGACTAGTCATCCCGGTGGCATTATGGCATTGATTGACGCATGAGCTCCCTCGGCAACAGTGAATTTGTTAATTAAAAATGGATGATGTAGGGAAGAGCATGTAACTGGCATTGTCAAAAATTCCATTAAAAATGGAGTAAAGAAAACATGTGTAATTGAGTTTTGTCTTGTAATTAAGAGGAACACACAAAAAATTAAAACAGAGGCTTGATGAGTTCATTTGTATGTGTGCATGTGTGTGTTAGAAAGACACTTCTGAAAACAGGATAAAGTCTTAATAATTAGAGGTTGGGCTTCAAACCAACAACATGAAATCTCCTGGGAGTTTGCTAGAATGGAGAATCTCAGGTCTAAGCAGAATTATTGAATTTGAATCCATATTTTAGGAAGATCCCAGGTGATTTTTGTACACTTCTAAAGTTTGAGAAGCACTGCCGTAGAGGATGGGCTTCAGGGAAGGAAGGATTGGAATTGAGAACAAATGGATAAGGGGTTATTTCAGGGGTGCAGAAACTTAATGGTGATAACCAGGAACAACAAAAAAAAAAGAGCATTTAGTTTTCTAAAGGAGGTCTAAGTTTAAGTTTATGTGAAATATATTCTTTCCAAGTTAAAGTCCATGTCCAAGAATCCCATATTATTCCACTGTGGTGGATTAGAATACTTAGCAAGCTTTTATACCTCTTCTCATCTCCCAGCCCCATGGAAGGAGGTGCTGATGCCATTAAAATACACCTGACAATCTCAATGCATCCTTAGGGTTGCTTCTGTCCGTTCTGCCATTTCCAAGAGAAGAACATGGACTAAGTGGCCAGCTAGAATGGAAGAAATGATAGACACATAAAGGCAATCTGAACTGAGTAATTCTTTTCCAGTAATCATGGCTACTCTTAGACATTTTTTATTAGATATACACTTTCAGATCACTTGCCTTGAAAATTACAATAACAACAACAAAAATTTTGTTTGTAATGCATAGCATTAATTACATTAATTTGGGAATATTAGAATTTTTATATTAAGTTTTCTCATCCAAGAATATCTAATTTTACATCCTTTAAAGATTTTATATTTTTAAATATATGCCATGTAACATTTTAATAAAGGTTATTATTCATATTTTATACCTTACTGATAATTTATTTTTTATTTTTTATTTTTTAAGATTTTATTTATTTATTTGACAGAGAGAGACAGTGAGAGATGGAACACAAGCAGGCAGAGTGAGAGAGGGAGAAGCAGGCTCCCCTCTGAACAGAGAGCCCGATGCAGGGCTCGATCCCAGGATCCTGGGATCATGACCTGAGCTGAAGGCAGATGCTTAATGACTGAGCCACCCAGGCACCCTCTCCTAGGTATTTTTCAATACAAATACAGACAAGCATTTGATATCTAAGATTTTTCTGTATTCACCTTGGGTATTTATTATGTTTCTCTAGAGAACCATGAGTAATAGAGAAGAGAAGGAATTTTCTTTCTCAATTTTCTATTTCTCTAAATATAAAGCATTTTATTTTTATTATCTCTCATGATTTCTATGTTTCAGGAATTTTGAACATCCTTAGCTCAGCCATTCTACCTCATGCAGGAGCTGAATAGCAGGTGCCTAAAGTAGATGGGGGCTGATCCTGGCTGGTTGTCTCTAACTCTTCATGTAGTTCCAATGATTTTCCATGTTTCATTTGCAGTGCTTACAGAGCAGTCAGACTGTTTATATGAGAACTCAGAACTACAGGACATGTAATCCAGAGAGACAGGCAGAAGCTGCACAGCCATTTGGGACCTAGATTTGGAAAGCAAGTGCATCATTTCCACTACACACTACTGTTAAAAACTACTAAAGTTAGCACAGTTGTTACTGGTCTAGAAGAGGGATCGATATAATTTATAGATATATAAAGTAATCACTGGGTCTTTGAATCTGTTGTTGGAGAAAGGGCGATCATGTGTTCATTTGCACACAAAAGTTAGTTAAAACTTGTTATGCACATGCCTTGTTTCATTGTTTGAAGTTTGATAGTGGTAGAAAGGATTTATAGATACAAATAAAAGCATATAGTGTGTAGTATTATGCTTTTTCAACGGTTCAATTTTATACTCTCTCCTGGAGAGCAAGAGAGAAACCTGAAAATCACAGTCCATAAGACATTTTGTGAGCAAAATTAAAATTGTGATTCAGCCAATGAGAGATATTTGCAGATTTGGAAGACAGAATAGAAATTGAAAATATTCTTACATCAGAGCTGGAGACAATTGCTTTGGAACTTGGCAGAGAACTGTTTGCAGTGGCTTCTGGGCAAATATCCCCAAATCAGTTCTGTGTTACAGTCTGGGAAGAGTCTACATTTCCAGATTTCCTAAGCTAGCAGTATTTTAGGATCTTTATTCTTAAGCCTACAAATCATTGCAGAAGCCTTTGATGCCCTGTATTAAATCTCTTATTACTAGGAAAACCGAAAATTTGCAATTTTTCTGATAGAACCTTGCCGGATCAAACACAAAAACAACATACTTCAGAAAATGATAGCATTTACCAATTATGAAGATCTCAGTGATATTTACCATTATGATTTCTCAGGCCCACCTAAAAGTTTTAGCGAACACACGATTTACACATAATAAGACAATACAAAAACATTAAATATAAAAAATAAACTCATCTGAATCTTCCAACATTTTGTCACTGTTATCTATCTCTCTATCCTCTATCAATCATCTATCTATCTATCTATCTATCATCTATCTATCATCTATCTAATCAATACAACTTTCCTTACCTAAATCCCTCTTCTACCAAGTGCCCTTTTATACCTGAATGCTCTTTTTTAAAATCTAAATGAATGTAGGTATGGATTAATTCCTGGTTAAGTAAATTTTAATCCAGGTTTATATAATTAAAGCATATTCATTCCTATTTATATTAGTCTTGAAATATCTACATTTAAATAGTTTCCAGAATGTGGAAGATATATGAACAATATTTTTTTTCTGTGAGAACAATCTATGCATCTTTTATAGATTCAAAATGCATAATGGATTATTAAAGTTTCTGAGAATCTTTCATCAAATATCTCATAATTTTGTTCCAGTGGATGTCCCTGAAATATTTTTGATAAAGAAATCCTGCTAAGCTCTTCATCTTCAAAAAGGCTGACATAAAATACTTGATCAGAGCTGTCAAGCATTCTAAATAATTAGCAGAAAAAATTAATTTATTTTCAGTTTTTTTAACTACTTACACTGATGTCAACACTACCCAAAGTCATCACATAATCACTGTGCTGTGAAAATAAAGTCAAATGCATTATTTTTTTTTTTTTTTTTTTTTTTTTTTTTCTTTAATGAGAGAGAGAGAGAGCACATGAGAGGGGGCAGGGTCAGAGGGAGAAGCAGACCCCCTGCCGAGCAGGGAGCCCGATGCGGGACTCGATCCCGGGACTCCAGGATCACGACCCGAGCCGAAGGCAGTCGCTTAACCAACTGAGCCACCCAGGCGCCCAGGTCAAATGCATTATTAAATGTGTTGATCAGTAACCCTTAGTGTGAAAGGAGGGAAGTCTTATAGGGAGAAAAACCTGCTGCTTTCTCTGAGAGAGAGAGAAACAGAGAGAAAGAACAAGAGCAGAAGAGTAAGCCAGAAAGCAAGAGAGAAAAGCAGGTCTATTTATTGAACATATGGCATTCCCAGGAGGAAACTAAAACATACCCTAATATGTAAATATTTTAATATGTGTAAGTATCCTAATGAAATTAGCATTTACATAGAGCATATAAAATGTTAATTTTATTTCAAAGATAATTCCTGAGAACCCAATGAAGTTATTAAAGTATACAGTTTCATAATCATCTTCAGAATCTCGCATTGTTTTAGGCCTGCTTCTTTAAGTTTAACTGCCCAAGATTCAGCAGCTTAAACTTCAGCTCCTCATTTTCATCAATGTTTGAATTCTTGATTGAGAGGTGATATTTCATTCCTGCTACGATGTCAATCTGGAATCTTTTCAGAAATAAATTAAATTAAAATTACAAAGACTTACTGAACAAAATAATTTATGGTATATTAATTAGTTTCAAATTAACATTAAACTGTGTTTGTTTTTTGAAGATATTAATTATAATTGCAGGTTCTTTGCCCAGGATTTTAGAGATCAAAATTATTCCTGTATTTCATAAACCAGAACAGGAAGGAAGAATGTTAACAAAGTTTTACTGTATGGAATAAAATCTTACCTATGGGAGAAAAATGATGTCAGTGTCTTTTGCTAATCTGACATACCTAACATTAAAATAATTTATTGTATTTAAATCTATTGTTTTATCCCATGAAATTATATTCTATATGGATGTTCAAAACTTTTCTCAAATGCTAATCTTACTTGGATGCTTAGTCTGACAGAGAAAATACTGTGCGTTCACCAAGCCATTTTCTTTTCCCCCTGGCCATATGGAAAAACTTCATTGTCTGCCCTTCAGAACTGTCAGACAGAGCCATGTGACTGAATTCTAGACATTTGAATGTGGGTATGAATTATATATACCAATTCTATTCCCTAAAATCTCCATGCAATCCTCCATGCTTATCCTCCTCTTTTATTCCTTTTTTATTATTATTATTTTTTTATTTATTTGACAGAGAGAGGCACAGCAAGAGGGAACACAAGCAGGGGGAGTGGGAGAGGGAGAAGCAGGCTTCCCGCCAAGCAGGGAGCTCGATGTGGGGCTTGATCCCAGGACCCCGGGACCATGACCTGAGCCCAAGGCAGATACTTAATGACTGAGCCACTCAGGCACCCGCTTACCCTCTTCTTTTACATAGAGGCTACAGGATAACCCTGAAACCATATGCTAATAATGGCAAACTAAAGTATAGAAGACAACTTGTTTCCTGATTGACTGCATGAAGGTGAAGTGAGTAACAAGTGTTCAGTCTGCAAGGGACCTTAAAATTTCTGGTTTTATCAGATAAAGTAGCTCTCATTAAATACCCTTATATAAGATTCCTGATTAGATCACATACAGACAGCAATTTGCTATTACTCCAGATGGTAATAGTATAATTGATTGGCAATACTTGAAAAAATTGTAACAAATTTATAAATAGCATATACCTTTGTTTGAATTTATCAGAAGTTTCTAAAGTGGCAGGATGCATATTGATTTAATCAACAAGAAAAATGAATTTCAGAGAATTTGTCCAAGGTCACATTTTGCAATATAGCAAAATGTTATTAGAATATATATATATATATATATTAGAATATATATATAGAAAGAATATATATGCACATACATATAAACAGTTTAATGTAGTTTCCCTAAACAAATGATGTTATTTGCAGTTCTTCAGACTTTCAAGGTTTTTGCACATATTGTCTCTTCTTGGCATTCATTTCCTTATCAACGCGGTCTGCCAATATTCTAATAATCATTCAAAGTGAAGATCGATTATCATTTCTTTCCTGTGAACCTTTCTGTTACTTCTAGTCAAAGGAGATTTGTCCCTTCGTGGTCCTCTCTATTTTTTTTTTTATTAAACATTACGTAGCTATGTCATTGTTTTAAATGATTTCCATATTTAACTCTCTCCTTATAAATGGTGCAAGAGAGAGTTAAAGGATCTAGATATTTTTATTTAATATTTAGATATTGACTTGTGATACTGATAACCGTGTGATTTTTTTTTTTTTTAAGATTTTATTTATTTATTTGAGAGAGAGAGAATGAGAGAGGGCACATGAGAGTGGGGAGGGTCAGAGGGAGAAGCAGACTCCCTGCCGAGCAGGGAGCCCGATGCGGGACTCGATCCCGGGACTCCAGGATCATGACCTGAGCCGAAGGCAGTTGCTCAACCAACTGAGCCACCCAGGCGCCCCATGATGTATTGATAAAAGAGAAAAGAAGGGTACATTTAGAGGCTAATACTAAACATAGGGTGACTCAGTTCCTGGTAAAATATAAATGTGTAGTGGAAAAGGTGAAAAATTATTTGGATACTCAGTTAACATTTATTAAGAACTATTTAGGGGCGCCTGGGTGGCTCAGTCGGTTAAGCGACTGCCTTCGGCTCAGGTCATGGTCCCGGAGTCCTGGGATCGAGTCCCACATGGGGCTCCCTGCTCAGCGGGGGGTCTGCTTCTCCCTCTGACCCTCTCCCCTCTCGTGCTCTCTGTCTCTCATTCTCTCTCTCAAATAAATAAATAAAATCTTAAAAAAAAAAAAAGAACTATTTAGAATATGATGTGTTATTTCTCAATCAATGTTATTTAGTGTTATTGTCCTTATAATTTTCCACATTCATTATTGTAAAATTAAATTTACCGCATTAGCCTTGACCTTGCATTATTATTTTGTTTTTAATTTTGTTGCAGTCCTCTATCTCAAAATGTCTCTGTGATAATAGATGGGCATATACTAACGACTCTAATTGTAATGGAATAAATGTTTATTTTTTCCTACTCCTACCATTAAATTGAGTTATATTTCCCTAAATATTTTACAAATGTTACAACTATGTTGCTTAAAATGATAGATAAAAAATTGATCACTAAGAAATATAATAGTTTCAGGTATAAAGATACTAAAATTCAAACTTTCAGTTTATAATGTCTATAATTTTAATTTTAGTAAAGCAAATTTACTTTTCCAAAAGTAAATCTACATTAAGAAGAATTTTGAGGCATTTTACAAAGTTTCTAGGATAAAGAATCAGGGGATTTATTTTTCCTATAAACCAACATTGTTATAATCTAAAAATAAATTACTAGAAAATGAAATAAAAAAATAAATTTGTACAAGATAAAAACCAGAAGCTTTCATTATTTATCTACAGACATAAAGTTATATTCCAACAAATATGCAATAAGAACAGCAGAAAAACATTTAAAATTGTATATATTTTTGAATGTATATTAACAATTAACAAAGAGAATTAATAGGTTCCTGAATGTTGTTCTATAATTGTAATTAAACAAATTTATTGAGTACAATAGACTGTGACATAATAAATATCTGTACACACCATTTGAACAAAAACCGAATATATCAGTATTTAAATTTTAAGTGTCAGAAATGACTTGCTTCTTGCTTGTTGGATTGAGGCAAATGGTGTTAAAGGTATAAAATAGCTATAAAATTTGTCTGTTTTTTAAGCTATTTTATTTGTTATAAATTTTATGCATGGTATTCACCTATTTTAAGATTACAATTCAATGATTTTTGATAAATTTACAGATTTGTGCAACTATCACCACAACCCAATTGTAGAACAGCTCCCTCATCGCAAAAAGACCTCTTTGGCTCACTTACAGTTGATCTCTTTCCCTACCCCTAGCCCCAGGCAAACATTAATCTACTTTTCATTTCTGTAGATTTGCCTTTTCTGTACATTTCCTGTAAGTTAGCTTCATATTATTTGGGGGGTTTGCTTGTTAGTAATGTATTATTTTTTTAATAACCCTCAAGTAAACATCAAATATTCTAATGTTCTGACTTAAAACAGAACCTTGAGACTTCTTTTTGACCAACAGTTATTTAAATTTGTATTAATTTGCAAATATTTAGGGATATTCTAGATATCAATATCTCATTTAATTCTGTTAAATTATGAGAACATATATTTTATAACTGTTAAGTTTTGTTTTATGGATCAAAATATGTTCTATCTTGTTGAATGTTCTATGTCTATCTGAGAAGAATGTATATTCTGCTGTTGTTTAGTTGAGTGTTCTAAAAATGAATATTAGTTGTTTTTTTTTTCAGTTATTGGGTGAGGAGTATTGAAATCTAAAAAATACGTAATTGCAGATTTATCTATTTCTCCCTTCAGATCTATTTTCACTGGGTATGGAAGTGATACTGCTTGTTTTTATTTTTTCAATGGTTTAAAGATGCCACTGCACTGTCTTCTTGTTAGCGTGAGTTCCGATAGGAAGTCTGCTGCAATGCTTATCCTTGTTTGTTTTGGATCTGTGTTCCTGTTTGTCACTAAATTTCTTCAAAATTTCTTCTGCTGCATTCTCTTCTTTTTCTGAAATTCTGATTATAAATATGCTAAACTTCTTGGTATTTTTTCACATCTTTCGGATGATTTGTCTATTCATTCTCTTTTTCTTTTTGTATTTCAGTTTGATTAATTTCTATTGACTCATCTTCACAGTCACTGATTCTCAGCTGTGTCAAGACTGTTGATGAATCTGTTGAAAGCATTTGTCATCTTTTTATCTCTAGCATTTCCATTAGATTATTTATAGTTTCCATCTCTCTGTTGAATTTTACACCTGATCTTGCATGTAAAATATCTTTCTATTAGAACTTATATTGACCATGGTTATTTTATTTATTTATTTATTTATTTGAACGATATTATTTATTTGAGAAAGAGAGAGCAGGAGCAGAGGGAGGGGCAGAGGGAGAAGCAGACATCCTGCTGAAGAGGAAGCCCAATGAGGGACTAAATCCCTGGACCCTGGGATGATGACCTGAGCTGAAGGCAAGATGCTTAACTGACTGAGCCACCCAGGCACCTCTGACCATGGTTATTTTAAATTCCCTGTCTGATTGTTCCAATGTGTGTTACACCTTAGTTTAATTCTGATGATTGCTTTGTTTCTTCTGATTTTTTTTTTCTTTTCCTTTTTGGATACTTTGCCATTTGTTGTTGTTATTGTTGTTAAAAGTTGGGCATGTTGTATAGCACTGTAGATACGGAGTCAAATATTTGTTGTGGTTGAAGATAAGTACACCTTTATTTCTGTTGGGTTTGTTAGCTTGGTAAGGGATTGATCTGAGTTTGGAATCTGTGTTTGCTATGGTTAGTTGGCCTCCATGCACCTGAAATCTCCAACCCTTCAGAAATTCATTTTATTTATGGAGTGGAATTATTTATCAGACTTTTCTCTTCAATATCTATTCCATACTTGGCATTAAGTCTCCATGCCTTGGGTCTTCTCTTTGTATCTCTCCCCAGAAAAAAAAATCTGTCTCCTGAAGTTCTTATTATATTCTAGTATTATTTTTATTTGATACTTGTCATTATGGTGCAGAGTAAGAGAATTTAGGTGTTCTATGATATTCCGATTAAGCCTGTTTTTTAGGTGGGCACTGCAAACCTAAATCCATTCATATTAAATGTGGTGTTTATGCCACTGGATTAAAACATATGTAGCTAGCTGAATTCTATTTGTTCTGTCTATTCTTTTCCTTTCCCCCCCCTATTTCTTTCATCTGGTTAATTGCACTTTTAATTTTTTTACATTTTATTTCCACTTTGGGATTATTATTTAAATTTTTAGTGGTTGCCTTATTGTTTACATATAAATCTTAATTAAAAATAACTCTATCCTCAGATAATATTTCACCATTTCGTGTGTACGGCAAAGACTTTGAATAGTATATTTCCACTTCCCCTCTCTCATCTTTTTAATTATTTTTGTTGATAATATTATTTTTATATCTGTCTTATACATATAATACATTGCAACTATTTTTTTGCTTTAAACAGTGAACTGCCAGAGCAGGTAAAAATAAGAAAAAATGTTGATTTTTTCCCTTCCCAATACTTCTCTTGTCTTTTTAAAAATCCAAGTTTCAATTTGGTATGATAATTCTCTACTTGAAAACTTTCTTTAATATTTCTTAGAAAATAGAACATATGGCAATGAATTCTTTCCATCGTTTTTTGTTTGAAAAGTCTTTATTTCCCCTTCAATTTTGTAATATTCCTTGTAGATCCCACTCCAGTTCTCTTTTGGTTTGCATGGTTTCTCATTGTGAGCTTTCTTTCAATGTATTTAAAGTGGCTACCTTCAAAAATTTTGTCTTTGTTTTCAGAAGCTTCAACATTATGTGCCAAATTTCTTTTTTTGTTGCTGTTATTGTTTGGTTTGGTATTTATCCTGCTTCTTCTCTGAGCTTCTTGGCTCTGCAGATTGGTATCTATCATTGATTGTGAAAATTGCTCTATATTTTTTCTTCAACTATTTCTTTTGCCCAATTTTATCTCTTATTTTTCCTCTGGGATTCCATGATTTGATTTAATGAAATCATGTGATAGTGTTTCTCATATTTTAGATACTCTTTTTGTTTCTGTGTTTTTTTCTGTCATTTTACTCTGTGTTTTCATTTTGGTAATTTCTCTCGATCTATATTTAAATTCATGGGTTATTCTTCAGCTATGCCAACTTTATTCATTAGCCCATTGAATGTATTATTCATATATGCCCTGTGTTTTTCATTTCTAGAATGTCGCTTGATTCTTTTTCATTGTTCCTCTGTCTCTGCTGAAGTTACCCATCTGATCTTGCATGTTGTCCTACTTTTCTAATAAAGACTTTTCCTTGACTCTCAAGCATGTAATACTTGTATAATTTCAGTTTATTTCACCAATTACATCCAATCAATCTTACAAAACACTATGATTCATGAACAACTATAGTCATGTCACCCACAAGCTGAAATATCTAAAGAAATTGCTTCCTTATGAATATATTATAAAGACCAGAATAATTAGGGTAGATTTAAGTCATTGTATGTATTTGCATTACCTATTTATCAAACACTATTCTGCATAAATCTTGAACTGCATAAATCTTGTACTTTTATTAAAAGATTTAATAATGCCTCATATGATGCATATTCTGTATCTATATGCTTTTATTCCCATAAGATAATCTTCTTGGAATATTATTTTCTTCCTTAGCTAATATTCAATGACCATCTATCTTTGACTCCTCTGTGAACTCAATCCCTTTCACCACTTCAGCCTGTGCTAAAGCTTAAACTTCAGAAGAAATCATTTTCTATCCAAAGTATGTCATTGAGCCACTTATATCTTGCCTTCACATGCCTTAGAAGTTCAGTGTCTTCAGTAATTAGAATAATATGTGCATTTCCTGATGGTGCTTATAATGGTATGGATGAAAATGCTTATGGTGGTGGTGTGAGCCCTAAATATCTTTGCAGTTATATTTGTTCATATAAACATGTTATATCAGAGGCTGGTGAGACTTGTTAATTCTTATTTATTTTCTTGAGACAGTTAATGCATTTAATGTCACACAGGCTGTGCCAAAATTCCTAATTTCATTTAAATTTACAGATCAGTTTTATTGTTAACACTAAAGAGACACAAGAAAAGGAGAATGTCTAGCATTTCTAGCTTTGCTAGTAGGAAAATAATCTGTGTCCTGACATTTAATTTTAATCTTGTGTGATATATAACCACATCTTCTGTGAAATACTTTGATCTATGTGATTATATTTGTTTCAAATGCCAGTGAATGTTCCAGTCAATTAAACTGTATATTTGGGATGTAGAGATCTGTATATTGATTGTTACTGAAAAATTTAAAGCTATATGTGCTGAACTAAGTTTCAAGGGCCAATAAAAAAAAATGCTTTTATGATTGCTGAAGTTTTTTCAAGAAAAGGAAGAAAATGTCAACTTCATAGGAAACATCTAGAAATCATTTGAATACCACATAATAAAACTAGAAATAGTATTAGCAACTTCCATTTCATTGCACTAAAAATCATTTAAAGCAGTTTGTTATGCTGCTTATGTTAAACTTGATCCTCACAACACCTATTAGATAAAAATTAATATTATTCTTTATTGACCCCTTGGTGTGTGTTGATTACTGAGTTCATTACATGTATTATCTCTTGAGTACTTAACAAGTATATAAGATAGGTACTGTCTTGTCCTTCTTAATTGGTGAGACAGACCAGTAGGTATTATTAGTGCACTTTTACAGCTGAAAAGCAGATTCAGAAATGCCAACATTTGTCAAAATTTTACAGCAAGCCACTAATTAAGCAAGATTTTGAATCCTGGTTTTTTAAAACAATTCAGTATTCTATTAGTAATTCTTCTGATTTGTAAAATTTATTCTTTCAATAGAGAGTCTTGTGGAAGATAAAGTCAATACTGATTTCAATAAATAATTTCAATAATACTGAGCTATTTTAAAACAGCAATTGATGGGTATTAAGGAGGGCACATATTGCATGTACTACTGGGAATTATATGCAAACAATGAATCATGGAACACTACATCAAAAACTAGTGATGTACTGTATGGTGACTAACATAACATAATAAAATAAAAAGATAAAACAGCAATTGATAAGTCAAATTGCATTTTATTCTTTTGACACAAAATTAAAAACTACTTGAAAGACCATGGTGAGGACACAACCTCCCAGTGGGCAGACATTTGAGCATAATGACTTGGCTGCATTGTCAGGGGACTGGAAGAAAAGGAACAATATTTCAAGACCAGACACAGGAGGCTGGGGGAAAAAGTTATGCAAGGGTATGTAGGGGTGAGCATAGAGTTTGAAGATTTTTGAATCTCATATCAGTTCTTAATGAGGAGACTCAAACCAACCATTTGATAGGATGGCTCATTCAGTCATGATTTACCAGTCTCTCTCCTTAGCCTTATCACATGGTTCCATGAACCAGCAAACCATGAAGGCAGAGATAGAGTATATGCAAGGTCCCAGTAACATTGACTCCCCTCCCCTAAGGTTTATCTAGTCAATAACAAAGCTTAATGTTATTCTACCAGAAGAGGTAAAATTTATTGTACCCTTAGTAGGGTAGTGTCTCTCAGGGGGACAACCAATCTCTTGGAGGCAAGTTATTTATATCAAACCTATTACTCTCTGAAGGGGCAGTTATTTTTCCTTAACCAAATGGATGCACTTTATGGGTAAGGGCTCACCTTCCCTGCCAACACTACTTTTGACACCACTTTGACCCAGAGACTCACAACTATCTGACATGGGACCTGACATGGTAGCATCTAAAATTAAGAGACCAAGATTTTGGCAGGGAAGGTGTAAAAATGACCACATGATCAAGGACCTGACTGATTCTTTCATGAATAACACAACATAGAACCTTTTCAACTTAGAACATTGGGACCAATTTGGGAATAATAATCTGTAATAGTAAGATACTGTTCTTCAAGATACATTACACACATGAAACGGTCATTATATGGTGCTCTGATTCCAAGGGCTAGGATCCATAATTCCCAGAATCAAGGGGTGGGGGTTTCTCATCATTGCTTTCAGTAGCATACCTGGTGATATGGGGGCTTCTCATCCCAGCAATTTTAGTCTATGCATGATTCAGTGCTCTAGTTGACTGGGCCATAGTAAAAATCCTTGTGGGTTATTTGTCAAATAAAAGGTTTGCTATATTGGGTATGATCATCTGATATGATTACAGTTAACCCTTGAGCAACACAGGTTTGAACTGAGCAGGTCCACTTATATGTAGATTGTTTTCGATAAATACAGTACTGTACTGTAAATGTATTTTGCTTATGATTTTCTTAATAACATTTTCTTTTCTCTAGCTTATTTTATTGCAAGAATACAGTATATAATAAGTACACTGTACAAAATTGTGTTAGTTGACTATGTTATCTGGAAGGCTTTGGTCATCAGTAAGCTATTAGTAGTTAAGTTTTGGGGGAGTCAAAAGTTAAACATGGATTTTTCTCTCCACAGGAATTTGGTCCCCCTAACCGCTGCATTGTTCAAGGGCTAACTCTATTTAAAAATCCAGCATAGGTGATACTCATAGGGGCTGGATAGATTATGGTTAGAACTCTTTGTCTCTATTAGGTAATCTCTCGGTGCTTCCAAAACTGCTTAGTAAGAGTAAATGAACAAATACAGATCACTGCACCTTGATGTGCTGAAATGAATCAGAGTTTTTGAGAACCAGGGAATAAAGTTCTGGATCACCTCACTAAGCAAAGCACATAGAGTAACAGAGTTACTAACCGAGGGTATGGCAAACTTAGAAGGAGCAGTAGAGAGGGTGGCAGTGAATTTTAATTATGACCTCAAGCCCAACTACAACAGCAAGGATTGTATTTTGTGCTACCAACATTCAGTTAGTCTTCCTTTTTTCTTTTCTTTTTTTTTTCTCTTTTAAGAATTGTACCCAACTACCAACTTTAAGAATTAATGAGAGTTCAGAAGGGACTTAATTTGGGGCACAAGTAGAAATTGGTAATATAAATGGTATATTGTAAGATACAATGTTCATAGATCACCCATATCTCTCTGGCCTAACTTGGAGGTTGCCTACAGAGAATTCTCATATATACTGATGCTCTGAAGCATTTTCAGGAAATGAGGACAAGAGACCAAATGTTACAACAAAAGATGTTCCTATTGCACTTATCGCTCAGAAAATTCCAAGAGATTTAGGAGCGGGGAGCTAGGAACTGGCTGAATGAAGACCAAATATATGTGAGAAATATATTTTGGTCATCTGAATGATCAAATGTATATTTTTGTAAATCACAATATCACAGTGTGTTTGCATGTAGGCATGTATGTGATTAAATCAGGAAAATATATGAATCTTTGTAGCAAATTATAGATTTATATTTTATGGACAGTGTCAAGAATTTAGCTAAGCTACCCCATGGTATGGTTGTTTCCATATCCATTTCGTTTAACCAAGTGGCCTTTGGAGTTCTTGAACTAACACTAGCATCCCCATGTAAGCTTATGACCTAGACAACAGCCTTCAGAGTAACAAGCAACTTAAAAGTCACTGATATGACTTTTCCAACAGCCCTTATGGCCAATAGTTTACCCTTCACCTCCCAAGACATTCCCCTTGACACTTTTCTTAAGAACCCCATGGAGCTTACCAAAACACCACTGTTCTTGGTTTGAATCGACCAGTCCGGCCTTAGCCTGGAATTCTAAAGCACTCCACCCATGAACCCTTAAAAAGGCATGTGCCCAGCTCCTGCCCCTCTTTCTCTCTCTTTGCACTTTACCCTCACTTCCCTGTGTGACCTCTCAATGAGTACCATAGACCTCTTCCAGGACCTGTGAGTAATAAACTCCATTTCAATTTTTCTTACGGTCTGTTGTTGAACCATTCTTGAGTCACCATCTAGCACTCTGTGCTCTACTTAACAAAAGTTAATTTAACAAAGTCATAAGAGACAGAATGAGTTTTTGCTTGAGATTTGCCTTTATTTCTCTTATTATCACATATGCTGTGATATTTTTCTTGTGCTTTATTGATTATCTATAAATTGTCACAACTATTTTGGAAAGAAAATCTAAATAAAAGGCTTTTTGACCTCTAAATATGTAATATTTCTTATTTACTCTTCCTGGAATAACTATTGCAGAAGGATAAGATTGAAAATTTAAATATGTCATTTATGCCAGAATATTATTAATACCCATGGACTTTTTCCATATGACTTCTGGGGAATTAATTTATTGAATATGAAATGAGTTCACCTTGTAAAATTCATAAATTTATTGAAAACATCATCTTTATTTTAAATCTGTGCTTACTATAAAATTAGTCATTGCAGTTAGTATTCTGCCACAGATAAAATAATATTTTCATTTAAGCTTCTGTCAGATTCATTCAAACCATCTTAGAAGTAAATTTAATTCCTGCCAATAGAAAACACAGTGAAATCTATTAACCGTGATTCACAAAGGCTGGCAAAGAGTTTTTGGAAGGCATATTTTGTTGATCTCAATTTATTTCATTTTTATCTTTCTCTGAGTCTCTTACACCTGTATGACTTTTCTAAAGAATTTCTAGTATTATAGCTTTAATTATTGTTAGGATGAAAGGGGAGAAATCCTGCATATGATATGGCCAAATTAAGACACATGTCACTGGGAAATAGAAGATACAGAAAAAAGAGAAGAAAATCAAAGGAAATATCATCTTATTGAAACTATAAGACGTCTCAAATATTTTAAATAATTTTCAAGGGCATAATCAGAAATGACTTTTAAAAATATCATTTCCTAAAAGCTTTGATTCTGTAAGGTTTCCTGTGGGATTTTATTTAAGCAGTCAGTACTTAGCTTTAGCATGGCTGAGTTAGAATAGCTCCTGATACACAATAAGTGTGCAGTAGATATTGGTTAAAAGAAAGGAATCGATGTTATAGAAAATAAAATTTGTATTCAAAATGTTTTTCTTTTTTTTTTTTTTTAAGGTTTTATTTATCTATTTGACAGAGAGAGAGAGAGGAATAGCGCAAGCAAGGGGAGTGTTAGGCAGAGGGGAGAGAGAAGCAGGCTCCCTGCTGAGCAAGGAGCCTGATGTGGTCTGGGGCTCCAACCCAGGACCCTGGGATGATGACCTGAGCCGAAGGCAGACATAAGGGACTGAGCCTCCCAGGCTCCCCTCAAAATGCGTTTTAATGAAAATTTCAAATCATTTCCATAAGGAGCATATATATGGATGAATATTTGGGTTAAAAAGTTTATTTGCTACCATCTAACACTAGGTAAATAAGAGGGAATTTGTCAGCCTTTTAGCTTTGTTTTCAATGACTGAAAAGTTTTTAGGCCATAGGACTTTAAAAGGGAAAAGCAAAAGTTAGCAACACTATCATCCCATTCCCTAAGAGGCTTTCAATATAAATAGCATTCAGGGATGGGGATTCAGAAAGGAAGGAAACAAGTGAAGGATTGTTGCTGTTTCATGCAATGTGGAGTGGTGTTTAGGAGTACAACTCCCTCACTAAGGCAAAAAGAAGTTCCCAGGTCCACTTGGCTATGAATGTCAGGAAGTAGCAATAAAACAAAAACAAACAAACAAAAAAACAGGATAGGGTGAGCCACAGTGGTTGAAGATAAGGGATCTTTAGGTATTCAACCTTACTTAAGCATGTTTAAACTCTCTATTACAAACGTTATAAAGTGATCAAAACATGGATATTTGTCTTGGTTGGCAAAACTGATTCACATAGAACAAGGAAGCACTTAAGTCATTCTGTATAAACTAGTTAGTTCTCAAGAAAAAAAAAAAATCAAATGTCTTCCTCTGGCCCATCTAAAATAACCAACACTTCCTAGTCTGCCACTAGTACCTCTCCTACCAAATAACACATTGTATGTTGCCTAGATGACAATATTTATTCTGTCCAAATATAGATACTCTATGATTTTCCAGGTAAAGCAAGAGTCTGGGATGTTAGGGTGCAATTTTATAAACAATTCCCTCAATTTCTAAACTCAATGGTGATATTTTAGACACTCCACACTGGTAACCTTTTTTTTTTCCAATTTCTCTTTGCTCTAGTATTTTCTTTTCAGGAAATACTTTTATTCTTATTAGTTTCATTTATCAAGGAATAAAAGACACTGGGCACTTATTACATTCCTCTCTATTCTGTTTATTTTAACCAAACCTACTTCTTTCTTATTTTTTATCATTGTTATGTTAATCACCAGACATTACACCATTAGTTTTTGATGTAGTGTTCCATGATTCATTGTGTATAACACCCAGTGCTCCATGCAGAACGTGCCCTCTTTAATACCCATCACCAGGCTAACCCATCGCCCCACCCCCTCCCCTCTAGAACCCTCAGTTTGTTTTTCAGAGTCCGTCTCTTATGGTTCGTCTCCCCCTCCGATTCCCCCCTTCATTCTTCCCCTCCTGCTATCTTCTTCTTCTGTTTTTTTTAAATATACTGTATTATTTGTTTCATAGGTACAGATCTGAGATTCAATAGTCTTGCACAATTCACAGCGCTTTTTTAAAAAACAGATACCATAGCAACTATAACACTATAACTTTTAGAATGCAGAAAGCAACTTTGTTCTTACTACATCTTCACCATATCCTTTAATACTTTAAATTCTGAAGATAGCTGCTACTGGAGACAAACCATAAGAGACTCTTAATCTCAGGAAACAAACTGAGGGTTGCTGGAGTGGACGGTGGTGGAAAGGATGGGGTGGCTGAGTGAAGGACATTGGTGAGGGTATGTGCTATGGTGAGCGCTGTGAATTGTGTTAGACTGATGAATCCCAGACCTGTACTCCTGAAACAAATAATACATTATGTGTTAATAAAAAAAATAAAAGAGAGAGAGATGACTATGAGAAAAAAATTTCTGAAGATAGAATTCCTCCATGAAAGGCAGAGGTTAAAATGAAAAGTCCATTGGGATAAAAGAAACAACTTTAGGTGTCCTTATGTTCTCCAAAATGTGATTAAAGTTTGTTTCATCACAATTATTTAATATTTATTAAAAATTATTGTACCTTAGGGGTGCCTTGGTGGCTCAGTTAAGCACCTGACTCCTGAATTTGGCTCTGGTCATGATCTCAGGGTTGTGAGATCAAGCCCCAAGTTGGGCTCAGTGCTAGATGTGGAGCCTGCTTAAGATTCTCTCTCTCTTCTTCTCCTTCTCCCCCCTACCCCCGGGCCCATTAATCTACCTTAAATTTTGAGAGTACTTTGTATCCATCCTTTATTTGTCCAGGTTTCCTTCCACTTCAAAAGTTGTGAGTTGCAAAAATTTGTTTGCTAGCTCCTTCTCTATGCAACCTTTTAATTTTGGAAAACCTCAGGGCTCAGTCCTAAACCTTTTACTCTTCTTTCTGCTATTTTCACTCCCAAGAGATTTCATCTGGACACATTGCTCTGAAACACACATTTGCCAAAATTTTCAAGTTTACATTGCTAGCCCTGGTTTGTAAACTGAATTTCATTTTGATATAACCAACAACCTACTGGAAGTCTCAACCTGATTTCCTACAAATATATCAAACTTAATGTGGAAAAAAAGAGAACTTTGACTTCTCAGTTTCTGTCCAAAGACTTAATATGGATTTCCCTCATTTTAGTAAACAGCTATACCGTTCATGCAATTGTTGAAGCCCAAAACTTATGAGTCATCATTAATTCTTCCCTTTCCTACACATTTCATATACGAAAGAGTAGTAAGCTCTACTACCTCCACCTGAAGCATATCCCAAATAAATCCTCACAATCTATATATTTCTATTTCTTTCCACATGTACTTTGCTACAGCCTATTATCTTTCACTTCATCTAACTTCAATAATCTCCTCCGTGGTTTTAGTACTTCCAAATGTGCCTCTCTGCAAGCCATTACATTCTTGTTTTAAAAAGCCAGTGGCTTTAACATTTTCTTTAAATAAGTTCCAAGCCTCTTCCCAGAGCCAGAAATCATGGCCCTTCACCATCTATGCTGCTGCCTCTCAGAACTATACACTTTGTCGGCTAACATCTAGCCGCATTGGTCTTTTTGTTTCTCTCTCCTGCCAAACACGTTCTTGCCTTTGAGTCACTTGTCTTTACTGTTACCTCAATGCAGAAGGCAATTTTTCTTCTTGTTTTAACAGGTATAAATGTCTAGCATGTAACTGGATTCCTTGCATGGATCTTGTATATAGTTTTATTTGCCGGACTTCCATGATAAAATAAATGTTGAATCCCTTTGGTTGTAGTACCTGGGATTTCTTCATTTCTTTGAGCTTAACCTCAGAACAAATAGCAAGAAAAACAGTACCTTCTCTGCAGTTTTCAATAGACTTGTTCACTGTAGGAGGACAGCTAATCAAGGGAAATGATAAGGAGTGAAGTTTTAAGTTTTCTGTGGCTTAATTGTCAAAAGATTTTCCTAGGCTGTCTAAAATTGGATACTTCTAAAAATTTGATTTTACAGTAGGCCCAGATTAATAGTTGTACCAAAAGTTGAGTGGAATTGGGCACGGCTCTAAGTCCTGGAAATTGAAGAAAAAAAACCTCTCTTTAGAGCTGAACTCACTGACAGCTGACCAGTGGGTATGGTACTTTCAGAGCTACAAAGGAAGGACAAGTTGCTGTGAATGGGTTGGTGGCTATTAGCTTGATGTAATGATTTTCTGCAAGGATAAACATGAGAAACACAATAACAACAAAGGTCATGAATTTTATAACTATTATTGTTATCACAGTTCCTGGAAGCTATTCCTTCTCACCCCCTAGCATCATCTTTGTTGATGTCTGTCATTCTCTAAAGCAGGGGTTAAAGTTTTTTTTTTTTTTTTTTTTTCTTGTTGGATAGTAAATATATTAGGCTTTGGGGGTAATTTGATGTGTCACATAAAAGGCAAAACATCGAATGGTTACCTCTTCTTGTAATTCAGATTTTCCTTGATACTTGATAAAAGGTAGCATTGTTCTGCCCATGTATCACCCAGTATAGTTTCCCTTATAGCATTCAATTGCTATTAGAAAGACTTTTGTTTTTCTGTAAGCTATCAATCACCTTTCAGTAAAAATTAATCCACTGTCCCTTCTATGATCACAGCGACTCTAAGAGTTTCTGGCGGAGAGCGGGCACTATAAAATACTTCATGAAAAAAGAAATAAATTAATGAACACCATTTTCTCTATTTTTAAGTGGATCATAGTCACATGACAAAATATTGATTATGAAATTATATATTTTATGTAAAAATTATACAAATATTTTGTAATATCACAAGATGTCTGATGAGTCAATCTGAGTCAGTCATTCAAGGAGAGAAATGAGGAAAATATATTTTTTAGATCCTTATTGTCTACTTGTAATTTTCTTTAATTGATTAGGGAATATGTCTAAAATATTAGGGAATTCTTGTAAGATCTTAGGTTATTCCAAATAAATATATTTTATATCCCATTCATTTAGCTCATCTTGACTAAGAAATCCTCCTTCAAGGATTAAACTAAAATAGCTATTCTCTGTTTCTGAAAGAAATAAGTGTTTCATAGGATATTTTCATAAGATATTTTTCAGCATTTCTCAGAGAAAGTATTCCCTGGTTAAAATAATGTGGGAAATATCTAGTTTGCCATGTAGCAAGGTTTTTTGTTTTTGTTTTTGTTTTTTCTTTTTTTTGCCGTAGGCATTCTGATAGCCTTTAAATGCTAGTCTCACTGTGAATGTCCAAGGGGAAAGGTACCTTCAGTGTTTTCCCATGGTACTTTAACCTGGAATCCTTTCTTTCCATGGTACATATGACTATTTTGGGGAATTGGAAACATGGTTTCATTTATCTCCAGAATTTAAAATTATACTTCAAATAATATTTCAACCTCCATATCTATGAAGTGCCAGTCCTACCTCAGTACTTTAGATCTCCTGGGTGTGGTGAACAAATGTCAGCATAAATTAAAACAAAAACACAAGACCAAAGTTGTCTAAATGTCACCTAAATTACTTTCTAAAGCTCTTTCAAAAAACACGAAAGTGTAGGGTTTTGTATTAATATTATAGGACCAGGGTATATAAAGTCAGCCATACCTCGGGATTAAAGGGTGACCCAAGGCTGCTTGTCAGCTCTGTTAAGTCACAGAAGTGAGGCCCCCAGCCCAGAAGACCAAGGCTGAAGCCAAAGCTGCTGCTGTGCTAAACTTGGCCAGGGAATCTCTTTCCATCAAACCCTAACAGAGAATGAGCTAGATGCCTGCATTGCTGTGCTCACTGCGGTGGGTCTGTGTGCAGAAGTGTGCGTAAGAGGTGATCGTGGACAGGCACGCATGTGCGGGCATCTCTCTGTGCATGTGTGGGTGTGGGTGTGGGTGTGGCACATGGCACCCTGCTCTGTTTCCAGTCCTGGTATGCCTGTCCCTCCTACCATTGCCATTCTTAATGCAACTTTGATGGGAAACAGTTGAGTTCAGCATATTTTTAAAAGGAGGGGGAAGATGGTAGGGATGGAGGAGGTGAGTGGGCCACAGTGTGTTGCAACCAGGTGCTAAATGACCACCTATGTATCACCTGCCTTTCCACGACAGGTCTCATCTGTCTGGTTGAACTGCTGGTGTCTGGTAATTCACAATGATACCCACTCCTAAACTTTGTGTTCAAACTCCAGTTTAAATGGTTATTTTCATATAAACTTGTGACACATGAAAATTTTCAAATAAAGTGGATTTCATTTAGAGGAAAAAAGTACTTTTTTCCCCCCACTATTAAGACTTTTTACACAAGGGTGAACCTTCACAAATGGCCAAAGGAGGTCAAAAGATACAAAATTCTAATTATAAAATAAGTAAGTTCTGGGGATTTAATGTACAGCCTGGTAACTATAGTTATGAATACTGTATTATTTATTTGAAAGCTGCTAAGAGAGTAGATCTTAAAAGATCTCATCACAAGAAAAAAAAATCATAACTATATATGGTGCCATATGTTAACTAGACTTATTTTGGTGATCATGTCATAATATATACAATTATTGAATAATTATGTTGTATACCTAAAACCAATATAAGGTTAAAAATAATGTTATGTTTTGGGGCATCTTCAGCTCAGGTCATGATCTCAGGATCCTGGGATTGAACCCTGCATCGTGCTCCCCGCTCAGTGGGGAGTCTACTTCTCTCTCTCCCTCGGCCCGTCTCCCCTACTTGTTCTCTCACTCTCATTTGCTCTCTCCCAAGTAAATAAATAAAAGCTTAAAAACATAATGTTATGTGTCAATTATATCTCAATAAAAAAAGAATTCCACACATCCATTTAATTGCTTCATGTCATTCAATTATTGACTTTAACATTATTTTGAACAATAATGAAAAATGTTCCTCAGTAGAGGAAGATGAATGTTGGTTATCAATAGGACAAAACTATCTTTATTTTTTTCCTTTCTTTTCATCTTCCTAAAGATCATGTTTGGGTCAGTAAGGCTCTGTCTCTTGTTTAGAGCTTGTGCTCCTGGGCCTGGGGAGATGGTGGAGGATCTGGAAGCATGAATCTCCCCCTTCCAGTTACTCTCCAACACAGCCACAAGGAATTGATGGATAACTGCCCAGTGGTGGAAACAAAAGAGAAGTTCTGAGAAGCAGGCGAGAAGGGCACTGATGTCCTTCTTCCTGCTCTGGATGTCCCTGTCCTGATGACCTCCCAGAGGAGGTCCCTCTATCTCTGGGAAATACAACTCCCACATGTTAAATAGAAAATCAGATTCTGGCCAAGGTGTGTTCTGATCACTGCTCTCAACCCATCTCCCAATCCCCATCCCATCAATTTGATATTCTTTCCAATGAACCAGGACAAGAATGCTCAGTCAGTTGTACCTCCTGCCCTTTCATTTAAATCTCTCCCCAGTTAGATCAAGTCTCAACTCCTGCTTGATTCTCTACTTTGAGGAGTTATGAAGATACCTGGCTCACCTCTGAAGGCAACCCTATGATTAGATCTTCCTACAAACATCCAGTGACTGGGGATTTTTCTTCCATGACAAGTTAGAGGCTGTTGCATCTCTGAGGACCATGGTGGACCGTGCTGTCTAAGGCATGTCCTTGGAGAACTCCTGCTTGTGCCTTCTCACCAGAATCCTTTGGTGTCAGTGTCACAGTTTTCACAGGCTTGGTTCTAAAGTCAACCAATAGAAGCCCCCATAATATCATGCCTCTCCCCTGTCCTGTACAATAAATACTGACTTCTGTTGTTGGCATTCCTGTTGCTGAATACAATCCTTCTTCCTGTCATGGTGACTGTACTTACCCCTCTTCTGTTCCATTCTCTTCTCCCCCCCAACTTCGAAGTCCTGTAACCTATGAATGCCCCAGCCTCGTAGCATATGTCGAATTTAGACTGGCTTTCGATGCATATATAACACGATGTCCTTTAATACACAGATTCAATTTATTCAACACCTAACTGCATCCTTTAAGAAGATGACTGTGAACTTAGAGGCTTATGTCCCCTGGACTACTGACAGCTCTGATTTCTGTTCAATTCTCATTCTCCATTTGGTGCAGTGCAGTTGCTCCATCATCTCCAGCACAACAGCAACTCATAGATGGGGCCAAGACCCTACTTTATAAACTCATACCTCTCAATATCAAACAGAAAAGACAGTTGAGTTTTACTGCTGATTCAAGGGTAACAGGAAGGTTAGTATACATCACAGTGTAATTCAGCAGATAATTGGAAGCTAAATATCAGGCTTCTCTTTTCTTGACTTTCTCTATCATTTCAAGAGTGTTCTAGCCTCCCACCTTTCTGCAGAAACATCTCCTTCCTGAGTTCTTCCTTGCCCTCAAATTCTCAACAAAGAGCAGTTACCTAGTTTTGTTTTCTCCTTCTGAATCCCAAATTATCTCGCAGGGATAATTAGGGAGGTTCATTCCTAAGGACAGGTATTTTTTCCCCAAGAAATATTTTGGCAACAACTAGGTATTTAATAATTTTTCTTTCTGCAAGACAAGCGTTTCATAAAGAATACCATATCTACTGTTACCAGAGCTCAGCCAAGTGACCAAGGATGGAAAAAAGCAAATGTCATCATTCAGAATTACTCCTTGATAGTATCTATTTTAAACAGCTTTTTGAGATATATTTCACATTCTGTATAATTTGCGCATTTAAAGCACGCAATTCAATGGCTTTTCGTATAGTCACAGAGTTGTGCATCAATTAACACAAACGATTTTAGAATATTTTCATCAACTTGAAGCTATGCAATCCTTAGTTTTTACCCCCAAGGCCTATGCCCCCCAAAACATAAGCAACCACTAATGTACTTTCTGTCTCTGTATACAGATTTTCCTAGTCTGGACTTTTCATAGAAACGGAATTATAGAGTATGTGGTCTTTGGAGTGGCTTCTTCCTCTTAGCATAATGTTTTTGAAGTTTATTCATGTATCAGTACTTCATTCCTTTTTATGGTTTAATATTATTTCATTTGTATGGCTTATCACATTTTGTTTATCCATTTTTCAGTTGATGGACATTTGGATTGTGTCCACTTTTTGGCTATTGTGAGTAATGGTGCTATGAACACTTCTGTATTAGATTTTGTGAATGTATGTCTTCAATTCTCTTGAGTAAATACTTAGGGGTTGAATTGCTGGGGTATATGGTAACTCTTTGTCTGACTTCTTAAGGAATTGACAAACTATTTCCCATAGCAGCTGTACTATTGTGCATTCCCAGCAGCAATGTATAAATGGGTTCTGATTTATCCACATCATTGCTAACACTTAGTATTTTCTGGGTTTTTGTTTTATGTTTTTGTTTGTTTGCTTGGTTTGATTTTATTTATTTATTTATTTATTTATTTATTTATTTGAGAGAGCGAGAATGAGAGAGAGAGAGCACATGAGAGGGGGGAGGGTCAGAGGGAGAAGCAGACTCCCTGCCGAGCAGGGACCCCGATGCGGGACTCGATTCCGGGACTCCAGGATCATGACCTGAGCCGAAGGCAGTCGCTTAACCAACTGAGCCACCCAGGCGCCCGGTTGGTTTGATTTTTTTAAATTTTAGCCATCATAGTGGAGTAAAATGGTATCTTATTGTGGTTTTGATTTCCATCTCCCTAATGACTAAAGATGCTGAGCAGCTTTTTATGACTACTGTTTATTGGCTACTTGTCATCTTCTTCGGTCTACTATTTAAATCCTTTGCCCATTTTTAATTGGGTTGTTTGCAACTTTGTTGTTGAGTTCTTTATATATTCTGGATACTACATTTTTAAATGATAATATAATTTCCAAGTATTTGCTTCTATTCAGGGGGTTATCTTTCACCTTATTGATAGTATCCTTTGATGTACAAACATTTTTAATTTTGATGAAGTTCAATTTATTGTTTTATTTTGTTGCTTATGGTTTTGGTGGAAACCATTGCCTAATCCATGGCTGTGAAGATTTATATCTGTGTTTTCTTCTAAGACTTTACATTTAGATCTTTGATTGATTGTGAGTTAATTTTTGTGTGTGACATAAAGGTCTAACTTCATGATTTTGCATGTGGATATCCAATTGTCCCAGTACCATTTGTGGAAAAGCCCATTTTTCCCCCATATAATGGTTTTGGCATCTTTGTTGAAAATTAATTGCTTGTCAGTCTGGCATTATTCTGGACACTCAGTTCTATTCCACTGATATATATGTTTATCCTTATGCCAGTACCACATGTTTTGAGGACTATAGCTTAGTAATGAGGTTTGCAATTGGTAAGTGTGAGTCCTTTTATTTTGTTCTTTTTCAAGATTGTTTGACTATTTGAGGCTCCCTGAAATTCCACATGAATAAAATTGTGACTTAAGGAGACTCAGTATTTTCAGTAAGGAAGGAAGTTCATCTCAGGGAAATGGCAGGATAGAAGACATAAGGACCTTAATGGGACATAAGACCGTATGTCTGCCAATCAATACATAGGCAGACATAGAGACACATACACACTCATACCAAAAACACTCATGACAAACATCAGTAAGTGATAAAAGCACTTCTTCCTAGTTGGTCCATATTCAGACTCAGATTCATTCTCAATATAACATTCTAATTTGAAAAGAAAATGCATTTATTAGTTCTATAATTTAAACATCTAAAAATAGTTATTCGGTAGCATTATTTTATCACAAATCCCAAAGACAGGAACCCCCTGTCCAAGTCATTTAATATGGCATTCAGTAACTACTTACTGAGCATATTATGAGAAAGGCAGCATCTGAGAGTCAGACACAAGAATTTAAAAATTGCATTCATAAGAAAAGGAATACAGTGGGAAGCATAAAAAAAAACAAAGTGTCTCAGAAACACAAGATCAAAAACCCTTTAATGGGAAACAGATAATTCCCTGAAACTGGCAAGCATATTATGTGTTGAAAGCCTCAATGGATGTTCCTTGGGACAGCAAAATGGTTGCTGTTTTTTAAGTGGGTACCAAAGGCAATGTATCTGTGCTTCTGAATCTTAACCACTCCCACTTAGAAAACTTAACTTTCTTTTCACCCACTCTCTTGATCCTATCGGATTGTTCACAATGTCCTCAGGATGGCTATAGCTTCTGCTCCACTCTACAGACACTGTTCTGGCAGCCTGGTTTTGACTTCCTCAGGTCATAGGGGCTCCAGAACCAGCACCAGCAGCATCTGCTCCTTTGCACTATCTTAGATGACAGTCACTCATAGCAGATCATCTAGAGTTGGCTAAGAGCATTCCATAGCCCACAGACCTCCTGGGGGTTGAACCGCCTAAGACACTGTGGGGGGGAGTCTCAAACCTGGGGACTACCATCTGGAAGGCAACTATGCCCACCACTATACCACCAACGCTGGGGAAGACCATCTGATTCGACATTTTTCCCTTAACTATTAGAACCCCTGTCTGCAGTAGGGGAATGTGTCCCATGCTCTGAGAATGGGCTTTCTCTACCTGGCCTCTGTCTCCTGTGTCTGGGAGAAGAGAGAGACAAATCAGGGTGGCAGTGTTACCAAACTCAAGTTTGGCTGCCTGTTGCTCAAAAGACCATTTACTCGGGACTCATGGGTGTCTCAGTTGGTTAAGCATCTCCCTTTGGCTCAGGTCATGATCCCAGGGTCCTGGGATCGAGTCCCTCATCGGGTTCCTTGCTCAGTGGGGAGTCTGCTTCTCCCTCTGCCTGCCGCTCCCCCTGCTTGTGCTCTCTCTCTCTGACAAATAAACAAAATCTCTATTAAAAAAGACCATTACTCAAGAGATGAGTTTTTTATTAGAAAGGAATATGAGCTTCATTCAGGAGGCTGGCAACGTGGGGAGAAGGTGGACTCTTGTCCAAAAGCCAACTCTGAGGTTTCTGACTGGCCCAGGGTTTTTAAAGGGGATTAGGGTAGTAAATCAGCAGAGGGAGTGCAGTGGCCTGCAAAATTTCTTGATCATGTGCAGACTTGATGATGCAAGCCACAAACATTATCTCAGTGCTCAGGGCTTGTGCAAGGGGGTCTGGTGCTTGTTTCATCATGTGCAGGAATATTTTGTTCTTTCTGCAAGGGAGGGCAAGTTCTATAGATACACAAAGGAAGGTCAGTAAAATCATATATGCAACCAAAAAGAAAGCATTTTGCTAAAAATTGCTAGGCTAATCAGAAAGCCAAGTTGGCTTCAGATTTGCTGGCTTCTGTGGCCTGGGAAAGTTCTGGTCCTTCACTCCTCAAGGGCAGCGGTCTGCAAATCTCAAAGAAAGGAAATTAGTTCTCTTATAGAACAAGGGACTTGGGTCAGAAAGTAAGAAGTGTGTTAACTTGAAGCAAGTTGACCCTTGAACACTCCCTGTCCAGTTTGCTTCCTGGAATGCTGGTTCCCTAATTCACTAATTCCTCCAACACTAGGAGAGTTAGTGGGCTTCATGGGGGCAGTAGGCAGTCCAGCCTTTTTAGGAATTCAATTAGACCTTAGAGTTGGAGGCTCAGGAGGAATGAAAAAGGAATAAATTCAGAGAGAGCAAGCCTTATCGGCCCAATGACATGGATCTCCCTGGTCTCCTGGCCCTCCCCACCCCAGAGCTGCAGCATGCTCAGAATGCCCTCCTTACCTACAGCTCATCCAGGACACCAGAACTTAAGTTGCCTGGAGGAGTTAGCAGTTACTGGTAGACCTCACCTCTCCAACTTGAAGGAAGTGCCAAGTTTGTTAGTGCCTCCTAGCTTTGCTCCACCAGCTGCTGTTGCAATGGTATGGTCCCACCCTCCCTTGCCCCAGCCAAACCTGAGGGCTCCTCCATCCCCTCGAGACTTCCCCATGACAAAGCTACCTCCAAAGATAGAGATGTGGGAAATAGTTTCACACTTTAGTTTATAAGTATATGAGAACATGATTTATCTATGTATATGTATCTGCATATGCTAGATTTTGGATGAGGAGGCTCAAGCATGACTCTCTAGACGTTTCCTTAATCTGTATGCAATGAATCCTCCCTTGTTGGCCCTCCAATTTACTCTAATGGTGCTTTCACTTTACATGTGGTGCACGGACTGTGGCAAGTCAAATCCTGTCTCTGGATTTCTTTCCAAGCATTCTTTTAAATCTCATTGTTCCATCCATGGCCCTGAGTATAGCATGAGCAGCACAAGAGTCCCACTTGAATGTGGTATCTTCTAAAATGTTGTAAATGTCCATAAGACCTTGGACAACACAAAGACTCTCATAAGCAGCCTCGGCCACCTAGAATATGTTATCTCCACATACCCCTGAGGATTTGACTTTGATAGGTTTCATTTTCACTTGTACTATTTTGTTACAAGTACAAGCTGAAGACCAGTGGGAGAATTCCACCTCAGAACTGGTGTTTTCAATCAGTTGGCTCTGTGTTTCATCGCTCTTTCTTTTAGAGATAAGGGCTGAAATGAATGGATATTGGTCCCCATGTAAGAAGGACCCTAGTAGCACTGTCCTTTCCAACTGAGTGTGTTTAAATCTTGTGTACAAAATATTAGTTGATGACCCCCTTCAGGGGCATCCTTGTCTGAATGTCATAGATACCAGCTAAAATGATGTCCATAGGGAAAGATTCCTTGAATGGATTTAATGTCAGCTGGACTTTTTATACTCAAATTTCTAAAATTTCCTGTAGAATGTTGAACTCTACAGAATCCAGGGTTGGGTCAGTAAAGGTGACATCCTGATGAACAACCTTAGCTAAAGCTTCAGGTGCCAAACTGTTATCATTAAGGACTTTGCTAAGAAGCTCTACCATTTTTTTCTCGGTTCGGCATAGTCTTAAGATTACCTTTCTTTCTAAATCATTAGTAAACTCATTGGATTCCTTTCCAGAAAATTTTTTTTTTTTTCCCAAGCCTGGAAACTTCTCCATATTCTGTTTCATAACTTCTGTTATGAACTGTGAACTTCTTGTTCTTTCCTCCTCCTTTCTTTTCTTCTATCAAGCTTTCTGGAAGAAGGCTTCCTTCTGCCTGCATGCCCAGGTTATGGCAGCTTTCTCAGAGGCATGGAGCAGCTCATGGGGAATGTCTGACATTTTTTAACCTTGCTTTTCAGTTGAAGCTGCTGATGGAACTGGTACCCCTGGGCCTTCAAAGTTCTGGAAGATAGGAAATTCAAGACCAATGTGTCAGCAGGCTTTATTTCTCTTGAAGTGTCTCTCCTTGGCTTGCAGATGGTCACTTTCTTGCTGTGTTCTCACATGGCCTTTCCTCTGTGAATAACTTTTTTTGCTTTGTTTTGTTCTTTGCTTTTCTATTTTAATTACAAAAGCAAGTTTCCAACCAAAACACAGAAATCAGTCATAGAAAAATAAGAAAGGAAAAATCTCCAAGCTGTATAATAAAATCCTAGGAGTTCGGGCTCAGTGTGTATGTTGCAGCGGAGGGAGGACAGACAGATGACTGGCCATCAAAGATAAGGTAGAGCTATGGGAGATATTGAAGTTGTCCTTAATAATGAGAGAACACAATGATCTCATTGTTTTCATAACGTCTTTAAGCATTCTAAAAAGTAAATATATATATATATTTAATTTAAAGTTTTAAAGTTTTTGTAATGCTTCCAAAATTTTGAGAGTTTGGAGCAATAATGAATTAAAAAAAAAAGGTAACTAAAAATGGACAAATCATCATTTTAAATCATCACTATTCTTTTTGTTCATGTTTTTGAATTAAAGAAATAAATAAAAAATAATACTATATAAAGAAATCTAGACCATGAAGAACTAGAATCAAAAGAACCATAGCTTCATATTCCATTTGCATGTTTCCTGGCTTTCCATAAAAACCTTGTACCCTGTTGAAATATGTCATAAAACAAAATCAAAAGAATATATAGATTGTTAATATCAATTCTTTAAAGTAAAGATTACATTCAACCTCTCTATAAATAAGAAATTATTGGGCTGGGGGATGTCAAGTTTTATCTACCAGGTAAACAAAATTCTGGAGTACTTGGAATCTCTTTATTTAGCATTGAGCCAGAATGGATCAGATTGATTTTGTGGGTTTTTTTGGTCAAGTTTGTACAGAAAATTATGTCAAAATAATTAAAGTCAGTCTATTGGCTTTAAACAAGGTATAAATTTTAAAGGAATGTTATTTAGGTTTATCTGAATTAATATATTTTTCGTTAACAGTAAACTATATTTTAACTAGTATGACATTATGAATGTATAAATTAATGTATTACTAACATATCAATAATTGTCTAACCAATAGTTTGTTATTTTTTTTAAAGATTTTATTTATTTGTCAGAGAGAGAGAGAGAGTGAAAGAGAGACATAGAACGGCAGGCAGAGGGAGATGCGGTCTCCCTGCTGAGCAGGGAGAGCGATGCTGGACTTGATCCTAGGACCCTGGGATCATGACCTGAGCTGAAGGCAGACACTTAACTGACTGAGCCATCCAGGCATTCCTTAACCAATACTTTAAAAGGGAAAGAATAATTTTCTGAAATGTAACACTACAAAATACCTAAGAAAATATTTACATGTTATCAAATTTCTTCATTTGGGATTTCCTTGTGTTGTTGTAAGTTTAATAATTTGTGGGTTTTTTTTTTCTATTATTTTGGTGATGATCTTTTCTTGAACCCTATAGGAGAATCCTGTTTTATGACACTGTATTATGAACTTAATTTCAGATAGCTCCAATGTCTCTGGTATGTGGTAAATAGAATTATTTTGCAACATTAAAAATAATACCCAAGAGATAGTCCAGGTAATTAAATTATTTAAAATATGCTGATACTAGTTTAATTTTAACATTTCATAACAGATGCAGATGCAAAAATCAAAGAAAATCTTATTTGTGCATTATGTATATTTTGGTCTCAAAGTTGCAAATAAAACAACAAGGAACTAATTGCCATGATAATCAATTTTGTAACAATTCTCTCATTTCAATAGAGATTGTAATAGTAAATAGTAAATAAGCAGATTGGAATGTAAAAAAAATGTATTTTTTCATTAAAATATATAAAAATAAAGAAATAAAAAAGTTGTACCTTAATGTGATAAATGCTAACCATCATCTAGGAAGATTAATTCTGGAGATAAATTGTATATTCTAAGTTATGATCAAGAATTTGCTAACTAGGGTGCCTGGGTGGCTCAGTCGTTAAGCGTCTGCCTTTGGCTCAGGTCATGGTCCCAGGGTCCTGGGATCGAGTCCCGCATCGGGCTCCCTGCTCCACGGGAGGCCTGTTTCTCCCTCTCCCACTCCCCCTACTTCTGTTCCTGCTCTCGCTATCTCTCTCTCTGTCAAATAAATAAATAAAATCTTTAAAAAAAAAAAAAGAATTTGCTAACTGACTTAGAAATAAATACCAGGCACTATGTTGAAAGAAATAGAAAAATATATTTTTTTAAAAACCTTACTATACTCGTAATTCTTAACTTTTAAAATGTATTAAGGAGAAACTACACAAATTGGAAAATATGCTCTATGCATAAAATTAAATATTCTTACCTAATTCAGTGTGCTTTCCTAAAGAAACCTATAAAATGTTAACTATATCATTAAAACAATTGAAATATCACACTTACTGATACTGACCAAACCCTAAGAACCTAACTCCTACGAAAGTAGCAGTATGTGTCATTTGAAACATTTTTAAAAACACCTCCCTAATATTCCTAATTACAGAAAGTTGATAAGGAAACAAAGGCCAATTAAATTAATTAATTAAATCACAACAAATTTGACTCAATGGGATTTAAGCTGAAGTTCCAAAATGAATAATATCCCTTTGGCATTACATAACAGAATTTCAGACATTTAAATGGCCATTGAATAAAGTTAGTGCAACTATAATCTACTTTCTCTCTGGCTAGGTATCCTAATCAAGAAAATATTGTACTGTACCAGCTTTTAATTTTTTAGAAACCTTGGAAACCATACAGCCTTATATATATGATCACTAGACATCTGATTAGGGAATATGGATCATTAAAATATTTATTCTCTAAATAAATAAAATTAATATATTATTTTGTCATTATTTTTTATTATAACTTCAAAAGACAGTTAAAATACACAACACAGAGAGGAAATGAAAGAGTATTATGCAGAGAATTACATAACACTTGATTAAGCCATATTATTATAAATTTCATGAATGTGTATTCATTTAGACCCAACAGAAATGGCTAAAGTCAGTTTAAATTAAGTGCTATCACTTCATAGCTATTACGTGATACTGGGAAATAGTGTCACTGTAATAAAAAGGATCATAAAACAAACTGTACACTAAGAAATTTAACTTGAGCAAGTTAGATACAACTAAAATGTTAGAAATAGTAACTCTATTTTATTACTATTTTATATGAAAAATATGAATTTTTGGAGTTATTGATATGTTTGGGAGAATATTAATCTTCCCAGTGCAAAGGAACACGATAGGACTCAAAGGACACTGGAAAATTATATTTTTGAAAATTAAATTTCATTGGAAAATAAAGGCTTTGAATATCACCTCTTTGTAAGGTAATAAGGAAACAAAGAATCATTTCAAAGGTGACTTGAAATAATCCATTAAAGCTTGAAAAATAATTTCTGCATATGGGTGATTCATACATTTAAACAGTAAGGGAAATAGGCAGGTATGTTTTTTTAAAGACTAGAGCTGTAATGTCAATCTGATTTGGGTGAGATTAACAAATTCAGGATACTTAAAGACTAATAAATAGTACATAATGCGTGCATTTCTGCCACAAGTACCATTTATTAATTCATCAAATACTTGAGTATCTACTGCGGTGTTAAATGGGGCCTCTCTCAATTGGATGGGGTTCCCCAAATGTGGGGCCACTGATCAGGTGGAAGCTGGCGGCACAGGTGGTGAAAGAGTTCACCTGAAGCAGAACAAAGGAGACAGAAGTTTATTGAATACACTTTGAGGGGGCTGCAGGCAGGATAGCAGAGGAGTGCTGTCTGCAAGGAGGCAGTGGGTAGGGGCTGTTTTTAAAGGGGAAGTTGGGGAGGGTATGTGCTATGGCAAGCGCTGTGAATTGTGTAAGACTGCTGAATCACAGACCTGTACCTCTGAAACAAATAATACATTGTATGTTAAAAAAAAGAACAGGGACGCCTAGGTGGCTCAGATGGTTAAGCATCTGCCTTTGGCTCAGGTCATGATCCCAGGGTCCTGGGATGGAGCCCCACATCAGGCTCCTGGCTCAGCGGGGAGCCTGCTTCTCCCTCTCCCTCTGCCTCTCTCCTGCTCATGCTCTCTCTCTGTATCCCGGTGTCTCAAATGAATAAATAAAATCTTAAAAAAAAAAAAGAAGAAGATAGTAGGAAGTGTAAAATGAAGGGGGGAGGAATCGGAGGGGGAGACGAACAATGAGAGACTATGGACTCTGAGAAACAAACTGAGGGTGTTAGAGGGGAGGGGGGTGGGGGGATGGGTTAGCCTGGTGATAGATATTAAGGAGTCATGTATTGAATGGAGCACTGCGTGTTATACGCAAACAATGAATCATGGAACACCACATCAAAAACTAATGATGGGGGCGCCTGGGTGGCTCAGATGGTTAAGTGTCTGCCTTTGGCTCAGGTCAAGATCCCGGCGTCCTGGGATCGAGCCCCTCATCAGGCTCCCTGCTTGGCGGAGAGCCTGCTTCTCCCTCTCCCTCTACTGTTCCCCCTGCTTGTGCTCTCTCGCTCTATCAAATAAATTAAAAAAAAAAATCTTTAAAAAACTAATGATGTAATGTATGGTGATTAACATAACATAATAAAATTTAAAAAAAAAAGTATTGAGGGTCCAAAGAATTTTTTTTAAGATTTATGTATTTATTTGAGAGAGAGAGAGAGCACGTGCAAACTGGTGGGGGTTTGGGCAGAGGGAGAGAATCTTAAGCAGACTCCCCACTGAGCCTGAAGCCAGTGCAGGGCTTCATCTCATGACCCATGAGATCACAGCCTGAGCCAAAACTAAGAGTTGGACACTTAACAGACTGAGTCACCTAGACAGCCTGAGGGTCCAAAGAATTTTTATTCATATGTTAGATCTATCAAAGTTCATATTAGAAGTTAATTCTGAAAAATCATTATTCCTCTTAAAACAATAATAAACCCATTGTATAAATAACATAGTTTATTAAAATAATTATACTTTCCAAAACAAAAAATTAGTGAAAAGAGTGACATTGTTTTTCATTTCAGCAAATTTCTTAAATAAAATGTCCTAAATTTCCAGCTGGCTTAAAGAAGGCAGCTGAATTTGTATGTCTTGCATTCAGTCTGTGCTAATTGCACTCATCCCTTAGCCCTTTGAAAAATCCACAGTTCACACATGAGGAACTATGAGTGAAAAATAATTATCATGAGACAAATTTCAACCTCTGGGGTCCCTGAAAGGGTCTCTGGAGTTCAATTTGAGAGTTGTTAGTATATAATATCCCATAATAATACTATGAAAGGGAACATTGATTCTCAGTAGATTGCTTAACTTTAACTCTTGATAGAGACAGAAAAGATGATTATATTTAGAACTAGTCAATACCAGTTGATATCTTTGACTACCTCATGCTACATGTCACTATAATTCCAGAATTTCATGCTTAATATTGACAAGTATTTCTTTTATGGTCTGAAGCAAGAGCATTATTCATTACCTCATCCACGAATTCTCTTCAGGAAACTTCCCTATATTGACGGACATGGTTAAATATAATTTGATCACCACACTATAGCCTATTTTCTTCGTATAGAGGTAATTAAGATTATAATGACAGGATTTGAGGCTTAGCAAAATGACTAGCTAAACTATAAATCTTACAGTTCTCAGTATAGAGTAAGTAAAGATTTTGCCAAAAGCATTCTCTAACGTATACTCTCCAAAAAGCAATTTTGCAGTAAAACCCCCACAGTACCATTTACTTATTAATTAAAGGTGAAATAAATTATTCTTAAAACTCTTGACTCTCATTTTCATGGACTTATTTGTAAAACTTACGAGCTGTATTGGTATATAATATAGTTATTTATCATTTAGTTATTTTTCAACCATGCTAATTAATGATTATGTTTCTTAAATTTTGAGTGGATATTGTTTCAGCATTATTTGTTTTTATTTTTATTTTATATGCCTACTAGGTTCTACTAGTATAAGTTAACTTTATTAACTATATCATTTAACTAGCAAAAGATCAACTACTATACCAACTGTAATAAATTAAAATATTTAGCTGACCAAATACAATTGCTGTTTACATTTTGATAAAAGTATTTTGTAATCATGTGACTCAAAAAGGTATTTGACATCTCTGGACTGGTAGAAGTTGAATATTTGAGCCAAATTATTCTTAGAAACAATAATATGAATAAAAACTTACTATATCGGGACAATTAAGCTTATTTTAAATAATTTCATTAATAATATAAAATGACTCCAGTTCATTTCTTCCCTACTACATCATTAAATATTATTGAGTTAGGTCCTGACATTTTATTCAGAATTATGTTTCTGGCATTTAACTATTCAGCTCTAAATGTTAAGGATGTCAATTATATAAGCATCCATCTTTTTCACTATGGTCTCCCATCAAATATTAATAGTAGAAGCGTTAATTCATTTCAAGTAGTCTCAAATATCTGTCCTGAAGAAGGTTGATACTCTACAAGTGCTCTGACAACCTCTAGTAAGTAATTACTCTTAAAAATATCTCAGTAAATTCAACTCACTCCTAGAGGCATTTTAAATTATATGTCGTTAAAATGTAATGCTTTCTCAAATGACAAGGTCATGCCAAAAAGGAAAACTACACTTTATTTTTATGAGACATACCCACTCCAATAAAAATGTTACAACTTACACTTCAAATCAGGAAAGATAAGTCATGCTACACTGAAAGACACATAGTAATCAAGGTAAATTGCTATAAACACAAACAATAAATCGATACTGTGAGAATATCACTCTATGTGAGAAAATGGTCCATTTGTGTGAAAAGTAGGATAATGCACATTTTTTAGAATTTGGGACCAAAATGTATTCACAAAACAGGATGTTAAACTGTCTCTACCTAATATCCCCTCCTGACACTTTGACTATTTCCTTCTTCTTTTTGGACGGATTTTTTTTTTTTTTTTTAAGATTTTATTTATTCATTTGAGAGAGAGAGAGAAAGCAGGGGGAATGGCAGAGGGAGAAGCATACTCCCTGCTGAGCTGGGAGCCCAATGCGGGGACTGGACCCAGGATGCTGGGATCATGACCTGAGCCCCAGGCAGACGCTTAACCATCTGAGCCACCCAGGCGTCCTGGATGGATATTTTCAAAGTGAGTAAGGGAAGGGTTAAGGAATAGGCAGGGAGAGATAGGAGGCCCCTGACTCCTATGAGGAGGCTCCTGCAGGGGGCTCTGTGATTAAGCTAACAGAAATCCCAAATGTGGAGAAATGCTGAGGCTTACAAAACCAGTGATAAGGGAACAAAGCAGACCACCTGGCCCCGGATGTTAGGGAGTATATTTTTTTGGCAGCTACACTGTAGTCACAGAAAATGACCAGACCTCAAAGAAGTAAGCCATTAAGGATGTTATTTATCAATAGTCCTTGCTCAAACCAAGCTGGCGTTAAGAATTTCAAGGCCACAAGCTTCCAGGTCAGTTCTCAGTAAAAGACTGCCACTAAAAGCCCACAGTGGCAACTCATTCAGGACCTCTTCACTCTAGACAGGTTTGTCTTTCCTTTCTGCTCTCACCTTAATAAACTTCCACTTCATTTCACCCTTTGTGTCCACGAGATTCATTCACGCTGTGGGACAAGAACCATGTAATCCTGCAACAAAAGTATGAAAACTGGAAATTACATGAAATTTCACCTTCATGTTTAAATGAGTATAAAAATGAAGAGATGCCGGAGTGCCTGGTTGGCTCAGTTGGTTAAGCGTCTGCCTTCAGCTTAGGTCATGATCCCAGGGTCCTGGGATCGAGCCCTGCATCGGGCTCCCTGCTCAGTGGGAAGCCTGCTTCTCCCTCTCCCACTCCCTCTGCTTGTGTTCCCTCTCTCGCTGTGTCTCTCTGTCAAATAAATAAAATCTTAAAAAAAAAATATATATATATATATATATTTTAAATGAAGAGATGCCTTACAAGGCATACTGGTCATCTGTTATATACTTTTACCTCTCATGGCACAAGAATAAATATATGATGATCTAGAATAAATGTAAATATAAAACCCAAAAGGAGTTATGAGGAAAAATAACCTAATTATATTCTTACCCTATAGGATAGAAACATTTTTCTTAATAAAACTACTTTGATAATCTGAGAATAATTATGGATGTAATATGTTTTCTACTTTGTGACAGTCAGGATATTGATGAAATAAAATCTATTTTATCATCTCCCTCAATTCAGTCCACTAAGAAAACTAAATGCAATCATGTCTATAGAAGCTACAACTTATAATAATGATTTGCTTCTATAAGAAGTTGATTTTGGATTTATATCTATGTAATATATAAAATAACATATTCAGCTTCTGATCTATAGTATATATGAAGAAAAAATGTAGACAAATTTTTTTTTAAAACAGATGACTTTTAAAAAATGCTTTTATATTATCAAATGTTGCTTGAGTAAAGCACTTCTAATATCTCTTTTGCAATTAAATATTCTTAATAAATATGAAATAAAGAAAAATACATCTCACACAAACTCCTCCAGAAAAAATAAATAAATAAAAGGGAAAATTTCTGAAGACATTTGAGCAAATGACTCTGATAGCAAAACATAAAAAGGTCATCAAAAGAAAGGAAAATTATAGATCAATCTTACTCATGAACCTAGGTGAAAAAAATTAAAGAAAATATTATGGATCAAATACAACAAAATATAAAACACCAATCAAATGGAGACTACTTTAGGAGTTGAAGTCTTTTTCCCTAATATTCAAGTTAATCTGTGACTACATAATAAGAAATGAAAAAAAAAAGATCTTTTTGGGCACTTGGGTGGCTCAGTTGGTTAAGCGACTGCCTTCGGCTCAGGTCATGATCCTGGAGTCCTGGGATTGAGTCCCGCATCGGGCTCCCTGCTCAGCAGGGAGTCTGCTTCTCCCTCTGACCCTCCTCCCACTCATGCTCTCTGTCTCTCATTCTCTCTGTCTCAAATAAATAAAGAAAATCTTTAAAAAAAAAAAAAGATCTTTTTAAAACTATACTAGAAAGCATTTCATAAAACAAAATGCCAAGTCATAATAACATAATATTAAAAAATATGATAGAAAAAAAAAAACTTATTTAGCTTAGAATATTAACAAAAAGCCTAGACCAGATATCCTACCCATAATGAATTATTGACGTATTTCTACCTAAAATCAGAGCAAGATAAGGCAGGCCACTATAACTGCTTCCATCAGGCAGTATATTGATGACAATAAAAATACAGTAAGAAAATTATAAGAAATAGCAGGCATCAGTATTCATAGATAAGAAATAAATGAATTACCAGTCACTGATAACATGATTGTGAACGGAAAAAATCTAAAATTATCTAGAAAAAACAGTAACAATCAATAAGTGAATCTAGCAAGATCACAGATAGCATATCAATGTAAATACATCTATTTAATTTCTATATTGGCAATAAAAAGTTGAAAAATGAAATAATATATGCTTTACAGGAACTTAAAAAAATCATCAAATTCCTAAGAATACATATAATAAAGGATGTGCAAAGCTTTAATAATGAAAAACACAAAACATCGCTTAGGAAAATGAAAAATGTTCTAAACAGATATAAATGTGTGATTTTCATGGATTAGAAAACAACCTTGTAAAGGAGCGTTTCTAAACCTTTGCATCATTGATATTTTTGTTTGAATATTTTGAAGATTCAGTGGAACCTCACTCAAGATCATGTATATATTTGTGTATGTTTGTAAATTCATAATCCAGTTCTAAATTTTGTATGAAAAGAAAGACGACACTGGAAACTTGCACTACCAGATATCAATGCATGTTATAAAATTCTAGCAATTAAGGCAATGTAATTTTGTCTGAAGGTAGATAGATCAACCAAAAGAATAGCATTTGGTGTCCAGACAGATATCCGTATGTGTATAGTTATCTGACTTGTGATAAAGCTGACACAAACTCTGAAAATGAAAAAGCGTGTTTTTTTATGAAAAATGACCCTGGATAGTGAAATGTCCATAAGAAAGAAAACTTAATGGTGGTACTAACAGAATCATTTTCAGATATTCTACAGATCTAAGTATGAAAGGCAAATCAATAAAAATCCAAGGAGAAAATACAGGAGATTATTTTTTATCCTTAGTTAGGCAAATACTTCTTAAGAAAGATATAGAGATGGAGAATAAGAAATGTGGTCATACTAAAATTAAGAAAATGTGTTTATCAAAAAACATTATTAAGAGAATGAAAAGAGGGCGCCTGGGTGGCTCAGTTGGTTGAGCGACTGCCTTCGGCTCAGGTCATGGTCCCGGGATCCTGGGATCGAGTCCCACATCGGGCTCCCTGCTCTGCAGGGAGCCTGCTTCTCCCTCTCCCACTCCCCCTGCTTGTGTTGCCTCTCTCACTGTGTCTCTCTCTGTCAAATAAATAAATAAAATCTTTAAAAAAAAAAAAAAAGAGAGAATGAAAAGACCAAACTCAGAGTGGGTGAATAAATTTTCAGTATGTACATCCAACAAAAATTCGTATCCAAAATACAAAAAGCAAAAGAGACAACTCAATAGGAAAAAATAGTCACCTTACAAAAGTTTATTCAATTATCCAATAAACGTATGAAACTGTACTTAATATAATTACTCCAGGAAAATGCAAGTTATAATTAAAATATAGTACTATTATACACTGTGAGAATGACTAAAATTTAAAAAAAAAATGAAATGTTGGTTAAAATGTGGAACAAAGAAATTCTTTTTTTTTTTTTTAAGATTTCATTTATTTATTTGACACAGAGAGAGAAACAGCTAGAGAGGTGACACAAGCAGGGGGAGCAGGAGAGGGAGAAGCAGGCTCCTGCCTGAGCAGGGAGCCGGATGCGGGGCTTGATCCCAGGACGACCTGAGCTGAAGATCAGATCACGACCTGAGCTGAAGGCAGATGCTTAACAACTGAGCCACCCAGGCACCCCTATCAAAGAAATTCTTATGTGCCTTTCGTGAAAGTGTAATTTTTATAACTAATTTAAAAAAAACTTCTTGGTAGCATCTATTGAGAATCTGTTGAGCTTATACACACATATATTATGTAACCAGCACTTAAACTCCTTGTTATACTGCAGGACTTCTTTTTCTTATGGATGTTTGCTATGATATATGAACAAAAAAATATGAATAGCAATTCTCCTTGTAGGAAGCACAAACAGGAAACAATTCAAATGTTTATCAATATTAGAATGTTTATATACATATAGTATATTCATATGATAAACCTTAATATGACAATGAGAATGAGCAAACTATATACACGTAACAACATGGATGAAACCGAAATATACTATGAAAAAATTGGGAACTAGATACATTAAGTAAAAACCATATGCTTTTTTTTTAATGTAAAGTTCAAAAGACAAGTAAAATAAAATTTTGTGTTAAGTCAGTGTAGTGGCTACCCTTTTGGAGTAAGTGGTGACCGGAAGGGGTACCCAGAGTACTTCTGGGATGGTGTTGTCATTCTTGATTTGGGTCCTGGTTATATGGGTATGTGCTATTAATTTGTGCTCGTGTGATTTATGCATTCTTTATGAAGTATCTCTGAGCAAGCTCATAAAATATGAGATATATATAGATTGGAAAAGAAAAAAAGTTAATAAGTTAATGTACACTTGTTACATTGGGAAAAGTGATAAAAATGGGTCTAGCCAGAAAGGAATTTATCTTGTTTCGCAAGTGTTTGATGGTAGAATTGAACAGCCTTCCAGCAAGAACCACAAAACTGTTATGTTGGGGTGCCTGGGTGGCTCAGTTGGTTAAGCGACTGCCTTCGGCTTAGGTCATGATCCTAGAGTCCTGGGATCGAGTCCCACATCGGGCTTCCTGCTCAGTGGGGGGTCTGCTTCTCCCTTTGACCCTCTTCCCTCTGGTGCTCTCTGTCTCTCACTCTCTCTCTCTCAAATAAATAAATAAAATCTTTAAAAAAAAACTGTTCTCATGTTATAGTTTGTATGTAAAACAGTGTATTTTCTTTATGTTATTATTTTAATGATTGTAAGATTTTTCTAGAGGTCACTAGTGATTCTTCAGAAATGATACTTAAACAGAGGCATGACAACAGATGAAACTGGATAAGAAATTATTTTGTATTTATTTTATCTATCATTTGAACCAATGTAGAGTGCAAATAGTCCCAGACTCAATCCTAAACTAGACATCCATTTTGCCTCTGAAGCACTTATTGTAACATGCTCTCAAATGTGATATTACATTGAGCTAATATCTCAAATCTAGGAAAGCTGACATGTGAGAGCCATCAGGAATATTTATTTATTATTTTTTTAGATTATGTGTTTATTAGCTAATTATCATATAAGAAATGGAGATGTGTTTGTTAATAAACAGTGTTCATAAAGGACATGATAAAAATTATTTCAAAGTGATACAAAAATTATTTAATACATACTTATATTAATATATAAGTTATCTATTATTTTGATTTTCCTTATTCTTTTTACTGGACATACCATTATTTCACCTTCATTCTTGAAATATATTTTGTTGGCTATTAAACTTTGGGTAGGTTGTCATTTAATTTTAGTAATTTGAAGAGAAAATGAAATTGCATTGGCTTCCATTATTTGTGTTAAAAGTTAATGTTATAAGTTATCTATTATTTAATATATATTTAATTGTTATTCAATATATAAATAATCTTTGTAAAGCTAATGTTAATTCCTATTTTTATTCTTTACCACTTAATGCATTTATTATGCTGAATCTATTGAATTTTATGCTATTGTTAGTTTTTCTTTTTTTTTTATTGTGGTAAAGTAACATAGCATAAACGTTACCATTTTAAGAAGTAAAAGTAGGGACTCAAACAGATATTTGTATGTGTTCAGCAGCATTATTCACAACAGCCAAAAGGTGGAGGCAATCTAAGTGTCCAATGATGACTGAATGAACAACAACAAAAAAATGTAGAATATACATACAATGGAATATTATTCAGTTTTAAAAAGGAAGGACATTCTGACACTAAAACATGAATGGATCTGGAAGACATTGTGCTACCTTCTGAGACAATATAAGCAAACTAATTTACAAAAGAAAATTATTATATAATTCCATTTATATGAGGCTCCTAGAGTAGTCAAATTCAAAGAGAGAAATTAGGCTGGTGGTTGCCACTAACTATTTAAAATTGTTTTTAACTATTTTTAAAATTCTCCTAACTTAAATAGTAAAAATGGTAAATTTTATAATATGTATGTTTTACCACAATAAAAAAGAAAATATTAACATAATTATTTTTAAGTGTTCAGTTCTGTGGCATTAAGTACATTTACTTTGTTGCATGACTATCACCACCACTAATCTCCAGGATTTTCCATCTTCCCAAAATAAACTCTATAACTATTAAAAAATAACTCCCTATCCCATTACTCCAATCCCTGGCAATCACCTATAAGATTATTGACACTTTATTCTATTTACCTATATCTACAAGTATTTATCAATCTATTTATCATATTGTATAATCTATGGTCTATCTTTCTATCATGTACTTATCTTTCTACCCAACATCTATTTATCTCTGTTCAATACCATAAAACATTATTACACTGTGAATATTTAAATATTTTCTTTCTTTTTTATTCCTTACTTTCTTACTGCATCTTTTCCATCTAAATAATTTTCCTTTGGTCATAAGGAAACCCTTTAGTACACCCTTTAGTGCTGGCCTATTGGTACCTAATTCTGTCCATTTTGATTTTCCTTATTCTTTTTACTGGACATACCATTATTTCACCTTCATTCTTGAAATATATTTTGTTGGCTATTAAACTTTGGGTAGGTTGTCATTTAATTTTAGTAATTTGAAGAGAAAATGAAATTGCATTGACTTCCATTATTTGTGTTAAAAAGTTAGCCATTAGGGGCGCCTGGGTGTCTGCCTTTGGCTCAGGTCATGATCCAGAGTCATGGGATCCAACCCTGCATGGAGCCCCACATGGGGCTCCCTGCTCAGTGGGGAGTCTGTTTCTCCCTCTCCCTCTGCCCTTCCCCCCACCCCTGCTCATGCTCTCTCTTTATCTCAAATAAATAAATAAAATCTTAAAAAAAATGTTAGCCATTAGTTTAAAGACTCCTCAAAGGATAATCCATCTCTATCTTTTGCTTTTACTTATTTTACTATGACATACCTAGACAAGAATTTTATTTTTTTAAATTTTTTAACCTGTGATTTATTTGTTCATGTTCTTAATTTCTGCATGATGTATTCTATTTCTTTCTGGAAAATTTAAGCCACTATTTTTTTCAAATGTTGGTTCCTGCCCATTCTATCATTCTGGAACTCCAATTGCACATGTTAGATCTTCTCCTTTCTGTTCAATATTTCCATCTCTATAGCTTTTCATGTTTTAATACATGTAGTTTCTTCTGGGTTATTTTCCTGTTCAAGAATTTATTTTTCAGTTATGTCTAAACTGTTAAAACTATATGTTGAGTTATTAATTTTAATCAATTATTATATTTTTCATTTTTGCATTTGGTTTATAATTGACATAAATATTTTTATAGAGTCCTCTGATACTGTTATTAACATGTATTTAGTATTCTTAAACATAGTAATATAGTTATCATAAAATATATTTGTTAATATCAGTATTTGAAGGTCTTATTGGTCTATTGTCTTTTTTATTGTTGGTTATTTTTATATATCTCATATCCTAATATACCTATATTTTTCATTCTAAAATATTTTCTATTGTTTGTAGAACTATCTGGAGGCTATGGAGGATGCTATCTTCCTTTGTCAAGTTTGGGAAATGTGAAGTCTGGAATCATGTTAATCCTTTTTGTGGTACAAAGTTGATTCAAAGCTATACTGAAGTCCTTAGTAAGTGTAGTCTACTTTCATTTAATCTTTACTCCTAGAGTACAGCTCTTCAAGGTCCCAATCCAAACTCTAAGTCATTTGCCAGCTCATGTCCTCAAACTCTCGTGGTTCCTAGATTCCAATGTTGTACCCATTTTCAGCCTTTTGGCACCTCATCCAGAAACAGCAAATGTTCCCGGAGAAAAGCAGCCTCAAAATTGGATTTCATCACTGGATGTCATCCCTGGATTCTGCCTTCTCTTGAGCCTTGATCAAGATTATTTAATAGGCAGTTAAATAATGTCTATATGGTTATCTAATGTCTTCAATGTGTGTGCATGTATATGTGTATGTGCCCGCACTGTGACACACAGCATCATGTGACATTTTATAACACTTTCATCAAAATAACATATGGAGAAAGGGGAACCCTCCTACACTGTTGGTGGGAATGCAAGCTGGTGCAGTCACTCTGGGAAAACAGTATGGAGGTTCCTCAAAAAGTTGAAAATAGAGCTACCGTATGACCCAGTAATTGTGCTACTGGGTATTTACCCCAGAGATACAAATGTAGTGATCCAAAGGGGTACATGCACCCTGATGTTTATAGCAGCAATGTCCACAATAGCCAAAGTATGGAAAGAGCCAAGATGTCCATCAACAGATGAATGGATAAAGAAGATGTGGTATATATATACAATGGAATATTATGCAGCCATCAAACGGAATGAAATCTTGCCATTTGCAACAACGTGGATGGAACTGGAGGGTATTATGTTGAGTGAAATAAGTCAATCAGAGAAAGACATGTATCATATGATCTCACTGATACGAGGAATTCTTACTCTCAGGAAATAAACTGAGGATTGTTGGAGTGGTGGGGGTGGGAAGAATGGGGTGACTGGGTGATAGACACTGGGGAGGTTATGTGCCATGGTGTGTGCTGTGAATTGTGTAAGACTGTTGAATCACAGACCTGTACCTCTGAAACAAATAATACATTATATGTTAAAAAAAAAAAGAAGATAGTAGGAAGGGAAAAATGAAGCGGCAGGAAATCAGAGGGGGAGACAAACCATGAGAGACTATGGACGCTGAGAAACAAACTGAGGGTTCTAGAGAGGAAGGGGGGGAGGGGGATGGGTTAGCCTCTTGACGGATATTAGAGAGGGCACGTATTGAATGGAGCATTGGGTGTTACACGCAAACAATGAATCATGGAACACAACATCAAAAACTAATGTTGTAATGTATGGTGATTAACATAACATAATTAAAAAAATAACATACGGTAGATAGATGAAGATCATCTTAAAGAGAAATGTAACAAATATGTCAATATATAATGTACATGGTAAGTGATCCTATATGAAAGAATGAAAAAAAGTATATCCCTAAAGTAAAAATCAAACTAGAATCTAGGTAAAATATCATTGTCACGTGAGTTATAACAATATATTGATCAATAAACCCAGTATGTTTTAAAAGAGGGAATTTTTTTTGTTCACATGTGTCAGAGCTCTAGCTTAAATAACAAATTATACAATGTTGTCCTTTGTAAATTTAGAAGTAGAGAAAGTTGAATAAAGGGTTCTAGTTACTTTAAATTCACTAATGTATAAATAACTTTGAAAGTATTACTTCTGAACTCTTTCATTCACATAATTTTGGTAATCACTTTCACAGTGAAAATTCAAACAGCAATGCTCATATTTAGCTCTTGGTTTAGAACTACTTTTTCAAGCAATGTCCTTAGCATGGTCAACCAGACCCTACATGCATGCACTTACACACTCAAACACACTTGTACACATAACTTTACTTATGTGTTAATCTTAATTGACTTCATGAATTAGAGCAAGAGCTCATGAAACTGAAATTATGTTAAGTCAAAACACTAATAACTTTTATTCTATATAATTTTAAAATTATTTAGTGGCATCATTATTGGTAAAAGAATACAAATAAAACACCTACTTACAAGAATCAGTTGCAAATATATACATATTTATGTATACATGTGTATATAGACATATATGTATGTATATACACTAATACGTATGTAAATATATATATAGACAAATATGTATATATTTGCAAGTTTGTACCATACATTAAAATAGTATGCATGTATACACTTATTTAGTATTCTAAATTTTGTCTGATTTTGTACTTCTGAGATTTTGTTAAAAGGAATATAGCCCCCCCAAAAAAGAATGATCAATAAATTGAGATATAGCTAATGAAAAAGTCAATATTGAAAGTATTACCAGAATATTTTACAGACTATATGTTGCATTAAAATTCACACACTATGTTTTTTGCTTGAAAAACTAAACATGGATATCCTGCCATGGAAATCAATATAATTCTTACACATATATGTTTTCAGGATTTTCCTTTCTTATATAAAGCAATTACTTCAAAATCTGTAGTTAAAATATGACTGAAGCAGATACAAATAATTATCCTAAAGTCATTTTTGCTGCCATGTAATCCTTAGGATTGAATAATTGATGAAAGTATGCTTACTGAAGAAGCACTAAGTATGTACTTTGTACAGGCATTTAAATCACTCTGACTTCTCATTCATCAACATTTCTAAGCAAGATGATTTATGCAGAATGTTCTGATTTATAATAATGCAGATCTAAGAAATCGAGGTAGTAGTGTGTGCTCTAATTATAACACCACTTCAACTATCCAAGGCAATTTCTTCCTCCTTTAGTTGGGAATGGGTTTACACAATTAAGAAATCATCTTGATAACATTAATATAACACCTGCATTACATAATGTCACAAAATGATGGCGCTAGGAATAAGGCTCTCCAGGAATTAATTTTAGCCTAAAGAATTATACACAGAAAGATAATACATGGATTGAATTTTTGTCATATCTAATTTAAAAAACAATATTGTAGAAAAATAACATACCATATTTTAAAATCTGTGCCAAAATCTTTAAACATATACAAATAAATTAAAAAGTGTAGTGACTTCAGAGGAAAATTCTTACATTTCACATAATTATTATTGTTTAACCCTTAATAACTTTTTTATTTGCCTATCTACCCCATAACCATTCACAATTTTATTTTAATTTTAATATTTCTTAAAATAGTCCCTGAAAACCAACAATAATTTATGTTATAGAATTTAATAATATATTAAGTACCTATTTCTTGTGACGTAGATTTTAGAACAGAAAGTCTTGGTTTCAAGTACCTTTTTATAAGTTGTGTACTATTCAATTTGAGGGTGATAATTTCATTTCTTTGAGCTTCATGTTCTTCAACTTAAAAATGGAAATAATAATAAATTCCAAATAACATGGTTGCGAAGTGAATTTGTTGAGAAATAGCTTGGTGGTTGGCAGAGAAGCAGCATTCAAAAAAAGATTTATTACCATTATTAAGGATGATTATTAGAAATTCACTCAAACTTAGATTATTCTGGAGAGAATACTTTTTTAACAAAATTGTGTATTAGTCTAATGATTTGGCTGAATTTTTAGAGTATACTCAAAGACTTACACTATATTGCTCTGAGCAACCGTTTATTGTTCATTTACTTTTTAAAAATGATTTAATATTGTGTTAGCTACTAAATTTTAGAAATTTTAAGCAGAGCCACTTGACATAATTCATTTCTTCTTCTGTAAATTAAATTATTTTATATTTTATGGAAATAATAATGTTAAAATATGTTAATATGTCATCTTTAAGAAATATGCAGAAAAATAAGACGACTGATCTATAATCCAAAGCACTATTGCCATCCTGTTTTTTGTGTGTTTGAGTGTGTGTCTTTTCCTTTTTTCATACATATTCATTTACAGATATTTATTTATGCAAAGACACTAGAAATGGATTTTGTGAAATATTTGAAATAAAGATTGGAGATGGATAGAATTCATCAAAGTCAGATAAAAAAATGTAATGACAAAAAAGGTGGGACATTGGGTGTTTCTGTGATATCAAACATACAGCAAATAAGCAATGCAGACCTAGGAAGAAGAATTATTTTGTTTGATCATGTCTTACTCAGAGTTTGTGCATGAAACAAAAAAAATGGGGAATTAAGGAGGCCAGTATAGAAAAATGCTTGTGTCTAGGAAATGACAGGTGGCCTAAAATCAAATGCATACCGTGAGAAAAGAAGAAAGGAGTTGCTGAATCAAAACAGAACAAAACAAAATAATTTCAAGTGCTGAATTCTATATGACTTGGAAAATATTTTCAAAAATATTAAGAAGGGGTGCCTGGGTGGCTAGTCGTTAAGCGTCTGCCTTCGGCTCAGGTCATGATCCCACGGTCCTGGGATCAAGCCCCACATCGGTCTCCCTGCTCAGCGGGAAGCCCGCTTCTTCCTCTCCCACTCCCCCTGCTTGTGTTCCCTCTCTCACTGTGTCTCTCTCTGTCAAATAAATAAATAAAATCTTTAAAAAATATATATTAAGAATAAATCAAAGAAATATAGTTTTTTAACATATGGCAATAATTAGATCTAATTACAAAACGAAGTTATATTACTAAACCTTCCCTTTTATTATCTATCTCAAAGATAAATACATAAGTATGTATTTATCACACTTAATTGTTTTTAAAAGTCCAGATTATTTTTTTATAAGCTGTCTTCTTTTTTTTTAGTTTATTTTTAATATTTTATTTATTTATTTGTATATATATATAGAGAGAGAGCACAAGCAGGGAGAGTGGCAGGCTGAGGGAGAAGCAGGCTCTTCGCTGACCAAGAACATAAGCAGTGGGAGTGGGAGCGGAGCAGGGAGCCTGATGCGGGGCTCGATCCCAGGACCCTCGGATCGTGACCTGAGCTCAAGGTGGATGCTTAACTGACTGAGCCACCCAGGTGCCCTTATATTTTGTCTTCTAAATAATAGTTTTAACAGAGATAATGATATCTGAGAAAGTTCATGCAAATCATAGGTAGACATAAGTCGATATTATGTTTTTATTTGTACGAAAAAAAAAAATCTCCCTTATCTTTATGGTCTACCTTCTGATATGTGAACCAATACAAATTGTTTCAGAAAGGATTTTTGTGAAGATACAGCATTATCAGTTTACAAGGGCCCCTCTTACAGCATGAATATTATTTTGAATAGTTATTTCAGAAATGTGACAAGAAATCCAAGCTAAAACAATGTCAACTATGAGAAATAACATGCTCAGTGTCTACCCCATGCTTAGCCTAACTGTCCCACCATTCCTGCCTCCTTAAGTAATGCAATTTAGCCAGAACCTGAGAGCTTCTCCCTGAGTAGAGATTGCAGGGGACAAAAATATCATATTGAATATATATTATTATTTTACTGTATCATTTGGTTACTGATTTGTTAGTATGATATTTTCCCTATAGATTTAACCCTATATTTACTAGCATGTTTTTATTTATTTAAAAAAATCACCTCCATCTTGGTAATAACTAATACAAAGAGAGTCCAGTAAATGAACCCTTGCATACTCACCAAAAAATCAAAACAAACAACCACAACAACAATAATAGTGAACCATATTTAGAAATATAAATCAAGTGTGGGGCGCCTGGGTGGCTCAGTTGGTTAAACGACTGCCTTCGGGTCAGGTCATGATCCTGGATTCCCGGGATCGAGTCCCGCATCGGGCTCCCTGCTTGGCAGGGAGTCTGCTTCTCCCTCTGACCCTCCTCCTTCTCATGCTCTCTGTCTCTCATTCTCTCTCTCTCTCAAATAAATAAATAAAATCTTTAAAAAAAAAACATTAAAAAAAAAGAAATATAAATCAAGTGCAATTTAAATGCTCCATATTTTTAGAGTTACCTGGACTCAAGGAAATATAGAAGGGATACAGAAGGGCACTGTGATTAACTGGGGGTGGGGAAGCATGCTTCTTCAGGCCAGGGAAATAATCTAGATCCATATCCATAATTGCCATCAACATGTCACCTGTTAGAGGACATTTGAAAATCATGTAATCTCTTTGACTCTTGTTGTTTGTGCCCTGTGCAAAATTAAAGTAATGATGAAAACTAATGAATGTTCCAGGGAAGAGTTCAATGAAGTAATCTAAATAAACCATCTGCACATTATAATAATGAGACATTTTATAAGGTTTCTATGTATTGCATCATATGATGTTTAGTCTGATCATGGTGTGTAATTGTTCATTATTGTTTGTTTATTCACCTCCTTGTTCATCCCCTTCATTTGGTTATAAATTTCATGAGACATATATAAATATTGTTCACTACTTTATGTCTAGCATCTGGAAACCAGTCTCACATCAATGAAGTTCAGAGATTGACAGAAGGATAGGAACATGGCTGTTAGATTAAAACATCAAATGAGGGTAACTGGATGGTAGTTGTAGCACTGGAAATGAAAATGAGTTGAAAGACATTATTAATGTTTTGAAGTAAGATGACTGAATCAAAAGAAAACGTGGTCACTGATTTGATATTAATGTTAAAGTGGAAGAATGAGAACAAAAAATAAATGATTTTGGTGATGTGAAAAATATTTGAAACATGGACATAAAAAGGAAAGATTAAAGGGAAGCACACTGGAATAATATGAAATAGAGTATTAGGTTTACATTAACTTAGGACATAGTTAAAGGAAGAGTTATGTAAGAAGTTATTAAAAAATTGAGCTCATGTCAAGACTAGGAACTGAGAGAAGGAAAATGTGGGTGCCAAAAAATAATAAAATAGAAGAATGGTAAGTATGGCTGTAAAGGTAAGCAAAGAGATGACCACTTAAAACCCTATAGTGTAGTTTAAACATTTTAGAATATCTTCTAAGAGCAACAAGGAGTCCCTGTAGTATTTTAAGAAAAAAGTTAGAAAACATGTTTTTTTTTTTAAAGAAGTTGAAAAGCATGTTTTATATTTTTTGAGATTTACTCTCAGTACAGTGATAAGTGAGAATTGATATGGGTAGACTGGTAGGAGAATATTTCTCTGGCACAGACAAAGAAAGATGCAATCTTGATATGGTGTTAGTAGTTAGCAAGGAAAAAAATAGTAAATGATTCAAGAGAAATTTAGGAGGAAATCTAAAACTGAATTGTATGTAAAGTTTATAGAAAAGAAAGCCATACAGAAAGAATCCTTAGATTTCAAGTCTGGGCAAAAATATTGTGTAGTATGATGTGGATTTCCACTGCAAATATTACAAGAACAATGGTAGCAGAGACACTCTGGGGCACATTTGTTTAAGGTATTTATAAAACATTCAACTGGAGAATTTAGTTATGCAGTAATTACATAGATTTGAAGTTCAAAAGTGTGGTCTGGTTGGAAATAAGCATGTATTAAGATATCAGTATTAGATGGTAATTGAAGAGATGAAAAGGTGGAAGAATTTGTGTAAAACTTTACTTTTGTACTTATGTGGTTAGACAATCTAACAATTTTATATTTTAATTTTTAAAGGTAACTGCAGATATTGACAAATTCAATATACAGTAATTCCCCTTATCAGCAGTGGATACATTCCAAGAACACCAGTGGATGCCTGAAATCATAGATAATAGCGAACCCTATATATCCTATGTTTTTTTCCCTATAAACACATAGCAATGATAAAGTTTAATTTATAGATCAAGCACAGTAAGATATTAACAACCATAACTAATAATAAAATAAAGTAATTATAACATTTTACTGTAATAAAAATTATGTGAATGTGTTCTCTCTTTCTCTTTCCCAAAATATCTTATTGTAATGCAACTACCCTTCTTCTTGTGGTGATGTGAAAGATTAACTGCCAACTGATGAGATGAAGTGAGGAGAATGACATAGAGCCTTAGGCTATTACCTACCTTTTGACATACTGTCAGAAGGAGGATCATCTGCTTCTGGAGAGCAGTTGACCTCAAGTAACTGAAACCACGGAAAGAGCAATCATGGATAAGGGGAAACTACTGTATTAACATCTTCATTAACCAAATGAAAAGTAATATTTGAAATTTCATTTGTGCCTCTGCTTTTCTTGAGACTGTCATATTATGAAAGATATAAAGTTAGATTTTTAACAATATTTATTTTTTGGAAAGCATTTAAAGATGTTACATGAGAGCAAATAATACTTTTAAGATGTATGTCCCGTATTAAAAAGTGGATCCATTATGCATAATTGGAGACTTTGTAGAGCAATGACTTTGCACATTACTAATGCTAAGATTGCAACAACTTTTAAATATGAAGATAAATAACCACAACTGTGAGGGCATTAATAGGCATCAAACATTCCAACAATACATCTCACTGAAACATGATTAATCTTACACATGCTGATGATGTTGAAAGCAGAAGCATTATTGAAATTAATCTTGTTCTGTGGGAGAGTTCAATGAATAGTGTTGTGTTTATAATTTCAATTTCTGGATAACATACTGAAGCTTTAGCATTCGTAATTTCACATATTTTGCTATGTTAGACACTTTTTTATACTAAAGATTATTCCATTTTTATAAAATTTTATAGAATAAAAATTCATTGAAAATGGAGGAAAATACACTGCTTGAGAAATGAGATATTACCTTATATTAAATGACAACAGTTTAATATCTTTCGTTCCTGGTGGAGAAGTTGTGGTAATGGGAAGCTACCTTGTGGACATGGAGCTCAAAAAACCTGCAGTGCCAAAATTTCTCCCCTCAAAATAAACCAAGTGATGAGAAATGCTTTCTGTATAACTGCTTATTTTTTAAATAGTTTATCATGTAAAATTATTCTCTGTGCATAATAAAAAAAAACAAACTCATTAAAGATATGAAAACTACAACTAAAAGTCCTTTTCTCATAAGGCACCAGTTTCCCAGAGGATAAACTATGAAAAGCTTCTTTTACATTTCATACAAGTATATGTGCATTCATTCCTTTGTTTTTAGAATATCATGTTTATAAACATATATTACTTTGATACATGGATTATTGAATTAACAATATACTTTGGATATCTTTATGCATCACTAAATGTAAATTTATATTTCTGTTGTTCTAATAACTAATAGTTTAACAAATAACAGAAGGTTAATTTGACAGTAATATTGTATGGCAAGAGTTGGCTTAAATAAAATTGGAGTGTTATACAACAGCCAGATTAACAGGATTTTTAATGATTGATAAGTTATTTTTATTGAACATACACAACTTGAGATATACAATTTTGGAACTCAAGAACACTGGAGAAAAGAATCATATTCGATGATTTATAATGAGGTACTTTGGAAGTACTATATTTTCAAGAATATAGGTATAATTTGACAATAACAGAAAAATGAAGTAGAGAGGGCGTAGGGCTTGTGGGGCACTGGAATTATTTTCAAACAATGATATTTAGGGAAAGCTTTGTTTAGAATATCAGATTTTCATAAAAGTGGAAGGAGGAAGAAGCTAGACAAATGCAAAACTGGTAAAATAGCAGAATAAGCAGAGTGTTCAGCAAATGCAAAGACCATAAAATGTACTGTGCTTCATGTGTTTGCAGAAAAGAGAGGCAGCCGGGGTGCCTGGATTGAGGAGAGCAAGGGAAAAGCAACAAGAAATAAAGGCTAGAACTATGGTGACAAATCATATATAGCCCTGTAGACCAGGGTAAAGATTTGGTAAGGGGTGATATTTGGTATTTTGCAAACAAGAGTAAATAACTGGAGAGCACACACAGCCAGCTTAGAATAAAGTATACTGGGGAAAAAATGTGCTGCGGAAAAAACAAAACATTCTGAAAGATTGAAAGTTGAAAGGCTGAACCTAGTGGATAGCAAAACATACTTAAAGTACAGTAATTTCAGCAGTATGGTATTGGCATAGATTATATAAATGTATAATGTAATGGAGTAGTGGGGAAAGAAAGGAAAAACAAACCACCACATTTAAGATCATTTGACATAAGATGAGGACACTATAGCCATGCAGTAAGGAAAGGCTATATATATATATATATATATATATATATATATAAAGATTTTGTTTATTTATTTGACAGAGAGAGACACAGCGAGAGAGGGAACACAAGCAGAGAGAGTGGGAGAGGGAGAAGCAGGCTCCCCGCTGAGCAGGGAGCCCGATGCGGGGCTCGATCCCAGGACCCTGGGATCATGACCTGAGCCGAAGGCAGACGCTTAACGACTGAGCCACCCAGGTGCCCCAACTGAGCCACCCAGGTGCCCCTACATTTTTTTTTAGTAGACTATTTTTTTTGAGAAGTGTTGGGTTTATATAAAAATTGAGTAGAACATACAGGATCATTTCTCATTATCAGCAACAAATGATAGTTCCAGTTGCTCCATGTCCTTGGCAGCATTGATATGGTCAGGGTTTGAGATTTTAGCTATTTTAGTATGTGTGTAGTAGTATCTTATTGTTTTAATTTGCATTTCCCTGGTAACTTATGATGTAGAGTATCTTTTCATATGCTTATTTATCATCTTTATATCTTTCTTTGGCAAGATGTCTGTTGAAATTTTTCATTTTTAAATTGGGTTGTTTGTTTTCATATTATTGAGTTTTAATAATTCTTTACATTTTTGGTAACAGTCCTTTCTCAAATATCTTTTGAAAATATTTTATCCATATCTGTGGTTTGTTGTTGTTGTTGTTGTTGTTGTTGTTTATTCTTTTCACAGTATCTTTCTCAAAGCAGAAGTTTTTAGTTTTAACAAAGTCCAAATTAACAATTTTTATTTCCTGTGTCATTCTTTTGTTTTGTACCTATGAAATCACCACTAAATCCAAGACATCTAGATTTTCTTCTATGTTGTCTTCTAGGAGTTTTGTAGTTTTCCATTTTCCATTTAGGTCTATAATCCATTTTGAGTTAATTTTTGTGAATAGTATAAAGTTTGTGTCCAGATTCATTTTTTTCTTGCATGTGGATGTCCAGTTTTTTCAGCACCATATGTTGAAATGATCATCCTTTCTTAATTGTATTACTTTTGTTGCTTTGTCAAAGATCTGTTGACTGTATTTGTGTGGGTCTATCCTGGGGACTCAGTTCTGTTTCATTAACCTGTTAGTATATATATTCACCAACACCTTGATTTGTCTTGATTACTGTAGTCTTGATTACTGTAGTTTTATAGTAAGTCTTAAAGTCAGGTAATGTAAGTCCTCCAAATGGTCCTACTCCTTCAATATTGTGTTGGTTATTCCTGGTCTTCATTAAATTGGGAAGAACTTACATTGTGATAATATTGAGTCTTTTTATCCATGTAGATGGAATATTTCTCAAAATATTTAGATCTTTTCTAAGTTTCATTGTAAGAGTTTTATATTTCTCCTCATATATATATCCCATGCATATTTTATTACATTTATATCTAAAAATTTCTTATTTGAGGTGCTTATATAAATGGTATTATGTGTTTAATTTCCAATTCCAATTGTTCATTGCTGGAATATAAGAAAGCCATTGACTTTTGTATATTAACATTTTGTCACAACTTTGCTGTAATTGCAGTTTAAAAAAAATAGGTTTTGTCATGTATTTTAGACCATGTATTTTGGTGAGACCAACAGATCAGGAAATGACTGCCATTCAAAAGATAATTTGTAAATCACAGAACCCAAGAATAAGAGGCATGCCACACCATATGAGGCCACAAGAAGAAGCACCATGTTCTGTCAAGAAGCAGAAAGAGTACAATTCACAGCGCTTACCAGAGCACATACCCTCCCCAGTGTCTATCACCCAGTCACCCCATCCCTCCCACCCCACCCCCCACTCCAACAACCCTCAGTTTGATTCCTGCGATTAAGAATTCCTCATATCAGTGAGATCATATGATACATGTCTTTCTCTTTTTGACTTATTTCACCTGTGCAAGACTGTTGAATCTCAGATCTGTACCTCTGAAACAAATAATGCAATATATGTTAAGAAAAAAAAAAGAAGAAGAAGAAGAAGGTAGCGGGAGGGGAAGAATGAAGCGGGGGAAATCGGAGGGGTAGATAAACCATGAGAGACGATGGACTCTGAAAAACAAACAGGGTTCTAGAGGGGAGGGGGGTGGGAGGATGGGTTAGCCTGGTGGTGGGTATTGAGGAGGGCACATTCTGCATGGAGCACTGGGTGTTGTGCACAAACAATGAATCATGGAACACTTCATCTAAAACTAATGATGTAATGTATGGGGATTAACATAAGAATAAAAAAAAAAAAGAAGAAGCAGAAAGAGTAAGTGAAAAGCATTGGCAGAAGGGTTTACTGTGGTTTCCATGGAAAAGACAAGAGAAAGTAGGGTAGGAAGGTTTAGGATTGGCTAATTTGAATTCCAATGGGCTCTAGGGTTATAGTGGCCACTTCCAGTTGTCCTGGTAAGTGAAACTAGGATGATTAGGGTAGATAGGAATATTGCTTCTGGTAGTGTAAAAGCCACACAAAGGTAATTGGGAAGTGTAAGCTATGGATTGGTTAATTTGCACATGAATAGCAGTCTCCATTTTCTCTAAGAAATGACTAGCCTTGAAAACAGCATCTCCCCAGTCAGCAAAGCCCTGGAACATCAAGAATACAATTAAAATAAATAAATAAATAAATAAATAAATAAATAAATAAATAAATAAATAAATAAATAAATAAATAAGAAAATGTAGTTAATACAACTGCATATTAACTCCAGAAAGTTTTTTGTTGATTCTTTGCAGTTTTCTACATAGACAATCTGGAATTTGTTAAATAAATAAATAAATAAATAAATAAATAAATAAATAAATAAGACATTTTTATTTTCTTCTTCTGAACTTGTATACTTCTATTTTCTTTTCTTGTCTTATTGCACTAGGAAGAATTTGTAGTATGATTTTGAATAAGACTGGTGAGAAAGGAGCATTGCTTTATTCCTGATCTTAGCAGGAAAGCATTTAGTTACTTACTGTTAAATGTGATGTTATCTATTGGTTTTTGTAGGTATTCTTTATCAAGTTGAGGATATTCCTCTTTATTCCTAGATAGCATAGTCTTTTTAATAAATGGCCCTGTATTAATTGGATATCCATAATCAAAATGATTTAGATCTAGAAATTACAATAAACACAGGTGTCAATTCCAGATAGATTATAGATCAAAACAATGACATTTCCAGAAATAAGGAAGAATATTTTCATGACCTTACTGCAGTAACATTTTCTTAAACGGAACATCACTGTAAAGGTAGAGATTTATGATTTGGTTTATATTAAACTTAGCCAACTTTTGTATATCAAAATAAATCATTAAGAGAGAGGAAATGCAAGTTATGTTCTGAGATATATAGTTCCAACGTATTTATTTGTCAATAGACTCAGAGATGAAATATAAAAGTGATACACTTGCATAACCAAAACCAGACATTCCCTTACCCTCTTAGATAGGTAAAAAACTTGAAATTATACTTCATAAGAGAAGGCACACAAATGGCCAGAAGCCTATAAAGAATGTTCTCAAAATCATTTGTCATCAAGGAAATGCAAACTAGAACCACACTGAAATACTAAAATTATAACAAAAACCTAAACATACTTAATCAATTACACAAAAACAATGTGGTAATATCAGGTGTTAGAAAGATGTGGAGCAAGGAATATCCTGTTATTCTGAGTATAATTAAAACCCATGACTCAAAATTCTGCTTCTAAGTATATTTTTCACAGAGCTGTTGACATTTGAGCACCAAAACATCAATCAGGAGAGTCTATGTTGTACTAGATATACATATTGCTTAGATATAATATTCAAAAACAGGAAAGATTAGAAAATTCTGTATGTGCCTTCCCAGATTTGCTCTTTCGTTACTAGCCTTGAGATTCAAGATCTTGTTCAAAAGAGATAAATACAGAGCAACATGGTCTTAATACTAACTTCCTCAGTCTCATTAGACAGGCTGAATAACAAAAGTAGGAGCAGTGTAGTTAATGTTCTATGGGGGAAAACTGAGATAAAAAAACAAAAACAAAAACAAAAAACAGGAGAAAGAATGGTCTACAAATATAACTTCCTTTCCCTTTCTTTTTTCACAATAGACTCTTTTACCTTGCAATGATTCCACATACCCTGTCTGAAGAAGGTACATGTATGCAAATATGTGGTGTGTTTTGCAATGTTTTGTCCAGATTAGTAATACACCACCGACTGCTCTTGTTCTTTTTGCCCACTAACTACAAAGTTCCAATGAGGCACTGGCATATAATATGTTCTTCACGTTTTGTTTTAGAACAAGGAGTCAGAAAATAAAATATTAATATCTATAAATTCCCCAAATCTAAAAATAACATTTTTAACATTAAGTACAAATTTTTCAAAACACACAAAGACTAGAGGGATAAGTAGATTGATATAAATTGGAGAGGAGCAATAAATTTGAGATGGAGATAAAATAATTTCTCTGAAATGTGACCAATTATTAACTTAGTTTAACAATATAATTAAATATGAATAATACAGTTTAATACTATAATTAATACTATTATTTTTATTTAAATTCAACACAAAAGCAAGTGAAGTACCATTCAAGAATAAAACTTTAGGTCAATTTTTCTTCCTAAGGAAGTTAACATTTCTTAGAATATATCTATGAAGTTGTAAAAAAAAAAAAACAATGAAAAACATAAAAGCTTTAGGTTCATCATAAAATGAAAGATGACAGAGCTCATTTTTTCTAAATTTATCTTATACCTTATTCATTTCTAAAATAGAGTTGAAGTAGTTGTTATAAAGTGATAAAAATGTAAATAATTGCAATGCAGATTAATTTTTCATAATCTACAAATTAGGTCAAAAGTTTTCTATTTTTCCATAATTTTACTTTATATAACCAATCACATTGTATTTTTCTATTCTCTGTGCATTATATTTGCACATCAACTACCTGTAAGAATTTTGATCAATTCAATTTTGTCTCCACTCTGAGGAGTAATAATCCAGTGCTCCACCAAAATGACTTCACCACTTTTTATCATTCTCTTTTGAATGGACAGAGGTTACATAACATTTCCTTCATTCACACTTGCAGACATCATCCTTATGCCAATTTGTGTGTTGTGTTCAGGTGAATCTTATTATTTCATTCACTTACATTAGCAGATGCTCATTTATATAATTAAATTTGTGTTCATTTTGAGAAAAAGGTATGAACTGTCAGAAAGAACTGAATTTTGTATCCAAAACTAACAGATCACTCATTACAAGCAAAGTTTCTCTAATTATAAGTGCACTTTCTGTTTCTGTCAGTTGAGATAGGGACATTAAATGTGCTTGAGAAGTTAAATGCCAGAAGTTTCTGAGAAAAAGAAAATGAGTGACAGAATACTTTGTCAACTCAAATGATCACTCCCACACAAAAGAGCTACTGCTTCTATGAAATATTTTTGGAAATACATATAAAAGCAGTTACCAATGTACATTAGATAAAAAGTGTGGGTCAATATTTAGCTTTATTCCATTAACAGGTTTTACTTTATATAACTCTTACCAGATTAGCTGCCTTAATACTTAAAATGTTCTATTTAAAATAAGAAAAAAAAAACTTTGGAATATACATATGCTGAATATTTTCTGACAAGAATATTTAATGATTTCTTACTTTATCAACCCAGTGATAATAAATTCCTGGCATTTGCCAAACTAGATTCCTGTATAGATTCCAGATTCCTGTATAGAATGACAGTCTGTTCTCTTAAGCACAGCAAGGTGAAACAATTAATTTCCCATTTATTTCTTATAATAGGTACATTTTTCTCCTGAAAAATGACAAATTGTAGTTCAATATGCCCTCCCTCTAAAGGTTCATTGCTCAAAGTTCAAACTTGGTCTAACCTTTGGGAGTCAGTGATGGAATAGGCCTTCAAAATTTTCTTCAAGTTGAGTTAAATGAATAGTCTTAGAGCTGGCAGGTTATTGAAACATGTTCAAAATTTAAAGACGCATTTCATGATCTCTGTTCTCCCCAGTATGTCAGAGATAACAGTATAGAAAAAAAAAAAAAGTTCTTTTTTACTGGAGAAAAAAAATTGCACTAAACAAGGTCAACATTTTTGTTAAGGGATAAATGTGTATTCATTCTTGGACAACTATCTATAGGGTAATGATATAAGCAGATCCATAATACTAAAAGTCAGGTATGAGACAAATGGTCATTATAACTTTATGGGCCCCAATGTTCTTACCTATAATGTAAGTAATTGTAGTAGATGATTTCTTATTTTCCTCTACCTCTGTGATTATTATTCCTATAATTTATTCAAAAGGTGTAAAACACTGGTAAACAGTTGCTTTAAAAAAAAAGTGCAAGTTTTTGTCTTTTAAATCAGAGATATTTTCCTGTCACAAATTTTCCATGATGAAATTATTAGTAAGTGGAATCTTGAAATGTCTTATGTTTTTGTTTCTGTACTTTTTATCAAACTTGAGTTCCTGAAATAACTAAAAAGAGAAGATTAACAAATAGAGAGAGGGAGAGAGAGAAAAAACAGAACTATATTCATAGATGAAGGGGATGAAAATCAGTAACCAAAAAGAGGAACAGGACTCAAAGTATCATTGGATATTTCTCTTTCCGATTGTATTCTAGAAAACAATAAACCATAGTTTCAGTATGCTGAGTGAAAATAATTTGAAGGTAAAAGTGTGCTCTCTCAGCTAAATTATGTTAATACCTTATAATGGTTTCCTTGACTCTAATTGCTCTAATTGTAAATCACTTTAATTCAGTCTAGCTTCAAAGTAATGTTTCCAAAATTACAAGTGTGATTATTTCATTCTTAACTTAAAACCATTCAATACTTTTCCATTTCTTTCATATAAAAAAATCAGTGACTCACTATGTCATTAGTGGTATAACTCCTCTTAGTTCTCTTTTTAAGTCTTGTGCAAGCTAGTGTTAAACTTACTTTATTTAATCGTTGGAACCTTTCCTTTGGTCTTAGCTTTTTCTAACCTTTTAGAACTTAAAACTCAGCAATAAGAAAACATAGAACACAATTAAAATATGGGCCAAAGACATTAATAGACCCCTTACCAGAGAAGATATACAGATGGCAGATAATCATATGAAGAATGCTCCACATCATATGTCATCAGGGAAATGCAAATTAAAACAATAAGAAATTATTACACCTATCACAATGGCCAAAATCCAGAACACTGACACCACCAAATGCTGTCAAGTATGTGTAACAACAATAAAAAAACAGAAAACAAAAAACAAAAAACTCCCTACACATACCTGGTGGGAATGCAAAATGGTAGAACTATTTTGGAAGACAGTTTGGTGGTTTCTTACAAAACTAAACATACTCTTACCATAGACTTCAGCAATCATTCTCCTTGGTATTTACCCAAGTGAATTGAAAAATTATGTATACACAAAAACCTGCACGTGGATATTTATAGGAGCTTTATTCATGACTGCCAAAACTTTGAAACAACCAGGATGTTCTTAAGTTGATAAATAAACTGTGGTGCATCAAGCCAATCTGAGAAGGCTTGGAATCTGTATGATTCCAACTATATGATATTCTGGAAAAGAAAAAGACTATGGAGTCATTAAAAAGATCAGAAGTGTCAAGGGTTTCAGGGAGAGGAAGGGATGAATAGGCAGAACACAGAGGATTTTTAGAGTAGTGATGCTTTTCTATATGATACCGAAATGGTAGAGACATGTCATTATACATTTGTCTAAACTCAGAATGTACAGGAAGAAGGTACGACAATGTAAACTGTGAACTCTGGGTGATAATGATTTATCAATATAAGTTCATCAATTACAATAAATATACCACTTTGGTGGGAGATATGGATTAAAGGGGTAGCTATGCATGTGTGAGGGCAGCGGGTATTTGGAAAATCTCTATACCTGCCTCTGAAATTTGCTGTGAACAAAAAGCTGCTCTAAAAAACAATGCCCAATATATTTTAGACTTTGCATATAATGGTATATATATTATACACCACCATGGCCCATCAGAAAGGCCAAAAATTTAAAAAAGACAAATGTATATATACAAAACAAAGATGTGTTGCTCCAACATTTTCATATATCAGTGAGGAGAGTAAATTGGTAAAACCATTTAGGGAAAATGTTTGGCATGATCTACTAAAGCTGAACATATGCAAACCCTATGAATCAGAATTTCCGTTCCTAGGTATGGAGCCTACAGAACACATGCACGGATTCTCTAATGACAGGCATATGAGTGTTCATATCAGCACAATAGGATGATAAATATTGGTACCTAAATTGCAGTATAATCACTTGCTGGCATACCATAAAGGAATGAAAATGAATGATCCACAACTACATGCAATAATGCGTATCTTAAAAATAAAGGTGAGATGAAGCAGCCAGATAAAAAAGACTGTACATTGAGTTTATTTATGTAAAGTGAAAAACAGTCAAATATATTCCGTAAGAAACTGAAATGTTGATTCTCCAGGAGAAAATGATGGTTTTTACCTGAAGGCTAAGAGAAGGCTACTTGCACACTGGCAATACACTTTCTGAATCTGGTTCCTGGTTTCATAGCTGTTCAGTTTGTGAAAATTCATTGAGCTATATACTTAGGTTTAGTTTTCTATAAAACTTTAAAAAGTCTTCTTGGAGAGCTAAATACTAGCATCACTACATGGTACTTTAATATACATATAGCATATACACAACATAGATTTTTATATATGCATAGCATAAATATTTAAATATCTGTAAGGATATATCCAAATACTGTGGTTGACCCTGGGGTGTAGTATAAGGATGTATTTCAATTTTACAAGGATAAATTTCAATTTTTTCCTAAAAAACTTTTTTTAAAAAATGTGAATTTCATTGTAATATAAAAACAATTTTAAAAATTTAATAGATTGCATATTAATTTAATACAACATGTATTTGTATTGGAGCGCACTCAAACATTTCCCCATATTAGTCATCCAGGTCTGTTCCTTTGACTGCTTCTTCCTTCTTTTCTCTTTTCATTCCTCTACCTCTCCTTTTTATACTTTTTTCGCTATTTATACCTTTTTCTATCTTTTCTTCTTTTATAGATACTGATATAAATATCCATCTCTTTCTAAATATATATTTTCATAAAAATTATTTAATGAGAATAAAATGTTAGGAGTACTATCTTAAGAGTACCAAGTCAACATTTATTTATTTATATATTTAAGATTTTATTTATTTATTTATTTGAGAGAGAGCACATGAGTGAGCGGGAGGAGGAGCTGAGGGAGAGGGAGAAGCAGATACCACACTGAGCAGGAAGCGTATGTGGGGCTTTATCCCAGGACTAGAGGTCATGACCCGAGCCCTACGCAGACACTTAACCTACTGAGCCACCCAGGAGCAGCAACAAGTCAACATTTATGCACATCTATGGATATCTTGATATACTTTGCTTTTTAATTTCCTTTAAGCATTGTGTATTAGATACCAATTTTTAACACAAAATTTCATAGTCCTCTGAAGTAAAGTTTTAAGTTTTTCTTACTATTCATAGGAAATTAATAGCCAAAAGATGATCTTTACAATTTGATTTTAATTGGTCTTCAAATTTATTATTATTATCATCACTATTATTATCATATCCTCTGCTCTTACCCATCTGTAGAACATTATACTCCAGGTTCCAGTCACATCTTTGTTGACCAACTTTTGGAATACACCATTCACTTTCATATTTCCCACATTTCTCAAAATATTCCCTTTCAGGAATGATTTACCCCAATTGGGTAGAACCCTCCCCATCCTCAACACCTAGTTTGAATTTTTATCTACTGTGTGAAATATTCCCTTTTCCCACCAGCAGGAATAATTGTCACCATCTTCCTTGCTTCTATACTATGTTTATATTGCTTTATAATTAACTAAATTAACTGGAATTTATAGGGTCCTTTCCACAGTCTTTGGTATATAATAAGCTCCCAAAGAAGGTAAAGTAATAAAATCAATAAGTCTTAATGATATTATCAAAATAGCAAATATAATATTGTTATAAATTATAACATTGCATTTCCTTTTCACTGGATATTAAGCTCACTTGGAAGTAGAAATAATACTTTATGTATTATTACATATACACAATCATATTTCAATTTATAAACACACATATGCACAAAAATACATACACACATATTTTTCAGATATTCTAGAATGTAGGAGATGATGATTTTTTATTAAATAAAAATGAAATGTGAAAATGTTCTTACTCCCCCTTCCATTCTCTGGAAACTTATTTATCCTAAAAGCTAAGTTTAAAAAACAAAAAATAACTCTGTGAAATATTTATTGAACAACTTCATTATGTTATATCTCTTTTGGTAATTATTAATGATACCAAATCAGAGAGTTTGTCTATATTATCTTTGATGTCCTCATTCAAGCACAGTGCCCAGTTCATCTGAAGTTCTTAGTAAATATAATTTGTCATAGAGAGATTAAGTGACAAATCTCATGCATTAGAAAAAGTGAATTTTCTTAGGTTTTAAATCTTTTTATTATGATGTACAATAATATAACTATGCTCTACAGTGTACATATATATGTAGAAAAATGGATGTGTATATTTATGCTTGCTGTATCTTTAATTTCAAATAGTTTGGAAATATGTTAGGGAAGCCACATGCTTATGTAATTATCTCAAATATACATTAAACTCAGAAACATAAACAACATAAGTGCTTATTTTATATCTTGTAATTTATTTAACTGTTTTTCTCACACATTCTAGTAATGAGAAGAAAGTTATCCTTCCTTGAATTTTTTTTTAATGCTGCTCTTTTTGGGATTAAATAGTAAGATTGACCTATTTTATACCCAATGCATAGTTTATTTATTTATTTACTTAAATTCAATTAGCCAACATATAGTACATCATTAGTTTTTGATGTAGTGTTCAATGATTCATTAGTTGCATTTAACACCCGGTGCTCATCACATCACATGCCCTCCTTAATGTCCATCAATACATAGTTTCTAAATATGTATTATTTTATTAGGATTATAATTCATCAAAAATTATACCCTAGATGTTTATATTTTCCCCATCAAGATTTTAAGAAGAGCAAAACTCCTCTATTGATACATAATTTTAATAAATTATTAAATCTATATATTTAGTTAATTTATTTAATAAATTGCTGAATCTATAATTCATAAAGGAGTTTTTCATATATAAACAGTTAAGTTCCTAAGCACTCTTTCTTAATATATTCCTATATAGGCATAACTCATTTTGTTGCTCGTTGCTTTATTGTGTATTGCAGATATTGTGTTTTTCCATTTTTTACAAATTGAAAGTTTGTGACAACCCTGCATTGAGCATCAATCAGCACCATTTTGTGTCTCTGTGTCACATTTTGGTAATTTATATTTCACAATTTTTCATTATTACTGTTTTTCATGGGGATTTGTAATCAGTGATTATAACTTGCTGAAAGCTTGGATGATGGTTAGCATTTTTTAGCAATAAATATCTTATAATTAAGGTAGGTATATCTTTTTACCCATAATGTTATTGCACACTTAGTGGACTACCACATAGTATAAACATAACTTTTATATACGCTAGCAAACCAAAAAATTCATTTCACTCACTTTTTATTTTTTTTTATATTCATCTTATTATAGTGGTCTGGAACTAAACCTGCAATATTTCCAAGGTATGGCTGTACCCATATACAGATTAATTAATCTATAATTTAAATAAAGAATAACTTCCTTGAGAAGTGAGGACATAGCTATTGAAAGACCAAAGCTAGTAAAAACAAAAGCACTAGTGATAATAACACTACCCATTCTGAACAACCAATTAACCATGCAACTGGCAAGTTCCTTCACCATAAGGAATTCCAGGATTTTCCTTTCCATATTAGTTAAGAAGGAAATTCAAGAAGAATAAGAGTTAAAGGAAATATACTTATCTATTCTTTCATCTTTTAAAAATACTTTCATTAATTTTTCAATATCACTAAAATCTTCCAAAATTTAGAAAAAGGAAAAAAATGAAAATATATTTATATTTGTACTTGACTGACGTTAATTTATGTAAGGTGTTGGAAGTGTTTGGTACAAGATGTCATACATAAGTTAGACACACAAGAGAACACCCAGATACACCAACACATTAAATAATAACAAACATTACTTTTGGAAATGAAAATTTTGGACTATAGTTAAAAAAGAATTTGAGTATTTAAATTTAATTAAACATAAACACATTGCCTAAGCACATAATCAAGAATATAGTACCTCTATGCTTACGAGTTCCAGAGAACTAAGTGCCTCATCGATGTATAAAATGTGTAAGATTTCAAATTCCCAATTAATCCCATTTAATTCTTGGCTTTGTAATAACTGCACTTCCTGTGCTTTATTTTAGCATAGAATATCAGTTTATACTTGAATACTTAGAGTCTTGAGTCCGAAATACATAGGGCGGGATAGCTGCCTGGAAACCAAGGCAGAATTCCTTCTACTCTGGTAAATCTGTTTTTCCTCTTAACTCCTTTGACTGGAGAGGTCCACCACATTATGGAGGATAATCTTCTGTGTTTAAAATCAACAATTTATCAATGTTAGTCACATCTACGAAATACCTTCACAGCAACATTTAGACTAGTGTTTGAGCAAAGACGGGGAACGGAAGCCTAGGCAAGGTGACGCGTAAATCAAGTTACACAGGGCAAGTAAGAACAACCTGTGTGTGAATTGCATGACATTCAATGCAGAATATTCTGTAGCCTTCAGGCCTTGAGGTTTATCTGGGAATTATATAAATCACCGAAATAGCACAGAAAATAGCACTGAAACTTAACAGCTTTACAGTTTTTTCATGGAATTTGCTATCCCCATTTTCTGAATGCATTGAAAATATGTTAAAAATAATTTCCTGGCTTTTCTCTATTTGAGAATCATTAAAAGTCAATTTGCACAATAATGAAATGGTCAAGGTCCATAACCTGTGAGGTAGTTTACATGTTTACATTAATCTTGCATATCATTCCTTCATCTCCAAGGAAAAGCATATGTGTGTATAATAGTTACTTGTAAAGAGATGCCTGTTTCAAATAGACTTAAGGTTAATAGCATTAATTTATTTTTCCTTAGAATGCTATGTTTTGCCAGATCACTTTATTGAATTTCATTTTAATTCTCAGTATTCTCTGCTAATATTGCCATATGATAATGAAATCTAGAATTGAGAAGCAAAGAATAAATTACAAAAAAAAAAAAAAGATATTTCAGTTACTTAGGTAAGTTTGCTGTTGGTCCAGAAATGGAAACGAGTAACATTTCCCCAGGCAAGAGAAAAAGAAAACCAATGTCCCTGTGGGTTGAAAATGTTAATCGTTGGGGTGCCTGGGTGGCTCAGTCCTTAAGTGTTTGCCTTTGGCTCAGGTCATGATCCCAGGGTCCTGGGATCCAGCCCCTCATCGGGCTCGCTGCTTAGAGGGAAACCTGCTTCTCCCTCTCCCACTCCCCCTGCTTGTGTTCCCTCTCTCGCTGTCTCTCGCTCTGTCAAATAGATAAATAAAATCTGTAAAAAGAAATTTAATCGTACATAGTAGTGAAAATAATAGTCTCATCTTTTTCTTTTATTTTTTTAATCAGTTAGCCACTGTATCTTTTTTTTTTTTTTTTTTTTTTTTTGCGAGAGAGAGAATGAGAGACAGAGAGCATGAGAGGGAGGAGGGTCAGAGGGAGAAGCAGACTCCCCGCCGAGCAGGGAGCCTGATGCGGGACTCGATCCCGGGACTCCAGGATCATGACCTGAGCCGAAGGCAGTCGCTTAACCAACTGAGCCACCCAGGCGCCCTAGCCACTGTATCTTAATGTGGTTCTCATGGATAATGATCCAACTTTGTATAGGGCCATGATTAGTTCTAATTTTTTCTTCGGTGGATATTAATCTCTAAATTTCTAGGTTTATAGCATTTGCATCTAGATCCTTGTGAACTTATTAGTATCAGTTTATGGATTTTTGGAGGAACTGTGGTGAGCAGAACCTTGGTCCCCTCCCTTGGTATTCTTTTGCGTAAAACCATGCTATAAAAGTGGCAATAATAGGGGCGCCTGGGTGGCTCAGTTGGTTAAGCGACCGCCTTCGGCTCAGGTCATGATCCTGGAGTCCCGGGATCGAGTCCCACATCTGACTCCCTGCTCAGCAGGGGGTCTGCTTCTCCCTCTGACCCTCCCCCCTCTCATGCTCTCTCTCTCTCTGTCTCATTCTCTCTCTCAAATAAATAAATAAAATCTTTAAAAAAAAAAAGTGGCAATGATCTTGGCTTTGACTCTGGGTGCATTGGACTTGGTCAGCTGCTTTTCACTGGCAGCAGGGATCGGGATGTCACAGTCAGCTTCCAAGATGCACCCTTCACAGGGCTTTGCCCTGGGGAAGCCCGGGATTGATCCATGTTATAATCTGAAGTCTTCCAGTTCCTCTGGGTCAGTACCATCTGGATTCCATATGCTCCCATCAGATTCACCAACACCAACACATTTAGCACCAAAACGATGTAAATATCTCATAGAGTGCAGGCCTACATTATCAAATGCCTGAACAATGAATGTTTTATCTCCAAACCCTGGTGTCATTCCTAAAATACTCATCTAAGAAGCTTCGTTGGTGAAATTTTCAATCCCATGGAAGACTCCCAGGCGAGTAGCAGAGATCCGCCCGTGGATTCCGCCCTGACTGATGGGCTTACCGGTAACACAGGCATGGGCATTAATATCATAGTGCCCTATGGTGCTGTCATAGGTGTCAGCAATCCAGGACATCTCCCACTCACCCATGCTCATGTCTGGGGCAGGCACATCAATGCCAGGACCAATAAAGCCCTTCTTCACCAGCTGCATGGTAAACCTCCTTGTGATCTTTTCCAATTCATTATCAGTATAGTTCTTGGGATTGATCTTAACACCAGCCTTGGCACCCCCAAATGGCACCTCAACCACTGCACACTTACACGTCATCAAAGAAGCCAGAGCTTCGAGTGCAGTCAGAGCTGGGGCCAGGAACACACCCCTTGCCCAAGAACAGCCAGCTGCTGACCACATCGGCTCTGGACGAGTCTGAGATACGCTGTAAGGCTGACGCTTCTGAGCAATAGGTGTGAGCATTTTCAGAAGGTGGCATGGTCCTCAAGTGAGTTACTGGTATTTTACATCAGCAAAGTAACTCAATTTTACAGATAGCAACAAAAATAAAAGCTGTTTCCCTTTATGCATTTTACTTTCTTAGAATAATAAGTACATGCTGCTGTAATAAAATTGCCTTTAATCACTTACCTAGCCTAACCTTGACTCAAGCAGTGAATGCCTATAAATATAATAAATGAAAAAAAGCTAGTATTTTTATAATATAAAACAATATCATTTATAGCTTGTCAATCATGTATTGTTGTCCAGCAAAAATAAAACATCTGATAGAGAATTAAGTTATCTTCATACCTGCAAATGGTGGAGGCTATTTTTGTTAAGACTGTCAGAATTTACTAACCGCAATTACGATGCATAGTCCAAAGAGTACAGTGACCTCCTCATCACGTTAATTAATTGTTCTCCTTTGAAGATCTACTGTGTTGTCTAATTGAACAATAATTCAAGTAGGGTGTCCCAGAAAAAAACCACTTGGGCTCCCACTTTGGAGTCTAGCTGGTGGCTCCGAGCCCTGCTAATGGCCCCGACTAGGCCTGACGTGGTGTCTTCTTCGAGAGGCCTGAATTCTTGCACACAGCTTCATTACCATTGGGCTGGAAACAACCTTGGGTTGAGTGTTTTGTTTGGGAGTTATTTCCCCAGGGCTTTTTGAACAGTAGTGTCCCAATAAACTACTAGAGATCATTTATGTAAGAATAAGATTTTTTTTTTTTTTAAACAACAATATCCTTTCAGAAATTTCTAACTACTTTGTAACTGCATGACTTAGCCTGGTGATAAAAGCAGTTATTAAAAGTCTACCTTTTTGGGGCGCCTGGGTGGTTCAGTTGGTTAAGCGACTGCCTTCCGCTCAGGTCATGATCCCTGGGTCCTGGGATCGAGCCCCACATCGCGCTCCCTGCTCAGCCGGAAGCCTGCTTCTCCCTCTCCCACTCCCCCTACTTGTGTTCCCCCTCACGCTGTCTCTCTCTCTCTCTGTCAATTAAATAAATAAATAAAATCTTTAAAAAAAAAAAAAGTCTACCTTTAAAAAAAAAAAAAGTGTGTTTTCTTTACTCTTTGTCCAATATTTCTGTGTTTTGTGAAGGGAAAGCTTTATAAGACACTGAGTCCACCTTCATGTCTGAATCTCTTTTAGACCCAGGGCTGACAAATCCAACCCCAAATTTCATGAGTTATTTAATCACTGCATATAAAATATTTCTCCTTCCAATCACACTTTAGATCTTCTGAACCTCCTATTTTATTTCAATACCAACTTTTTTGCAAACATATTTCCTCTTTCTGAATGTCCTCTAAGGTTGCCATATTTAGCAAATAAAAGTCCAGGACTCCAGGCCACTTTGAATTTGTGATAAACAGCAGATAAATTTTTAGTGTAAGTATGTCCCAAATATTGTATGTGAAATTTATATTAAAAAATCTATTTGTTGGGGTGCCTGGGTGGCTCAGTCGTTAAGCGTCTGCCTTCGGCTCAAGTCATGATCCCGGGGTCCTGGGATCGAGCCCCACATCGGGCTCCCTGCTCAGCGGGAAGCCTGCTTCTCCCTCTCCCACTCCCCCTGCTTGTGTTCCCTCTCTCGCTGTATCTCTCACTGTCAAATAAATAAAATCTTTAAAAAAAATCTATTTGTTGTTTATCAGAAATTCAAATTTTACTGAGTGTCCTATCTCAGCTTTTAAATCTAGACCCTCTGCTAGTCTGTCATATATTACTTGCTCCACAATAAATTGTCACATGGTTTTCCACCTGACTAGAATGTATGAATCCATGTTGTTTTGCCCATAGAAGTTTGTTCATGCTTTTATAATGGCATTTAATATCATGATATCTGATATATCTGTGAGCTTCCGACAAGCAGAGATAATGTCCTAGTCATCTTTGCACCCACAGCACATACAAAATGTCTTTACTTTAAAAAACAATCAGTTAACCTTGTTGACTAGATTACTATTTTGTTTGCTGCTCCTCTTGATTTAGGACTAGCCTTTGAAAGAAAGAACACAATAGTAACAATAACTAATATTTCTTGAGTGTTCTCTATATTCCAAGCATTATTCGATGTATTATTTCTGCTCTAATGTGGTATGTGAATTGTAGCAAAACCTCAGATTCTTCACAGTCATGCATTAAAAATATAAGGCAAAGAACAGGAAACTCAAATCATATGCATTTTTGTAATCAGAGTGCCAACAATTATAAAAATTCTAATAATTATACTAGAGCATATACAAGACAGGTTCATTTCTAATAAGTAACAAAATACTACAGTAGATATAATACTTTACATTAGAATGAATAAAATGGGGGAGAGACTTGATATAAAAGGTACAAGGAAGTGCTATGGTTTTTTAGTTGTGGAGACATGAGAAGAGTGTACAAATCTGGTGGAACTATGAAATAAGCATATCCAGGAGAGATTATGGTGCTAAACTGAGCAACAAAAAGAACATGAGATGATTGGGTATCATGGAAAGTATTGCATTGTATTACAGTTTGCTGTTTCCAGTTGTGTATTTCACTTTGAGTGTGATTGCCTTTATCTGGAGGAACAAAAAATATATTTTAAAAACGTTAGGCAAGGGGCGCCTGGGTGGTTCAGCCAGTTAAGCCTCTGCCTTAGGCTCAGGTCATGATCTCAGGGTCCTGGGATCAAGCCCCACATCCTTCTCCCTGCTTAGCAGGGAGCCTGCTTTTCCTCTCCCTTTGCCATTCCCCCTGCTTGTGCTCTCTCTCTCTCTCTCAAATGAATAAATAAAATCTTAAAAAATAAATAAATAAAGTGCTATTTTAAAAAAGAGGACAACAGACAATACATTTGTATTTTCTCACTTATTGATAGTTTTCTAGTTCCTGGTTCCATCCAAGATTTAGCTAATCTTTTGCTCTTAGTTTATAAGAACCACTATATATCACTAGGAAAGGCTTTTTTTTTTTTTTAAGAAGGGATACACAAAAATATTTTAAATAATGTTTTCTTTCAAATGCACATGCTATTTCATTACTTAAAGAAATTTTAAATGATAAATTAAATATAACTTTATAGTACCTAGGTTGATCAACACTAAATATTAATGGCGTAAAAGAATAATTTGTGTGAAGATAAATTACATTATGTGAATTCAGGAGTTCTTTGCTGCATTAAATTAAAGCAAACAAACAAGAAAAACCTTATGCTACATACCCAGATATTTTTCTTGAAATCTTACAGAAATTCCTCATAATACTTGGTAATAAAAACTGACTCTCTTTATGGAAAAGGAACTTACTAACTATATATTTGTATATACAAAGGGCTTTAAAGCCCAAGACTAAACATTTTAACAGGCCAAAAATAGTGACTTATCTTGAAAGAAATCCAACACTGCTAGTTTTTGGCAGCGGGGAAAATATTTTCTCTTAGAATTTGTTTTTTTTGTCTCAAAAAATGTCATGATTGTTCTTGATAATTTACATTAAAAATGAAATCCTTAAATATTCTTTGAAGTTTTATTTTATCATTTCAAAAAGCATACAATGTTATGCTTTACAATACGCCTTTGATTATACTTACCATAGTGCAAATTATATATTATACAGTAAAATCAAGGTTTGAATGTAATTTTCTTTGATATCAAGTTCAAATCTGCTGATTTCTCTTATTATAAGATGAAAGACAGACACGTGGAAAGAAGTAAGAATGCATGATTTATTCCAGTTCAGAAAACAGAACACAAACTCTACAAAGCTGATGAGGAGATTTTTCAGCAGCAGTGGACAGTAGGTGTCTGTCAGAAGCAACATTTGAGCAGCCTGACGCCTGCTTCAACACATCATTTTCAAAGTAAAAAGAACCGGTGACTCCAACCAAATGGGTTATCTTCCTTCTCTGTTTTGAACTGTCTTGCCATTGGCAGTGAGTCTCCTCAAGCAGCTCTATAAGCTAAGAAGAGCTTTAAGTAATTCAGAACCACCTGTATGAGGATACATTGAATTTTTATTCCAGCTTTTAAATAATAAAACTATTATGATAATCCCCAAAAGCTACTACTTGTATTTTTGCTCTACAGAAAGATTTTCTGTTGCATACAAGTGCAAGTATTCTATCTTCCCACAAAACTTAGAAAAATATCCAATCTTGTGGTTAGATGTAGCATAATTTTCTTTCTTAAACTGTGTGCCTTTATAATGAGTAGCCTTTATTTATTTTTTTTTAAGATTTTATTTATTTATTTGAGACAGAGAGAATGAGAGAGAGAGAGCACATGAGAGGGGTGAGGGTCAGAGGGAGAAGCAGGCTCCCTGCTGAGCAGGGAGCCCGATGCGGGACTCGATCCCGGGACTCCAGGATCATGACCTGAGCCGAAAGCAGTCGCTTAACCAACTGAGCCACCCAGGCGCCCTATAATGAGTAGCCTTTAACTATACTTAGTGATGAAAGCCTAAATTAAATATCAACACTGCAATGGTTGGTCATGGTATTCATAAGAAAGTCTCTTTTATGCAAATAATGTATAAACTAATCTGAATTATAAATTTACTGCTAATTTTGTAGCTAAAAATAATGTAATTGCTACAGTTTTGCCAAGAAGAAAAGCAAAGATATTTTTTTAAATAATTTTAAAACTTCAAACACTGGAAGATAATTTTGAGTGAAGAAATCTGCAAACTACACCGGAGCCTCTCTAAGCTGCTTCATATGGTCTGTGCTATTGAAATTCTTTGTAGGTAGCAATACATTGCCCAATTGTGTACTTTTTGGTGTCCTTATTAGTAGCTCTTAATTTTGCATATCACCGTCAAATAGGAAATACATTTTAATTGCATTGAGTCAAGATTTTAAAAAAAATGTATTTCATTAAATTATTCATTGATAGCTATTCATTTGCCATCATTTGGTGCCAGGCACTCTTCCAATCCTTAAGGATATAGCATTGAACAAAAAAAGCAGCTGTCACCTTCTTGTGGAACTTATATACCAGTGGGAAAGATAACACACAAAAAAGTAAAATATAAATGATGTTAGGTAGTGATAAGCATTCTGTAAAAAACAGATATGGAAGGTTTAATACATTTCAAAAAATATTGGGTGTGGGAATTATTTAGCATTAAATATGAGGGATAGACAAGTTTTCACTGAAAGTAATGTAAATTTTGAATAAAAACTACATGGAGATGAGGGAGCAAAGTTTTAGATAATATATTCTAAGGGCAAAAGCCCTAGCGAAATAGCGTATCTCGTATATCTAAGGAAACAGCAATGAGGCCAGGATGGCACAATAGGAGTGGTGGTTGTGGTCAAGGAACAAGGAATGAGATCAAGTAGGAAAAAAGATGATGGGAAAGGATTGGGTAAGATTGCACTGGGACTTATATGCAATTTGACATTTCTCTAAAGAGAGATGTGAAGCATTTCTGGCTTTAGTACGAAAGAATGCCACACACTTTACAAGATCACTCAAGTTTGTCTTGAGGCTAGAATGAAGGTGGGTAATGCTGATGTAAGAAGACCAGGGAGGAGGTCATCACCAATGCAGGTGAGAGATGATGGTGACTTGAACCAGATCTATGCAGTGCCAATGATTGTGGCCAATTATAAATATATTTTGAAGCCAAAGTCCACCAAATTTGCTGACAAATTGAATTATAAATGTGTAAGAAAGAAAAAGTAAAAAAAAAAAATACTCCAAGGTTTTGGATTGAACTATTGCTACATATTAATTTCTAATAATAACAATAGCTAAAACTTTGAAAGTAAGATACATCACATGAATGGGCAGAGGTGGATGAAAAGACTAGTTTTGAACATGTTTAGTTTCAGATGCTTATTTGACATCCAAATAATGATCTGAGTTACATGGGAAACCTTTTAAGTGTGAGATAATCAGACTCACATTTTATTTAACCACATCAATCACATTACTTTGTTAACCAAATACCTACCTTGTACCATGCCATATTCTTGTAGTTTTTTTGCCTTTGAACAAACATTGTTAATGACATACTCTTGAACTGGCTTATTTTGGCTTTATTTAATTGATCCCATAACCCAACTAATTATGGGATATGCTTTGTCACCTATTACCTCTTAAACCAAGGTACTTTTCCACTGTAAAACAAGTAAAAAAAGAAATAAACAAATGATTGCTAATACTAAGAAATAAAAAAAAAAAGAATAGACAAAGTGGAAGGGGGCAGTCAAGGCTAATGAAATTGGAAATAAGAAAATGCTTGTTAGCAACATAAATATCATATGCAATGAACACATCATCCATGTACTAAATGGAGTGCAAGGGGGAAAAATATATTGGTTACTATTAGAACCTGTAAAAATAACCAATAAAGAAATTAGTCTTGAGCTAAAGACTTTTTGAGTTGAGAACTTTTTCTAAAATCATTTCTTCAGGAAACAAATAGCAACTCAAAAACACCAAGCCAACTATTACTTATATTATTCATAATCCTGTTTAGCACTCCTGACAATGTTTCACCAGCACACAGATGGTAATTTTGAAGTTTGCTCAGATTGTGCTAGAAGGTAAAAAGCTTCCAGGTTATTGGGTTTGCCTAAGGGGGAATGTTTTAGCCATTTTAATTCTCTAGTGAGTTTTTTAGGAGGATTGCCTGAAAATAAATATCAGATTGTATGAGTGGAAATGTTTCAAACAGTTCTGCTTTTGGAACTTAGAGTAGAACTGCTCTTGACTGCTGATTATTCCGGATAAAATCTCATTTTGTAGTTTGTTCACACAGCGACAACACAAAACAATACACCATGTCTGAGAATTTCTTAAGTCATCTGTAATCTCCACAGATTTTCACTTTCCTGTATTTTTATACAACTGGACACTCGGTTGAGTGACTTATGTTGGCCTGGTAATAAGTTGGGTAAATTCAGCCAAGACTTGTATATAAACAGATTTACTATGGCCCACTTAAAAACAATTATCTCAAATTACACCCTGTAAAAGCCAAGGATACAGACCTGGAAGGCAGTTTATATATTTAGTACGCTTAGAAATCATTCTGGCTATATTAGTCTCCTAGGCTCCTTAATTATCACTGATTTACTCACAGACTTTGTTAGCAAACTTGGGGTTCCAACAACTAAAAGGCTGTCCACTGGCGTGTGCAAGAATTCACAGTCTTACTTTTCTCATGATGCTTGCTAGAAGTCTGGCAAAGGATTTACACTGGATTATTTAAAAAGGACCAACATAATGTACTTCAAATAAATAAGGTTTATTAATTTGTATCAGTGTTGTTGTGGCAAATAGGAAAGAACTAAGAGACCTGCATGTGGGGAGGATCATGTTACTAACATGATACTAATAATGACCTCACCCACCGAGCTATTGGTCAAGATCCATTTTCCGCTTCCTGGGCATCCAAGGTTATACAACTCATCTTGCTCTCATTTTGTAGCTTTTCCTCAGCAGTGTGAGTTGGCATTGTCTCCACTGCTTTGCCTCCACTCTGAAGGGTCAGAATCTCTTTAAAGGGACCATTACCTGACATGGGAATTCTAGGGGGAGAAAATGTCAAAACTTACAGCCTTACACATCTCCCTAAAGTTACATTATACTCTGTAAAAAAACATATAACCTACAGCAACTGATTTTCTAATTTACCAATATGTTATACCAACATATTTAATAATAATAAATTTAGATATTCATGAGAATTTTTAAAAAAATTTATTGTTTTTTAATTTTAATTCAAGTATAGTGAACATACAGTGTTGTTATATTAATTTCAGGTGTACAATATAGTGATTCAACAATTCTGTACATTACTCAGTGCTCATCTGGATAAGTGCTCTCTTTAATCCCCATCACTTATTTCACCCATCCCCCCACCCATCTCCCCTCTCATAACTATCAGTTTGTTCTCTATAGTTAAGAGTGTGTTTCTTGACGTGTCTCTGTCTTCTTTCCTTTATTCATTTGTTTTGTTTCTTAAATTCCACATGAGTAAAATCATATGGGGTTTGTCTTTCTTTGACTGAATTATTTCACTTAGCATAATACTCTCTAGCTCCATTCATATTATTGCAAATATGCATGAGAATTTTAATACTTGACCACGTTTCTACTACATGGGACATGTGTGGTATGTCAGTCTCAGTTTCATTAGAAAAACGTTACCACTAGGGGCGCCTGGGTGGCTCAGTTGGTTAAGCGACTGCCTTCGGCTCAGGTCATGATCCTGGAGTCCCGGGATCGAGTCCCACATCGGGCTCCCTGCTCGGCAGGGAGTCTGCTTCTCCCTCTGACCCTCCTCCCTCTCATTCTCTCTGTCTCAAATAAATAAATAAAATCTTAAAAAAAAAAAAAAAAAGAAAAAGAAAGACAAACGTTACCACTACATGTGTTAGGGAAATAAAGGGGATAAATGTAAGAATAAGGGCTTACATATATGTGGATGGAGCTTAGGGGACAAAGATCTGAAAGACCAGAGCTGAAACATATGAGAAACTGGCATCAGTGCGAGTTCTGAGGAGCATAGCACGTCTATGGCTATGAAACAGGAGCAAGCTGAATGGGCGCCTGGGAGGCTCAGTTGGTTAAGCGACTGCCTTCGGCTCAGGTCATGATCCTGGAGTCCCGGGATCGAGTCCCGCATCGGGCTCCCTGCTCGGCAGGGAGTCTGCTTTTCCCTCTGACCCTCCCCCCTCTCATGTGCTCTCTCTCTCTCTCATTCTCTCTGTCTCAAATAAATAAATAAAGTCTTTAAAAAAAAAAAAAAAAGAAACAGGAGCAAGCTGAGAGGTTTGTGAAACCACCAGTATACTTAAAATATCAAAACACAAACTCAGTGGAGAACTGCTAATCTGACACCTCTCTAGTATTCCTGATAGAGAATCAGGAAGTCATGGAGAAGTCTGCAGGGCCATGTTGTCTGACCACAAAAAAACCCTCCAAAAATAGCAGTTTGCCTGTCCGTTTCCCATCCACCTTCCAAATATCCTGTAAGCTCCTTTTATTGACAAATTCTAGCCCAAAACACAGAGGTTAAAGAGATTCTCAGAAATCTACGCCAGAGGGCGCCTGGGTGGCTCAGTCATTTAGCATCTGCCTTCGGCTCAGGTCATGATCCCAGGGTCCTGGGATCAATCCCCCCGCATCGGGCTCCCCCCACTCACTGGGGAGCCTGCTTCTTCCTCTCCCTCTGCCTGCCACTCTGCCTACTTGTGCTCTTTCTCTGTCTGTCAAATAAATAAATAAAATCTTAAAAAAAGAAAGAGGGGGCACCTGGGTGGCTCAGTCGTTAAGCTTCTGCCTTCAGCTCAGGTCATGATCCCAGGGTCCTGGGATCAAGCCCCTCATCGGGCTCCCTGCTCTGCAGGAAGCCTGCTTCTCCCTCTCCCACTCACGCTGCTTGTGTTCCCTCTCTCGCTATGTCTCTGTCTGTCAAATAAATAAATAAAATCTTAAAAAAAAAAAAAAAGAAATCTATGCCAGAGCTTCTCTCCTCATTAGATGAAAGTAAGCAGAGATGATACTGAGCTAACCAGATAACACAGGGCAGTGCAACCCTTCATAAACTCAAGAGATATAAATATCTCCTTATACATATTTTACAAGATGAATATATAAAAATATATTGTACATGTTATATTATAAGTAACTATATTATATATAATATTTGACTTCTTAGTATAAACAGTAATAACAGCTGACCACCACCTAACATGATATAACTCCCATACCACCAAAGTCATGCCTACCTCTCTTATAAAGTCAGACACAATCTTATATGCCACTTTATATATTTTGATATGTATTCCTCTTCTAGCTCTTTCACAATCTCAATGAACTATTCTGTTCATTAAATATGTAATTAAATAGTGAGATATTTAGTCATTCGTTATATGAACACTTGTGAAATAATAAGAAAATAAAAGAATACGAAAGAAAAATGATTGGTAATATATTTTCTACCTAACACACACCCACACACATGCAGACACACATATGTATACACATAAAGAGAAGGACATATTTGCGTAGCTACTTTCTAATGGGTAATTTGGAGTAAAATGAGACATACCTATATCTACCACTTGGTTTTCTGACCCACATATTTGACTGTGGGAGAAATAATGCCATCTATTTGTTGCTGGCTCAGATACACTACTGTTCTGGACTAAAACTAAGCATTCAAAAGGTTATCCCACTGTCTTTTCAGAGCATCTGCTCTATTCAGCTCATAGTTAGACTGGCAAAGTCTGTGGCCCAGATTCTATTGCCTTGAATCATAATGAGTTACTTTCAGGAATATGCTCCATTTTAGAAGCAATGATGTATGGAATACCAAGACAGCAAATAGCATTCTATAAACATATCGATTAGGGTTACAGCAGAAATAACATGGATAGGGGAGAAAAAATCAAAATGTGATTTTAAAGATTTTATTTATTTGAGAGAGAGGGAGAGAGAGAGAGAGAGAGAGAGAGAGAAAGGCTGGAGTGGAGGGGCAGAGGGGAGACAATCTCAAGCAGACTCCAAGCTGAGCACCCAGCGTGACATGGGGTTTGATCCCATGACACTGAGATCATGATGTGAGCTGAAACCATGAGCAAATTGCTTAACAAACTGAGCCACCCAGGCATCCCCAAATCAAAGTATTTTAATACATGACTTCTGGAATCGTGGAGTAAGGATAACAGCAGGATCTTTTCTCAGCAAGGTAAAATTGCTCAATAATATAAAAGTATAATCATTGAAAGTCTCTGGAAATTGTCCAAAAGGTATATACAAAATAGAGAAATGTTCATATATGGAAATCTACTAAATCTTGATGAGACTAATACATGTTTATAGCATTTGAGGTATAGTCTGCTGTCTTACCTCACATCCCTCCATCATTTCCATGTTATAGAAGCTCTATCCTGGGCATATGTAGTCACTAATCAAGGCTCTCCTATCCTCCAAGCTCCCCGTTTGGGTCTACAGTTTCACCCCAAACATTCAGGCTGTTGTTTCCTGCCCTCCATGAGGCTCTATTCCCAGCAGGCATTGCTGAAAGGAGCAAGTCTCGTTTCCCCCAGCCAAACCCATATCTGTAGGGCAGAGCCCCACTCCAGTCACAGAACAGAGAGTACTGGGATTCCATACTTCCCTGACTCAGCTTGCTTGCCCATTAGACAGAGGTTTAAAGGCCAAGTTTTGCTATTTCCTAACCCCCAGTGTCCGTTCAAAGAGCAAGGGTGTCATTCCAGAAAAAAAAGCAGGTTCTTGCTCTTACCTCTGGTCTAGTTGTATAGTGATTCTTTATGATGGAATGGCAGGCCATAAGGATGAGGAGTTCCAGAGCTTTGCTTGAGAAGATTGATTTTATTTGGATCAGAGAATGGAGAATGCCATGCTTAAGGTTGTTGTCAAAACCTATGAGGGCCTTGATGGAGAGCAATTCAGAGGATCTGTTTGCTTGGCTACTTTGCTTGTATCATGGAGCTAACAGAAATTTGGTAGAAAGAACCATAGAACCATGGAAGGGACAACCAAAAAGAGCCTTCCTTCCGGGATCACAGTTAACCCTGGGTCTCAGAAAAGCTGTGCATGTATGTTAGGCTGCACCCCTTCAGAAGCAAACAAAGCAGGACGTGAGGCAAACTTGAGAGTGTTCTCCAAGACACATGCGAATCCATCAACATGGGGCTGATCACCTGGCCAAAGGGGCTGAAACAGACTGATCTAACACTGAACAATAAGCCATTTTGATCAGGGGGTGACTCCTAAGAATCCAGCCTTAAACATAAAGTTATAATTCTCTTTGGATGTCTGAAACATTCTGTGCCTACTCAAGTATATACCCTCTAAGGAGTGAACAGAGAGGAAACCTCCAAGTTACAGATCCATGGCTGAATTTAAGGGAGAAAGAAAACTGACAAACACCCTGATTGGTGATAACATACTCCAAACAACCTGCACATCCAATGATAAAGAATAAAATCAAATTAGTTAAAGGAGCTTAAGCACAAAATTTGACTAATTAGTTTCTTACAGCAACCCAGGGCAAACTGTAAATAGACAGGCAAAAAGATAAAACAGGAGGGAAAATCTGAGCAGAGACATAAAAGGCAACACACTGCAAAGGAAATAGCCTTTGCAGAATCAGTTCAGGCAAGTTACTCATAAACAAATTATATATAATGTTTAGAGGTTTAGCATACTATGTTCATGTCTCAGAAGAACTAATAGATAGTTTTTTAAAAAACTGCAGTATTTCTTAAATTGATCTACAAATTCAATCTCTATATCAAAATCCAGGCATTTTTCTTTCTTCAGAAATTTACGACTTGATTCTAAAATTCTTCTAGAAGTGCAAGAGACCCAGAATAGCCAAAACAATCTTGAAAAGAAACAAAGTTGAAGGACTTACACTTTCTAATTTCATAATTTATTACCAAACTACAATAATCTATATTTTGTGGTACTAGGTTAAGGACAGACATATATATTGGTGGACTGGAAATTATAAATAAACACATGTATCTATGATGAATTGATTCTTGACAAGCATGGCAAGACTATTAAATAGGGAAAAGAAGTCTTTTCAATAAATGGTGTTGACATAACTGGTTAGCCACATGCAAAAAAAATGAAGTTGGATTTGTACTTCATACCATATGTAAAAATTGAATCAAAATGTATAACACCTAAATATAAGAGCTAAAAATAAGAAACTCTTAAACTGGGACAAATAAAGATGACTTGGGATTTGGCACCAGTTTCTTATATATGACACATATAGCACAGCAAACAAAGGAAAAATTCTAATTTTGGTTTTATCAAGTTTTTAAAATACATTTAAATAGCAAGAAAGTAAAAAGACAAACCACAGAAAAGGATGAAATATTTTCAAATTACATATCTAATAAAGAAATTGGATCCAGAATACAGAGAGAAATTTTGACCCAATTTTAAAAATGATTAAAATATTAGAATAGATGTATTTCCAAAAAGGATTGGCAAATGCCAATAAGCACATGAAAAGATGCTCACCATTAGTTATTAGGGAAATGCAAATCAAAACCACAATGAGATTCCATTTCATATCTTCTGGACATCTATAAGAAAAATATGGACAATAACAATTATTGATAAGGATGTGCAAAAATCATAACCACCAAACGTTGCTGGTGGGAATGTAAAAATACTGTAAAATTGCAATCATGACCTGACAACCATGTGAATATACTAAAAACATTGAACTGTACATGTACACTTTATAAGGTGAATTGTGTGGTATGTTTATTACATGTCAAAATTGATGTTAACTATTAGTTATAAAAATGAATCTTCTGATAAAACTAAAAATTTCATGATGGAAATGGTTCAATTTAATCAACTTGCTTTCATGTGACTTGCTATTTTCCCTGAGGAATGGTGCCATATTAGGGACTCACTGAGAGTTTTGCAGATAGCTATGACCAGCTCAGGCTTGTTGAACGGAAATTATTGTTGAACTCATACATGATCTCCTCCTTAATGTCATCAAGATACTGTAATGAGTCCATTAACAAAGAAAAGAGTAGCTGGGGAAGAAGATTACTGACACCTGAAGAATAGGTTATCTGGATCTTCTGATATTGGAGAGACTCCTTTGTCTATAATTTATTGTGGTGTGCATTTTTTTGGGAAAGAAACAACTTCAATTTGCCAAATGGTGGTGAACATAGTTCTTCCCCAGACCTTCTCACTGAATTTCCAATCTTGCTCTTTCCAAGTCCTTGACCATATGTCAGACTATTAGCCATATTTCATGAGTCAATATAAATTTATACTTCTCATCTCCCCCTCTAGATAAGTCAGCAATCAAGCATATAGTTTAGAGTTTATCCTATTTGGAGGATTTTCTTGCAGTCGCTCACTTTCACATGGTACCAGCATGCTTATTAGCACTATCTGTAAACTAAATCTGATTTCATTTTCTCCCTTAATCAAGCAATCACAGGGGATGTTCGATGAGCATCTGAGACATGAGACACTTCCTTATGCAATTTAGTTATGCCTCCAATATCTGTTCTCTTCTATAACCTCTTATTCACAATTTTAACTTGACAATGGAGTGCTGCTAAAGCACTTAGATTTATGGCTTAATGACTCAGACATTTTGAGTCCAAGATGGACAGCTAGGTTCTGGTATTCTGGAGGTCCATGCTAAAGCACTCAGTCTTTTTTTTTTTTTTTTTTTTTAAAGCACTCAGTCTTTACCAGGCACAATATTAATGCAGAGCTATTTTTCAAAACACACACACACACACACACACACAAATTTCTGCATCAGCTGGCTTATATTTGCTCCAAAATCCTTGGGATATGCATAATAATTTGCCTATAGCGTTCCCCTTTGTCAGAGGCACTTCATCCACCATCTGCTATATCCTATGCCCCAGTGTCACAACACTTTGCCAGACAGTCGGAATCTGTTGCAAAGCTTTCTTTCCTGCTGAACTCAAAACACATAAACATATGGGTTACATTGCAAATGGGCTTGTGGAAATGGGCTGAAAAGGAGTGAAAGCTGCGGCTCAAACCTAGGATAGATAACCGGAGAAAGGGAATTAAGTGGCTTAGGTATTTCTTCCCTCTGATTCTTTCATGCAGGTTTGTCCTACTTGCTAAATCCTGTGTACTTTAGTCAAAAGGCACAGCCTCTCTCAGGTGGCGCACTTCACCTTAAAAACTCCAACATACACACAGCCAGATAATCTCGCTCTCATCTTTCATATTACCTCTTCAAAACTGTGTGGTAACAGCCTTCTGCTTTTATTCTCTCCAGGATTCTTTACTCATTCCTATGCTTCTAAATATTCCCCTCACCTTGTAAACATCTTTGAGAACAACTAAATTCAGTGTGCTCGCCCTTTCTTAACAGGAACCTGAAGAATTCACTTGAATATTTTCATTGCATTTCAATAGTTTACAGTGTTACTAATAATAAAAAAAAACTATTTTAATTTTGTTTTAATCTACACTTACTTTACTAGATTTGTTTTCTACTTTCTTTTTTTTTTAAAGATTTTATTTATTTATTTGAGAGAGAGACTGAGAGAGAGAGAGAGCATGAGAGGGGGGAGGGTTGGGAGGGTCAGAGGGAGAAGCAGACTCCCCGCCGAGCAGGGAGCCCGATGCGGGACTCGATCCAGGGACTCCAGGATCATGACCTGAGCCGAAGGCAGTCGCTTAACCAACTGAGCCACCCAGGAGCCCTGTTTTCTACTTTCTTGATGTGATCATCTTTCTGAATTCTATTCTTGCTTCGATATATTTTTAAAGATTTTAGTTATTTATTTGTCAGAGAGAGAGAGAGATAGCACAAGCAGGGGAAGTGGCAGGCAGAGGGAGAAGCAGACTCCCTGCTGAGCAAGGAGCCCAATGGGGAACTCGATCCCAGGACCCTGAGATCACAACCTAAGCCAAAGACAGATGCTTAATCAACTGAGCCACACAAGAAACCCTTGTTTTGATACTTTTGTTTCCGGGGGAATTTAAGTGACTGGTTTAAGACATGTAAATAAGAATGATACAGATTAAGGATATTAGTATGTTCTTGTCATTTACATTTCACTTAATTTTCCTTTGCCTTTTTGTTTGCCTTTTCAGCTCATCATTTTATTTTTCTCCAATAAAAATTCTAATTATTACTTCCCCCACCTTTTGTCCAATGTAATTATTTTACTTGTTCTCATTTCTTAGGATTTTCTTTTGCCTTTTCAATCCGTTCTACATTATAATGAATTCTTTTTTGTTTTTAAAGCTTTTATTTATTTATTTGACAGAAAGAGAGAGAGCACAAGCAAAGGGAACTGAAGGAAGAGGGAGAGGGAGAAGCAGGCTCCCTGCAGAGCAGGCAGCCTGATGTGGGGCTTGATGTGGGGCTCGATCCCAGGACCCCAGGATCATGACCTGAGCTGAAGGCAGACGCTTAACTGACTGAGCCACCCAGGCACCCCATGAATTCTTATTTGTAAGGACATCATAGAGTATTTTTTTGCAAAGAGGAAAAAGCAGAAAACTTTCTATTGCTTTATTTGGTTTCTGATTGTAATAACATTCAGAGAAAGCCCAGTCCTAAAATTAGTGTCCTCTTTCCATTTTTAAATGTTTTATTGATGCAAAAAATGGTCTTTGTCTTACTTTTTTCTCTTTATGCTTATTTACCCATGAAAGGAGAGACATTTCCAGCATTATGGATGGCCCTTAATCCCCTTCTGATCATGCCCTTTCTTGAAGAGAATTCTCCTTATCTAAAACTGGATCCCATATTTTTGTGTGCAGCCCCTGACAGTAATCTAGTCAGACTTAACTTACATTGGTTTTAAACTTGGATGTCATGGGACCATCTCCTGCTTAATTACATGTTTCCCAGATTTTGAGAACCACTTGCAATTATTCTTCATAGCGTAGATATAGGACAGCAGAACAACTGTCCAAAAAGTATACAGCTTCCAGGAATCATTTAGTCTCCATTTCTTGCTAAAATGTACAATCATAGATTTTGTTTTAGTTGCTGACATGGTAGAGATTGGCATTTGTATTTTCTTCTTTTTTTTTTTTTAAGATTTTATTTACTTATTTGACAGAGAGAGAGATAACGAGAGCAGGAACACAAGCAGGGGGAATGGGAGAGGGAGAAGCAGGCTTCTTGCCGAGCAGGGAGCCCGATGCGGGGCTCGATCCCAGGACCCTGGGATCATGACCTGAGCCAAAGGCAGACGCTTAACGACTGAGCTACTCAGGCGCCCCATGGCATTTGTATTTTCTAAATAGACACTCAAGAAAAAGAGTTTGGGCTATGAGAAATTATTCTGGTGAGTCAGAAATGTATTTTTATAAAATAAGTAAACCGGAATCAAGTAAATGTAAGCTTTGCATTTCCAAACCTAGGGCGATAGGAAAGGGATGTGGAGTGTCTGTTTTTCCTTAACTTTCTCATTATGCATTTTTGTCCTTTCTCATACTGGATGCAGAATATGTGCCTATCTCCTTCATTGCTTTGCCTATTCCAGTAACACTGTACTATGTGACAATTATTCCCATACTGCAGCATGTCAGGCTTTTTTTCTATTGCTGTGAAAAAAAAATTGTTTTTGTTTTGGCAAGTTTTCAAGGATGTTTTAATGAGAAGTCAAACAAGAGTTACTAGACGAGAGAATCTTTAGTCCCGAAGTTCATCTAAGTTTTTGACAATCTAACATTTGTGCTTGTGACAGGTGTCCAGAATTTCAGCATAAGTCCATCTGTCTATTGCCACAAAAATGTTATGCAGAGTACCAGTAAAAAAGCAGACAAATAAAAGCAGATTTATCCAACAGTAGTACAAACACTAGGAACCATATGCTCCCTAGAATAAATAGCATTAACTATCCCAGGAGCATTTCAATTTTTACATAGTGAACCTAATGTCATAGAGTGAATGCTAATTGTTAACTTCCTGCAGGGGAAGTCAGGTACTTGTAAGTTGTGGCTTCCTACAATGTCCAATTTCTCTGCCTAAATATAAGGCTGTCGCTAAATTTTATCATCAATTAGGAAAGCACATCTTTTGACCATGGTAACAAATCAGTTTATTTTATTTTTTGATAATGCAGCAAGTTGAACTATCAAGAGAGCAGAGAACATCATACTGATGCAAGTCTTGGTTGTGCTTTTCTTTTGACTGTAACTGGAAAATTAACTTTACCATTGCATTTTGCAATTTGCAAAATGAGAATATCTACTTGTGAATTTGTTTCCCAAATTAAAGTAAATAACTGACAATATTGAAAAATATTTTATATATCAAATGTATATTTAAATTTATAGAAATACCAGTGGCAGAAAAATATTTTTGCCAATATTAAGTGTGTTAGTCATTAAATTAAAATTAGCAATTATGTTAGACCTATTTTCTCAAAATATAACTTTATATTTTTACCTATATTTTCCCTTTTTACTGTAAACATTATAGGCCAACATCTTTATTATTAAATCCAGTTCCTAAAAGAATCATAAGCTTTTAAATACAATTATATGATTTGGAAAACTAATCTTTATTATTATTGTTGTTGTTGTTATTCTTGTTGTGTTGTTGCTCTTCTTCTTCTTCTTCTTCTTCTTCTTCTTCTTCTTCTTCTTCTTTTTCTTCTTCTTCTGCTTTTCTTTGGTTCTTTTTTGCTCCCCATAGTGTTAGTGCACATTTCTAAGTTGTTCTTATCCAGCTGAGAGTATGGTATATTCATGGATTAACTTATTTTTCTCCTCAGCTAGTGTATTACCTAGCTAAAGTGACTGCTAATTTTTAATAAACTTGTAGTGGAAAGTGCATAGCAGAGTTCCAGAAATAGGAGTGTTCAATTAATGGTGGCAAAATGAACTCACATGTATACAGAATTTCTAGTAATAATACAAATAATATATGTCATTATTATGTATCATCTTATTTCCTAAAAAGTAGATTTTTGTTGGAAAAATCAAAACCTTTCTGGAATATGTAATTGAAAAATGAAGAGCACTTAAATATATTAATCTAGCACACTCTTGGGCAAACTATATCTATATCCTGATTTAGTGGCAGGTTTCTCTATAAAAGAATATGCATGGTTGAAGTAACATTTTAAAAAATCAGTATTTTAAGAAAATATATATTACTTTAATATAAACTGTGCTATTTATAAGACTGAATCATGCTTTAGTTGAAGCCAAACCAAAATAAAACTTCCCAAGTTTTTTTAAAGATCACTAACAAAATTAACTATATTATTTGTAATGTATAGTGAGTAACTTATAGGGTATTATAAAACATTTTGAATAATAATTTAAGTAACTCATTCTCAATAAAATTATGATTCAGTAGATAATATAATTCTAATTATGTAACATCAGGTATAAAAATGAATATTCAGATTCCTTAAAAGTATTAAAATGGGATACATCATAACTTAATATTTAGGATTACACAAAGGTTTTTCTAGGACAAAAATCCCTTTGCAAAGGTCAAAAGTAAATGGGAAAACTCTGAAAGTCATGGTATATTTGTGGTAGCAGTAATGAAATGAACAGATAAAGAATCTTAAAGGAAAAAAAAAACCTTCAAAAAATAAGATCAAATGAGCAATTTTCAGGTGTGGAACAGAAATAAATTCAGGTGCATCATCCAAAAAGATCAAAGAAAAAGAACTCTCTAAAGTAAACAGAGTGATATTTTTGTTTGGTTGCCATAACTTTCCTGGTAACTTGTCAGTCTTAATAAAAAAGAAAGTGTAAAAATCTCTCTGTATGACACAGAAACATCACTCCTAAACCTGAAGCAAAGTCACATTGAGCATAAAAGAGTTTTTAAAAGAACTCAAGGAAAGATCCGAAGCTTTGGTCATATTGACTCTACAGATTTAATGGAAAACTTGACGATAACAGTGTTCGAACTCTTAAAATCAAGCAAAAAAATTTTAAGGCTCAAGAATATTATATTTTTCAGAACACTTATTATTTTGGTCAACTGAAAGTCTCCATAAACTATGAGTTGGGTAATTGCTCCCAGGCATATCTTGGTGCAAACAAATAAAACCCTACTTCAATAATCCAACAATGTGGGCGCCTGGGTGGCTCAGTTGGTTAAGCGACTGCCTTCGGCTCAGGTCATGATCCTGGAGTCCCTGGATCGAGTCCCACATCGGGCTCCCTGCTCGGCAGGGAGTCTGCTTCTCCCTCTGACCCTCCCCCCCTCTCATGAGCTCTCTCTCTCTCAAATAAATAAATAAAATCTTTTAAAAAATTAAAAAAAAATAATTCAACAATGCTATGTGTTAGATTACATTCTAAGTCCAAAAAAATATTTTCTATGGGGCGCCTGGGTGGCTCAGTCATTAAGTGTCTGCCTTCGGCTCAGGTCATGATCCCGGGGTCCTGGGATCAAGCCCCACATCGGGCTCCCTGCTCAGCCGGAAGCCTGCTTCTCCCTCTCCCACTCCCCCTACTTGTGTTCCCTCTCTAGCTGTCTCTCTCTCTCTCTGTGTCAAATAAATAAAATAAAATCTTAAAAAAAAAACAAAAAACACATGGACTAAAATAGATTTAAAAAAAATTTTTTTCTATTATACTACCAATGAAACTACAAATAAAAATTTAGATAGGAAAGTCTTGCTTACATAGGTTTAAACTATGTTTTACAGAAAATCATTGTGAGGATAATAAAGAATTTTGAAAAGACAGCTATATTTTATTATTCTAACGTATGTGGAAATAATATCTGATTAATAAATATTCTGAAGTCAGAGTGTTATTAATTATAATTGTACCCAGTTTCTCAAAGATTCTAAAGTTTTCCTGAATTATTATTTTTACCTTTTTTCTGGTCAAAATATTGACCTTAGCATTATCTCCTAATGAATGTCTGAAACACAATATTATTAAAACTAAACAAGATTTGATTTCTCTTCTCTACTAATGTAGGTATATTATACTTATAAAAATATTTCAGGATTCCCTCATTTGAATCTTGACTGAATAGTAACCAGCCTTTACCATAAAATTATGCACCAGTTGAGTCCAGTATGGTATAAATAAATTGTAGCTATATGAAATCCATCTTCAATCATGTCACAGATAAAAATGAAAAAAAAAAAAATCTCTGCTAATGTTGATGTAGTAAAAAAGGGCACTATTAAATAATGGGGAGAAAATATGAATTATATATCCATTCTTCAAATGCAATCTGTCAGTACATCTGTCAGCAATATAAGTTACGATAGGACATAATAGCTTATGGCATTCCAATACTACTGCTGGAAATAATAATAAAGTTGGATAAAATATTAAAATCCTCTTCTTAAAGATCTAAGAGAACTATGAAAGCAGTAAAAACTAGAAGGGCAAAGAGTTTGCATAGTGAAGAATCATGGAAAAGTAGGCTACACTTCTGCAGGCTTTTCTTTCATAAAAATTTGTAGAATCTGGACAACGCAAGAGGTTAAAAAGTGTGTGGTTTGCCTGGTATGAGACTGCTGCTGAAGGACGGGAAAACTGACAGAACTTTTGGTGGTTTTGTGGTGTCAGAGTGGAGAAGTTGATGACTGGATAGGTGCTAAACCCCCAGCCATTTTCCCTAAAGAAATCTACCAAATCCTGAAAATAGGAATGTTAGAAGCAAACAGCTAAGGTAAACACCTCTGAAAACAGACTAAATATTATCAAGCAGCTTATGGGAGTGAGAAAACAGAATATGGAGGTTGGAACTTGATTGCAAAAAAAGGGCCACAGAAAATCAGATTTCAGCTGAAATGTGTAATCCTAGACACAAGAAAATGGCATGTAAACCAGTATTAGAAAGAGCATTACCCGAACTATAATCCAAATGGCACAGCTCTATCCCTGATTATTTTAAAGTAATATCTACTTAACAAGTAACAGGGTGAGTCCTCTCTGAATGAATGTCACTTAGAGTCTCTATAAAATGTATGTACATATCCGTCATTCAAACAAAAATGATTAGGCATGCGAAAAGAGAGAAAAAGGATTGAAAAGCAAAAGGGGGAAAAAAGTCTTAAAAATAACTATAGACTAGATTGAAAAGGTGTTATGTAAACTTCTGTTATTTCACAATCATTAGAAGAATGGTATGTATATCAAGTAGAAAGACAATAATCCCACCTCAAAAATATGTGAAATTTGGGCTACATATATAAAATCGTATTGTAAACTATTATAATCATTATAATGTGTTATTTGCCAATGGATTGAGAAATTGTCCCCTAGAAGATATCAAATTACAACAATGGATCCGTCCAGTAACGATTCCTGATCCACTATTAATCCCTGAGTTATGACAAATGTGAAACTTCAGTGTAGAGAGTGATTGTTTATTTTTCCATCATTATTCAATTATTTGTTGGACTTTATTTTCAATAAATAGTCAATTGTATATTCATATGTAAAAACAACGAATATGCTTTCTTGATGCATAAGAAACAATTTCTGATTGAATATCAAAATATGAGTGATAAACATTAAATTTCTAGATGTAAACAGAAAATTTCACATAACTTTGGGTAGCTATATATTCTTTTACAAGGGTCCAAGAAGTGCTAACCAAAGAGACAAATAATAACTAAGAGAAAATTAGTATTAAGAATTTCTACTTATTAAAAAAACACCATTAAATAAATGAAAAATTAATCAAATACTAAACAACTTCTACAAATTTATAAGAGAATAACAATAGGTGAACCATATACTTGAATACTCACTTCAGAAAGGATATTCAGTCACTTATTTCAGGAAAGTGAAACCACACTGAGACATTACCATGTGGTTAACATAATGGCTAAAAGAAAACAGATAGACAATGGTAAATATTACTGAGGATTTGCATAAATTGAAAATTTCCTACAGCACTCTTGAGAGAATAAAATTTTTTGGATCATTTAGCTTGGATAACTATTTAGCAATATCTACGAAGTTCGACCATATGCACATACATGGCCCAGGAATTTCCCTTCTTGGTATATGCTAAATCAAAATTTGTTTATATGTTAACCAAAAGACATGACAAAGAAAGTTCACAAAAGCACTCTTGTAAATAGCAAAAATTTTAAAGCACCCAAATGTCCATCTACGGTTTATGGATAAATCAATTTTTCCTTAGTGATATATTGGAATAATATACATTAATGGAAATGAACACAATACAAATGAACATGATACATGATACACAAGAAACATGGGTGAATCTCTCCAACAGAAATCAAACACAAATATCACAAAGAGTAACCAGGCATAGATGTACATTTACTGCATGAGTTTACTTACATAATGTTTGTAAACATGCATAAATAAACTATGATATTAGATATTGGGAAATTAGTTAACCTTGTGGGATATAATAATTGGAAGAATCATGAGGAGTCCTCAGAGTTGCTTACAGCATTCTTTTTTTTTTTTTTTAAAGATTTTATTTATTTATTTGACAGAGAAAGACACAGCGAGAGAGGGAACACAAACGGGGAGTGGGAGAGGGAGAAGCAGACTCCCTGCCGAGCAGGGAGCCCGATGCGGGACTCAATCCCGGGACTCCAGGATCATGACCTGAGCCGAAGGCAGTCGCTTAACGAACTGAGCCACCCAGGCGCCCTGCTTATAACATTCTTGCTCTTGATCTATGTGATTACCTGGGAGTGTTTATTTTGTAATTTATGAAGTCATGCATTTATGTTTTATTTCCTTTTATGAGTGTCAGTGAAATTTTACTAAAATAATGTGCATGTCATTCAAATCAATAACTCAACTTTTAGGAGTCATTTCCAACTATTCCTGTAAAAATCACGTGTACTTTCTCTCCAACAGGCCCACCCTACAAAAAAATGTTAAAGGAAATTCTTCAGGCAGAAGGATAGTGATACAGATGGAAATATGTGTCTGCATAAAGAAATAAAAAGCACTGGAAAAAAAGTAAATATATAAACAACTATATGATAATTTAAATCTCTTTAAACGTAACTGTTTGCTTGAACAAAAACAATAATTATGCAGTCTTTGCATATGTATGAGTAAAATGAATGATAATAGCACAGAGGTTGTGGGATAGGGAAGGGAATGAAACCATACTATTGTAAGGTTCTTATCTATATGTGACATAGTGTAATATAACTTATTGGTAGGCTGAGAAAAGCCAAAGATGTATATTTCCAACTGTAAATCAACAACTAATACAACAAAGGATTATAATGAGTAAGCCTGTGAATGAGTTAAAAAAGAATACCAAATATTCAATTTATCCATAAAGGAAGAAAAATTAAAAATGAAAAAAAGAACAGATGATAGAAATAGAAACTAGATTTAAGCATAACCATACCAATTGTCATACTAAATGTAAATGATCAAAACACCCCATTTAGAAGTCAGACATTGTCAGATTAGATGAGAAGCCATATTCTAGCTTTACATACTTACTAAAACACACCTTAAGTATAATAGATAGATTAAAATAGATTAAAGTAAGAGACTTAACATGTTAAAACTAACGAAGCTAAAATGACTAGATTAATATCAGATATAGTAGATTTCAGAGGGAAAACAAAATATTACCAGGAATAAGGAAGCTCATTGAATAATGATGAAGTACTCAACTCATTAAAAGGATATAATCATTTATATCCATAAATTTATGTCCATAACTGCTAAGCTTCAAAATACATGAGGCAAAATCTGATAAAACTACGAGAAATCAGTAAATCCAAAATTAAGTTGGAAATTTTAATAGCCCTCTCTCAATAATACATAGAACAAACAAACAAAATCAATAAAGTTACGTAAGACTTGAATACTATTAAACAACTTGGCCTAATTGAATTTACAGAAGATACCAACAACAGCAAAAAAATATATATATATATATTTCCAAGTGCATGCAGAACATTACCATATTCTGAAACATAAAATAAGCCTCAATAAATTTGAAATGTTTCAAATCATAAAATGTATGTTCTATGATCACAGTGTGATTAAATTAGACATAACATTAGAAATTAGAAATATATCACAGAAATATCACTGAAAAATTGGCAAGTATATGGAAACTAGATAAAACACTTCTAAATAAACCAAATAAACACACTTTCATCCATGGATCAAAAAGGAAACAAAAGGGATATTAGAAAGAATTTTGAATTGAATGAAATTAAAAATATAACATACCAAAATCTGCAATCTGGTAAACTGGTAAATTGGATTTCATCATAAGTCTTCTGGTATTCATGAAACACTATTGAGTGAATGAAAAGACAAGTCATAAACTGGGAGAAAATATTTGAAAATCATATATGTGATAAAGGTCTCAAATCCAAAATACATAAAACAAATAAAAACTTAAAGCTCAATAATAAGAAAACAACATAATTTTTAAAAATGGAAAAAATATTTGGACAAACTTTTCTCTATTTGCCATATAGACAGTGAATAAGCAGATGGGAATATGCTCAACATCAGTAGTTATTAGGGAAATTTAAATTAAAACCAAAGCCCTTTTAGAAAGCTAAAATTGGGGGCCCTGGGTGGCTCAGTTGGTTAAGCAACTGACTCTTGATTTTGGCTCAGGTCATGATCTCAGGGTCAGGAGATCAAGCCCTGTGACAGGCTCTGCCCTGGGTGTGGAGCCTGCCTAAGATTTTCTCTCTCCCTCTCCCTTAGCCCCTCCCCCACCCCACTCTCGTGTGCACTCTCTCTCGCTCTCAGAAAGAAAGAAAGAAAGAAAGAAAGAAAGAAAGAAAGAAAGAAAGAAAGAAAGAAAGAAAGAGAAAGAAAGAAAAGAAAAGGAAAAAAAGAAAAGAAAAGAAAAGAAAGCTAAAATTAAAAACACTGACATACCAAATGTTTGTGAGAATGTAGAGCAGCTTGAACTCTCATGTACTGTTAGTGGGAAAGTAAAGTGGTACAACCATTTTGGAGCATGATTTGGTAGTATCTCAAGAACTTAAATATTGGGGTATCTGGGTGGCTCAATCGTTAAGCCTCTGCCTTCAGCTCAGGTCATGATCCCAGGGTCCTGGGATCGAGCCCCGCATCAGGCTTCCCTGCTCTGTGGGAAGGCTGCTTCTCCCTCTCTCACTCCTCCTGCTTGTGTTCCCACTCTCACTGTGTCTCTCTCTGTCAAATAAATAAATAAAGCCTTTTAAAAAAAAAAAGAACTTATATCCATCCAGGCATTCCATTACTGGGTATTCATCACGCCCAACACTACCACTACAACAAACACATATGTTCACACAAATACTGGAAATTCAGTATTTATAGTAGCTTTGTTTGTAATAGCTTCAAACTAGAGACATCCAAATGTTCATCAACAGGTGAATAAACAAATAAATTGTGGTATTTTCTTTTTTTTTTAAGATTTTATTTATTTATTTGAGACAGAGAGAATGAGAGACAGAGAGCATGAGAGGGAGGAGGGTAGAGGGAGAAGCAGACTCCCTGCCGAGCAGGGAGCCCGATGCGGGACTCGATCCCAGGACTCCAGGATCATGACCTGAGCCGAAGGCAGTCGCTTAACCAACTGAGCCACCCAGGCGCCCAAATTGTGGTATTTTCATACAATGAAATACTACTGAGAAATAAAATGAACTATTGATATCCTCACCAATATGGATGCATCTCAAAATAATTATATTGAGAGAAAGAAACCAGTGACAGAAGGCAGGTCATGGGTTGCCTTTTGACAGTGAGAGGGACAGACAGGAAGGATTACAAAGTGGTGAGAAAAGCTTTGGGGATGATGGATATTCACTCCCTTAATTGTGGTGATAAATATATATGTCAATATAATCAAATTGTGCATTTTAAATAAGTATAGTTTATTGCATGTCACTATACCTTCTCAAAGTTGTAAAAAATAAGTCAGTCATCTGTGCTTTAAATTTAAGTACAAGAACATTCATTACTTCATTGTTACTAATGGCAAAAAAAAAGAATAGTGATAGATATATAGAGGATAGATGATAGATAGATGATAGGTAGGTAGATAGATAGATAGATAGATATAATGGGTAAAACTATTTGAGGGACCATCAATAAGGAAATGTTTTAGTAATCTCTGGTTCATCCAAATCATTGTATATAATGTAGCCTTTCCATGAATGAGCTAGATTTTTTCTCTTTCAAATGAGAAAATTGGAGATACTGATATTGGTATAAGCGTGATCTGTTTTTGTAATTGACAAAAATCAATGTACACATCAATATATTTTTATTTTATTATAATAATATGGAGAAAGCTATGGAAGTATTTATAATAGGTTATTAACAATTGCTGCCTTCTGGCTGATGAGAAAGTCATAGTCCAACAAGAAAAAAAAAAAAAGAAAAAAAAGGAAAAGAATGAGCTACAAAGCAAGTTGAAATAATTGTTGGCTAAGTTTCCTATTACTTTACACATCAACAAATATTTGAAAGGTAACTTATTCGTGTTAATATATTTGTTGTTGCAATTGTGCTTCTGGGTTCTCCAAAGAAGATATATCTATCCTACATATGTTTTACTTAGAGCATATAGCCATGTCTTAGAAATTTTCAGTCCCCAGATTCCTGCCAGGTCTTACCATGGCAATCTCATTGACAATTTAGCACATCTTGATTTGGAAAGGAAAGCTGCTGTCATAGCTCCTCATCTTTGGCTGCTTTGGGATATCAGTGTTTTCCCCATCACCAAACCCACTTTCTTTTCTCTTCATTCACATACATGTTTTCACAAGCACCCTACATACACACACACACACACACACACAGACTTTAGAAAACATATCATCCCTTCAGTCTAGCAATTTCATTACTCCATAAATGGACACTTTTGATGTTTTTAAGACTTGCCTTAATTTTTTTTTTTTTTCTGTTTTAAGGTAAAATTGTTGAGGACAGAACAAGAGACAAAAAAATTTGGGATTTAAACCCAATATACCTGACACTAACATTTTAAACAACACTTATAATAAAATGTCCAATGAACTGAAATTATAGTCACTTATATTTTCCTTTTTTTATTATCTGCCTGAAAATTTTAGTAGAGACTCTTGATGTTCATAATAAAAAATGGAAGGGACCATTTTACTTTTAGCAATGAAATGTGCAGTTCAAATTAAAATTTCTGGCCTTACTTATCTCTTGTTCAGTAATAGATCTGACTAATGCAATAGGAGATCCAAATACATAACACAATTAAATTATATATGTGTATATATGTGTGTGCATATTATATCTATATATATGTTTTTATGGAGTTTTTCTTTTTTTTTTTTTAAGATTTTATTTATTTGACACAGAGAGAGCAACAGCGAGAGAGGGAACACAAGCAGGGGGAGTGGGAGAGGGAGAAGCAGGCTTCCCGCAGAGCAGGGAGCCCGATGCGGGGCTCGATCCCAGGACCCTGGGATCATGACCTGAGCCGAAGGCAGATGCTTAACAACTGAACCACCCAGGCGCCCCTATGGAGTTTTTCTTTCTTTCTTTTTTTTTTTTTTTTAAAGATTTTATTTATTTATTTGAGAGAGAGAATGAGAGAGAAAGAGCACATGAGAGGGGGGAGGGTCAGAGGGAGAAGCAGACTCCCTGCCGAGCAGGGAGCCGGAGTTTTTCTTTTTCACTTCCTCACAATTACTTTTCTCATCAAAACATTCTTTCCCTTTTTCTTGTCTGGTAACCTTTCTATAACTTCTATTATAGGAGAAGCTTTCAGGATACTTCCCAACCATCTTCAGATATAGAGAAAAATATTTTTTATCATTATTTAAACAAAATTGTTACAAATTTGGCATGTTGGATATTCTTTGAAATTCCACATTAATTATGAATGATATAAATGTAGGCATTAGAAAAGATCCCCAATAGAGTCCTTTAAATCCCTCATTGTATGCCACTAGTAACTGCTTATGTAAGATCAGACATGAGCCAGGCCAAGCTGTGAAAAATTGTGAGAGGTTTTCAAACTAACAATTTTTTTAAGATATAATTCCTGTCTTAAAAGTGGTGCTTATATCATACCACTCTTATCCAGTTAAAGGCTTAGAGGGGAAGCACAAAGCAACTATTAACCAAGATATTGTTACTAACACAAATTCATTCCAAAACAGAAATTTTAACTAACTTGTACTCACAATTTCCTCATATTGAGAAAATAAGGAACAGAATTTAAAATCTCACTCACATTTGCATTTCTGAAAATCAGGCACCCTGAAGTGTTGCTATGTAATTTTCTAAAAATCTTTTAGTGTTCACATAATTGGTATAGTTCATTGCTCATATTAACTTTCAAGGATTGTAAACAAAACCCATTATCATGAAGGGGGGAAATCGGAGGGGGGGATGAACCATGAGAGACTATGGACTCTGAAAAACAAACTGAGGGTTCTAGAGGGGAGGGGGTAGGGGGATGGGTTGTCCTGGTGATGAGTATTAAGGAGGGCACGTTCTGCATGGAGCACTGGGTGTTATATGCAAGCAATGAATCATGGAACACTGCATCAAAAACTAATGATGTAATGTATGGTGATTAACATAACATAATAAAAAAAACCTATCAGTGTTCTAATCACATTAATTTTCTCTTTATTTTAGAAAAAAATAGAAAGTTATAGAATTAAAATTTTATAGGCTGTTTTAGATTGGGCAAGTTGCACATATTTTTATCAGGGAAATAAAACTATTGCACAAGATGCTTGTATGCCTGCCTCGTGGAAAAATGCCAGTATGGTTTGCAGGTGAGAGAGAAGTTTTGCAAGTAAGGCTTAAAACTTTCTCAGCATCAAGAGTTGTTAGTCTTTTGAAAATGTTCTCCAGCCTACCCTACAATGATAAAGGGCAAAGTGATGGTGCATACAATGGCAGGATGATCAGTAGCCTGAAGAAGCACAGGAATGTAGTAGGTCATCATTTCCATTTTTATTAGAATTCTTTTTTCCCCCAGAGCATCATTCCTTTCAGCATTAGCCAAGTTGCTTTTGAGCCCTAAGTCCTTGAGCAGATATAATTTCCATGTCACCCAGTATTCCTTTTGTGAATTTTATAAAATTTAATCCAGTAATATTTTTAAAGTGCTACCCACTTTTTTTTTTTTTTTCGCTAAAATGATCATATACAGAGACCATGATATAATTTCCACTTAAAATGTGTAATTCATTATGGGTCATATTCAAGTTGTTTGAAACAAGGGTCTACTTTTTTTTTTTTTTTAAGATTTTATTTCTTTATTTGATACAGAGAGAAAGAGCAAACACAAACAGGGGGAGTGGTAGAGGGAGAGGGAGAAGCAGGCTTCCCACTGAGCAGGGAGCTCAACACCGGGTGATCCCAGGACCCTGGGATCATGACCTGAGCCAAAGGCAGATGCTTAACTGACTGAGCCACCCAGGCGCCCCAGTGGTCTACTTTTAAAAACATATCAGAGACTGTCATTTCATGATTCCTGTTCTATCCTATTTATTTTCATCATTCATTTATTGTTCATTCATTCACTCATCCATCCATCCATTCATTCACTAGTTGTAAGACATCTAACATCAAGTAGTTATTTTGGAAATAAGAATTTGAAATCTGACATGCAACGAATGGCAATAAGGTAAATGGGAATTTTTTCCCCCCAGTTTCCCCACCTAGCAACCAGTCTCATGCTAGTCTCAATCTTGTCCGGAAATGCCCAGTTTGAGTGAACAAAGACCTGATTTCCCTGTTCTGATTTTCAGCTCCTCTGTGTTAAATTAGAATATTACTTCAATGAGATGCTCCTACTATTCTTCCATCAGCCCTAAAATCTGTAAGAATGTATGAACATTTTATTAGACCAGGGACTGTTTTATTAGCATTGACCCACTGCATATACATAGTCCTGGAGTGAATGCAGTTCTATCTTGCTTCATTTCCTCAGTGTGACTAGAAACAAGCGTGGAGTTACAAATTCATTAGAACTGGGTTTACATACTAACTCCATGGTTGTGTAGATAAATAACAACTGGCAAATTTTTAGACTTTGCATTTTCTTATCTGTAAAATGTACATTATAATACCTAATTTCGTGAATATTGAAAGCATCAAATAAGATTATGTATGTAAAGTGTCCAGCAGGTTTTGAATTGCCAGGGAATCCATGAAGCGGTTGTTTTCACAGCCACCCAGAGTGCCTCATCTATAAAACTATACTAAAATTGTTTCTCAGGGGTGAAACTTGAATGTGATTGTGTATGGATAGATAATATTCAGACAAAAAATTGCTATATGAATGCTGTACAACTGTCAACTTCATTTTTACTTTTATTCATAGAAATCCCTTGCATTTAAAGTAGGACAATTGCCCCTATGTGATAGCTTTCTATGTTAATTAGAATAAAAAAATCAATAATATTGTAATTACATGCCATAAATTTTCTATTTATTGCCATTTTATCTAATGTATAGGCTTATGAGTAATAGACACCAAATGCCATTAGGTTCTAATGATTTTCAAATCATATTTGACTCATTTTGGATTATTGCTTATACTATAAAAATGAATTGTCCTACTGCTGTGTAAACTTCAAATTTTCACTCTCCTTTGTCATAGTAAGTTCTTTTATAATGACTTATCTAGCAGAGACCTTTTGATAGATTTCTTTTTTTAACATATATATTCTCTTAATACCTTCATCTACCAAGGTATTATTGATCTCCAGCATGTCTATAATAAAGGATAGGTAATTCCATCCCTTGCTAACAATGTTTTCATAGGCTTGATAAAGCACATCTTTTCAGTGAGTTCAACAAATAGCAAGATTATTTTGATAATTATATACTTGTATTTCTATCAGAGGATTTGGATGTACTTATCTTGGATTGTTTTCTATTTTATATTGACTAATGTATGGTTAGGTCCTAATGAAACTTTCTATTTTACACAATTTATTTAAAAATATTCCCTGACTTGTTCTCGCATTTAAATATTTTCAAAAAAGGCTTGAATTAATGACTTTCCTTGGTTTGCCTCTTTGGTTTTCAACATGTTAGTGAGGTAAATAGAACATTAGCAAATAAAAAAAAGGAAGAGTTCGTTTTTTTGTTTTCTATGTAAATAAATGAGACAGGGCATCAGCCTGAGATGTCATGAAAAGAATACAAACATGAAATTTAAAAAAAAGTAAGAAAAATATTTTACAAACTAGAATATTAATAATTAAGCATAAACCAAAGTATATTGCTATTTAAAGATGAATTATGCATGATCACACTTGAACTAGTTATGTCACATTCTGAGTAAAATATAGTACTTTCTGATTCAGATACATTGACTCTATTTGACCTGTACCATTTATTAAATTCAATGCACCACATAGTGAAATAGCTGTATCTCCAATGAACAAGACATGTAATCTATCCAATCAACATTACTTTATACTACCTCTAATATATCATGAAGAAAAACACACTCTTTTTGACGACATTCAAGGATAAAATACACATTCTGGATCTCATAACAACACAACACTTAAATAATACTGTTCGTCATCTGAAATCTAAACACGTCATACTTAATTCATTGCTATACTTCTGATTAAACATACAGATCAATTTTCACAATCTGGTACATTAAGGCATAGAAAAAAATAAAGTAATGGAGTTTTTCCACATTATTTTCATCTAAATGTATGTATAAATACATAATAGTACGAATCTAAAACTTTATATAATAGTTTATCAGTCAAAATTCTCCAAAAACATAAAAGCAGTAGCATATTTACAATGAGATTTACTTGAAGGAATTGACACACAATTTTTAAGGGCTAGCAAGTATGAAATCAATAGGACAGGCCAGCAGGCTGGAAACTCTCTAGTAGGGGGGCGCCTGGGTAACTAAGTTTGTTAAGTGTCTGACTCCTGATTTCGGTTCAGGTCATGATCTCAGGGTCATGAGATCAAGTCCCACGTTAGGCTACGTGCTCAGCGTGGAGTCGGCTTGAGATTCTCTCCTTTTCCTTCTGCCTCCACTGCACCCTCCCCCCCCCCCCCGCTCCTACTCTCTCTCTGGCCACTAAAAATAAATAAATAAATAAATAATAAATAAGTAAATAAATAAATAAATAAATAAAATCTTTTTAAAAAACTCTCTGGTAGAAACTAATGTCGCTGTTGTCTTTCTTTTTCTTTCTTTCTTTCTTTCTTTCTTTCTTTCTTTCTTTCTTTCTTTTTTTCTGTTTATTCTTTCCTTTTGTTGTTGTGGCAAAATATACTACAGGATTTTTATACATAACAACAATTTATCAGCCTAACCATTTTTTTTTTTTAAAGATTTTATTGGTTTATATATTTGAGAGAGAGAGACTGAGAAAGAGAGAGAGAGAGAAAGCAGGGGGAGGAGCAGAGACAGAGGGACAAACAGACTCTGTGCTGAGCATGGAGCCCAGCATGGCGCTTGATCTTGAGACCCTGAGGTCATGACCTGAGCTGAAATAAAGAGTCCAGCACTTAACTGAGCCACCCAGGCAGCCCTCACCTTAACCATTTTTCAGTGTATAGTTCAGTGACATGACATACCTTCACACTGTTGTGTTGACTTTAATTTCTTACATCAGATTTTCTTAAAATGGAATTTTAAAAAGTATTTTGCAGGTTTCAAGAGATTTTTTTCCTTTAATATGGGTTTGTATATTACTCAAGATTAAGAATCACTATTCTATATTCTTACAATATAGAATTTTTCTTCCTTGATTAATAAGTATTATTTCTTTCTTTAGCTAATGAGAATGATATAGATCATTACAGTTTTTTCCCTCTTTTCTTTCCTTCACCTAGAAATGCAGAACAAAATTCAACATCTAATTGTGGTAACTATTTTCCCTGTTCCCAATATAATCATTTGCCCATATATCCTTATGTTACTTTACTTTTAAATTGTCCTTTTTTTGACATGTTTTATATTGTACCTTGCTTCTAACTCTCTTTAGGAAGTAGATACTATGTAAGTTTTTAATGTGTGCTGAAAATTTTGGCTCAAATAAACTGTAGACTATATGAATTATAGTTGAATTGAATGTAAACTATACAAACTCTTTTGTTCAGTTATAACAACTAACATTTTTAAACTGCTTACAATGTGCCAGGGCATTGTGCTAATCACCTTACTGTGAATTATTTAGTAATGTAAGTACTACAATCACCTCCAATTTATAGAAGTTCAAAGAAATGAAGAATTTTCTCCAATATCATGACACAATCCTATTGGGACTCAAGTCTGGCTGAATCCAAGCTCAGGCTCTTAACCACAGTACATATGGCAACCAAAGCTGCACGTTCTACTTTGCATTATTGATGGATTTTCTGAGATTCTTTGTGGGAGAATGTTCACTGCCACAAAGAAGTGGAACCTATCTTCTAACAAACTTTTTGCTCTTCTACCAAGCCTCTTATAGTGTGTTCTGTTAGTGGAATCCTAGCCCATTCTCTGACCCTGGCTCCCCACAGAGCCTTGTTCCCTCAGATCTTCATTCACCTAGCAGAACCCTCAGACCCTGCTTTGCTGGCAAAGCTCCCATTTTTGTACACCGCAATACCCCTCAGCAAACCTTCATTGAGATTTCTTCTTACAAAAGTGCCATCCTAACCATTAATTAAGGGCACCTCTAAACCTTTCTCCTTCTCAAACTTCTTCCAGAATGGTGCCCACCACCCCCACTTCTCCATCCTCTTTTTCTCCTTTGTATTCACTCTCCTCAACTTCCCTCACCATCTTTTGTCCTGGTTTCCACTCCAGGACTCCCCCTCAAAACTCACCCAAAGCCCTCCCTCAGCGGAGTTGCCAAACCTCTCACCCGCTGCCCTCTTGAAGCAGAATTTCTTCTTCCTCTGGAAGCCTCAGTTTTGCCCCTAAGAACTTTCAGTTGATTGCCTGAGGTTTACCCACATATCTAAGTAATACCTTTTACATAAAATCAACTAATTATAGATGTTAACCACATGTGTTAAAACATCAACTCTGTGTATTATAAAAAATATCTTCAAAGCAATCCCTAGATTAGTGTTTAACTGAACAACTGGGTTACTATAGCCCTAGCCAAGTTGACACATAAATGTAATCATCACAAATACTGAGTAAATGAGTTATTGAATAGAGTTATTGATTCATTTAATTAAAAAATAAGCATTAGAATTTGAACAAAATATTTTTAAACCATTCTAAAATTACATAAGGATTTACTGAGTGTTAGGTGTCTCAGCTAGATAAGACAAAGTATGAAAAGACATAACTCTTAAGGTAGTATTTTTAATGGACTGCATAACTTACTTTTTCTTAATATCCCAATTGTCAGTTTGCCTTCTTACATAAGATATTAATTTAGCCAACCTAAATAAATGATTTGAATCAAAGCCTTATAAAGAAAACAAAATTTGGTCAGTATTAATAACTGAAATTACCTTAAGTTTGTTATTATGAATTATAGCAGGCCTGTGACAGGCTGGTAATTTCCTCCCAATATACATTTTCAGTATCTTCCTGAGTAACAGAATCCTGATTCTTAGCTTGGCATCAGGCTTTTCAAGATCAACACTATATTTTCAAGACTTCCTTGTACTTATGGCTAGATGTGAGCATGTAACTAATTTTTGTCAGTACGAAATAAGCAAAGGTATCCTGTGACAATTTCACAGTTATCACTACCCTTAAAAAACAGCTTCTTTCCTTCCTCCCTCCCTCCCTCCATCCCTCCCTCCCTTCTGCTCTCCCTTTTCTCTCCTCTTTCTGCTAGCTTAAATGCTGACATTTCTGGAGGTAGGAAAGCTTTGTACTATGAATAAAATCCTTGAAAGTCGAGCCAAAAGACAGAGAACTCTGCATCTCTGAATAGGTTATAGATGGACTACTTCTAAATTTTAAATCAGAAAGAGATAAAATTCTTCTTTAAGTCAATGTTATTTTGAGTCTGTGCTACCCACAGTCAGAACTAATATATACTATACATTGAAATATACAGTTAACTGAAGTGCAGTTTTCAGAAAAATAGATCACTCTATAGGATTATTTTTAAACTAATGTTAAATCTCTCAGTACAAGGAAATTAGAGAAAACAATGTGTGACTAAAGAAAACTGCCCTTTTCTCGGCTTTAATACAGTTCTCCTTTCTTTCCACCTATTTATTTTTCTCTCCTTTCTCACTTTCTATCCCCTTGGCAAATATTTACTTAACAGTTATTAAACACCAGGCAATAGTTTTGGCATTGTTGGTTTTGAATTTAGCTATAGACCCAGCAGATAGACCCAGCAGAGCTTTGTTATTAACAGCACAAACTTTTGGGCCAAACACAGTCCAAATCCTAGCTCTACGTGTAAAAGGTATATGGCCTTGAACAGCTTACTCGAAGACTTGTGTCAGTTCCCTTATACAAAACTTAGGATTGTAGTAGCGTTTGAGCAGTTACTTCATGTAAAAATGTTTAGTACTTGACTGGAACATTATACGTGCTACACAAATGGTGAACTCATTATTTATACAACATGATGATGATAGGAACACATTAGATTACTGTTTTTTGACAAATCAAGGATGAGACATGTAATCATAGTTTTGGTGGGCCAAAAAAAAAGACTCCTAAATATCCAAAATGGACGAGAAAAATAAAAAAAAATATGACGTGTTTAGAATATTTTCATAAGTACTTTGTTGTGTCTGAAATACCCAAGACGACAAAACCAAAAATATCAATTCCAGATGGAGCCAGACTGACCAAAACAAATGACAAACAGAATCCTAAGGCTTTCATATTCATTTCATATTGTTTTATGTGCTCTGTCATTTATAATAATTTTCTTCACAATTATCTCTTGGTCTAAAATTGTTCTATACAAAGATCTTCAAAATAACTGTCCTTGGGATCTATTTATATCACTCTAGCTACCATAAATATCTAGGAAATGGTATAATTTTTAAAAGTCCAGTGACTTTTGTATGCATGTAATTCACAGCATTCTATTTTTTCTGACCTCTAGTTTAAATTCAGGTTTTTCTCTCCAAAATGTCCTGAGCTGTGCTAGTACAAATATTTTAAATTTATAAAAGTAGAAATATATTCAACTTTCAACAAGGTAAAATTAACCTATACTATCATTCTTTAACTTTTTTAATTCTCTAACTTTTCACAGTTTAAATTCAATGATATCACAGTGTTTCACGTGTGTTACAAAAAAGTAAATTTACAACAATATATACTTCCTTCTCGTTCTTTCTGGCTTTCTTTATTGCCATCATGCAATTATACAAAGATTTAGATAGTAAGATAAACATGTTATATTTATATCCACACAGTGACCATTCCCATTGCTCTTCTTTCCTTTTTGTATACACAGGTTTGCAAAAACTTGCCTTTTTCCTTTGATGGGAGGATTTTCTTTAACATTTGTTATAGTGTAAGTCTCTTGGCAGTTAATTCTTTCATCTTTGCATAACTGAAAAATATATTTATTTAAGCTTTATTTTTAAAATATATTTGTGACAGGTATTGAATTTTGGTTTAATAGTTTCTACCCACTTACCTTTGTATTGCTTTAAATATGGTGCTCTACGGTTGTCTGGCTTTTTTATTTTTTGGCAAGAAATCTGCCATTTTAATCTTTGTTCCTTTGTGGATAATGAGTCTTTTTTCTCTTGCTGCTTTACGATTTTTCCTTTATCACTGATTTTAAGTAATTTGATTATAATGAGTGTTGGTACAGTTTTCCTCAAGTTCCTTGTGTCTGAGATTTGCTGAGTTTCATTATATGAAGACTTATGTTTTCATTAATTTTTTTTTCAAATATTTCTCATGCTTCCCTTTTACGATGAATATCCATTACACATATATTAGGCCTTTAGAAATTGTTCCATAGGTCTCTGATGATGTTATTTAAAATAAAACAAAATATTTTAAGCATTTTGTCTTGTTTAATTTCAGAAAACTTTTGTCTTCCAGATCACATATCTATTCTTCTATGATGTCTAATAAGCTGTTGATGCGATCAGTGCTTTTTTTTTTAAAGATTTTATTTATTTATTTGAGAGAGAGAGTGAGAGAAAGAGCACAAGAGGGGGGAGTGGGAGAGGGAGAAGCAGACTCCCTGCCGAGCAGGGAGCCTGAGGCGGGACTCGATCCCGGGACTCCAGGATCATGACCTGAGCCGAAGGCAGTCGCTTAACCAACTGAGCCACCCAGGCGCCCCTAGTGCATTTTTATCATAGATATTATTGTTTTCATATATAAAATTTCCATTTGGGTCTCTTTTAAATATTTACTATCCTTATTTGACATGTATAATCTTTCCTTTAGATTCATGACAATTATTGTCTATTAATTCTGGTACCTACAACATTTCTGGATCTGACTAAATTGATGAAATTTCCTCCTTCGAGTATATACCCTGTCTTCCCTCTCCTTTGTTTGCTTGGTAAATTTTTACCTTGCAAATTTTACCTTTTTGTGCAGTGAATTCTTTTGCATTCCTATCAACATTTTTGAGCTTTGATCTAGGACACAGATAATTTACTTGGGAACAGTTTGATTGTGTTGAGGTCTTGTGGATAAACTTTATTAGGCAGGACCAGAACAGCATTTAATTTCAGGCTAATTCCACACCAGCATAGATACAAAAGCATTCTCTATCCAATAGCCTTATGAATTATGAGGTTTTTCACTTCAACTGATAGAAAAGGAACTATTCCCTTTACTGTATAATGCTGGTGCATTGTTCCTTGCAGTCTTTTTGGATGGCTCCTTCCCCATTCTCATGTAGTTTCCTCTCCTTCATATCATAGGCAGGTAGAAATCACAGAGGTCCATTTTCAGACCTCCAGAGTGTGTGGATTCTCTCTCATGTTCTCATGTTCTGGATGCTCTCATATTCTGTCTCCTTCTTTTTCTCTCCCTCATTCCCTTTTACCTCCCTCATGTTTGATATTCTGTCCATATATATTAAGTATTTTCTCTTGTTTAATTTCAGAAAATTGAGTTACAGCTTCCTCCTGTCTTCAGACTCCCTGTTCTATTTGTTCACTTCAAGGACAAATCTGAGCTCCACCTGTGTTCTTCTTCCTAAGTTACAGCTAAAATCTTTCTCTAGGAGGTAAGCTGGGATAATTGTAGGGTTTGGTTCTTTTGTTTCCCATCTCTCAGGAATCACTGTTCTCATTATCTGATATTCAATATCCTAAAAATGGCTGACATATATTTTATCTGTGTGATTTCTATTTAGCTTTTTGAGATAGGAAGATAAATCCATTTCCCATCACTACATTTTGGTCATATGAATTTAGTTCTGGTTTGTAAAGTTTACCATAAAAATTGTCTGTGTAATCAATTTAGAAGATCCAGTATTACATTTCATTATGTCATCTAAAACTATTACTCTGGAATTTATAAATTTATATATGTTAAAAATCCACAAGTTATCCTTATAGTAATCAATGCTTTTTTTTTTAATGTGGACTAAACAAAATATTGGTTTCTTACAGAAATGATCATTTTCTAAATAGGTGTCCTACTTTTAGAATAAGATTATTCTTAAATGGTTTAGTTGAGGTTTTAAGTTTCACCATACAAACATAAACAAAAGTTTAAAATGTTAAATTGTGTTTTTTTAAAGATTTTATTTATTTATTTGTCAGAGAGAGAGAGAGAGAGAGCACAAGCAAGGGGAGCTGCAGGCGGAGAAGCAGATTCCCCACTGAGCAAGGAGACTGATGTGGGACCCGATCCCAGGAACCTGGGATCATGACCTGAGCCGAAGGCAGGCACTTAACTGACTGGGCCACCCAGGTGTCCCAAAATATTAAATTGTTTTTAATATTCACTCTAAAATATTTGTACGCTACTCTATCTATATTTACTTTGTGCTGCATTAACAGTACTTCGATTTTATTGAGTAAAAACAAGTTGGGTACTGGTAGTCTATATAATTTAGAGAACATCCTATAAGTAATAAGGCCATAATTTGGAGGAAATTTTCATGAATGGTGTTTCATTAAAAGTAGGTGATTTTGTCTTCGCTGGATATTACACTCTTCATTTTTATAAAGCTTGCGCTGCTAGACATTAATTCATAGTCCCAAAATACAGGATGTAAATTAATGTTCTTGTTGCATAGAGCATGGAAACATCTGTTGGTTATTAACATAATATTTGAATCTGACAGAATTTAGTTCCAGTTTGTAAAGTTTATTATAAAAATTGTTTGTGTGATCAATTCAGAAGCTTCAGTATTCCATTTCATTAGGTGTCTAAAATTATTCTTCCAGAATTTATAGATCTTTTTTCTTTAGAATTTTCAAAGTAGTCTTTTGAATAAATTTGACATTAAAAATGAATAAAGTTATTATGTCCATAAACCACTTATCTTAAAAGCCTATTTTATTCTATTTGACTTCATTATAAAAACACGATAAAACTTCAAGAATGAGTATTAGAACACTTGGCTCCCAATAAAATACTTGGTTACTTTATGTGGTTTGAGAAAACTGATTATACCTTGCCCTGCCTGAAGTTACCTTTCTGGTGGAAAACTCTGAATTCTTGTTTACAACTGTGTATGTATGTGTGTGCATTTATTTATTTATAATCTTACAAATTATATTTTATAAATTAAAATTTAAATGCCTATATTTATATTTATAATTTTATAAATGTAATTTGTTCAAAGGGCATCAACATAATATTCCTAATATTCTAATTTGTTGGAATTTAGAAATAAATATCATATAATTTAAAAAAATACTATATAAGTGTTAGTAATTACTGTATATCTGTATCAGATTTATTCTTAAGAAGTAAAGCACCTGCATCTTTGTTAATGAATTGTAAAATGGCTTGTCCTAATTTTGGCTTGTTTATAAACCTCTCAGCTCTTCCTGCGAAGAGCTCTTCTTAGAGAAGTTCCTTCTTCCATCAGTGGTACCCCAGTTGTACCATCTATTATAGGTACTGAATAGCTTTAAATAGTTCTGACCACCCTTATCTCTAGCAGGAATAAAGTAAGGGAAAATATCAATCTCAATTTCAGTTTCTTAGGAAATCTTACTATCTTCCTGAAAATAGTTGACAGCATTGATACATTGTATGATGTCACAAGTAAAAGTAAAAAAAAAAACCTCATAAATATGTCATGGATACTCTATTATTTTTTCAATTACTTCTCAATTAAACTCTGCTTTATATATATGACAAAATGAAACCAATACTAACATTTAGTGATATTATCAGAAGGTGAAAGAAAGATAATTTGCATTTTCACTAAAGCATTATATTTGTTTTCATAACTTTTTTCTTGAGGTATTTGCTCCCAATATCTAAGAAAATATGTCAATATTATAAAAATTTCAGAAATAATTGAGTGTTTACAATATTTTGAAGACAAGGTCATACTCATATCTGTATGTGACCTCCTACAAGGTTCACTTGTTATTAATCTGAAAAAAAATACATTTATCTATTACAAGTCATTCTTAAGAACAAGGACAAGTACATAATCACTTCATTATCTAAGAATAAGGTAAATATATTTGAGGCTAAAATATATTAAAATTTTAAAAAAGAAAGCAATTTCTCAAGACTTAGATAAGAAAATACCATTTGCTTTTTCTAGGCTGAAATTACGAGCCATAAAATTATATAACTAAGAGAAACAAAGTTTTCTAAAGAGCCCAAAGCTTATTTTAAAATAATATACCATTTAAATGAGACACTCATCAAAGGTTATCCCAATTCTATTTCAGAACTTCCCATTTTGGGCCCTCTTCACATTACTCACCATGCTTCTCTTTTCTTTCATTTGTTACTTTTTGAAAAAGTAGGCTACTAACTTTGTCACATATTAAAAAACTATAAACCTCTGCTTCTATAGTTTTCCCTATTCTCCCCACTAAGTACAACTAAATATCCCAGACATTATATATAAAACAGGCATAAGAAGATTCTGAAAAGTTGAGGGGCACCCGGGTGGCTCAGTTAGTTAAGTGGCTGCCTTCTGCTCAGGTCAGGATCCCAGGGTCCCGGGGTGGAGCCCCTCGTTGGGCTCTGTGCTCAGTGGGGAGTCTGCTTCTCCCTCTCCCTCTGCCACTCTCCTGCTCCTGTTCTCCCTCTCTCTCCTTCCCTCAAATAAATAAATAAATAAAATCTTAAAAAAAAAAAAAAATCTAAGGAGTAGAGAGAAGGCAGATCAGCGAGGGAAACTGGGACCTGAGGAATCTCATGGTGGTAAGTTCCATTGGCTTTATTTTAGTTTCAGTTTTCTAAGACTAAGTAGTTGAAACACCTGACAACCCAGAAAAGCCAATGGACAAAGGCAAAAAGTAGCAACAAACATCGGCTCTCTCTAGACAAAGGAATAGGAAAAGACAGAAGACTTTTGAACAGTCATTGCTCTATTTCTGCCCAATGCTACAGGAAAAAAAACAAAAACAAAACAAACAACAAACAAACAAAAAAACAGGCCTCGTCGCTAACCACACAAGCAAGAACTGAATCAAGATCCCAAATCTCTACCCTTTCAATACAATGACGAAGAGGACTAATACTGGGGCACCTGGATGGTTCAGATGGTTAGGCGTCTGCCTTCGGCTCAGGTCATGATCCCAGAGCCCTGTGATCGAGCCGCGCATCAGGCTCGTGGCTCAGCCTGCTTCTCCCTCTCACTCTGCCTCTCTCCCTGCTCATGCTCTCTCTCTCTCTCTTTGTATCTCTGTGTCTCAAATGAATAAATAAAAAAATCTAAAAAAAAAAAAAAAGAGGACTAATATTCCGCAGATATAGTGTCCAAAAAGACAAGTAGGGAGCCAGGACTTTCATCCCTGAAATCGGTGGATTATACGGGGAGCCTGGAATCCCACCTCCATTGGCAGTGGTGCCTCTTTCATCTCTGGGTGGTGGAATAAGAAGCCTTCAAGAGGAAGTGGACCGTCAGGATATTCACCACTGCCCAGCAGTAATGAGGCCACGCTCTCTGCAATGTCAGTGGAGATCACATGGGGAATGGAAAGTCCTACTCCTGCCCTGTAGTAATACCATTACACTCTCACTGGCTTGATAATAGAGGCCTACTAGGGAACCTGGACTTCTACCTCCACTATTTGGTAGTAGCAGGCTAGAGTTCCCCTTTCTCTTACTAAAGCAGTATCAGAAAAAGCCAATTAAAAAAAAAAAAAAAAAAGGAGTTTCAAATAAAATCAAATCTCATAACATAATATGAAAATGTCAAGATTTCAACAGAAAATTATTTAAATAAATAAAAATAGTGATGACACGAAATGTTAGCAAAGAAAATTAACTGGGTCATTCATATTGATGATGGGACTGTAAAATAGTGCAGCCACTCTGGAAAAAGAGCTTGACAGTTTATCTTAAAAAAAAAGGAAAAGAAAGAAAAACTGAACATACAACTACCATACAAACCAGCATTTGCACTTCTGGACATTTGTCCCAGAGAAATTAAGACTTAAGTTCACACAAAAACTTGTGCATCAATTCTTATGGCAACATTCTTTGAAATAGCCAAAAGCTGGAAACAACCTAATTGTCCTTCAACAGGTAAATAAATAATCAACTATAATATACCTATGTCATTGAATACTACTCAACAATAAAAAAAATGTCAAACTATTGATGCACACAATAACCAGGCTGAATCTCCAGAGAATCATGCTGAGTGAAAAAAAAATAAAAGCCAACATTGAAAAGTAAATACTTGATGTTTCAGATTATATAACATTGTTGAAATGACAGAATTATACATACAGAGAACAGATTAGTGATTACCAGGGGTTAAGAGAGTAGTGTGGGTGGAAGAGAAGTGGGTGTGGCTTACAGGGCATGTGAGGCACCTTTTTAGTGATGGAAATGTTCTGTGTGTAACCGTATCAATGTCAGTAACATGGCTTGCGGTAATGCACTATCATCTGACAAGATGTCACTATTGGGAAAACTGTGTAAAGTATCACACGATTTCTCTGTAAATTTCTCACAACTACAGGTGAATCTATACCTCAAAATAAAAAGATTAATTAAAAAAAAGCACACAGATCATTATTCATATCCTAACTTGTATATCTGCTTTTCATTTAATTCAGCATATGTAGAAAGTATTTCTTTCTCCCTCTTTTTATGCTTCAATAGAAATATCATCCATTTTGACTTTTTGCAGTAAGCTTGAAGGAAAATATCTCCTCAGAAGAGTTGCTTATTTGTTGAACAGCCACCAAATATAAAATACTGTATTTATTCCATGCCCTCAGATTTAGTAAAGGATTTGTATTTGTCCCTACTTGACCTCAGAAAGTCTTTCCCTAAATCTCAAACTCTTAAGCATAGTGTGTATTCCTTCACTCAATCATTCACATTTGGACAAACTTCGAAAATACTCATCTACTGAAGAACTGTTTGTTGAATTTCAGACATGCAGAAACAGCTGTGTAACAAATATAAACTAGCTACCAAGATCTCAGTATGTTAAAACTGGATTTATTAGAATAACAGAGTATGGTCTCTGAAGTCAGTTTGGGTTTATATTCTTGCTCCATCACTTGCTGTTGTATAACTTTATATATGTTGAGTAACCTTTGTGTATCTCAATTTCCTTATCTTTAGAAGGACAAATTTATTGCTATCATGTTGGACTTCTGTGGGAACTGAATTAATTAATACTGGTAACTATTAAGACCAGTGCCCGGCACATAATGGTCAATCAATGTGAATTATTATCATTTGTTATCATGGTCATTATTATTTGTAGAAGGAGGAATAGAAGAAGGAGCTATATCATTATTAAACGCTCACCCTTTCTCTGTACCTGATCTCTGGATGCCAAGTCCCTAAGCATGCACATGTGAACTTCACTCTAGTTCACCCACCTACCAGCAGACACCAGGCCCTTTAGGTCTGTAAGGAAAGGGCCTGCTCTTGCCAACCAGGTCATCAGCCTGGGGCCAGCAGTTCCGCACAACATCACTGATGAGGCTGCACAGATGCTTACACTCAGACTCCATAGAGCTCTGCTGTCTTTAAAGAACTTGGGGCCTGTCTGGCAATCATGGTTCCCAGCTGGTTTTCATCCACTGTAGCCCTGACCAGACCTGGACTAGCTTTGGAGATCCCAAGAGATCTGGCTTCAGGGGAAGAGGTGTTTCTGTTTCAGAGACACCTCTGTTTCAGGTCCTGGGCTGGACCTTGATGATAGGGTATGTCCCCCAAACGTCCTGACTGTGGCTCTGCCTATTCCTACATAGCCCAGATCCCAGGGACCTATTCCAGGAAGCCTGGATACCAAGTGCTCACTCAGGGGCATACACAGTTCTCTCCAGCACACCTGCCCTCAGGCATCCAGGCCCAATAGGCCTATGTGGACATGGCTGTGTCCACCAGGCAGGCTATCTTCTTGGGACTCTAGGTTCCCCACACTACACTCCTGATGCAGAGCCTGAAGAGGTGCTTACAACCAGAACCCGTATAGAACCTCCTGTCCAACTAGGTCTCAGGAACTCTCTAGTAGTCACACCACCCAGATTATTAAAAAAAAAAAAAAAAAAAAAAAAAAAAGAAAGAAAAAGAAAGAGAAAGAAAGAAAGGAAGGAAGGAAGGAAGAAGAAAGAAAGAAAGGAAGAAAGAAAGAAAGAAAAGTCATTATTTCTGATCTCAGTGAGTGAAACGATGGTCCCTCTGGTGGCCAAGTAACTTGAGCATTAATCTTTATTATCCTTCTCCATTGTGACAGGTAATCAATCTGTCAAATAGTGTTGATATTTTGTCTTAATACATCTGGAATATATTCTCTTCTTTTCATCTAAATTGTATAATATTAGTGATATTTAGTTGCAAACAACAGTAATTAATTCTTATATATCTGGAAAGGAAGCTTACTTGAAAAATACTGCATATATCTCAGATTGGCCCCAGAATTTGAAATCAAGCTTGGAAATAGGAAATAATTAAGGCATCTCCAGGGAGTTGAAAGATGGAAACTTCTCAACAGCCTCCTGGGATACTGCCTCTAGGATGAATAAATTCCTCCATTATGCATTGGTTCTAATGTCGATAACTTGTCTCTAGGCAGCTGGCTGACTTCCCTGAGATATGCTATTAGGAGCTGAAATGTAATTGTAATATTGGTAAATTAGCCACTCAGCAGCCTTGATAAGGGGAAAGTTCATTTTGCTGATACCATCATAATTTCCCATTTTTGGCTCTGTGAACACTGTTTATGACCCCATCCTGCAGACTCTAGTGTGGCTAAGGAAAGAGTTGTAAGTGCACTGTCCTGACCTCCAGACCAGGAAGATCGCTCTAATATTTACACTGGGAAAAACCCTCTTATTCGGGGCCAGTCTTTGAACATTCAGGCTGCTATAATAGTATACAATAGACTGAGCAGATTTTAAACCACAGAAATTTATTGTTCATAGTTCTAGAGGCTAGGAAGTCCAAGATTTGGTGTGCTGAGAACCCACTTCCTGGTTCACAGAAGGCCACCTTTTGGTTGTGTCCTCACATGGCAGAAGGGGCAAGGGACTTCTCTAAGGCCTGGTTAATAAAAGCATTAACCCCATTCATGAGGACGCTGTCCTCATGCTCTAATCACTTCCCAAAAGCCCCACATCCAAATACCATCACAGTAGAGATTATGTTTTAACATATGAATTTTAGGGGAACTCAAGCATTCAGTTTACAGCAGGGCCCTTCTTTCAATGTCATTTTACTTACTACATCTCAAAAACCCCTTGTGACCCATATACCAAATATACTTCTTTCCATTCCCTGTCCTGCGCCTATAAGTCTGAATAGATACTAAACTTAAACAATCTGGCCTCCTTCAAATTAGCCATTGAGAAGTTTTCATTTTTCCACTGTCCTTTACTGCCACTTTTATTTAAGACTGTAAAGCAAACAGTAGTATCTGATTTTCATCCAAAAAAACTAGAAAGGGAAATTCTTATATGAATATGATGCGGGGAGGCAATGGCTATCCATGAAAGGAATTTGCATACTATATACGCATACACACCACACATGGAACTTAATTATGCTTTCAGAACCAGCTTTGATCTTATTTCAAATACACCATTTTATTTTAATTATGAGATTCTGTTTTAAATTTTCGATAGCTAGTTGAAAATCCAGTTCACAATGAGAAGCTTATAGCAGGGAATGTCTTTATGTCTCATAGCAAGTCTTTCAGTACTGTCAGAACCAAGCAACAAGTCAGGAAACTTTCTGAAGAAAAAAAGAAAAAAAAAAAAAAGAAGGAAGAGAGAAAGAAGAAATTATTTCCAAACTAAGGATAATTTGTCTCAATAACATTTATGGACCTTATGATTCCCAGCACATGAATTGCCATGGTACAGATATAATATCCTCATTTGTTACAGATCTTTCCTGTGCTGTTGCATCTCTCATATCATAAAGAGGGAGAGTTGTTAACCAATGCAGTCAGAAAAGCTAGAGTAGCCATCTTATTCTAGTTCCCATTATGACATTCAGTCATTTAGGCTATCCAAGAAATAGTTCAACTAACTGCATTACCTTCAAAATCAAAAGTAAGTGACCATGGTCACTTTAGCATTTCCCTCAGCTTGACTAAACTTTAGATAGACTCTTTCCTGACTCTGGGCTCTGAGCTCACTTTTCTTAGAGAATTTACTTTAGAAAACTTATAATTATGAATTATTTCTCTGCCCCTTTGAGATTTTATTTTTTTGAGATTTAAATATTTTTTTTTTTAAATCTCACCAGTTTTGTGACCCAGGAATGTCTTTCTCAAGGACCTGAGCCATCCTTTCGAACTGTAAACATGTACAATTCTGTGATAGGATAGAAGCCTACCTTTAGTGGGGGGCAATTCACAAACACAGATGGCCTAATCATATAGACAAACATTTGCAAACTAAGGAAAAAACTCAATGTACTAAACACCTCCCATTGACCATCCTCCCTGCAATCAATGTCTTCTGTCCTTTTCCACTAGCTCATCTCATCTCTTAAAAGTCCTCCTGACTTTTGTTTTAGCAGAGCTAAGATCTGACTGAGTTCTGGCCTCTCCTTATTGCAATCACCTTGCGTGAATAAAGTCTTTCTTAACTTTGTCTAGTTCAATTTTTGCTTTGGCATAAGCCACCAAAAATGGGACTTTTTCTACACTTTTAGTGCTCTATCAACATATATCCCAGTGGATCATCAGAAATTTAAGTAAGATGCGTATTGATCATAATAATCTCCCATTCTTCGTTAAACTTGTTTCTATACAAGGCATCTAAAGTAACTGCAGGTTTTATCAGAAGGATCTCCTCAGTACAGTGAATCAACATGATGTCCTCTGAGATTGTGAACTTTTCAAAGTTGGTGTAATTAAATTGGAGCACTGAGCAAGAGGATTAGTGTTGATATGATATTAATGTTGATATTTTCGTATCAGGGCAATATTATGTTTTCTACGTAAAACCACCATTTAAAAATATTTTCTCTTCAAGCAGTGGAGCAAAAGCCTCCCTTAATGCAGCATCCACACTGATTTATTCCAGCAAGAACCACATCTGCAACAACAGCTGCAGTTTGAAATAGGACTTGATTAAACTCTTTAAAATTCACTATCATCCCTCAAATTTCATCTCTTTCCTGATGTAGATAATTTTTTAAAATAAATGAGGGTATGCTAAGAATCACAACAAATGCATATATCAAGTATTTGATGGTGGCACCAACCTGCACACTAGAATCCCAGGGATATATGATACTGATAGAATTTGATACTTCTTATTAACATTCTCTAAGGGGAAGTAAGGTAAATATGGGTACCAGGAAGTCCTGTTAATAGTCTTAACTCCAGGAACGTAGAGCAGAGTATAGAAAACTATACCCCTAGAGCTGAACATTTATAGGAAGACTGTGTCTTTCACATTTATGTTCCATAGTAGGAACCCGAAATATTCTTATCAAATAACTGCTTAAACCTTAAGTATAATACTCATTATAGTCAAATATTCTGTGGCATTACTCTGACTTCATATCAGTTATTATCTTCTGGTAGTGATATCTTGTACCACAGGACATGTTCTGATATTTCATATCTCTCAAGTTATCTAATGGTAGCAAAATTCTGCAATTTCTTCAAATTCCAAGTATTTCATTTGTAGGTAAAAATGAAACAGGAAAAATTAGCTCAAATTAATATCCAATTCTGTGTGTCATGATGCAAAAAAAATCAATCAAAATCAACAGTATATGATACTGTTACATAATTTATCACTATACGTTATTATTTCCAAGTTTACAAGTGTGTTGTATAAAGTTCTTATTTTACTTTCTTACCAAAGAGAAAAAATAAACCATTGGAAAGTGAGGTCAAGGATTTCATTATAGATGAAAAAAATTATTAGAGCTAAAAAGATAAGTGTCATGCTGTGTTTTTGCTTTGTTTTCAATAATTTGTCTTCTGAAATGGGTCATATATTCCCTTTAGTTATTTGTAAAATAATCACAATTATACTTCCCTTTGTTCTAAAACTACCATCAATTTAGGCAAATTAAAAGATAATCATTATTGGTTATTTTGAGTGATTTATCATCTCTCTTTCACTTTAGTGCATTCCATTTAGAAAATAACCAATATTACATAATTTAAAATAATAGGCATATCAATTTTGTTTTATTTGTATGTTTACTATCACTCAATGACATCCAAAAACCGAATCTAGATATGATTTACCAATAGTTGAATAAATTATGCTTTATGCCCATTATTAGATAAAAAGAATTTAAGATTATGCAATTTAAAAATAATCCAGAGTAGAAAGAATACTAGACCAACAATAAAATCAATAAGCAAACGATTGACTATCTCAGCTCTTGGTCAGAGTCAGTCTATGTTACAGACAGTCTATGTTATTTTATTATCAATTATGTGGACTAGTTTGCCCTAGCTTTTGCCCATCAATGTCTAGCTTTTCTTCCTGACTTCCAGCTACTCTGATCTATAGAGACATTGGTCTCCTACTAGTTGCAGATGAAACAGCCTTACGTAGGTTTTTCTATCAGTTCCTAAATTGCTTTAAGTTCTAATCCTTACAATAAATCACTTATGTCCGATCAATATCTATATCAATAAATTACTTTTTCTATCATTCATGCTTTTTCCATTTCTTTGATCAAACACTAATCGATAAGGTATATGACATAAGTCTTCAATCGGTATAATTTTATTTCTCTTTATAAAGATACAAATACAGGGGTGCAACATTACAAAAATTTTAACAATCATCTTACTTGGGTCTTGTCAATGGAACAGTACTGAATTAGATGCAATTTATAAAATGCTATCATAGTCATATTTTGTATATTAGTTTGTCAACTAAAGTTCTGAGTAGAAGTGTTCCTCCAAGTTAGACCATAAGAAGAGTTAATATAATTTGTTAATTAAATTTACAGTAGTAAAAGTGGCTATTATTGAGTAATGAACACTAAAATATATTGTCTTATCTGGGAAAAACACTGTAATTGCAGAATGATTTATGGATTACAAATGGTGAACTCTTCAAAAGATTCTGATGGTTTACTCAATACAGAACCCCCATGCAAGAAATACCTTTACATTGTTTAAAAGATAAAGAAAATTCTAATATTTTAAAAGAAATATATAGAACTATGTTCTTATTACTTGTGGGAAAGATCTTAGTAAAAAATTTAAGAGACCAATAAAATGGAAAGTTAATGGATGGTTTTATTTGAAAATATTAAAATGTAAAAAATAGCCATACAAAAAAATGTGACCATAAACAGTGTTAAAATATTACCGCCAACAAAACAGAGAAGTCAAAATTTAGACTAAAAAGTTTCAAAGGAGCATTAAGAAGTTTCAAAGAAAGAACAGATTATTTTTTTAAAAACAAGTTATAGTAAAAAGACAAAGAAATGATGGTGAATCATCTAATTAACTTACTAAGACTAGTGTAACCTTAATACCAAAACTTGTCAAGTTCAATAAAAATAAAAATTAAATTAAATTAAGTTAAAATTAAAATTAAAAAAATAAATAAAATTCACTGAGATTTGCGTGGGAGTTTAGAAGTATTCAGGTCATTGTGATAATTTCTGGATCAAGCCTTCACCTTGACTATTACTTTTGCTAAAGCAATAATTATTGGCTATTGTCCTACACCTGTCTCCTAATCTAAGATACACATCTTAGCCTTCATCAAGTCCATCCCCATGTAATATCTATTGTTTTTCAGGTCAAGTGTTTTCTAGTAGTATTTTGGATCATGAAGGAAAGTCTCGATTTTTTCCTTACCAAATGGGATTCAAGGGCTACTTACAAAAGCTCCACACATCTAATAATATTCCATTTGAGCCATGATTCTCCAGGTTATTGTGGCAGCAGTTTATATGGTCATTTTCTTCAAGGGTTCTCTAAAAGCACGAAGGTAAACCATGGGCCATAGCATTTCCATTAATTTTTTAAACACACCCCCTTTTCTCTAGAATATTGAGGTTTTAGGGATAACACATTTTGTTTCCACTACTTTTGTCTCTTTCTTCCTTTCTTTATCCAATTTTTTCCATGATTAGCTCTCCACAAATCTTAACCAACAAAGCATAAAACCAAGCATACCCTAGTACTGAAGTAGTTGGTCAAAAAATGAACTGCCTGATTAAATATTAATATACAGTTCTAAACTTAAAGAAAAAAACAAATAGTCCTGAGAGAAACATAGGTTACAAATTAGAACTTGTTGTTACAGCAATAGTCACTATCAGATAGCAATTGAAAACGTCTTCAAAGTTCTGAGAGAAAAAAAAATCTTATAATGTAGTATTTTACAAGCCAATTTGTTCTTCATGCCCTAAGGTAACTGTCATGTCTCTTCAAGAATTCCAAAAATTAGGTAATATAGCATGTTTTATAATTATAAAATGAATAATCATGTAGAGGAAGCACATCAACTATCAAAAAGGCATACAGATCAGAATTCAAAATTCCATGACATAAACCATTATAAACATGCAGTCATGGAAATACAGCAGGTGATATAATTTATAATCTCTCCTCAAAGCACTTAAAAATGTAAGATTAGATAGTAAATTGTATTATTTTAAATTAGCAGTTGATCTTACAATCAAGTAATAGAAATCCCTAGAGTGTAAAAATATTAAAATTTATAAACCTGTGGCTCAGTCGGTTAATCCTCTGACTCTTGGTTTCAGCTCAGGTCATGATCTCATGGGTCATGAGGTCGAGCCTGTGTCAGGCTCCATGCTCAGCAGGGATCTGCTTGATGATTCTCTCCCTCTGCTCCTCCCCTGCTCATGCTCTCTTTCTCTCTCTCAAAATATAAACTAATTTAAAAAAGCAAAGTTATATGGTTCCAGTTATATGGTTGATGGTGCAACCATAACTTGAAATGGAAAAATGAAGAAAGTGAGAATGGAATAAAATTTGGGATAAATGTAGCCACAAAGACTATCTTATTAGCTACTCATAATAATGTAATTGACTATTTCCAGTGTCAGTTATCAATTTATTGTCACAATGTTACAAATCTTCTCTTCATTTCCTGTTCTGCAATGATGGGCATTTCTGCATTGCTGTAAGGACTGTATTACATTTTACTGGTTCAAAGTAGGAAGGGGAATTGCTTTTGGCTCCTGTGTGCTGATGCTGCTTTTTTTTTTTTTTTTGGTCTCACTCCTGCTGTACAGCTTTATGCATGAGAATATTCCAGTGATGCTCTGTACCAGGCATAATTGTGCAGTCATTTGAAATGTATGAATGGTACACCTGTTGGATTAAATATAGTGAACCCCTTTGTGTTCTCGGTCTTGTCCTGGCCCAGTGACCACCTAGTAATGGTCTTCCCAAGGCATCTACCACATGTCCTAGACCTTTCACTGTCTTATTGCATAGTAGGCTCCTAAAGCTCCAAATCCCTCTGAGTATCTGCCCTCTAGACTCAGCTCTACCACAACCTGGAAGGTTGTCTCCTCTGGCCATATAGACCTGGTAAGCAGGTGCTCACTGCCCTGGCTTTCTGTGTATTCCTGTCCAATAGCCTTGGCTTGTGTGTACCCCAGATGACTGTGCTTGGTAGACAACTGTGGATCAGCTCCAGCCATGTAGCCTAGGAAACTTATATGACACCTAAAGGACTTTAACTCCACCTTTTACAATGAATTAGAACCTTTGGAAGGGGGCACACTTTTTAGTTCATCCTTCGTAAAGTACTCTGCCTTAGTCCTAGGCATATTTTTTTTTTTGAGTTTTCTTTCCATATTTATTATCACTCTCCAGTTATGATTAAAAAGTCCTCATAATAAATATCCTCTGTCTGAATTACTGTGTAGTGTCTGTCTCCTGATTGAACCATAGATGATACTCACTTTTAGTCTGCAAACCCTGGAAGCACAGACAGGAGGCAGGTCATCTCTCCATACCTAGCAACAAAAAATGGTGCCCAACACAAAACATTTTCTTTGTAAATGTTTGATTGAATTAAATCCAAAAACAGGTTTGCATTGCTTTATCTCATGGTTCCTCAGATTTCTTCTAAATGACAGCAAATATTCTCTATAGTAGTACCAACAGGCACATAAGGTTTCCATCTATGTTTCAACAAAAATAATGTAAAACATGAAATTTTCATTAGTTATTAGGTAAAGCAGCAGATTGTTCCAAGAAATAGTGTGTAGTCAACTCTGACAAATGCTGCTGAGACTTTGAAGAAGAAAAAAGTGTCAGTTTTGCTAATGCAGAAGTGGTTGTTGATTTAAGCAGCATCAATTTCAATAGAGGCATAGAGGCAGAAACCAGATCAGACTGGTTAGACTATAAAAAGTAGATGAAGAAATGAAAACAAGTGTGGGGAATTTTTAAAAAATAAATACAGTCCTGTCAAATTAAAGTGGCATTGCACTTCCTCTTTGCTTCCTTCCTTTTTTACTCTTGTTCTCTTCATTCCTGATTAAAAAGTGTCAAATTCTATAAAATATTTTTATTCAGAGAGGAAAGATCTAGTAGAAAATATGCAGTTAATGATATAAAACGGAAAGATTATAACACAAGAGAAAATGTCTTTGAGCAGGTGAGAGGTGGTAGAATTGAAAGCAAATACCTAAGAGATGGCCTATTACATACAGGAACACAGACACTCGATAATTTAAAGGAAAGTGAAGAAGCAGATATACACAGGAAGCTATAGATTTAGTGGTAGAAATAGTAGAGATTTTACATCTCATGGCTTCTAGTTTCTTAACAGATAAGGGAGATCCAAGGAAAGAACAGAAGGAAAATATTTCTTCCTAGGGGGAAAAAATAGCTAAATGGAAGAATTTCATGGCAATGATAGTGGCTATTTACATTTAAGATCACAAAATTTAAATGAAGAAAACCTTTTCTGTTATTTTTGTTGTTGTTATTGATAATGTCCAATTGCTCAAGTGCATAAAATGTAAAGGTAAATAGTTGAATTTATGCAGGTGAGTAGGAGAAAAAGTGGATGGAAATTAAAACGAAGAATTGAAAGTATTTTCAAGGGAATCATGTTGGATGATGTAATTTAAGAAGGGTAAACAGTGAACTGTAAAAAGTTGTGACTGAGGCTAATGATTAGGTAAATTATTATTATTATTTTATTTTTTTAAAGATTTTATTTATTCATTTGAGACAGAGAGAGAGAGTACATGAGCACAGGGAGAGGCAGAGGGAGAGGGAGAAGCAGGCTCCCCGCTGAGTCAGGAGCCTGATGTGGGACTCGATCCCAGGACCCCGGGACCACGACCTGAGCAGAAGGCAGACGCTCAACCATTTGAGCCACCCAGGTGCTCCCTGATTAGGTAAATTATTAAAAATTATATATATATGTAATATATATATTATGTATATGTATTCTCTGTGCTAAAACCATGTTATAGATTACTGACATAAAAACATAACACTATGGGGAAATAACATAATATAAAACACAGACCTCTATGTTATATCTTACATTGTATTCTAAACCTTTTAAGACCAATCATCCTTCCACAGCTTATATATTCACCATCAAACTTCATCACTTTTTCTGAAATATATGAAAGACACATTTGTTGGATCAGGTATATATAGTGCCTTGTGTCTCCTGCCTCAATAAATCTTTACTTTTCATGATAATTGCCTAGAAGTCCTGCAACAGTATAAAGTAAGAAGGACTACACGTTGTTTAATGTCTAATAGGTGAGACACTCGGGTCCCCTTCTTCCAGGATCGAGGCACTCATTCCCCAGTTGTTGGGAGTATCAGTGGCTGATAGCTCTCAACTGAGTCTCTTGCTGGGGATTTCCTTTGCTTGAAGAGGCCACCTTCCCTAAGCTTATGTCCCCTTCTAGAAATGTCCAGTGATTTGTTGATGTGGATATAAATGGATTGGCTCCTCACCCAAATTAGAGACAAGGCTGAAGGGCTATCTCACCTCCAGAACTCCCCATCAAATAAGCTAAGATCTTTTTTCAACTGCATTGTAGTTCACCTTACTCTGCCCATTATTTTACTCTCTTAATGTTTTTGACCTCAAATCTCTCAAAGATTGCTTCAAGAGAAACCAGATCTGTGACTATTAGTTCAAGGTCATAAGAAAGCAGTTAGAAAACAGACTCGAGAATGTGATTTTGTAGTGGTTTATCCAATGCCTAGCTGGCAATAAAATCCTCACCAGTGATGATAGGTAGAAAATGAAATTGTGGTGTGTTTATTAAACTTTCACTAGTGGTGATCTGGAAAATATACCAGTGGGAAGAAATTCCCCCGAGAGTAAAAGATATCAAGCATTTGAGAAATAAGCAAGATACAACAATTATATGGCATTGTATACTTAGGAAATCAATGCTTTGGGGAAAAGACAAAGACTAAATAACTAATCATCTATTAAAAGTTAAGTTTCAAAGCCAGAACATCTCCTTGGCAAAATATAGAAAGACTTCAACTTCCCACATCAGAAGGCAGAAAAAGATGCAAAGGTAAAGATTAAATCATAAGAAAAGAAACCGAAAGGGTGCAGGATGGTGGGACCTATCTCCTCTACTTAATTCACTAGTCTGCTACTGAAAAAATCCTGATAGATCCTGAAGGGCATCAGCAAACTACCACAAAACAATCAAATTGTTCCCCATTGCAGCTGCTGTCCAATTGTCCTGTCTTTGCTAACTCACATTACTATAGCCTCAGGCATGCAAGATACATTTTTTAATCTGAGCTGTGTTAACTTGCCACTGGCGTCCGTTGTAGTATATAGTTCAAAGGGGATTGGCATCTGGGCCATCTGTGGAATATCACCTTGTTGCATTATATCAGTGTTGTCATATTAATCAGGCTATCGAAAAGTGACAATACAGTGGAGGTCTTGGTAATGCAAATGCCTTTGAGAGGAAAAAATATTACAAAATTTCAGGGGCCCGCCACTTCAGTGGTTTTAGGGGTCCAGTACTCTGAGGGTTACAGAGGCTTTACTAAAAATGTAAAAGATGAATTATTGCATCTGATTCTTCTCACCACTTAGGTGTCATTACAATGCCTGTCAGGCTTTCCTGGGTTCTGGAGGCAGTGTGTCCCATGGTTAGGATGTAAATTTGACTCATACACTAGATGACACAAAATGCTGGTGGGGTAATGTAAGCTGCAAGGTGGCCTAGAAACCTAGCCCATTTCTCCAGCAGTTGTATTGACAGCTGTCTCTCAGCCAGGTCAGATCTATGGTAACATAGATGTCCCCATGACCAGCATATAGAGAAGAAAAATGTAAGATTTTTTAACAGGTTCACTAAGAATGTGAAAAAGACAGAAAGAAAAAGGGGAGGGAAGAAAGGAAGGAAGGAAAGAAGGAAGGAAGGAAGGAAGGAAGAAGGAAGGGAGGGAGGGAGGAAGAAAAACAAATTGCATCCATTTGGAGCTTGCCCAGGCAGAGAACTATAAAGGAAAACTCCCCTAGCTGGGCAGATATTTGGATGGTGGACCCTATCACCCACTTGCGGAAGGAAAAACAATTCAAAGTAAGAAACATACAAGGAATGTCAGATTTTTTCCAACCTCAAGGCATTTTTTGGAGGTTGTGCTTGTGTAAAATAAAATGTCTGCAGTTTTTGCGGGGGTGGAAACTAGGTTGAAACCAAATCTAATACCTAGACACATCGGAAATCATGATTTCACATATCAAAGGCTTATCATCTCCACTTCAGTCTTTCATTCCCATCTCTTTAAAAGTCATTCACGTGGATGCCTTATCTCAATGTCAGCATATATAAAATAAAATAATTTCCTCCTCCAAATCTGAATCATTGACCAGATTAATTTTTCCCCAGAAGTGTTAATATTTTCTAGATGACAAAGATGAAAACCTTTCACAAAATAGCTTCTTTGTAACTACTCTTAATTTGTGGTATTTATTATACTTTTTTTTTTTTTTTTTTTTTAATACCAATAGTCCCTTAGCCCCACTGACCATCAGGAAATCATTTACTGGAACATCTAAGTTTTGTATAGGGCAATAGAGATTTAGCTGTGTTTTTTGTTTGTTTGTTTATTTGTTTGTTTTAATGACTGAAAATGGGCACACCTTTCCTTCTGCTAGGATTTTCATGCAGGAATTTGTATTAATCAGGTTAGCAGTTGCACTGAGTTTTTTATTTATTGTTGGATCTATGTTTATTCTTAAGGCACCTCAGCTTTCACATTCCTATAGAGATAGCCTGTGTCTAGGGTGGAAGGTACTTTACCAGAACATGTTTCTTTTTAAAAGATATGTAAGTTTTTCTTTGTGTGTTCCTCGTAAAGTGCATCTTTGCAAGCTCTTGTTCCCCTCCTGTCTCTCCCCCACCACTTGGTATTTGAAGCTTATTAGCTTGGCTGAGAGGTTTGGTTGGAACCAGGGGTGGGATTAAGTTTCAGTCTGCTGGGGTTCTGATGAAGTCTCAGTCTTGGGCTAGCACTGATTCCACAGTCTAGGCAGTGTAGCCTTTCTTCTTCTCCTGGTCCTTCCCTACCTTCAGTATTTCCTTCCCTAATTGGGTTTAGTCTTCCTTTTCCTGCTGTAATGAGTATTCACCAATATCTTAAGGCCAACAGTGTTGCCATTTTCCCCATTATTAAGGATTTCATTCCATAGTGAAAAAAGAGGGACATCCCTTCACTGCAAAAATACCTGTTAAACAGCAGGAGTATAGAGTTTCTTGTCTACATTGCTATTACCAGGCCCAAGTCTGCACCAAAATGAACACTTAGGGGGGCTCTTTGTGATCTTTTTTTCTGTATACCTGATGGATTCGTGGAAAAGAGCCTATAAGGGGGTGTAAACTCCCCAATTCTGCATCTCCAGAGATTTCACACTATCTCAGTAGCCCTAGTGCGGCTTTTTCAGTTTGTCTGCCTTTCTAGCTGAACTCTTCTATGGTATCCTGTTGTAGCTACTACCTCAGATGGACATGTGTTCCAATCTCCTCTCTTCCTGGAGCTGCTGTTTCTCCTTAGATTTTTGGGTCAGTTGTTTGCTCTCTCCTATCTCAACTCTATGATGAGTTTGAGGGTAAAAAAGCCAGAAATGTCAAATGAATGGTGGATTATCTCATTGAAAGGAGAAAGAGAAGCTCCTTCCATTTCTTTATATCCCAGGGTGAAAAGTGAAAACTGCCTTCACTTTTCAAGGATTTTTTTTTTTTATACATAGAACTCTAGGAGCAGCTTTTCTTCTTTTAGCACCTTAAAGATGCTACCCCTTTGCTTATTGGCTTTAAATTTTTTATATTCTAGGAACATGTATATGCTTCTACATAAGCATAATAAAATTATCACACTGAAGAAATTTAATAATGATAAAATATTATTATGTAATATAAAGTCTATATTCAAATATCTCCAATTATCTAAGTAATGCATATTATAATATCCTTTATAACAAATTCATTTTCACTTGAGGATTCAATCAAGGATCCAATCATTGTTAGTTTACAATTCTGGAGCCATTCCTCTGTTCATATTTTGACTCTCATGACATTGATATTTTAGGAAAATCCTTTAGGAAGTGAAGAATAGCATGACTGAAGATAGCATGCCTGAAATTGAGGTTATCAAAGGGGTATATTTTTCAGAAATTGCAAGGTCTAGAACTAAGCTATCCAATATGTTAGTTACTAGACATATTTAATGTAAATTAAATAAAATGTAAATTATTATAATGTAATATAATGTAAATTATTATAATGTAATGTAATGTAAATTAAAATAAAATAAAAATTCAGTTCCTCAGTTGCACTCACCACATTTGAAATGCTCAATAGCCATATGAAGCTAGTAGATGCCGTATTGGACAGCATGGCTATTGAACATTTCTTTTACTACAGAAATTTCTGTGAAACAGCTCTGGTATAGACTATAACAGGGTGGCTGACCTGAAAAGTACATATGTATTTAGTTAAGATATAAGCTATAGTCTGTAATGACATGACTTTAAAAAAAAAAAAAAAAAAGTGAATTTTTTTTTTTTTTAATTTTCCACTTACTACTCCAATAAGACAATTCTGATAAAACCCCTTTACAGTGTTAGAAGCTTAATGTCTTTTTATGTTATTTCTCTATCCTAGCACATGGCTTCATTATTTATTTAGTTACAAGATGGTTAATGGCTACTCCATTTCTTACCATCATATCTGCACCGAAATCCAGATTTAAAGGCAAAAGGGTATCTTCACCTCCTTTAAAGTTGAGAAATAAAAGTAACACACATGACTTCCACTCATATTACACAGACAAACACTTGGTCATATAGTAACAAGTATTTCCAAGATACGCTGAGAAATGTAGTTTTTAGTTAAGAAGCTGTATACTCACTTAAAACTCAAGAGGTTCTAAAACTCAATGGGAAAATTAGTGGTGGAGGGAAACTAGCAATGTCTGATAAAGCACTGGATTAAGAATAACAATCAGAAAACATATTAACCATCTTTTTTATATTTCCTCCCTATAGTGTTATTTGGTACACTATTAAATCTGTATCTCAGGAAATAATTATATAAATTATGATATTTAACATACTAATACTCTTTTAAAGGATGTCAAAGTAATCGCTTAATGCTTTGTACCTTTTAGAACATTTTCCCGCATTTATCTCATGAATTCCTCTGAAAAGAAAAATCAAGGGCTTAGTATGTTCTGAAAACAGTTCAAGGTCTTCAGCATACAGTAGTGAGCAAAATAGCCAGTGATTCTGTCACTATGAGCATGTAAACATGTAAACCACTCAGTAAGATACTTTCAGGTACAGTTAGTTATAGTGATAAAAAATATGTCTGGGAGCACTTTAGCTAAGGTGATCAGGTTAGGCTTCTTTGATTCAAGCTGGATACAGACACACAAATCTAGTTTTACTTAGGTTTGGACATGACACAGGATTTATTAAAGTTTGCTAATCTATCATTGTGAGATACTTGATACCATTCCTATTCACAGATAAAGACAGAATTTTAGTTTGATTTTTAAACTTCCTCACAGTCATGTAATTATGAAGAGTCAAACTATCACTCAGAAAACTGTGTCTGGTTCCAAACTCTTGCTCAACACTGTTCCTCTTCTTCTGAGACCACCTCTTATTTCTAGAAAGGCATAGAGGAGATTATTCTGGCATGATGTATCTTGACACCATTCTCCAATATTCATTTTGTATTTGAGAGCAGATTTGACATATTTCCATAAGAATGATAGAAAGAGTAAAGTACATCTGACACTAGTTTTCTAATAAATTGATGTTCTTCTTCTGCAACCATAACGTACCAGCAACTTGGTTTATAAACTTTCAAAGGACAGGGATTTTGTCCATAAAGTTCATTTACAAGAGTTATGAACCTCAGATTTCTATTAAAAGAGAGAGTGATAAAGTAATGATTTAGAAATACTTTTATCTTCATTTATAAGTTCAGACCCTTAATGATATAAATTGTAAAAATTCACAATTTCTACATATTAGATGAATAAGTGAATTTTAGTTTCAAGAATAAGAATTATTTTCTTTATTGAAAATTTTAATATATTGCTCTATAATGTGGTATTTTCCTTTTCATTTTCTTTGTATTTGTTATTTTTCTAAAAGTTATGCTAGAATTTCACACATATCTTAACGACTCTCTAATATTCAGTGGCTGTGGTGTTTTCAGTTTCTTGTGAATAAAAACCCATCATCTGAGGCAAAACTGAATGGTCCCAAAATATAAAAATACATTCTTAGTACCTGAAATAAGAATTTCAAACTTTTATTAAAGTTGGTCATAATTTTGTCAATTTTTAACTCTCTCAAATGTTACTTAATTTATCCATTCTTTTATACTTTATTGATAAATTTATCAAAATTTCTTTTTTCAGTCTTCAAATTCAAATCATGACTATGGGCTATCCTATGTCTTTGTTTTGTATTGAATCAGGGCAGCATAATGGAAAGAGGATGATTTTGGACTCAGGATGTCTTGGACCTAGATCCTGGCTCTTCCAGTTACTCTGTGAACTTGACCAAACTATTTAATCTCTTTAAAATTCAATATATTAATCTGTAAGTAATAGGAATAATTATATCTCCCTAGCAGATTAATTGACATATTACAAGGAATATATTTTACTCTACAAGTCCCACATATACTATATGATAGGCATTATATATTTTAGAATGCATTGATCCACATTTATATTTTTTAATCAGTGCTTACTTTGAAATAAAAAAATGTATAATTAATTTCCAAAAAAAACCTGTCTATAGTCTAAATTATGTCTATATACTGATTCTAGTGTTTCCTGTACATATTATACTTCAGTCAGTGAAAGTAAATCATCTAAAGTTGATCATAAAAAAGACTGTTGACTTTTTTTTTTTTTTTAAGATTTTATTTATTTGACAGAGAGAGAGACGAGGAGAGAGGGAACACAAGCAGGGGGAGTGGGAGAGGGAGAAGCAGGCTTCCCGCTGAGCAGGGAGCCCAATGTGGGGCTCGATCCCAGGACCCTGGGATCATGACCTGAGGCGAAGGCAGACGCTTAATGACTGAGCCACCCAGGCACCCAACTGAGCCACCCAGGCGCCCAACTTTTAAGTTTATTAGCTAGTTATATTGTAAATGTATATGATAATTAACATATGCTTTGGATTTTCACAAATTACAGTGGCCAACAAAATTTATACAGCACAATATGTGCTTGTGTGCACACCCATGTAAATATTATTTTTGTTTTTCTTTTTCTAAACTTTATTAATTTAATTAAACTGCAAGTATATTTCACTGTATGCACCAAGATCATGCACCAAGACCATGATTTACTACCAGATAAATGTATGCTATATTTGGAAGATCAAGTGAAGCCTCAGGCATAATGCTCTGAAGGTTGGTGTAGAGCACCTGATTCTGACTTGCTTTGTTGGCACAGGGCAACAGCTGGGTCTGAGCTCCTCCAGATCCTATTGGATCTCTTCCTTCACATTCTCTTTGTTCTGTGCCATATGTGATATACATCTTCATGAAAAACAGAGTCAGGGTTTTCGGAGGGTCGTCTATGTTGTTGAGGTTAGAGTCCATAAGAACCATATTTGAGCTTCAGTTTGCCCTCATTGGTTCACATTTTCCTTGTAGAATCTAGTTGATCCTCATACCTTCCCACTTTATGTTCAGCTTTCCTTTCTGATTACTATTACTCCTGACCTTCAATGACTTCAGGCTCACAACCTGACAAAGAGGCAAAATCCTTCCATACACATCTTCACATGTTCCCCACAAATGCTTAAGACCTAATTTCTATAATATGCTTTTAATTTCGTATCAGTCACATCAGTTCTACTTCCTCGATTGAACTCTGATATGTAAATCCCAAGTATATAATGTTTATATATATATATATATATATATATATATATATAACAATATATAAAACAAAGTATTTATGAAACCAAACAGGCAACAGTAATAGTAAGTGGCAAAGATATAGCAGACAAATGCAAACAATTAAAAAAATGGAGACTACAATTTTCACATCAGGCAAAGTACACTCAGGTCCCAAAGCCCTTGCCCCCCGGTCACATAAAACACACCGGCATCTGAAGTCCACACCGGCATCTGAAGTCCACATAGCCCTTTCATGAAATTTGATAATATATAGGTTCACAATCAAAAGTTTAACAAATTTCACAAAATAAAAACAAAACAATAAAAATAAAACCCAGACCACAAATGAAATAAATATTGAAATTATTACAAAAATAAAAAGAACCTTCCACATTGTGTGTTTGTTTTTTAACACATTGTAATATGGCACTTAGGCCAAAGAGGAAATACAAAAAAAAAAAGTGATAGTTTCTAAAAAGTAATAATAATCAAAATCCTATGTATAAAAATCTTAAAAAATATGTTTGCAAAGAAGTACAAACAATAATAATAATAATTTTAAAAGCATAAGTTAATGATTTATAAAATAGTAAAATAGAACTGATCAAACTTTTTAAAAAACAAGAGAGAAAACATAAACACACAAAATAAAAGTCAGGGAGGGAATAACTGTCAAAGGAAATAAAAATTTTGAAAACAGAGACTTATTTGCTCAAAATTAGGCAAATAATTGTTAACTTCTATCAGGGTTAGAAAACTTTTTATGGAAAAGTCCAGATAGTATTATTTTCAGCTGTGTGATTCAGTGCTGTCTCAACTATTCAACTCCGCCACCTTAGTATGAAAGCCATCATAGACAAGGCACAAAGAAATGAGTATGACCAGATTTTTCCCTGGGTGGGAAAAAAAATGTGTTCACTGACAATATCCTAGATGATATAGAAAATTTCCAAAAAAAACAGAATTTGTCAAAAATAAGTCTTGAAAAGAAAGGAAGTATCATTTCTATTAAAGACATAAAAACATTTTATCTACCCTTACAACAGTGAAACAAACCTATAGGGTTTCACAGAGAAAATCTACCAAAATGTGAAAGGCCAGATCATAATGCACCATGTACTTTATCTAGAGCATGTAAAAATAAGTATGATCAAAATATTATTTCAATGAAGCAAGTTGGGTACTGAGTTATTGATTCAAATATTAACGTATTAACAAAAAGAATTTAAAAATACTTTAAAATTGTGTATATTATAATAAAGTGTAGTTTAATTCACCAATGCAAGATCTCATATCAGACCTAAGGACACTCAGTCACATGCTTCACAATTAAATATATCTAAAGAGAAAATCACATGGTTATCATCAGTATGCTGAACAAGAATTCAACAGATATTCTTGATTTCATCACATCTATCTGTATACTTATTTACCATCTACTTATATATCTATCTGTCTGTCATCTAGCATATTGCACAGCTATCTAGTAAGCCAATATCTTACTTTATTTTACTATTTTTTTATTATGTTATGTTAATCACCTTACATTACATCATTAGTTTTTGATGTAGTGTTCCATGATTCATTGTTTGCATATAACACCCAGTGCTCCATGCAGAATGTGCCCTCCTTAATACCCATCACCAGGCTGACCCATCACCCCATCCCCCTCCCCTCTAGAACCCTCAGGTTGTTTTTCAGAGTCCATAGTCTCTCATGGTTCGTCTCCCCCTCCAATTTCCCCCCTTCATTATTCCCCTCCTGCTATCTTCTTTTTTTGTTTTTTTTTTTTAACATATAATGTATTATTTGTTTCAGAGGTACATGTCTGTGATTCAACAGTCTTACACAATTCACAACACTCACCATAGCACATACCCTCCCCAATGTCTATCACCAGCACCCCTTCCCTCCCAACCCCCACCACTCCAGCAACCCTCAGTTTGCATCCTGAGATTAAGAATTCCTCATATCAGTGAGGTCATATGATACATGTTTTTCTCTGATTGACTTATTTCACTCAGCATAACACCCTCCAGTTCCATCCAAGTCATTGCAAATGGCAATATTTCATTCCTTTTGATGGCTGCATAATATTCCATTATGTATGTACACCACATCTTCTTTATCCATTCATCTGTTGATGGACATCTTAGCTCTTTCCACAGTTTGGCTATTGTGGACATTGCTGCTATAAACATTGGGGTGCACGTACCCCTTCAGATCCCTACATTTGTATCTTTGGGGTAAATACCCAGTAGTGCAATTGCTGGATCATACGGTAGCTCTATTTTCAACTTTTTGAGGAACCTCCATACTGTTTTCCAGAGTGGCTGCACCAGCTTGCATTCCCACCAACAGTGTAGGAGGGTTCCCCTTTCTCCGCATCCCTGCCAACATCTGTCATTTCCTGACTTGTTAATTTTAGCCATTCTGACTGGTGTGAGGTGATATCTTATTGAGGTTTTGATTTGGATTGCCCTGATGCTGAGTGATGCTGAGCAATTTTTCACGTGCCTGTTGGCCATTTGAAAGTCCTCTTTGGAAAAAATGTCTGTTAATGTCTTCTGCCCATTTCTTGATTGGATCATTTGTTCTTTGGGTGTTGAGTTTAAGAAGTTCTTTATAGATTTTGGATACTAGCCCTTTATCTGATATGTCATTTGCAAATATCTTCTCCCATTCTGTCGGTTATCTTTTGGTTTTGTTGACTGTTTCTTTTGCTGGGCAAAAGCTTTTTATCTTGATGAAGTCCCAATAGTTCATTTTTGCCTTTGCTTCCCTTGCCTTTGGTGATGTTTCTAGGAAGAAGTTGCTGAGGTCGAAGAGGTTGCAGCCTGTGTTCTCCTTTAGGATTTTGATGGACTCCTGTCTCACATTGAGGTCTTTCAACCATTTGGAGTCTATTTTTGTGTGTGGTGTAAGGAAATGGTCCAGTTTCATTCTTCTGCATGTGGCTGTCCAATTTTTCCAACACCGTTTGTTGAAGAGACTGTCTTTTTGCCATTAGACATTCTTTCCTGCTTTGTTGATGGTTAGTTGACCATAGAGTTGAGGGTCCATTTCTGGGCTCTTTATTCTGTTCCATTGAACTATTTGTCTGTTTTTGTGCCAGTACCATACTGTCTTGATGATGACATCTTTGTAATAGAGCTTGAAGTCCGGAATTGTGATGCCACCAGCTTTGGTTTTCTTTTTCAACATTCTTCTGGCTATTCGGGGTCTTTTCTTGTTCCATACAAATTTTAGGATTATTTGTTCCATTTCTTTGAAAAAAGTTGATGGTATTTTCTAGGGATTGCATCGAATGTGTAGATTGCTCTAGGTAGCATTGACATCTTCACAATATTTGTGAGCATGGAACATTTTTCCATTTCTTTGTGTCTTCCTCAATTTCTTTCATGAATATTTTATAGTTTTCTGAGTACAGATTCTTTGCCTCTTTGGTTAGATTTATTCCTAGGTATCTTATAGTTTTGGGTGTGATTGTAAATGGGATCGACTCCTTAATTTCTCTTTCTTCTGTCTTGTTATTGGTATATAGGAATGCCACCGATTTCTGTGCATTGACTTTCTACCCTGCCACTATACTGAATTCCTGTATGAGTTCTAGCAGTTTTGGGGTGGAGTCTTTTGGGTTTTCCACATAAAGTATCATATCATCTGCAAAGAGTGAGAGTTTGACTTCTTTGCTAATTTGGATGCCTTTTATTTCTTTTTGTTGTCTGATTGCTGAGTCTAGGACTTCTAGTACTATGTTGAATAGCAGTGGTGATAGTGGACATCCCTGCCGTGTTCCTGACCTTAGGGGGGAAGCTCTCAGTTTTTCCCCATTGAGAATGATATTCGCTGTGGGTTTTTGATAGATGGCTTTTATGATATTGAGGTATGTACCCTCTATCCCTATACTCTGAAGAGTTTTGATCAAGAAAGGATGCTGTACTTTGTCAAATGCTTTTTCTGCATCTCTTGAGAGGATCATATGGTTCTTGTTCTTTCTTTTATTCATGTATTGTATCACATGGATTGATTTGCGGATGTTGCACCAACCTTGCAGCCCAGGGATAAATCCCACTGGGTCGTGGTGAATAATCCTTTTAATGTACTGTTGGATCCTATTGGCTAGTATTTTGGTGAGAATTTTTGCATCCATGTTCATCAGGGATATTGGTCTGTAATTCTCCTTTTTGATGGGGTCTTTGTCTGGTTTTGGGATCAAGGTAATGGTGGCCTCCTAAAACGAGTTTGGAAGTTTTCTTTCCATTTCTATTTTTTGGAACAGTTTCAGAAGAATAGGTATTAATTCTTCTTTAAATGTTTGGTAGAATTCACCTGGGAAGCCATCTGGCCCTGGGCTTTTGGTTTTTGGGAGATTTTTGAGGACTGCTTCAATTTCCTTAGTGCTTATAGGTCTGTCCAGGTTTTCTATTTCTTCCTGGTTCAGTTTTGGTAGTTTATACATCTCTAGGAATGCATCCATTTCTTCCAGATTACCTAATTTGCTGGCATAGAGTTGCTCATAATATGTTCTTAAAATTGTTTGTATTTCTTTGCTGTTGGTTGTGATCTCTCCTCTTTCATTCATGATTTTGTTTATTTGGGTCATTTCTCTTTTCTTTTTGATAAGTCTGGCCAGGGGCTTATCAATCTTGTTAATTCTTTCAAAGAACCACCTCCTAGTTTCATTGATCTGTTCTACTGTTCTTTTGGTTTCTATTTCATTGATTTCTGCTCTGATTTTTATTATTTCTCTTCACTTCCTGGGTTTAGGCTTTATTTGCTGTTCTTTCCCCAGCTCCTCTAGATGTAGGGTTAGGTTGTGTACTTGAGGTCTTTCTTGTTTCTTGAGAAAGGCTTATATTGCTATATACTTTCCTCTTAGGACTGCCTTTGCTGCATCCGAAAGATTTTGAACAGTTGTATTTTCATTTTCATTGGTTTCCATGAATTTTTTTAATTCTTCTTTAAGGGCGCCTGGGTGGCTCAGTTGGTTAAGCGACTGCCTTCGGCTCAGGTCATGATCCTGGAGTCCCTGGATTGAGTCCCACGTCGGGCTCCCTGCTCAGCAGGGAGTCTGCTTCTCCCTCTGACCCTCCCCCCTCTCATGTGCTTGCTCTCTCTCATTCTCTCTCTCTCAAATAAAAAAAATAATAATTCTTTAATTTCCTGGTTGATCCATTTATTCTTTAGTAAGATGCTCTTTAGCCTCCATGTATTTGAGTTCTTTCTGACTTTCCTCTTGTGATTGACTTCTAGTTTCAAAGCACTGTGGTCTGAAAATATGCAGGGAATGATCCCAATCTTTGGGTACTGGTTGAGAACTGATTTGTGACCTAGGATATGATCTCTTCTGGAGAATGTTCCATGGGCACTAGAGAAGAATTCTGTTGCTTTGGCATGGAATGTTCTGAATATATCTGCAAAGTCCATTTGGTCCAGGGTGTCATTTAAAGTCTTTATTTCCTTGTTGATCTTTTGCTTAGATGATCTGTCCATTTCAGTGAGGGGGGTGTTAAAGTCCCCCACTATTATTGTATTGTTGTTGACATGTTTCTTTGTTTTTGTTAGTAATTGGCTTATATAATTGGCTGCTCCCGTGTTAGGGGCATAGATATTTAGACTTGTTAGCTCTTCTTGTTGGATAGACCCTTTAAATAGGATATAGTGTCCTTCCTCATCTCTTATTACAGCCTTTGGTTTAAAATCTAATTTGTCTGATATAAGGATTGCCACCCTAGCTTTCTTTGGGTGTCCATTAGCATGGTAAATGGTTTTTCACCCCTTCATTTTCAATCTGGGAGTGTCTTTGGGTCTAAAATGAGTCTCTTGCAGACAGCATATTGATGAATCTTGTTTTTTTATCCAATCTGATAGCCTGTGTCTTTTTATTGGGGCATTTAGCCCATTTACATTCAGGGTAACTATCGAAAGATGTGAATTTAGTGCCATTGTATTGCCTATAAGGTGACTGTTACTGTATATTGTCTGTGTTCCTTTCTGGTCTATGTTGCTTTTAGGCTTTCTCTTTGCTTAGAGGACCCCTTTCAATATTTCTTGTAGGGCTGGTTTCGTGTTTGCAAATCCCTTTAGTTTTTGTTTGTCCTGGAAGCTCTTTATCTCTCCTTCTATTTTCAATGACAGCCTAGCTGGATAGAGTATTCTTGGCTGCCTATTTTTCTCATTTAGTGCTCTGAATATATCCTGCCAGTCCTTTCTGACCTGCCATGTCTCTGTGGATAGGTCTGTTGCCAATCTAATGTTTCTACCCTTGTAGGTTACATATCTCTTCTTCCGAGCTGCTTTCAGGATTTTCTCTCTGTCTCTGAGATTCGTAAGTTTTACTATTAGATGTCGGGGTGTTGACCTGTTTTTATTGATTTTGAGAGGGGTTCTCTGTTTTTCCTGGATTTTGATGCCTGTTTCCTTCCCCAATTTAGGGAAGTTCTCTGCTATAATTTGCTCCAATATACCTTCTGCCCCTCTCTCTCTTTCTTCTTTCTTCTGGCATCCCAATTGTTCTAATGTTGTTTTGTCTTATGGTATCGCTTATCTCTTGAATTCTGCCCTCGTGATCCAGTAGTTGTTTATCTCTCTTTTTCTCAGCATTTTTATTTTCCATCATTTGGTCTTCACTATCACTAATTCTCTCTTCTGCCTCATTTATCCTAGCAGTTAGAGCCTCCATTTTTTATTGCACCTCATTAATAGCCTTTTTGATTTTGATTTGGTTAGATTTTAGTTCTTTTATTTCTCCAGAAAGGGTTTCTCTAATAACTTCCATGCTTTTTTCAAGCCCAGCTAGTATCTTTAAAATCATCATTCTGAACTCTAGTTCCGACATCTTACTAACCTCCATATTGTTTAGGTCCTTGGCAGTCGGTACTGCCTCTTGTTCTTTTTGTTGAGGTGATTTTTTCCATCATGTCATTTTGTCCAGAGGACAATAGATGAATGAGAGAACAAAATGCTAACAGGATAACAACATCTGCAGAAAATATACACTAAACAATTCAGAGAAGTCCTGAAACTGGGGAAAAGAAAGGGAAGGAAAAGAAAAAGAAAAAGAAAAAAAAGATAAAAACAAAAACAAAACAAAACAAAACAAAAAACAGAATATGATCAAATATGATCAGGCTGGTGCATACATCAGTGCCACACACTAGATTTTGGGCGTATTTGGTCTGTTAGAAGAAAGTGCCTCCCAAAATTTTAAAGAAAGAAACACATATATGTACAAAAATAAGGGTTAATACGATGAAGGGATGGAAAATGACTGTAAAGATGCAAATTATAAAAATTTTATAAAAAGAATTGATAAAATAAGAAGTTAGTTGAAAAAAGAAAGAAGAGGATTTAAAAGAAAAAAAGGGAGAGAATGTGATCAGGCAGGAGACTAGAACAAAGCCAGAGAGTTAGGGTACATTTTGATCTGTTAGAAGAAACTGTATCTGAAAATTCTAAAGAGAGGACAACTTATATATATATACCAAAAATAAGGGTAACTACTATGAAGGGATAGAATGACTCTAAAAATGAAAAATAAAAAATATTTTTTTGAATAAGGGATTGAAAAGATGTTGTTGAAAAAGGGAAAAAGAAAAATTCAAAAAAAAATTTAACTTTGAAAGACTAAAGAATCATGCTAAAAAAGTCATGAATTCTATGTGCAGTATTCCCCTAGCACTGGAGTTCTGCATTGATTCGTAAACTTGGTCTTGGCTGGCTGTTCTTGCTGATCTTCTGGGGGAGGGGCCTGTTGCCATGGTTCCCAAATTTCTTTGCCAGAGGCAGAATTGCCCTGCCCTTGTCAGTCCAGGCTAAGTAATCTGCTCAGGTTTGCTCTCAGGAGCTTTTGTTCCCTGCAAGCTTTCTGTACAGCTTTGGAGAAGAGTGAAAATGGTAGCATCCCAATCTCTGCCCTGGAGGAGCCAAGAGCTTGGGGCCCCACTTCTCAGTGAGCACCCAGAGAAAAGCCATCAGTCACTCCCATCTCCCCGGTCTCCGGCCGCACTCCGTGCTCATCTGGCCTGTGACTGAGCGTTTCTATGTCTGGCTCATGACCCTGTGTGGAGTCTCCAAACCCAGCAGATCCTTGCGGTGTGCTCCCACGCTGCTCCTCCGGGGGGAGGAAGGTGAGTCTCCCCGGATCTGCCGCTTGTTGGGTCTTTGCTGCAGGAGCAGTGTCCTGACTGTGCCGCAGATCACAGTTTATGGCAATCCTGAGCTGAGAGCCCGCACCTTGACTCCGTCTCTGCAGCCGGCTTCCCTGCTCTGATACCTGGGAGCTCTGCTGCACTCAGGCACCCCTGGTCTTTCTGTGACCCCAAGGGTCCTGAGACCACACTGTCCCAGAGAGGGTTCCACCTCCCACTTAGCAACATCCCTCAGTGGAGGAGATTTCTTTTAAAAGTTCCAATTTTGTGCTCTGCTGCTCTATCACTTGGCAGAAGTGGCCAACAGAGGCCCCCTCCCCCGCCGTCTATCCTTCGGAATATCAGCTTGGATTCACTTCTCTGCCCGTCCTACCTTCCAGAAAGTGGTCGCTTTTCTGTTCAGAGAGTTGTTGCTATTATTTTCTTCGCTCTCCTGTTGAGTTCGTAGGTGTTCAGAATGGTTTGATCCCTATCCAGCTGAATTCCTGGGACCAGACGAAATCCAGGTCTCCTACTCCTCCGCCATCTTGCTCCGCCCCCCAGCCACCATCTTATTTGATAAGGTAATGCTAATGTCATTCCTGCTAGAGTCAAAAATAAGGCAGAAGTACTCTCCCTAGTCAATACCATTTAAAAATATATATGATATGTCAGCCAATGCAATTAGAAAAGCAAATGATAGAGTCACAAGAAACAGAAAAGAAGAAATAAAGACATTTTATTTAAAAGTAATATAACTGAAATACCAAGAAACTTGGTGATAAAACTATAATAAAGGGGGAAAAAAGCATTAAATAATATAGCAGGATATAAAATTGGCATACAAAAAGAGCCTTTCATATATAATTGAAATAATCATTTAAAAGGCATAATTGGAGAAAAAATAGTTACATTAGCAACAAAACAGATAAAGTATTTAGAAATATACTTGGCAGAAGTATGAAAATCTATGTGGAAAACATTTCAAAATTATAGAAATTGTTAGTATAGATTTGCATAAAATTAAAGACATTTCTTCTAAGATATGGTCTTTTAACACAGTGGGAGTAGTTGAACAAGTAAGAATATGATTTTTTTGCTGCAGAAAAAGAAATATGGATTTTACTGGGAAGTGGGACAGCTTTCAGCGATGCTGATAAGAGACCGAATTTGTAGGTGGTGATTGAGATGGGGGGAAATTGGTCATGATAAATTAATTGTTTAGTGTGATAACAGGACTAGGGAAGAGTCATCTGAAGGGACCTTGAAGTCACTCTGAATGATATCAGGAATATGAATGAAGAGAAATACAGTGAATCAAGTGTGCAAATCATCAGTACATGAAGGGGAGTATCACAGAATGAGATCTCTAGATGAGGATGACCTTGAGAGGGTGACATTATGCATTATAATTTGTGATCAGATTAGCTGCTCTTTCTTCAGTGTAATACTTTATTTACTGCTTTAGGAAGGCATATATTTTAATTACCATTGTTTGCTTTTATATTCTCCTTGTCAAAGGGAGTATGTTAAAATTTGTAGGCACTGATCTTTTTACAGGTTGATATAATCCAAAGAATAAAATTATAGGGCGCCTGGGTGGCTCAGTTGGTTAAGCGCCTGCCTTCGGCTCAGGTCATGATCCTGGAGTCCCGGGATCGAGTTCCTCATCGGGCTCCCTGCTCAGCAGGGAGTCTGCTTCTCCCTCTGACCCTCCCCCCTCTCATGTGCTTTCTCTCTCATTCTCTCCCTCAAAATAAATAAATAAAATCTTTAAAATAAAAAAAAAGAATAAAATTATATATTGAACCCAGAAGAACAATTTCCATAAGGATAGGAAGGAAATCTTGTATGTAATTCAAAAATGCAAATAAGAAAATTAAAATTAGATGCTATATCCTTATCTGTTTTAGAAAAGATAAAACGGGGTCTTTCGGCTGTTTTTTAAAGAAGGGGCTATTGTAATTTTAGGCCACAGGACTATGAGGGACATCAAATCACAGCAGGATTTGCCTTTGAATTATGTACCTCAAATTTTAATAGGGACATTGACATCATAATTTTTATCTTAAAAAGAACAATGGAAGCCTCATCATGAAAATAATTAAATAGCTGGACAAGTTCACTTTAAAAAAGAAAAGCAAGAGGACTCCAGATATCATGCTGCTCTATTAAAAAAAAGACATGATATCAACTCATTCAAAATAAATGGATAGTCTAGAACGTTTAACCCTGGAGAATAGCTCTTAAATGAACAAGTGTTTTGTCTTTGGGGATAATCTTCCCTAGAAAAGAATGAGCTTCTCTTAACTTGATTGATGTAAGTGAAGACTAGAATTGCATTTCTTAAGAGACAACATAGAATGTTCTCCTTTTTAAGAACACAACTGTATTAGATGATTTCTAAGACTCCTTAAAACCCTCATTAATAATTCTATATATTATTTGATACAGTAAAAAGCATGTTAGTAAACCATTTGAATTAATAACTCATTTCCACGTATCAACACCTACTCAAAGAAGTATTTAATTATAATCTTAGTGTAGTTACAAACAATAATTTCATTATCAATAGAAAAAAATGTACTTTAAGTTTACTACCTAGAAATAATTCCAGCTAATCCTATCAAGCAAAAAAAAAATAATAAAAATAAAAAGGCATTATGTCTTAATGTCAAGGTCTAAAAGTAAATTATTTGGTGTTTAGAAAATGAATTTCTTTGTCTTCAACTTCTGTGGGAGAAGTAAGTTGGTCTATGTTATAGGTAAACACTTATAATTAGTGAATTTGAATTTCCATGAAGTTAACAGGAATGCTATAAGTAGTAACTTAAAATAGGATAGAGGGAGAGGAAGATACTACTTATAGTACATATTTCAAAATCCATAAATTATATGAAACCATAAAAGCAGGAAAATAATTATGTGATAATCAGCCATCAAATTCAAGGTCACAATTTCCTGAGAGAGATGGATATTTATTAATATTCACACTTCTAATTTTAAAATGAATTATGTGCTATAAGTTCACTTACATAAATAGTTTTAGCGAAAATACAGAATGTCAAATCTGTCTTGAATGAATTGGGAAATCACTTACATTTAGACAGACATAGATGATACATTTTTAAATAAACCACTACTAAAATTATGTCAAGGCATTATTCTACATACTTTAGAAGAATTTCCAAGTAAAGTATCAGTTTAAATTTTCTGAAAAGAAAGGATATGCAATAAGCTATTTTACAAATAGATTTTGAAACAATGAACAAAACTACTAACACTGATGTTTTTCAAATTTTTTTATATCTATATTGCTTTCCAAAAGTAATTCATAATTATTTATGCATTATATTAGAATTAGGAAAGCTAAGGTCATTCTCAGGAAAGACAGCTGAAATGTGAATAGAATATTTTTGCACTTCAAAAATGAAAAATCAAAGTATATGAGCTAGCTATTTATAGTGATAGCAGCTTTATAATAAAAGTACTATATGTACAAGTTGCAGTTTGATCATTTCTTAGCAATTTTTGGACTGAGTGAAATATCTTTAAATCTTAAATTTAAATATTAAATGTCACCACCACACTCACACACATATTAATTATGTGAGTGGATGGAGGTGTAAACTGACCTTATTTTAGCAATCATTTTGTGTTATGTATATGTATCTAATCATCACATTATACACCTTAAACTTGTTATATGTTAATAATATTTCAATGAAGCTGAAAAAAAAGATTATGTCAAATTTAAAAGAAAACCTAGTCTCATGTATATTAATATTGTTTGATGACAGACTGTTTTTAATGTATATCATGCATATGTATTATGTAACTTTAAGTAACTTTAAATAACTGCAGTTCTTTCTTTTGCTTTAGTATAAAATCCCAATAATGAAGATTAGGAAAAGCTGGATTTTATTATATGATTATAGTTAGTATAATGTTATAAGGCCTTGCATATATATTAAGTCATTTAGTTTGTAAAACATTCCTACTAGTCACTATTATTGCTCACATTTTACAGATGAAGAAACTGAGGCACAGGAAGTAGGCATAATTTCCCTGTCACATACTTAGTTAGTGGCAGGGCCAAACATTCTGGCTCCAAATCAGACATTTTACCCCTTGGGATATAATGTCTGTTTGCTTATATAAGCTATTACTATTTGCAGTGATACAATAATATGTTTTATTTTTTAATTTAAAAAGTTTGTCTTCTAAAAATGGAAGTAGCATCTGAAATAATGTTAAAATTCTAGCGCATTACTTTCAAGAATAAAATTTACTTCAGATAATCTATATTGTAATTGGCATCACCATGAACAAAGAAATTTGAGTTCACACTCACAGTATTTTGCAAAATTCCTTTTCATTTTAAGAAAAAGTGAAAGTAAATTGAATTCAAAGTCATATGATATTTATCATATTAAATTTTAAACTAAATATCTGTCAAGATATATTAAAGATTAACAGAGTCTCCTGGGTCACTCAGACAGTTAAGTATCCAACTCTTGATTTCAGCTCAGGTCATGATCTCAGGGTCCTGAGATTGAGCCCTGCATCGGGCTCTGTGCTGGGCGTGGAGTCTGCTTGTCCCTCTCCCTCCCCCTGCTTGTGTGCTCTCTTTCTCTCTCTATCAAATAAATAAATAAGTAAAAAATCTTAAAAAAAAAGATTAACAACAAAATACATTTAAAATGCTGGTTTGTCAAGTATATACAACAGAGTTTTCCATATGAATATTGCAGTAGATGATTTAAAGGAGATAAGAATTATTGACAATTAACAAACACATAATGTAGAGGGTTAAGCATAAATAGGTGGTGAGTTAAATAATAACAGGAAACATATTGAATGTTCTGAGAAAGGTGGAGGAGGAAGAAAATAGCAAATGCAGCATAAAATTTATAGAAGTAAAAAAAAAATAAAAAAATAATTTTGTTATCAAGTATCTGATAATCAAAAAATTAAAGATCTTCAGAGTTGTATAGGTTGTTAGAGGAAATTTAGAGCATCTATATTTTGAATTAGATAATTTCCAAAGATCCATAGCATCCAAAATATTCATAGCATCTTTCTCAAGTGGTGATTCCAAAAAAGCTTTACCAGCTGTATTTATGGGACATTCAGTGTATTTGAATGCAGCCTATTTCATCTTTGTTATTTCTAACTTCTAGATATTCTTCTTTGAATTGGTATCTAAATAGCTTTCTTTAGTGATCATATTTTTGCCCCAGGGATAAAAGTATTCAATACTAATGCTTCTTTTAAAGGACACTCTTAAACTGTCATAACACATGTAGCCAAGAACAACATTGGATGCATTACAAAACATGTCTCCAAGTATTCTTGCCAGCTAACATGAAAGAACAAGAAGGGAAAAATAATTTCAACATGAAACTGTGCACTTCGTCTAACTTAAAGACAGAGAATGACAAATTGCAAAATAGCAGTGAGTAAAAAGTGAAATATCACCAAATTGCTGTATGTAGCATGTTTGGCTGCCACCCCACCTCGGTCCAACTGCAAGAGTTTGAGAAGAGCAACTACAGAAAGAAAATCTGTAAGGAAGACAGATGACAGAGACTAGTGAAGGGCCATGAGCAGGATTTGGAATAACCACCGAGAAGATTAATCCACTGTAAGTCCAAACCACTGGAAATGTATCCAGACAGATTGAGGTATATAGCGAATGGATTCAAAGCATCAGCGACTTGAAAAGGCACAATTTAAAGCTACAGGTGTTATTTAAAGAAGCCAGTCAAATTTGAAAGGATTGCATGATTTAAAGCCCAGTTGTTACAACACAGATTCTGTGGGAGAAAAATAAGAAGCAAAAAAAAAAAAAAAAAGGAAAAGCATCCTTTAGCAACAGGGAGGGAAAGAAAGGGGAAATTTTAAGGTGCTGAAAGACAAAAGTAAACTATCAGTTTGGAGTTCTCACAACCTCTCACATTCCCGTAACAAACTTTAAAAAAAATATATGCTGAAGTAACTGGACTTTGCTGACAGAAGAGGGCACCGTTCAACTAATAATCTTATGACACACCTCATTATTATAAAAATCAGTTAAGAGGAAAGTGAAACTCTTAACACAGCTACTGTAGACAATCTAGAAACAAAATTCCAAATATATCAACTGAGGTGCAATACGTACTGAAAAACAATGATGAACCAGAAGAAAATGTAAGTCAACACTCCAAACAAAATTAAATGTATTCATATTCAAACAATTACTGAGTATATAGAAGTGTGTTGAATTAAAAATTCAAAACTAAAAACAAAAAAGAGTGATTCATGAAGAAAATAGATTGAAATCAGAGAAATGTGAGAAAAACCCAAATTTTCAGAAATGAAAAATAAATTTTAAAAGTCTCCAAGAGGATTCAATTCATATGAAAATTTAATAAATGATTTTGAAGAAAAAAAAACAACCAAGAGAAGGAATATGACAGATAGAAAAAAAATTAAAAAAAAAAAACATAGTAGAAATGGAAAGACTTAGAAAAAAAATTAAAATGGGTTTAAATTTCAGAATTCCTGAAGATAAAATTAAGCAATGGAGAAATATAACAAATTAAAAAAAAAATGAAAAGCAAAACTACACTTCAAGAGACTCCAGAAATAGAAAGGAAAACAAAACAAAAACAAAACATGAATCTAAGCATTTGAAAGTGGTTATTGAATTTCTGGAAAAATAATGAAAAAATATCAAATCCAAGTTTATCTTAGTATAACTATTAGGTTTTACTTTATTTTATTTTTTTTAATTTTTTTATTATGTATGTTAATCACCATAAATTACATCATTAGTTTTTGATGTAGTGTTCCATGATCCATTGTTTGTTTATAACATCCAGTGCTCCATTCAATATGTGCCCTCTTTAATACCCATCACGAGGCTAATCCATCCCCCCACACACCTCCCTGGAGGTTCCTCAAAAAGTTGGAAAACAGAGCTACCATATGACCAAGCAATTGCACTACTGGGTATTTACCCCAAAGATACAAATGTATGGATCCAAAGGGGTACATGCACCCCCAATGTTTATAGCAGCAATGTCCACAATAGCCAAACTATGGAAAGAGCCAAGATGTACATTGACAGATGAATGGATAAAGAAGAGGTGGTATATATATACAATGGAATATTATGCACCATCAAAAGGAATGAAATCTTGCCATTTGCAAAGATGTGGATGGAACTGGAGGGTATTATGCTGAGCGAAGTAAGTCAATCAGAGAAAGACGTGTATCATATTACCTCACTGATATGAAGAATTCTTAATCTCAGGAAACAAACTGAGGGTTGCTGGAGTGGTGGGGGGTGGGAGGGATGGGGTGGCTGGGTGATAGACATTGGGGAGGGTATGTGCTATGGTGAGCACTGTGAATTGTGTAAGACTGTTGAATCACAGACCTGTACTTCTGAAACAAATAATACATTATATGTTAAAAAAAAAAAAAAAAAAAAAAAAAAAGATAACAGGAAGGGAAAAATGAAGGGGGGGAATCGGAGGGGGAGATGAACCATGAGAGACTATGGACTCTGAGAAAGTGAGAGAACTATTAGATTTTAAGAACAAAACAAAATAAAATTATCAAGCTTCCAGGAAAAAGTATCAAACAACTTACAAAAGCAATAGTTTCTGGGATGCCTGGGTGGCTCAGTCGTTTAAGCGTGTGTCTTTGGCTCAGGTCGTGATCCCAGGGTCCTGGGTTCGAGTCCCACATCGGGCTCCTTGCTCAGCAGGGAGCCCGCTTCTCCCTCTGGCTGTCACTCCCCCCCTGCTTGTGCTCTCTCTCTCTGACAAATAAATAAATACAATCTTTAAAAAAAAAAAACAACAGTTTCAGACTCTCATCAGACTTTTCAAAGCAGGAATGTAAAAGGAAGTAACAACTGAGCACATTAATAATAATAATTATAATAATAAATGAAAAAAATGAGAGGAATGGATATTACATACAGGTTGTGGGAAACAGAACGCCACAACGACCACTGGTGCATGTTCGTTCAGACTCCGAGATCTCTGAGGAAACTCAAGATTGCAGGTTTAAAAATAACCCAAAAGGATCAGAGTGAAATGTCCTTGGGATGTGTGTGGTCTGTTCTAAAGTACACAGCAGAAGATGTTTTGTAGATAGGAAGCCAGCTGTAAACACACACTGTGCATTCCCTTCTTTCTTCTCTTATCCTGTGTTAAGGTCCGAGTACAATGGTATTTACAATTAATTGATCACAGCCAGTTACAGATTTCTTTACTCCTTCTCCACTCCCACTGCTTCACTTAACTAACCCTATGTACGTGGAAAAATGTGCCTTACTAAGCCCCTGCTGTAAATCATTATAGACCTATATCATCGTAGAAGGTATATTAGATTATGGAAAATAAACCTTGGCACCTCGGGCTGTTCGCTCGGGGTCCCCTGTGCCTCGCTTTACTGTCGTCTCTTTTTCTCAGTTCCTTCACCGCCCCAGGTCCACGACTCTCAGAGGTCGACAACAGCTCATCTACCTTTTCTGTATCAGTCTTTAGAAACAAACAAAAGATAGTTTTCAGTATACAGGAACATAAGGAATTCTTCACCTTCAGATCATCTTAAGGAATTTATTACAGAATGAATATTATTCAACCAAGTAAGACCGGGAAAACTGATGGGCATTTTATAACATATAAAAGTGATGAGAATGGAAAACAGAAAATAAAGCTTGTTTTTATATAGGCAAAAGGTCGGTATTAAAGGATATTTCAATAAACTGATATACTAAGCAGTTAAAGGTCTGAAAACATTGAAAAATATGTAAATAAAAAAGGTGCCTGGGTGGCTCATTTGGTTAAGTGTCTGCGTGCCTTCGGCTCAGGTCATGATCTCAGGGTCCTGGGATGAAGCCTGCTCAATGGGGTGTCTGCTTCTCCCTCTTCCTCTGTGCTCTCTCTCTTTCTCTCTCTCTCTCAAGCAAATAAATAAAATCTTTGAAAAAAAAAAGGTAAAACTAGACAAAATACAAACCTTCCTAAATAAAACAAATAAATAAGCAAATAAATAATGGAGAAAATAGTACATATCTTGTAGAGAAATAAATGTAGCAAATCAAAATACACAAAATAATAAAATATTATGGATTTAGAAAAATCTTATCCATCATAACAAGAGAGAATGGACTTATCTGTTTAAAATAAAACATTTTTCTAATTCTTCATATATCGAAAAGATAACAGTTTAAGTTATAATTTTAAGTATGCATTAGGTGATTAAATCATATGGATAAATGAAGTGATGACAAAAGGCGTTGGTGGGAGAAATTGAATTGACTCTGTTACAAGGTATCTCTGCTACAGGTGAAGTGGTATAATGTTGCTTGAAAGGATACTTAGAGGAGGTGAAAAGTATATTGAAAACTCTAAGAAAATCACTAGAAATTTTTAAAAAGAAATATAATCAGTATGCTAAGTAGATAAAAAGGAATCATATGAAATGTTCAATTAAAACATTCAGAGGTCAGTACACTGAGATTAAAAGCACCATCTCAGGGCTCCTGGGTGGCTCAGTAGGTTGGGCATCTGCCTTGGCTCAGGTCATGATCCCGGTCTGGAGATAGAGCCCCAAATTGAGTCCCGCATCAGGCTCCCCGCTCAGCGTGGAGCCTGGTTCTCCCTCTCCCTACCCCCCCCAACTCAAGCTTGCTCTCTCTCTCACACGCTCTGTCTCTCTCTCTCTCAAATAAATAAATAAAATCTTAAAAAAAAAAAAAAGAGAGAGAAGGCAGAAAATGGCAGGGTTGAAAAACAAATGCTGTGAATAGAAACAGCTACAAACATGATACATATTAATCCAACTGTGTCACTAATCACTTGCAAATCCCACCCAGTTGGAGTATACAATCCTTGCAATACATTATTAAATTCTATTTGCCAAAATTTTGTTAAGGATTCCTGCGTGACTATTCCTGGGTGACATGGGTCTATGATTTTTCTTCCTTGTAATATTTTTATCTGGTTTTATTCTTAGAGCAATCCTAGCCCCATAGAATGAATTCAGAAGTGTTCCTTCTGCTTGTATTTCCTGAAGTGGCTGTGGAGAATTGGTATAATTTCTGCCTTAAATATTTGGTAGAATTCACCAGTAAAGCCAAGTAATCCTGGTATTTTCTGTCTTGGATGGTTATTAATTATTCATTCATTTTTTAATAGATATAAACCTAGATTATTTCTTATTTGTGAATTTTTTTGTATATGTCTTTCAATTAATTGATCTATTGCATTTAAGTTATCAAATTTGTGGACTTAAGAGTTGTTCATAATATTCCTCTGTTATCCTTTTAGTGTCCATGGAATTAGGAGTCATAATGCCCCTTTTATTTCCAATTTGATAATTTGTTTTCTCTTTTTTTCTTGTTTAGTCTGGCTATGGGTTTATCAATTTTTTTGACCTTTTTGAAGAATAAGCTTTAGTTTTATTGACTGTTTTTCTTTTTTTAGTTTCATTGATTTATGCTCTAATTTTTATTATTTTCTTCTAATTGTTTGAGGTTTAAATTGTTATTTTTGTACTTGCTTCCAACAACGTAAACCTAGAATATAGATTTTAGATTTTTATTTCCATAGAAACATTTAATTCTATAATTTCTCTCTACACTCTGTTGTCTTTGTATCTCACAAGTTTTGATATGTTATATTTCTTTTCAGTTAGTTAAAAAAATTTTAAGATGAACTCAAAACAGATCATCAACCTTAATGAAAAATACAAAGTATCAAACATTTAGAAAGAAATATAAGAGGAAATCTAAGTGACCTTGGACTTTGTGATGACATTTTAGAGACAACACCAAAAGTACTCTTCATGGAAAAAAAAAAAAAAAAGTGACAACCTAAAATTTATTACAGTTAAAAACTTCCCAGTAAAAGACTTTATTAAGAGAATGAAAATACAAGCCACAGACCAGGAAAATTATTTGGAAACTACATACCTAATAAAGTATTTGGAGCCAAAGTATACAAAGGACTCTTAAAACTTAGCAATAAGTAAACAAACAACCCAATTAAATATGGCAATATATCTGAACAGATACTTCACCAAAGAAGATAGAAGACAACTAAGCATACAAAAAGAGGATCAGTGTTATTTACTTAAGGAATTTCAGATTCAAAAGACAATGAGCTATTACTCTACACCTATTAGAATGGCTAAAATCCAAAACACCTGGGGAACCTGTGTGGCTCAGTTGGTTAAGTGTCTGCCTTCAGCTCAGGTCATGGTCTCCAGGTCCTGGATTTGAGCCCTGCATTGGGCTTTCTGCTCAGCAGGGAGTAGGCTTCTCTCTCTCCCTTTGCCTCTCCCCCAGCTTGTGCCCTCTCTCTGTTGCTCACACTCTCTCTCAAATAAATAAATAAATAAATAAATAAATAAATAAATAAATAAATAAATAAATATGTTATTTAAGGTTTTATTTATTTGACACAGAGAGAGCCACAGCAAGAGAGGGAACACAAGCAGGGGGAGTGGGAGAGGGAGAAGCAGGCTTCCCGCTGAGCAAGGAGCCCGATGCGGGGCTCGATCCCAGGATCCTGGGATCATGACCTGAGCCGAAGGCAGCCGCTTAACTGACTGAGCCACCCAGATGCCCCAATAAATTACATATTTAAATAAAATCAAATCAATCAAATAAAATACCAATGTCATTGAGGATGAAAAGCAATAGCAACTCAATCGTTGATGGCGGGAATGAGAAATAGTACAGACACTTTGGAAGACAGTTTGGTAGTTTCTTATAATACTAAATGTATTCTTTCCACAAATACAACAACTGAGCTATAGGTATTTGCCCAATTGATTTAAAGATTAGTGTCTACACAGAAGTCTACCTGTGAATGGGTATAGCCCCTTCTTTAATGTTCATCAAAAACTGAGAGCAACCAAAATGTTCTTCAATAATTGTTAAAGTTAGCATGTGAAAGTTTGATATATGCTGTATGCATAGGTTCAAAGTTTTGTCCCCAAGATAGTAATTAGTATAAAGATAGGAAAAGAGTAACCTGACAGTGGAGAAATCCCAATAGACACAACTCCTACTAGCTGCTTGAGGCTAACATAATCTGTAATAAATAACAAGATATAGTGACATCATGATGTGATGTACTGAGAAGAGCATAGCACTTCTGAGGTAGTCTAGCCAAAAATATGTAGCTTTATTCTAATCATGAGAAAATATCAGACCATCCCAAATTGAGGGACTTCAAAATAAAAACTGACCAGTGATCATTAAACGTATCAAGGTGATGAGGGGCGCCTGGGTGGCTCAGTCAGTTAAGTGTCTGCCTTTGGCTAGGGTCATGATCTTGAGGTCCTGGGATCTAACCCTGCATTGGGCTCCTCGCTCAGCAGGGATCTGCTTCTCTTCCTCCCTCTGCCCCTCCCCCCAGCCCATGTTTGCTCTTTCTCTCTCCCTCTCTCTCTCAAATAAATAAATAAATAAAATCTTTAAAGAAAAAGAAAGTATCAAGATGATGAACACTGAGGAAAGAATGCAGAAATATCACAAATGTAATATACAATCTTTGAGTCCTAAATCAGAAAATAAAAGGTCATTATTGAGAAAATACTAATGAAGGTCAACAATGTAAGTACAGTATTGTGCCAATGTTAATTTCCAGGTTTTTGGTGATTATATTATGGTTATGCACAATGTAACAATAGAGGAGTCTAGGTTAAGGGTATATGGAGACTCTGTAATATTTTTGCAACTTTTTGTAAGCCTGACATTAGTGCAAATTTAAAAGTTTGAAAAAATATGATAGGTTTGTCTCCCTTCATTTTTCACTTCCACCAGGCTAAATAAATATCAGTCTCCTCAAACATTTCTCATATTGTACGGGTTTATATTCCTTTCTTTCTCTATTCAATATCATACTAAAGTGTCCCATTTGTGCTATTTCTTTCAAACTGTGTTAAGAACACATTAACAAACATTAAGAAACATTTAAAAGACCAGTTTACAGTAGAGACACATTCAAAACACCAGCTAACAGCACAGTGATGCTGTCAAAAACATCTCCCAAATCCCTTTCCTATACAAATAAAAATGTCATACAAACTAGCTTATAAAAACCACCTCCGTAAACTAATTAGTAAAAACTAGGTAACAAGGTATTCTCATAAGCAACAAACTAGAAGTAGTCATCAAGAGCGACAATATCTATATAATTATAATCTACTTAGAAAGAAGCAATGGGGGGCGCCTGGGTGGCTCAGTCGTTAAGCGTCTGCCTTCGGCTCAGGTCATGATCCCAGGGTCCTGGGATCGAGCCCTGCATCGGGTTCCCTGCTCGGTGGGAAGCCTGCTTCTCCCTCTCCCACTCCCCCTGCTTGCGTTCCCTCTCTCGCTGTGTCTCTCTCAGTCAAATAAATAAATAAAACCTTAAAAAAAAAAAAAAGAGGCAATGGTATAATAAAGAAACATTAAATGATCTTGAGACCTACAAAAAACAGAGATCTCTAACAAATCTTCATTATGTAAGTGAGTCTCCATTTAAAATGGAAATTTGTAAGCCTACCTGAGAAGAAGTCAAAAGGAATTATGAGTTCTGATTTGTGCTGAGTAAAACATGTATGAGTTGTAGCAAGTAGGAAAATATCTGGGTATTGCTTGTATACCAGGCCCTAAAAATACTCAGCCAGCTGGCCAAAACATCCTGCCAGAACAAAACTCTAAAATGAGTAGACATTACTAAGAATATCAATAGATTTGAGTCAAACATGGTCAGTGGGTGGTAAAGGCAAGCGAATTTTCAGATGGGAGAGAGGAACAGAGTGAAAAAACAACAAAACAAAACAAACAAAACAACACTGAAGTCTTGCTCTAAAGACATGCCCATTATCAGAAGAGGTGGGTAACCCTTACATAAAAACAACTGAAAATGAAATTTGAAAATAATAGTAAAGAATAAAAGAAAATAAATCAGAATTAGCTTAAATGAGAAAAATTATTCAACAAACAAAAACTAAAAAATAAAGGATGATATCTGAACTCAGGAAAAAGAAAAAGAAAAATCACTTCATTAATAAGTATTAAAATTAAAATTCACACCAATATACAAATATATAAATGCATACTGTAAAAAGTGTTTTAAAGAAAACAAGATTTATGGTAGAAAAGAAGAAAAAAAAATTCAACAGAAATGAGAAAGGCGTAAATTATGACATGACGGATTGAGGAGTTTGACAAAATCATACCGTGAAGCGACAGTAAGTACAAAATGGGTAAAATTGTGAAAAAATAGCCGTTTTAAGAATCTGGAACTTGACAAAAGGAATGCCACAAATTTGAAGCTTCTTATCTTGAAAAATTATTAAGCTTTGGGTAAGAAGAGTACAAGTCTGTGGCATTCCTGCTTGAGGCTTCTTTCACATGCCCTTCTTGGCCTACTTTCAGTAGAAATTCTGTAGGGGTGGAACAGATCATGAAGACTATCATCTCTGCCAAAGAAGGCTTATTTCATTTGGAGCAGAAAGCAATAAAAATGCCCAGCAGCTTCTGAAATTGCCATCCCGGTTGGGGAAGCAATGAACTGGCAGACTAGTTATAGATTTAACATGTATTATAACACTTGGCAAATGTGATTGTGTTTCTCTGTATCAAGACAGGAAATACAATGAATAATGTGTGTTACATTTGAAAATCTAGACTCAGAAGTTTTAATGTCACTTACTCTCAATGCTCAATGACTATAACTCAGTCCCAGGGCTATCCTTGACTGCTTCGAACTTTGAGATATGTAGTGAAGCAAGATGCTCAGGAATAAAAAGCACTAGGTAACACCATTATTCAGCAATTTCTGACTTACTAAGATTATAATAATAAATTGGAATCCATTTTTGGTATTTGACTGCATACAACTTTCAAGTCCCACAACTGCCACTTTCCCTCTGTCCCACATCTGAGCAAACTAATTAGAGAGCCAAGGTGCTCCCTGTTTTGCATTCCTAGAGGAATCAAGCCATGCAAACCCTCATCAGTGCAAAACACTCACCCCAGCACTACCCCTTAATCATCACAAAGTCAGTAAAATTTCCTTTCCCTTTCTTGCAAGCCAATCTTGGACCAGCTTGAGAGCTTGTCTTGTTCTTCCACAGAAGCCTCATTATGTGAGCAATAAACTTTTTCATACCCCCCCGGTGCATGTATGGCACTTTCAGTCTCAACAAACTAAGTTTTGGGGGTGTGGTGGAGTACATTCCACCTCTGAGGGGTTACCACAACAAATGTGTAACCACTTACTCTAAAGAATGTAATGGGAAGTTGAAAATAACTGAAAAAGAGGTGGTAAGGGAACATTTGAAGCTTTAAAAATAGTTGTTTTTCTATTTAATAATAATTATGTGTTTGGAAGTATTTTTACATCTTCAAACATACTTTCCCTGGAGAGAAACTGTTATTAACATAAAGTATATCAATGAAGAGACAGTTGAATCTCTTTCAGGGCTATCACATTTGCCCGGCAAATAGTGGGCCAATCATAACCAGTATATGTAAAACATCTTCTTGCCAATCTTTCACACTTCGGTTTTAAGTATTTCTTAGTATGTTTGAGTTTATCATTTGAAAACATTTAGCTTCAGTTCTCAGTATTTCTACAAAATTTGAGTGCAAAATTTTAATAAGGAAGGCAAGCATCCAATGATGCAAAGTGAAACACTAATAAACTCTGCAGCTGATTAAATTGTTGAAGGAATCAATTTCACCATCCTTCAGTTGTTTGAATCTGTGAGATTATGTAGAAAAATAGCCTGTTTTGTTGTGAGTATTGAAGTAATTACTTCTCTTGAATCAAAAGCTTCTTAAACAGTTCTCCTAATCTTACTTCTTAAGTCACTCTTCAATAATGTGTGTTGCTTAGTTTTCACAGCTTCTGAGCACATAATATAATTAATTCAAATGAGACTCCAAGCAAACAAGACTTTTCTTTATTAATATGAAACTAAAGTCTGGAAATGATTGTTGCTGTGTGAATAATTGAGTCCCAGTTATTTTATTAAATCAGTATGCGGACTTTAAGGTATATAAGAAAATCTCTTCCTTTCCTTTTTCTTGTATTCCTTGCTATTTACCCATGTTTTATTTCTTCTCTAAATGTGAATTGGTATTTGCCGTGTACTTAAAAATATGCATAGCAGGGGCACCTGGGTGGCACAGTCAGTTAAGCGTCTGACTCTCGGTTTCAGCTCAGGTTGTGATCTCACGGTCATGAAATCAAGCCCTGCATGGGGTTCTGTGCTGAGCACGGGGTGTGCTTGAGATTCTCTCCCTCGCCTTCTGCCCCTCCCACTAAAATAAATAAATAAATGTCTAAAACAAACAAAAATGAATGGGGGGAAATTGGAGGGGGAGATGAACCATGAGAGACTATGGACTCTGAGAAACAAACTGAGGGTTCTAGAGGGGAGGGGGGAGGGGGGATGGGTTAGCCTGGTAATGGGTAAGAGGGCACGTACTGAATGGAGCACTGGTTGTTATATGCAAACAATGAATCATGGAACATTACATCAAAAACTAATGATGTAATATATGGTGATTAATATAATAAAATAAAAAATACATCATTAAAAAAACAAAAAAACTTTAAATTAAAATAAATAAATAAATAAATCTTTTTAAAGATTTAAAAAATATGCATAACATTTTATTACTGAATTTGCTAGTGTCTTCTAATACCAAAAATGCATGTAGCTAAGAGAAGTTACAGACCATTACTTTTAACTATTGTGTTTACCTTACCAATGGTGGTCAGTTCTCTCCCAGTTTATTGCAAACGAAGATATAATTAACTATGAATATGATTTTATGATTAAAAATCATAAAAATAACTATACAAACAGGGGCACCTGGGTGGCTCCGTCGGTTAAGCGTCTGCCTTCGGCTCAGGTCATGATCCCAGGGTCCTGGGATTGAGCCCCACCTCAGGCTCCCTGCTTGGTGGGGAGTCTGCTTCTCCCTCTGCCTTTCCCTTTGGAATGTGCTCTCTCTCTTGCTCCCTCTCTCTCTCAAATAAATAAATAAAATCTTTAAAAAATAACTATACAAACAAAAATATATTGAATTAATACTGTATATTAATTATGTGCTAGTTACTGAAAGAAATAGAAGATTCTAGGTTAAAACATAAAATTGTCCCAAATCTATTTCTACTTGCTCAGATGTTCCCAATACAATGAGAAGAGTGAACTGAATTCAAATTTAAGAATGTGTGAAATATATCAAACATAGAAAGCCTATAAAAATATAACAAAATATATATACAGTTTAAGAAATAACAAAGGGCCAAGAGAGGTCCAGCCCTGTGGACTTCTCACACAGGATCACATTCTTCTATCTATCTGCATTCCTTCACACCCAGAGGTCACACCAACCTTAAATTAGAAATTTATCATTTCCGGGCGCCTGGGTGGCTCAGTTGGTTAAGTGACTGCCTTCGGCTCAGGTCATGATCCTGGAGTCCCGGGATCGAGTCCCGTGTCGGGCTCCCTGCTCAGCGGGGAGTCTGCTTCTCCCTCTGACCCTCCCCCCTCTCATGTGCTCTCTCTCAAATAAATAAATAAAATCTTAAAAAAAAAAAAAGAAATTTATCATTTCCATTCATGATTGTATATTTTTATTGCATATGTATATACAATTACAAACAATATGGTAGATTAATGGCCTAGTTGAAACTTCATACAAGTGGCACCTTTTACTGAATTATTTTATGAACCTTAAGATGGTTTTCTCTTGCTTACAGTTCGGTCCTCTTCAAATATTGATTCAAGGGCACAAATTAATCATGTAGTTCTGCTATTATCAATATGTGGGTTTAAAGATAGCAGTATTAGTATGAGTCAGGTTAAAGGAAGAGAGAGATTTGTGTACATTTAAGATATTTCATTACACTAAAACAATGGAATATAACAGAGCTGTTAAAACAGGTAAGGTGGATCTATATAGTGAATGGAATTTCCAGATACCATATTACAAGAGAAAAGCAAGAATATTGTACATTCAATATAATATGCCAACATGTACAAAAGTGCCATTTATACTTAAAACATGTATGTATATATGTCCAACAACAGATAGGATACATTGTCTATTTTGAACTTTATACAGATGATATCATTATTTGTGTATTCTTTTAAAACATTATTTTATCAAAACTGTATTTGATACATTTATCAATGTAGATGTTATATGTCAGTGCATTTTTTATTGCAGTGTAGTATTCTATTTGCACAAGGATCCCATGATTTTTTTAGCCATTTTCTTATCAGTGGAAAATATATTTCATTTGGTTTGCAGATTTTTTTGTTGTTGTTCATTGTTGTAATGAACATTCTTTACATGTTTCCACATGCATGTTTGTGAATTTCTCATATAGAAATGACCTGAAATTGTTGAGTGTGTGCATTTAAACTTTTTAAGATATATTCAAATTACTCTCCTCGATAGTTGTATAAATGTAGAAGTGCTCACCTAAGTCACATTGTTAATTATATCTCATTAAAATTTTATTTTTATTTCTTTCCTTGCTGGTTAGATTGAGTACATTCATATGTTTATGGTACACCAGGATTTCCTGTTCTGTTAATTGCTTTTAGGAGCTTTAACTCCTAATTACAAGGTTTCAATAGTTGATGGAATGAGAAATAATATTTTCTAATGTTACAATACATATAATTTCAAGGCTAAAAGGAGTAGAATGGTGGTAAAGTCAGCCAAATTTGTATTTGCTATTTCAAAAAGTTAGCAGATATTCTTTTGAATTGATAAAAGATCTGGTAATACTAATATGTTATTTAAAGAAATGGAATTAACCATCACAAGTGGAAACTTATAAATTAAAAGAATTTCCCTCTTAAGAGTAGGACTGGTGTTTGATAAGGGAAGTTTCTTTCAATAATTACACATATGCATACAAAATATATATGTACATACACACAAACCCTTGCACAGTTATATACACATTCAATGTTTTTGTAAGAATACACAAGAGATGGACAATTGCAACCACCACTGGATCTAGAAAGAGGAAAGGTGAAGGAGTAGATAAGAAAAGCTTATTTTTCACAGCATACCTTTTTTTCTTTTCATTTTTCCCTTGTAAATATATTACCCATTAAAAAATAAATAAAATATAATTTTAAAAATTGAGTGTACCAAGCTGTAATCAAATATGTTTTAAGTATTCCTGGAGGATAGTAGTTATTAAAATAGATTTAACAAAATCATTAGAGCAGAGAGAGAAAAAAGGAAGTAATGCATAATATCTACATTTAATGAGTTTTGAATTCCTGTATATTGAGAATGTAGGGAAGTGGTAACTTATCTGTCATAAAGAATATCCATACTGGTAATAGCTCTACAAAGACTCTCACATTTTCTGGAGAATATACTTTATATTTGTTGCATTGGCAATAATGTCTTAAGGGAAACAGCCCATTTATTAACTTCAAAATCCTATTTTATGGATTATAAAGTTTGAGGTCATTCATTTTTCTTAACATAGACTCTCCACTTATCACTTTATAGAATATGGTGACATTGGCAATTGAGGAATTACTACTAGTCTTTTTACGTGTATTTTACATTTCATATTCACATCAGGAAGATCTAATTGTAGGATTTCATCTCTTTTCTTTCTTCCCTTCTGTCACCCTGTGATTTCCAGCCCTTCCTCAAATTTGCATACATTGACATTTTCAACATTTCAAAAATTAGACAGTTTTATTTTGCTAAGCTGGAATATGAAAGCATCTAGCAATTACATCTCATTGATATTCAATCCTAGTAAGTGTACTTCTCAAAAAAGGGCTAGCATTTGTTATTTTCAGAACTGTCTCCTGGTGTGCTTTGTTGTGATACATCCTTGATTTCCATATCTATATCTAATATCTATATCTTTTACAAAGTTGTGAAGTATTATGATACTGGGGGAACCATTTTTATGGCTTCCGCACAATAGATGTAAAACTTAAATTAACAGATTTTTCTGACTTTCATATTGAATTCATTTAAGAAGGAAGACAATGGTAAGATATTTTTACATGTTGTTTAATAATAAGCTATACATATTTGCAAGATTTTTTATATGTGCCTTATTACTTACTGGTTGCTGCTTTAAAAATTGTCCAAATTTAGCAGCTTTCAACAATACCCATTTCTTATCTCACAGTTTGTGTAGATCAGAAGTCTGGGGCAGTTTAATATTTCACAGGGCTAAAATCAGTTTGTCTGCCAGGCAGCCATCTCATCGAGACACTTCAGTAGGGAAGAGCCTGGTTTAGGCTCTTTCAGGATCTTGGACGAATTAATTTCTTTGAGGTTGTATGACTGAAATCACCATTTTTATGCTGTCAGCAGATGAACCCTCTCAGCCTCTAGAAACCACCCTTAGGTCCTCACCACATGACCCCCTCCTTTCAAAATATGGTGACTTGCTTTTACAAGGTCATCAGAAAGTTACATATCATTGGATTAAATTTCTAATTTAAACAGAACTGGTAGTGAGATGATTAAAAGTAAATTTGTCATGAAATATCAGACAACAGCACGGATTGAAATATTTTCAGCACAGAAAATGGCATGTATATTGTGGATATGGCAACATTTATATGTTTAAACATCCCTCTAAGGGAAAGAATCACAATGTTTTAAAAATCAAATCAAATTTAGATCTGAAAACCTCAGAGAAAGATGCCAATCTCTGTGGGAGATGGGTGGATTCCAAGGGCTCACAACTGCCCATTGGTTACCCTTTGCTTTGTCTTGACCAAACTTTACTCAGGCTTCTCTCCCTCTTATAGGTCCCTGAACTCCGTTCACCTCCAAGGCTGTGCAAGCATTAAAAATTAGGTGGGCATCCTTATCAGCTTCTCCTGAGAATAAGCTGACCACAGGCATTCACTTTTCTTGTCAGAACCCCCTGATCATTTCAACTAATTTACTCAGCTTCCCCTTGCTTACTGTTTATCCCTTCCTATAAATGAAATGCGCCTTTCTGTTTGTTTTGAGAAATTTGCTTATTTAACTTTGGATAATTCTCCCTACTGCAATAATCTTTCTAATTAACACATCCTTATCTAATTCCAGATTTGTTTTTATTTAGCAGCGGATATTTTATTAAACGTGATCAGGGTAATACGTTCTGAAAAAGTAGTGATGATAAGCTTGTTAAACAACTTTAGACTGGAAGGAAAGTGAGAGGCCATATACTGAACATTCTCTTTTTGGAGTCTAAGAATCTCATTTTAGAGAAACCAAGAGAGTTTAATAATTTGCTTAAACTGACCAAATTAGATACTGTCATAGCTCAATGAAACTCTCCTAATAATCTAGTGTCTACTATCAATATAAGCAAAACTCAAATTTGCCTAATATTCATTTTCTTAAAGTTATGGGTATTTATCACTTTATTTTCTTTTGTTCACCCATATTTTCTATATAATGTATTAATAAGTCAAAGATAAATTAAGTGTGAATGGTAAAATAAGCAAAAATATATGTGTATATGTGTATGTATATTAAATGTATGTGTATATATGTATATGTCTGTCTGTCTACCTATACTGAGAGAGAAACAAAGACAGACTACATCTTACATTTGGATCCAAAATCTCTCATCTAAAAATCTGAAAAAAAAAAAAAAAAAAAAAAAAAACCAAAAAACCAAAAATACTTCTGACAAATAATTTTGATTTTATTACAGATTTGTTACAAAGTCTTATTTTACTTGAAATTAATGTATTTGTAGTCCACATATTACGAGTACACAGTCCCTTGAGGAAGCAGACAGTTAATGGAAAGGAGATATCCTAAATTTTGAAATGGTATCGTACAGTGTAAGATACATATACCTATTACTTTCTTTTTTTTTTTTTTTAAGTTGCTTCTTTTTTTTTTTTTTAAGATTTTATTTTTTATTTTTTTGAGACAGAGAATGAGAGACAGAGCATGAGAGGGAGAAGCAGACTCGCTGCCGAGCAGGGAGCCCGATGCGGGACTCGATCCCGGGAATCCAGGATCATGACCTGAGCCGAAGGCAGTCGCTTAACCAACTGAGCCACCCAGGCGCCCATACCTATTACTTTCATTTCTAAAATCCAAAAGCATTCTGGATTACAAATTATATGTTCACTTAACATTTCAGGCTTAGACTTTGTACACACAACATGTATATTGCACAGGCAAATATAAAACTGTATTTATTAAATTTCTTTTTAAAAGAGATAGAATACAGTGAGGGTACCTAATTGTTTCTTATGACCTTGCTTCACTAACTAGTAGGAACATTTTGTAGTCTGGTACAACATTTGTATTTTGTAAAACTCAGAATAAAATACCCTGATAAGAACTGAATGCCTGGATAAGAACTGAATTGAGAATGGGAGTTCTCAAAATATGAAAATTAAATAAAAGAAGCAATTCACCATAAGACTTGTTTGAAATTTTCACATTTTTCCTTTTAATTTGGATAAACATTTAAACATCTGTGCATGTTACATTTTTTTTAAGTGTTTCGTTGTTGTTGTTACTTGATTTGTTTTAAACATTATTTCTTGGTGTTGTCTCTCACTTGTTTTGAAAAACAGAGCATGGTTCTGCAGATACATGTTCTTCAATAACATTCTTCTTGTATTTTCTTTATTTACTAATATAATAATACTGATAAAACTATTTCAAAAATGTTCTTCTGTATCTATTCTCTTGTGAGAACTGTGGTCTCATAAAATCTCTAATGCCTCATTCTTTAATTATATTTACTTATTCATCCAGCACTGTGTCATCAGGCTTGTCTCATCAGGAATCTTCTGCCTTCTCCAAGCATATCGGAGAAAGAATTAAGCACAACTTTTCCCAGAAGGATGACCCCCCAAACAGAACTCCCCCATTTCTATTTTCCATCCCGCATGTTCTTTTGTAATATAAACTCACCTAGTAAGTAAGTTTATCCCATCAAGAGGTGGCTATCTATGTCAATTTGGGCATACTTCTAACTATAGGATGATAAAAGTAACACTTTATGGCTTTCAAGATTAGGACGTAAAAGGCCATGTAGCTGCAACCTGGTTATCTTTGGACATTCATCTGGGAAAATCCATGTACCCGGTGACCCTCATGCTGGAAATGCCGTGTATTAGTGTTGCAGTCAATGGCACTAACTGAATTTCTAGCCAACAGAAAGCCACGTGAGCAAGCCATTAGGATTGCCCAGCCTACTCAAGTGTTCAGATTAGTGTAGTGCCAGCTAACATCTAACTGAAACGATGTCAGACGTTCCAAATGAGAGCTATGCAGCAGCTGCCCTAACTCTTAAACCACAGAGTCCAAGGACATAATAGAATGGTCACTGCTTTACACCACTAAATCAGAATGATAGAGTAGTCATAGCAATTTGGAAAAATATTGTAATACTAATAGTATGTATACTGATATAATTTATTAACATTCATTAAGCTCTTTAATTCAAGGAAAATCACAACTATGCATGATGATTAAAATATATGTATGCGGGGTGGCAAGTAATTTCTATTTTTATGTATCAGAGTTTTCAGCGTATTTAATTTTACAAGATTTATTTTTTTTCAATTGTTAACATTTATTGAAGTATCCTATTAAACCAGTACTTAATCAGTTTTTATTAATTTCCTTATTATACATCTTGCAAGAAATCTGAAGTGTTATTTTACTGATGCAAAAATGCATATTTGAGAGGATAAATATCTTTTAAAAGTTAGTACACCTGGCAAGTGACAGATCTAACAAATCTTAACAAATGTTAGTTCTCAAACTATAGTGTATTCAGAAAAGAGAGTTCTCATAATGGTTTAATGTTGCAGTGGATATACTATGTGAGATGTTTTACAAAATCACATAACTTTCCCTTCTAAGTACATTCTTTCATTTTTTGCTCCTATTTCTCATTTGAGTATATATTTTATATTTTCTTCAAAAAGTATGCTTTATATACTTGTTTATTTTATAGAAATGAATGGCTTTCAAATTTGTGCTGAGCAGGTGGCATTAGCCAATCAGTTATGGTTTGGGATATTAAAGGGGTCCAGCTGTCAGACAGTGGGAGAAGTATGAAAATGTTGCCTGTGGTAAGATTACTTATTTATCTTTGCTGCGTATTTAGAAACCAAGGGTTATTTAAATAATTTGTGTTCTGTGAACCTTGACAAATGTGGCAATATATTGTGGCTCACATACCCAAGGGTATATTTAAGGACATTTGCAAAATGAAATTTATATCTTATTTTGAATATAATTTTCTTAGTATATATGATTTTGAAAAAAAATAAATGCAAGATATCTTGGTGGCATGAACAGAATAAACATTTCAGACTTAGACTGTGTTAAATGGGAAAGGATATTCCTTGTTATAAACATCCTAAAGAGAACACTTTAGTAAGAATAATATTTCTATTTGCAGATTCATCTGTGTAGTTGCAAGCCACATTAATATTGTCTTTACTGACTAGTTAAAAAAATAAGCTGCTTAGAAAGTGGGTTGATCTGAAATGTGCCATAGAATCAGTTTTGTTTTGAGGTAGATTGTGAATTTTAAATTTTCATTGTACTTGATTTCTAGACAACAAAGCAAAAATCAAAATGCTTTGTGCTGAAGACTTTTCTAAGAACAGGTTCTCTTCCAGACACAACAGTGAAGTACAGTAGGAAACACATTGAATGCATATTCCAAAAGGATGAAAATTTACAATCAACAATTGTCCCATCTCCGTTTTCTCTGGTGTTGCATAAAATTCTTACAAGTTGATACACTGACAAATCAAAAGGTGATTTTTAACTCTATTTCATCTACTCATCATTTCTTTTGGTAATCGCTCTTTGATTCTACATTGCTGCAAAGACCACTTTTTTAACAAGTTTTTTCTTCCTGATTTCCATTGTGCTTTTGTTCACATGAGAAAGCATTATGCTATTTCAGTGCCACTCTAGAGTGAGTAAAAATCTGGATCTATCTTATATGCTTTATATAGATGTGTCATATACTTATTATTTTTTTGGGAGGGGAACCTGATCCTTCTTTCGGATATTATTAGAGGAATAAAATACACATTCTCACTTGCTTTTTTTTTTTTTTTCCTTTTACTTATTTTTTCTTCTCTCTGTGTCCTCACATGATGAAATGTGCAAGCAAGCTCTCTGGGGCTTCTTTTATAAGGGCACTAATCCATTTCATGGAGGTTCGATTCTCACAACCTATCAACACCCACGGACCCCACCCCCTAATATGAATTTGGTGGGGAAAACATACATTTAGAAAATAGAAATGGAGATAGTCTATGCCTTCATTGGAATGTCTCACCTGATTTTAAATATCATAAAATGGGAATTTGGTAACCCATCAGTAGACTTCTGATGTCCAAGCTCTCAATCTCCTCATATCCCACTCAACTCATGAGTCTGGGTGATTTTTCCCCTATTATTGGTTAAGCTTTTTCTATATATCAGCAATTAACAATTAAGGTTTTACTTTTTTTTTTTTTTTTTCTTTTAGAGAGAGAGAGAGGGAAAGGGGAGGACGAAGAAGAAGAGAGAAGATCTTAAGCAGGCTCCATGCCCAGCGCAGAGCCGGATGTATTTTCACTCTCATGACCCTGAGATCATGACTTGAGCTGAAATCAACAGTCAGACCCCTGAGCCACCCAGGCACTCTAGTAATTAGGGTTTTAAATTAAACACACAATACTATTTATAATAGCACTACAAAATGAACTTTCTAGGTATAAATCTATCAACATATACACAGATTCTATATGTAGAAAAGTATAAAACTCTGACACAAGACATCCAACAACATCTGAAAATTTGGATATTTATTCATGATTATGGAATGAAAAACACAATATTGTGAAGATATCACTTTTTCCTAACTTGATCTACAAATTAAACACAATCTCAAAGAAAATCCCAGGAAGTTATTTCATGTAAATTGAAAAACTGATTTTAAGTTTATATTCAAAGGGAAATGATTCAAAGGAACCAACACGACACTAAAGAACAAAGATAGAGGACTGACACTACTGAGAATCAACACTTACCGATTAAAAATCCGCAATGTATCTTAACAGATTTCTCACCAAAGAACATAGGCAGCTGGTAAATAAACATGAATGATGCTCATCATCATTTGTAATCATGGAATTGCAAATTAAAACAACAATGAGGCATCACTGCACCCTAATTAGAATGGCTACAATGCCAAATGCTGGTGAGAATGTAGAGCAACAGGAATTCTCGTTCATTGCTTGTGGGAATTAAAAATGATATATGTACTTTGGAAGACAGTGTGTCAGTTCCTTACAAGCTAAACAGTTTTACTATTTGATCCATCAATTGTACTTCTAGATATTGGTCCAGCTGATTGAAAACTTGTCATTACACAGAAGCCTGCATGGTCATATTTAACAGTAGCTTTATTTATGATCAGCCAAACTAAAAACCACCAAGATATTGCTCAAAACGCAAATGGATAAACAGACTGCAGTACATTTGTACAATGGAATAGTCTTCAATAAAAGTAAATGAGCTATAAAGCAATACAAAAGCATGAAGGAGACTTCAATTCATATAGATAAGTGAAAGAAGCCAGTGAAAAGCTACATACTGCATGCACAATCCCAACTTTGTATCATTTTAGACAAAATTATCAAGACATTAAATGGTTAATATTGGTAGAATTTGTGGTGAGAGATGAATAAGAGAAATGGAAGAGCTTTTTTTTTTTTTTTTTTTTTTTTTTTAAAGATTTTATTTATTTATTTGACAGAGAGAGACACAGCGAGAGAGGAAACACAAGCAGGGGGAGAGGGAGAGGGAGAAGCAGGCTTCCCGCCGAGCAGGGAGCCCGATGCGGGACTTGATCCCAGGACCCTGGGATCATGACCTGAGCCGAAGGCAGACGCTTAACCGACTGAGCCACCCAGGCGCCCCGGAAGAGCTTTTTAAGGCAGCAAATTTATTTTATAGAATACCATAATAGTGGATAAAGGACATTATGCACTGTCAAAGTACATAGAAATGTATAGCAAAAACATGAATCTTAATGTGTGCAAATATACAAAATGTCATCCTGGGACCCCTGCCCCTGAGACAAGAGAATTTAGCTGTTTTGTAAGTGCATGAAAGAATCTCACAGAAGGTCATAGGGGGACAGGTGACGACCAAAGTAACTTTGGGAATGAGTGTAGCCTGTAAGGAACTGCACACAAATACTCCATACTAGTTGATAAAGCAGTTAAAAGATTATGGATTAACAATGCTTAGAGAGCTAAACAGTTATATTGGAATGGAATAATTAAGTAAAATGATGGCAGATGGTTGAAGCCTTGTTTGTCACTGTGGGATTAAGAATGTACAGATAAGCAAGGTGAGGAAATTTAGAATGATCCATGTGGTAATGAATTAGAATCGGAGACATCTGTATGAAGTCATGTTTAAATTAATAAAGATATAGATGTTTATGTATAGGAATCTTCATAAATAATGCATATTGTGGGTTAGTAAAAACACATATATTTTTTGTTTGTCAGCATAGAGAGCGCAAAAATGACACCCCAAAAGCAATAAGTACCCAGATCTTGGCTTTTAATACTATTCTCCAATAAAGGGAAACAGTGCTCCTTGGAGAAATGGCTCATTGGAGGATTAGAGCAGGAAATATAGAAGATTGGCTTGAAGAACTTTGTAGTGCTAAGAAGATATAAGCTTAAAATTCGGGTACCTGTAATTCTAACAAAACTTACTCTATGAATTCAAAGACAATAGTAACTAGAGTATATGTCTTTGAGTCATAAGGAAGACAACATTCAATTATATCCACCCATCAGTAGCTTGGTACATTCAAATGTTAAGTATTATTATTTGTTGCTTTGGCAGAAAAAGAGGAAAGAAGTAGGGAAGTGAAGGGGGGAAGGAAGGAAGAAAGGGAGGGAGGGAGGAAGGAAGGCAGGAAGGAAGGCAGGAAGGAAGGCAGGAAGGAAGGAAGGAAGGAAGGAAGGAAGGAAGGAAGGAAGGAGAGAAGGAAGGAAGGTGAGAAGGAAGGAAGAAAGGAAAGGAAAAGAAAGAAAGGAAAGGAAAAGAAAGGAAAGGGAAGGAAAGGAAAGGAAAAGAAAGGAAAGGAAAAGAAAGGAAAGGAAAGAAGGAAAGAAGGAAGGAAGGGAGAGAGAAAGAGAGAAAGAGAAAGGAGAGAAAGAAAGAAGAAAGAAAGAAAGAAAGAAAGAAAGAAAGAAAGAAAGAAAGAAAGAAAGAAAGAAGAAAGGAAAGAAGTTAGGAAGGAGGGAAGGAAGGAAGGAAGGAAGGAAGGAAGGAAGGAAGGAAGGAAAAAAGGAAGGAAGGAAGGAAGGAAGGAAAAAGAAAAGAAAAGAAAAGAAAAGGAAAAAGAAAAGAAAACAGAAAAAGTGCCAGACATCTGAGTTAAACATCATTTCTGGGTGTCAGTGAGGGTACTTCTGGATGAATTGCATTTGGACTGGCAGACTGAGGAAAGCAGATTGCTCTCCCCAATGTGTGTGGGCATCATCTAACCTGAGAGGCCTGAATAGAACAAGAAGGTGGAGAAAGGGAGAATTTGCTCTCTCTGCCTGACTGTTTGATCTGGACATTGGTCTTCTCCTGAACTTATACCATCATTTTCCTGGTCCTCAGACCTTTGGACTCAGTTTAGAATGATACCACCAGGTATCCCAATTACTTATAATAAATCTGCTGGTTCTGTTCTTCTGGAAAATTCTAATACAATGGATCGTCACCAAAAATTTAACCTTTTGCAGAATGTTTGATCCTTACATAGTATGTTCAGATCAAAGGGGGAAACAGAAATACTGTCTTATAAATCATGTATTTCATTCACTTTTTCTTTTTTCATACTAGACATTTCTAAGAGCTTCCTGAGGAGTTAGTAATGTACTTTCAAACTCCCTTTAGTGAGTTTTATTCATCTATTCCTTTTTAGATTTTTATTTATTTCCTATCACAGCAGTGAGCTAAGAAATTTTCTGTGATGCAAAAAGGATTCAGTCATTAAGATATACCAGTTTATTCTTATTTGTTCTTTAAAAATATCGACATCAGTCTCCATGTTTAGAAAAACAAATAACATATGGAATGTAATTTAGAGTGAGAATCTGATATTTTTATCGAAAATATGTGATCTCTTTGTGTCAATAAAATAATTTAAATATTTGAAAATTTTTCATAAAATAATCCTGTAAAAATCTAAGTTAAAATGTATTATAAAAATAAATAGACATTATAATACTGGTCCATTGGGTACTGTGGAGCTTATATATTTAATTTAAATCAGGAGATTTACCACTAGCCTGAGAAGTTTTGAAATTGGCTTATTCAACCGCTTTATTTTCTGTCAAATGGCGATCATTACCTTTTTTTTTTTTCCCTGATGGTAATTCCAAAGGAGTATTGACTGTCTTAGCTATGGAGCGTACAGAAAATTTTCTACTCTCTCACTGACTGAAAGATCTTTAAAGAGTATGGATTTCTTGGTAAACATTGCATTACACACAGGATTTTATACAATTTCTTTATATACTCTCTGTCTTTGAGATCTTTTCATTTGTCATTTAATAGGCAGGTGAGGACTTTGCCCATTTTTGTCATTTATATAGTGCTATAAACCACATTTGTGGGTAAGGTAGTCTTAACTTGAAAGCAGAGGGGATTAATACTTGCATTTCTTTATTTTTTTTAAAGATTTTATTTATTTATTTGACAGTTGGAGACATAGCGAGAGAGGGAACACAAGCAGGGGGAGTGGGAGTGGGAGAAGGAGGCTTCCGCACAGCAGGCAGCCCGATGTGGGGCTCGATCCCAGGACCCTGGGGTCATGACCCGAGCCAAAGGCAGACGCTCAACGACTGAGTCAGCCAGGTGCCCCTTGCATTTCTTTAAAAAAAAAAGCTCCGATACTAGCATTATCAGGACTCTAACTTAATCAAAAATGAAATTTTGGAAATCATAAGTAAAATAAACTTGGGGAATCCATCTGGACCAGAAGCAAAGAAAAAAAGTTACAGCCAAAATTTTGATGCATAAATAGTCTGGTTAGAATATAATAGCTACTGATAACTACTGAACATGGCCCTTCCTTGGCACTGAGTCCTAGATACTTAATGTAGTACGTCCAGACTCTGTGACTCCAGAATGCTCCCAGACATCATACTGTGACTGAGTCATTTTGCTAATACTTAATGTTACAATTTGCAACTATTTATTTTAAAAAAAAATCTTGACTAGGCAAAAAAAGACAGTAGGGTAATACTTGCTCTGGGTCCTATTCAAAGCTTAACAGGATTTGGAATTAGTTTAAAAATGTATAAAAGCTAAGGGGCACCTGGGTGGCTCAGTCGTTAAGGATCTGCCTTCAGCTCAGGTCATGATCCCAGAGTCTTGGGATCAAGCCCCGCATTGGGCTCCCTGCTCGGCGGGAAGCCTGCTTCTCCCTCTCCCACTCCCCCTGCTTGTGTTCCCTCTCTCGCTGTGTCTCTCTCTGTCAGATAAATAAATAAAATCTTTAAAAAAAAAAGGTGTATAAAAGCTAAATATCTCATTGTTGCACATAGTGCTTCTGGAATCCAGAGAGGTTTGTTTAACAAGTGTAAAAACTGAATGGATAAAAATATGTAGGACTTTCTGTCACATTTATTTGACAGCTAACATTCAATTCAACATACTAATGGTACTGTATGATTAAATGAAATATTGAACCAGTGGTTATGGAAGAAGGATTGTATTAAATTATTTTGGACACACTTAATTGTTGTGCAAGAATTTATCTACACATAACATTATAAAACTCTTGATTATAGAAACAATGAATCATGGAACACTACATCAAAAAATAAATTAATTAAAAAAAGAAGTTAGTTAATGTGCACACACTGGTCATCAGAATTATAACAAATTTCTTAAAACATCTCTAATGAAGTGTGGTGGTTAGTTTTATACATCAACTTGGGCTAGGCTATAATAGTATCCAATTAGTTAGTCAAACATAAATCTAGGTGTTGCTGTGAAGGCATTTTGTAGATGTGGTTAACATTTACAATCAGTGGATTTTAAGTAAAGAAGATTACCTTCAGTAATGTGAGTGGACCTCATCCAAGTAGTTAAAAGGCCTTAAGGGTAAAACATGAGGTTTCTAAGGAGGACCCCAACTGATCTTTTGTGTTTTATTTTGTTACTTTCTTTGATAATAGATAGTTTGAAAATTTGTTTATAACAAAAATGAGGAATGTGAAATTCTTCAATTCTGAACTATTATTGTTTTTAAATAAATTTTCTATCTTAAATGTCTGTTTTTATAGATATGTACTTGTGCACTTCCGTAAAATTAATTAAGAATTTCTTCTATTTGATAAAAATACATCAACTATTTTATGGTTGTTACAATAGAAGTTCTATCTTCCTCAGCAATGATCATTAATCCAAAACCTTTTTCTGTGGGGTCTCTGCTTAAAAGTTTTATTTTTCTTTTATCTATTATATCTAGCAAACTTGTCAAGAAGGTGCCACTTTTTGAAAGACAAGGCATGTTAATCTATTACCCTTTAAGATACATTATTTTACACAAATAAGGGCAGTACGCTGTAATGGTTATGAGCAATTTTTCTGGAGTTAGAACAAACTCAGTATTCATCTAAAGTTTTTGAGAAACTTAATTAAGCTCTAACTAAGCCTCGGTTACCTTAAGTGTAGTAGTGATAGTAAGAGTGTTTACTACCCAGACTAAATAGCTACCCTAAGGACTGGACAGGGTGAATTTCCTGCTGGCTAATGTTGCTAAACTCTTAGATCTGTTTGCACAATACATTAGCTGGAGTCATCTCAAAATAAATGTCCAAATAAACACATCCAGAAAATATTTCCATGCCATTATATGATTCATTTATCTCCCAAATGTGAGAACTGATGAAGCTAAGGAGTTGGGGGTGCTAAGATGTCTTTATTGAACAGAAAGGCTGTTTGCTGGCCATTTCTGAAAAGCTCATCTATTTACACTTTCTTTGGATAGTCTGTAAACAAAGCTTAACCTCATGGTAAGGGATATGGGTAATGAGTCTACAAATAAGCCCCGTGTATGTCCTGTGTATAGTAGTCATATTAGCTTGTTTTCATTATATTTCTCATCCTTCATTGACCATACAATCTCAGTTTATGGACATAAATATGATTTTTGTATTTCTGGGGCAAAATCAATGGCCAGATAGAATAGATAACTATAAAACCGTCTCAGTTTTAATGTGCATAAAATGAAGTCGTTGTGGTCACTTTCTCATTTTCTATCCTCTACTGTTAAAATAATTAAAAGGTATGAAAATACAAAGGACTAAAAAATGTTTTCTATGCATTTTAACTTAGATATATGCTAATTATTAAAGAAAAATCCAAATTATTAGAAGTATACTTAACAACAACAGAAAACTAACATATTTAAATTTGCATGGGAAAAAAAAGTCTATTCTGGGGCACCTGGTGGCTCAGTCGGTTAAGCGTCTGCCTTTTGGCTCAGGTCATGATCCCAGGGTCCTGGGATCGAGCCCCACATGGGGCTTCCTGCTCAGTGGGGAGTTTGCTTCTTCTTCTCCCTCTGCATCCCTACCCCACTTGTGCTCTCTCTCTTGCTCTCTTTCTCTCAAATAAATAAAATCTTTAAAAAATCGGAGGGGGAGATGAACCATGAGAGACTATGGACTCTGAGAAACAAACTGAAGGTTCTAGAGGGGAGGAGGGTGGGGGGATGGGTTAGCCTGGTGATGGGTAGTAAAGAGGGCACGTTCTGCATGGAGCACTGGGTGTTATATGCAAATAATGAATCAAGGAACACTACATCAAAAACTAATGATGTATTGTATGGTGATTGACATAACATAATAAAATTAAAAAAAACTTAAAAAATAGTCAATTCTGCTTAACTGTTACTTGGAAATGTTGACATAATTCTGTGTCAGTCTTTTATTTTAATTTCTTACATGAACATCCTCCCTCAATAATAGCTTTTGGTAACATCTGGTGATCCCAGGTAACTTGCTTGTCTGCTTACTATCATAAACTGAACTTTTCAGTTTTCTAGTTGATTACTATGACAGAGATCTCTATTATTTTATGGAAATTCAGGGAATGTAGAAAATCCAGAACTCCCTTAAAAATAGATATCTTTAAAAAAGCACTTGGGGCACCTGGGTGGCTCAGCTGTTAAGTGTCTGCCTTAGGCTCAGGTCATGATCCCAGGGTCCTGGGATCGAGCCCCGCATCGGGCTTCCTGCTCAGCAGGAAGCCTGCTTCTCCCACTCCCACTCCCCCTGCTTGTGTTCCCTCTCTCGCTGTGTCTCTCTCTGTCAAATAAATAAATAAAAAATCTTCAAAAAAAATTAAAAGAATAAAAAAGCACTTATAATACCTGATTTCCAACCTACTATAAAGTTACTGTAATTAAGTAGTGTGGCACTAGTCCCTGGTTCAACACATAGCTTAATGGAACACTCCAGAATAGACTTACAATTTTACTCATTTGATTTTTTTACTGTGATACTTAATAAGATCTACCCTCTTAATGAAATTTTAAGTGTACAATACAAAATCGTTAACTATAGGTATAGTATTGTACATCAGATCTTTAGAATTCACTCATCTTGCATAACTGAAACTTTATACCCATTGAATAGACATTCCCCACTTTCCTCTTTTCCTTAATACTCATTGGATTTTTTATAAAATACTAAATTAATCCAATTTGAAAGAGAAGGTATTTTAAGCAAATGGTCTTGAGACCACTAGTTATCTATCAATAATATAATGATCTTCGGGTCTTTCTCAGATTATACATAAAAATTAATTTGAGATGGATCAAAAACCTAAAGAGATAGCTAAAACTATGAACCTCTTTCGGAGGCTATACTAGGAGAATATCTTCTTGATATCTTCTTAATAATAGATAAACTTTCCTAGAAATAATTCAGAAATTATAGCTCAATCGTATGTAAGTGATGAATTATTAAATTCTACTCCTGAAACCAATATTACACTACATGTTAATGAACTAGAATCTAAATAAAAATTTGAAACAAAAACAAAAAGAAAATATTTTCTCCCAGTCTGTGGCTTGTCTTTTCATTATTTAATGATATTTTGTAAATTTTATTGTCTTATTGTCATTGCAATGCAATAATTTACTTAATTTCAAGTTCTGATTGTTGCTAATGTATAAAAATACAACTGTTATTTGTGTAATGAACTTGTGTACTGTGACCTTGCTAAACATGTTTCTTATGGTAATTTTGGGGTGTTCCTTGTGATTTGTTACATGCAGGATCAGATCTTCTGGCAGTAAATACAGATTTACTTTTTTCTTTCCAAATGGATGCTTTTAAATTATTTTGTTGTTCTTATTCTTGTTGCCTTAATGTCCTAGCTAGAATAATACACAGCACAATGTAGAATAGAAATGGCAAAAGTAAACATCCTTGCCTTTTTCATTATATTTAAGAAAGCCTTCAGTCTTTCATTAAATACAATGTTAGCAGGGGGATTTACATAGATGCACTTTACCAAGTGGAGAAAAATCCCTTTTATTCCTGGTTCATTGAGGGTTTTTACAGTAAATGTATGGTCATTTTTCAAATGACTGTCCAGCATCTCTGTATCTGATCATGTGGTTTTTGTTTATTCTCTTAATGCAGTATGTTGCATTAATTATTTTCAAATGTTAAACCAACCAAACATTTGAGATCAATCTTAGCTGTTCAGAGTGTATAACATTCCTGAATGTTATTTGCCATAAGTCACATTTTTGGCATAAACTATTTCATATTGCTTAAGTCTTCAGGTATACAAAGGCTTTCTTTTCTTTTTTCATTTGAGTATAGTTGACACACAATATTAGATTAGTTTCAGATGTACAACATAGTGATTGGACAAGTCTATACATTATGTTGTGCTCATCATAAGAGTAGCTCCCATCTGTCACCATACAACACTATTAAAATACCATTGATTATATTCCCGATGCTGTAAGTTTATTCCCATGGCTTATTTATTCCATAACTGGAAGCCTGTATTTCCCTCTCCCCTTCACCCCATTTTGCCTATCCCTCCACTGTACTCCCTTCTGGCAACCATTGGTTTGTTCTCTGATTTTGCTTTATGTTTACTCATTCATTTCGTTCTTTAGGTTCCCCATATAAGTGGAATCATATGGTATTCGCCTTTAACACACATACATGTATATATCAATCACATATATATATATATATATAGCACATCTTCTTTATCCATTAATCTATGAATGGATATTTTGGTTGCTTGCATATCTTGGCTATTGTAAATAATATAGCAATAAACATAGGGGTGCATATATCTGTTTGAATAGTGTTTTCATTTTCTTTAGGTAAATACACAGTAGTGGGACTTTTGGATCAGATGGTATTTCTATTTTTAATTTAATTTTGAGAAACCCCCATATTGTTTTCCACAGTGGCTGTACCATACAAAGGTATTCTTATCAACTAGGGCATCTCATGGTTTCAGAGGTTATCTCCCAGGAGCTGGTCAAAAGCCATTCCTGAAGAACTTTAGAATGTGCAGGGTTTAGGCAACCCAGAACTACTGAGCTAACCCTTTACTGCACAATTTCCAAGTAGTTCAGTGATGAAATATGTTTAAAAAAAAAGAAGTTGCAACTCATGAGATTTAACTTAAAGCTCTGAAAGGGTATTAAATCAACTTTTATAGAGCCAATTTCTTACAAAATGTCAACTGTTGTTGTACTGTCATATAATAAAAGACCTAGTCATAAAAATTACATTCAGTGCCAGGAGAGAATATTCTATAAACGATTTGAGTGATTTTTAAAAATAATTGACAAACATAAACATTTGTTTTTGTATTTATACATGAAAGAAGTTTCTACATTCTAAAGAATTCAAAATGTGGAGTGTATACTTAGTGCATTATTGGCAAGACTTATCATCATATTATTTTCATATAAAAAGCAGTAGCAAAAACAAAATTATGTTCTTTGAAATTTATGTACCATATACTGGATTGACTGCATATTATAATTAAGAATGGGATCAAATATACGTGTAATAAAGTGGTAAAAGAGTAACCATTCTTATGTAAAGTTTTATAATGACATATTTATGATTTATAGTAAATTAGTTCATAATATTAATAGTATATTAAAGATGCATCATTTTTCATCATATAATTCCTATCATTCACATATTTATGTCTCTTATAAAAATAACAAAAACAATGGCATTTTTGCCTACATTGGATACTTACTCAAAATGAGGTTCACATTTATGTCATATAATAAGTATTTTGTTAAATTTCTCATTTTTATAGTTTGATGAAATTCATTTACTTGAGAAAAATATTTTCAATTTTATATGTTCAAGTAATAGACAAGTTGAAATGCTATGACTTACTCAATAGTATAAAATCAAACATTATGACAAAGTTATTTTCAGTATATATTCATGTGTTTTAGTCTTTGTCCACAATAAAATTATGCATGCTTTCCTTTTAGCTATTCATGCTACATTCAATAGCTCTAATGCATAATAATTTATTTGCAATCTAAATGCCATCTACTTCAAAGTAGGATTTTAGTTGACAATATGTAATTATTTAGAGAACTCTATTGGGGTACTAATATGTTTGAAGATTTCTAGGTGTGCAGACAAAATTTGCCTGTTTTGTTATGCCAATTTCACTAGTCTTCAAGGCTCTAGGGTGAGAAAAAAGAAAAACGAAGTTTTAGGTTACTCTTACTGATGGGACTCTATATGGACACTCTCAAATGTATTTGATGGTGGTCTTTTTTTTAATTGTACTATCAAGGACTACCAAGAGATTCAAAGTGGTTCCATGTGGTTGGAGCATGGATTGTGACATGTTGATGGGAAAAGTGGAAGTAAATGGGGCGAGAGAAATAAGAAGTAATGTATTTATGGAAGTCCTTATAAACTACATGATCTACTATGCTCTTTTTCCCCTGAGGGCATTGGGAAGTCACGGAATATTATGATTGACAGATACTACTTACATATTGGTGGAAAGGGCTAATGTACTTTAAATTGGGGGGAAACATATTTGAGTTTGATGAAAATGGTAGATACATGGTCTTTGATAAATACAGATCTAAAAATAGGAGTAGGTAAGTAGAAGATGATTTAATATTTTTTTCCAGCTGTAGAACCATGTAAGCAAAACCCATTTGGCTGGTGACATACAATGTAAACTCCATGAGAACTGAAATTTCATTTCCTTTTGTTAAAGTAATTAAAGAGGCCATTAGACTTGAGGTAGATTTAATGCTTTGGCAGCCTATGTAAGCAAACTGAAATGTAAGCCAGAGTAAATTCCTATAAATGCCTCAAGGTTAAGAAATTAAAACTTAAGAACAACCAATCACAAACAGCCAACTAGGCTTTCCCAAATTAAGCTATCATTTAAGCTTTACTTCTGTCTGCTCTACAAGAATCTTGCCCTTAGATTTTGATGGCTGAATGCTCCTAACCATTTTCATTTTGGCACTGCGAGATTCAAGTCCATGTTTGCTCAAATAAATTCAAAATTTTAATGTACAATTTACCTTGTAACACTGTTCTCTTTATTATCAATCTTCATAGTGCCTGACACACAGGTGCATAATGAAATTTTGAATGAAGTAATGAAAATAGTGATTGAAGTTGCATAATACTATGGTATCTAAGGTTTAGTTCTTAAAAAGATATCAGTGAAGAAAAGAGGTTGAAAGGAAGGTGGTTGATGTTAAAGCACTTATTTAAATGTTAAATAAACTTTAAAGAACACAAAGTAGAATATGCCAAATAAAGGAGAATGTTGATATGAATATAAATATCATTTCACCTTTAACAGTGATTCTGATTTGCAAATGAACATATGACAAGTAATTGGGGAGTATAAAAATAAGGCCTGGAAAGCCATGGTCAGGTTCGGTAAATGAATTGTGTTTAGAATACTCAACATAGAATGTTGGATTTGGTTATGGATATTTTTCAGGAATTCATAGTTTCTGGTATACTACAGTTAACACAGAACATCCTAAGGAAATCTTTTAGGCATTTGTATCTTCTCTATTTCCATAGTTTATTTTTATCCAGTTTCGTTTTCATTTACTTTTATTGCTAGTGCAGTAAGTGTAGCATTTGTTAGAAAGAAATTGTTAGAAAGAACTGAACATTTTGCTCTGACCTAGAATGAGAGTCACATTTACAATCCTTAACATTTATTTCATATCCTGAAGGAATTATGCTATAGTATATAGAATTTAATTAATTTTTCCATAAAAATGTTTAAAATATGACTATTTAATAGTAGGATACTAATAGAAATTACATTTAAGGATATTAAAGTTCCAAAGATTAAGACAGGTTATGCTTTTGATACAATTGGACCATTTGGATGGCTACTATCATCAAAATTGATATCTTTAACTACGATTTTTTTTTTTCATTTATTCTCATTGACAGTTTTCCTCAAGATTCAAATCGCATTGTCATGTCTATGTAAACTATTTGGTGATAGTCATATTTCTAGCTCGTGTTTATCTTTAACTAAAATTACCATGTGCCGATTTGTCCAGCGCAATCTCAGTTTATGCCTACCATCCAAATTTAATTGATTAGCAGTGTCCCACTTTCATTTCCAAATCTCCCAATTTCAACTGTAACTTTATAAAATATATTGTCACCCAATCTTTTTTTTGCAAGAAAAACAAGTTTTTATTTATTTTTATTTATTATTAATTAATTAATTAATTAATTTATTTATTTATATTATGTGCAGTGAGCCAGCATTTAGTACATCATCAGTTTTTGATGTAGTGTTCAACGATTCATTAGTTGTGTATAACACCCAGTACTCATCATACAAAGAATTTTCCAAAGATGCTCTAATTTTGAGGTGGGGAGGAGAGGGGGAGGTAGTGAGAGGAAGAGAGAAAGAGAGAAGGGAATGTGTATATGAGGAAATTAATTTAAAATGGAGTAAATCAGTAAAGAAACAGTACTTTACTGGGTTATTGAGTCAGAAATAATATTGCACCACTAAATTGTAAATTAAAATACTGAGAAGATTTTCATTGTTATGGAATCATCAAGAAAATGCTACATAGTGATTGAGTTAGATCAACAAATCAGATATAAGATGGCAAATCCAAAATTCTGTACACTGTCTCACTAAGGGATCTAGGTTCCACTGAAATTTAGATAATTGAATATTTGATATATTTTTATTCTATGTTTATTTATCAATGGGTTCCTGAGCCACATGATTTCCAGGTACCCTGAAGTACCTTTTAATAAGAAAACACAGATACATACAAATACATACCAAGTTGTATAGTATAAACAGTTCATTTTCTTTAGTTATTGTGTATATTGTTCCTTTAATTCTTTTTCTATGTCTTATTTATTATTTATTATTTATTTAAATGATTTTATTTTAGAGATTTTATTTATTTATTTGAGAAAAAGAGAGAGAGCACAGAGGGAGAGTGAGAAGGAGAAGCAGACTCCCCGCTGAGCAGACAGCCCAGTGTCGGAATCGATCCCAGGACCCTGAGATCAGGACCTGAGCTGAAGGTTGATGCTTAACCGACTAAGCCACCGAGGCGCCCCTCTATGTCTTATTTATTGATCTTATTTATTACTTTTAGTTTAACAAAGAATAAATAATTACTATTAATTGCTATTATATGGTCTACTGGATATTTATTTAGAAATGTATGATATGCCTTGTGTATTATATACATGCTCTTATATCCCCAGCTAAATTATAAGTTTCTGGAATTTGAGGTAATGTGGTTATTCAGATTTCTATCCCTTGATATTTATAAGAACATGCACTATTTTTTTAAAATAACATACACTATTTAATAAGAATGCAAAAATGTGGTGTGCTTAGGTGGCTCAGTCAGTTAAGTGTCTGCCTTCAGCTTGGGTCATGATCTCAGGGTCATGGGATTGAGCCCTGTATCAGGCTGTCTATTGAGCCCTGTCTATTGAGCCCTGTATCAGCGGTGAGTCTGCTTCTCCCTCTTGCTCTGTGATCTCTTTCGCTTTTGTTCTTTCTCTAATAAATAAATAAAATCTTTTAAAAATGCAAAAATGTCTATTATACTAGTAGCCATATTCACAGAAATACAATTATTTTATAAAGTAAACTACATGGACATTTTTTTTTTCTTAAAAAATTCTCTTTGTTCTTTAAGAATTATTTAGTATTTTTATAGTATTCTTGTTCATTTTATTTTCAGGTGTTCCTAACAAAGGTAATTCTTTCTTTTCCTTTTCCTGTAAAAACAGGGTCAATCTGTATGAAGAATTCTATAATTTTGTGTTTAAGGAGAATGGTGTCTTATTTTGGATGTATTAAAATTCAATCACACACAAATATTTTAGCACATCATGTTTTTATTTGAGGTGTGAATATTTCAGAACCTGCCACAAAGTAACATGAGACATTTATAAGTCAGCTGGTATAGATTTAAGCTTTTTCACCTGTCAGATATTTTATTCTTGTTAATTCTGGCACAGCTAAAGCAAAATTAATAGTTTTATAATTCGGCCAAATAGAATCTAATAAACAGATTTTACAGTCAATAGTTTCATAAAAGCAATTCAATCAAATTCATACATAATAAGAAAGAAATGGGTTGGGGTTAATCAATGGAGTTAAAAATGAATTATTTCTACATTTATATTCTTGTTACCTATTTATTTATTTATTTTTTAAGATTTTATTTATTTATTTGACAAAGAGAGTTAGTGAGAGCAGGAACACAAACAGGGGAGTGGGAGAGGGAGAAGCAGGCTTCCCACCGAGCAGGGAACCCGATGCAGGGCTCGATCCCAGGACCCTGGGATCATGACCTGAGCCGAAGGCAGACGCTTACCGACTGAGCCACCCAGGCGCCCCTCTTGTTACCTATTTAGACTTAGTGTTGCTTCTTGGTTACTTCTCATCCTAATGTACCATGTTATTAGTTATGCTGAAGGTCATTTATATTTTCCCACTGAAATGGAAAGAAGTTGGAAGGAAAGGAAAGAGAAGAAAACTAAGATAGAAAAAAAAAAAAGTCTTGAAATTGGTGAGAGGTCTAGTCATCAATGAGCTGGAAAAGAAAAAAAAAATAAACACAAGGGGAAGAGAAATTATTACTCATTTGTTATAATGGCCTTTGCTATAATGGCTGAGGAGGAGTAAAAGGAACCTCATAGAGCCAGCGTGCTTCAGATGCCAGCACTGAGGTATAAAGATGAAATGTACAATGTGAGCCTCTCCAGGTCAGAGGCAAGTATTCATTGTTTCTCCTTCGCCTCATCCTCCCCCTCCATTTCCCCCTTCTCCTTCTTTTTCTCGTTCTTGATACTCAGAAACTATGTTACTAAGTGATCATCTCATTTAATTCCAAAAGCAATTTCATGAATTTGTAGCTGCTATCTCTCTATCAAAAATAAAGAAAATTGGGCTTAAAGAAAAAGACAAAAACAAAACTAATGTGTGTGATGTCCACAACTGAAGAGCTAAAGAGCCAGACTATTTGACTCTAAAATATTGTGCTTTTGTCTGTTTGTTTGTTTCTCATATGCTATGTTCCTTTTTTGAGGCAGAAAGTCTGGAGTGGCACAGAATTAAAACCCTCCATAGGTCTTCCAGCATTTCCTGTACATATGATTGGGTCCATCTGAAAAGACAAGGGTTTGTTTATGAGGATGTTGCTCAAGGAACACTCATCAGGAAACATGGATGTTTCAGGACAGCTTTTTTTTTTTTTTTTAATTTATTTATATATTTTAGAGAGAGAGAGCACCTGTGCGAGCAGGGAGGGGCAGAAGGAGAGGCAGAGGAAGAGAATCTCAAACAGACTCCCCACTAAGTGCAGAGTCGGACAAGGGGCTCAGCCCCATTAACACTGAAATCATGACCTGAGCCGAAATTAAGAGTCGGAAGCTTAATTGACTGAGCACCCAGGCACCCCTCAGGACAGCTTTTTAAGCTATCCCAATGGATAGACCATGGAAAAATCATTCTCTCTAACTATGATATGTCTTAGTTATTATTCAAAGATTTTTCTACTTGCCTCATGCATCAGAGTGATCTGAGGTTATTTTTTAAAATTTAGGGGCGCCTGGGTGGCTCAGTTGGTTAAGCGACTGCCTTTGGCTCAGGTCATGATCCTGGAGTCCCAGGATCAAGTCCCGCATTGGGATCCCTGCTCGGCAGGGAGTCTGTTTCTCCCTCTGACCCTCCTCCCTCTCATGCTCTCTGTCTCTCATTCTCTCTCTCTCTCAAATAGATAAATAAAATCTTAAAAAAATAAAAATAAAAATAAAAATAAAATAAAATAAAATTTAGATTACTCTAGAGCTATATGGGAGAAGCAGTTTTTTCCAGGGATGTTTCAGCAACACCATACACCACATCCTCATACTAGAGAGTTGCCCAAAGCAACCTGGAACTTGCCTTCCCATTAAGAGAGCTCTAAAGTCATCACATCCTGTGCACCAATTTTAAAGTCATGATGTATTTGAAATGTGCTTATGCTTAGATTATTACAGTCCCTTTGCCATTTAGGCTATTTTTATATCAATTACTTTGCAATTTGCTTGTACACTCTATTGCTCTGGTAGCAATTTATATTATTTTACCTAACTCTTAAAACTTTTAGCAGATCCATTCTCTAATTAACTTGCATTTTCCACTGACATCACTGGTTTCACAATATAAATTTCATATATTTTTTTTCTATTTCTCACTAGGGCCTACATAATGAGGCCACACTATTTTTTTTTTTTTTTAAGATTTTATTTATTTATTTGACAGAGAGAGACACAGCGAGAGAGGGAACACAAGCAGGGGGAGTGGGAGAGGGAGAAGCAGGCTTCCCACCAAGCAGGGAGCCCAATGTGGGGCTCCATGCTAGGACCCTGGGATCATGACCTGAGCCGAAGGCAGATGCTTAACGACTGAGCCACCCAGGTGCCCCCATTTTAGGTGTTTTAAATGCATGTTTTTACATACAATATTTTCAACTTACAATGGATTTATCAGATGTAACCTCATCCTAAGTTGAGGAATGTCTGTATTCAGATTTTGTTTTGTTTTAGTTTGAATGTTACTGTTTTTGTTTATTTCTGTATTCATATTTTTCCCTTAAGAATGATGCCAGGACAAGAACCTTTTAATATTTATTCTGCAAGTTTGAATTCTAAAATCGTGACCTGATTTCAAGTGACCTGATCTACTGCAGAGTATGAGTGCCCATTTCAAAGCCTATTTGCTAACATTATATGAATCTTAATTTGTTTCAACTTGTTAATTTTTTAAAGATTTTATTCATTTATTTGAGAGAGAGCACGAGTGAGACAGCAGCAGGAGAGAACAGCAGAGGGAGAGGGAGAAGCAGACTCCCCACTAAGCAGGGAGACCGGTATGGTACTCAATCCCAAGACCCTGAAATCATGACCTGAGCTGACGGCAGCCATTTAACAAGCTAAGCCCCCAGGAGCCCCTCAACTTGTGAATTCAGTGATATTTATTTTCACGATTGAAAGAAAAATTTCATTTTAACTTTGAATCATGTCTCTGAATAACTGTTTTTCAGGGTATTGCTTCTCCATCAAACTTTCCTCCTGATAACTGGCTTCTTTATTATTGAAATTATTTCTACTCTTATTTGGTCAGTTTTCCTTTATCTTTCAACTGATATTGTTATTCCATGATTTTTTTTTTTTATTTTGATAGAAAGGTGGAGAATAAAACCATTCTTAGGAAAGATAGTTGTAACCATAAAACAAAACCTTAAGTTTTGATTTTATAAAACAGTGAAATTCAGAGATAACAAATAGATATTAGAATTTCTATAAGCAAATCATCTGGATAGAAAGGCTGTAAAATTGAAAGTCCTATGAAAGTCGATCTTTCATGAATAATATTTTTGATAGAAAAACACCAGGAAATTCTGGTTGAAAAGATACTGAAATTGTGCAGATATACATGAGATACAAATGGAAATGAGGAATGATAAAAATTCTGTCCTTGGTATATTTTAATTCAGTGCAAACCCTTTTTCTTTTTTCATTTTATCTTTTGTCTCAGGCAAAACTAGAGAATCAAAAGAAATGTAGATGGAAGAAATTATTTAGAATACTACTGATGTCAAGTGAGACATGCAGACATCTGTTCATGTTTCTGAGCTGCTTAAACTTCATCAGTTGGTTAAAATATTGAACTGACTTTTTAAAATATGAATGGATTCTTAAATAATGCTATGTAAAAAGGAGAAAATGAAAATAAAACGGCACCATCATTTTATTAAGGTATATGCTTTACCTCACATTACCTTTCTGAAAGGAGCCCTTTGTTTAAAAGAACTAGAGACTCTACAAAAAAAAAAAAAAAAAAAAGAACTTCATGCTTTATTCAGCGATAAAGGGACAATGACTTAAGTACTTGAGAGTACAAGGTCGCTCTCAATGGGCTCTCATTAAAGCACTAAGCACCTATTCAGCAGGGAATTCATTATGGTCCTTATCAGAATATTAGTTAGTGTAATTTTATATAGCAAATCTATCCCCTTTTAAATTATTTGTTAAGTGCTTAAACTTGGTTTCTTTTTTTAGGCTTAATCTTATTTTCTTTCCCATGTAGTACCCCTGGAAACAAATTTGAAAAATATCTTTATGCTTATAATCTGACATTTAAATATATAAAAATGCAATCATTAACAATACAGAATTTCTAAATTACACATGCTCTAAGTTATATCAAGCCACTCATTTTCAGTAAGTAGTTGAGGTTCAACAATCCTTCAAAAATACAGAGTACTGGGGCGCCTGCATGGCTCAGTCGTTAAGCATCTGCCTTCAGCTCAGGTCCTGATCCCAGGGTCCTGGGACCCAGCCCCGCATCGGGCTCCCTGCTCTGCGGGGAGCCTGCTTCTCCCTCTCCCACTCCCCCGCTTGTGTTCCCTCTCGCTGTGTCTCTGTCAAATAAATAAATAAAAATCTTAAAAAAAAATACAGAGTACTTAGCTAAGAAACTTATATCTCTAGCCTGAAGATTTTAATCTAAATAGGAAAATAGATCTCGTCCATTGTCTATTTTTTTTTTTTTTTTAAGATTTTATTTATTTATTTGAGAGAGAGAATGAGAGAGAGAGAACACATAAGAGGGGATAGGGTCAGAGGACGAAGCAGACTCCCGGCCGACCAGGGAGCCTGAATCGGGACTCGATCCCGGGACTCTAGGATCATGACCTGAGCCGAAGGCAGTCGCTTAACCAACTGAGCCACCCAGGCGCCCTCGTCCATTGTCTATTAATATGTCATTTATAATTTTTTTGTGTGAACAACTATCACAAATTTTATACATACAATCTACATTATATACATGGGCAACTATGGCAAAAAATAGTTTGTGTTCTACTTTAAATAATCCAAAGAAAGATAATATAGATAGATAATCAGATTATATAATCAAATGGATTATTTAAAGTAGAACACAACACTTTTCTTTCTGTAGTTGCCAAGTAACTGTTAAATCTTGATTTGAGCACCTATAACCAACATTAGTTCTTCTTCAAAAATACCTACATTAAAAAAATCACATGAGGACCTATCACAGTTTTAGTTGATATCATTTTATAATTTTTAAGCTTTTCATTTAAGCATATTTATTCTAGAAGACAAATGAATATTTTTGTATTTCATTAACTCTATGCAATATTCTAATTTTTAAATAATGGAAAAATAATCAAACCTCAGCTAATAAGCAATGCTATCATATGTTTTGAAAAAGGTAGAATAGAAAAACAATTTTTAAGTGAGTAATTGCCTCATGCTTCTATTTTGGTTTAATACAGTGCTTTTAAAAATGTGTTTTCTGGAATTCTGCACTCTAAAAATGCTTTAAAAGAATGAATGAGGGGGCACCTGGGTGGCTCAGTCGTTAAGCATCTGCCTTTGGCTCAGGTCATGATCTCAGGGTCCTGGGATCCAGCCCTGCATTGGGCTCCCTGGTCAGTGGGAAGCCTGCTTCTCCCTCTCCCACTCCCCCTGCTTGTGTTCCCTCTCTCACTGTGTCTCTGTCAAATGGATGGATACAATCTTTAAAAAAAAAAAAAGAATGAACGAGAGAGGGACTTAAAAAGGAAGAGAGGGAGGGAGGCAGGGAATGAGCTAGTAAGGAGGAGAAAGTTTTATTTTCAAATAATTTGAAGATAATGCATACTATGTCTTTATTTTCAAACTCATAATAGACCTTTCAATTTTAAGAGCTCTAAATAATATAAAACAACCGTGGTATTTTTCAATATGTTTCTAGTATAAATTACTACAATGGTTTTATATTGTTTAACCATATTATTCCAAATTTATTTGGCTCCAGAGCTGAGCCAAAATAAAAAGGGAAAATTTAACTTAAAGGCTGACCAAGAATGATGACTTGGATAAAGTTTATAGTTGTTTTCACTTCTGTTTATCTGAAGCTGGGAATAGCCATGCAAAACCTGATTAACAAGGGAAGGTGAAATGGGAAGGCTGCCAACCTGAGATCTGTAGCATTGATTTTGAGACCAGGTATGGGTGATGAGGAGACTGATATAGAAGGATGACTCACTGTATAGCTAGTGAGGAAACATTAGCTCCACTGTATCTTGCAATAACATGGGAGATAGAAAGTACACTTAAATGATCTATGGGTTTGGGTAAAACAGAATGCTGATTGTTCAAATTTGTTGTTCCTGAAAAAAAGAGGAGCTCACAAAAGAACTGGTTAGATTACAAGAGAATTTACACACACACACACACACACACACAAAGAAATTATAGGTCAGGTGAATTTGGAAAATGAAATGTTTTCTCAACAATCCAGATATGTAGTCATTAAGGGCCAGGTTCAGGCCAATGATAAATCATGGGTTTGTTAAAAGTTAAGAAAGTATTGGGTGACTATCATTAATTTCTTCCAGCTCGAGGAAATGTACCTAAGAAGAAACCAAGGGTGTGGTCACATGACAAGATGATAAGCTCAACATGGCTGTAATTAAGTCTAACTGTAGGAGTACAGGCCTTAAAGTATTATTCTATCATAAATTTGAAGGACAAAGAAAGCACTATATCTTGCTTACAGTATTACTGAATAGTAGATGAATGTCAATCTAATTCTTCCTTGTAGGCAATTGTCTTATTTCCTGATGTATGACAGTCATTTCTGCCTTAAACTGAAGTTCCACTAACTGATTCAGATATTCAGATGTGTAAGTTATATTATTTGTATATTACCTCCCCACTTTTAAATCATGATTTGCATTTCTCATCTCTTTTTTAAATTTAATTAATTTTTAAAATTTCATATATTTATTTTTATTAACATATAATGTATTATTTGTTTCAGGGGTACAGGTCTGTTATCCATCAGTCTTACACAATTCACAGTGCTCACCATAGCATACACCTTCCCCAATGTCCATCACCTGGCCACCCCATGCCACCAACCCCTCTGCTCCAGCAATCCTCAGTTTGTTTCCTGATACTAAGAATCTCTTATGATTTGTCTCCCTCTCTGGTTTCATCTTGTTTCATTTTTTCCTCTCTTCCCTTATGGTCCTCCGCCTTGCTTCTCAAATTCCACATATCAGTGAGATCATATGATAATGGTCTTTCTCCGATCGACTTACCTTGCTTAGCATAATACCCTCTAGTTCCATCCAAGTCATTGCAAATGGCAAGATTTTGGGTTTTTATGATGACTGCATAATATTCCATTATACACACACACACACACACACACACCACATCTTCTTTATCCATTCATCTGTCGATGGACATCTAGGATCTTTCCATAGTTTGGCTATTGTGGACATTGATGCTATAAACGTTGGGGTGCAGGTGCCCCTTCAGATAATTACATTTGTATCTTTGGGGTAAATACCCAGTGGTGCAATTGCTGGGTCATAGGGTAACTCTATTTTCAACTTTTTGAAGACCTCCATACTGTTTTTGAGAGTGGCTGCACCAGCTTGCATTCCCACCAACAGTGTAGGAGGGTTCCCCTTTCTCTGCCACCTCACCAACATCGGCCGTTTCCTGACTTGTTAATTTTAGCCATTCTGACTGGTGTGAGATGGTATCTCATTGTGGTTTTGATTTGTGTTTCCCTGATGCCAAGTGATGTTATGCACTTTTCTGTGTGTCTGTTAGCCGTTTGGAAGTCTTCTTTGCAGAAAGTTCTGCTCATGTCTTCTGCCCATTTCTTATGGGATTATTTGTTCTTTGGGTGTTGAGTTTAAGAAGTTCTTTATAGATTTTGGATACTAGCCCTTTATCTGATATGTCATTTGCAAATATCTTCTCCCATTCTGTCAATTGTCTTCTGGTTTTGTTGACTGTTTCCTTTGTTGTGCAAACCTTTTTATCTTGATGGAGTCCCAACAGTTCATTTTTGCCCTTGCTTCCCTTGCCTTTGGCGATGTTTCTAGGAAGAAGTTGCTGTGGCTGAGGTCGAAGAGGCTGCTGCCTGTGTTCTCCTCAAGGATTTTGATGGATTCCTGCCTCACATTTAGGTATTTCATCCATTTTGAGTCTATTTTTGTATATGGTATAAGAAAATGGTCCAGGGGCACCTGGGTGGCTCAGTCGTTAAGCGCCTGCCTTCGGCTTGGGTCGTGATCCCAGGATCCTGGGATCGAGCCCCGCATCGGGCTCCCTGCTCGGCGGGAGGCCTGCTTCTCCCTCTCCCACTCCCCCTGCTTGTGTTCCTGCTCTCACTCTCTCGATCTCTGTCAAATAAATAAATAAAATCTTAAAAAAAGAAAAAAAGAAAAAAGAAAATGGTCCAGTTTCATTTTTCTGCATGTGGCTGTCCAATTTTCTTAACACCATTTGTTGAAGAGACTTTGTTCCATTGGACATTCTTTCCTGCTTTGTTGATAATTAGTTGACCATAGAGTCGAGGGTCCATTTCTGGGCTCTCTATTCTGTTCCATTGACCTATGTGTCTGTTTTTGTGCCAGGACCATACTGTCTTGATGATTACAGCTTTGTCATAGAGCTTGAAGACCGGAATTGTGATGCCGCCAGCTTTGCTTTTCTTTTTCAACATTCCTCTGGCTATTCGGGGTCTTTTCTGATTCCATACAAATTTGAGGATTATTTGTTCCATTTATTTGAAAAAAGTTGATGGTATTTTGATAGGGATTGCATTAAATGTGTAGATTGCTCTAGGTAGCACAGACATTTTAATAATATTTATTCTTCCAATCCATGAGCATGGAACATTTTTCCATTTTTTTGTGTCTTCCTCAATTTCTTTCATGAGTATTCTATAGTTTTCTGAGTACAAATTCTTTGCCTTTTTGGTAAAACTATATTCATCTCTTTTTATCTGAAGACTACTCATGTCTTCAGTTTTGAAATTGTCAGGCTTTTTTTTTCCCCCCATGTTTTTCTTCATCTTTTCCCCTCTTTGTCCTCCTTGGTGCTCCAATTAGAAAGGATTGGGGACATTCTGGATCTATCTTTTCTTTCTTCCATTCTGTTCTCTGTTCTCTGAGAATCTTCAACTGGACCTTCTTTTTTTTTTTTTAAGATTTTATTTATTTATTTGACAGAGAGAGAGAGAGAGACAGCGAGAGAGGGAACACAAGCAGGGGGAGTGGGAGAGGGAGAAGCAGGCTTCCCGCGGAGCAGGGAGCCCGATGTGGGGCTCGATCCCAGGACCTGGAATCATGACCTGAGCCGAAGGCAGATGCCCAACGACTGAGCCACCCAGGCGCCCCTCAACTGGACCTTCTAATTTACTATTATTGCTTCAGCTCTGTAGAAACTACTATTAGACACTGTTGTATGCATTTTATTTTAATAATTAAATCTTATCTCGTTTTTCACGCTTCTATTTTGTGATATAAATGTGTGTAAATATTGCTTTATAACAAATCACATGCGAACAATAAAAATGAGGATTTAAAACCTGGAAAAAATCATTTAACATATTAATGCTTTATTTTATTTTGCACATATAGATTGAAATCATTGGCACCTTTAATTCTAAGTTAATTATTTAAATTAATAATATTTGCTTCTGGTAATTTTAATGACTAACTCATTTAGGGGCACCTGGGTGGCTCAGTCATTAAGCGTCTGCCTTCAGCTCGGGTCATGATCCCAGGGTTCTAGGATTGAGCCCCACATCAGGCTCCCTGTTTTGCAGAAGCCTACTTCTCCCACTCCCACTCCCCCTGCTTCTGTTCCCTCTCTCACTCTGTCTCTATCTGTCAAATAAATAAATAAAATCTTAAAAAAAGATGACTAACTCATTTAACTAGATCATTCATCTTAATGTTTTATTCAAAAAAGTTGCAATTAAGTTTTCCATTTTTGTCAGGCTTCAGCAATTTAAATATCAGATTCATGTTAACTGTTAACTGTTAAGACTCACAAGATTTTTATATAATTTCTTTCTATTACATTGATTATTATTTATAAAAGAATGAAAACAACAATAACAACTATACACAAACACTATAAGGTATTCAGGAAACTATTGGTCAAAATTTGGCAGAATCCCTGGTTCTCAGTTTCCATAATGCTAAAATTCTAGTATTCTAGAATTTTGTTATAGACAGCATCTGGGAGTGTGTTAGAAAGGTGTATTTTTAGGTCTCACCTCATATATAGTGAATCAGAATCAAAAAAGTTTGAGAAGCCTTGCATTAGAGAGCTTCTAAAACACTTTTCACTTTTGATCAAAGTGATCCTGAGATGAACACTTTGGTGTGTATGGGTTTTACTTCTTTTTCAGAAATATATCAGTTTTTTAATGCCACATGGGGAACCACTCCAAAATTCAATGATTTAGCACATTTATCATCTATAAATTTATGTAACTTAAAAATTTATATGTTTATACAGATTTTATCATTTATAAATAAAACATTTGTAGTACTTTATTTAATCATTGTCATCTCATTATCATGGGCAATTCTGATTGGGTTGGACCCACTCATGCTTTCCAGTCAGCTGGTGGGTTTACTGGACTTGGCTGTTTTGCCATGGCCTTGTCTAATATAGCGAGGATGACTTGGCATTTCTTTATACAGTCTCTCATCCACCAGCATGCTACCAAGGCTTCTTCACATGTTGATAGTTACAGTGTTCCCAAGTGCAGCAGGAGAGGGAAAGCCTCGATATGCAAAACTCATTCAAGTCTTCACTTGAACCACATATACTATTATTCCATTGGCCAAGCTTAGATTCACTGTGGGAGGGGATACAGAGAGCTATGGTGGGTGCAGGGAGGCATGAAATAATTAGGGACAGCTTCTATAATAATCTACCTCATTAATATTATTAGGATAAAAACAGAATTCCAATAAGGTAATGATGGGAAGAAAATGCCTCCTAACTAATCCTCCCTTGTAATGTCTGTTGTTTGCTCCCTTGTAGTCTCTTTGTTGTTTAAAAAATTAAGGGGAAGCTAAGTTACCTCATATATTTACAACACCTAAAACTGCTGTGTATGTCACCTTTATGCTGTGGAATTCATGGGATGATATGGCCCCAAGTGTAGAATCCAGGACGAATGTAATGCTGTCCTTCCCATTTACCTTCACACCTATTTACAGGCTGTCAGCAGCAGCCTGTGTTGCTCTCTGAATAAAGATTTCATTGCTCACACTTGGTCCTATCATAGGCTTCCTATGAGCTGCTTGTTATCAAACTTCATGTGTGGAAAAATTATGAAAATGATAAATATTACAGCTTTCTCTTTCATAAGTTAACCACATAGCTGGTGGTCAACAAAGACAAATGCAGCCTGTGTCTGAATTGGAAGGAATATCATCAGACACAGCAAGTTCAAAATCTATAGGCACAGAGTGAACCATTGTTACTTATAAATGACTAAATTCTATCGCTTTTACTCTGGTTGCTATTTATTCCATTAGGTTTAAAACACATACACACATACACCTCTCTGTTTTTCTCTTATGACCATATCAGCAACCACATCAATGGGAAAGAAGAGAATAACAGAGAAAAATATAGATCCATTAAGTTCCAGCTCTAAGGTACACACAAGTGGTCCCCTAGGTCTACCAGGTCATAATTATGAGCTGGAACAATGCCTGTCCATGCCATCTGCTGTTTTCCAAGGTTACTGCTTTTATCCATTGCAGAGCATCCCATAAACAGGCTACACTCAGTATTGTCTCCTTTGTGTACAGAAGACTTCTCAATCTAGGAACAGATTGAGGAGACACCCACTAACATTCAGCTAAAAGCCCCTGCGATAGAGAGAGCTGACGCACATGATCCAAGGGAAAAAAAAAAAAAAAAAGGAAGAAAGAAAAAAGAGAGAAGGTAATGACTATTTTCACATTATTGGTGTTTTTCAAGGTCCTTTATGACATCTGATGTCATAGTAGTCATCTTGTCATGCTGCTGGTCTGTCTCTCTCCCATTTTAAATGAAGTCATTAGACTCTGGAGCAGCAGTTGTCAAGCTCACTATCTTTCTCGATTAAAAACATTAAAACTACATTTGATAAGATTTTATAGTGTTATTTAATTAATACGATGAAACTAATTTATCTAACCAGGACTGCAGAAAAGAAAAATCTTAATTTTATGTAACCCTCCATGTTTTTGTTTTTTTTTTTCTCTCATCTTCCTGTAATGCATTAATAGATTTCTATGTCAGTATGTGTGTATGTGTTTTTACTTCCCCTTAACTACAGGGATTTGGAAAGCAATCTTACGAAAACAGGTTGAAGTAAACCAGAAGTAGCCTATATAGTTTTCTTTAGTCTTTGGTCCAAATAGCTTCTCTCTAAATACTTAAATATGAAGATGCAAAGTAAATGATTAGAACATAATAAAATATCAGCATGTAGATTAAATTTTTATTAGTATTTAATTTTATTTTCCACTTTTAAAAATTTTAGATGGGTAGCTCTCAGCTGCAAGCTGGTTAAAGTGGCATGCACTGTTTTAGCTGTTTGGGATGTCCCAGAGACAAAGCTCTTTTTGTCATGAGAGTTTATGCTAATGAACCACATAACCATATTCCTAACCAAAGTGGTAAAAGACCTATACTCCGAAAACTATAAAATGCTAATGAAAGAAATTGAAGATGACAAAAAGAAATGGAAAAACATTCCATCCTCATGGATTGGAAGAACAAATATTGTTAAAATATCTATATTACCTAAAGCAATCTGCACATTCAACACAATCCTTATCAAACAAAATACTGACATCATTTTTCACAGAGCTAGAACAAACAATCCCAAAATTTGTATGGAGCCACAAAAAACCCCAAATAGCCAAAGCCACCTTGTAAAAGAAAAGCAAAATTGGAGGCATCACAATTCCGGACTTCAAGTTACATTACAAAACTGTAGTGATCAAGATAGTGTGGTACTGACACAATAATAGACACACAGATCAACAGACAGAATAGAAAACCCAAAAACTGAACCCACAACTACATGGTCAATTAATCTTCGCAAAGAAGGAAAGAACATCCAGTGGGGAAAAAAAAAATAGTCTCTTCAGCAAATGGTCCTGGGAAAACTGGACATGAACATGCAAATGAGAGGAACTGGACCACTCTCTTACACCATGAACAAAAATAAATTCAAAATGGATGAAATACCCAAATGTGAGGCAGGAAACCATTAAAATCCTATAGGAGAACACGGCAGTGACCTCTTTGACATCAGCTATAGCAACTTCTTTCTAATTATGTCTCCTAAGGCAAGGGAAACAAAAGCAAAAATAAGCCATTAGGATTCATCAAGATACACACACACACACACACACACAACTTCTGTATAGTGAAGGAAACAATCATCAAAACTAAATGGGAGATGGAATGGGAGATGATATTTGCAAATGACGTATCTGATAAAGAGTTAGTATCCAAAATATATAAAGAACTTATCAAACTCAACACCCCCTAAAAACCAAATAATCCAGTTAAGAAATGGGCAAAAGACATGAATAGACAATTTTCCAGGAAGACATCCAGATGGCCAATATGTACACGAAAAGATGCTCAACATCAGGGAAATACAAATCAAAACTACAATGAGATATCACCTCACACCAGTCAAAACGGCTAAAATTAACAACACAAGAGACAACAGATGTTGGCAGGGATGCAGAGAAAGGGAAACATTCTTACATTGTTGGTAGGAATACAAATGGTGCAGCCACCCTGGAAAACAGTATGGATGTTCTTCAAAAAGTTAAAAATAGAACTACTCTATGACCCAGCAATCACACTTCTAGATATTTACCCAAAGGATACAAAAATACAGATTCAAAGGGGCACATGTACCCCAATGTTTATAGCAACATTATCAACAACAGCCAAATATGGAAAGAGCCTAAATGTCCATGACCTGATGAATAGATAAATATATATACCACATATTCTTTATCTATTATACATATACATATATATATATATATATATACACACAATAGAATATTAGACATCAAAAGAATGAAATCTACCATTTGCATCAACGTGGATGGAACTAGTTTATCATGCCAAGCGAAATTTGTCAGTCAGAGAAAAACAAATACCATACGATTTCACTTATATGTGGAATTTAAGAAACAAAACAAATGACCAGGGGGGGAAAAAGATAAAGCAAAACCAAGAAACAGATTCTTAAGTATAGAGAACAGATTTTTATCTGAGGGGAGGTGGGTGGGGGATGGGTTAAATAGATGACAGGGATTAAGGAGTTCACTTGTTGTGATGAGCACCAGGTGTTGCATAGAAGTGCTGAGTCACTATACTGTACACCTGAAACCAATATTACACTGTATGTTAACAAACTGTAATTTCAATAAAAACTAAAAAAAATCATAGTTAAAGAAACAGAGAAAATGGAAATATAAATAAAAAGTTAATAGAATAAAAAAAAAGAGTCTGTTTTGGCACCATAGACATTAAAGATGCCTTTATTGACCAAGTTTTTCCTTTTAATTCTATGACCTTAAGTGCTCCAATGTTAGGTTAGCATTCAACTATTTTGGATTAAAAAGGCAAATTTCAATAAAAATGTGAACTCTTAATTTTGAAGCTGACTCCCAGGAATTTTAGAATCTAATTCTAGTCTCAAAGATCACAAGAATACATACTTTTAATTCTTTTAAAGAATATTCCTGGATATATTTTTTCTGATATTTTATCTTTATTTTTGTTTCTTCTAGCTTTAAAGTGTACATTAATGCATTCTAGTAAGTGACTTTAACCTCTTCTTGTAATTATTTAGCATCTTATTTAGTTAGGTTAGATTAGGATATGAACATAACAACAAAAAAAGCCAAAATAGCAATTGTTTAAGAAGATAGTGGTTTATATTTCTCTTATATAAACATTCAGGTAGGGTCTCCAGGCTGGTTTTGTGTCTCCAAAGTTTTAGGGACCCAACTTCCTCCTATTTTGTTACTATATCAACTTGCAAAAACCTTGAGAATTTTTTTTTTTTTTTTTTTTTTTTAGGGAGAAATGAGCCCAAGTAACATTGGAGTGTTCAAATACTGAGGAAACAGAGGGAGAACTGATATTGTGGCTCAAATAATATGATCTATCCATTCGCCACTTAGTCACTCAAATACCTACATGCACCCTCTTCCCATACTTTCCCCATTTGCAATGTTCCTATTTAGAAATTATCAATCAATAACCACCTTCCTTGTCCCGCATCCTCTTCTGCCACATACGAGGACTCCATTGGGGACACTTCCCATCATCAAGGCTGTACAGCTTTGGTTAGCCCACATGCTGCTTGATATAGTTTTGTAGGCTGAAGAAGTTGCTTTAGGAATGAAAGAATTAGATTTTTGTAGGTCGAGACTGTGTTTCTTTGCCAATATCATTCTTTCAAAAATAATAAGTTTATGATCCATTTCTTCCTTGTCGGTTCATGTGCAAGTAAACCACAAGATTTCGTTTAATCATTTTTTTTTTTGTAAAGCCTGATGATTTTGCTTTTACTTTTTTGGCCACTGTGCCCCACCTATATCCCTTCCCCCAAACTGATGCTGAATTCCTTGGTACTATGCAAAATAGGAAACTTGAATTGAGCAGGGAAGAAAATATTTTAATTCTAATCTTTGTCCACTGAATAACTCATTATTTGACAGAGCATTTCAAGAGAAACCCACTGCTTCAGTACTACCCTCATGCCCATGTCAGGATGGCATACTAAAGCTGCTGATACTCAATCCAATAATGTACCAAGTCCCTTACCATTCATCAAATTAGGTCTAACCACAGTCTAACCACCTCCCTGATCAGATCTCTTTTTCTTTCCGTGTCTTCTAAGTCACTGACAAGCTATAGCATGAGTTCATTTCTCTTACAGGAATTTGCTGAAAGTGGCTAGAAGCAATCTACAGAAATCAAAACTCAAAATTTTCTATAAATAATTTCACCTAATCTATAATTTTGGATGATCAGTCTTCAAAAGAAAAATGGGAGTTTAACCAAGTGTTATATCACCATATAATTTGGGTCTTATAATGACAAGTCTATCTTATCAATGGGTAAAAGCTATTAGATGTAGTTTTGTAGGGTATGCAAAGCAGGTAGGCTCTAAGTGGCTAAAAATCTTCTTCTTTGAGCTATTTTTAAAGTAACTGATGTGTAAAAATGTGAATTGGTTTCTGCGGACTTTTATGCTAATGAACATCAGCCTGTAGAGAAAAAATAGGGTACTTTGGCATAATCTTTGGCACATTTGTTTAACAATAAAAAACTGCATCCAACATTAAATAAAATATTCTTCTTCAGCATATGCAGGGTATTTTCATCAATTGACCCCATTTTCAAAGTGCAAAAGATCAGTAGTAGCAAGTAGAACATATTTTCTCAACAAAATAATACAGTCTGAAGTCAGCAGTACAAATATTACTATCCCCATGCATTTTACAGCTTGGAAACATCTTTTATAAGAAATTTTGCATCAAAAAGAAAACTATAAAATATTTGGAATTGAATGATATAATTTTATATTTTAAAACACATGAGATATTTCACTTGGTGGTAGATTTCTAGGCTCAAAAACTCAAAATTTTAATAAAAGGCTGATTGGAGACCAACAAATTATAAAAGTGGACAAAATTACAGCATTAGGATTAATACATATAAAGATGAGAGATCATGAGGGTAAAAGTAGAAATTAATGAAATTTGAATAAAGAGATTAAAAGAAAACAGTATATACAAGTAGGTGACCTCTTTGGGCAACTGCACATGAATATCACTGTGGATCTCTGAGAAATGGTATAGGACATGCCTTAGACTTGAGTTTCAGTAAGTCAGAAAGCTGGATTATTTATCCTCCAACTCCCGTCAGTTGGTTGAGGGCTCTTTCCATGGCCATTAACTCCCTGATATTTCTGGACTACCCTCTGTGGGCTGGACAGATACATACATGGAAAAAAAAATCACAGAGAATTGCATTTAGATACTATAGGCAAGTATTGAAAAGGTGTGTGCTGAGATGAAGATTTGACACTAAGAGGACATTTTACAGAAGAAAAGGCTGAGAAGAGAGGAGAGAGAGAGAGAGGCCCAGAGTACTCCAACTGGGCTAAAAAGAAGTTTTTTTTTTTTTTTTTAAAGATTTTATTTATTTATTTGAGAGAGAATGAGAGAGAGCACATGAGAGGGGGTAGGGTCAGAGGGAGAAGCAGACACCCTGCTGAGCAGGGAGCCCGATGCGGGACTCGATCCAGGGACTCCAGGATCATGACCTGAGCCAAAGGCAGTCACTTAACCAACTGAGCCACCCAGGCGCCCAAGAAGTTTCTTTTTTAAATGAATGTATCTGTAATCTGAAATGACATCTTGCCTAATCTCTATCTAAACTTAGTGTTCTTCCTAACGGTGTTTTTCCTCCTAGATTTTTTCTCTCTTGTGGTCTAAAAAGAAGATCCCTCATTGCTTGGTACCATGGAAGTTCAAACAGGGACATTAATCCCCCACTAAATAACACTGATTGAGAAAGTGTTAGTTTTACTGTATAATCTTATATAAAATATGACATAAAGTAAATATTCAGAGACATTTTCTCTCTCATCCATCACTGTAATATTCTCAGGTACTATCATTTTTTTTTTTTTTTTAAGATTTTATTTAGTTATCTGACAGAGAGAGACAGCAAGAGAGGGAACACAAGAAGGGGGAGTGGGAGAGGGAGAAGCAGGCCTCCAGCAAAGCAGGGAGCCCAATGCAGGACTTGATCCCAGACCCTGGGATCATGACCTGAGCTGAAGGCAGATGCTTAACGACTGAACCACCCAGGCACCCCAGGTCCTATCATTTTTTTTTTTTTTTTTTAAGATTTTATTTATTTATTTGACAGAGAGAGACACAGTGAGAGCAGGAATACAAGCAGGGGGAGTGAGAGAGGGAGAAGCAGGCTTCCCGCTGAGCGGGGACCCCGATGCGGGGCTCGATCCCAGGATTCCGGGATCGTGACCTGAGCCGAAGGCAGACGCTTAACGACTGAGCCACCCAGGCGCCGCAAGGTCCTATCATTTTAACTAAACATTTTAGCATTGCTCCTTTTACTTACCTACTGCCACTATGAAAGAGTAAACTCTTATTATCTTTTACCTAGAAAATTTCAGTGCATCTTATTTTTTTTTAATTTTTATTTTTTTAGAGAGGGAGAAAGGGGGGAGAGAAGGAGAGGAAGAGGGAGAATTTTAAGCAGGCTCCAGGTCAGTGTGGAGCCCCAAATGGGACTCAATCAAGAGTTGGACACTTGGGGTGCCTGGGTGGCTCAGTCAGTTAAGTGGCTGACTCTTGAATTTGGCTCAGGTCATGATCTCAGGGTCATGATCTCAGAGTCATGAAGTAGATCCCCACAGTCTGCTTGAGATTCTCCCTCTCCCTTTGTCCCTCCCCCACCCCCCAACCCCAGTCTGTGCACCCTCTCTGCCAACTGCCCTCTGGCATGCGTGCTCTTTCTCTCTTTCAAATAACTAAATAAAATCTTAAAAAAAAAAAAAAAAGGAGTTGGATGCTTAACTGACTGAGCCATCCAGGTGCCCCTCAGTGCATCTTCTTTAATCCCATTGACTCTATTCTTTTTCCTTGGTAATCCATTATTGTAGCTTGCAAGACATACATAAAACAATGCCAATTCAAATTCCTTAATAACTTTTAAAACACTCCAGAGCGTTTTCAGACCTATACTCTCCTCACATCTATATCTAATTTATTAGACTATCTTATATTATTTTTGTGTCTGTTGTGTCTGGTACACTACCACAATTTTCTCATATATAAAAAATGATAAATATGGTACTTATTTCCTGGAGTTATCATATTTACATTCTGGAGATATAAATATGATAACCTGTAAGTGTCCTTAATCTTTACCTTACACATACCAATTACTCAATATTTTTGATATCATTATCAATATTATAGCTTTTTAAAAGTATAGACTTACTCTATTTCATATTAAATACTTTGCATAATGCTCAATACATAGTTGAATTGATATTGCTGAATCAAATAATTGTACATTAAAGATTGAACAACTTTCAAATTATCAAATATACAATATACAGTACATTGGGAGCACCAGTTTGGAGAGGAATATTTACTTTCATTTGAAATTCATCCTTGTGTTGGTGTCACTTTAATGATTATAGCACTAGTTTTAGTTAAAGTTAATATTGGATCTGCAACTGAAATCTGACAAACTGATTTCTGCCAGCACCAAATTTGCTGATATTTTTTATCATGTTGTCATATAAACCTTTCTTCACTCTTCTTTGCCTGCATTTAGTGGTGCATTTTAAGTATCAATGACAGCAGCAGGAAAACACTTTTCTTGATTCTTGCAATACCCAACCATAATGATATCCTGTTGAGCTAATCTATTGTTGTCCATCTGTTCCTCATTATATATCATCCTCATATTTATATTAAGGAATTCATTCCTTAATATAGTTTTTTTTTAAGATTTTATTTATTTATTTGAGAGAGAGAGCATGAGAGGGGGGAGGGTCAGTGAGAGAGGCAGACTCCCTGCCGATCAGGGAGCCCGATGTGGGACCCAATCCCGGGACTCCGGGATCATGACCTGAGCCGAAGGCAGTCACCCAACCAACTGAGCCACCCAGGCGCCCAATATAGTTTATTTTTAAATTAGCCATTTAAATTAATGGTTCATGCTTATGTATAGCCATTACAATTCTGAATTGAGCACTTCATCATTGAGAATTCATAATATAATATAAGTGCAAGGTATACATATATAGAGGTAAATATATTAAAAAAAAACCCAAAAAACAAAAAGAAATAACTCAAGATAATACATGATTAAATACAAGGACCAATATTTATAGGCAATCAATAGGGTTTTTTTGGATAAAATAAATACAATCTATGAATGTTATGTATTTGTTCAATACTTATTCTTTACATATATATTAATAACTTAATATGCTATGTAGTATTGATTTAAAAAGTATAATTTTGATTTTATTGTATTATAATCTACTGTGATGTACATATGTGTGTGTATTGCAATTAACTTACATTACCTTTTTTTTTTTTATCTGTTTTGTTTTGTTTTGTTTTTTACTGCCTCCCCTAAACTATAAGGCCTGCAGTCCTAAAATGCTGGAAACCTGATATGTGAACTTCACTTCCCAGAGTCTCTTGCTAAAAGAGTTTTGATTTAATGAGTAGTCCTTTAAATTAGGATTAAAAATTTGGATTTTATTCTCATATCATTTTATTCTCAGTGAAATGAGAAACCATTGTATAGTTTTAATCAAAGATGCTATAACTGAATTTACATTTGAAAAGATATGTCTGGCTGTGAAGAAGATAAATTATTTTGAATTAAGTGCAGAAGTAGGGGAAGCTATTAGGAAGCTTGAAGTATTACAGGTAAGATATAATGTTGCCTTGGACTATGGTGGTGGAAGTTAATATAGAAAGAAATGAGGGGCTTTTGTATGTATTATGGGCTAATTTAACTAGTGCAGAACCCCATATGTCACTGGCTTAACATGAGAAACATCTGTTTTTGACATCACAATCTAATAGACCTAAGTATAAGCTAACATAGTCACTAAGGGACTAAAGTTCTGTTTTGAATGGACACTGTAGTCTTTCAAGATCTTGTCCTCTTTTTAATTAAATAGAACATGGTGAAAGAAAACATGAAGAATTTCATTGTAGGTTGTCTTTTTTATCAATGGACTTTTCTTGGAAGTACTTTATTTTCATTTAGCTCACTTTTCATTGCCTAGAACTTAGCCACTTTATTCCATATAGTTGTAAAGTAGACTGGAAGATATAATTAATCTGAATTCCCAGGATGAAATGGAAATTGTCTCATATACAATTATATAATTTCTGCCATAAGACGAGAATAAATACATTCAGCTTTGAAGATACTGAATTATTGGCATCAAGAAAGCCAGTAGTAGTCAGTGGATGCATGGCTAGAGAGTCATTTTCAATCCATAGAGAAACTTGGATTAGAATTAGAGTTTGGGGAAATTTAGAAAAGAGTGAGATAAAAATCGAATCAAAACTTTGACTTTTTTAAAGCTAGGAAGATATTAAAGACACATTTTTGAAGGTCAAGATATTCTACATTATATGAACATTATAAAAAGCAAATATAAAGTGACAGGAGAGTGTAAGATGTATTTAAGGAATAATGACTTTTTATAATTTGGTTAAACAATAAAATATGAGTTGAGTTTGAAAAGTCAGACTTTAAAAATATGTGCATCATATCATACAGTTCCTCGGATGTGAAATTGAGGTGTATGAATTTTATCTCATCAACAATTGGGATATACCAAAAGCTCTAATGAAGCAGTATGACAAGATGACAGTGATGTTTTGAGTAGGTTACTATGGAAACACAGGACAAATTTCATTGAAGTTAAAAGTCTACTTTCAGAGGGTCATTCAAATATAATGGAAGTAAATGACAATGTATATCTTAAGACAGTAAGGAACACTTACAAGAATCATGAAGGGAATACAAAGGGAAAAACTGGTAGAAGGAAATGACCCAAAGTCGAACTAGGGTAAGAAACAAGTAATATTTAATTAATTAATTAATCACCTAAGTAATTGATACCAATTTCAGAAAAGAGGAAGTTATGAGGCAAAACCATATGGGGATATCAAAGTTAAAATAATAGTAGATCCACAAAAGTATTTATTTGCAGAAATCTGGGAGTAGGTATATAGAATACACATGTACAGATATAATTTCCAAATTTATCAGAAATTCAACAGATTAAAAACTATACATAGTATATAGATACTGTGGCACCCTATTATGAAAAAATTACCTTCACGTCTTTTCAAAATGTCTTCCTAGTTTCTTAATTGCAGTGTCTGTGTGGGACAGTTTTCCACATTATTAGACCTTGACACTAACACCTCCCAGGTGGTGGGGACTTTCCACATTCAATGAAGAAGTGAATGGGGTTATTTGGCTAAAAATAGAGAGCAGTGGTTTCTCTCTTTCATTATGAATTCCTTTACCTCATGTAGAACACACTTTTTCCTTGCTTTCCTCTGTGATATGATATGCTCACTGGGATGAGACTTACCTTTCTGAGTAGTGGGAAAAGATTACTTTGTTTCTAATTGCTCCTTCTAAAACCATGTACTTAGGTTCCATTAACAGAGGAGAGAGAAGAAATCCCCATTTTAGATTTTGGTCTAACTTCGCACCTTAAACTCAGTTTTGTCAAGTAAATGATGATGTTTAATTTCTATCTAGCTCATTGTGCCTAGAATAAATTTGTCTCAGAACATGTAGGGGCTGTGGATGGTTAACTGGCAACATATTTTTTTTCATCCATTCCATATACACTACATAGAGACCCACAGTGTCCTTAAGCACATGAAGAAATGGCTTGGAAACCTTGAAAGTTAGAAATAAGAAGTGACATTTGAGATATATGAACTTTTTATCTATGCAGTTTACAGCGGCTACTGTCCCAGATGTGTCTCTAGGTTTAACCAGGGTGGGTTTCTAACTATGGGGATAGGGGATAAGTATAAATAGTCTTTTTAATCATTAGACCATGTCTAGGTTGAGCAAGATAAGAGATGAAGTTTAGTTAAGACAGGCTTGACTAGGATTTCAAGCTAAGCTAAAATGGTTTTACTTAGAGTAGAGAAAGTCTCGTTTCAAATCTGTCTACTTAGAGTAGAAAAATGACTTCCTGTGTTCAGGAAATTCAGTCATACATGGAGACCTTGTAAGGATCAGTAAAAATTCATGTGAAAACAGGCAAAATATCAATATAATGATGGGGTTCAGGACACAATACCTTAATCTGTGGTATCTTAGCTTATTAAATATCTTAAACTGAAAATATTTGTTAAAAAATGGTAGAAGCAGGAAGGACACTCTGACCTTGCCCCCTTGTCCTTCTTCCCTGAAATCAGTTATGAAAGTCTCACATGAATAGTACCCTCCCTGTACCAGAGAAAAGAAGACATTCTTGTCCCTAGAGATGAGAAATTTGAGACCAAGATATCTATGCAAACAAACCTTGTCAAACTAACCCTCACCTTCCTAGTTACTTCTTCACCATTAACTATCCCTGGTACAAACCTCTTAGTTTTGTCAATTCTTTACAAACTTATTATTTCTTTATCAAAAACACATAAAAAATTCTTGCTCTGTTCACCTCGTTGGGTCTTCATTCCCTTGTGAAGGCTCTCATGTACATGTAAAAAAGTCAATAAAATTTGCTTTTTCAAAATTTTGAAATTTTTGAAATTTAAATTTCAAAAAGTTTGCTTTTTTCCTGTTAATCTGTCTTTGTCAGTTTAATTCTCAGACCCAACCAGAGACCCAAAAAGGGTCAGAACAAACTTTTTCCTCCCTTAAGTTACAAGTTTTGCGAACATAGGTAAGTGGATCTTTCTTAGTGTGTCTCAGTGTATACATTACAAAGGCAAGAGAGCAAACTTTACAGGGAATAGGTCAACTGTCAAAAAAGAAGAACAAGAAGGAAGAGGAGGAGGAGGAGGAGGAGAAAAATAACCCAATAGGACTATTCCAAAAACAAATGTAGATACAGTTGTTGAAGGTTGAAGCTGGTAACACTGGTCAAAAGAAAAGTGCTGAAACGTTGTAATTTTTACCCCACTGGGGTAAAAATATGGCTGCAGTCTAGAAGTTATTTTCTAAAATTTCTCATTTTTCTGGGCCGCCCTTTCTTTTGTATTTTGGTTAGAGAAAGCACTGTTTTCTTTCTTTCTTTCTTTCTTTCTTTCTTTCTTTCTTTCTTTCTTTCTTTCTTTCTTTCTTTCTTTCTTTTTTTTTTCTTCATCTGTGCATCTGGATATTTCTGGCTTCTCCAGCACCTCATCTGGGATAATCAAATATAAACAAGGAAACTCAATCTTATGTCAATCTTGGTTGAGTCCCTAGGCAGCTAACCTTCTTTTCTTCATTTTTAAGTCTCCTTGTGCTAGATTTATGTATAATGTCCAGGGTTTTTAATTGTACTTTCAGGAGAGATAAGGAAAAGCATGACTACTCTATCTTCCAAGAAGTAGAAATCCTCTGCCAAATTGTGCATATTAAAACAAAAACAAAAACAAAACAACAAAAACCAGAATTTTAACAAAATACTGAAAGCTTCAACTCTTGAATCAAGAAATGGGATAATAAACTTAAATGAGGTAGAAGATAAGGTTTTATAAAAATGATAGTGGGGTTAATGAAATATAAATATGAAACAGTAGAGTTAAGGGATCCCTAATTTAAATTCCTCATTCATAAGATCAAAATTAAAAAAAAAGAGAATTTATAAATAAAAAAGGTCTATAACTACAAATACAAAAGAGATGAGAGAGAGAAATATGTGCTCTATATTTGAATATCAAAGTATAAATTTTCTAGACAAATATAATTTACCAAGTTGTCCTAGATATTTAAAATTAGTAGACAATAAAACTTAAAAAAAAAAAAAAAGAGAGTCAACGACCATCCTTTCCCCACAAATAAGAGAAATCACAAGGGAGGCACCAGGGTGACTCAGTCATTTGGGTGTCAGACTCTTGATTTTAGCTCAGGTCATGATCTCAGGGTCCTGGGACTGAGCTCCACATGGGACTCAGTGCTCAGCGTGGAGTCTGCTTGTCCTTCTCCCTCTACTTCTCCTCTCATTCATGCTCACTCTCTCTAAAAAATAAATAAAATCTTTTTTTTTTTTTTAAGAAAAATCACAAGGGTCAGATGGTCATTAGGTCAAATCTATTAATTACTTGTGTAGAAGATAATTTCTACCTTATAGAAAACTGCACCAGATAATATAAAAATATGTCAAATCATACCCCTAATTTTTTGAAGCCAATCCAAGTTTGATTACAACATCAGGAAAACAGAAAGACTATTAGCTTTTTGCCAAATATGACAAAGCTTAATTGAAACTTTAGTATACTGTTTCTTTTTTTTTTAACCATTCCCCTGATCCAGTAGTATTTTATCCAGAAATACAGCTAATATTTAAGGTAGGTAAACCGGTAGTTGTATTTTATCACATTAATAAATTAAGGGAGAAATTCAGTATGATCACTTCAATAGCTGCTCTAAAATCATTTGAATAAATTCAATAAAACTTTCATAAGTGAATACAATATTTACCAAATTATTATAAACAATATTTTCTTAACTTACAATCTACATATTGCCAAAACATTGAACAACTATTAAAAATAGACATTGAGATTAGCTTTAAAATATGACTCCACAAGTTTGTCTTTCACAAAATGATGTCCATATGTGGAGGCAATCAAGCAAAATGAGGGAGAATACAAGAAAGAGGAAGATAAAATAATATCTATTGAAAAAAACAGATCTAACCAAAAGATGCAATGAAGGAAAGTTCATAGAAGATATAGCTGTAAAACAGGACAAAGTAAAGACCAGAAGAGGAAGCATGTTTTCAGACTTCCGGCCTAAATGCCCAAGGTCTTTTTAAGAGTCTTACAGACGTAAATGTTAGTGTGACTTCCAAGATTGAAAGCACTTGAGTGTATCTGATTTGTATTATTCTGTTACTGTTAAAATGAACAAAATTTCAAGATATGGAAGGAAAAACAACAAAATATGTAGACAAAGTCATTCAAGGAAAAATAAGGTCTAAAGATAAAACAAAATGAAATGGTAAATGAGTTATGAAATCAGGGGTGTGTAAGAAGAAACACGCTAGTTTACCTGAGTGGGAACATAATCTATCAAATGAACTTTGCATTTTATCACTGGGGATTTTTGTGAAGAAACTTTATTCAAAGCACATTCTTTAGTACTGCAGTGCAAAATAATTATGTAATTTTAGTATCATAAATATTATTGTTCTTCAAATTTTTAAATAAAATTATAGATAAAATCAGAAAAGTCTAATTAAGGTTAGACAAAACTATGTGTAAATGTATATTTATATTTTTTAGATGGTGGAAATAGGAGAAGCAGAAAGGGGAAGAGATAATAAGAACATCTTCTCAAAGGGATTTAGCTATTAAGAAAAAAATGAATATAGGTTTATAAACATTTAAAATACATTGATAGGTCCAAAAATAAAATTAAAATTCATACTTCAATTACCAAATAGTTTCAGAAGAGGAAGGTTAATTAGAACTGGTAGGGTTGGCTACATTCTCATTTTTCTTAGAAAAGACCCTTAGATATAGTGTGGAACTGATAAATCAAGAAATGGAGAAAAGGGTATATTCTTTAACATGATGGGATGAAATATTAGAACCCCAAATAGAAAGGTTCCATGATTCATTGTTTGCGTATAACACCCAGTGTTCCATTCAATACATGACCTCTTTAATACCCATCACCAGGCTAACCCATTCTCCCACCTCCCTCCCCTCTAGAACCCTCAGTTTGTTTCTCAGAGTCCATAGTCTTTCATGGTTCATCTCCCCTTCTGGTCTCCACCCCCTTCATTCTTCCCTTCCTACTATCTTCTTCTTTTTTTTTTTTTTCCTTAACATATATTGCATTATTTGTTTCAGAGGTACAGATCCGAGATTCAACAGTCTTGCACAATTCACAGCATTTCTTCTTCTTTTTAACATATAACATATTGTTTGTTTCAGAGGTACAGGTCTGTGATTCATCAGTCTTAAACAATTCACAGTGCTCACCATAGCACATACTCTCCCCAATGTCTATCACCCAGCCACCCCATCCCTCCCACCCCCACCACCCCAGCAACCCTCAGTTTGTTTCCTGAGATTAAGAATTCCTCGTATCAGTGAGATCATATGATACATGTCTTTCTCTGATTGACTTATTTTGCTCAGCATAATACCCTCCAGTTCCATCCACATTGTTGCAAATGGCAAGATTTCATTCCTTTTGATGGCTGCATAATATTCCATTCTATATATATACACCACAGCTTCTTTAACCATTCATCTGTCGATGGACATCTTGGCTCTTTCCATAGTTTGGCTATTGTGGACATTGCTCCTATAAACATCAGGGTCCATGTACCCCTTTGGATCCCTACATTTTTATCTTTGGGGTAAATACCCATTAGTGCAACTGTTGGGTCATAGGGTAGCTCTATTTTCAACTTTTTGAGGAACCTCCATACTGTTTTCCAGAGTGGCTGTACCAGCTTGCATTCACACCAACAGTGTAGGAGGGTTCCCCTTTCTCCGCATCCCTGCCAACATCTGTCATTTCCTGACTTGTTAATTTTAGCCATTCTGACTGGTGTGAGGTGATATCTCACTGAGGTTGTGATTTGGATTTCCCTGATGCCGAGTGATGTTGAGCACCCTTTCATGTGTCTGTTGGGCATTTGGATGTCTTCTTTGGAAAAATGTCTGTTTGTATCTTCAGCCCACTTCTTGATTGGATCATTTGTTCTTTGGGTGTTGAGTTTGATCTTAAATTAAAAAAAAAAAAATAGCCAGTCTCTAATAATGAAACACATATGCTAATTTTATAGTTTCTTCGGTAAGCAAAGTAAATTGACAAGTAAGTGTCACAAAGTAATGTTGGCTGGGCTGGCTGGCCGATTCCAACTCTGTGTTCTGGTTCATGTATTTAAAAGAGTAAAAGTGGGGAAAAAAAGTGAAGGTGAGTGATATTGATAATTATTCTAGCATAGTAGTGTTTCCTGGGACTTTCACAAGCAACTCAGGAATACATTATGATTCTACCATCACAGAATGCATCACAATATCCATTCTGGTTTCTGTCTTGCATTTTATGCAGGGCTAATTCCATAACTTGAGTTAGCCTTCACATTTCTTGAAAAATTACCAAGGCAATTGCCAAGCAAAAAAATTTCCCACTATTGTAGGCAAGTGGGAAAAATGTGGACTAACAGAATCATTTCTATAACTTCTAACAGAAAAAGTTCCTAGCATGCTTATTTTGTAATCTAAATTTCTATGAAATTGTGTCAATCACATTATGGTTTCTTAAGTCATTACAAATTGACTTTGTCTGTCTTAGGTATCCCAACTATTGCCTGTAATATATACATATTTAAGTAGATCATGACATGAGACTTAAGTTTAGTTTTGCTTGACATTTAGATCTGTTTTAATATCCAAGCCCTTAGATTGCTAAGTCATTTGCCTCTTCGCCAAAAGACAAAATTTTATTGCCACTAAAATTTGTGATTCCTGAAGAATTGTGTTTGCTACCCTTTAAAACCTTTAAACTGTATTCATGTTAGAAACATACGGATTTTATAAAAATAAGTTTCTTAATTTTTGTAAGAAATTGCCAATTACTTTGTGATTACAGAATGTTAAAAAGTAATTGCCACAAAGGAATATCCAGATGGCCATAAGAAGTATTCACTGGTGATAGATGAAGTTTGAAAAGTATGGTTCTTCATCTGTTCTTGATGGAGGTGTGACTCCAAATTATTTTGGTGATGTAATTTTCTAATTTTCATGCAGAAATATGTTGTGGGTACAAATGGGTTACAAATTTTGTCATGCATGAAATGTGACTTTATTTTTCTATAATAACACAATTTTTACATTTAAATCACAAATTCTCTGGGTGACTGAAAATACATTTCAATCACTGAGGATTCCTTCTGGTAGTAGAAGCTATTAGTTGTGCTATAACTAGTTGTCTTTTCTCTTTTTGTATAATATTATAACTAAGGAACATGATGGCACAAAGATTACATTTTCTCTGTGCCCTTTTTACAGACAGGTACAGTCACGTAACTTAATTCTGCCAAGGAGATGTAAGAAAAAGTGGAGTAAGCAGAAATTGAGAAGGCTTTTATATTTACATAGAAAGGTACCCACTTCTCTCTAGCTTTTCTTCTTTTCTATAGTTTTAAATGCAAACATGCTGACTAGACCTGGAGTTGCCGTCTTGGACCATCAGATGACCCCAGGGCCATCACCATGGATGTAGAGCAACAAGAGAGAGGAAGCCTGGCATTCCAATACTATGCGTCAGAGCATCACATAGCCCTAGACAACATTCCTTTGGATACTGCTAACATGAAAGAGATATATCTTCCATCTTGATGAATCTGTCATTATTTGGAGGTGGACTTCACTAGCAGCTAATCAAATCTTAACATGGATGGAACCAGAGGGGATTATGCTAAGTGAAATAAGTCAAGCAGAGAAAGACAATTATCATATGGTTTCACTCATATGTGGAACATAAGGAAAAGCACGGAGGACCACAGGGGAAGGGAGGGAAAACTGAATGGGAAGAAATCAGAGAGGGAGACAAACCATGAGAGACTCTGGAATATGGGAACCAAACTGAGGGTTACAGAAGGAAGGGGGTGGAGGATGGAGTAACCCAGTGATGGATATTAGGGAGGGCACATGTGGTGGTGAGCACTGAGTGTTATACGCAACTAATGAATCATTGAACACTACATCAAAAACTAATGATGTACTATATGCTGGCTAAGTGAACATAATTAAAAAAAAAAAGTCTTAACTAGTTTAAACCTAGTCATTTTTGTTTTCCCTGTCCTGGGGCTTCCATCATGTCCCTGTACTGGGGGGAATATCTGGTCTTTGCTTACGGCTGCTACAGACAGTCCTCTACAGCAAGGCATTTCTTCTTCTCTCGTCCCCAGTTGCATCAGGAAGTATGTTATCAGCTTTAGAAGAAAAAAAATATAAACTTTCTCAAGATTGCTTTTTCTCTTCCTTACCAACCAATGAATAATTATTTTTCTCTAGGGCAGGAAAAGATATCATTTAAAAAATTCAGGCTTCCACATCTATGGTCATACAGATTTCAGGGCTTAAGATTTTGCAGCTCAAAACCACAGTCCTATAAGCCTAAAGGTTTGGCTTCTAAATGCAAAATATTTTCTGTTTTTCTGCTATACCATAAGAGCCTCTCTCTGAATGTGAAATGACAATAGCATAAGAAGTGTGGAGAGAGGAAAAAAAACTTCCATTTTTATCTTAAAATACTATTCTACCACAAATACAATGAGTATTCTGTAAATGCGGTGCTTGTAGGTTGATGTATTTGCGTGCTATCTCTAAGCACATTTTATCCTTTTCTCCCCTGGAAATTAATTACAAGGATTTCACTTTTTAAGAAAACTCCATAGTTTTGCTTTAGCTCTAAAAATTTCTAAAGGATTAGTATTACAAAAACATTCTTCCATAGCATGCAGGTATTAAATCTGGATGAGTAGTAGTTTTATTAATTGTAAATCTAATTGAATTTGTAGAATTCACATTTTTGTCATGTAAAAATGTTATGACTTAGTATGACTTAGGAAAACCTAATTTTAAATTTTATATTAGAGATTTGTTACATAGTAATAGTATGTCCTTGGCAAAACTGTTTAGCTTGTTAGTGCCATATTTACCTCATGTATATAGTAAGAACACTTAATATAATGATTGTGTGAATAAGGTCAAAGGTTTTGTTTTATTTATTTTATTTATTTTTTTTAAAGATTTTATTTATTTATTTGACAGAGAGAAAGAGGGAGAGCGAGAGCACAAGCAGGGGGAGGAGCAGGCTGAGGGAGAAGTAGGCTCCCCACTGAGCAGAGAGTCCAATGTGGGGCTCAAACACAAAGATTTTATATAAATTAAATAGAAATACCTGCATAAATTGGGCTCCCAATAAATGTTATATTCTTTCCCTCTTCACTTTTATTATAACCCCAATATACCATTATATGGATAGTCTTGAGTATAATTTATTGGAAATTGGTGGGTGCTTGATTGAAGATTGAAGGAAAGTATACTTGTTAATGAGGCTTGGTCTGGATGGGCGGAGTCATGTTTCAATATGATATGTCAATTCTATTTAAAAGTACATTAATTTGAGAATAAAAACTGAAACTCCAGTATCCATCTTCTTTGTTGATTTTTGTGCCTTCCACTGTGGCTAGGAATTATCAGATTGCTCATTAGGTACTTTGCATTTAAGAATGATTATAATACCGGTAATTTATTTTATTTTATTTTATTTATTTATTTGAGAGAGAGAGAGAGGAAGAGAGAGAGAGAGAAAGAGAGCATGAGCAGGGGGAGGGGCAGAAGGAAAAGGAGAAGGAGACTCCCCACTGAGCAAGAAGCCTGATACAGGGCTTGATCCCAGGACCCCACAATCATGACCTGAGTGGAAGGCAGACGCTTAACTGACTGAGCCACCCAGGTGCCCCAATGATTTCTTTATAATAGCTAAGACTTAACACTTCCTATATACCAGACAGTGTGAGGAATACTTCATATGCATTGTTCTGTTTCATATACTTTGGATCCATGTTTTTAGTGCAGCTGTTACTGGGCGAACCAGATGTGCACCAGTTATAGTATGAGAGAGGCTAACCCAGAAGTGTAAGGGAGTTGATGCTCGGAGATACTGTGATTTATAATTTAAAAAAAATCCCTGCACAGAGCTCCTAGTAATTTCTTAAGTAATCTCCTAAGAGCAATCAAAGTATCTTTTGTTAAGTTAATGAGGTGACTTTAAGAAAGCTCCTAGGTTGGGGGTTAGTTACCAGGAAACCCACCAAAATTAGAGGATTGGAACTTTTATGCATGTTGAGGAGAGGCACTGGATGTTGAATTAATTACCAATGGCTAATGGGTGTAATCAATCACACCTAAGTAATGGAGCCTCCATAAACACCCAGAAAGGAGAGGATTTAGAGAGCTTCCAAATAGGTGAACACATGGAGATTCTGGGTGAGGAGCCCACCAAGAAAGAGCAAGGAAGCTACTTGTCCTTTCCCAATGACACCCTCTGCATCTTTTCCACCTGGCTATTCCAGAATTCTATTCTTTATATAATAAACAGGTAAACTTAAGTAAATGTTTCTCTCAGTTCTGTGAACTGCTTTAGCAAATTAATCAAACCCAAGGAGAGGGTCCTGAGAACCTCTGATTTATAGCCAGTTGATCAGAAGCACAGGAAACCTGGACTTGTGATTGACATCTGAAGTATGGAGGGGGAATTCATGTAGACTGAGGCCTTAACTGGGATCTGATGCTATCTCCAGGCAATCATGTCAAAATTGAGTTAAATTGTAGGGTTCCATATTAGTACCCACCAAGAAATGGAGAATTCCTTTGTAGTCTGGAAAAATAAACATACATGGGACACTCAAAGGGGAAACAGAAAATCATAGATTAGTGCATCCCTCTTTTATTTCTCAGTTTCTCTAAAACTCATTCTACAGGGCCTGTTGGAGTGGCCTCAGGGAACCAAATCCCAGTTACGTACAGCTATAGCAAACTCAGTCACACACATTTAGAATGACTTTACTATATACCTTGTTTCCCTATTTTTAGTTCCACTTCTCTTCCTTTGCTTCACTTTCCATATTGAACTACCTGCACTCAAGCACTTGAGCCTGAATCTGCTTTTGGGGGAAACTAGGGTTTCCATCATTGATAAGAGAAGTGGATTTGCGAACAAAATTCTGGGACAGAGCGATTCTGCAGGCAGAGGCAAGGACCTTACTCCATTTTTGGCACATTGATGCATGGTGAGAACCTTGGGCATACAGTAGGATCACATAGTTAGTAGAGGCCTCAGAAGTGGAGGACTGGAATGAGTTTCAGGTGCATGGTGAAGCAATAACTTATGTCAGGCATAGGTTATGAATGGTATAAGACAATCACTGTTTGTATTAAAGATTATAGCAATCACTGGTTTGCGTCAATGGTTTTAGAAGCCCAGAAAAAAGTAGCAGTCTCAACTTAGCCAATATCAAGTCAAGACATATTGTCACAGTTGTCATAGTAAAAATACATTCATGGTAGTATGTAAAGAGACCCATAGCTTCTATAAGCCTAGGGAAGACACCCCTGGAAATCAGGTGCAGGATGTAATCCTAAAGATAACAAAAAGATACTCAGGGAACGGAATACATAGTCTCAAAATTTCTCTTTACCAAGTTCTCTGATAGGGAAAGGCTGGAAACTTGGCACCTAAACTCCCCATCAATATTTGAATGGCAGAGCTTGAGAATACTGAACAACTACCCTTAATCCTTTGGGCAAGTAAGAACACCTCTTTTACCCTTGATGGAGGAAATCAGCTATCCTTCATTACTAATAATGCTAAAAGGTCATTGTCATCCTAGGGTGAAGATACTTCTGTAGCTAACCAAGCTAGTTCTTGACTTATCTATGGAGAAATAAAAAAGTTGAGAGGTGAAAGCAAAATGTTGACACCAACTGCTACAACCATATCCCTTACTAGTTTACAAATCTAAGTCAAATCTTAAACTGAAAGTCATTGAGGAGACAAATCCTTTTGAGCTAAAACCCTGAAATGCTACAGTAAATATATAAGGTGAGTATAGGACAAGAAATGGTCCAATACTTCCCTACAGGGATTCATTACCATTAATTAAAGGAGTAGGGAAAAATGAATACCTAGACCATCCAGGGATATTGGTGTTAGGTAGGTTCTGAGTTCAGTATCGTGCCAGGCGACCTCACACACCATAACAGTCCTCCATGTAGAGGGGAAACAAGGAATTCAAGACAAAAGTGGAATCATGGTCCATGTCTGTCTCCAGTGGTTTCAATGGGTCCGTGGACCCATCTTCGTTAATGTCCTCATCACAACACCTCATTTCAGTTACAATATATAATACATATTTCTCATTTTCTACCCTGAGGCTTCACAGTGGTCAGTGAATGATTTCCCTGCAGGAAGCTATTCTGATGCATATCTAAACATGGAAGTTATAGTTATTTGTTATACTGTATTAACTGATTACTATATTGTTCTAACATAAACAAAAAATTCTCCTTTCATAGTGGAAATTACATAACAAAAGATGTAGATATATTTCTCTATTACACAGTAGTGAGTAAGTAAAAAAATATCTCATTTCTACCAAAATTTTATTTTCATCAGAAGTTGTGGTTCAAAGTAAATGCATTTTATTTAGAATTTATCTTGAGTATTGAATACCATGTTAAAATATTTTTATAAGATAAAATTCCTTAAATTTAAGTATGACAGAAACAAAAAGCTTCTGAACAGCAAAGAAAACAATCAACAAAACTAAAAGGAGACCTATGGAATGGGAGAAGATATTTGCAAAAGGCAAATCTGATAATGGGTTAGTATCCAAAATATACAAAGAACTTATAAAACCCCACACACCAAAAATGAAAATTTGAAAAATTGAAAAATGGGAAGAAGACATGAATAGATATTTTTCCAAAGAAGACATCCAGATGGTCAACAGACGCATGAAAAGATGCTCAACATCACTGACGATCAGGGAAATACAAATCAAAACTACAATGACATTGCGGAGGGTATGTGCTATGGTGAGCGCTATGAATTGTGTAAGATTGTTGAATCACAGACCTGTACCTCTGAAACAAATAATATATTATATGTTAAAAAAAAAAAAAAAAAGGAGATAGTAGGAAGGGAAGAATGAAGCGGGAGAGACCAGAGGGGGGCGACAAACCATGAGAGACTATGGACTCTGAGAAACAAACTGAGGGTTCTAGAGGGGAGGGGGTGGGGGATGGGTTAGCCTGGTGATGGGTATTAAAGAGGGCACGTTCTGCACGGAGCACTGGGTGTTATATGCAAACAATGAATCATGGAACACTACATCAAAAACTAATGATGTAATGTATGGTGATTAACATAACAATAAAATAAAAAAAACTACAATGATATATCACCTCACACCTGTCACAATGGATAAAATCGACAACACAAGATAAAATTATTATGATCTATAGGATTTGTTTTTGTATCAACATCTCTTTCATCTTAATATTATTTAAGTTAAAATTATACAATATTTCTAATTTTATAAAGAAATACATTAAAATAGTTCTCATTGCTACATTCATTTAGGACATATAAGTGACATGAATGTATGTGCCAAGCTGTAGTGAAGTGATACAGGACTTGATAACACAGGAACAGAATGCATGGAAACAGAAAGCTTTTTGTTCCTCAGTGCAGATATTAGGAGTAGTGCAATAAAAGATTATGAAATCCTTTTAACTGCCTGAGTGGACAGAGTTGAACTCCCAAGAGGAGACTTGGGTGGAGTTATAGATTTTTAGGCTTCATTATGAGCTCTAGATTTCGACCTGTGGAGAACTGTATTAATTATCTGTCTAGGGTTCCTTAAATGATATAATAGCATTTGGGACTGTTACTCTAACTTACCATGTCATTTTAAAGAGAGCAGATGAGACAATTAGCCATAAACAGAGAGCAGAGTGATACCAGCCGCACATCAGTCAAAGTGTTAGTCTAAGCACGTTAGCCCATGATATGCAAAAAACACTCTGGAAGGCAAAGCAGGCTGAGTTTATATTGCCAAAATATGAATTAAGTTCTACCTAAAAACTTTACTTGGTATTTAAAATTTATTTTATTTTTCTTTGCATTAAAATTTAACCCACTCCCCCTGCTTGTGTTCCCTCTCTCACTGTCTCTCTCTCTGTCAAATAAATAAATAAAATCTTAAAAAAAAAAATTAGGATGAGAGTTACTAATTATTTCTATTTTTTTTCTTTAAACCAAAAAAAAGAAGAACAAATTTTAGGACAGGAAAATACACTATTTTAAAGATGATTAAAGTGAAGCTAAAATGGTTGTCAAGCTTGCAACTATTACCTTTTTTTAAGTGGTATTCCCAATGACTTTCACGGTAAGGCAAAACTCAATTATTGTTATAAATCCATGGTTGATACTATAAAGCTGGTTAGAGCAGGAGTCATTAAACTCATTTCCCTTTGGATTTAAATCAGTGATCAGTCCACTAAATTGCGCTGCCTTTTGTGGGGCATAGAAAAGTGAAAAATATCACAAATGAAATAGTCTACCAATAGGTATCAGTCTCTCTCTTTCTCTTTTGAGTAAATCAATTTTCATTCTTTTTGCTTATATTTCATGTTCTTCTTATTAGTGTAAAGTGACAGAATTTTGTTTGTGTCACAGGAGTGGAGAGATTATTTATAAGAATGAAGGAGAAGGGCACCTGGGTGGCTCAGTCGACTAAGCCACTGCCTCTAGCTTAGGTCAAGATCCTGGTGTCCTGGGATCCAGCCTCACATCAGGCTCCCTGCTCAGCGGGGAGTCAGATTCCCTCTCCCTCTCCCTCTGCCCCTCCCCCCATTCCTGTTCTTTCCCTTTCAAATAAATAAATAAATAAATAAATAATCTTAAAAAAAAAAAGAATGAAAGAGAATGAACCTTGAGATAAAGACTGAGAATTTTGATGTTAGATGCTACCAAGTAAATTTAGAATTCTTAACCTATAAAATTAAAGTACTAATGAGTTTCCCCATAATTTCATAATAGGCTGGGAAAACAGCCTATATAATTCTCTACATTGTCACACTGTTACACTACATTGGTACTACATGTATTCACACTATCTCTCATTTATAGTGTATTTTTAATATAGAGGTTCTATGATGAAAATTACATTATGAAATTGCTGCCTGGGATCATATTTCTGGTAAATATTTCACACAATTACAGCAAGGTAAATTTGAAAGAGAGTAAAAGTCATGTGATTGTGGAGGCACTGTTGGTTGTTATAGATGTCTGTGTGTGTCTGTCTGCATTATATAGATATAAATATGCATGTGTTTTATGGTATTTATGATAAGGAAGGAGATATATTAAGAACTTAACCAAATTATTTAATGAGAAATTAAAAAAATAAAACTTTGTGGAAATACTGCAGTTTGGTGAGTCTCACATACGGATCTTACGTCATTTGGTCATGCAAACAACCCTAACAGTGAATTCTTTTCCCTTAAGTGATTCTTCCTTGTGTCATATCAATTTTTCTGAGCATTATTTCAGAGTACCTACTTTTTGTTGCCTTAATCATCATTCTGTTTCTCACTCTTCAACATTTACAGCATGAAGACATAACTCACATTTGATAAGGCTGACTTGACTAATAGTTAAAAGACAACAAAGAGGAAGCGCTAGTCCTCATTCTAGTAATGTACGTCTAAATTAAATCTTTGTTGACACAGTGAATATTTTATCAACTTAATTCAGCAGGAAACTAGCAAGTGATTGGTTTATTTTAGGATGATAGGAATGGATGGAGTGTAAAAATAGTTGCTTAAACTCAATGTTTGATTAGCCTGATTTACTCTGCTGTCTCTCTTCCACTAGTGAGTGATATATATATATGTGGGTGCAGGAGGGGTTGTGTATGATGGTAATTCACATTCTAAAGCAAAACTCACTAGCATTTTATTTTTTTAGTCAAAGCTGCTTTTCTCTGCCCTCCCTCCCCCACACAACTTGATTCTGACTTTACAGTTTGTTTTGTGGCATAGACTTTAGCATTTAAAAAAAAAAAAAAAGACTTTGAAGCTTCTTTATAGGTTTTCCAGTTTCTTACATATGATCTTTGTAGAATATGTGTTATTGGTCATGAATGTTTGGCTTTCAGAGATCTAGCTCTAAGTTCCAACTAAATAAAAGTGAATTTATTGAAGCTCAAAAAGAGAAACAAGGTTGATAGTGTTTGTCCTATATATCATCCAGAAAACAAAAATACATTGTATTTACCCCATTGAGATGTCATATTTACTTTTTTCTGGTAACAAATAAAGACTTCTCATTGTAACATGAAACAATAGTTCCTTAAATTTTTAATGGAGCAATTACATGCAGTTTATTTTAATAAGATTACTCTAGAACAATTTAGCTTATTTTTGTTAAAATAATAATGTTGAGCTAACCATTCTACTTAATTTTATAACCAAAACCAGGTAGCGATTACTAGGGTATTCTAAAGTTGTAGACATTTTGAGACTTCCTAGAAGAACCAAATATAGCAGTAAGGAGTATATGAATTTTGATATTCTTTACAAAATTAACTTTACAAATATTGGATATTACTTATTTAAAAAAAGACTTGAGCTTGTTCATATACATTTTCCTACTTGAATTTGACATTAAGCTTCCATCATATTTATAAAGTATTATGAAAAAGCTATTGATGACATTAGCAAGACCTATACATCTAGAAATTTTCAAGATATGTATAGAAATAGAAAGATGTAAAAATATATTTTTTAAAGATGAATAAAACTAATTTTGAAAAAAAGATATGTATAGATATAAAAAGATATGGGCCACTTCAAATTTGACGGGGGGATGGATGTAATTTTCCTAAATGAAAAATATTTATTAGGCACTTCTTTTTAGTAAAAAAAAGGATTTATACAAAAACATTTAAAACATGTTAAACAGACCAATACTCTAAATATACCAAATAAATTTCTTACAAAAATAAATGTTAGGTGGAAACTCAGTGGCATTTTCTTTTGTACAAAAGATTAAACCATGTATATTGCATTGACACGACATTTTATATCCTGACCTGCTATGCTTTACTCTTTACATAAGTTCAATTCAATGAAAGTGATTCCTCTTTGTAGCTTTATCATGAATTGTAATGCAGTTGAATATGTCCTTGAAGCAATGTTATATTATTACCAGAACTGGTTAGAACCATTCATGTATGGGAGACCTTTATCTTCTGGATACCTAGGAATTTCTAATTAAAAAAAAATTGTGGGGCGCCTGGGTGGCTCAGTCTTTTAGCGTCTGTCTTCTGCTTGGGTCATGATCCCAGGGTCCTGGGGTCGAGCCCCCCATCGGGCTCTCCGTTCCACAGGAAGTCCGCTTCTCCCTCTCCCACTCCCCATACTTGTGTTCCCTTTCTCGTTGTGTCTCTCTCTGTCAAATAAATCAATAAAATCTTAAAAAAAAAAAAAAAAGTTGTGGTTCTCTCATATGAAAGGCATTTTAAGGCTTTTGGTTCAGAATGGAGGTGGGCAAACCTTTAAATTACCAATCTTTATTTACTTTAATGATCAGAATTTCTGGAATCTCAAAGGTCAGATGCTTTCCAATGTGTAGATTCCATCTAAAATATCCCTGGCATGTACTCCTATTGTCCAGTGAAAATATGGCCATATTTTACAAAAGATTAATGTTGGCCACTTAAGTCAGAAATTGGGACATATTTAAAAACTAGACCAGCACTCTGTTGATAGGTCTTGAGAAAACAGACCCTGTCCTGCATTTAAAGGCCCTCTTTTGCATTTCAAGGAATAAAATGATACAATACCTATGGACACTGAAGTTGGTGTTACCTGACATATGTGGCTGCATTTACATTATATGTATATGTGTATATATACATATAATGTATACATTATATATAGTGTATATACATATTTATATAGATATATATTGTATATATATCATATATTGTGTCTATACATAGTGTGTATAATAAATGTATAGTGTGTATAATATTTATATACCTAGATATAATAATTGCTATTTGACTTCCAACTTCAGGGAATGTATTATAAATAAAACAACAGGGCACCTGGATGGCTCAGTTGGTTGAGCGGCCGACTCTTGATTTCAGCTCAGGTCATGATCTTAGAGTTGTGAGATCAAGCCCCGCATTGGCTCCATTAGTGGAGATCTGCTTGTCCCTCTGCCTCCCCCCCTGCCCCTCCGCACTCTCTCTTTCTAAAATAAATAAATGAATAAAATCTTTAAAAAGTAATTAAACTATAAATAAAACAACTATATATATATATATATATATATAGTACTAGTTGTATTGGTAAAACACCAGAAACAACCAAAGTAGCTATTAATAGGAAACTGACTTAATATACTACTGAATGAAGAATTATACAATTGAAAAAGAACATAGACATGTTAATTCTATCAATAGTTATAAAAGTTCACTTACATATCAGACCTCAGATTTAAATTACTATTGCCTATGCCCAATAACAAGACCCAAGTCTTCTTAGATACATTTTTTATTCTAGCTCTAGTGTAGAGAAAATACAAAGTAGGGCATGCTGTCTCAAGAAGTGTCTTTGGATGTTCTCCTTGCAAATGGATAGAGGAACTAACAATAAAGGGGCACTCAGTGGACAGATTTGGAATATAAACAACACAAATAATGATCATAATGGATTATGAACCAATGAATTAAAAAAAATCCTTGGAAAGAATTTAAAGAGTGAAGGAGAATTAATAAAACTCTACTTTACACAATAACACCAAGTAATTAATAAGAAAACAGAGTAATGTAATTAGAAAAAATCACTATTTTGTAATCCCCAATATAATAAATTATTTACACAAGGAATATCAGTGTAAGCTGATACCACTGCATGATTGACTTGGAAATTAAGATCATACTGGTGTCTAAAAGTATCACCTCACAGATTATTTAACTAATCACAAAAGGAAATGTATACCTATATACTGGAAATATTTGGCAGTTATCACTTTGATCAACTGTTCAAAGATATTTTTCTTAATGCCAGTGCAACAATCATCAAGTGCCTCCTAATGGAAAAGATTCATAATCATCTATGATTAACCTGAGTCTATTCATCTTCTGACATTTTTATATAGAATACAGATGGTATTACAATAAATCAAATGACATGAGGAAACAATGAGATATAACCTGTAGGTAAACTTTTGAAAGTCAATGTCAAGAAAAATAAGATGGGATTATTGTCTCTGATTTTAAATAACCAAAAAAAAAAAAAAATCTAACAAATAAATACAATTCATAGGTCTTGATTAAATCTTTCCAAAAGCATTTTGGGCAAGAAGGAGAAATTTGAATTTGTACAGGAGGGTAGATGATAAGATGTGATGATTATTAGTTTCTTTAGGTAGATAATATGATATCATGCTTATGTAAGCCAGTGGCTTTACCCTTACAAATTTCATGATAAGTTATTCAAGTGTGAAGTGTCACTGATGCCTGTAAATCCTTTTCAAATCAGTTTTATATATATTCATATATATATGAATGAAACAGTGAGTGAGGCAGAAAAAGATACACAAAATAGCAAAATATTAAAAAGTAATGAATCTAAAGTAGTATTTAAGTGTTCTTTATATTGCCTTTCAGACTTTTTGCAAGTGTTTTTTTAAATTAAATTTCCAGAAAAATTTAACCTTTCTAACTTTATAAGCAACTGAAATCATATCTTAAATTAGCATACAATATCTCTTTATTGGACTTTGAAATTATTTGTTATTTATGACCAATATCATATTTTTGGTCGAATGAAGGAATCCATTCTTTGCAATAGTGTTCTCTTCTGGGTATATCAGAATCAGTTTTATATCCTCTATTTTAATCGGTTTGTCATACTACTTAAGGCTTTCTTTTAAGGTAATAACATTGTTACTCAATATTATGCTTATATAAATGATGACATAGTTTACATTTGTTTCATTGAAATTTCTAGGAATTATTCTATTTTATTATTCTATGTTATTATTATAGCTTAGAAAAAACTCTTAAATTCTGTAAAAATACCATACTTACCTTTGTCTCTTTATTTAAATATGTGTCCCTATGCTTCAACCTTTACATTTCTGATGAATGGCATAAATTCTTGGTTCAGATCTGAGGTGTGTGCATGTGTGTATGTTTGTGTATTATATATATATCTCATATATATTATATATGATGTACACATAACAATAAGAAATATATTGTTTATGAATTAATTATTAATGTGCTTTTTTTTTTTTTTTCTTTTTGGTGCTTGTAGAACATTCAAAATGATACACCCAGTATGTAGTTGGTTCCTGGTTGCCCAGCTAAAATTCCCTTGAATCCTAGGCTTGATAGGTTAAATTTAACTTTGGACATACTACTCAATATATATGGCTTCTGCTATCTGATTTGTAGTTAATATTAATGCCAACACTATTAAGTAAAATGCATATAAGAATGTCTGACACAGGGCGCCTGGGTGGCTCAGTTGGTTAAGCGACTGCCTTCGGCTCAGGTCATGATCCTGGAGTCCCTGGATCGAGTCCCGCATCGGGCTCCCTGCTCGGCGAGGAGCCTGCTTCTCCCTCTGACCCTCCCCCCTCTCATGTGCTCTCTGTCTCTCTCATTCTCTCTGTCTCAGATAAATAAATAAAATCTTAAAAAAAAAAAAAAAAAGAATGACACATATATGTACTCAAAAAAGTTACATGGTATCATATAAGCATAATTAATATCATTATTATTACTGTCTTCTGGAGCTTAAATGTGAGTGCTGTAATTGTTCTAAGATTTGAGAAACATAAATATAGTTAAATTTAAGATTTGAGAGACATAAGTATTTGAAGCGGTTGAAATATATGGTTGAAAAATATGGTTGAAATATATGGTCAAGGGAGACCAGTTAGAATGAGAAGAGAGGAGGGAAAAGTTAAAAATCAGAATTACCAAAAATTATCTAAGATCACAAGACAATGAATTAAGAAGGATACAGAGTAAAATAAAATGAATTTAAAGAAATCAGTCAGCATTCTAAAATCAGTTAATATAATCCATCATATCAACAGACTGAAGAAGACAGAATTAAAAACAGAGATTAAAAACAAAAAAGAAAACGGGAAAAATGCAGAAAAAACATTTTATAAAATCTAAAACACATACTGGACAGAAAGAAAGAAAGAAAGAAAGAAAGAAAGAAAGAAAGAAAGAAAGAAAGAAAGAAAGAAAGAAAGAAAGAAAGAAAGAAAGAAAGAAAGAAAGAAAGAAAGAAAGAAAGAAAGAAAGAAAAAGAAAGGAAGGAAGGAAGGAAGGAAGGAAGGAAGGAAGGAAGGAAGGAAGGAAGGAAGGAAGGAAGGAAGGAAGGAAGCCCTTCTAGTACACTAGGAATAGAGGGGAACTTTTTCAACCTGATATAAACTATCTAAAATACTTAATGGTGAGAAACTAGTCACTAAACCGGCCTAATATTTAATGGTGAAAAACTTGAAGCTTTCTTACTAAGCTCAGAAGAAGTCAAAGATGTCTTCTCTTACCACTCCTTTTGAACATTATATTGAAAATCCTAGCTAGATAAGGAAAAGAAATGAAAGGTATACAGATAACAAGGGAAGAAATGTCTTTGTTCATAGAGGAAATGATTATCCATGTAGGAAATTCAAAAGAATTAACAAAACAAAAACAAAACAAACTCCTGGAACTAATAAGCAATTATGTTAAAGTTGCAGGATACAAGGTTAATGTATAAAAGTCAATTTCCTAATATATCTGCAATGAACAAGTGTAATTTGAAATTAAAAACATTGGGGTGCCTGGGTGGCTCAGTTGGTTCAGTGTCTGCTTGGGATCACCAGCTCAGGCGGTGATCCCAGGAACCTGGGACTGAGGCCCGTATAGGGCTCCCTGCTCAGCGGGGAGCCTGCTTTTCCCTCTCCTACTTCCCCTGCTGTGTTCCCTCTCTTGCTGTCTTTCTCTCTGTCAAATAAATAAAGTATTTTTAAAAATTAAAAACATAACAAAATTTACATTAGCACCCCAAAAAGGCCATGTTTAAGTATAAATCTACTAAAATATATAAAAATAAAAGTATATGAGGAAAATTACAAAATTCTGATGAAAGAGTTCAAGGAAAAATTAAATAAATGGAGAGATATTCTATGTCCATAGATAGGAAGACCAAATATTGTCAAGGTGTTAGTTCTTCCCATCTTGATATAGGTTCATCACAATTCCAATCAAAATTCCAGCAAGCTATTTTATGGATATCTACAATTGATTCTAATGTTAAATGGAGAATAAAAAGACCCAGGATAGCCCACACAATATTGAAGAAGAAGATCAAAGTCACAGAACTGATACTACGCTATTTCAAAATTTACTATAGAGCTACTATAATTAAAAACGTGTGGTTTGGCAAAAGAATAGATAAATAGATCAATGAAACAGAACACAGAGCCCAGAAATAGGCCCACACAGATATAGTCAAGTGATTTTTAACAAAGGAGTAAATGCAACACAATGCAACACGTTTTAACAAACGGTGCTGGAACATTGGGACATCCACATGCAAAAAAAAGAGAGAGAAAGAATTTAAGCACAGATTTATACCCTTCACAAAAACTTTTCTTATACCTAAATGTAAGCCAAATAATATAAGACTTCTAGAAAATAAGATAGGAGAAAATCTTGGTGACCATGGTATGTTGAACATTTTTAGAAATAATAGATAAGCTGGACTTCACTAAAGTTAAAAATTTCTGTTCTGCAAAAAACACTCTCAAGACAATGAGACGATAAGCCACAGACTGGGAGAAAATATTTGCAAGGACATGTGATAAAAGGTTGTTACCCAAAATATACAAAGAACTATCAAAACTCAACAATAAGAAAATGAGCAACTTGATTAAAAATGACCAATGACCCAAATAGATACCTTACTAAAGAAGATACTGATAGCAAATAAACATGTGTAAAGATACTCCATATCATATGTCATCAAGGACATGCAAATTAAAACAACAATGCAATTCCACCACACATCTATTAGAATGGCCAAAATCTGGTACACAAACAACACCAAATGCTGGCAAGGGTGTGGAGCGGTAGAAGTCTCATTGATGGCTGGAATGCAAAATGGTATAGCCACTTTAGGAGATAATTTGTGAATTTCTTACACAACTAAACATACTCTTACTGTATAATTCAGCAATTGCACTCCTTGATATTTATTTAAATTAACTGAAATCTGATGTACGTACAAAACATGCATACGGGTGTTTATAGTTGCTTTATTCATAACTGCCAAAATTTTGAAGCAACCAAGATGTTCTTCAGTAGGTGAATGGATAAATAAACTAGTATATTAAGAAAATGGAATATTACTCAATGCTTAAAATAAATGAGCTGTCAAGGCATGAAAAACTTAGAGAAAACTTAAATGCATATTATTAAGTGAAAGAAGCCAATCTGAAAAAGCTACATACTATATGATTGCAGCTATATGTCATATTAGGAAAAGCAAAACTGGCAATAGTAAAAATATCAGCGGTTGCCAGAACTTAGGGAGAAGAGTTGGATGAATCAGTGGAACACAGAGATTTTTAGGGCAGTGAAACTGTTCTGCATGATACTATACTGGTGATACATGTCATTATAAGTTTGTCTGGACCCACTGAATGTACAAAATCAAGAATAAAGCCTCATGTAAACTTTAAACTTTAGCTGAGAATGACCTGTCATGCATATTCATCAATTTTAACAAATGTACCACTCTGGTGCAAGATATTAATAATGGGGGAGACTATGTATGTGTCAGGGTAAAGGGTATATGGGAACTCTGGACTCTCTCTCTTCAATTTTGGTATAACCTAAAAGTGCACTTAGGAAATAAAACCTGTTTAGACAAAAAAAAGAAAAAAAAAAAGAAAAAAAGAAAGAAAGAAAGAAAACAAATCAAGAAGTAATGTTCTAAAAATTATGTAAAAAGAAAATTGAAAGATAGCTAATTTTATTTTTGAGAGGGCTACTTTTAGCAGGCTCTGTTTTCAACACTCAATGAATATTGTCTCTATGCTTCTCATGGTCAAGAGATTCAAAGGACTCTTCAAAAGGATTGTGGTAGTTAGCATCTTTAATTACTCAGGTACTTTCTACCACATGGTGATTTAGGGTCTCACTTTCTTCCTATATTTTGACTATAACATATGTGGGATCTTGTTAATTTTGTAGGTAAAGGGGATATGACAAAAAGGTTCTTTGACTATTTAAATGCCTTTGGCCAGAAAGTGATATTCTTTCCTCCTTGTTATATTTCCCTGGCAAGTAAGAGTCATGTGGCAACCCTAGAATCAAGGACAATGGAGAAATATAGTGTTCGGCTTTTCAGTCTTGTCCTAGCGACAATTACATATTAAGTAAGAGGGCCTACATTTTTGTGGATGGTTATGCTTGCTTTCTTTGCCAATATTATTCCATTCTACCCAAATTGTGGAAGGACAGAGCCCATCGTGAGTGTTCCACAAAATACGTGTTAATATCTCCATCTTTCAAGAAGCTTTTGGACAGCCAAAATTGGGATGAGTCCTCATTAACTCTGAGCTTATTCTTTATGAATAAGCGCACAAAACTCAGAGGGTTCTTCCTTAGGAGAAGAAAAAAAAAAATATATATATATATAGATACACAAATTAGTTTTTTAAAGGTGAACATATACTTAAAATAGATAATTACAATGCATTTTCAATTTAAAAAAATCCAACAACCACAAACCTTACTTTAAATAAGTCAGTTGGAGAAAGACAAATATATGATTTCATCCATTTGTGGAATTTAAGAAATAAAACAAAAAAGCGAAGGGGGAAAAAAGCCAGAGGGGGAAAACCAAGAAACAGATTCTTAACTCTAGAGACCAAACTAATGGTTACTGGAGGGGAGGTGGGTGGGAGGATGGGTTAAATAGGTGGTGGGGATTAAGGAGGGTACTTGTGATGAGCACTGGGTGTTATATAAAGTGTTGAATCACAATATTGTACACTTGAAACTAATATTACATTGCATGTTAACTCACTGGGATTTAAACAAAAACTTTAAAAAAGAAATATCTAACATTTTACAGTGCATAGAAATATCAAATCATTACAAAAATAAAAATAAATCAACTAATTAATAGTACAACATATCTCTGTAACACTTTTTATACTTGTTTTTATTCTTATGGTGTATAAGGTGGAAATGGAGCAAGAAATAGCTCAAATATAGATATATTTTAAAGTACAATCATCTTTGCTGATAGATTAATTGGAGTTGAGAATTATTCAAAGGGAGGATTCAAGGACAATAGACAACACAGTGAATTATCTTGCTATTTACGGAGATGGAATGCCATGGAGAAAGACCTATGTCTTTATTATCCCTATGTAAGGTCAACTTCCTGTAACAACTTTATCATCTGTAGAAGAGAACATAATCAACAGCTCTAATTTTAATAAAAACTAGACATCAATCCTGAAATTTAACACTTTTTACAATTAGTGAGATGATAGAAAATATTTCAATTAATCTGAAAAATTAATTAAATAAGATTCACAAGGGCATCTCTTTTATAATGAAATGATAATCAATAAATCTTGATCTAAGGAGAACCTCCAACACCAATTTACACATGCAAGAAAGAGGGCAACTGTTATTCAATCCTTGTTGTATGATTGTGGGAAGAGGGAATGGAGTCAAACAACCAGGGAGTGAGTGCTAAATAATAATTGGAGCAGAAATATTCTAAGTGAATAGATGTCATATCCAGAGCACAGAAAGAAAGGGTAATTTCACATAAGCAATCCTTTACCACAGAAGAGAATGAGAAAATAGAGTGGAGGAAAATATAATCATACCTGGAATTCAAAGTCTGACTCATTTTAGCAAAATCCATGAAATGGATAGGGATGCCAATCAGGAAATAGATCAGCTTTACATGTCTCATCCCTGAGGTGGTGGGGTGAAAATGGCAGTAGTTATTACCTGAAAATAATGTGTTAATGTAAAAAGGTTTCAACATGGTTTTTATGTACAAAAATTACACATTGGTAAAACAATATTGGATTTTCTAAACCACAAGGAGGAAAAATGCATTAAAAATGCAAATATAAGGCAATAATTTAGAATTTTGAAAATAAGTTAGTGAAAGATTAATACAAATTTATATAATTGTAATAAAACAAAACATACATGTTGAAAATTAAAGCAGATTGAATTTTTCTAAGAAAATTAAAAGAATTCAATTGCAATTGACAAACAAAAAAGCCCAACCACGTGCATACTGTAAAGGAAATTTACTTCCAAAATTCTGTGTCTATTAAGGTCAAAAGTAATAGCATTTGAAAAATATATGACAAATGCTTAATGGAAAGGGAGTTGTGTCAATATTAATATTGGTTAAAGAAGACATTAGGATAAAGAATCTTAAAATAAACATAATATTTAATCATAATAAAAAATAATTATAGGGAAGTAATAAACCTTTAGGCATTTCCTGAGATATTTGGTGAGTAAGAGAGTTAACTCAGAAAGCATTTTATACTCCAAAAATTTGGCTCAACTCTCCCACCCTGCCAACAAGTTGTTGTTGGCATATTTCTCCTAGGAAGAACCTCGTTAACTCACAACATTCAGCAGCATGACCAGTAACAAAGACAGAATGGCAGATATACATACATACAGTAATAGGAGGAGCACATTTGTAGAAAGGCAAAAAGTGAAAGAAGTACAAGAAAAAAGGGAGACAGAGCAAATTAAAAAAATATATATTTACAATTTTTTTCTAATATAATTGTTATGCTTTAAAATAAATAATCCAATATTGTTCATTTTTGGTCCTAAACCTCTATTTACATGTCTATGAAAATTAGGCCATTTAATCATTAGAAGCATCATAAAGAGTTTGTCTAATATCCAATCTCTTATTATTATCTTTTTTTAAAGATTTTATTGATTTAGAGAGAGAGCGTGAGTGGGGAGAGGGGCAGAGGCAGAGAGAGAGCGAGAGAGAGAAGCAGACTCCTGGCTGAGCGCAGAGCCTGATGCAGGGCTGATCTAATGACCCTGAGATCATAACCTGAGCCCAAATCAAGAGTCAGACACTTAACCGACTAAGCCAGCAAGGCGCCCCCACACCCAATCTCTTATTATTATTGAGAAGAATAACACTAGTGTCAGTCGTATTTAAAGTTGGGTTTTAATTTCAATTGATCAGGTATGCACTTTTATGTGCCTATATATTTCTGATATATTTCAGTGTTCTAGCATTCACATTTTATTTTTTTAAATGTGATTTTTTTTTGTAACTGATTTTACTACAAGAGCAATGGGTTCTATGTAAGATCTATATTCTTATATGGTAAGCATTTTAATCATGGAAATCAGTTGTTATGCACTCTAGAGACGGCTCCTAAGTATTAGAAACTCTTCTGAGTATAATGCATTTTTATAGTTATAATAATGTTCAAGAATATTATGAGTGGGCCTTACATAGATATTTTTCCTCAAACCACTTGAAACTATTGATTCCATATATTTTATCAGTGTGTAAATTCTTTCATGAAATTGAATATGAAGTACCTCAGCCAAATGAGGTTCTCAGTTAAAAATGGGGAACATAAATTGAAGAGCAGAGAGAGGACGCTGTAAGTAGCAATCATGGCTACATGGCTAAAGGCTACCATTAAGAAAGACAAGAAAGGGAAACTAGGCATGTTTTCTTCTGAAATTTTATGTATATATTTGTATAGACTAGCCAGTTTCCCCCTTTCCTCTTCCTGGATATGTTAAACCTATAATTCACGTTTTATATAATGTGATAGGGACAAAGCTAGAGTTAACATTGATTGTTCCTCACAAGTTAATGCAGTTCTATGAGATTTATGTCCTCTCTTTTAGGGGAAAGCAAAAATCTGGGGCGCCTGCGTGGCTCAGTTGGTTAAGCATCTGCCTTCAGCTCAGGTCATGATCTCTGGGTCCTGGGATTGAGTCCCACATCTGGCTCCCTGCTCGGCAGGAAGTCTGCTTCTTCCTCTCCCTCTGCCTCCCCCCACCTGGCTCATGCTCTCTCTCAAATAAATCTCTCAAATAAATAAATAAAATCTTTTTAAAAAACGGGAAAGCATAAATCTATTTTCTATTGCCTAAGAGATAATTGAACTGTGTACAATGGAAGCACTGGATGTTCTGTAGTGTTGTTGCTTCAGAGGCGTAGGGGCAGCTTAAAGGGTGTGTAGGGACTCTGCATTGACTAGGTAGCCTTGCTCTAATATACAGTTGCATATGTCATAGATGGAAAGCTGGAGACTTGCTCAGGATCCATTTCTCCATGTGAATTACACTTAAAAAGTTCTCAGTAGAACTGGAAGAAAGAAGAGAAAACTTTTTCCATGGAAGACATTGCAGGTAAAACTTAAGCAGGGAAAAATCTTTCGAAATCAGCAGCATTGGTATACTAGAGAGCTAAAACACAATTCAATTGCTGAGATTTACTAAAGATTTGAAGAAAGCTGCTGAAAAAAATCTCTTGGGTGGCAGCTTCTAATAACATTGTCAAGATTCACTGTGGCTTCCAAATGATCTCCTGTGAATCACCCATTTCTGAGATCTTTTTATGATTCTAAGTTCTGCCTGACTTACCAACAGTTATGTTACCGTTAGTTCCTTATGATAAACCTCTTTCTAGGTTATACCTAGAGCATCTTTTGCTTTTCTGACCATATCCTTACTGATTAAATGACTCATTCATACTATATTCTAAAGTATTATTTTTAAATGAATTTAGTTTATCATTTTTGAAATATATATATTAAGGAAATACAAGTTAAATCTCAACAAGATACCATCACAACATAAGTCTGGTATTACTAAGTGTCAGGGAGTATTCTAAAGAAAGGGAATCTTAGACATTAACAATTGGAGCATAAACTGATAAAAATACATTGGAAAACTTAATTATCTAGCAAATTTGAAAAAATGCATAATTCTGATCCAGCAACTTTATTTCTGATTAAATTCAGTAGAAAATGCCAACACCTATTCTCATCAGACATGTACAAAACAGTTCATAACAGAATTTTCCATTGTGAAAAACTACTTGCAGGGGCACCTGGGTGGCTCAGTTGATTAAGCGACTGCCTTCGGCTCAGGTCATGATCTTGGAGTCCCGGGATCGAGTCCCACATCTGACTCCCTGCTCAGCAGGGGGTCTGCTTCTCCCTCTGCCCTCTTCCCTCTCGTGCTCTCAGTTTCTCATTCTCTCTCTCTCAAATAAATAAAATCTTTAAAAAAAAAAAAAAAGAAAAACTACTTGCAATCAAATTATCTACCAGAAAAAGGATGGATGAAAAAATAACTATGGTATATTAACACATAAAGCATACAATAATGAAAATAATAAACTATAGATACCAGTAAAAAGAGGGGTGAATAAAAAATAAACTAATATGAAGTAAAACATGCAAGACAAAAAGAAACACTGACAGTATGAGTACATTTATATAAACTTTTAAAATAGAAAATGAAATGCTCTGCTTTTAGACATGCTTATATAGGGGGCAAAACTATAAAGAAAATAAAGGAAATGATAATCATAAAACTTTAATAATAATTGCATCAAAGATGGAGGGAGAACATTTTGATCAGTTAAGGTAAATGAAGCTTTTGGGGTTGTGTAAATATGCTATTCCTTGGCATATGTGTTTACACTGGTTTGTGATTTATATTTTTCTTCCTGTAGTGTGCATTATGCGTGTGTGTGTGTGTGTGTTCGTGTGTGTATGTGTGTTTCTGGCAGGCTTCTGTCCATACAAAATATCAAACTGTTAAGAAAAATCCCCTGTGATGGGCATTAAAGAGGCCACGTACTGAATGGAGCACTGGGTGTTATACGCAAACAATGAATCATGGGGACTACATCAAACACTAACGATGTAATGTATGGTGATTAACATAACATAACAAAAAAATAAATGAATTTTAAAAAAAGAAAAATCCCCTGTAAAAAAAAAACCCAAAACCAAACAAAAAAACTCAGAACAAACACAAAGAAACAGACAAAACAAAACAGCTAAAAAAAATTTGAATGAAAACAAACCCAAAACCAAAAAACAGCCGCATCCAGGACTAGCAGAATTGCTCAGCCAGCTGGAGGTTACTTTCTGTAACTTTAAAGCCTGTAATAAGTCTTTTTTTTTAAAGGTTTTATTTATTTATTTGTCAGAGAGAGAGAGAGGGCGCGAGCACAGGCAGGGGGAGCAGCACAGAGGGAGAAGCCGGGGCTCAGTCCAGGGTCCTGGGATCATGACCTGAGCCCAAGGCAGGTGCTTAGCTGACTGAGCCACCCAGGTGTCTCAGCCATAAGTCTTTACTGATTATGATCCCATGGGTCAATTCTCAGAATATATTTATTCTCAAAATGTGATAATAAAGAAATTAAACAATAGAATGACTTATTCAGACAAACAATAATATCAGTTACTCATTTTAGAAATTGTGCGTTATTTTTTAAAGCCAAAAATAGCACTTGTGACATTTACCATTTTAATATATTTACATATGGAGAGTGTGAAACCTCTCAATCTCAATTTGTTGTGAAATTCTGCATTCGCTACATTCATTCTAGTGTACTAGGCTTGCTAGGTTACATGTAGCACGGAGCTATATTTTGGTTGGGTTGAGAAATATGTTTTCTTAAACCATAACAGCTCATTATTTTCATATTAGGCAAATTTGACCTTAATCTGTAGTCATCAAGCATGTATTTATTTTGTAACTTGCATTATAATAAAAATTCTGTTGTTTTAGTGAGAATGAGATCTTAATTACAAAGTTACTCTTTCTCCCTCTCTTAATCTTTCTCACTCTCTTTCCAAATATAGTTGGGATGCTGGCTAAAAAAAATTTCTTCAGATCACTTCAAAAAGAAAAGAAAATGCAAAGGAACACATTGGTGTCATACCTATATTCTGTTTTGTAATGGAGCATAAATGGCTTTAACTGTTGAGCTCAATAATCACTACTTAACTTTTTTTCATTTTAAGACATTTATTCATTTTTATCTTAGTAGAATTATCTACAAAAATAATATTTAAAGCTTTTCTGTATTGGGGAAAAAACAGCCTAAATATAATTGATTTTCTTTTGCTCTCAAAATTAGAAACAATTGAAGGCTTTTAAGCAGAGTCGTGACAAAATCTAACCTAATGCATTGTGATGTGTTAAAACTGGAACACATAAAATCCATATATATTGGATCTATCTATTCCTAATTCAAGTAAAACTTCACCTTATGGAGGAAGTAATTAAAAGACATCAGAAATCAATAGTGAAAATTTTCCTGTACAAATGCAAAATTACCATCTAAAATATTAAGAAATCAGACCAGCAGTTTTAAGTGGTTATAACAGAAACATGTTGTCCACCTTCAGGTAGATAATGAACAAAACAATAAATCCAATCTGAATAGTCATATTTGCCAATTACCATTGTGTAAATACTCTCATCCTTATCCATTTTAAGCTAATGATGGACATCACTTTAACACAGAGTTAGGAAGAAATATGCATGTTATTACATAACATTTCTACTCTATAGGTGCAATAGACACAAATAACCTCAAGGGCATAGATAAGAGTAAAATTAGTAAAACACCAAAGTTTATGTTTTGAGTATTTGTTAGCATTACCTTTGTTTTTAATATAATTTACTTTATATATTTATATATAATTTACTTCTAAAAACATCTGTATTTAACAGCTGGTGAAAAAATTACTGAATATTTAACAATGGACTCTTGTAAGCCTACACAAGTCAGCTCCTGTATACTGCTACATTCATTCATGTTATCTCTTCATACATTTTTGTATCCATTCTTGTACGTCTTTGTTCAACCCACATCTAACAGCATGGGAAAGTCCTAATTTATACCCAGGCCTGCTTTATTTATTTATTTATTTATTTATTTATTTATTTACTTACTTACTTACTTACTTACTTACATACTTATTTATAAATTTTTGTTTTTTGGGTTTTTTTTTCCCCCTGCAGCCCCTCAATGATAGTATGTAGTAAATTACTTATTAATTGGAGATACCTGGGTGGTTCAGTTGGCTGAGCGTCTGCCTTTGGCTCAGGTCATGATCCCAGGGTTCTGGGATCGAGTCCAGCATTGGCCTCCTTGCTCAGTGGAGAGCCTGCTTCTCCCTCTGCCTGCTGCTCCCCCTGCTTCTGCTTGGTCTCTCTGACAAATAAATAAAATCTTAAAAAAAAAATAAATATTTAATGGATGAATATATTTTCTTCCACAATAATAATTCAAATAGAAAGAACATAGCGTGCATTTTATAACTATTTTTTACCAATCAAGAAAAGAAAATCTTCACATATTTATCTACTTTCATCCACCTGCCAGTGATATCTCTAGTATTTTAATTTATAACAGATACTGTGGATTTTAGTCAGTCTCATAGCCATGTTACTCAATATATGACTTAATTCTTGACCAACCGTTCCAAAAGAAATTTTCTAGTTATTTTTTACAAGTTTCAACTCCAGTATTTTAGGTCACTTAAAAACGATTTAATGCAAACAACATAGAGCCAAAATAAATTGTCATTGATTTTGTTTCCATCTTTTATGATAAAGCACTTTTCTTTTTAATATTAGAAATAAAAAAGTTGTATATACTCTTATTTAAATTAAAATTTTTGTTCCTATTTGAGAATATATATTGATAATAATTAAATATGTACCTAAAGATGAAGTCATTGCCTGGAGATGTCATTGCCTTGCTTCTTAGATTGTATGAGAGGGCACTTTAATATATTCTGAACTCTTTGGAAGCAGATGTAGTCACTTCGTTTGGGAGTTAGTTATAATCCTTTGTTTCTCCAGTCCTTTAATTTTGTAGGATTAATCAACAGCTTGGATTATATGTATACTGAGATAGAGAGAAAGAGATTTTCTAACATTTATCTGTTTTTCACATAGACATTCTTGTTATATATGTATCACTGTTTTTATCATGACAGGAAAACAAGAAATACATATATAAAGCCCCATTTCTAACAAAGTGTCATACGGTAGGTAATCGGGACTTACCTGATGAATGAATATATGAATGAAGACATGCTCAGTCTTTTCTATTTAGTATCACTGACTTACTTTTCTTATTTTTTAAAACAATAAATAGAATATTATGTGTTAAATATGTGCATAGCATATATAATTCCAATAATTTACAGGATTGCAGCTGAATAAAGATTTCTTATTAAGATATAATTCAGTTTTTTAAAATTTTATCTTATTATGTTAATCACCATACATTATATCATTAGTTTTGTTGTAGTGTTCCATGATTCATTGTTTGCGTATAACACCCAGTGCTCCATTCAATACATGCCCTCTTTGATACCCATCACCAGACTAACTCATGCCCCCACCCTCCTCCCCTCCAGAACGCTGTTTGTTTCTCAGAGTCCATTATCTGTCATGGTTCGTCAAGACATAATTCAGTTTTATAGTCAAAGTGTTTGAAGGAAATATCAAGGGTATACATATGCACAATTTAACATATTTAAATTTTACAATATTACATATTCACTTTTTTAAAAACTGCTATTACTAAGTTTGATAATGGCATCAAAGTGTTAGTGCACTTTAAAAGTCTTCAGAAAATTTTCCCCAAAATTTCAAATAAGAAAAAACAAAATAGAACAACAACAAAGCTGAAGTCTTCAAAATTCCATTAAAAATGACAAATATTTTAATAACAAAGCTGGTTAAAAAGTAGAAAGTCAAAGATGTATTTTAAAAGAAAGAAAGCATAGGGGTGCCTGGGTGGCTCAGTCCTTAAGCATCTGCCTCCAGCTCAGGTCATGATCCCAGGGTCCTGGGATCCAGCCCTGTGTTGTGATCCAGCCCCGCATTGGGCTCCCTGCTTGGCGGAAAGCCTGCTTCTCCTTCTCCCACTGCCTTTCCCTCCACTTGTGCTCTCTCTACCCCTCTGCATATACATAAATAAAGTCTGGGCGCCTGGGTGGCTCAGTTGGTTAAGCGACTGCCTTCGGCTCGGGTCATGATCCTGGAGTCCCAGAATACAGTCCCGCATCGGGCTCCCTGCTTGGCGGGGAGTCTGCTTCTCCCTCTGACCCTCCTCCCTCTCATGCTCTCTGTCTCTCATTCTCATTCTCTCAAATAAATAAATAAAATCTTTAAAATAAATAAATAAATAAATAAATAAATAAATAAATAAATAAAATCTAAAAATTAAAAAAATGAAAGAAAGGATCAGTTTGAAAGCACTAGGTTAAGATTTTAAAAGACAGTGCAAAAATGCAATTCCCAATTTGTCTCTGGGTCCCTTCTCTGTATCTCTTAGCCTGAAAATAAAAATTAAAAAGTAGAATGGTTTTTCACATGAGTGCAAAGCTATAATCTTCATAAATTGAGATCATAGAAGTAGAATGTTGAATGGAGGTTAAGTTTCAGGAACTCAAAGGAAAGTCAAATGGTTAGAATTATTTTTATTATATTATTCTATCACTTTCACTTATGGAACAAAATCTTTTATGGAATTATTGTATTTGTGTCTCAAAAATATCTTGCTCCAATAGAGACATTTTTGAATTAGAAAAAATATTATTTTACTTGAAACATACCAAATTTTAAAAAGCTTAACAAACCTGTTTACTATCTATGATCTAGATCTTCTGCCTATACAGAAGATAAAAGAGGAATTACATTCCTCCAGTTATGGAATGAGTAAGTCACTGGAATAAAAAGCGAGTCATAAGGAATATAGTCAATGATATTGCAGTAGCGATGTAATGGGATGGACAGTAGCTATACTCATGGTGAATATAGTATAATGTATAAACTTGTCAAATCACTAAGTTGTACACCTGAAATTAATGTAATATTGTGTCAACTATGCTAAAATAAAAAATAATAAAAATAAATAAGTCACAGGGGCGCCTGGGTGGCTCAGTCATTAAGAGTCTGCCTTCGGCTCAGGTCATGATCCCAGGGTCCTGGGATCGAGCCCCACATCGGGCTCCCTGCTCGGCAGGAAGCCTGCTTCTCCCTCTCCCACTCCCCCCGCTTGTGTTTCCTCTCTCACTGTGTCTCTCTCTGTCAAATAAATAAATAAAATCTTTAAAAAAATAAATAAAATAAAATAAATAAGTCACAAAGAGGAAAAGTGTAGCATAGGGAATACAGTCAATAATATTACAATAATGATGTATGGTGACAGATGGTGACTATACTTACAGTGGTGAGCAATGCATAACACATGGAATTGTTGAGTCACTATGCTGTACATCCAAAATTAATATAACACTGTGTCAACTATAATTCAATAATAAAATTTTAAAAAATTGTGTTCTATACTCTAAGTTATTATAGGGCGACTGGGAATAAAGACAGCAAAATGTGGCATAGCACATGAAATGATAGTGTTATATGTAAGTTGCTATTGGAACAGAAAAATTGGCACAGCCATTTCCCTTGTCTCATATAACAAGATGGACTTTTTTCTTTGAATTTTTCTATATTGAATACGTTGATATATGAAACAACACAATATAGTAAATGAAACAGAATTTCATATTATCTCCTATTAGAGTTTTATTTATTTATTTATATTTATTTGAGAGAGAGAGAGAGAGAGCTAGAGCGGGGGGAAAAGGCAGGAGAGAATCTGAAGCAGACTCTGTGCTGAGCGTGGAACCTAATGTGGAGCTTCATCTCATGACCCTGAGATCATGACGTGAGCTGAAATCAAGAGTCAGATGCTTAACCAACTGAGCCACCCAGGCTCCCCTCCTATTAGAGTTTTAATTAATATATCATTTGGTCCTACAAATGTAATAATCCAATATAACTAAAGATACTACCATATACTGCATTTTGTCATATTGTATAAACCAACCAACTTGAGTAAGCAAAATTATATAATAGATCACTTCTGACTTGGTTCTTCAAGGGGTAGTAATTCAAGGGGAAAGGAAGTGATGCATGAGAAATTATAAGTTCACATTCTGGATGGTAAAAAGTGAGCCTTCATTGTTCAAAGTGAAGAATGAGAATATAGGCAGAAGCCAGTTCTTACAGACTCTTCATAAATCATGCTTAGAAACAGAGAATGATCACTGGATGCATAATAAGTTAAATAAAAATAACATGCTTAATTTTTTTTATTATGTTCAGTTAGCCAGCATATAGTACATCATAAGATCAGTTTGTTTGAAGAAAGAAAGTGGATTTTAGTGGGTAGAAGAGAGGACACATTGAAATTACTTGGGGATTATTTTAATAATACCTACAAACTACGGCAAGTGTCTATTTGTGGTTGATCAAAATGGGCATACAGAGGAGAGTTATATGTTAAGTTGTAACTTAGATAGTTATATTTCTAACCAAAGTTTACTTCTCCCTTTTATATTGTCAACTTGTTTAGTTAAATGGTTAGCATGCTCTACATTTCTTGGACCTCACTGGATCCAGGTAGAATCTGAGGACAGTGAAATGCAAATGGAAGTTTTTTAGCAATTTTACTGGCTGTCAGATGAATATAGACCTCAGGAGCCAACGGTTTCATGAAAAATCAAGTTGGAAAGAGACTGAAGACCTGAATCAGCACACGTTGAGTGTCGGTCAAACAGGTGTTTTGGATTGTAGTTTTCTTTTTCTTTTTACATAAAATAGTCTATTCTAAATAATACAAGGTATAATAGCAGCAGAACTTGAGTATTGATTGGATAAGGACCTCTGTGTGTGTGTGTGAGAGAGAGAGAGAGAAACAGAGAGAGAGAGGAGGTATCAGGGATTCTTCTTAGGTTGAGTTGGGAAAACAAAATTCGCTATTCCTTTCTGTGGCCAGAGTTAGGTATATAAAAATCAATACTGCAATTAATAAAGGTATTTTCTTTCATCTGTAAATTTCAGAAATAATACTTTTGAATATAATGTTAAGGCTTTTTTTTGTTTTGTTTTGTTTTGTCTTAGTTTTATTATACTGCTTGAAGAAGATTGGTGTTAAGTCCAAAACTGTGACTGTGAAGGATCTGATTTTTTACCTTTCTTCAAAGCTAACAAGTCAGTCTGCCTCAGTTTCATGTACATATGCTGACAGAAGACACTAGATCCTGAATCAGAGACACAGATGGTTTATTAGGCACAGGAAAGGGAAGAGCCAGATCCAGTTAGTACTGGTTCCCCAGGTGCCCATCCCCATGGTGAGACATGAAAAGGTCAGATGTTTACCTGCATATACAGTGGCTTTGCATCACAGGACAGAAACTCCAAATTAAGAGGTCCTAAGTTTTTATGAGTGGCTGGCTCATTTGCTCATACTCACATCCAGAGACAGTGATTATTCATTTCCTTGGAATGTAAGCAGCTGTCCCCAGGACTGGATGGAGAAGGCTTTATCTTTATTAGCCTTGGTATATTTCTGAGGTCTCTCTTTAGAAGAAAATGTTCTCTAACTTCCAAGGCATGTTTGCTGTTCACACATGCCCTTTTCTCAGAAGACCCAGGTGGTGCAGGGATGTGAAAAATACAGGGAAAACTATCTTCAACACATTCATACATATTCATACATACACATGTTATATATATATACATATATAGACATAGATATAAATATATATATATATAAATATATAGATATACTCATTGTTGTTCTAACCAATAGTGGATACCATAAATTTGCAAATCCACCTACTTACTAAAATTTATTTGCAATCCCCAAATCAATGATTAATACAAGCTGCACTTTTGACTCAGGATGAAGATGATAGGGACCAGTGCAATGTGGTGCAGAAAGCTTTGGCTCTGAGACCAGTTGGATCAGTTTAAATCCCAACTCTGGCACCTGTAAGTGGGGTGACCCTAAGCAAGTCACTTAACACTTCTGAACCTCATTTTCTCTTTGGTAAAATACAGAACATAAAGTTTACCAAAATAAATTGCGTTGGTATTTAAGATTATAATCGATATGATTTATAAAAATATAAATATATATACATACATGTGTATACATGCATATATATACATATATAATTTATATATGCATACAATGCATATTTTATATATACATATATATTTTATGATGCATATATATTTTATATACAAATATTTTGCTTATATATTTTAATTCATGTACATTATATATGTATATTCAATATGTATTGTATGCATATAAATACAATGTATTAATATACATTATATACATTATATATTACATACAATTATATATACATACAATATATATTATATGTATATATAGAGAGAAAGATCATGCTAAGTCTCCTTTTCTGATTCATTTAGTCTGAAAGTCATTTGGAGAGGCTGAATGAGACGGAGCAAGGTAGGAATCTGTGCAGGTTGGGCAATGGCAGCATTAACCTGATTGGGCCTCAGAACTGGAGTGGAGTGACAAGAACATCTATGAATCCCGGGGTAAGGTGTCAGAACCTGGGCTTTATGGAGATGATGTTAATGTGGAGAGTGAGCTACGGTGATAGCTGTCCAGGTTGAGCTGCCTGGTCCAGGATTTCAAAGCACAAGCAATGTGAAAAGTGCAACCATAAAGAGGTTCCTTGGCTTCTATGGTGAAAAGGACTCTTTACTCACAGGAGAATTGATCATATTAGTAAATATATTGACGATAATGGAACCCAGTTTTTTCATGGTCAAAAGGTTTTAGCATTCCATGTATGACCAAATATTATAGAGGATAACACACTACAATGAACCTTGTGCTATTAGACTGAGTTTGGTTTTGTTACTGTGCACTGTTTTCAACACATGGAGAGAAATATAGAAAAAAAAAAGAGATGTACATATCTGTTTATATTTTGTAGCCCCAGTTCTACCCACATACAAGACCTGAGAACAACAATCTCCAATGGCAGTGAGCATATTTAACACTCACATCTTAGTTTCCAAATACCATTATTAGATTCAAGTTATATAATTTTGGCAAGAAAATCACAAAAGAGGGTCCTGTTCTTATTGCATCTCATAAGGCAGTTCACATGATGGATTTGTCCTACTCCTTGTGATATTAACTTTGATCACTTGAATAAGATGTTACTTGTTAAATCATTTCAAGGGCTTCTTGAAGAAACAGCTGATTCCAGGGCTGGTGAAGGGATATCTTTTTATTTCAGAAAGTTACAGGTTGCTGAAAAAATAATGGGAACATGTCAAAAAGACAAAGAAGGGACCCCTGTTGGCTAAACTGGGACAATGTAAACATCAATGCAGGTAATTAGAGTAAAAGATTATAACTTGTTGAATAAACTAGCAATTCATGTGTTCTTACTGATATAAATAAACTAAATGAAGACATGAATAAATGAGGAGACTAGAGAGGTGTTTTCTATGGGATAACGCCAACTAATCATTTTGAAGTAATGAAGGAATTAGAAAATTACTTTGCCACCATCATGCTTAAATTTAATTCAGGCAAGAAACAGCAATAGCTGCTAATAATAAGATATAATATTTCAATGAGGAATGATAATTACATAGTCTCAAAGTATGGTCCCATAAAATATTAATGACAAAGGTAAAAAGAATAACTCTACAGTGGTGAAATAAAACCTTATTCAAGGGACTGAAGTTAATATCACAGGTAGTGGGACAAATATGCACTCAGTACACTTGATGGGATGCAGTGAGAAGAGTAGAATATTCTTCTGTGATATTCTTGCCAAGAGTATATAACCTGAATATAATTATATAAATATCAGATATACCAAATGGAGGGGTAAATTACAAAATACCTGGCCTATAATCATTAAAAGTGTCAAGGACACTGAAGTCGAATAAAAAATAGGAACATGTTCCAGACTGAAGGAGACTAAACAGGTGAACTTCTAAATGAAATGAGTGATCCTGGATTAGATCCTTTTTCTGTAAACGATATTATTGAGATAATTGTCAAAATCTGAATGGGGCCTGAGAATTACATGGTATTAATATATCATTGTTGATTTTCTGATTTTCCTGATTACCTCATGGTAATATGGGAACATGTCTTTATTTGTAGTTAATACATACTATAGTATGATTGCTGGGTGTCCATTGAATTAAATAATCTAGAATATTTCAAAATATATTAAGTTTTGCATTTAACTTTATACCATTTTGCATAATGATTTCCAAAATTCTAAATAAATGAACCATTTGCAAATTAATATTTCCCTTATCATTTGAGTTATGTTGAAGTTTTATAGTTAAGGTTGAGCCAATTTGCTTTACTACATCATTTTTAATATTTTTAACACAATGATAATATGTATCAATGTACAATTTAGTCAGCTAGAGGAAAATTGCTTTTAAGCAATCCTAAGGAGGGTATAATTTGTCTTCTATGACTGCACTTTCAAAAACAACTATTGTACAGAGTGAAGAGGCTTTTATATATGATTACTTGTGAGTTCCCATTGAGCCAAGGAAGAGTCACAAAAGTAAGCACCTGAAGTTGATAATGCTGATTGAACAACTTTAGTGCATTCCCTGGAATTTCTGATAATCTATTTTATCTGTGGATTTTGCATTTGAGATCATTTAAAAGCAATAAATGTGTTTCTTTTTATATTTGGAATCAATTCTGCTAAGCGCCAGTGTTCTATCTATATCCAACTCCTGCACTCCATTTCCTAAATATCCTCTCTATTCATTAGCAATGCTTTGCAAATGCTGAAGCCAATGAAGTGAACTCATATAATTTGTGTTCAAATGGTAAAAATGACCTCAAAGGTATAGAGTTATTATGTGGTTCTTCCACCTTTGAAGTCATTATTGTTTAATTTTTCACTGCTGCATGAATGCCACAGAAACATTAGTAAGTGGATTCATGAATTACTAATGTGGTGCTTAGAGGTGAAATGTAAAGACCTCATCAAACTCTGAGTATTTGCATATACATTGCAGATAATTAAGTGGCTGATAGGCAATATGCCCCCCCCCTCACCACCTCTACTGGGATATTCAAAAATGGCAAGATGTCTAATATGTTTCTCAGCATTAACCCTCCTTTAAGAATGTCCAGGTGCACATATTTCAGGGTGCATGGAACTTCATTTCCAGTGCTGTTGTTTTGTTGATTACATTACAGGTAATATAAAATAGTCACATTTCATATAAGACATATAAGCTGTCAGCCAAAATGTATTCTTTGTTTTGCTTTGCTTTAGTAAGTTTAACGGTCATTTTTTATCAATATGAGTTGATAACATTTGCTTAAGAATTACCTAGAGCACACACACCATCCACAATATTTATTTTATAAAATAAGTAGCAATCTGTGAAAATAAAATGTAATAAGCAGGTGGGAACAGTATATTTTTTTTTCTAAAGCAGGCATGGGTCTTTTCTTAATTAGATAAGTTTGCTTGCTCTAGGTCATTTGCTTTATCTTTGAAAACAGTAATGTTGAATATTTATTTTAATGTTTCAAAGTTTACAATGTATTTGTAAATGCATTATCTTGTTTGATACAACAAATCTGTAAGCTTAAAAACTGATGACTAGATTTTCAGCTACAAAACATTGTTATTTAGAATCAAATAAGACAAGAAGAATTTATCTTTGTTTCTGATTTACGTGCATTAAACATGTTTTGTACGATTCCAACTCAAACAAAAATTAAATCATCTATGGGATCTAAAATAACAAATAATAATTACTTTCCTATACTTGATCCTACTTTATTCATTGCAAGTCTATAGATAGCAAAAATACTTTCTTTTATGATAAATAAAAAATGGTAATGGAGACTTGTTCTATAGTTTTGTCATTTCATAAAAATGTGTTAGTTTGCTTAAGTCTCTTCAAAAATGTCAGATTTTATTTGACAGATGTTTACGGAGCTGTTATATAAAATTAGCTGAAGAGAATGCAAACATCATCTGAGACTATATTCTTTTTTCTATTTTATTAGAAGACACTTTTTGAAAACACAGTAACTTAATGATATATGAAAAGCAGGGCTTTAGAATCATACAGGAAACTACATTTTTAAGGATTGTGGAAGCATAGAATTACATGTATTTTTCATACTTTTCTACAGTATGCCATGAAACTCAGAATCTCAATGAAAATTTTAGGAGGGATTGTGGCAAAAATACTGTACTTGAAGGTTAATAACGAGGGTTGGAATAAAGCTTCATGTTGAATAAGACATGACATACAACCTGGACAGAGGCATAAATACATTTTATGTTGCCTAGCAAAAGTAGAAGGAAAGGTATTGTCATAGTACTCACCAGGAGAGTGTTTCAACACTTGTATTTATAACCTGCTATCTTCCTAACAATAAAGCTGAATTATTCCTATTGCAACCTAAACCTATACCCTGTCTCAGTGGATTGAAAACAAAATACACAAAAATAAAACCCATCAAATATACATACACCACCTTACCACTACAAGCAATACCAACATCAACCATAAAACAAAAGAGTATGCTTCTTCTTCTTTTCTTTTTCTTTTTTTTTTTTTTTTTTTTACATTGTATTTAAAACAGACACTTTTACTTTGATCTATTCTGCTAGATTTGAATGCTTTAAATTTTGGAGGAATTTACTCAGTTGGGCTGTGAAAATGCTTCCTCTCTCTGACATACTTATTTTCCCACCCTTCCCACAGCTAGTAAAGAAGCATATGGCCAAGCATATGCCATGCCGAAGAACCCAGACCACAGTTTGACTCAGGGGCTGGTGACAAATAAAGGACAGGAGGGGAACAGGTAGAGTCACAGGAAGTTTTAAGTCTTAGACGAATAAGGGTAACTGTGGAGGAAAGGTACATGGGTAAATAACTGGGAGAAAAGAGGTAAGTGGTGGTGCAGGAGGCAATAATGTTTCAAGCAAATTCAAGTTCCTGGCACAGAAAAGCCAATAATACAAATTGTGGAGTATAGTTCACAGCGATTGTGGAAGTCTTCTTTTCTTTCCTTTTTTCTTTTCTTTTCTTTTTTTTCTTTCTTTTCTTTTCTTTTCTTTCCTTTCCTTTCCTTTCCTTTCCTTTCCTTTCCTTTCCTTTCCTTTCCTTTCCTTTTCTTCTTTTCTTTTCTTTTCTTTCTTTCCTTTCCTTTCCTTTTCTTTTCTTTCTTTTCTTTCCTTTCCTTTCCTTTTCTTCTTTTCTTTTCTTTTCTTTCTTTCCTTTCCTTTCCTTTTCTTTTTTTCTCTTCTCTTCTCTTCTTTCCTTTCTTTCTTTCTTTTATTTTCTTTTTTCCTTTTTGACAAGATTTGGACATTAAATCTAGCAGCTTAGCCTTGAGTGGAGTTCATCAGCCCTGTCTGTGATATTTTGAGCTGCCCAAAGTTCACATCTCAAAACAAAGACAGAAACATCTTTATATAATCTTTGACCACAGAATCGAATTATAAAGCTTATTATTGATTCACTTTTTTCTCCTGTAAATTTTGTTAATCTTCTCAATACCTTATTTCACACAAAATGTTCAAATTATCTTTAACAATAAGCAGGAGCTAGTATCTCCTTATGTTAATTTGGTAGCTTCTCTGTGATCATAGTACAGTATTATCCAAGCTCTGAAGTCCTAAAATTGAATATAAGAAAAAGTAGAATTAAAGCAAAACAAAAAAGACAATACTAAGACTTTTTGAAATCATGTGAACTCTTCCTGACTACCTTTTGGTTATTATAATTCCCCAATCTTAAAAATTTATTTTAAGATAACCAAGGAATTAATTTAAGCTCTAAGTAAAACTTTTGTGTATTTTGCACATATACAGGAATATTGATTTTTGTTTGTTTTCTGAACTAACAAAAAGGAGAATTCTTTTGAGTGCCTTTTTTTCCTTTGTCACTTTAACACTTTCCACCAGGTCAGAAGATCATGGTGTCCCTTTTCATCTTGTGTTGGTCATGTATTTTTCAAGTTGCCAAAACCAATAAGAAAATAGTGATCATTTCACACTGCCAACAACCTTGAATGACACCCTGTTCTATAGCCATTAAATATCGATTTGGAAAGAAATTGCTACGAGAAGGTATTTTTGACTGCTAGCCTTTGACAACCACTGAGTACTGTCTTTCAAGTATTAAATTCAGGGGTTTTAGGTAGCTTCTCTATTGCCACAAAACCTATGAAGAGGTATAGAAACAGAAAGACATTATATTATTACAAGAATATGAAGAGTTATGAGTAGAAAATATGTTAATAATGATCTGGAGCTTGACACCATGACTAGGTACTTACCCTTTAATATACTTTTCTATATATAGGAAAATACTATACTAGTTTTTTACCTGCCATTCATCTACTCACCTAATTACTTACCTACCTTTATCAGTGTTTTATAGTTTTGATTGGGAAAATTACTCTTTGATACAGTGACTTCATATGATGACATTCTCTTAAATTCATCTGGACCAACTCATTTTAATATTTTATTATAGATGTCATCCCCTCTGAATACTGAAAACTCTCCTCTCTCCTCCTATGAAAAGGAGGAAACTGAATTCTTCAGTTTTGAAGGAATGGGTCCAGGAAGAGTAAGGAACTAAGAAAGACATTCCAGGACATGAGGTGAAAATTACATAATAATATAATAATATCATTATATTATAATGATATAATGGAAATTATATAATAATATCATTATTATCCCCCACCCTATCCCTACACAGTTACAACACGTCACCACTTTGGGCTACTCTCATGTCATCATCTGCAATAGAACATTTAGGAGTCATTGAAATTCCACCACCTAAGGAGACACTCTTCAGTATAGCCCAGAAAACTAATTGTGTCTTCCTGCCGTACATACCCTACTATGAGCCAGACAACAGGCTAACATGAACTTCTTCACTAGTTCTTAAAATTGAGTTAAGTTTAATCCTAACAAGTCTGTGATATCACTGGCACAGTTCTGCATCTCTGAATACACTTAAATGAAAAAAAAAAAAATCACAGAAATAATTCCAAGGAACAGAAAGTTAAAAATTGACTTTTTGATTTAGTTCTGAGTTAGACTTGTCTTATGTCCCTATGGCAAGTACCTCCCGTGTCCTCAGTATTTCAGCCAAAATCACAAACTGTAGACTTAACAGCATATCTTACTCAATACCATGAGATTCCACAGAACATCGCTTCTGAACAAAGAACTCATTTTACAACAAGTGAAATACATCTATTGACTCATGCTCACAGAACAAGCTAGTTGTAACAAATTTCCCATCGCTCTGAAGCAGCCTGCCTGATAGACCTATAGAATCTTTTTTAAAGGATTTATTGACAGTGGGAGTTAAATTACTCTAAATCATCAAAACAATTAACATCACAATTCCATCACTTACATGAGGGTTATAGTATATTTATGGAAAATACCAATGATGAAACAAGCCAAAATGATTGTGATAGAAAGAACAAAGCTGAAGGATTAAAATGATAACCTGTTGAGATTTAAAGTTGCAACAATTAAGACAGTAGAATATTGGTGGAATGAAAGCCAAAAACAGACTCATGCATATATAATAATTTTGATTTATGGCAAAGGATACTGTGTATTGTAATGAATAATTAGTAGTAGGTCAATTGGATGTATTTATTAACAAATAAACTTAGTTATACTTTGTGTAATGCAAATCTAGGTGATTAAGGGTCTAAATATGAAAATTAAAAAAACAAAGTTTCTAGAGTTCAAGAAAAAATTCAGCTCTGCCATTTAGAAGTTGAAGTTGTCACTTTCATCCCTACAACAAGGAAAAAGGTAAACAAAAAGAAAACCAACTCTTTCTTTGACTCATCAGTGAACTGAGGTTGCAGAGCAATCCACCACCGAAAGATCTGGAGAAGCAGGAGAATCCAGCTGATCACATCTGAGGTCGGCTTACCTAGAGCCAAAGCTACTAGAGACACAAACTGGTAGAAACTCTCAAATGGTAAATTTGAATAATTGCTGCAGGCTGAGTATAGACAACAATAAGAGTGGGAAACTCCTCAGATCTGCAGACTTAGGGGGACCCAAAACTTTGTTTTTTATTTTGGGTTTTATTCTCAGGACCTTCACCAGGTCCTCATGCTGAGAAGTGAGAAAGATCCTCTTGTGGTTCTGGCGGGTGGCAGGGAAGTGTGATCATCCTGAAATGCACGCAGAGCACTCTCCATAAAAATGCCTACTGTACATCGGAAGATAATTGTACTGGAGGTTTACTCCAACTTGAGGAAGGGCATTTCTCCCACTACAGCCTCCTCTAAATTTCCTGTCTCTCCTAACCGAATTAACTAAATCATTTTACACTAAAGTTCCATTTAATTTGTGATCTGTTGACTAATACTTCATGTCTGGACTTTGACGAGAGTTTTAAGGCATACTAAAAGTCCAGAAAAAGCAGCCTAAAGGGACAAAGTAAGCATCCAAATGAGACTCAGATATGACACAGGTGCTAGAATTTTCAGACAGGGAATATAACATAATATGTTAAAGGATCTGGTGAAAAAGTAAGTAACTTGAAAGAATGGATGGACAATATGAGCATAGAGATAGAAACTCTAAGAAATGATCAAATGGAATTGGTAAAAAAAAAAAAATCACTGTCACAGAAATGAAGAATACCTTTGATGGACTCAATAGACTGGACACAGCTGAGGAAAAAATCGGTGAGCCTGAAGATTGGTCAATACAGACTTCCCGAGCTGAAATTTAAAGAGAAAAAAAAAAGACATAATACTGATATTCTGAGAACTGAGGGATAATTTCAAAAGTGCAAAATAAGTATAATTGGAATACCAGGAAGATAAGGAGTGGAACAGAAGAAATATTTGAAATAATAACCTAGAAATTCCCAAAATTAATACCAGCCACCAAACCACAGATATGGGTAACTCAGAGAATATTAAGAAGGATCCATATCAGGAAATATGCACTGAGTCATACCATATCCAAATTTTAGAAAACTAAAGAGAAAGAAAAAAAAAAAAACCTGAAAAAAAGCTGGGGTCAGGTGAAGGTATCTTACTAATATAAGAAGTTCCTTACTTGTATATTACTTATACAGGAAGGAACAACATTAGAATTTACAGCAGACTTGGATGGACTTAGAGGGTAAAATGTTAAGTGAAGGAAGTCAGAGAAAGACAAATACCATATGATTTCCCTCATATATGGGATTTAAGAGACACAACAAAAGAACAAACAGAAAAAAGAGACAAACACACTCTTTTTTTTTTTTTTAAGATTTTATTTATTTATTCATGAGAGAGAGAGAGAGGCAGAGGCAGAAGGAGAAGCAGGCTCCCCGCAGAGCAGGGAGCCCGATGCGGGACTCGATCCCAGGACCCTGGGATCATGACCTGAGCTGAAGGCAGACGCTTAACCGACTGAGCCACCCAGGCGTCCCGAGACAAACACACTCTTAAATACAGAGAACAAACTGGTGGTTACTACAGGAGAGGTGGATGGGGGATGGGTGAAATAGATATAGGGGGTTAAGGGGTACAAACTTCCAGTTACAAAATAAATAAATAAATACAACTATAGAAAAGAAGATTATATATAGGAAGATTATATATAGTAATTTATATATAACTATATAGAAAGAAAGAAAAAAGAAATCATAATCATTACTGTTATCATTACTAAAATTCTATATCCAGAGGAATTATTCTTCCAAAGTGAAGGGGAAAGAAAGACTTTTGCAGACAAAAACTGAGTGAATTCACTGTCAGCAGACCTGCCCCAAAGAAATATTTTTAAAAGTTCTTCAGGAAGGAGAAAAAAGTGATATGAGCCAGGAACACAAATTTACAGAAAGAAAAGAACAACTTATCTAAAAGATAACTTTAAAAAATGATCATAATTGGGGTGCCTGGGTGGCTCAGTCTTTAAGCATCTGCCTTCGGCTCAGGTCATGATCCCAGGGTCCTGGGATCGAGCCCCCAATCGGGCTCCCTGCTCAGTGGGAAGCCTGCTTCCCCCTCTCCCACTCCCTCTGCTTGTGTTCCCTCTCTCACTGTGTATCTCTCTGTCAAATAAATAAATAAAGTCTTTAAAAAATGATCATAATTATAATTATATGAACCATGTGTGGGGTGATTAGAGCAATGTGGATTAAGTGAAATAAATGAAGCGATAGCATTAAGGGGCAGGAGAGACGAATCAAACATCTTTGGTTATAAGGTATCTGAACTTCATTAGAAGTGCTATAGGGTTATTCAAAAATAGACTAGGATTAGTTATACACATGTATTGTAAACTCTATGGAAACCACTAAAACAATTGAATAAATAACAGGTAAAAGGGAAGGAGGGAAGAAACAAAGAAAAATATACAATAGAAAACATAGTATATATTAATCTAATTATTTCTATCATCATTTTAAATGTAAATGGTCTAAATACATCAATTATAAGACATGAACACACCATATAAAAATAAGAACAAACTATTTGCTTTCTATAAGAAATGCTTTAATTTTATTTATTTTCAAAAGTTTATTAGTAAAGTATCATTGACATACAATGTTGTCTTAGTTTCAGATGCACAACATAGTGATTTGACAATTCTATACATTACACAATGCTCACTATAATAACTGTAGTTACCATCTGTTGCCATACAACATTATTACAATATTATTGACTATATTCCCTGTGCCATATATATTTTTTAAAGATTTTATTTATTCATTCATGAGAGACAGAGAGAGAGAGAGAGAGAGGCAGAGGGAGAAGCAGGCTCGCAAGGAGCAGGGAGCCCGATGCGGGACTCGATCCCAGGACGCCGGGATCATGACCTGAGCCGAAGGCAGACGCTCAACCATCTGAGCCACCCAGGCGCCCCCCTGTGCCATATTTTTTATCTTGACTTATTTATTTTAAAATTGTATGTGGTGTAAGGAGATGATCCAGTGGGGGTGGGAGGGAGGGGGTGGATGGGTGATAGACACTGGGGAGGGTATGTGCTATGGTGAGCACTGTGAATTGTGCAAGACTGTTGAATCACAGACCTGAACCTCTGAAACAAATAATGCAATATATGTTAAAAAAAAAGAAAAAAAGAAGAAGAAGAAGAAGATAGCAGGAGGGGAAGAATGAAGCGGGGGAAATCGGAGGGGTAGATGAACCATGAGAGATGATGGACTCTGAAAAACAAACTGAGGGTTCTAGAGGGGAGGGGGCTGGGGGGATGGGTTAGCCTGGTGGTGGGTATTAAGGAGGGCACATTCTGCATGGAGCACTGGGTGTTATGCACAAACAATGAATCATGGAACACTTCATCTAGAACTAATGATGTAATGTATGTTGATTAACATAACAATAAAAAATTTAAAAATTTAAAAAATAAAACTGTAGATAAGAAAGTCACTTAAATATAAAAATTCAGTGAGTTTACATACAATAAAGGGAAGGAGAAAGATATACTCCTAAGCACTAATAAAAAGAAAACTGGAGTACTTATTTTAGTTTCAAACAAAGTAGACTGAAGAACAAAGAAAATTATCAGGGAAAGAGAGGAGCATTAAATAACGATAAAGCAGTCAATTATGAAGACAAAAGACAAAATGAGTTTAGATGTGTATGCAGCTAACAAAGGTGCATAAAAACTGGTGAGGTAAAACAGAAAGCAGCATGCAGAAATAAAAAAAAAATCCACTTTGCAATTGGAAACTTCAACACTTTTTTTTTTTTAGTTATGAATGGATCAAGCAGACAGAATATTAGTAAGGATAGGGTGCCTGGGTGGCTCAGTTGGTTGGGCGACTGCCTTCGGCTCAGGTCATGATCCTGGAGTCCTGGGATCGAGTCCCGCATCGGGCTCCCTGCTCCGCGGGAAGCCGGCTTCTCCTTCTCCCACTCCTCCTACTTGTGTTCCCTTTCTCAAGCTGTGTCTCTCTCTGTCAGATAAATAAATAAAATCTTTAAAAAAATAATAAATAAATAAATAAAAGCCAATATTTGAAGTAAATGGAAATAAAAACACAACTTACCAGATTTGTGGGATATGGTGAAAGTAGGACTTAGAGGGAAATTAATAGCATTAAATGCATGTATCAGAAAGGGAAAGCTTTCTAAAGTAAGCTTAAAGCAAACATAAAAAAAATAGAAAAGTTAGAACAGAAATCAATGAAAGTGATAGCAGGAATATAATTGAAAAAATTTTGGGGTGCCTGGGTGTCTCAGATGGTTAAGTGTCTGTCTTCGGCTCAGGTCATGATCCCAGGGTCCTGGGATCAGGCCCCACGTCGGGCTCCTGGCTCAGCAGGGAGCCTGCTTCTCCCTCTCCCTCTGTCTCCCCCCCTGCTCATGCTCTCTCTCTTTGTGTCTCAAATGAATAAATAAAATCTTTAAAAAAAAAAAAAAGAAAAAATTTTAAAGCCCCAAAACTGATCTTTGAAAAAGATATCTACAATAAATGAATGGTAAACATCTACTCATTCTAACAAGGAAAAAACAGAGAGAAGTCACAAATTACTGAGGTTTTAAGCACAGAAGAAAAATATTTTCCTGTTTTAAAAATTTCACTCTACTGCAGAGAGCGGATTGGCAAAGGCAATGGAGGTGGGGAGAAGAAAAAAAGCCATTACAATTCTTCATATGAGAAATAAAAATGTTTTACACCAGGATTGTAGAAGTGATAGAAGGATTGGACAGATTTAGTACATACTTTGGGTCTTCTATAATAGATAACCACTTGAAGACTACTTAGACATGGATGGTGAAAGAAAAAATAATGTCAAAGGTGACTCCTAGGTTTTGGCAGAGCAACTGCGTAGTTGGAGATGCCATTAACTAGAGCATGGCAAAAATAGAAACTAGGGGCAAAATTAGAAACTATATTTTTGATATATTTTGCTTGATATTCTCTTTTGACAGCCAAATGGAATGAGCAATTGGTTGGGTGGTTGTAAGTTTACTGGTGAAGTGAGGCTGTAGGTATAAATTTAGTATAGAAATGACATTTAATCCATGGTACAGGGTGTACTGGGAGAGATACAAAGAGAAAGAAATTAAGGAACAACAACAAAAAAGAGGTTTCCAAGACCAAGCCTTTAGTATTCCAGAATATGAAGCATGAACAAAGGAACAGAAGTCAGCAAAGAGCTATACACCTGACATACTAACATCCAGCAAAATGAATTCCTTAGGGCACTCAGAATATACTCTGAAGTGTCCTAATTTTATAAATTTACTCTTAAAACTCTTCCCACATAAAATGACCTTTCCCAAGTTAAAATAGATAGATAGATGATAGATAGAAAGATAGATAGATGATAGATAGATAGATAGATAGATAGATCAATCATTCAATACTCATATTGGTCAACTACTATATAACAAATTTATTTTTTTCTGAATTTTCCCTCTCCTCATTAAAGAATATTTGATGATACATTTTTTTCCTGTATTACAGTTTTAAAGATTTATCAATTTATTTTCATTTGTTACTGGAAACCCACTAAACATTTTGTTTTATTTTTCTTCTAGTACCAGGTACATGGTACAATCACTGTTACATACACAATTTATACTTTATAAATATCAATAGTAGAATTGGTGGTTATCTCCTTATTTCTCTCAAATAAGAAGCACACCTAACCTAAGAATTAAATAGATATAAAATATTTTAAAACGTATTTCCATAAAATGGCTATTTTTCTCTGAAACAAAGCTTATGTGCTTGGTTTTGAACATAGTTTGTGCAAGTTAAATTAGACATGCCTTGAAATCATTTGTTTGTTGCCCAACTTTGTCTTAGTGAATAAGCCATCAGTGTTCTCAGAAGAAAAAAGCACTCTTTGATCAACACATTAATTTAACATTCTTCTTTAAAATTATTTTAATTTTTGTTACTATGACATGTATAGGTAGTTGTTCTTCTTTTTCTCCTCCTCCTCCTCCTTCTTCTTCTCCTTCTTCCTCTTCCTTTTCTTCCTCTTTTCTCAGAAGGGATTGTGTTATCTCATATTAAAGGAGACACATTGCTGGTAAAGAGGAATGGGGGAAAATCAGGGATATTGATTTAATTGCAAAATATATTAAGCCTGGTTTTGCTGTCAAGAATATCTGTTCTTCATTCTGATCATCAATTATCTTTCCAGAAGTTAAATTTTTTTGTTTGTTTGTTTTTGTTTGTTTTTGTTTTTAAATCAGAGGATGAAGTCTCTACTGAAGCTAATCTATGACCTGGGAAATGCCATTGACCCAAAACTTGAGCAATACACTCTTTCCTAACCCACAGGTTATGGCTCTTTAGCCTAAATAACTTCTCAACTGACTTCTTTTTTGGATCGTTTAAGGAATTTAGATTTCTCACTTAATCTGTGTATATATACATTACCGAGAAAACAAGATGAACTGAGATTGGTGTCATTTTGCCATGTAGTTTTTAACTGTGCTATTAAGCTTAATCCAAATTCTTTAACCTCTTTAATTTACGAAAAGAATTAAGTCACCCAGGAAATTGCTGTATAACCATTAAATGAACTCAATAAGGCACAGAAGCAAAGATTTCTTTGGAAAAGAAGAAAAAAAAATAAAAAGAGAATAAAGTCCTTTAGAATAAGCAAGATAAAAAAACAAATATGAAGAAAAAAATCAGCTAAAATAATTTCTACCTGAAAAAAGCCAAACGATTTACAAAATATTACTATTTCTCAGGCTTCATGTCTTTTTCGGGGGGGAGGGGTATAAATTTATTCTCAAGGAGAGAAATAATTCTGTGATCATGTGTGTTTAAATGCATCCCCAGAGGCACCTGGGTGGCTCAGTTGGTTAAGCGTCAGACTCCATCTCAGCTCAGGTCTTAATCCTAGTGTCAGTTCAAGCCCCATGTTGGGACTCCATACTGGGAACAGAGGAGCCTACTTAAAAAAATAAATACATAAAAATAAAATAAATGTAGGGGCGCCTGGGTGGCTCAGTCGTTAAGCGTCTGCCTTCGGCTCAGGTCATGATCTCAGGGTCCTGGGATCGAGCCCCGCATCGGGCTCCCTGCTCGGCGGGAAGCCTGCTTCTCCCTCTCCCATTCCCCCTGCTTGTGTTCCCTCTCTTGCTGTGTCTCTCTCTGTCAAATAAATAAAATCATTAAAAAAATAAAAATAAATAAATAAATAAATGCATCCCCATTCAAATTCATCACTAATATTCTCAATTAAAATACAAAAGGTCAGAGTGCCTGGGTGACTCAGTCAGTTAAGCGTCTACCTTCCACTCAGGTCATGATCTCAGGGTCCTGGGATTGAGCCCCGTGTGGGGCTCCTTGCTTAGTATGGAGTCTGCTTCTCCCTCTGCCCCTCCCCTCACTCTCTCTCAAGTAAATAAATAAAAAACCTTAAAAAAAAAAAAAAAAACTCTAAAAATAAAATAAAATACAAAAGGTCAAAACCCATTTTTTCTGGGTTATCATTTTAAGAAAAAAATAGCTATTGTCCAAAAATATGGGCTGTATGCAAATAAGAGTGCTTTCAGAATTAAATATCCTAGGCAGATGTCTACATGCTCTTCAGGTATTAACTTACTTAAACAAGAGTTTTTATCTTATTAGCTTCATTTTATGGATGAATAACTTCACACCAATAGAGAGTAAATAACTTGCCTGAGCTAATCTAGAAAGTAAACCTAGATTCAAACCCAACAAATTTATCCACAACATTCAAACAGTTAACTGCTGGAAAATACTATATACATATATAGGAAATCGGTTATTGTACATGTGGAAAGATTGGTTGTATCTAAACTTCAGGTATAAGGAAATGCCTAAAAAGGGAACTTTAACTCAAGAAATAGAGGATCATTGCACTTTTAAATCTGAAGCATCCTGTGCTACTATATACAATAGTAGTTAAGGAAGTCCAATTTGGCAAGATTGTAGTGGAGAGAAATATATAGACAAAGACAATTTTAAGAGGTGTTGCATAGCTAAGATATTACTTGGGGATATCTAATCATTGAGACTGCAAGAAGAAAAGGTTTTTTTTTTGTGTATTTAATTCTTATATAGATCATTCCCTAATATTGTAGACCTGGCGTGGGGGACAGGTATCCCCTCTTGCTTTCCACTCATTTCTCCTTAAACCTAAAACTGCTCTACAAAATAAGATCTACTAATAAGTAAAGATTACAAAAGCTTACATTCTCTTATTTCGAATAGTACTTTGACAAATGATACTTCAGTTACTGCTGTGCACTCTCCTTAATTTGGAGCTCATATCATTATTGGTTTATTGTAATTATATATTATTTAAATTCATCCTATTTTAAAATATATTGTTAAATCTTATTAGCAATTCACTTTATTACTTTTTAAATTATTAAAACAAATATAACAAAGATGTGATTTTATTTCTCCTTGAGTATTCAATGCTCTCATTTTATATTCACATTTAAGTAAGATTAAGCTTTTAAAGCATCCTCAGAAATATATATATATTTATTATATATAATATATACACGCATTAAATATTTATATCATAGATATGAATTTTATATATGATATAAATAACAAATATATATAATGTTTTATATATAAATATATAAATAAATACTATATGTATATTTAACAAAGTTAAATAAATTCCCTAGTTAAGATTGCAGGGGAAATAAGAAAGAGGAGTCACATTATGAACAACATAGGAGCTTAAAACAATTTCTTGTTCAAAGTTTTATATTTCCAGCAATATGTCTTCCCCTTTCTCTTCTCCAACTTTCAGAAAAGATACAAAATACTTCTTATTAACCAGAACTTTTTTTTATTAACCAGAACATTTAAGCTCAATTCATCCTTTATTTAAACCGAAATCCCTACAGTTGGTTAAGCATGCCATCAGAATACCAATTATTTTATTTACAAATTTAATCATCATCCCCTCTACCTTCCAACTAGCTCAAAAATTATGTAGGGAAGAGGTTAGGATCTGAAAGGAATTCTGAAGTAAAGAGAGTGATATGTCTACTTTTCTATATGCTACATAAATTCAACAAATATTTGTTGAATATTTACCATATGACACAAACAGTTCTAGATATTGAGTATAAAATGGTAAAAGCTATAAAGCATTAAGCTCTGAAAGAATAAAAGACAAGTAACCAAAGTGGAAATATATTTCTGCTATAAAATTAGATTCATATTAATAATTCACAAACCAGTATTTTCAGAGCAGTTCAAAGAAAAATGAACCATGGTAAATTATATTTTATGTTAGCTTGTACAAGAAAATATTTAGCTCCTTACTCTTTATAGAAGATGAAAAGTTATCTTTGCAAAAAAAAATAATGAATTAGGTAAAAGAAACATATTTCATGAGATATATAATTGAAGTTTTTCCCTTTGGTAAATAGTTATGATGGAAGGGCACTAAGCTGTTCTTACAAGAGCAGAAACAAAGAAATCCTAAAAAAGGGTAAGTGGGAAGAGTGTGGTAAGGTTTCTATTGTGTTATAAAGGAAACAAATTCTAATTATCAGAGAAGTATTTTGATGAAGGTTTCTTCTTTTCTTTTCTGAAAACAATTCAACAATGTAGGAAGTTGTCACTGTAAAAGGTTAAGAAAAATCTGTGTGAAACAGAGAACTTGAAGTTTAGATACCACTTTCAATTTCATAAAGACTTTTTTTTCTTAAGGAACTCAATTAAAGTAATTTGTTGGTTACTGGATAGATGGATCCTGTACAAGATACCTTATTAATCCTTCTAGATTTTCTCTGCTAATAGTGATTCAAATGGTTATTTAAATAATTTATGTCAACCAGTATATTTCTTTTATTTCCCTTTCTAGTCCAGTCTTATTTTAGTCTATTAATATTTAAATCTAGAAGGAGATTCTCTTGATATCAATGACTAATTTAAATTCTATAAATTACAAATATTTTATTTAACAAAGGTAAAAATACAGAATTAGTTACAGAAAACTACAAATGTGAGAACTATTCTGAGATGAATGGATTTTTTATGTATCTAAATGCCATCTGTCAAGAAATATAGTTCCATATTAATACTTCATGTTGATCATTTCAACTTATACAATAAAATTACCAGAAGGGAGAACAGATATCCTGTGAAAATGAACAAGGCAAAAATAGTTCCTACCAGATGCTCAGAATTTTTTTGTTAAAAAGTACCTTAAAGTTATGCATTTCATTTATTAAATAAAAATACAAATTAAATAATTTGTTTTGGATTTTTTTGGAATTATAATAAATAAACAAGAAGATCTTCCTTATATTGGTGATACTATGAATTAAATTAATTCATTAAACGACTTTCTTTTATGTTTCCAAAAATATTAAATTTATTTTAAGAATACACTCCAAGGCAATTGAGTGTATTTGCTCATTTTATGTAGCATTTCACTTTGAAAGATTGCAGATTTTCTTTCTTTTTAATCAATTTTTAAGTTCTGGAATAGTTTTAGATTTACAGAATAAATTCCAAGTATAATACAGTGTCTCATACAACACACATACAGTTTCCCCTATTGTTAACATTACATTTGTGTGGAACTTGTCTCAATTCATGAGCAGATACTGATACATTATTATTGACTAACTCTATACTTTATTCAGCCTTTCATATTTTTTGCCTAATATCCTTGTTTCTGTTCCAGGATCCCATCTACAATACGACATTACATTTAGTCAGTATTTCTCTTTCGGTTCCCTTTGGCTGTGACGAAAATCTTTCTAGTTATAGTAACTGATTTGAAGAAATTTCTAATAAAGAAACTTAAAAAGTAATTGATTTGTATACACTTAAACTGGGAATTTTAGAAAAGATTAATGGGTAAGTAATATGAAATGATTACCTGAATAATATGAAAAATCCTCCTCATTATTCAATATTTCTGTCACCTAGAACTTACAAACTAAGCAATTTTGTTTGTGTTTAATCTATATATAGCATAAACATAAATAATAGTGCCGGATATCATTATCTACTAGAAATCTGTATTCACATCTTTCTGGTAGAGCCAAATTAAATGTTTACCATCTCTTAAAGGAAAACTCTGAAAGGGTCCTGAGTGCAAGAGCATCTATCCCCACGAAGTTGGGATATACACTCTCCCAGCACATGCATGTGGTTACCAACCCATAAGCCCTCCACACCCAGTAGTTTGAGATTTTTATAGAGGCTTCTTCATGGAGACATGACTGGTTATTAGCTCAATTTCCAGCCCCACTCACTTCTCCACAGGATGAAGGGTGGGGCTGAAAATTTGAAGCTTTTCATCATGGCGTGGTCTTTCTGGTGACTGTCCCCCCTAAAGGTATCCAGGTATCTACCAAGAGTTGCCTCATTAGAACAAATGACACTACTATCACCAGGAAATGCCAAGGGACTTAGGAATTCTGTGTTAGGAACTAGGGTCAAGAACCAAAACTTAGAACAAAAAATACTCCTGACAAACCCTATCACTCAGGAAGGTACAAGTGTTTAAGAAGCTCTGTGACTGGAACCAGGGTCAAAGACTAAATATTAAACAAAATATGTTCCTAGAGCCCCATCACTCAGAAAATAACAAGGGTTTTAGGAGCTCTGTGTCAGGATTCAGGGGCAGAAACCAAATATTTATTTCTTACTATGTCAGAGTCCAACCCCTGGTCTCTGCCCATGGGCTCCTTACACCAAAACAATCATAACAGTCAAAAGATACTGGCACATTACTAGAATCTCAGCCATTAATAATTAGTCCAGTTCAATATCATATTGTACAAAAATGTCTCTCAGGGCAAGGCCACTGAAGCTTCCATTTAATCTCGTCAGGTTCTAAAAGCAGAAATCGTTTCAGCAATATATGGCTTTACCCTTTGAGGTATCTGATATAATTAATCTCAGAGATAATATTATCTTTCGCTCTGAGCCTCTTTGGAGATGTTAATGTAATATTGGATTTCCCTCACTGCATAACCCATTTATTCATTCCTTTATCCACAGCTATTATTTCTCCTCTCCATTCATGCCCAAACATTCTCATCTTTTTAAAGGACATTTCATTTAGCCACTGTGCTGGTCTGGAGTAATACTAATCTACTAAGTACCTCTCCCTCAGTCCACTCCCATTCATACAAAGTAAAATTACAGAGGTGCAGAACTAATGGGTTGATCTTTACTACCAGGCAATAATGTTGAATTCACTGTTAGCTCTAATTTTGTTCCCCAATCAGATGTTCCCCAATCAGATACAGCGGCCACCCCTATAATGTACTCAGGCAAAAGAGATACAACCACTTCATATAAAGCTCGTTCAAACATAAAAATTATCCTACAAACTTTCACCTTAATCCCATTAACACTTACGCATCTAACCGTAGCCTCCACTAGGACTCCATCAAAAATACTAGGTAGGGGAAGTGTTCCCTAGTATGACAAATATTCATCCCTGCAGAACATTTAGGTAAAGAAGAAGCAACTTCTTTACATAAAGCCTGTTTAAATATTCTAATTTTCACCATAATCTTATCAATCCTTGCCTTTTTTTTATATTCTTCTAATTGTACCCTGCATTAGGGCTTTACGAAAGGGTTTTGGTACCACAACATATGGGGCTCCCATATCACTTTTTAATGAAGACCACCTTTCCTTCAGTTTCCAATCACTTTTTTCACATTTCCATTTGAGATCTCACTGACGGCACCTTTAACATGCATATTTCTTGCAACATTCTGTTCATTACAATCTATGTATTCTCTGAGATGAGAGAATTCTCTACGGCTCTCTTTTTTTCTTTCTGAGGTCCCACCAGAATCTCCTTTAACATCTAAATTTCTATCAACAGTCTCTTGAAAGCAATCTGGGCTTTTTCTATCATGTACCTCAAAACTCTTCCAGTCTCTATCCTTACCCAATTCCAAAGCCATTTCCCTCAGCAGCACTACACTTCCCAGTACCAAAATCTCTGATAGAGCTGCCATAACAATGTACCACAAATTAGGTGACTCAACAAACAGAAATGTATTCTGGAGGTCGGAAGTCCAAAATCAGGGTGACCTCAGATTGGTTCCTTCTGAGGGCAGTGAGGAAAAGATCTCTTCCAAGTCTCTCTCCTTAGTTTATGGATAATGATCATCTTTCTGTATTGCTTCATTTTGTGTTCCTTCTATGCATGTCTATATTTCTGTCTAAATTTACCATTTTTATAAGGATAAAAGTCATTTTGGATTAGGGCCTACTATAATGAACTCATTTCAACTTGATTGCCTCTGTAAAGACCCACTTTCCAAATAAGGTCACATTTGGGCATTAGGACTCCAACATACCTTTTTGGGGGACACATAATTCAACCTATAAAAATAGCTCACTGAAAAAAATAGTTTGCCATATTTAGCAACAATTTTGTGCAAACAATAATAATTTACTTTTTCCCATAAATCCTAATTAAAATGGATGATTACTGTACATTCATCATTAATATACTTCCTAAAATACCAGATATTTTTATTCAAATATTTCACAATCATGACTTCTAATTCACATGTAGTAACTATGAAATTTTTAAAATGCTGAGACATTTTCTGCCCAACTAGACCCCTCAATATCCCCGTCGGCTCAGCCACTTTGGACCTACCACATGGTTATAGTGGCTGCAACCACTGATGGGACTTTAGGAGATGTTTTCTAATATTATTCCTCTGGTTTTATTTAGCAGTTTACCCACATCCATATGGGAGCAGAAAGATCCAATTAACTGTGAGATTATATATGAGCAAGATGTGACTGGCTCTCTGAGGCTAATAAACAATCAGGTTCATATTTTAAATGATTAAAAAATGTTACTTTTCATAGGGAATTTTCTAGGTGCTTTGACCATCACATATGACCATTCTTTGTCCAAGAGTCCCATGTTTACAGATCTTTAAGGAAAATCTTCAGGCCAATCCTATGGTAGTTTGGGAGGCTATTTGTGCAATAGTTATAATTAGCATTCCTTTAGCCTTTTGTGTCTCATTTATAGTCAGACTGCAGTAGCACCTAAACTTCTAGGGAAGGTATATTGATAAATGTGATGGCAAGAACAATGAGAAGATGAATTGTTATCAAACTTTGAAATGTACTCTGAAAGAAACATTGACCCTTCCTAAATCCAATCAAGAAGATGATCCCATCTACCACCAGACAATGAAGATGCAGAAAATAGAGTATTAATCAAATCTCCAGCTTTGCTTTCTCTGCAGTATCTTTAACTTTTGTAGTGAAGTTAAAGGCTTCTGTTAAATCTACAGGAACAAAAGTGTAACAGCCTCCTCATAATACTGTAAATACTTCCTTGAGATGCTAGCGGATGCACTATTTTGAACAACTGCTTTCCTCATTTCAAGTACCTCCCATGTTAGGTTTTTTTTTTTTTTTTTCAAGGTTTGTAAAATTCTAAGTTTTCTTTAAGCTAAAGTTTGAGGCAGGTTTTGAACCATAAAACCTACTTTTCTTGCCTCCAGTATGGCATGGTCTGAGGCAGGCTGATGACAAAAGTATGCTGCTGAAATTCCTCCTTTATTTTACTAATGTATTGTTATTTGAGATGATAATGATGGAACTGGTGATCCATAACTTGTAAGTTTACTGTAGTATAGTGTTAGTTACTAGCAGCACCTAACATGGCCCATCTTTGGTAGTTTGTTGTTTTGTTTCCTTCCTGGTAATGTTTCCATTAAATGAAATGCCCAGACTAAGACATCCACAGGTGCTTTTTTTTAAAATCTCAAATTTAGCCTATTGATTATAAAGCTGAATACTGTAAATCCTCTATTCTCTATCATATCTGACCATATCTTTTTTGGAAGAGTTTAGATTCAAGGATTACAAACCTGGCTCCTAATCTCATGAATCTCCCGGTAACAAACTCATAAGGACATTTAAAGGATTAACAACCATCAGGGTTTAGAGTAATACTTTAGTCCTTGGATTCAAATATACATTTATGTCTGAGATAATAAGCCTACAATCACTGAAACATATTTAAATCTCTGGATGGACAAAACTGAATAACATCCAAATGCAAAATCTCACACTTTGAGGTTCAGTTTCCTGTCTCCAAATAAGGTGTTTACAGATTTTCTTCAGAATTATATTTTCCCCTCTGGAAAATCTACTAGGAACATCCTCCGATATTCATGTGATATGTCCCCACCATTGTTGATTTAGGTTATTTTTCAAGTAATGTTTGCTATAATGGCATGTAATATTTTTGCCAAATTCTAATTCAGGTGACTTGGTCTGTTTAGAGATGATCATATTTTAGTGGTTCTGGTGTCTTAGAAATGATCATAATTTTCAGAACATTCTGAATGTTACCAGTAAACTTACTCCATCTCTTAAGATTGTTATCAGATATCAGTTAAAGTTTGGGCAGGATCAATGGGTAAATGAGTTTGGATTCCTTTATGGAGCAGGGAAGGGTTTTAATTACTGTACCCTATTTAGCATAGTAGCCAGACAGAAGCATTTCCTCTGGCTTCAAGTGTTTGTTGCTTGGTATATAAATTTATCTTAATCACAACCATTCCATTAGTAAGGGTTATATCATGAAGCAATTCCTAAATCCAAATGCCATTTTTGAGGGGCTTGGGGTTTCCATTAGCAGTTAAGAACCTTTTCTTCTATGACTCAAAAACCACGCACCACTCCAAAAGCAAGTCTATTTTCACTATAGATCTTGATCCTTTTGAGATTTGACATGTTCCAGTAAGAGCTCTTAGCAGGGCCATTTATGTTGATTCAACATCTGGGAGACCATTGGATTTTCTAATCCATCAGAAATCAGTAATAATATATTTAGCTTCCTCTGTTTGAGATAAGAATCATTTACAGAGAGAATCAAAATGAATTATCAAAAGTTTATAAAATAGCAGTTTGAATCAAGCAAGCTCATGAATAGCCAACTGACATGAATAGCCAACTGACTGACACCAGGTATTATTTCATCAGGAATGTCCATTAATATGGCAAGATTTAAAATGTTGCATGAGTTCAGAATTATATTAAGAAGGGAGTAGTTTTTTATATTATATGAGGTTAGCAAATTGACAGAAAAATGTTGTATGTTATCAGTTAGGAGTAAAGTTTGGAGACGATAAGGCAATAATAAATTTAAATCATTTCCCAGAATAAAATTGGCAGACTAAAATTCTACTATGTGGAAATGGCAACTGCCCATAGAGAATAGATTAGTCATAACTCTAGCATTCAAAATTACACTGCAATATGTTATAGTTTATGATGTCATTTGTATTGCAGTGTATAATACTAAAGCATGTTCAAATATCTCATGTACAAAGGTCAAGATTTATGATAATAAGGAAGCCAGAGTTATGGATAACAGAGGAAAACTTAAGGGACAGACAAAGATCACATTCTGAGTGAAACTCTGGAGGTCTAGTGCTTCAACTTTGGAAAAGCTGGTTTAGAGAAATCAGTACTGATAACTATATTGTAGGAGAGGAAAAAAACCTTTCCTTCTAAGCTCCTAGTGGTTTTTGATTTTTGTTTCTGTTTTGTTCTGTTTTGCTTTGCTTTGGTGGGGCCCTATAAATTACATTGACAAGAGACAGATTAACAGGAGAAAAACTAACTGAAGCTTATTAACATATACGTCACATATACCCATGGGAGTGCTCAAGGATGAGTAACTCAAAGGGGTGACTTAAACTTGGGCTTATATAGCATCACAGCAAAAGAATAATAAAGTTTTAAAGAAGTGAAAAGACAAAGGAAAACAATTTATGGTTTCAATCATGGCAACTTGTGGGAAGCTAAATATATGGGGGAAACTAATGGACTGGCCTTTGTTTAGTTAGTAAGAGTTCTTATGTACATTCTTGTGCTATCTCTGGGATGATAAGGTTCTAGAGTTGTCTGTAGTTGTTTGTTCTTCCTGGTAGAAAGGGGAGAAATGGTTTCTTTACAAATTATGTACTGCTTTTACACAAATAGGGAGAAGGCAAGGCAAAGAGCTTTTTTTTTTTTTTTTTTTTTTTTCTGCTTTTTCTCAATTGTCTGTAGCTAAAGTATTCAATAGGCCAAAGTGGCATATTTGGATGTGGTATATTCTACTATACTTCAATACACTATCATTCTCAAAACTGCCTAAGTTCTCTCTTGGTGGCTGGTTCAAGAAAGTTCTTAGTAACTCATAGTCAATTGACTGCTGCTTGCTTTGCTGATGTCATGCAGCAGATGACTGACTGGAGATTAGCAAATTTGCAATTTGTCTTTAGAAACACAGTGGCTCTTTTCACCAAGTTTTTTTTTTTTTTTTTTAAGAAAATAGATTCTTCAACTAAAACTTCCTTAATGATGAACAAAGCATTAAACCCATATTTTAAAAAAAAAATGGTGGTGCCTCCCTGAAATGAAAGATAATTCAAGTATTTATACTGACACTGTAAAAAGCATGGAGGTGTTTTAGTACACCTCTGTGATACACCTGTCTAAGTATATTGTTGATTTTCTCAACTAAAAGTAAACAGAAAACAAATGTTGACTTTTTATTTTTTTATTTTATTTTTTTAAATGTTGACTTTTTAAAACGTGTACAGTTCTAATAAAGAGAAACAGAATTCTAAAACTCTGTAAAACAAATAGCATCTGAAAGAACACAGGCAAGGATAACAACCAGATTATAACCAGAAAAGTAGATATAATAATCATTTTTTGGCTCCAAGATCCTAAACAAAATCATAGCCTTGTCCATGAAGTTTCTTAACTAGAAAAAAATATGCTTATAAAATTATGATCCAATTTATGTGTACTGAGTTCTTTTGTTGTTTTAGAGCATACTAAGGGAGTTGAGACAAAGGTTTTTCTAGGGTCATTATTAATTGTTAAGGGTTTAACACTGAATAGAAAATATGTCTTTATTCCTGTATTCCACAAGATAGAGAACTGTTCTGATACTTCAGCTAAAATTAGTTGAAACAATTTAGAGTCCTGGTGCTCAAATCCAAAAAGAATTTTAATATGAAAGTAGACTCAGATCTTTAAGAAAGTGAGATATGAGGAACCTCTAGTATACTCTAACTGCATGTAGGAACCTGATCCAGACATGAAGGTAGTTTTATTATCAATCCAAGTCTGGGAACCACATTCTGTAAAGGAATATTTATTATGAGGTCACAACATGTGTTAGACTTTGTTTCCTGGGTGCTACAGCTCAGGAGGCAGTGTGGGGAATACATTTCTCTACTGCCTGATGAAATGAAGGGCTTATACAGGATCATGAAGAACTTGGGGGTCATGAAAAGTCAGAACTTAAGTGCAGTCTTACATGTCCAAGGTCAGGGGGTATGTGTAGTTGTACACGTCCAGCTGAGGGAGAATTTTGCTATTCAATAGGAGCAGGATGCAGTCTCGGGGCTAAAGGTCAGTCACTCTCAAGTTAATTGAGTTATTATGTGTGGGGAATTCTTCAGGGAGTTGTACAGCAGAAATAAAAATTACATATCTTACTCTAAAAACAAAAAAATACAACTTTTTTTATTATTCACATCCAAACTCAGTCATGAGAAATACCATTTAGCTGGGAACCGAAGGATTACAGTTTAATTTTTTTCTGTTATCTAGAAATGTACCTCTTTGGATGATGCATTTAAAGATTCAATGAATTTCATAAAGTATGATAAGTCCATAACAAAGAGGATTGAAGCATAAAGCTTTGCCTTTCAAATGTAATAAATTTACCTTACACTCAATGAATCAATTTGAGTATTGCTATAAGCCGTTTACTAGCAATTCTGAAAATAATCCACTACCTGTTATATAGTATGTTAGATTAAAATATTTTTCTTAAATTTCATGCAGCATACTATCAATATTATAAATGATGTACTATAACTTAGAACATTTCTAAGCCTACACATTAATGTGCAATAGTGCACGTAATATAACAATAAAACTTGGCTTAGCAGATCATTGCCTCACAACAATTTATTTTTATTTCTACTAAAGTAAATTCTTAGTCCCTAAGTTTCTGTATCAATTTTATTTTAACTATTAAATGTATGTAGTATTCTAACTAATTCCAATTTTCATTTACATTTTTCACCATTTATGCGTAAATACCAGATTTATCTCAAGACCAAATCTCTCCTTTCAGTATCATTTCAAAATGCTTTTTGGATAACTGTATGATGTTTGCATTTCATTACTCCAAAATCAACATTTTCAAAATTGCCTCAAAATTAAAAACAAAACCAAACGAAAAACTTGGAGTTTGAAAGGGTTCCGAAGCATTTTCTTCCTATTGGCGATAAAAAAGTATCTTTCACATTATTGACTTCTAAGTCCTTAATCTACCTCTTTATATTATTGGAGATTTCATAACTCACAACTGAATTTGGATTGCCAAAGCACCTTATGTTGTATATTACTTTATGGTTTGCTTTATTTCACCAAAATCAGTTACAATATTTGGCTGAATATTTGTGTTTATCGACAGTACATCCTGAACAATAAGTAAATGACATTATATAGAGAAAAAGGCATGAATTTCAAAAACAAAGTGAATAGAAAAGGTTAAACATCAGAGCAAAAAATCTCTGAGTGACTGATGGATGCAGTACAAAGTAGCAGACAGGCATAAGCTGAAAGACGGTGGTCTGCATATTTAGAAACCAAGAAGCAAATCTATCTGCACCAGAGAATGACAAAATTAAAATCCTGGTTCCCTAAACATGAGAGTTTGGGTGGGATTTGTAAAAGTCTTTATAGAAAACAGATTAAACCTGGATGCTCTTCTATAGCCTCAACAGAGAGATGATTACCTTTCACACTCTCAGGAGAAGATAGTAAATATATTTTCTGGAAAATGTACCCAAGGGAGTACTTAGGTCCAGGTGCCGCCTGCCAGGCTAAAGGTTAGGATGTCATATTGAAAACTGAAGCATTATGTAAAAGCACATATAGCCAACAGAAATCCTCCAACTCCACTTAGCATGGAGGGTGCTGCCTGGAATGCAGGCATTCTATGGCTTCTGCCTTACCACACTTCTCAGTGGAAGCTTCTTTCCTGAGTCAACAGGATAGCTCAAAACAAAGACCTATAAATACTAATATTAAAGAATTCCCCAGTGAAATGACTGGAACTTCCCAAATCATAGTAAGCCTAATATACCACTAAACACCTTTCAATAGCACAGAATTTATGATCAGCTTTAAGTGCTTCACTCTTAAATATGAATGGGCAGCCTGAGATTATCAGATATTTGTGGAAAGAGCCTATAATGATGATTTATGAAGGAAAATCATTAGCTGATTTAGGACAAGAGAGGATGTTTGAAGAGTGGATGAGGCATTAAATAATTCCTTAGTGAGCGTACAAATGTATTTAATAGAAGAATTTACTAATATTCCAACTCTTTTTCACATTCATTTTAGATGGTTGATCAAGATTTTGTAGTAATATCCAAGTTCAGTGATTTTTCTGTAGCCAAATCCAGTTACTCTGCAGCAAGTTCTACTAGTTTCCATATGGTTGACATTGAGATATTCTAGGTATGATTAATGAATAAGTCTCCAAGGTCATTATAGTTTAATTTTTATTTCCATCTCATTGTCAGTAACTGTGGGCTCTTGCCAGAGTATAACTTTAGATCTGAGATATACACTTTAGGCCCACCATGGCTAAAATAGCCTTACTGTCTCTCTTTTTTTTTTAAAGATTTATTTTATTTATTTGACAGAGAGAGACACAGCGAGAGAGGGAACACAAGCAGGGGGAGTGGGAGAGGGAGAAGCAGGCTTCCCACTGAGCAGGGAGCCTGATGTGGGGCTCGATCCCAGGATGCCAGGGATCATGACCTGAGCTGAAGGCAGCCGCTTAAAGACTGAGCCACCCAGATGCCCCCTTTACTGTCTTATTAATAAGCTTTATTTTGTACTCTACTGCCTCCCAACCACATCCTTTAAGTTTTTCTCTTTTCTTGATTTTTTCATCAGTGCGAAGGATTGCAGAGATTTCTGCTTGGGGCTGGTATTTAATACATTGTTCCTATTCATTTTTAAGAATATTTGTTTTGAATAATTTAAAGAGGTTTTGAAAGGCATTATAGCATTGTCTTCAAAACTGCATATTCGGTAATGGTAGTACCTTGGTATATATTATAGCCCTGCCAATTACTAGTTGAGCAATTTGCTTAGTGCTCCTAGTCTCAGTTTCATCATCTGTAAAATGAAGATAAGAAGAGTAACTAATTGGGTGCCTGGGTGGTTCAGTTGGCTAAGCAACTGCCTTCGGCTCAAGTCATGATCCTGGAGTCCCTGGATCGAGTCCCACATCGGACTCCCTGCTCAGCAGAGAGTATGCTTCTCCCTCTGACCCTCCCCCCTCTCATGTGCTCTCTCTCATTCTCTCTCAAATAAATAAAACCTTAAAAAAAGAATAACTAATTAATAGAGTTGTAAGAATTTAATGAATTCATAATCCAGGTGAAGGATTTCAAAAGCTCCAAGATACAGAAGTTAATAAAATTTAGCTGTTTTTTTTTTTTTAAAGGAGGTACTTCCATTTCCTCTGATGTCTTTCTTTTACATTGAGTGACATACAACCATTTCTGCCCTATAATTTATTAGCCCTTCATAATGTAATAAATGACTTATGGAAAACTTTCATAACAATAACCTTTTAAGGATTGCTATAATGTAAGTTTCATGGGGTTCCCAAAGTTAGGGTAGCATGTAAATGTATCCCATTTTAACACTTGGAAGTAATATTTTTTTTAAATGAATTGCATTTTCAAATAGATATCTTGATGTATCTGCTATAATGACTCAAAACATAATTGATAATTTAGAAAATATTTAATAACCTGTGGTGGATTAAACCATCAACTTGAAGGGGTTCACTCTTCCAATAATAAACTGAACCCAGCTCTGTCTCACTGTGACACAATATTTTATGTGTCATCAGGAAAACAAAAATAGTGTGAAATATTTGACAAAGTTCATTTCTGTTCCTCACCATGTGCTCATACAAAGAATGAAGATATAAATCTTCTTTTATATTTTATTAATTTTGTACTTTTTTCACTGAACCACAATGTTTCTGAAACATTAATGGTTACAAATTACATATTAAATTTCTCAAATGGACTATATCAAATATGACTAGACACCTTGACACTAATTAGAAGTTTAAATTTACAAGATTAAATCGGTCCTTTCTCCAAGTAGGAGAAATCTGAGTACAATATATTAATAGGAATTTTTAGAGGCAAGAATATTAGTGAATTAAATTTAATTTAGACAAATAGACTCAGTGATACAGAAATACTCCGGAGAAGAAAAGTAAGTTAAGTGTTTTAAATAGCAAAAAAGTTAAGATTAATAGCACAAATTATATTTCCTAACATTATTAAGATTTTTTATTGTCATTTGATTATGATAGACATATCACATGTATAATTAATGGAAAAATAAAATTTGAAGTGTTCAGTCCTTTTCAATAGGAAAGATAATTGATTAAACAATGAATGTTCCTATTTCCCAAGCCTTGATCCCACAGTACATTTGTGGGACTACTTTGTTATAATTTGTAAGAATAGTTTCCATTTCACTTAAATCATTACTTCATTCAGTATAATTTTGAATGTCTATTAAGTGCCTGATAGAAATAATCAAGTATAATGTATTCACAGTGGAATCTTTTCAAAATATTTCAAAGTTTTAAAAATCTGAAAGATATATAATCTTTGTTAAGTGTGGAAATGCAAGAGGGTCAAAAATGTAAAACTGTAGATTTGACCGTAATAAATCTGATTTAATAACAAACAAGTTTTGAATGAAAAAATAAGTACCTTCACATATATATATACATTTATATTATTAAATGAGAAAATAACTTAGCTAAAACAGGAGTTATATACTTTTTTTAATTTAATAAACGACAATGACCTTAGTCTAGAACAGAATAATGGGAGTTAAAATAAATATTTAGTGTCTTATCTGCATCTCCCTTTAACGACATAAGAAAAAAAATCAAAGGTAGTCAAAGTCTTTTATTAACACAGTTGATAATAGTAGTAATACAAACTTATCTCTTAATTATAAATTAAATGAGGTTAGAGAGGTTTCTGACCTTCAAAATGCCACATTTAATACAATACAAAGAAAATAAGTACACTGACATTCAGAGATACTAGTTGAAATTTTCAAAGCAACTAAATCTTAATGCAAACATTAGACTTTGCCTCTCAGTTCAACACTTTCCAAAATACCAGTCTTCAGAGAAATAAGCAAAAACAGACAGAGTATATTATTTGATTACCACAATGTCTGATACCAATCATCAAAACAAGAGTTATGTTAAATACCTAAAGTCAAAGAAAATATTAATTGCATCGTTTTCTACATATTATATCATGTACTAAATTATTAATGAAATGATAATTTTCTTTATCTTATTGTGTTTATAACTAATGATGCAACAGTAAAGTGCTTACATGTTTTCTAATCATTTACCCACTCATTTATTTAACAAACATTTTATTGGGTCCGTAGGTATTAACAAAAATCTTAGGTCTCTTTCAAATGGGGGATATTACCAGACAATTTCAAAAGCACTTGAAGGACTCCTGGGTGGCTCAGTTGGTTAAGCATCTGCCTTTGGCTCAGGTCATGATCCCAGGGTCCTAGGATCCAGCCCCACACCAGGCTCCTTGCTCAGCGGGGAGCCTGCTTCTCCCTCTGCTTGTGCTCTTTCTCTCTAACAAATAAATAAAATCTTAAAATAAAAAAGCATTTGATAATTTTTTCAGCCATATTTATGCTTATCAGACATCATAATATAATTAGCTATTGATAATTATAATATTTTCAGTAAACTTGTTAAAAACATTTATACTCTAATATTTTTAAGTTCCAAAATAACTTCTTATTCAATGTATTTCGAAAATAACAAGCATACACACACACACACACACACACACAACAATAATTTCTAGTTCCATGCTCAAGAAATATCAATGCTAAAATTTTGGTGCAAACTAATTCCAATCCTTATTTCTATTTATTTATAAATGTATTTTATTTTTAAGAAGAATTGATTAACCATGAGAAGTAACAAAATAGTTGATTAGAATCAGAGGCTCTTGAGCTACAGAGTTTTAAACCAGCTCTGCTGCTTTCTTCCTTAGCAACCTGGGGACTTATCCTTATTATCTAACCACTCTGTGCCTATTTTTCTCATCTCGATAATGAAGAAAAATACAATCAATTACATAGAAGTCTGTAAAAGCTGAATTAATTAAAACATGGAACACACTGAGAGTAGTGCCTGACAAATAGTAAACTATATTACCCACTATTACCCTTATGTATTGTTGGTAACCCACTTTTCACCTAACAGTTTGGGAAAACAGTGAGTGCACTGAGAATTTTTCTCTATTTTATTTTAATGACTAAATATAGTATTAGTCAAAATATTTTCAACTAACTGAATTTATAATACTGTACATGATGGTTATGTCATTATGTGTTAAAAGAGCCCTCAACCGTAGACCCTTAGACACAGCTCCCCTCTTCCCCACCTACTTTTGTCCATACTTGTCAACTATTTTTGTTTGCAGATGACAAAACACTCAATTCAAATTAAACCAAGGAGTATAATAGGGCTTCACTAGCCCAATTTTCAAACTCCAAGCAAAGCAGAGATGTGGCCTTTAAGATACCTATAGATGTGAAAAGGCCTTGAATGCTATCTTATGTCTCCCTCTTTCCCTTCCTTTCCCCTCCCTTCCCGACCCCTCCCCTCCTCTCCTTTCACCTCCCTCCTTTTCCCCTCCTTTCCCTTCCCTTCCCTTTCCCCTCCATTCCCTTCCCCTCCCTTCCCCTCCCTTCCCCCTCCCCTCCCTTTCCCCTCCTTTCCCTCCCCTCCTTTCTCCCTCCTTTCCCTTCCCCCCCTTTTCCCTCCCTCCCCTCCCTTCCTTTTTTTTTTTTTTTTTCTTTTAATTGCCTTCTTTCTCTGGCTATAACAAAGAGTTTGAAATCCTGACCACAGAGGAAGCAAAATTATATGTCTTCCAAAGTTGTGCACTGTGTCCTGGAATAGGAAGAAAATGCCAAAATGCTGCCAAACTGGCTTGTCCTGTTTTATCTTTAAACTTAAGGGTCATAAACTTCATCCAAGTTCTCTCCCTTACACTAGTCAGGGAAGTAAGCATAACTTGCCCTCTGGAGGAAGTGAGGCAAATTATTTCAGAAGGGAGCAATGGATGTTTAACAAGAATAGAATTGTGTAAGAATGATGAATCACAGACCTGTACTTCTGAAACAAATAATACACTATATGTTAAAAAAAAAAAAAAAGAAGAAGAAGAAGAAGGGAAAAAATGAAGGGGGGTGAATTGGAGGGGGAGATGAAACATGACAGACTATGGACTCTTAGAAAAAAACTGAGGATTTTAGAGGGGAGGGGGGTGGGGGGATGGGTTAGCCCAGTGATGGGTATTAAGGAGGGCACCTGTTGAATGGAGCACTGGGTGTTATTTGCAAACAATGAATCATGGAACACTACATCAAAAACTAATGATGTGTATGGTGACTAACATAACATGATTAAAATGTTAAAAAAATAAAAATAAATAAAAAATTTTACTCAATTATTAAGACTATATCTTCAAGTATTTGCAGATGATTATGTATGTTGTTAAACAATGGAAGTTATGTAAATCTATACTGATTAAACTTCATGGAATTTAAAAAAAAAAAAGAATAGAAAATCCAGTGCTTACTAGAAACATGCAGGGGAATAAGTTATTGGCACAAGCGGATGCTGGAATGAGACAAATTAGGGACCACATATGTTATCAGAGGACATACCTTGATTGCTGCCTTGTACTGACATATATTATTTTAAAATATATATATTTATTTGAGAGATAGAGTGAACGAGAGAGTGAGCACATGAGTAGGGGCAGGGGCAGAGGGAGAAGGAGAAGCAGACTCCCCGCTGAGCAGGGAGCCCAATGCAGGGTTCAATGCCTGGACCCTGAGATCCTGACCTGAGCCAAAGGCAGGTGCCCAACCAACTGAGCTATCCAGGCTCTCCCAGAGTTGGATTTGAATCCTCAATCTTTTTTTCCTTCTATCATATTATAAACATAGTCAAGATTTTGAAACTAATGTTCCTCATACAAACTAAAAGCCTAATATCTACCTAATATTAGAGCCTAATATCTACCTTACTGATATAAGGATATATTAAAATAATCTATATTAGGCCCCTGAACAATAGGAGGATCTTAACACATATTAATTTACTTCCTTGTCGCACACACTTCCTTTAAAAATGGCTTCCCAGGGGAATTCTGCCAGACATTTAAAGAAGAATTAATACCTATTCTTCTGAAACTGTTCCAAAAAATAGAAATGGAAAGAAAACTTCCAAACTCGTTTTAGGAGGCCACCATTACCTTGATCCCAAAACCAGACAAAGACCCCATCAAAAAGGAGAATTACAGACCAATATCCCTAATGAACATGGATGCAAAAATTCTCACCAAAATACAGCCGAGAGGATCCAACAGTACATTAAAAGGATTATTCACCATGACCAAGTGGGATTTATCCCTGGGCTGCAAGGTTAGTTCAACATCCGCAAATCAATCCATGTGATACAATACATGAATAAAAGAAAGAACAAGGACCATGTGATCCTCTCAATAGATGCAGAAAAAGCATTTGACAAAGTACAGCATCCTTTCTTGATCAAAACTCTTCAAAGTATAGGGATAGAGGGTACATACCTCAATATCATAAAAGCCATCTATCAAAAACCCACAGCGAATATCATTCTCAATGGGGAAAAACTGAGAGCTTTCCCCCTAAGGTCAGGAACACGGCAGGGATGTCCACTATCACCACTGCTATTCAACATAGTATTGGAAGTCCTAGCCACAGCAGTCAGACAACAAAAAGAAATAAAAAGCCTCCAAATTGGCAAAAAAGTAAAACTCTCACTCTTTGCAGATGATATGATACTGTATGTGGAAAACCCCAAAGACTCCACCCCAAAACTGCTAGAACTCATAGAGGAATTCAGTAAGGTGGCAGGATATAAAATCAATGCACAGAAATCAATGGCATTCCTATACACCAACAACAAGATAGAAGAAAGAGAAATGAGGGAGTCGATCCCATTTACAATTGCATCCAAAACCATAAGATACCTAGCAATAAATCTAACCAAAGAGGCAAAAAATCTGTACTCAGAAAACTATAAAATACTCATGAAAAATATTGAGGAAGACACAATGAAATGGAAAAACGTTCCATGCTCATGGATTGGAAGAACAAATATTGTGAAGATGTCAATGCTACCTAGAGCAATCTACACATTCAATGCAATCCCCATCAAAATACCATCAACTTTTTTCAAGGAAATGGAACAAATAATCCTAAAATTTGTATGGAACCAGAAAAATTCCCGAATACCCAGAGGAATGTTGAAAAAGAAGAGCAAAGCTGGTGGCATCACAATTCTGGACTTCAAGCTCTATTACAAAGTTGTCATCATCAAGACAGTATGGGACTGGCACAAAAACAGACAAATAGATCAATGGAACAGAATAGAGAGCCAGAAATGGACCCTCAACTCTATGGTCAACTCATCTTTGACAAAGCGAGAAAGAATGTCCAATGGCAAAAAGACAGTCTCTTCAACAAATGGTGTTGGGAAAATTGGACAGCCACACGCAGAAGAATGAAACTGGACCATTTCCTTACACCACACACAAAAATAGACTCAAATGGTTGAAAGACCTAAATGTGAGACAGGAGTCCATCAAAATCCTAAAGGAGAACACAGGCTGCAACCTCTTCAACCTCAGTCGCAGCAACTTCTTCCTAGAAACATCGCCAAAGGCAAGGGAAGGAAGGACAAAACTGAAATATTGGGACTTCATCAAGATAAAAAGCTTTTGCACAGCAAAAGAAACAGTCAACAAAACCAAAAGACCACCGACAGAATGGGAGAAGATATTTGCAAGTGACATATCAGATAAAGGGCTATTATCCAAAATCTATAAAGAACTTCTTAAACTCAACACCCAAAGAACAAATGATGCAATCAAGAAATGGACAGAAGACCATACACACACACACACACACACACAATGGAGTATTATGCAGCCATCAAAATGAATGAAATCTTGTCACTTACAATGCCGTGGATATAACTGGAGTGTATTATGCTGAACGAAATAAATCAATCAGAGAAAGACATGTGCTATATGATCTCACTGTTATGAGGAATCTTAATCTCAGGAAACAAACTGAAAGTTGCTGGAGTGGTGGGGAGTGGGAGGGGTGGGGTGGCTGGGTGATAGACATTGGGGAGGGTATGTGCTATGGTGAGTGCTGTGAATTGTGTAAGACTGTTGAATCACAGGCTTGTACCTCTGATACAAATAATACATTGTATGTTAAAAAAAAAAAAAGAAGAAGATATTTGGAAGGGAAAAAGGAAGGGAGGGAAATCGGAGAGGGAGATGAACCATGAGAGACTATGGACTCTGAGAAACAAACTGAGGGTTCTAGAGGGGAGGGGCGTGTGGGGATGGGTTAGCCTGGTGATGGGTAGTAAAGAGGGCATGTACTTAATGGAGCACTGGGTGTTATACGCAAACAATGAATCATGGAACACTACATCAAAGACTAATGATATAATGTATGGTGATTGGCATAACATAATAAAAAAAATCCTATTACAAAAATGAGGAGTTTAAGGGAGGAAAATAGTAGAACCCAAACTGAGAAAAATATTTGCTCTTAAGTATATACTTAACATACTAAAATCAAAGGTATGATAATATCAATGAATAATGTCTATCAATTGATAGTTATAAAATAAGTTAATAGTTATAAAGCATCTATGGAGAAATGCAGTCTAACTATAATTAAACAGTAATCAGCATGAACAGTGCAATATAGAACATAAGAGGTGTAAAAGATCAAACAAAAATGAAACCATGTTGTTTCACTTGACAGTTTCTGATAGTTTTTCTTGAGTGAGTGCTGTCATCTGAGAATCAGTTTTTTGGTGTAAATGTATCTCATATCTATGATGCTATATTTCTACTACAATAAAAACAACCATGTTTGATTCCAAATACTTGAAAAATGTTAAGAAAAGCTTTGCAGAGTAAAGCAGCATCATAAGCAGGATGCAACTACAATATTTGTTAAATTGGGTTCAGGGGGGCCATTTATTTCATCTGTTATTTCAACTAAACTGCATTTCTGCCTTGAAAGTGTTTCATGAGACTCCAGTGAATGAGAAGCATTTGTGATTCATTTTAGTACCAGAATATTCCAGAATAATTGGCTTTTAGTGGAGAGCTGCCATCATGCACCAAGTTTTAAAATATGCTATTTTTCTGAATTTTGTGGCCATGGAGGGATACTTTGAAAGGATATTATAATGGCATGTGCTGCTACTAAAATGGGATTTTACAGTTATTAACTAGGAAAAGCTCCTTTTAGAATATAGTATGGATAACAGCACAGCCCTAGACAGGGAGATATCTCCTATATTCTTGTTCACCACAGAACTATTAAACCAGGGCGCTGTATATAAGTGACATTTCCAAAAATTGCATAATTAAGCTTTAAATGATTAATCTAAAATTAATTTAATAATTTTCCATTATGGGTGAGAAATAAATGATAAGGTAATTCCATGACCAAAGTCATGACCATCACATTACCATGCAAAAATAATTAAATGTACTATATTGGGATTTTAAAAAATGCAAGAGAAGATAGAGCTCTTGGTTGATTTAGAACAAATTAAGCAATGTGTATCCTCAGTTGGGGCTGTACATTGGTAAGATGATTAGGTACATGAGTATTGTATACTGATCTATTTTTAATGCATACAGATAAGATTTTAGAAGAATATAAAATGATTATATAAAACTAATTGATATACAAGTTAAAAAAACTGCATTTACATTATTTATACTGATGTCTGATTGTCTCAAACTCATTATTTAAGTAGCTCAAAAGTAAGACATGGATGGGGAAATAGGTTTGCTTTCACAATTTATTTGGACTAAATAAGAAACAAACAACAAAAATCACAATACATTTTGATAAGTAATTTTGTAAAGATTTTCTCAGGATGTGTGGGAGTACAGAGAAATAAAACAAAAAAAATGGTATGGTGAAATACAGGAAGGAAATTTTTTGTGGAGGAGTTAATGACTAGCTAAATTTTAAAGATTTTCAGAGGTTTTATTGGGATAGAAAGGCTTTTCAGTGTTCACTCAAATACATGACATCTGATAGTTTCTTAATAATTGATGGGAGAATGAATAAAGAATGAATTTTTGGTATAGTAAGATGTAAAAGTCATGGACAAGACAGCTCAGCCCACTTAAGTAATTACAAACAGCTCTGCCATATTGATAAAATTTAGGGGAAAACACAAGGACAAAGGATGAATCTGGCAGTCAACTTTTTTTTTTTTTTTTTTGATGGAAGAGACTTGGATGCTCCATTCAGAGATTATTGAAATAATTAAATGTTTAAATATTTATAAATGTTACACATTAGCTGTACTGAGGATGGTCTGAGGAAGACAGTCTGGAGATGGATACAAATTAAATGACTACTGCAATAATTTTGGAGGGATTTTATGAAACTTTGGTAGTAGAAATAAAAAGATAGTTTCCACAATGTTAAAAAAAATAAAACAACACAATTATTAGTTGGATATGGTGAGAGAGAAGGAGACTGAAATGTCTTTGAGGTTTAAAAATGAATAATTGGGAGAATAGATCTTTCTCCACAAAAAGAAAATTCCAGATCAGGGGCAGGTTTGAGAATAAGGAGATTCAATTATAAAATTGTTACATTTGGAATGCTTTTCTGAAATTCAGGAGAATGTCTGGATTATGTATTCAATCACTACTGTATGAGAGGAGCTATGCTAGGTGTTAAGAATCTTCAGGTATATAGAAACCAATTAAAGTGAACATTTGCATGCTGGGTTTTACATGCGGAATATAAAAATATGAGAGAAGAATCCTGAAAATTCCAATGTTAATGTGAAGAACAGAGGAAAACAACCTGAAAAAAAAAAAAAAAAAGACTAAGCCTGAGAGTGAGAAGAGTAAAAATAAAAGATTGTGCCATCATAGGATGAACATATAATTTCTCATTCAAACTGATGAATTTTTTAGAGATATAGGTGGTATTATTAATGATTACATCAGGGCAGAAGATGTGAACCAAGTCTGCCCCAGGCAAAACAAGGATACGTGGTCAAACTAATTATTATGCAAACCAAGAGACAAGGAAAGTTATAATCATCAGTTCAAAATGCTAAAGAAATTTCAAGTGACCTAATAAAGATTGATCCATAGTTTCAATGGTTCAAGGCAGCCTAAGCTTTTTAAAATCATGCTTCTCAAAATTCTTCCAATTTTTGCCCACTGACCAATCCCAAAGCCACTCTACGTTTTTAAGTATGTGCTAGAACAGCACCCAAGTTATGATACTGAAATCTATATTAGATTCTTACCACACAATTATTGGCTTAAAAACATAAATTTATTATTTTACATCTCTGAAAGCAGAAGTCCTAAAATGAAGATGTTGGAAGGGCTGCATTCCTTCTGGACGCTCTAAGAGAGGATATGTTCCCTTGCCTTTTTTAGCTTCAAGAGGCCACTTGCATTCCTTGTCTTGTGGTCCCCATTCATCTTCAAAGTCAGCAGTATAGCATCTCCATTTGACTCTTCCTCTTTAAAAGACCATGGGGTCACAGATAATCCTGTATAATCTTCCTATCTCAAGATCCATAACTTAATCTCATCTGCAAAGCCTCCTTCCCACATAATGTAACATAGTCACAGGTTTTGAGGATTAGAATGCAGAGACAGAGTAAGTGGGCATTATTCTGTTAAAATCAGTAAGTAAAAATATTTTGGATCGGGCGCCTGGGTGGCTCAGTTGGTTAAGCGACTGCCTTCGGCTCAGGTCATGATCCTGGAGTCCCTGGATCGAGTCCCGCATCCTGCTTCTCCCTCTGACCCTCCCCCCTCTCATGTGCTCTCTGTCTCTCTCATTCTCTCGGTCTCAGATAAATAAATAAAATCTTTAAAAAAATATATTTTGGATCAAGATTTCCATACATAATTAATTGTGGTGACTGGACAGAATGTGAAATCACCTTAAAAATGAAATCTTTAGGGCGCCTGGGTGGCTCAGTTGGTTAAGTGACTGCCTTCAGCTCAGGTCATGATCCCAGGGTCCTGGTATCGAGTCCTGCATCGGGCTCCCTGCTCTGCGGGGAGCCTGCTTTTCCCTCTCCCACTCCCCCTGCTTGTGTTCCCTCTCTCGCTGTGTCTCTCTCTGTCAAATAAATAAATAAAATCTTAAAAAAAAAAAATGAAATCTTTATTCAAATTGTTCCCCATCAGGTTTTCAAACATGGCAAGCTCCTATGTATGTCTTCTTCGAGCACCAATTTGTATAATTATATTATTCCTGTCTCAGATATTACTCTATTCATATTAATATATGAAATTAATAAATGATAGAACTGAGCTACTTCAGTGTGACTGGTATAAGAAGATTGTGAAGAAGTTAAATGTTCTTTGCGGATCAATAAACCATTTTAATCTTCATGAATTAATGAAATTTCATTAAATGCAATGTGTTAAACAAAAACATTTACTTACTTTGAATTCATTAGCAAATAATGCTATTTAATAATGTGTATCTTTGGAAGATAGCAAAATTTAGCTTCTGTAACAATGTCTCTAATGTTTTTTCTTTAATCTAACAAAATATTTAGAATATAATGTAGATTCAAATTGAACTGAAGCTGGCAAAGATAATACCAAATGAGCACATACTCAGAATCCAAATGTTATTACTGGTGCACTATTATTAATTTAATAATAAGGTAGCAAATCATTCAAATCTTAGTAAAAATGGATTTATCTTCATTCTTTTTTAGGGAGGATAATATGAAATAATTATTGGGTTAAGTCATGACATCATAATAAGAGTAATTATTTTTTTATTTCAATAAGCAATTCTGGAGTCAAAACTCTTCCAAAGAGCTTTTAAAACTTTAACTTTATGCTCTTGGGGGTTATATAATTCTATTATAGGCTATTCCTCAGAGGATATTTACTTTTTCTATACCTGATATGCTATCTCTCAGGAAATGATTAAAAAATAAAGTAAAATAAAAATGATCTCCTTAGGCCTTTCACATAGTCTCCAGCTGCTAAAATCTTAATAAAGCTCTATTTTCAAATATGTGTCTACCAGGTAATATCCATTATGCTGGACTTTCACTACTCCCTTAATGTTCTCCTTAATATATGAATTAAAATCATATTGACTTTTATGACTAATTCATTTTAATATGCTCAGTATCATCAGCAAAAAACTCCTTATCAATTTTATTTTACATATTTGATGAGGTCTTTGAAAACAAAATTTTAAAAATCAGAGTTTTTAATATTCCTGATTTTTGTGCATTTTTATTAAGCTAAATCATAAGTTGCAGTTTTAAAAAAATGTACTTATGATTCTCTCATTTTCATCTTTGTGTGATTAGGACCTTTTAATTTTGAGGTGTTAAAAAAGACTTATCAAGACTTTTGTTATAGCCAGAATGAAGTAACAGGGACTGTATTTAGCCCATGAAACATAAAAATTAAAGCACTGGACAAAATTCGTAAAATAATATTTTTTAGTTACGGGTAATCATCAATACAGACTAGCGTTCCCTGACAGAAGAAAACCCAACAAGAATCTCTGTCACTGTCTCAATGAAGCCAAGGAGAGAATTACTAGAAAGGGGTAGGCATAAATACTTTGGTGCTCACAATGGTAGAGAATAGTTTATGTTGCAACAAGCCAGACTGGAAAGACCTCCAAATACACAAGCGTCACAGAATCCTGAGAAGGGTATTGCCCCAATAGTGGGGCCACATATGCTCTAGTCTAAAGGCTGTTCTGGACATCCCCTAACCATGTTTAAAAGTAAGCTTCAAAAGATTACACTGATTTTAAATAAATCTGTCTCAGGATAGTAAAACCCAGCATTACTTAAAGACAATACATACATACATACATGCATACATACATAAATTTTAGCTCCTGACAAAATAAAATTCAAAAGTTGGTAATTTAAAAATTACCCAGCGTGGAAAAAGAAATACAACCCGTAACCAGGGGAAAATGTAATTAATAGAAACTAACTTAAAAAACAGAGATCATAGAATTATCAGACAAGAATGTTGAAACTACAATAACTATACTCCATAGATTTAAGAAATAGAGAAAATATGCCTATGATAAGAAGAGATATAGAAAATATAAAAAAGATCCAGTGGAATATCTAGAGATGAAATATATAATATCGAAAATGAAAAATCAAGGGCTAAGTTTAACATCCAACTAAACCTTGCAGAATTAAAGATTAGTAAACTTGAAGTCACTGCAATAGAATCTATCCAAAATAAAAAAAAAAGGAAAAGAGGAGAAAGCCTTTGAATATTAACCTTAAAGAGATTGACATTAGAAAAATATCTACATCTTTCTGGCATATTCAGAGTTATTAATAATCATCAACTTTTATAAAAATTGTAAAACAGAATGGGTGATGTAATCAAATCAAACATTTTATGAGGTAAATTTATTTGGATTAATTTAAAATTGGATTTGGATTAACTTAATATATGAATATGCTCTTGAAATTATTGATGGCTTATGTTTAATGAAATTTATGTTTATTATTAGGTGTATATTAAGCTTCAACATTGAAAACTTATTTTTTTTTAAGATTTTATTTATTTATTTGAGAGAGAGAGAATGAGAGAGAGCAAGCACATGAGAGGGAGGAGGGTCAGAGGGAGAAGCAGACTCCCTGCTGAGCAGGGAGGCCGATGTGGGACTCGATCCCGGGACTCCAGGATCATTGAAAACTTATCTTAAAACCTAAGCATCATATGTGAATGAAAGCAGGTATGCCTTCCATGACCAAACTTAATTGATTCCAGTTATAAGGCTGATTAAAGAGGATTCTACTCCTCATAATTTTCTTATAGGAATTGCTTTTCTTTTGTATTGGTGATAAACATTTTATTTAATACCTGATGTTAATAAAATTATAATTATGAATTGTGAAATTTTGATAAGCAAAATATCCACATGCATCTTTCCTTTTACAATGATCCACATTCAAAGTGACCATCTACAGAAATATTTGTTTTTTGCTTGATATCATACATTTGCCTTTCTAGATCGACTACTTCTCCAAAGTAGTCTAGCCCTGGGAAACTGATCTCTATGGATTAAATCCACAAGTTCCCAGCTGCTGGATTACTGACCAATTTTCGGTGTGTAGCTGGATGTGATGATTGAAGGAGTGTGAGGTCATCATATTTAACCCTCTTGTTTTCTCTCTTTGAAGACCTGAGATTAACTTTGTTTCTTGACAGAGGATCACTTCTTCTCCACAGCATTCTACCATACGTGACTTTCTCCTTACACTCAGATTCTGGGAACATCTTCCTTTGTTCAATCAGTTTAAGAATGGAGACAGCTTAGTTGCTACTAGTTTGAGGTTGCTGAACTATCCTTTGGGCCCCCTGTATCCCATTTTATGAGTTGTAGTTTTGTAAGTATATTCTTCTTTAATTATTTTACCTTGAGTTTGCTTTCTGTTTCCTAATTGACATATATTTTTAACTAATTTTGGCAACGTTTCTGATGAGTTGTGGTAAGTTATTAATCTTTTTCTTTATAAATAATGATAAATTATAAGTAATGATAAAAAGATATTTGATTAACCTTTCATGAAAGTGAAATATCTTAAAGCTCATTTATACACACAAGTATACATGCCATTCATTTTACTAATGGAGGTTCACATATTTCATTTGTATATATTATAATCTATATTAAATGCTGCAGATATTTCACATTTAGTTAATACAAAGAACAAAATGCACCTGAAACTTATACTAATAAGCTAAACTTTCACATGGTTTTCACATTCTTTCACACCATTGTTATTAATATTTTGAAATAAGTCAGACAGAAATTTTCTATAAATACTCTAGCAAAACTCTCTAAATCAACTGAAATGTAATGTATTCATTACTTTATACAATCATTCTACATGTATTTATTAAATATGCTTCTCTATTCATTATTATTGCATAACAAAACAATAGGCCTTTATTGTTGCTGCTCATGAGCCTATGTGAATCTAAGAAAGGATTTGAAAAAAAGCAACCAGCCCAGTAGTGGAAAAGACGGGAGTTTTCCCTAAGGAGGTTATTTGTAATGTGGATTGTAAATGTTAGCCTTAGAAAGGTGAAATTAAAAAAAAAAAAAAGGTATTTATTTTTTTAGATCATATAACAGTCATTTTACAAAATTTAGTCAATAAATATATCATGGGACACATACATTTTGATGTTAGAAAGAGTGTAATTAGAATATGTATAAGCATGCAGAGTTAAACCAAAACACAGGGCTGAAGCAAGTTCATTTAAAAGTCAAAGATTTGCAGTACATTATCATAGAACATTGGTAATGATCATGAAAGAAACATTTTGTGTGCTAAGAAAGGCATTTTAGTTAGCTTTAGAATATTGTTTAGTTCTAAGCATATCTAAATAACTTTACTTGTTTGTCTGCATTAGTCAATAATTACAATATTAGACTGCAGTTAATTTCACAAAGTCAATAACAAGATGAATACTGGCAAAAATGTTTTTTCTCTTAGCTATCAAAAATGGCAGGAACAAACCTCAGAGGAAATTAAAATCCAGACCTATTTTAACATCAATGTTGATGGTCAATATTAATTTTTAAGCATACATTATTGTAAATTTGATTAATATAGTATTTTCTGCTGTGTGCATAGACTAGTGATATATATTAATTACTTTCAAGACTAAAATAAAAATAGTAAGTTGAAATATTACTTTCCTGTGATCTTTTTCTTTAATCACACTGACTTGGTTCACATAGAACAATTAATTACAGAATAATTATAATGTGATGTTTTATACTTTACATTTAGCAAAAGGATCCACAGTATAAAGTTCATTCTTTAATTAAATATTAAAGGTCATAGATGGCACTTAAAGATGGTGTTTTGGAGCATGAGTTTACTTATTCTTCTCTTTGAAACCCTATTAAAATCACCATGGGGATGAAGAAAAAAAAATATATATATATAATGATTTTTTAAAATGGTAATGGAAAAGATCTTATCAGATAAGCTCTGTTAACCACCTATTGGATGTTATAAACCTGATGAGATTGTTTCCTTTCCAAATAAAATAGCTTATAGCACGCAGTACCTTCCACTGAAAAGACAAAATAATAGATAAGTAGATACAATTTGAACATAAGGCTTCAGAGCAGTGTTAAAGCAATAAAATTAAAGGGGGCTAATATTACTGATGATGGAATGATTTTGGAATGGTAAGTGTATCCTTTTTTTTTAGAAAGCATTTTATTTTATTTTTTATTTTATTTTATTTTATATTTTATTTTATTTATTTATTTTTTGAAGAGAGAGAGTGTGAGTGGCAGGGGGAGGGCAGAGGGAGAGGGAGAGAGAGAATTCCAAGCAGGATCCTAGAGCCTGACACAGGGCTCAATCTCACAATCCTGATATTATGACCTGAGCTGAAATCAAGAGTCCAATGTTTAACCAACTGAGCCACCAAGACACCCCATGGTAAGTGTGTCTGACAAATTATATAAACACGTATGGGGCAGAAGGCTGGAAACCTCAGCCAAAAATTTGTTAGGGACAATGTAAAGTTTTTCTTATTCTCCTACTCCTGAAGAGGGAAAGATTTGAGTTCAGAGTCTAACAGGGAGACATTAGATTCTACCAGTGAACAAATTAAGCTTTTGAAAAAATTGGCATAATAATGTGATCTAGGAGCAGAAATAAAGAAGATGACAATTCAGCATTATCAAATATGTCACCCAGCTTCAACTTAGCATCAGAATAGCATCTGACTTGTCAAGAGAAATAATTTAATAAAAAAATAATATTTTGAAATCTTCAGATTTCTGAGGGAAAATAATTACAACTCTTACTTTTATCCTAGTTAAAATAACCTTTAAAATGTAGGCAAAAAATATATTTTAAATAAACAAGTGAAAGAAATTTTGTTTTAGATCTGCAGTAAAAACTTACTAAAAAGAGGGACGCCTGGGTGGCTCAGTTGTTAAGCATCTGCCTTTGGCTCAGGTCATGATCCCAGGGTCCTGGGATCGAGTCCCACGTTGGGCTCCTTACTCAGCAAGAAACCTTATTCTCCCTCTGCCTGCCACTCCCTTTGCTTGTGCTCGCTTGCTCTGTCTCTCTGACAAATAAATAAATAAAATCTTTAAAACAAACAAAAAAACCAAAAACTTCCTAAAAAGAGTTTGTAAACCTGAAGGATAAGAGTACAAGACAGAAACAAGACTCTACACAAGTAAATACAAAGCAACAAAAAGCAAAATTCTAATGAACTGTATGAATGCTGATGATTTAAAACAGTGATCATAAAGACTTGTAGATGAAGGTAGGTGTAGAAGTAAAATGGATGACAACAGTTACATGAAAAATGGGAAGTGGAAAGATAGAGCTAAAGTGTCAAAGTTTTTGTTTTTTTAGTGGCTTGAAACAACAACACCATACACTTTGCTTAAAAATTTGCAATTTGGGCAAGGCTTGTTAGGGAAGCTCATCTCTGCTCAAAAGTATCAATTGGGGCAGCTCGAAGTCTGAGGCCTGTAAGCATCATAAGGCTCACTCATTTATATATCTTGTGGTTGATCTTGGCTATTGCTTTTAGACATTAGCTGATGGTGTTATGGCCTCTCTATGTGACCTGGGCTTCCTCACAACATGATGGCTGAATTCCAAGGAGCAGGTACAAAATGGCTGCTTTCCACTTGACTTTCAAATCTCTTAAGAGTCGCCCTTATTGCTCACTCTTATGGAAACATAAGGAAATTCTAGCCTAGCTAGGTTAACATATTACAATGCCATCCCAATTTCCAATCCACATTCAACAATCAGCTACAGTCTACCAATTAATTTTCTCCACTAGCATTACTGTGAGATTGATTTCTGTTCTGATTTTCCAAGTCTTCTCTGCAGTTATTTTATTTTATTTTATTTTATTTTATTTTATTTTATTTTATTTTATTTTATTTTATTTTATTTTACTTATTTGAGAGAGAGAGTGAAAGAGAGAATGGGGAGGGACAGAAGGAGGAGAGAGAGAAAGACAGGGAGAAAGAATCTGAAGCAGACTCAGCACTGAGCAGATCCCAACACAGGGCTCAATCCCAGGACCATGAGATCATGACCTGAGCCGAAAACAAGAGTCAGATGCTTAACCAACTGAGCTGCCCAAGTGCCCCACTCTCCACAGCTTTTTAATTCAGGTGTTGATTTAAGTAATTAATTAGAATTGAAATTTTAGAAAGGGTTTGTAGACTAGTTTTCTTTCTGATACTTAATTATTTCTTTTCCACGGAAAGAAAAATTACTGCCCAAGAGACGTTTCAGTCAGTGGTGCCAAATTTATGCTCCTCATTCCAGATAAACTGAGCAACAATGTAAGCCTTTTATTCTTTCCCCAAAATTACACCATAAATGCAAAATATGCATAAGCATATTCTAGAAATGCAAGAAAATTAATATGCCATACTCCCTTTTTTAAATTCAAATATCAGATAATCCTGAGAGCTGTCCCTGAAAGACAATGGATCATGACTAAAGCCAAAGTTATATACCTCCCTTGAAGTCAATATATAGACGAGTTCAGGCTGAAATTGGCATTCTGATTCTGCTAACAGTTGATATAAAGTTATTTGCCAAAAGTCTCTTAGATACTATTTTAAAAATGAGTTAAGAAAAATTGCATGTATTATTTATCATTGTGCAATTATAGAACAGTAGAATGGAGAGCACAAACTAAAAACAAAATGGGCAAAATATTAGAACAAATAACTCAATAAAGAAGATATATTAAGGAAAACAAGCACATAAAAAATTTCACATTATTGATCAATAGAAAATTTCAAGTTACATTCACACTGAGATACTACTATATGTCCATCATGATTCAATTAAAATGATACTATTTCAAAAGATTGGTGAGTTTGTTACCGACTAAGTATTCATTCATTGCTGGAGAAATGCAAAATATTAGAAACACAATGAAAAACAATTTGACAAATTTTCACATAAACATACTCTATTATATGATCCAGCAATTCTACTTCTAAGTATCCACCCAAGATAAATGAAAAAAAAAAAAAAAAATTCCTACAAAGGCTTATAAGCAAAGAGTAGCTCCAAACCAGAACAGCCAATGTCTATCAATCAATGAATAGATGAACAAAATGTAGTATATCCTTAAAACTGAAAACTTCTCAGGAGTAATAATGAATTAAGTATATTAAATTCAAAAATATAAATTAATCTCAAAATAGCGTGATAGGAAATAGAATCAAGATACAAAAGACTACATTTGGTATGATGCCATTTATATGAAATTCTATCTTCATAGGTCAGTAGTTGCCTGAGCTAAGGTTGAGTGACGTAAAGCTCTAATGCATAAGGGATCTGTTAGGGATGACAAGATGCTGTAAAACTTGATTATATGGTAATTTTAAGAATCTATGGATTTTGCATTTACCAGACCTCATCAAACTGTACACTTAAGATGCATGATTGTATATGTAAAATTTTCCTACAAAAGAGCTTTAAGAAAATAGTACAATTTATATTATGCACATGTACCCTAATGATGGTTCACTAGCTTAAAATCAATCTCAATATATGTGATCAATAAGTCAGGTATTTTTTCACTATTGTAGAAGGCATAAAATCAGCATGATACTGATAATGATGGCTGAAAACATAAAATATAGTTACTTACATATTGACTTACTATGCAGTGGACCCATTTAATTCTTACAAGAGTCTTTTGAAAAATGTACTATTGTTATACCCATTTAACAGATGATTAAACGGAAGCATCAAACAATTAATTTATTTGTCCAAAGTTGCACAGCAACAAATAATAGTGATCTCATGTGGTCCCATGTTCCTGACCCTAGGATCCATGCTCTAGTTTACATCAATAAGCTATTTGCCCATTATCTAACAGTGGTCCATCAGGCATAAAAGAAGAAACGAATAGTAGCACAATATTTAGAAAGTTGTAAAAATTACCAGCAAAGGGATGCTTATTTACTCAGAATCAAACAAATTAAGAAAAAAAAGACATTTCATTATTACAGAAAGCCTCATTTTCTTGCATTCTCCCCTACTATGCTTTCCTTCGAGGGATTACTTTTCACCTCGCAGGTGTGAGTATAATAAATATATCAGGGAAGAAAATAGGCAGCCTTATAAGGAAACTTCACCTAACTGCAACATTGAGACCCACTGTTCATAAAATAATACAATATCACCTTTATCCTTCATATTGAATAAAATATAACTTTTTTTGTAAGTAAATTTTAACTTTGTAATGCCCCTGTATGCCAGTAGAGAGCTCATTTCCTAAATATATTTATGTCAATAAATTTACTTTGAAAAAATACATAGCAAAGGAAATTCAAAATGTGCTGTTGAGTACTTATCTTCGATTCAAAAGATGATAACATAGTCACACATAAGGAATAATTTCAATAGATGCAGATGATATCGTGCACTTGCATCCCTCTATACATCATGAATAATAGTTGTAGGTCATAGAGCTTTTAAAATGTGCGTTGCTTGGGCGCCTGGGTGGCTCAGTTGGTTAAGCGACTGCCTTCGGCTCAGGTCATGATCCTGGAGTCCCTGGATCGAGTCCCGCATCGGGCTCCCTGCTCGGCAGGGAGTCTGCTTCTCCCTCTGACCCTCCCCCCTCTCATGTGCTCTCTCTCATTCCCTCTCACACAAATAAATAAATAAAATCTTTAAATAAATAAATAAAATAAAAATAAATAAATAAAAAATAAAATGTGCCTTGCTTTTGGAAATTTAATTCCTATTCATAGAACTTCTGACAAAAATATTCACATAAATTTTAATGTAAAGTTTCTTATGGGATGAGATAGTTTGTATCTAATTTTTTTCAATACTGCTTTCTGTTTTACTAAACTTCATTTGCATCAAAATTCCCAAGCCAAGTAGATCTAATGATGAGAAAGCAAGAACATATACATTCAACAAAATAACACTTTTCAGCTCACAATATTCAATAAAATCTTAATTTATTTTAAAATGTCTCCACTTCTTTATTCACTCATATGAAAATGCATTGAATTAGAACAATCCAAGGGTTTGATAACAAGTAATAAACCAGCTTTTGTTGGAATACTTTTCAGAAACAAACATGGCTAAAACTAAAATTATTATTTGAAAGCAATAGATACTCCAGAGAATTCAAATGATTTATACCATTTAAGCAAAATAACAATATGAGTTTTGAAACGTAAATGACTACATCCTTAATATAAATTTTCTTTTTAAAAATGTTTGTTCATAAAAAAATTTGACATTTTTATCAATTTATGAGCCTTCAATTGAAAGTTTTAAAAATAACACTGCATCCAAGGAAATATTAAATGGAAAGATTTCTCAGAAATGCTACATAGTCATAAATTTATTTCAGAATTGTTATTTTTTTATCATACTCACTAGCTGAAAGAATGCTTTAAAGTTTTATTTTGACACTATCACTATTAAAAGCCAAACTATAAATTCTAAATAATTGTCTTCAAAGTTCCAAGCTCACAACCATTTTCCAAGCTTCATAACATCAATATGTTTTGCACATCAGGTTGTACTATGCAATATTTCCATTATCTTATTCCCTTTTGCATTCTTCTCCCCACAGTTATTAATTTATCTATTTATTGTTTTGTTATAGCATTTACTTCAGAATATTGGAAAATTTTAACTTCTAATCCCTTTAATTATTTTTAAAAGATTTTATTTGTTTATTTGTGTGTGTGTGTGTGTGTGTGTGTGTGTGTGAGAAAGAGAGAGAGAGAGAGCACAAGGAGGGGGAGAGGCAGGCTCCCCGCTGAGCAAGGAGCCCGATGTGGGGCTCAGTCCCAGTGCTCTGGAATCATGACCTGAGCCAAAGGCAGACACTTAACCAACTGAGCCACCCAGGCGTCCCACTTCTAATCCCTTTCAAAATGTTTTATCAGATATGTTCTTTTAGGTATTCCAGTATCTATTACATTAAAAATATAATCTCACATTCGTTAGGCAAGCCATTTTATAGTAGAATTCCTAAAACCAAAAGACTTGATTTTTGTAAAACACTGAAGCAACAGGTTCACGGACCTGTGTTGTACAACTATAGGAGTTTATATAACTAGAGGCTTCTGAGCTCTGTTATCCAGAGATTCCTTGGCCTTAGTTTGTTTCTACTGTCTTTCTCAACATTTTGTAGAAAAAAAAAATCAAATTAATCAGACTATTAGGTAAACATATTTTTACCTAATCATATTAATCTCCCAAGTTCAGAAAAGAGGATAGTTAGCACTTTAGTTATAATCTTTAATATTTCAACGATACAAAGAAGAATTAATCTCTCATAGGAACACACACCAAAAAATGCACTCCCAGTTACAGGCACAACAACTAAATTAATTTGACATGATTCTTTATTTGTTTCAATAGCAATTAAAATTGAGAAAGTAGTGCAAGGGAAAAAAAGAAAACCAAAATGAATTCCCTTAAGTAAATAAAAATATGCTTAATACATAATAAAATATTATGTGGTCTCTGATTTCCCACTTACCTTCCGCATAGGCCTTAAAGTGTTCCTCCTTACTACTTCCTTACCAGCTAAGTAAGCATTCTTTTGGTGAAGTATCCTTTAGTTTTTACATGGAAGCTACAGAGACAACAGTGTATCTCAAAATAAGATTCTAAAGCCAAAATAATAGATCACTGAATCTTTGACCAAGGCTGAGTCCTTAAACAAACTTAGCTGAGTAATTACTCATATTTTGGCTGCTCAATACTATATATACATGCCTATATACATACCCTCTCTCTCTCTCTCTCTCCACACACACACACAATGTGCAATTTTATTTATTTATTTTTTATTTATATGAACTTTGTTAATGTGGATCTATTTTGTGTTGTAAAAATTTTTCTGTTTCTAAGACTGAAGCTAAATCTTAGATTAATTGCATTCAATTAATTCAAATAATTGCATTCAAATAAATAAAATATGAAAAGATTTTGATGACCTTCAGGTCATTTCTGTACTGATCTACATCACAGAATTTTTTTCTTTGAACAGTTTGCATTTTTTCTGAATTTGATAATTTTTGACTAAACCTTATTGGTCTAATTAATAGTGTCTTCCATCCTTACAGAGGAGGTAAAATAAATCTAACATTTTTGACAAAAAGTGGAATGAGACCATGAAAACTATGTATTATTCATCTATTCAAAAATTGTTTGTTAGGAACAGAGTCTGTAACAGGCACAGTGAATGATGTTGCCAAAGAAGTTTATTTTATTAATTTTAATACTTCAAAATAAAGCAAATGTATATGTGTGTACTTTTGTTTTGTTTTTCTAAGTAGAGAAAAAATAAAGGTAGAATGACTTTGCAAGGAAAATCCAGAAAATGTTAATGGATAGAGTTAAGGTAAAAGCCTTGGTCAGTATAAATAGTATAAATGAAATCAAGTGAAATATAACTGAGGGGCTTTGGCCCAGCACTATCCCCGCCCCCTCAGTTCTCATCTCCTCAACTCTCATCTCATTTACAACAGAACAGCAGTCCTCAAAACAACAATAGCTTAAGAGGGAAAAAAACCTAAACTAAACTAAAATTTTGATTCTTACATTCCTAATAATGTTCACACTATTTGAGGATAAATTCTAAAGTTACTTTTTATAAATTTTTGATTCATTGTTAATCTTTGGTAACCAGAAACATTTTAATGACCTTTGTTTTGAATATATTTGCATGAAATTTGGTTGTCCTCAGTTCTGTCCCTAAGCATAAATTAAGCTTTAGGAACCCAAAGTAAAATAATTATTCCTTATAGGCAGGAAATTTCTTAGGACTCAGCCTTTCACCTGATAGAAGATAAAGTCCTGTATCTTCCAGGACTGAAGCATCCTGTGGAAATTAAATCTCCAAACTCATGTCCTCAGAGCTCTGTACACTGGAATCTACTTTTGTGAAAGACATGATAGAAAAAGAATAGATTGGTTCTTCTTTTTATAATTCCAATTACTGTGTGCCTGAACTCTTTCAGTAACAGGAATTTACTCTATTGATGATGGTATCTTCCAAACTAAGATATCAATAAGAATTTGAAACATTTTTTTTGTTTTGCTTATTTTGAACTGAAATGTCCATGAAACTTCCCATCTGACAGTTGTTGGCTTTGATAGAGAAAATGTTGAATATTTTAGCCAAACTACAGATCTTTATATATTTGAAAATAACACAAATATCCCTTCTTTCTCAAAGTATAATGAGGTCCTTCAACTTCATTATGTGATCATATTCTGAATTTTCATTAGGATCGATCAATTTTAAACTTTATGTCCCTATCAAAGTATGAGTCCCAGAACATTTCATATCAGATAAAATTATATTGAAAAAACAAATTAAATTTAGCAGTTCCAAAATTTTGACTAATTAAATTGGATATTTTTCAACATTCTGATTATATTTTGCTTATTTAAGCATCATAGAGTTTCCAAAGGGCTATGCAAATTGGCATGTGGATCAGAACACTAATTTAAAACTTAAATTTGAACTTCTGTTGGATTGTATTTACTTCAATAAGAAGATGCTGTGGTTCCAGTCCTTCTTTAAAAGAAGGAAAATATTACATATGTGCATATAAATCTGTTTATCTTGAGTGCTGCCTCCATTAAATATGACAGGCATGTTACTTTACTGAACTTTTTTTTTTTTAAGATTTTATTTATTTGAGAGAGAGGATGAGAGGAGAGAGAGAGGGAGAAGCAGACTCCCCGCTGAGCAGGGAGCCCAATGCGGGTCTCGATCCCGGGACTCCAGGATCATGACGTGAGCCGAAGGCAGTTGCTCAACCAACTGAGCCACCCAGGTGCCCCACTTCACTGAACTTTTAATCATCGCATGGAGAATTGCTCAGTACATTCTGCATCTGTTAATTTCAGAAATTCCGAATTGCTAACCCACTAATATGATTTGTCTTTATCAGTGTCTGCATCAATAAGAGACAAGTGCAGTTTATGCTTGTTCTGAAGGAAAATAAGGGAATTTCATCATATTCTTGTATTTCCTGTCAGATACTACATTCTACTCTTAATTCTATAAGTTATGCAACTTAAAAATATATTTCATGTCTGTTTCTGAAGCATAAGTTTTGTAAACTATTTGTTAAATAAAAAAATATACATTTTTTCCTGGTGTAATCACATATTAATCTCAAAATCTGAGTTTTAAAGTGTTGTAAACTTGAAATCTTACAAATTTATCTTGAAGTGTTATGAATATATAATCTTACAAATATAAAAACTTTGTATGGTTGTAACTGAAACTTGTTCTTCAGTGAATTGATGGAGAAAATGCACTATTGTTCTTCCTCAGTTGCAATTAGGCAGACATAGCAGCTCAATACACATTGTTCTCTCAGCCTTGTATCATCTCTCACCCAGACCAGTACAGTAACTTTCTAACTGGTTTCCATGCTTCAAGGGTTGCGTCAAATTCCTTCATCCTTCTAAAGAATGAAGCTAGCATGTCATTTCCTCACTTAAAATCAATCAGTTAATTCCTATCTCCTAGAAGACAATGTCCTAGCATTCTAGCAGGTCTCTAAAGTGTGACAGGACCAATTTTTTTGACCGCATTTACAGTTGATCTAACAAGATGGGGTAAGCTGCTTTTGACTAAACCATTCCTTATATCCCATGATGTTAACCTGGAATAAGAAGGCCGTTTTCATCAGTATAATGCATCCTGTTGCTTACTTGTCCTTTCGTATTTAATTTCAATATTCTCATCTTTCTCTCTCTCCCTTCCCGTCTCCCTCGCTCCTCTCTCTCTCTTTCTTTCTCTTTCTCTGCATATAAATATGTGTATGTATATATTTATACATATATATGTGCAAATACACACACAAGATAGAGTGAGAGAGAGAATTTTCCAATAGGTATTTGACTGTTAATTAGCATCTATTCTGGTCTTATTCTAATCACTTCCCTTATTAGAAGCCAAAGTCTATATTTTCAAAAACAAATCTATTCATGTCACTGGAATCCTTCAGTGGTTTTCCAACATTTTCATGAAAATGATAAAGTTGGAATGCACAGCAAGTGTTTTGCATTGTGTTCATTACCTAGTATTCTTCTGGTCTTCTTCTCTTTTATTCGCCATAACTCCTGTTGTAGCTTCATATGCTTTATTTTATTTCAAAATGCTTAGGGTGAACACTTGTTCCATTTGCCAACTAAATTCTTACTTTACACTTGTTTTGTCATATTGCTTGGCATAACATCTGACCTGAATATATTATTTTGAATGAAGAACAATCATTATTAGTTGCTTAAAAAATAATCTAGGATGGGTTTAGTAAGCTTGTGCTTCACATCACCAGTCTCTGCCATAATCCTGTCTAGTATTGTGTGCATACGTAGGGAGAAGAGACCTCATTTTAACATATTTACATCCTAAAGACCACCAAAGAGGACTCATCTCACTTTTTTCTCAGAACTGTTAAATACAGTATAGATGGAAGATACAATACTTCTCTTTCACTTCCTGGCCATATAAAATGAGTTTGAACAAATGGCTAGGACCAACTCCTCTTCTCAGATTGTGGTGGAAGTATTTGATTCAGTCACCCTTGCAGGCCACTTGGAATACTAACCAGCTGAGTCTTGGCCCCCACAGCATGTCACAGGCTGTAGCATGCTGGAAGATGTGTGGCAGCCAGTTGGTGTTCTCAATGGAAAACATGGAAAATTATGAATTTGATAAACTTGCTCTTCCTTCAAGGAATGGACAGTATTAAGTACTGCTGTAGAGAGCAGAAAAGGATGCCTGATTCTTCTTATCCTATACATATAAATATGCACATCATATAAATCTAGAACATTTTATTGTTGGTAATTCATTGTAAAATTTACAATAAACATTCTCAGTATTGAGCTAAATAGAACAAAGTACAATGTTTAATGAAAATTAATTATTGAGTTTACATTTTTCAGAAAGTTAATGATAAAGATGTGATGGATACAAATTATTTGTCAACATTTACCATCCAACTGGGGCACCTGGGTGGCTCAGTCGGTTAAACACTTATCATCCAACTATGAGTTATAGTGATATCACTGATAACATGAATACTAGAAGAAAACAGAGTTAAAGAAAAATCAGCATCTGTATAAAGATATGACAACATATTCAGTTTATGAAGTATGCACACACACACACAAATAATAAAAACATATATATTACTGTGTCTATATATATTTTTGTGAATGTAGCTATCCATTATGTCAAATGATCACTCTTTTAAATTAATTTCACTAATTAAGCTAATTTCACTAATTTCCAAGAAAAGTTTTCATAGTGCGTTTAATAAACATGAAATGAAAGCACAATTTTAATTTTTTACAATTACTAAATTTAACTATTAAATTAAATTATTTAATTTAATTACAATGTTAATTTTAACTAACTCATGACAAAAAAAGTCAAAGAATAAGAGGAATGTGATCTGGAGAAATTCTGAATTTTCTTAGAAACATACTTAAGAAACAAAACAAAGTTCAGAGGTAATAAGTTATTTAGCTCTCCATTAAAGCAGTTCATAATTTCAGAAAAGGTCATTGTACCTACATCATTATTATTTGACATCTAAATATCATCCAACAATATTTTGCCTTTTGGCAAATGTCATAAAATGTAGGTACTCCATTGATTTAATTTTAGAGAGTCAATTTAAAGAACCAAACACACTGAGAAAAATGGAGGAAATGTACAATCTTAAACACCACAGGAAATCATAGACAGACACAATATTCTTTAATTAAATATTTAAATATGCATCGTAAAAAAATCTAGGCTCTAAGTAAGAGAGATGATTTTTTTTTTAAGATTTTATTTATTTGACAGAGAGAGAGGGAGAGATCACAAGTAGGCAGAGAGACAGGCAGAGGGAGAGGGAGAAGCAGGTTCCCCGCTGAGCAGAGAGCCCTATGCGGAACTCCATCCCAGGACCCTGGGATCACAACCTGAGCCAAAGGCAGATGCCTAACCAACTGAGCCACCCAGGCCCTGAGATGATGCTTCTTGGGACAGCTCATATCTCAATCAAATATATAAAAGCATCAATAAAGTACAGAATTACAGAAGAATACTCTTAAAAACAAAAGATTATCTTTCTGTGACAAAGATTCAGTTATGGGTATGACATAAGCATTCTGCCATGCTCTGTTATGGATTAAAAAAACTTAAAACAAATGTTTTTAGATAATTTTACAAGTAGACCATTTAATTACCTGAGGCCACATCTTCATGATGTCAAAGCAAAGGGACAAAAACAAAAAATTAATTACTCGATAATATAAAATATTTTATTTAATGTTCTTTATTGCCTTCATATAAGGGAAACTACATGAATAAATGCAGGTTTGGAAGAAGACTTTACTGTATTTAAATCAAATAAATATTAAATCAATATTCTTGCTTTGCCACTCTCTAGTTTTTTAGCCTTTAACAGGTCAAATTGACTTTCACTTATGAACTTGCAGCCCAGTGGTTCATATTTGATTAATTACATCCTCAGATAAATTTTAAACCTTAGGCTAATTATTATATAAGTTTCTAATAATGGTAGTACTCATTCATTCTAACCACTTTTGAGTCCTCACATTTATATATAAAATGACATGTCATAACTGACATTTAATATAATGCCACTTAAAGACTTGAGAGTTTTTGATGAAGTATATAGTTTATGTTATAAAGATATGTAGAGATATGTATAAAATATCTAACCATTTGAGGAAATTACATAAAATCTCAATACCTTAGGTTACTACCATATCATAAAATTCTGAAATGTCAAACCAAATTTAACGAACCATAGGTCTTACCCTACACCAAATTTTACTAAAAATTTTTAAAGATTTTATTTATTTATTTATTTATTTATTTATTTATTTATTTATTTATTTATTTATTTAGAGAGGGAGAGAGATTATGGGCGGTGAGGAGAAGCAGAGGGAGAGGGAGAAAATTTGAAGCAGACTCCAGGCTGAGTGCAGAGCCTGATGTGGGATTCTATCTCATGACCCTGAGATCATGACCTGAGCTAATACCAAGAGTCAGTTTAATCTATTAAGCCACCAAGGCACCCAAAATTTTACTAATTATTTTAAGAATAAAACAAGATATAGTCACAAACATAGCCTTTCTTTCTGAAGGGGTTTAATCCTTCAGATAAAGATTTTTGACTGTCTTATTCCCCCCCACTATGAACTGTTTTATTTTCAAAGTGACACTAATTTTTGCATATGTATAAGGAACATGATTTTCAGGAGTTTCCAAATACCATTCCCCTGGAAAGAATACCAAGGCTCCTTGGAGAAGTGAATGGCTTCTGCTGGGGCAGAGAATTTCCAAGATGAGCCTGGAACATATTGTACCCAAAGGTAAGGAAATTCTCAAAAACCATGTCAAATGTACACAGACATTAACTTGAAGAGGTTTCCACTTAACAAATCTAGAATAATTTGACCATCGAAGTAGCAACTGTAGAATGTAATTCATTGAATAAAACAGGATTCCATGGGTTCATAGTGATAGAAATCAATAAAGAAATCAACAAATAAATGGGAGAGGAAGAAAAGCTCTTTTTTCCAGGGGGATAACAGTACATAAATGTAGAAGGGATTATGGAAAGAAGAAACCACCATATGACAATTGTCATGCAGATGACTGATTTATTCTGGACTCATTAACAGGTTATACTGAAGCTGTTGTATGGAGACTTGATGAGTAAGAGATAGAGGTATAATCTCAAAATATCTTTCTGCCAAATATTTAATACATGCAAAGAAAAATGGGACTTTATGGTTGAGAAACCTGGCAGAAACTGCAACTTCAGTCTAGGGATATGTCAACATTGTTTATCCCCTAATGTGATGTACTCTGAAGAACACACTATCATTGACTGATGTTGCATTCCTGCCAAAAAACATGAGGTGAGTCTGAACAAGAGTAAATATCGTCTTACAAAGAAAATTATTTCAGAATACATTATGAAAGAAGGATAATCAAAATTTTATTATTAAAAAATTGTTGGAAGGGCATGTTGGGACATATTTTGTAATATATGTATTTGTAATCTTAAGATAGTTTGACCCATTAAAGTAAAAATAATGAAATTCTAACTTAAAATCTATAATTGAGTAATCGGTTCAGCCTTATTTTTAATAGACACTTTTTAGAGAAATTTTAAATTAAAAGCTAAATTGAGCAGAAAATACAGAGAGTTCCCATATACCCCTTTCCCTACACATGCAAAACCTTCCCTGCTATAATAGCTTATACCAGACTGGGGCATTTGTTGTAATGTTTTTTAAAGATTTTATTTATTTATTTGACAGAGAGAGACACAGTGAAAGAGGGAACACAAGCGGGGGAGTGGGAGAGGGAGAAGCAGGTTTCCCGCTGAGCAGGGAGCCCTATGTGGAACTTGATCCCAGGACCCTGGGATCATGACCTGAGCCGAAGGCAGACGTTTAACGACTGAGCCACCCAGGAGCCCGGCACTTGTTGTAATTGATGAAACTAAGTTGGCACCTTTGTCATCCAAAGTCCATAGTCAACATTAGGACTTGTTATTGCACATACTATCAATTTGGACAAATATATAGTGACATGTCTCAACCGTTATAGTGTCATACAGAACGGTTTCATTGCCCTAAAAATCTTTTGTGCTCCACCTATTCATTCCTTCATCCCCACAATTTCTGACAATCACTGATCTTTTCAGTGTCTCCATAGTTTTGCCTTTCCAGAATGTTATGTAATGAGAATCATATAGTAAGTAAATTTGTCAGATTGGCTTATTTCACTTAGTGCGTAAGTCTCCTTTGTGTCATTTTATGGCTTAATAGCACATTTAGTGCTGAATAACATTCTATTGTTTGGCTGTACCACAGTTTATTTATCCATTCACCAACTGAAGGACATCCTATTGCTTCCAGGGTTTACTAATTATGAATAAAGCTGCTATATATATTCATGTGCCTGTTTTTGGGTGGACATAAGTTTTCAACTCCTTTGGATAAATACCAGGGAGTGTTATTGCTGGATGATAGACTAAGAGATGGGATAGGTTTACATATAGAAAGTATATTTAGATGGCACCTGTGTGGCTCAGTCATTAAACATCTGCCTTCGGCTCAGGTCATGGTCCCAGGGTCCTGGGATCGAGCCCCGCATCGGGCTCCCTGCTCTGCGGGAAGCCTGCTTCTCCCTCTCTCACTCCCCCTGCTTGTGTTCCCTCTCTCGCTGTGTCTCTCTCTTTGTCAAATAAATAAATACAATCTTAAAAAAAATAAAGTATATTTAGGCTTAATTTATGAAGGAATTGCCAACCTGTCTTCCATAATAACGGCACTAGCTGGCATTCCCACCAGCAATTAATTCCTGTTGCTTCACATCTTTGTCAGTATTTGTGCTGTCACTTTTCTCAGTTTTGGCTGTTTTAATAAATAGTGGTATATCATTATTTTAGTTTCCGTTTTCTTGATGATATATGATGCACAATATTTTTTCATATGTTTATTTGTCATCTGTATATCACATTTGGTGATGTTTTTGTTAAGGGTTTTGGTACTAGGGTAATGCTGACCTTATAGAATGAGTTAGAAAGTATTCCTTCTGCTTCATCTTCTGAAAATGACTGTGGAGAGTTAGTATAAATTCAGCTTAGATGTTTGTCAGAATTCACCAGTGAACTCATACGGACCTGTTGCTTTCAGTTTGGGAAGATAAATATCGATTCAATTTCTTTAATAGACATAGACCTATTCAGATTTTCATTCTCCTTGTGTGAGTTTTGGCAGTTTGTGTCTCTCAAAGAATTGTTCCATTTCATCTAGTTTATCAAATTTGTGGGCATAGTCTTTACTATCATTTTAATGTTATGGAATGGAATCTGGGTTATATTACCTCTTTTACTTCTGATATTAGTATTTTGTGTCCTCTTTTCTCTTAAACTTATTTTAATTTGATTTTTTTTACAACGATTATACTTTATAGAAACCTAAAGTAACTTTAGGCTCATTGTACTTTTAAATTCACAAAATTTTAAAAGACTGGTTGATTAAAATCGTTTCCTTTCCATTTTTTAAATGTGAGAACTTGGGCAATTATTAATTTCTCTTTGGTTCAGTTTTATCATATGTAATTTGTAGTTAATGATCAAAATTAGCTTTCTGGGTAAGAATGATGATAGATAAAATAGGAGTACTGGGCAAATGGTTTTGAATATTAGTATTACTACAGTCATTATTATGATCTGACATGATAGTGTCATTTGTTATTCTTTTTTTTTAAAGATTTTATTTATTTATTTGAGAGAGAGAATGAGAGAGAGAGAGAGAGAGCATGAGAGTGGGAGGGTCAGAGGGAGAAGCAGACTCCCTGCTGAGCAGGGAGCCCGATGCGGGACTCGATCCCGGGACTCCAGGATCATGACCTGAGCCCAAGGCAGTCGCTCAACCAACTGAGCCACCCAGGCGCCCCAGTGCCATTTGTTATTCTGAATTATTGTGTTAAATGATAATATGTGGAATCTAAAAGGAAATCAAATGTATTAAAATGTTTAATTCATTTTAAAATAATCTTTAGTGGGGTGCCTGGGTGACTCAATTGGTTAAGTGTCTGCCTTCGGCTAAGGTCATGATCCCAGGGTCCTGGGATCGAGCTCTGCATCAGGCTCCCCACTCAGCAGGGAGTCTGCTTCTCTCTCTGCCTTTCACCCCGTTCAGGCTCTCTCTCTCGCTCTTGCACTCTCTCTCAAATAGATAAAATCTTTTTTTAATAGTTTTTAGTCAGTCACTAAATAAAAATACCCAAATTAAATAAAATTCATGACCTTACAAACAATGTAAAATTTTTCTGTACTTTTTAAAGGATGATTAATGTCTACGAGCTGAATTAAAAATCCTAAAAAGCTGTATTTTTAAAGTGGGGTTTCTATAAATTCAATATTAATGAACTATTCTTACCATAACCTTCTACTGGTCTTTAATTAATCAAAACTACACTTAAAGATATAAACACACATACACACATACATATACAAATGCATGAAAAAAGGAGGGAATTTCACTATATTGGAATATATATATTAAAACTAATTTTATATGTAATTTTATTCAAGTGGGAAAATTGGTATTTTCTACATGACTAAAATTTACAGGAAATCAACCAGCTTGATCTCTTGAGTGAGAAATTCATTACCTCTGCCGGTCATTTTTCTAACAATATTGTCTTTTTAAGCTATTTTATTAAACTAGGCACAAGAAACTATGGAACGTACTCTTACAAAAGTCTCCATTAATAAATAACTTAGGTCACATGAAGAAGAGGAATATTTTCACTTTAGTAGGTAATAAAAAATAGCTTTTTAAAAAAATTTTTGTTTTATTATTTTGTTAGTCAACATACATTACATCATTAGTTTTTGATGTAGTGTTCCATGATTCATTGTTTGCGTATAACACCCAGTGCTCCACTCAATACGTGCCCTCTTTAATACCCATCGCTGGGCTAACCCATCCCCCCAACACCCTCGCCTCTAAAAACTTCAGTTTCTTTCTCAGAGTCCATAGTCTCTCATGGTTCATCTCCCCCTCCGATTTCCCCCCCTTCATTTTTCCCTTCCTACTATCTTCTTTTTTTTTTTTTTTTCTTTTTTTAACGTATAATGTATTATTTGTTTCAGAAGTACAGGTTTGTGATTCATTAGTCTTACACAATTCACAGCACTCACCATACCACATAATCTCCCCAATGTCTATCACCCAGCCACCCCAAACCTCCCACCCCCCACCACTCCAGCAATCCTGTTTCCAGAGATTAAGAATTCCTCATATCAGTGAGATCATATGATACATGTCTTTCTCTGATTGACTCGTTTTGCTTAGCATAATACCCTCCAGTTCCATCCACGTCGTTGCAAATGGCAAGATTTTGCTTTTTTTTGATGGCTGCATAATATTCCATTGTATATATATACCACTGCTTCTTTATCCATTCTTCTGTTGATGGACATCTTGGCTATTTTCATAGTTTGGCTATTGTGGACATTGCTGCTATAAACATCGGGGTGCACGTACCCATTCGGATCCCTACATTTGTATCTTTGGGGTAAATACCCAGTAGTGCAATTGCTGGGTCATAGGGCAGCTCTATTTTCAATTTTTTGAGGAACCGCCATACTGTTTTCCAGAGTGGCTGCACCAGCTTGCATTCTCACCAACAGTGTAGGAGGGTTCCCCTTTCTCCGCATCCCTGCCAACATCTGTCATTTCCTGACTTGTTAATTTTAGCCATTCTGACTGGTGTGAAGTGATATCTCCTTGAGGTTTTGATTTGGATTTCCCTGATGCCGAGTGATGTTGAGCATTTTTTCATGTGTCTGTTGGCTATTTGGATGTCTTCTTTGGAAAATTTTCTGTTCATGTCTTCTGCCCATTTCTTGCTTGGATTATTGTTCTTTGGGTGTTGAGTTTGATAAGTTCTTTATAGATTTTGGATACTAGCCCTTTATTTGATATGTCATTTGCAAATATCTTTTCCCATTCTGTCGGTTGTCTTTTGGTTTTGTTGACTGTTTCTTTGGCTGTGCAAAAGCCTTTTATCTTGATGAAGTCCCAATAGTTCATTTTTGCCCTGGCTTCCCTTGCCTTTGGTGATGTTTTTAGGAAGAAGTTGCTGTGGCTGAAGTCAAAGAGGTTGCTGCCTGTGCTCTCCTCTAGTATTTTGATGGATTTCTGTCTCACATTTAGGTCTTTCATCTATTTTGAGTCTATTTTTGTGTGTAGTATAAGGAAATGGTCCAGTTTCATTCTTCTGCATGTGGCTGTCCAATTTTCCCAACACCCTTTGTTGAAGAGACTGTCTTTTTTCCATTGGACATTATTTCCTGCTTTGTCGAAGATTAGTTGACCATAGAGTTGCGGGTCCTTTTCTGGGCTCTCTATTCTGTTCCATTGATCTATTTGTCTGTTTTTGTGCCAGTATCATACTGTCTTGATGATGACAGCTTTGTAATAGAGCTTGAAGTCCGGAATTGTGATGCCACCAGCTTTGGTTTTCTTTTTCAACATTCTTCTGGCTATTCGGGGTCTTTTCTTGTTCCATACAAATTTTAGGATTATTTGTTCCATTTCTTTGAAAAAAGTTGATGGTATTTTGATAGGGATTGCATTAAATGTGTAGATTGCTCTAGGTAGCATTGACATTTTAACAATATTTGTTCTTCCAATCCATGAGCATGGGATGTTTTTCCATTTTTTTGTGTATTCCTCAGTTTCTTTCATGAGTATTCTATAGTTTTCTGAGTACAGATTCTTTGCCTCTTTGGTTAGATTTATTGCTAGGTATCTTATGGTTTTGGATGTAATTGTAAATGGGATCAACTCCTTAATTTCTTTCTTCTGTCTTCTTGGTGGTGCATAGAAATGCAACTGATTTCTATACATTGATTTTATATCCTGCCACTTTACTGAATTCCTATATGAGTTCTAGCAGTTTTGGGGTGGAGTCTTTTGGATATTCCAGATAAAGTATCATATCATCTAAATTAGCTTGTTTTTTATATAAAGTTAATAAGTAACAGTCCATAGAAATAGCTAATTCTCCAGAGTAAGAAAAATAGTTGGTGTTAAGCCTTCATTTGGCTTTTATGACAGGATGTTTTTGGATTTCTTTTTTTTTTTTTTCCTAAGATTTTAGTTATTTATTTGATAGAGAGATACAGCAAGAGAGGGAACACAAGCAGGGGGAGTAGGAGAGGGAGAAGCAGGCTTCCCGTGGAGCAGGGAGCTCAATGCAGGGCTCAATCCCAGGACCCTGGCATCATGACCTGAGCCGAAGGCAGATGCTTAATGACTGAGCCACCCAGGCACCCCAAGACATTTTGGATTCTTAATGGTCCTCATTGATGCAATACATTGATAAACATAAAATAATAGAAAAAATAGAAATTTAGTATTAAAAAGTAGAGATTAAAATTACCCTCAAATCTTTTAAAATTATATAATTCTCCAACCAGATAATTTTCCTCTTTGCAATCATGTTTTGATTTTCTGATAAATAAAAATATTTAGAGATGAACCATGAGAGACTATGGACTCTGAGAAACAAACTGAGGGTTCTAGAGAGGAGGGGGGTAGGAGGATGGGTTAGCCTGGTAATGTGTATTAAAGAGGGCATGTTCTGCATGGAGCACTGGGGGTTATATGCAAACATCGAGGGTATGTTACCAATATGTTTATTATTGGTGATATTATCATTGACCATTTGGTTAAGATGGTGTTAACCAGGTTTCTCCATTCTTTTTTCTTTCCATAATCTATTCATTAGAAGTAAATAAATTCAGCCTAAATAAACAGAAGAGTCATTAAGCTGCATCAACCAGAAGGAAGAGTTTCAAATAATTTGTTGACGTATGTTAAAACCACCATCAGATTTAATTTTTTTGCAGGAGAGGAAGGGATATGTTGAGGCTCTACAAATATCCTATTTTTCTTCAAGGTTTTCCTCACTAATTTTAGTATTCATTGGTGGATCTCGATAGCAGCATTACTGTTGGTTACTAATGGTGATTTTTAAAAATTTCCTTTAGTCTTTTTATATTTTTTTATTTTATTTTTTTAGTCTTTTTACATTTATTAATTGGAACTCTTCTATAAAGATGAGTATTGATTCACTCCCATTTATTCAGTCACTTATTACTATCAGTATGGATCACGGTTGTTTATTTTTAGTTTATAATACTATGTTATTATATCATCTTGCTCAAATTGTTCAAGTTTTGTCACTGGGACCTGATATTTCCCATTTAACTCCTGTATTTTGGGCATTTCAATCTCCACTCTCTTCCTCCTCCTGATCCTCTATTTCTTCCTCCTTCTTCTTTTAGCACTTCCTACTCTCTGAAACTATAGAATGTTCTACACTAATCTGGTATTTTTCATGCCCCAGTCCTAGAATAAATAAGTTATTTAGAGAGCCTGGTTCCTTTTACTGGAGAATGGTATTTTGAAACCAAATTCTTAGGTTATTTTCATGTTCAGAAGGAAGGTTTAGATAATAATGTTAAACCTAAAGTAAGCACATTTGTCATATAGCTATTGAAATAATTATTGAAGGAATAATAACAGAGTATATAACTTTCAAACTGACTGCAAAGAAAATAAAACAATATATAATGAACCATCCATCCTCCAAAAGAGCAAAAGCAACAATAAGCAAAAAAACAAAGATGGTAAATAAAAATACGACCATGTGTGTAACTACAAAAATTATAGTTTAAAAGACTTTTGTAAAGATAAAGATTTTCAAACAAAAATAAGAACCCAAATTTATGTTATTTACATGAAACATATCTAGAATGTAAGAATAATGAGTTTTTCAAGTTGGGTAAACTAAATACAAAAAAATAATTTTATCTCCATATTGGGGTTGTTATAGCATCTAAAACAATTTTTAAAGACTTGTTTAAATGTAAGAAATCATGCTCAAGCTAAAGTACTTTAAAGCTCTCTGGAGACCAGCTTATTTAAATTATCTGTTTTTCTTGGTGCTTATGTAAAGTGCTAAATTCAAATGGAGCATTAGTACTTATTCATATAAAACATTAAGGGAATTAGTGATTTTTTACATCCACATGGCTCTAATTTCTTTTTTAATGCAGAAATACTTAAAATCTGTAATTACATTTCCCTAGTATATTGAATCTGAGAATGCATATGGCATAGAATTGTGTTAACCTAAACTAAATTGGGAAAATTAAGCACTTTAATTAAAGGCTCTGTATTTATTCATCTTTTTTCTTCTTTTTTTTATTATGTTATGTTAATCACCACACATTACATCATTAGTTTTTGATGTAGAGTTCCATGGTTCATTGTTTGCATATAACACCCAGTGCTCCATGCAGTACGTGCCCTCTTTAATACCTATCACAAAGCTAACCCGCCCACCCCACCTCCCCTCTAGAACCCTCAGTTTGTTTCTCAGAGTCCATAGCCTCTCATGGTTCATCTCCCGCTCTGATTTACTCCCCCTTCATTCTTCCTTTCCTGCTATCTTCTTCTTCTTCTTTTTTTTTTTTTTTTTAACATATAATGTATTATTTGTTTCAGAGGTACAGGTCTGTGATTCAACAGTCTTACACAATTCACAGTGCTCACCATAGCACATACCCTCCCCAATGTCTATCACCCAGCCACCCCAAACCTCCCACCCCCCACCACTCCAGCAAACCTCAGTTTGTTTCCTGAGACTAAGAATTCCTCATATCAGTGAGATCATATGATACATGTCTTTCTCTGATTGACTTATTTTGCTCAGCATAATACCCTCCAGTTCCATCCACATTGTTGCAAATGGCAAGATCTCATTCCTTTTGATGGCTGCATAATATTCCATTCTATATATATACCACAGCTTCTTTATCCATTCATCTGTCAATGGACATCTTGGCTCTTTCCATAGTTTGGCTATTGTGGACATTGCGGCTATAAACATCAGGGTGAACATACCCCTTCGGATCCCTACATTTGTATCTTTGGGGTAAATACCCGGTAGTGCAATTGCTGGATCATACAGTAGCTCTATTTTCAACTTTTTGAGGAACCTCCATACTGTTTTCCAGAGTGGCTGCACCAGCTTGCATTCTCACCAACAGTGTAGGAGGGTTCCCCTTTCTCCGCATCCCTGCCAACATCTGTCATTTCCTGACTTGTTAATTTTAGCCATTCTGATTGGTGTGAGGTGGTATCTCATTGAGGTTTTATTTTGGATTTCCCTGATGCTGAATGATATTGAACACTTTTTCATCTGTCTGTTGGCCATTTGGATGTCTTCTTTGGAAAACTGTCTGTTCATGTCTTCTGCCATTTCTTGATTGGATCATTTGTTCTTTGGGTGTTGAGTTTGATAAGTTCTTTATAGATTTTGGATACTAGCCCTTTATCTGATATGTCATTTGCAAATATCTTCTCCCATTCTGTCCGTGGTCTTTTGGTTTTGTTGACTGTTTCTTTTGCTGTGCAAAAGCCTTTTATCTTGATGAAGTCCCAATAGTTCATTTTTGCCCTTGCTTCCCTTGTCTTTGGCGATGTTTCTAGGAAGAAGTTGCTGTGGCTGAGGTCAAAGAGATTGCTGCCTGTGTTCTCCTTTAGGATTTTGATAAGACTCCTGTCTCACATTTAGGTCTTTCAACCATTTAGAGTCTATTTTTGTGTGTGGTGTAAGGAAATGGTCCAGTTTCATTCTTCTGCATGTGGCTGTCCAATTTTCCCAACCCCATTTGTTGAAGAGACTATCTTTTTTTCCAAGGGACATTCTTCCCTGCTTTGTCGAAGATTAGTTGACCATAGAGTTGAGGGTCCATTTCTGGCTCTCTATTCTGTTCCATTAATCTATTTGTCTGTTTTTGTGCCAGTACCATACTGTCTTGATGATGACAGCTTTGTAACAGAGCTTGAAGTCCGGAAATGTGATGCCACCAGCTTTGCTCTTCTTTTTCAACATTCCTCTGCCTATCCGGGGTCTTTTCTGGGTCCATACAAATTTTAATATTATTTGTTCCATTTCTTTGAAAAAAGTTGATGGTATTTTGATGGGGATAGCATTGAATGTGTAGATTGCTCTAAGTAGCATTGACATCTTCACAATATTTGTTCTTCCAATCCATGAACATGGAACGTTTTTCCATTTCATTGTGTCTTCCTCAATATTTTTCATGAGTATTTTATAGTTTTCTGACTACAGATTTTTTGCCTCTTTGGTTAGATTTATTGCTAGGTATCTTATGGTTTTGGATGCAATTGTAAATGGGATCGACTCCTTCATTTCTCTTTCTTCTGTCGTGTTGTTGGTGTATAGGAATGACACTGATTTCTCTGCATTGATTTTATATCCTGCCACTTGACTGAATTCCTGTATGAGTTCTAGCAGTTTTGGGGTGGAGTCTTTGGGGTTTTCACATAAAGTATCATATCATCTGCAAAGAATGAGAATTTGACTTCTTCTTTGCCGATTCAGATGCCTTTTATTTCTTTTTGTTGTCACGATTGCTGAGGCTAGGACTTCTAATTTATGTTGAGTAGCAGTGGTGATAGTGGACATCCTTGCAGTGTTCCTGACCTTAGGGGGAAAGCTCTCGGTTTTTCCCCATTGAGAATGATATTCGCTGTGGGTTTTTGATAGATGGCTTTTATGATATTGAGGTATGTACCCTATATCCCTATACTCTGAAGGATTTTGATCAAGAAAGGATGCTGTACTTTGTCAAATGCTTTTTCTGCATCTATTGAGAGGATCATATGGTTCTTGTTCTTTCTTTTATTCATGTATTGTATCACATGGATTTGTGGATTTGAACCAACCTTGCAGCCCAGGGATAAATCCCACTTGGTCATGGTGAATAATCCTTTTAATGTACTGTTGGATCCTCTTGGCTAGTATTTTGGTGACAATTTTTGCATCCATGTTCATCAAGGATATTGGTCTGTAATTCTCCTTTTTGATGGGGTCTTTGTCTGATTTGGGATCAGGGTAATGGTGGCCTCATAAAATGACTTTGGAAGTTTTCCTTCCACTTCTATTTTTTATTCATCTTAAAGTTGATTTCAGTCCCTTCAGAAACATCGGATGATTTCTATTAGCATATAAACACGTTTGAGGCATATAAAAACAGCTGATTATTGCTAACCATAGAATCAAGTGAAAATAACTAATGTTGTTATTATAAACTATCATCAAGAACATTGTAAAAGTAAAGGAAATTACTTAAGTCCTACTATATAGCAGGTAAAATAATGGTCTTCCTTTTAATTTCCTGGGCAGGAATATTCTTAAAGTCTAATAGTAATTTAAAGCCTTTCTAAAATTGAGAGAAAATAGGTGCAAAGATAATGCAAGCACTTGAATCATTTATATCAAATTGATGACTATGACTACAGATGGCATATCTAAATATTTTTAAATGTTTATGTTATACAAAATATATGTAGAGGTACAATAAATCTATTGTATCACTCCAATTTATTATAATTATGCTTGTACAGTATGTATATGGTACTTCATTGAACACATATCTCAGAATATATACTCTACAAATTCCTTTATATAATATATCTAAAATGTGTTAGTTATAGGCAGAAAAAGAAATATTGTTCTCTTACTTACTCAGTGTAGCTCAAATAACTCTTACCATGCCATAGATTTTGAAGCTTAATCTAAACAGGATAAGAAAAGAAAAAAAAAATCAGTTACCTAATAACTTAAAGAAAACAATTTTAAATGTTTAAAATTGTGATGATTAGCATTATAGAAGTGTTTTGCTATATGGTAAAATAATAGGTAGTAATTTCACCTAGATTTAAATAATTATAATACATAATTTTGTACATTGTTCCTTCAGTGTCTTAAGAGAAATACCATTAAGTGAATTCTTAGAAATATGCACTATTTCATTATAGGTAGATATCAAAATATTAACTATATTCCTTAGATAATTGAGAACTTAGCACAAATTGTTTTCTTAAAGTATTAAAATTCTTAGACTTCACACATTACATTTAATTTTGTGATAAAATACCATGAGATTTCTTAGTATTTTCTTCTTGCTTTTGAAGATGAAGCATTAACCCCCAAAGACACTTTTTTTTTTTAATGGGATTAGCAACCTACTCTTTCCAGTAGGAAAAATATGAGAGAGACAGTTTATGTTGAATATGTTTTAGTTCTTAAGAAACAGGTAAATTCATATCCCACTGATTTATTCAAATATATATTGCTTCCTTGTAAACATTTGTTCTTTAAAATATGGACACAATTTTCCATCAAAATAGGTTTTTAGATTTCTCAGAAAACCCTTATCATCCCATAACACAATATAAAATATTTTAAGTAGTTAAAATATTAAAAAATTAAAAATATTAAAAAATAAATAAAATAAAATTACCTCTAATCCCTATGTTAATAGAAGTGCATCAGTTTCTTTTTCTTTTTTTTTTTTTAAGATTTTATTTATTTATTTGACTGAGCGAGATACAGCGGGAGAGAGAGCACAAGCAGGGGGAGCAGGAGAGGGAGAAGGAGACTCCCCGCTGAGCAGGGAGCCTGATACGGGACCCCAGGACCCTGGGATCATGACCTGAGCTGAAGGCAGACGCTTAACAACTGAGCCACCCAGGCGCCCCAGAAGTGCATCAGTTTCAATCTCCTTTTTGAAAAACATGTCTAAATGTATTCTATCATTACTTTCAAGAGTTTGGTGTAGAAAATACCCCCTCCTGCAATTACTGCAATACAAATACATAGGCTGTGGTAAATATTTCAAATGAAATTGGCATTCCAGAAGTTGGAGTTAATGACAGACAGCAAAAATCCAAATACCAACCAATATGAAAAGCTGAGGAAAACTGTCCAAGGACAGTATGGCAAATCCTTATGAGAGGGTTAAAGGGTAACCATCCAACATGCAGTAGTTAAGGAACAGTGTAATGCCTATTTAAGCATGGAGACTTAACCTCTCTTCTTATTATCAGATAAGACTGATTTGATAGCAAGATTATATTTGTAATCCCATCAAAAGTGTGTAAAAGACAGTATGTTAAACTCGTAGGTGTTGCCTGAGAGGATATGTAGTGCTGAAGTCTTCCACGAAGGAAATATGTGATATCCTGCAACAATTTTCCCAGTTACCAGGGTCATCATAATACAAAGAGTGAAACTTAATTAATTAATTATCTTATTTATTTTGTTTGAGGTGATGGTGGTAAATATGATTCTGTTAGGCCACTTGGGTAAACTACTAGAGAAACAATTTCATTTTAATCTTGATAATTATATATATATATGTCCATATATATCACTCATTAAAATGAAATTACATATATCAACAAAATTTATTAACTGTGTATAAATACATATATTTATGAAATATGCTAATGGTGAAACATGCTGTATCACATGTTAATTTTTACAAGTATTGTTTACAGTGCAGAGAGTGTAAAAAGAGAAGTGTCAGAGTTTTTTATTATGACTAATGATATTAATAAGACTGAGAGTATTCTTTTATTTTATATATATATATATATTTTTTTTTTAAGATTTATTTATTTGACAGAGAGAGATAGAGAGAGAAGGAACACGAGCAGGGGGAGTGGGAGAGGGAGAAGCAGGCTTCCCGCCGAGCAGGGAGCCCGATGTGGGGCTCGATCCCAGGACCCTGGGATCCTGACCTGAGCCAAAGGCAGAAGCTTAACGACTGAGCCACCCAGGCGCCCCGAGAGTATTCTTTTAACAATAAAACAAGCCTGAGTGTGTTTCTTTAATTTGGAAATTTGGATTCAATTTTAAGTTGGAGCTATATACGTAAAATCACACTCAATCAAAAACACCAGTGTTAAAATCGCAGCGCTGAAAATTATTATGCATGAAAATGTCTTAGCATCCTATTGATATTTTGTGCCCATATATTTTAAGCACTGTGCTAAGCACTAAGGAACAAAGAGAGAAGAGAAGACCCACACTTAAGGCAACTTATATGCTAGTGAGCAAAACAGACAGAAAGATAGGGTGTCCTGTGTCACAATGGTGTAGGTCCTGGTGTTATAAGAGCAGATTAGTGGGACACTCAACAATTTTGAACAAGCAGGGGAAGTTGCTAGAGGAAGTGGCATAATACAAATTAACAAGGGGCAGAGGGAATAATGAGAGTAAAGTGAGTTGGGAGTTTATTCCATAAAGAACAAGTAATTCTATAAAGTATTCCATAAAGAACATGTGACTGAAGGTGTTTGGAATACAGAATTCAATTCAGAGTGTTGGTGAAAAATAAGGCTTGAAAAAGTAACAGAAGCCAGAAGATTAAGGACATTGAATTCTACATTAAGGAATTTGGAATTTTAGCTCAAAGATACTGGGTGACAAATAAATAATGTTTTGTTTTTGCTTTTTGTTTTTTGTTTTTCATGACAGTGACCATTGTGATATTATGTGGAATATAATTTAGACTTAGATAAAATAAGAAGCAGGCAAATGAATCAAGAGGTTTCTTGACAATTCGATGGAAAGAGGGAAGCTGCTAAATTACAAAGTTGATACTGGATCTACAGTTGGAAAAACTAGTCTGAAACAGGAGAGATATCTTGGACAAAGGCATTTATTTATTTATTTATAAATATTTTATTTATTTACTTGTCAGAGAGAGAGCCGGGCAGGCAGGCGGAAAAGCAGGCTCCCCACTGAGCAAAGAGCCCAATGCGGGACTTGATTCCAGGACTCTGGGATTATGACCTGAGCTGAAGGGAGACACTAAACTGACTGAGCCATCCAGGCATCCCGGTCAAAGTCATTTATTTTCAGAAATTTGGTAGAAGAATACCTAATCAGTACTGTGTTGAGGAAAACCAGATTTGTTTGTCTTATTTCTTTATTTTCCATTCAGCCTTCCAGGAAGAGATGCACAAAGGCACGTCAGAGAAAACAAAATCTTAATTTATATATATAGCTTTAGTCTCTCCATCATTCTGAATTCCATCAGCCACATAAAACCACTATGGATGGGGGTGCCTGGGTGGCTCAGTCGGTTAAGCGGCTGCCTTCGGCTCAGGTCATGATCCCAAGATCCTGGGATCGAGCCCCGCATCGGGCTCCCCGCTCAGCGGGAAGCCTGCTTCTCCCTCTCCCACTCCCCCTACTTGTGTTCCCTCTCTCCTGTCTCTCTCTCTGTCAGATAAATAAATAAAATCTTAAAAAAAAAAAAAAAAACTGTTTAGAAAAAAAAAATAAAAAAACACCACTATGGATGTTTGAAGAAGAAAACAACCAGATCCTAACAATGAAAGGCTTATCCACCCTTTAGAAGAACTTTAAAGTCTAAGTCAATAAAATCCTTTATTGGGTTTTAAGAACTCTAAAGGCCAGGGGCGCCTGGGTGGCTCAGTCGTTAAGCGTCTCCCCTTGGCTCAGGTCATGATCCCGGGGTCCTGGGATCGAGCCCCGCGTCGGGCTCCCTGCTCTGCGGGAGGCCTGCTTCTCTCTCTCCCACTCCCCCTGCTTGTGTTGCCTCTCTCACTGTGTCTCTCTCTGTCAAATAAATAAATAAAATCTTAAAAAAAAAAAAAGAACTCTGAAGGGCAAAAGTGTCAGCTGCACACAGCTCCAAAATGAGTAAGACCCGGGAACTCTACCAGAAATCACAACTCATTTCTACCCAATACCTATGGGTCTGCCTGCTACCAGAGAATAATGCCTTTTTCTCTTCTACCTTCCATTAATTGTTCAAGTACTGCTTATTGGTGGTCATTCTAACCTAGTTGCCCACTAACAAGAGACTCGATTAAGTTCCCAGGATTCTCCCTCACTGGCAGGGTGGTGGATAGGACAATGCCATCCCTGTGATCAACAACCCAGAATAGCCATGTAACTCTTTCTAGCTTTCTGTTCTGGTGAGCGAGGGTGAATCCCTGGAAGCCATCCTATGCTAACACTAGAAGCTGGGCCTGTAAAGCGTGCTCATATTCAATTTTATTCCTTTCTAAAAGATGAAAACATGTAAGGTAAACTGCATTGTATAAGAACATATCAGAAGAATTAAAGTAAATATAAGGTAATAAAGATCAGTAATTTAAAATCATCATTTGTTTATGCTAGAGTTTATAACATATATTGTCTCCGCACACTGAAAATAATACACTCAGACTCGGTACTGAGCGGACGTGCAGGACTGTCTTCAGAGGTTTAGATACGGTGTTTATTGAGAATATTATCTGGACGTCTCATCGACAAATTCAAAGCAAAGGAGTAGAACAGAGGAAAGCTATTTTAAACATTAACTACTAACTCATCCATAGGATATGTACAGTTATTCAGAAAGTACATAGAGAAAAAAGGTTGGCTATGATTATCCCTGCCCCCCTAGATCTTCCTAAGGGTCATGAGAGCTCTGTCTCAAATACTATCACTTGCGAGGGGTTGAGGCAAAGCTGATGCTGATGTTTCAACAAATGCCTTAGACTCATGCCTGGAGGTTCAAAACATATTTTCTTTCTTTCTTTTTTTTTTTTTAAGATTTTATTTATTTATCTGAGACAGAGAGAATGAGAAAGAGAGAGCACATGAGAGGGGGGAGGGTCAGAGGCAGAATCAGGCTCCCTGCAGAGCAGGGAGCCCGATGCGGGACTCGATCCAGGGACTCCAGGATCATGACCTGAGCCCAAGGTAGTCGCTTAACCAACTGAGCCACCCAGGTGCCCTAAAACATATTTTCTAAAATTAACTCCACAATGTATATTTATATACTGTTAAATAATATCATATCTAAATATATCATTAATTTTAAAAACAAAAAATCAATTTAGTTATTTCAGAGCTATATTGTATTCTTTTCAGTAAGTTCAGCTTCACATTCGTAAATATATTTTCTAAACCTCATAGTATTAAAAAATTTTTTTTTTGATGCCTAAATCAGCTTTACAAATTTAAGTCTTTTTTTGTCACAGGCACTGTGTTCAACAATGGTTCTCTCAAGTTAATGGTTATCCTGATAATAGTCTTTAAAGGTAAAGCCAAAGATTTTGGTAAGGGAAGAAAGCATCTCCTTTATCTCAGAGCAGTGAGACTACCACAACCTTTATTTATTTTTTATTTATTTATTTTTTCCCCACAACCTTTATTTTCAAACATGCTTACAGGGACACCTGGGTGGCTCAATCAGCTAAGCGTCTGACCCTTGGTTTCAGCTTAGGTCATGAACTCAGGGTCTTGAAATCAAGCACCAGGTCAGGCTCCCCACTCAGCAGGGAGTCTGCTTGAGAATCTCTCCTTCTGTCTACCCTTTCCTTTGCTCTTTCTCTCTCTCTCTCAAATAAATAAATAAATACAAATATGCTTATATGCACACTTACATATACTATAATTCCTGTCCTGAAATTTATATAAAAATACACTTACTGAATTTTTTTTAAGATTTTATTTATTTATATGAGAGAGAGAATGAGAGACAGAGAGCACGAGAGGGAAGAGGGTCAGAGGGAGAAGCAGACCCCCCGCTGAGCAGGGAGCCCGATGTGAGACTCGATCCTGGGACCCCAGGATCATGACCTGAGCCGAAGGCAGTCGCTTAACCAACTGAGCCACCCAGGCGCCCCATACTTACTGAATTTAAAAAGAAAGGATGAATATAGAAAAAAATCATATCCCAACTGGAATGCTCTGATAATTTTTGAATTCAGTCTTATTTGAACTTTTTTTTTTTTTTTTTTTTTAGTAATTCAGAGAAAATTATGTCCCATGGAAGTTTAGTTGTTCTAAGAATTGTCAGCAGTCATGAATCAACCATTTCATCTTTAAGGTGGAATCCCAATGCAAGAAATCTTGGTAAACATTTTTCTATCATGTAAATGGAGAAATTAGGTGATTCATTTATGTTTAGAAATTTGGCTGGTTTTGACCAGATTGAGCAACTGGACAAAGAAATGTGCCATAGGCAGAGATGGGAGCCTATAATTCTATACACATATTTTCTCCAGAGAACTTGGTCATGAATAAGCAGGCCAGGTATTTCCCTTTGTTTTGCATTCTGTTCTCTCACACTATGCCAGCCCATCATCTGAACACATCATCTCACTGGGCAGCCAAGTTATAAGACCATCTGCTACATTTAGCATCCAGAAAATTGACAGATTCTGAGAAAGACTGGTCTCTTTGTGCCTGAATAAAACACTCTCACCTAAGCTAATAACTTGACAATTTTATGTTCATCTAAATTTAGAACATTATATTTAATTTTGACCTCAGTATCCCTGTGGCTATGTATGTATGTATGTACATGTGTGTGTGCCTATGGGTTTCTATAGTCCGTGTCTGTTTATGAGAGTAAGACTCTCACAAACCAAATTTGTGTAACTTGGTAAAAGATTTAAATCTTAAGTGTCCAGTCCACAAATATAGAAAATAATATGATAAATTTCAGGAAACCCATTGCACCTCAGAAAACTGCTCATAATTAAGAAAGTGAAAAACTGAACTCTTGATTTCCCACTTCCAAATATGTTCTTCATGAAGTCTTCTCAATTTCAGTAAAGGGCAACTTACCTTGGTCCAGTTGTTTGGCCAACATTTTGGAGCTTTACTTATTTCTTCTCTTTCTCACATATCCTATCTATAATTTTCAGTGAAGTCTTGCATTTCAATTTTGAAATATATTCACTTTCCAACCTGTTATTTATCTGATCCCAGCCATCTTGGTCTCTTGTTTGGAATACTGTGGTCACCTCCCAGCTGGTCTTTATGACCTGCCCTTCTAGAGTCTATCCTTGACAGAGTAGCTAAAGGGATCCCTTTAAAACGTGAATCTCACTAGGCCACTCTTTCTACTCAAGCTTTCCACGGATTTGCCATTTTAATTATACTAGAAGATTAACAACTGCCCACAAATTACTACATGACTCTATCCCCACTAATTTTCTGACCTCATCTCTTATAACATTTTCCTGTAATTATTTTGTTCAAAGCTTCATTACTTTGCATCCAGTGGGCCATTCACAATCCTGCCTCAAAAGTTGTTGATCCATCTACCTGAAATAATTTTCTCTTACACCCCTCAATTCACTGCTCAAAAACCATAGTATCAGAGAAGTATTTTCACATCACTCTGTATAAAATAGTAATTTATATCCTTTGCTTTCTTAACTGCCTTGCCTAATTGTATTTTTCTTAATAGCATTTATCATCATCTGACATTCACCTAATTTTATTAAATTTAAGAGATCATTAATTATAAGAAATTCTATTCATTTATATAGTATTACAATAAAAAGAGCTTACAGTTGAACTATGACCTATTACTTTCCCATCACTTAAACATTTCATTTTATACTTTAAAAAGGCCTTATATACATATTTAGATATATTTTTAATCATTTATTTACTTTTGCACATATGTTAATAGGAAAATACAATAAACTGGTTAAAGCATTCCTAAGACTTTTTCATAGTCAGAATGATATGTCACTCTTCTGATTCAGCATTTTTAATATCCAAATTTTTCCATGCAATGACATATTTTCTGACATCAAGAAATTTAGAGATGCCGCATTTCTTAAAAGAGTGTCCTTCTCAGTCCCTGTGACTTTCTTCAAAACAGTTGACACACAGGGTTTATACTGTTACTTTTTTTTAAATGTTATTCTAGGATGATGTGGCCTGGGCCCCATCCTCACAGAACACATTGTATTTGTCAGTTATTGCTGCCTGGTAGACAGCCAAAATACAATAGTGAAGTTACTTGGCAAAGTCAGCATCTGAGGGTTGGAAAAGTATGCTCCTCTCACAGAGACCAGGAATGGAGACTGTATTATGGGGTGGTAGTGATTAAGGGGATTATTATTTGTTCAATAGTAATTATACCTACATATAACAATGGAGGTATTTTTAAGATCTTTCTCTTAAGTTGGCCACATTCTCCAGTGAATATTCCAGTATTCTTGCTAGAGTGTAAAGGTCTGGCTGCCAGTTGAGAGATAAATGCATAAAAATTCTTCAAATTCTTAAATTCACTGTATCACTTTTCACTTAATAATCATGTTTTAATATGGTCCCTGTGTCTTTGTGCCTTGTGCCCCCTGATCCAAAGAGACTCTGTTTTACCCACTGTAAAGAACAAAACCCCAGACTTCTGTCCAGCTATCTGCTGTGGGTTAAATGTGTGCCTCAAACCGTTTATTACATAAACTTTCAAACAATCTTTACATTTTTACATTTTGGTTCATTGCAACTTACAGCGAAACCTGGTTGAATAACTTAGCTTCTTGCTATGTCATAAGGCAGCCCAAAACTTAGTTACTTAAAATGGCAAGCATTTATTTGCTCATGATTCTGAGCTCAATAGTTTAGGTTGAGCTCTGTTGGGATGGTTCATTTCTGATTCATGTGTTATTGGCCTTCTTTGTGTTTGTCTCAACTGCAACAACTCTCTGTGTGGTCTTTCATTTTTCTAGCACAGACTTATTCACTTGTTGGCAGAATTTTATTTATTTTTTTATTTTTTAAAAGATTTTATTTATTTATTTGACAGAGAGAGAGAGAGATCACAAGTGGGCAGACAGACAGACAGAGGGAGAAGCAGGCTCCCTGCTGAGCACAGAGCCCGATGTGGGGCCGATCCCAGGACCCTGGGATCATGACCTGAGCCGAAAGCAGATGCTTAAACATCTGAGCCACCCTGGCGTCCGTTGCTGGCAGAATTTTAAAAGAGCACAAGTGGAAGCTGTATAGTCTCTTGTGCCAGGCTTGGGTCTCAAGCATTGCCAAACCTGCCACCTTTAGGATCAAAGTAGGAGGTCACAAGCTTACCCAAATTCAAGCAGTAGTCCTCACTACAGCTATAACATTTGTGTACCCATTAGAAATCTACCATACTGGTGCCTCAAATCCTGAACATTAGGGGGCTTATGTGAAAGAAATCAGGTGTTTCTCAGATTTCCCCACCAAAACATTTTTTTTAGATCTCTTAACATAGTTCTCTCACTTATCCATTAGAGTTTTCCAACTTGTATCAAGTTGTTTCTTCTGTCTTCTCTGCTGTGTGTTAGTCCTTCTAGGTTTATTCCACTCCCTGTGCCAAAATTAACATAGAATAAAAACCTATGTTACTTATTTTCATAAACTTCAGGGAGGAAGCAGATGTAAAGCCTGTGTTAAATTCAGCATCCTTAACCAGAAGACAATACACCACTCCTCTATCTGGAAAATTCCTGTTTGTTTAGCCTTCAAAGTCTTACCTCGTAGCACTTACCTCAGTGAAATTTAACTTCACCACTTCACAGATGGATTTGATCAATTATGTTTTTAAAATTTATATGTCTATTTATGAGTCTATCATTTTATTTACCACACTACATTATAACTGCTTCAACAAAAAGGCATGGCTTTTTGTTAAAAGTGCAGGCTTTGGGGCCAACTACTTAGATTCATAACTCAACTCCACCATTCACTAACCATGTGACCTTGGCACATTTCCTGAGCTCTTTGTATCTGCCTCCAATTCTCGTAGAGTTAAATAAATTAACCTGTGTAAATTATTTAGAACAATGCCTGGCACATATTGAGGGGTCAATAAGGGCTCTTTATTATTACTATATATTTTTCTCTGAGACCAGAATATGAGCTAATTTAGTATTCAAATTACATATTTTTTACCTTTACGAACCTAGTGGGGTGCAGTATCAACACTCAGTATTTGCTGCATGAATAAAGGAATATTTCGGTACCCTATTCATCTCACAAAGCCTCCTTTGTTGATCCTAGTACAGCTTATTCTTTCATCTTTTAATTGTCATAGGATCCTTTGCCAGGGAGAATAAATGTAGCATCCAGTTAGACCCTGCTCTTCATATTTATTGTCCTATCAATACCCTAAATATTTAATTTCCAAAGATTTTTATATATTTGAACTCTGGTAGGTGTTGAGCCAGGCACAAAGGGTAGATATGAACATGAATGAGGCACTAACCCCTCTCCTACATTTACAAATAATTTTGAGTACAATAATTAAAGTTTATGCTATCTCTGTGCCAGGCTCTTAGGGTAAGAAAAAAAAAAAATTGTCTCTATCCCTTTCTATCATCTAATTATTAACATCTCAAACTCAAACATGAAGAAGTACTTTCTGATTTCTTCCATTAAATCTTTTTTAATAATAATTTTTTAAAGATTTTATTTATTTATTTATTTGAGAGAGAGAGAGCATGAGCAGTGGGGAGGAACAGAGGGAGAAGCAGACTCCACGCTGAGCAGGGATTCTGACACAAGCTTCGATCCCAGGACCCCGGGATCATGATGTGAGCTGAAGGCAGATGCTCAACCAACTGAGCCACCCGGGCACCCCTCTTCCATTCTATCTTTTATTCAAGAGGGCACAGACATAATTCATCCTCAGACCGATTTGACAATTTACTCATGTCATTTAGCTGGCCAAGAGGATTAAGATCAAATGTCATGATGATGTCCACCATCAAGAGTTCTACATCTTTACACATTTTGAACATCACTTCAGCATATAATATTTATTTAATCCTGACTATCATCGTGTGAGGTGAATGATCTCCTCCATTTTACATAGAAGAAAACAGAAGCTCAAAGAGAAAAATGACCTGTCCAAACTCACAAGTCAAGTTTGTTGTTAGCCATCACCCCAGAGAAGAAATACTGATTTTACCCCACAGTTCTCATTGAACATTTAGGAAATATTTTATGTGGAGTACTAAAGGAATTTCAGGTCATTCAGGAAAAGGAAATTATATGACCAGGTAATGTTCCATTAAAATGTTGAATTCATGTGGGATGAGTCTTTGAGTACTTTCTCTATTGTTCTTAGAACAGTGTTCACAGTGGGCACCTGGGTGAGTCAGTTGGTTAAGCCTCTGCCTTCAGCTCAGGTCATGATCCCAGGGTCCTGGGATGGAGCCCCATGTCAGGCTTGGTCTCCTCTCTCTGCCCTTCCACCCCCATTCATGCTCTTTCTCTCTCTCTCTCTCTCTCTCTCTCTCACTCTGCTCTCTCACTGTCTCTCAAATAAATAAATAAAATATTAAAAAATTTAAAAAAGTGTTCAAGGAACAAACCACTTCTTTAGTATTTGTTGAATATTGAATGAATGAAGGTGAAGAGCACTTGAGGCAACCACTAGCTTTTTCCTCTGGTTGTATATGTCAAAATCCTGAGTCAAAATCTTGTTTTTCTCATAGACTCTATTATGAGTTGAATTGTCTTTCCCTGAAATTTGTATGCTAAAGCCCTAACCCTCACTGTCTCAGAATGTGCCCTTATTTGGATATAGGGTCTTTAGAGAAGTAACAAAGTTAAAATGAGGTCATTAGGGTAGGTCTTAATTCAATATGACTGTTATCCTAATAAAAAGGGAAAATTTGGAGACAGGCATATGAACATAATGTGAAGATAATGTGAATAAACATAGGGAGAAGATGGCCATATACAACAAAAAAAGAGGCCTGGAATGGATCCTACCCTGACAGCCATCAGAAGTAACACCTTGATTTTGGATATCTAGCCTCCAGAAATGTAAGAAGATAAATATATTTTGTTTCTGTGGTACTTGTTATGGCAGCCTAGAAAATCAATACTGACCCTACCTCCTATTGTCACCACTCTTAAAATATATCTAGAATCTAGCCACTTCTCACTACTGTGCTTCTTCTACTCTAATCAAGCCACATTATCTCTTGCCAAGATTATTCAACTGTCTCCTAATTAATCTCCAGGGTTCTATCTTTACTTTCTAATTCTATTTTTCACAGAGTAGCCATACTGTTCCTTTGAATGTATGTCAGATTCCTGTTACTCCTCAAAACTTTTAGAAGTGTCCCACATTTACCACAACACAAAGCAAAATCCTAGTATGGAGGATAATAACACATAATTTAATCATCTGCTTTCTCTCTGACCTCATCATCTCTTCTCCATACCTTCACCCATCTCTAGGTTCTCCTCCACCATACTGACCTCCTTGTTCTTCCTTGAATATGTTAATCATGTGTTTGCATCTAGGCTTTGTATTTATTGCTCCCTTTCCTTGTTATGGTCACCCCTGACATGGCTGAATGGCTCTTCCTTTCACTTTCTTCCAGTTTCTGTGCAAACATCACTTTTTCAGTCAATTTATCTATTGACCAAACTACAAAATAGCACCCCAGTCTCTCATATTTCTCTCATAATTCATTCACCTAAATTAATTTTTCTCCCTAGCATTTATCACTGTCTGGCATAGTACATAAATATTTAAACAATTCATAAAAAATAGAACAATAATTTAGGGTGATCTATAGTATTTTCTCACATATACATTGAAGACATTATTAAGTTTAAAAGGGAAAATTAATATTTATGTGCCACTTCTTATAATAAGTACTGGGGGTTCCTAACTTCTACAAAGATATAATAAAACTCAGCTATTGTCATCTGGTTGTTTACAGTCTAATTGGCGAAGTAGTCTGATGTCAACTCTATTTCTTTGGAGAAACATGGAGGGTTTCATAAAGGTGATATCTGAACAGGTCTTGAAGAATAGGTCTTGAAGAATGTAAAAGGCCAAAGTGGGTAAAAGAGAAAAAAAACATTCTAATCACATTATTATCATACACAAAAATGCTTGTCGAGAATAATGTATAAAATACAATATATTCAGAAATCAATTGCAAAACAGAGCCACCTGCAGGAAGCAGCGTAGCAGTGACACTGGCTGCCTAACTTGCTAACACTAAACCCCACACCCTGTGCTCTGGCAGGACTGTCCTTCTCAGTCAAGTTTGCCACAATCCCAGCATGGCAGGCCCCTCCCCCAGAAGACCAGCACATGCCACTGCTGCTCACCCCACATCTCTAAAGTCTGCAGTTTTAAAGGTCAGCAGGTTTGGGATGCCTGGTTGGCTCAGTTGGAAGAGCGTGCAACTCTTGATCTACCCATGACCCTACCGCTTATTGTCACCACTCTTAAAATATGTCTAGAATCTAGCCACTTCTCACTACTGTGCTTCTTCTACTCTAGTCAAGCCACATTATCTCTTGCCAAGATTATTCAACTGTTTCCTAATTAATCTCCAGGGTTCTATCCTTACTTTCTAATTCTATTTTTCACCTGGTAATGAGTTCAAGCTTCACATTGGGTGTGGAACCTAGTTAAAAAATACATACATACATACATACATACATACATAAAGGTCATCAGGCTTGGCTGGGATAGAGCCTGGAGGGCCCAGTGCTGCTCCTGGAGAGCAGGCAAGGAAACAATCTGGGGGCAGACAACATGGAAACAGTAATCTGAAAAACTGGGGCACACAGAGAGAAAATTATTCCCTCTTCTCAGAGTGCTTCCCCGAGAGGCAATATTCACAGAGATGCCTCTCTGGGAACAAAGGGGCTAGCTGGTGATGTTTCTCTTCCCTGCTCCTCAGCACAGGCACAGAGCCACCTGCAGGAAGCAGCACAGCTCTAACTCTGGCTACCTAACTTGCTTATACCAAGCCCCACTCCCCTACCCTCTGATAGGACTGTCCCTCTCAGTCATGTTTGCCTCAGCCAAGTACCCAGTACAGTGCCCCCCACCTCCGGATGACCAGCACAAATCCCTGCCCACACCACAACTCCCAACCAGAGTTCTGCAGGGCCTCAAATCTTGTGGACGGGGTGTCAGGTTTCATTTCATAAGCGGAACAGAGCATGCCTTGTTAAAACTGGCCACATTCAGGTCAGGGACCAAGCACTGCCCACAGCAGGCAAGAAGAGACCGCAGACAACTGGCCTAAAGGATAGAGCAGCCAAAATACAACAACAGAGTGCACACAGCACACACCAGACACACTCACTGACACACCGGGCCCTGGGCACTACATGACCTCTTCCTCATAAAGCCATTAATTTCAGAAGCAAGAGACATAACTGGCTTTTCTAACACAGAGAAGAAGGCAGAGACTTACACAAAATGCCAAGACAGCAGAATTTATTCCAAATGAAACAACAACATAAGGCCATAGCCAGAGACATAAGTCAAAAAGTTATAAGTAACATGCCGGATGAAGAATTTAAAGCAATAATCATAAGGACACTCGGCTTGAGAATAGAAGACATCAGTGAGACCCTTACCACAGATATAAAATAGTTAAAAAAGAATCACTCAGAAATGAAGAATGCAATAAATGAGATTAGAAACAGGTGCAATGCAATGAACTGCAGGATGGAAGAAGCAGGGGAATGAATAAGTGACCTAGAAGACGAAATAATGAAAAATAATAAAGCTGAACACAAAAGAGAAAGAATTATGCAACACGAGAATAGACTTAGGGAATTCAGTGACTCCATCACATGTAATAACATTGTATTCTAGGAGTCCTAGGAGATGAAGAGTGAGAAAAGGGGGCAAAAATTTTATTGAAAGAAATAATAGCAGACAAATTCCCTAATCTGGGGAAGGAAACTGTCCTCCAAATCAAGGAGGCACAGAGAACTCCCATCAAAATCAACAAAAGCTGCTGTACAGCAAGACATATTGTAGTAAAATTTACAAAGTACAGAGATAAGGAAAGAATCCTGAAAGCAGCAGGGGAAAAGAAATCCCTAATCTACAAGGGAAGACAAATCAGGCTGCAGCAGGTCTCTCCACAGAAACTTGGCAGGCCAGAAGGGTATGCCATGATACATTCAAGGTGCTGAATGGGAAAAAAAAAATATGCAGGCAAGAATAATTTATCCAGCAAGACTGGTATTCAGAATAGAAGGAGAAATAAAATTTCCTAGACAAACAAAAACTAAAGGAGTTTGTGACCACTAATCCAGCCCTGCAAGAAATATTAAAAGGGACTCTTTGAATGGGAAAGAAAGACCAAAGGTGACACAGAGTAGAAAGGAATGGAGAAAATCCCAATAAACAATGGCAAAACAAGTAATAAAATGGCAATAAATACATATCTATCAATAATTACTTTGAATGAAAATGGACTAAATGCTCTAATCTAAAGAAACAGGATGTTGGGATGGATAAAAACAAAATAAGACCCATCTATATGCTGCTCACAAGATACTAATTTTAGACCTAAAGACACCTGAAGATTGAAAGTAAGGGGGTGGATAAACATTTATCACAAAAAAAGGATGTCCAAAGAAAGCCAGAGTGGGCGCCTGGGTGGCTCAGTTGGTTAAGCGACTGCCTTCGGCTCAGGTCATGATCCTGGAGTCTCGGGATCGAGTCCCGCATCGGGCTCCCTGCTTGGCAGGGAGTCTGCTTCTCCCTCTCCCACTCCCCATTTGTGTTCCCTCTCTCGCTGTGTCTTTCTCTGTCAAATAAATAAATAAAATCTTAAAAAAAAAAAAAAAGCCATAGTACCAATACTTATAACAGAATAACTAGACTTTAAAACAAAGACTGTAAAAAGAGACAAAGAAGGGCATTATATAATCCTAAAGGAGACAATGCATCAAGATACAATTGTAAATATTTATGCATCCAACATGGAAACACCCAAATATATAAAACAATTAGTAACAAAGCATACAAGAATTAATTGGTAATAACACAATAATAGAGACTTTAATACCCCACTTACATCAATGGACAGGTCATCCAAACAGACAACCAACAAGGAAACAATGGCTTTGAATGACACACTGGACCAGATGGACTTAAATATATTCAGAACATTCCATCCTAAAACTGCAGAATATATATTCTTTTCAAGCGCACATGAAACATTCTCTAGAACAGATCACATATTAGGTCACAAAACAAGCCTCAAAAGGGGCGCCTGGGTGGCTCAGTCGTTTAAGTGTCTGCCTTCACCTCAGGTCATGATCCCAGGGTCCTGGGATTGAGCCCCACGTCAGGCTCCCTGCTCCACGGGAAGCCTGCTTCTCCCTCTCCCTCTGCCTGCCGCTCCCCACTGCTTGTGCTCTCTCTCTCTCTGTCAAATAAATAAAATCTTAAAAAAAAAGGGAACAGGCCTCAATAAATACAAAAAGATTGAAATCATACCATGCACCTTTTGTGACCACACTACTATGAAACTAGAAGTCAACCACAGGAAAAAAATCCAGAAAGAACACAAAAGCATGGAGGTTAAACAACATGCTACTAAACAATGAATGAGACAACCAGAAAATCAAAGAAAAAAATTTAAAAATTACATGGAAACAAATGAAAATGTAAACATGACAGTCCAAAACCCTTGTGATGCATGCAGCAAAGGTGGTCCTAAGAAGGATGTATATAGCAATACAGGCCTGCCTCAAGAAGCAAGAAAAATCTCACATAAACAACCTAACCTTATATCTAAAGGAACTAGAAGAGGGACCATGAAAGAAAATCCAATGGAAACAAAAAAACAAAAAACACATTCTCCTCAACAAATGGTGTTGGGAAAACTGAACAGCAACATGCAAAAGAATGGAACTGGAGCACTTTCTTACACCAAACACAAAAATAAATTCATAATGGATTAAAGACCTAAATGTGAGACATGGAATCATTAGAGGAGAACATATGCAGTAACCTCTTTGACATCAACCATAACAACTTCTTACTACATATGTCTCCTGAGACAAGAGAATCAAAAGCAAAAAATAAATTATTGGGACTTCGTCAAAATAAAAAGCTTTTACATAGTGAAGGAAACAATCAACAAAACTAAAAGGCAACCCGACAGAATGGGAGAAGATATGTGCAAATGGCATATCTGATAAAGGGTTAGTATCCAAAATCTATAAAGAACTTATCAAACTGAACACACAAAACACAAATAATCCGGTTAAGAAGGGGCCAGAAGACATTAATAGACATTTTTTTCTAAAGAAAACATCCAGATGGCTAGCAGACACATAGAAAGATGCTCAACATCACTCATCATCAGGGAAATACAAATCAAAACCACAATGAGATACCACCTCCCACATGTCAGAATGACTAAAATTAACAACCTAGGAAACAACAGATGTTGGGGAGGATGTGGAAAAAGGGGAACCCTCTTATACTGTTGGTGGGAATGAAAAGTGGTGCAGCCACTCTGGAAAAAATATGGAAATTCCTCATAAAGTTAAAAATAGAACTACCCTATGACCCAGAAAATGTACTATTGGGTATTTACCCCAAAATATGAATTTAATGGGATATATGCACCCCAGTGTTTATAGCAACATTATCTATAATAGCCAAATTATGGAAACAGCCCAAATGTCCATTGACTGATGAATGGATAGGAAGATATGTGTGTGTGTGTGTGTGTGTGTAGTGTGTATGTGTATATATACACACATAATGGAATATTACTCAGTCATAAAAAATAATGAACTCTTGCCATTTTCAATGACATGGTTGGAGCTAGAGAGTATTATGACAAGTAAAATAAGTCAGTCCAAGAATAACAAACACCATATGATTTTACTCATATGTGGAATTTAAGAAACACAAGAAATGAGCAAAGGGAAAAAAAGAGAGAGAGAGAAGCCAAGAAACAGATTCTTAACTTTAGAGAACAAACTGATGGTTACCAGATGGTGGGTGGGCAGGGGGTTGGGTTAAATAGGTGATGGGGACTAAGGAGTACACTTGTGATGAGCACCAGGTATTGTATGGAAGTGTTGAATCCCTATTTTGTACACCTGAAACTAATATTACACTATATGTTAACTAACTAGAATTAAATACTTAAATAAATAATTGCAATGACTTCTTAAATAAAAACTGCTTAGGGGTGCCTGCATGGCTAATTTGGTTAAGTGTCCGACTCTTGATTTTGGCTCATGATTTCATCATCTCAGGGTCCAATGTTGGAGTCCTGTGTAAGGCTCTGCACTCAGCAGAGAATCTGCTTGAGGATTCTCTCCCTCTGTCTCTGCCCCTCCCTCAGTTTATGCTCTCTCTCTCGTTCAAATACATAAATTAATAGATAAATAAATCTTTTTAAAACGTGTTTAATGAAAAAAATTGTTTATTTTCTTTCTGTATTTAAATAAAAATAAACAACTGAAGTAATCCAACAGATCTGTTCAGTAAAGTATGCCATCCAAGTATAAATTAAAATTTGTTTCCGTTTGTTTTAAAAAATTGGCTCCCATTGGGACGCGTAGGTGGCTCAGTTGGTTAAGCATCTGCCTTCAGCTCAGCTCATGATGTCGGGGTCCTGGGATCGAGTCCTGCATCGGGCTCCTTGCTCAGTGGGGAGCCTGCTTCTCCCTCTGCCTGCCACTCCCCCTGCTTGTGCTCTCTCTCTCTCTCACACAAATAAATAAATAAATAAAATCTTTAAAAAAATAAAAGATTGGCTCCCACTTAAAATCCATACTTATATATCAGCATATATCTAATTTTGCCTATTATGGGTTTATTCATTTGACTCTGACAAACCTATTCAGAATTTTAATTATCCTGATCTTATAATAAGATGGAATAAATTAAATAAGTAAATCTTCAGAAGGGGGGGCACCTGTGGAGTGCAACTGGTTAAGCATTCAACTCTTAGTTTGGCTCATTTGGTGATCTCAGGGTGGTGAATTGGAGCCCAGTGTCTGGCCTCAGTGCAGAGTCTGCTTAAGATTCTCTCTCCCTCTCCTTCTGTCCCTCCCAACCCATGTGTCCACTCTCTTTCCCTACCTCTCACTCTCTCAAAAAATAAATAAATCCTTTTTAGAAAAAGTAACATTTTAAAAAAAGAAGGAGTAAATTTACAAACTAAATTTTTTAGTGATACAGAATCAAAACAACTACATTTGTTACAATGATATGTTATTTTACCCATTGTGTGACACACTATTAGGACCTGCACTTCTGGTCTTATTTATGCTCTACTATTCTAGTTTATCACATGGGGCTTTAAAAAGAATTAATATAATCCACATTGGTATCATATAGCTGTGTTATTTGGTAGCTGGTTTGGGCTCATGGCTGCTTTGGAAATGTTTTAGAGAAATATAAAAAAAGTCCAGGCGCAGAGTGATGCCAGTTATAGCTGGATAGCTATCGATGCTTCAGGAAGTAAATGAAAACAGTATTTTTAGAAGCCAAGATTCTTCAACCTCTTTTTTTTTTTTATTCTTATGTTAATCCCCATACATTACATCATTAGTTTTAGATGAAGTGTTCCATGATTCATTGTTTGTGCATAACACCCAGTGCTCCATGCAGAATGTGCCCTCCTCAATACCCACCACCAGGCTAACCCATCCTCCCACCGCCCTCCCCTCTAGAACCCTCAGTTTGTTTTTCAGAGTCCATCGTCTCTCATGGTTCGTCTACCCCTCCGATTTCTCCCGCTTCATTCTTCCCCTCCTGCTACCTTCTTCTTCTTCTTCTTCTTCTTCTTTTTTTTTTCTTAACATATATTGCATTATTTGTTTCAGAGGTACAGATCTGAGATTCAACAGTCTTGCACAATTCACAGCGCTTACCACAACAGAACCAACACTGCTGTGGTAATGTCTTTAAAAACTCCTACATCATATTACTCTATTTAGGCTGTTTGCCATTTTATGGCCTGTATTACATTGAAGATAAGACTTTTGCATACATTTGCAAATGCAAATAAAAGAAAAAAATATTTTAAATATAAACAAAAGTCCTTTAAAAACATCTTCCAGCATTACAGGAAATAAAATCCAGTCACTCTTCTGAAAAAAGATATTATTCAAATGGCTATTAGGCAATTCTTAATATAAGATTGTAGTATTTTTCTAAGCAATTCAGTTTCTATTTTTAAAAAAATCAAATTTCCAGGTTGGTATTAAAATGAATTTCTAGGCCTAAGATGGAGCTGCTCCTGCCCGGGGTGCAATGTCAGCAAATCAAAACTTAAATAACTTTTATGTCCTTGTAAATGTTCCACTTGACCAGAAACACAATCTATCCAGTCAGCCAATCTCCAAATGCCAAACCAGCTCTCTGCCTTCTGACTCCAAACAAGGTTAACTATGTAGCTCCAGCCAATTAGATTTTGTTTTGTTTTCTTTTTTATTCTTTATCCTATAAAAATTTCCTTCCTTCTACTCCATTTTGCATTTCTCTAAATAGACTGTTCACTTCATGAAGTGTTAAATAAAGTTTGTTTATATCACCCAATTATCTTTTTAATCAATTTCTAACAGTTTTTGGTGAAGACAAATGGGATCCTAACCTGACTGCTAACATCCTATGGGACAAACACACATAGGCTAGGCCATGGTAAGTCACTCTCAAATCCAAGCTCTGGTCTCTTGCATACAGCTCATAAAAAGACTTTATTAAATATATATATTTATATAAAATATCAGGGGCGCCTGGGTGGCTCAGTTGGTTAAGCGACTGCCTTCGGCTCAGGTCATGATCCTGGAGTCCCAGGATCGAGTCCCGCATCGGGCTCCCTGCTTGGCAGGGAGTCTGCTTCTCCCTCTGACCCTCCTCCCTCTCGTGCTCTCTCTCATTCTCTCTCTGTCAAATAAATAAATAAAATCTTTAAAAAAAAAAAAAATAAAAATAAAAAAAATAAAATAAAATATCATACATACATATACACAAATTGTTCACAGAAACGTTCTGGACTACTTATATTAGGAGTCTGCAACAAATGGCCAATGTTAGGGCTCACAAAGTCTCAAGGTAAGTCTACAGCATAAACAATTGAGGCCCTTGAGGAAATACACTAAGACGAGAAATTCAGATTGTTTTGACTATCAAAATCAAAATCAATGTAAGCACAAGTCAGACTGTTAAAGTCATTAGGGCACCACCACAACAAAGAAATCTTCTAGTGAAGTAATAGATCTAGTAATAGAGTAAATCTCTTGCTAATGGATTCTCAAAAGCCAAAGCCACAGTGAGTACACGGCTGTAAACAAAAATCCACAAAGTTAGTGGGCAACTAACAACTGCACCAGCTTTAAGGCCAGAACCCTAAAACATTTGCACCCCCCTTCACCCTTCTGTGGGCCCATCATCAAAACAATGGTCCAGAAACTGGTGTCTTCTTTGCAATCAACTGGGACACTGGAGAAAAGATTGTCCTTGAATGTCTCATCAAATCCTTCCACTTCCAACTCAAAGGCTCTCATACCTACCCTCAAAGGAAGAGGCTCATATGGGCCCGTCCCAGGGATGACGGGACTCCAAGGGAGTCCCTGGGAAACTGCTACTAATTATTGACTTAAACAGCCAAGGCAGGGGCTCCTGAGTGGCTCAGTTGGTCAAGCAACTGCCTTTGGCTCACGTCATGATTTTTGAGTCCCAGGATAAAGTCCTGCATCAAGCTCCCTGCTCAGTGGGGAGTCTGCTTCTCCCTCGGACACTTGCCCCACTCTCATGCTCTCTTTCTGTCTCTCTCTCAAATAAATAAATAAAATCTAAAAAAAAAATAGAAAAGAAAGAAAGAAAGAAAAAATAAACAGCCAAGGCAAAATAAGAACTGAGGACCATCTCTTCAAAATGCAAATCTCAGAGAGATACTCTTATCAAAAGGAGGGAAAAAAAACAACAACATGAAAAGACTGTTTGGAAACCAGGAGAATTATTTTTTTTTTAATCTTTAACACAAATATCAATAAAAGGTTTAACCCATCTGAGAGGGTAAACAACTTATTCCTTGTGCCAGAGACACAATTTGGATCCAACTGTCTTTTTATAGCTAGTGACACTTGCATTATCTTACTTGTCTCATAGGTAAAATATTAAAACAAAAGGTGTTTGTATCTGTCTGTATGTTTGTATATGTCTATGTATGTATGTTATAAATGTGTGACTTTTTTTCTATTCTGGATGATACTGCCAGAGTTAATTTTTAAAATCTCTATTTAATTGGCTTAAAGACAACTAATCCACAGAATGCTAGTGTAACAGAGTATACAATTGCTTACTTAGCAATTTTCACTAGGAATAAAGCATCCTAAGAGTTAAGGATTCTAATCAATATATGTAAATAAAATGACTTCAAAATAATAAGGGCGAAATAAAACAACTGTGTATGAAAAGTAGGTAAAGAAAATAGAATGTGTTTTTGAAAAAGGAAAGACATGGAGGATGTATTTTGTTTTGTTTTGCTTTGTTTTTGGTTTTGGTAAGGGGAAAAATAAAGTATTTTTGTCTTAAAGTAAAATGATTGGCTGAGAGGATGAGAAAGAGGGGAAAAGATAGAACAAAATCTGAATGGATATAAAAAGTTGTAGAAAGTTTGTGTTCTTTATCATGTTATATCAATATACATGTGCATTCATTTTTCATTTCTTCTTCAGCATTAACAATAAAAATTTTTGCATTTCCTATTGTTGAAAATGCTTACTTTTAAAAACGGAAATTTGGAAAAGACTTTTATGCTTTAATTGAATCACTTCTACAGATCATGTGTGGTTTAAAAAAGCTCTATATTAGGTAGATAACTATTTTGATTTTGTCTCACCTAATTATGTTCTAATTATGAAATATTTCTTTTCTTCCAGTTACTGAGTGTCCTCGAATGAAATAGAATCTCTTTTGTCTTTCTTTAGGATGTATGATCAGCCTTTAGGGTCTCTCTATGAAAAGAAAACTTGCAGATGAAAGACACCGGACTTTTTGATTTTCTGAAACCAATTAAGAAAGAAAAAAAAAAAGAATATATTTCATCCCTCTGCTAAAACTCATAGTTCTGGAGCTCCCTTCCCCCCTGCCCCAGTTCTCTATCCTCTACCCACTTGGAGAAACCATCCTCTGCTTAAAGCGAAGGAACCAAAAATATTTTACCTCGAATAGCCATTACTGCAGTGGGATAAGAGACATTGTTTAAACCTTCCAGGAACTACAAACAGCATGTAAGAAGGAGAAGCCACTTTCTGAGGTCACCCACTTTAATTTACACTCTTGGCCATCTCAAGGCCATGAAATCCATTTTCAAGTGGCTCCATGTTCAAGTGGTAAAATTTATTTTCTGCAGCTTGTCCTATTCTCACAGTTCTCTTTCTTCTCTTCTGAAGATCCCTGAAACTCAAAATCTCATGCGTCTTCTTTGGTATTTTTTATACGCTGTCATGCAGAGAAAATTTAAGGGAGAACAAGACAGGAATTTACATTTGGAAATCTATCTTCCCAGAACTGTTCTTTGAGCTTTTAAAGCTACCTTTGTAACAAAATAAATTTATTTTCTGGAAAAACACAAACAAACAAACAAACCCAAAAACTTGAGTTATTAGAATATTCTGACCTAGGGCGCCTGGGTGGCTCAGATGGTTAAGTGTCTGCCTTCGGCTCAGGTCATGATCCCAGGGTCCTGGGATCGAGTCCCGCATCGGGCTCCCCGCTCAGCGGGGAGCCTGCTTCTCCCTCTGACCCTCTCCCCTCTCATGCTGTTTCTCTCTCGCTCACTCTCTAAAAAATAAATAAAAAAATCTTTAAAAAAAAAAAAAAGAATATTCTGACCTAGATTCAGATATATTTCTCACTGTAATATCTTTCTTAGCCAAGTGTCTCTCACTCTGGTTTTAATGAATCCTGATTATTTTCTGAATAATACTCTTCTTTTCTTCTTCCCTCAGATAATTCTTGCAGATCTTTCAGTTCTCACACCATAGTGCTACTTCTTTTTTTTTTTTTTTTTTTTTTTAAGATTTTATTATTTATTTATTTGAGAGAGAGAGAAACAGCATGAGAGGGGAGAGGGTCAGAGGGAGAAGCAGGTTCCCTGCCGAGCCGGGAACCCTACGTGAGACCCGATCCCAGGACTCCGAGATCACGACCAGAGCCGAAGGCAGTTGCTTAACCAACTGAACCACCCAGGTGCCCCGATCATGCTACTTCTATGGGACATTTCTCTATCACTCAATTTTCAGCTAGGTGAGCCTTCCAAGAGCTCTCATAGCATATTGTACAATATTTCATTTATCAGAGAATGGATAACACTATATTGAAATTCTTGTTTATTTCTCTGTACATTACATTAAAGTGTAGGCTTCATAAGGTCAAAGATAATTTCTAGATTATTCGTGATTGTATCCTCAGCTTTCAATAGAGTCTCTTGCATAAAGTAAGTTCTTATTATTTTTTGAATGAAGAATAGCATAGTCAATTATTTGAATATTGAGATCTAATGACTAATTTTTTTTAATTCTTTATTTTTAAGACTTTATTTATTTGTCAGAGAGAGACACAGAGAGAGAAGGAACACAGGCAGGGAGTGGGAGAGGGAGAAGCAGGCTCCCCGCAGAACAGGGAGCCTGATGCAGGGCTGGATCCCAGGACCCTGGGATTGTGACCTGAGCCGAAGGCAGACACTTAACGACTGAGCCATGCAGGCACCCCTCTAATGACTAAATTTTAAAATTCAAAGAATTTTATGGTAAGATCCTCTCAAAACCTTCTTAGTTTGCTGTTTTTTGTTGTTGGTGGTGGTTGTTTTTTTTTTTTTTTCAAATTAAAACAGTTACAAAGATTTATTGTAACATATGAAGCAATATAGTAAAACATGTATAAATGCCAAGCTAATCATGCCTTCCCATCTTTCACCTCACTCCAGTATGCATCTCCCTTTCAAATATTATTGACATGTATTTTCCCATAAGCTTTTATGTAAATAAAATTATTTTGTTTGATTCTTTTACCAAAATATAATCATGTTACAGTCAGTTGACAGTTTGCTTTTGTTGCATCACCATATAAAATGGGCCTGACAGGGGTGCCTGGGTGGCTCAGTCGGTTGAACGTCTGATTCTTGGTTTCAGCTCAGGTCATGATCTTGGGGTCCTGAGATTGAGACCCCTGTAGGACTCCCTCCTCAGCAGGGAGTCTGCTTGGGATTTTCTCTCTCTCTCTCTCTCTCTCCCTATGCCCCACCTGTTCACACACTCTCTCTCTAAAATAAATAAATAAAATCTTAAATAAATAAATAGGCCTGACAACAGACTAGTGATTAAACACCAAACATGTCTACAGTTTCTTTTCACCCCCTCCCACCAATTTATTTAGAAATAAATTTTAGCAGATTGCTACTTGCCCTCCAATATCCATTTCTTCTGTATTTCTCTATGCAATAGCAGCATCGATATTTAGTTTGTGGAATGGCCTTCTCTAAATCTTTTCTTTTTTTTTTTTTTTAAGATTTTATTTATTTATTTTAGAGACAGAGCACAAGAGGGGGGAGCGGGAGCGGGAGAAGCAGACTCCCTGCTGAGCAGGGAGCCCGATGCGGGACTCGATCCCGGGACTCCAGGATCGTGACCTGAGCCGAAGGCAGTTGCTTAACCAACTGAGCCACCCAGGCGCCCCTCTAAATCTTTTCTTATTTCTTACATTTAGGTGTGTCCACGTGACTGTTTTGAACAATGGGATATGAGTAGAAATGATTGTGTGACTTTTTAATTTTTATTTTATACTTAAAAAATTTCTTGTCTTTCAGTTTTTAGCTTTCATCTGGTGGATCAGTAATGTGTTGATTTGAGAAGGTTGAAAAATGTGGATGATAGCTAAAGCCTAGGAATTGAGGAAGCATGATAGAAGGTACCAAGAAAAGAACCTAAAAAAAAAAAAGGGACCTAAATACATTTAATTTTGTGGACTAGAGGTAGCTCTCTGCCCTTGACTTTGGGCCACATCTAGACTGCTAGGAGAGAGGTAAATAAGATTCTATTTTATTGGAGCCATTTGGGTTTTAGGTTTCATTATTAAGAAATATAGAATGTACCTTAATTAATAGATGAACTGCTACCTGAGAATGAAGTACTGCCTCAAGAAAAAAAATAAACAATATGGCATAGCTCAGCACTCAAGTTATGCATAACTAAGAAACAAACATTTCAGGCCAGAAAACAGGTGTTCCTGTTATACCATGACAAATCATTTAGTAATATTCTATGACAACTTCAAAGATGTATCATGTATCTATTCAGTCTATAATTTTGAGGGAGATGGTAGAAAAATTCATATCATTGGTATGTTTGTATGTTCTGGTGTTTTATGTTTTCATATATTTAGTATTGAAATAGGTTAGAAAAGAACCCATATGCAAGGAGTGATTGAAGAGGATAGAGTTCTGCCAAGAGCCAAAATCTTTGCTAGGCTTGTAATTTAAACTAATGGAGTGAGGCAGCCAAATGAGCCAGTTTCCAAATCAAAAAGAGGAAAGATGTTTTAATAAGGATCTCCCTAAACAGCTTACCATTAGATATTCTTGGCTGGACGTTGAGCACCAGCCCAGTGATGAAGTTTTATTAGAAATGGATACTTTTATGTCCAAGTGGATAATTTTGATGGGTTTAATGCTACCACAATTAAAATGAGGGATAAATATATGGGTCAGATACAGAAAGTAGTAAATAGAGGAGTCAGCAGGCTTAAAATCTATGTCCAGAAGGGATCTGTGGCTATGTTTATTTGCACAATGAAGTGAAAGAAAACAGGTAAAGTAGAAACTTACTATTCTATTGAAGAGATTGTATTACTAAAGAAAATACAAACCTGTTCTATAAAAGCTTTTGTCCAGTCCCTGAAGCAGTTATTTGCTTTCAACCATGTAGTAGCAGAAAGCAGTCTCAGAAAGCTGTTTGGTCAGCAAGAGTAAACATACACTCAAACAACTTCATATTTGGCTATTAAGTTTAATAAATGAGAAGGAATCTCCTAGAGGTCAAAGCCAGAAGTCATGGAGACCAAGATATAAGAATGTAATCAGCAGAGAATCAAAGGCATCCTGATGAAATAAACAAAGAACAATCTATACATCTATTATCTATTACCTAAGTTTAAACTGAATAAATGTCTTAAGAATAATAAAAACAGGGGCACCTGGGTGGCTCACTGAGTTAAGCATCTGCCTTCGGCTCAGGTCATGATCCCAGCGTCCTGGGGAAAAGCCCCACATCAGGCTTACTGCTCAGTGGGGAGCCTGCTTCTCCCTCTCTCTCTCCCTGCAGCTCCCACTCCTTGTGCACTCTTTCTCTCTGTCAAATAAATAAATAAAATCTTTAAAAAAAAGAATAATAAAAACAATAAATTGTTAATGTTTATGAGGAGCTTATTAAACACAGAAAGCAATAAGATAGTATGATTTTCCTTAGTTTTATTTTATTAGGCCCCAAGTTATTCTTTAACATTAATTAACTTTCTTTTTTGAGATTCCCAAATAGAAATTATAATAATGTTCCTAAAGTAGTGGCATTCACATACAAAATACAAATTCACTTAGAATTGCTAGAACAAGTTTTCTCAATCTTCATGCTATGGGCATCAGGAGCTGAATCCTTCTTTTTTTTGCAGGAGGCTGTCCTGTGCCTTGTGGGATGTTTAGAAGCATCCTTGGCTTCTACACACTAGATACTAGTAACACCTCTCTCAGTTTTGACAACCAAACAAGCTTCTAGACATTGTCAAATATCTCACTGGGGTAGAGTTATCTCCTGTTGAAAGCACAGCTCTAGAACATATATTCTGTTCCCAGGAGTTCCTCTAGAGAGGCTCCGTATTTGCCTTCCAGAACCTAGAATATAGTTCATATTCTTGTTTCCACTAACTAACTAAAAGGACTTTTTAACTACATTCTATACAATCTTCACTTTATTTACTTGCCTATCAAAAAATTAAAGTTGTTTTTTTTTAATTTTATGACAGTTTTATTTTCTTCACTCTTTTTAAAATAGATATCTCTGAAACAGAGGAATTGATTTCTAAACAATTTTCTCTCTACCTGTGTCAATTCTTACTTCAGTGTCTATTCAAATTAATGAGAAAGAGCAAAAAAAAATAAATGAATGAAGAAAAAAAGAAGAAATGAAAAATACAAGACTTGTATGTGTGAGTTTTGCCATTTGTATTAATCATATCAATTATATAACAAACATTCTAGATTTATCTAAATACTGGCTTTGGTAGCTTTGGTTGTTTTTCTGCAGAAATAATATAAAAATAAAAAATGGCACTTGAAAAACAAAATAATATGCACCAAATGGCCAGTGTTCACTCTAATATTATTCAAGCAGAACTTTCACATTTCACATTTTACATATCAAAAGGTGCAAATTTCATGACCCAAAAGTCAGTATTCATATGAATTAAAATAAAAGGCATTGGATGTTTACCTCTAAACTGATTCAAACAAACAAACAAATTTAAATATATTTAAGATAATCATGCTAATGTATCAGCATTTCAAGTATTTTGCAGGAGGAAATGCAGTCCTAGCAAGTGAGGCTCAGACACATTTTTCTTATTTCTGGGTCTGAAAATTAATCTTGAAATCAGTGGCTTTGCTTATTTATTACATGCTCTATAAGGAAAAAAAAGAGGCTGTAATTGTTTGTTTTGTTGTTGTTGTTTTTACACATCTATAGAGAAAACAAAATATCAGATTGCTTATTTTCATAGTATTAGTGATTAAAATTATGAAGGCTGAAAGAAAACAGAGAATTAGAACAACTGTTTTAATCAATTATAATTAGCAATATTCAGGTAACCTCACAAGTTTTAGGAAGACAATTTTGACTTAATTCTGTCTGATTCTTTGACATGGGATTGTCTTCAGAAATCAATCAATGACACTTCTGACTTTTAACTGTTCTTAGATAGTGCCTTACTCAATTTTTTATATCATCTGTAAAGTACAAAAGGCTATAAAACAAGCAGTAGCTCTTCCTCATTTGATTACTTTTATTCTCTCTAGTTCTTAACAGCAGTTAATCTTCCAGGTTCTGACAATAAAAATGAATTCTATGTAAGAATTTATTATTAACAGTTAGGGAGTCACTAGAGAATGCTATTCTCCATTGTTTTAAAAATCTTTCAGTGTCATATGCTACCCACCAACTTAAGTGATAGTTTTAAAAGTATTTTGGGGATAGTTTTAAAAGTATTTTGGGCGAAGAGGTTTTCTAAGGATCACTAGTTTACCCTGATTTGAAAATGTCATAGAAATTTGGGAAAGCATGCCCTGTTTCTTTACTTTATTAAACATATTTATTTAGCATCTAATATGTCTCAGGCACTGTTCCCCTCTGTTAAATTCTATGAAGAAAATAAATACAGGAATGTGATGGAGACTGACATGGGAGATTGTGTAATTTATATCAGAGAATGAGTTGATATTTAGACTGAAAGTTTACAAGAAGGTGGCAGACATAAAATAGTTGACAGCAAGCCTGTCCAGACCAAAAAAAAAAAAAAAAAAGAAAAGAAAAATACAAAGAAAGATTGAGATTTGATTTTCAGAAATAAGAGTTATCTAGAGTTATATATGTGTATATATATACACACTTTGACATGTAGTTGGAAGTAAGATAAACAATAAGAAAAAATAAAACAGCTAAAAATGACAAAAGATGCCAAATGGTACATTAAAAATTATAAATATTCCTATACAAGAATTAAGGCATTATTAAAAGATCAATCCATGTATTGACAAGACACACACAATATTTTTAAGCAAGGTAATTTATGTCTAATGTAATTATTAGCAATATCTAAAGTGGCTTCTTCTAAAATATGATAATTTGTTTCTGGAGATTATCAAAAAAGTATCAGTAAGTAGGAATTTTAGAGACTAAGTAACTGTGATATTATTCTATATAATTAAATATTTAAATTTCACTTCAATTTTTTGTTTGATACATTTGCTTTCTTTAATTTTTGCCACTTCAGATCCTCCACTGTCATTATAAGTGAGAAGCTGAATATCATATGAATATCAGGCAGAACCTAAGAAAAAGAAAATTTTTCTTGCGTAAGAAAATATTGTGTTTGAAAAGCCTGTGGGAGGGTCAGACTGACCTGACTATGAATAGGAACTAGCAAGATGGAGTTCTGAGTAATGCAGAATCAGAAAAATAGGAACTATATGGCAGATGTCAATAATGATATTTCAAATTAAGATTAGCAAATTTAAGGAGCAGATTTGACACAGTTGAAGAAAACTAGTGAAATAGAAAACAAACCTGAATAAATTTAACAAAATGCAACATAGGAACATAGAGATAGAAAATATGAAGAAATGAAGATACTTGGAAGATACAGTAAGAGGGACCAACATAAATTTGGTAGAACTTTCAAGAGGAGGCTATAGATAGAATGGTGCTCTTTTTGAAGAATATAAGAATATAAGAAACATGTTCTCAGATACTGAAAGTACAATAAATCCCAAGAAGTACAGATAAATATAAACCCTTACTTATTTTATTGTAAAATTGGATATCAAAGATACACAGATCATTTCCAAAGTAGCAAGAAGAAAAGACTGATTATTTACAAAGTTATTAACTGTCTGTATACTTAATTAGTTTCAGTTTGTGATTCACTGCTAAGTTCTCTTGATATATTCAAATGCATAAAAAATTTGGATAATTCTGTCCTTTTAAGGAAAAAAATGATTTTATTTATTTGAGGGAGAGACACCGAGCATGAGCAAGGGGAGAGGCAAAGAGAGAAGGAGAAGCCAACTTCCAACTGAACAGGGAGCCTGATGTGGGGCTCAATGTGAGGCTCGATATTGGGATGCTGAGATCATGACCTGAGCTGAAGGCAGACGCTTAACTGACTGAGCCACCCAGGTGCTCCTGATAATTCCGTCCTTTAAGGAAATTTGTACTCGGAGCCTTTTAATCTGCTTCATTCTGACCTCTTTATCAGAAAAGATAGAATTCTTTTCCCCCAGTTTCTGTTGATCCTCCTCATACGGGAGACTCTACTCTCTCTTGGGCTCAATCCCCTGAGCCTTCTTTATTCAAATTCCTCTCTGTTTCTTCACCTTTTTGAAAAAAAAATATATACATATATATTCTCCAGTTGCTTTGGGGAAAGGTATGCCAATTTGATTTACCTAGAAAAAGTTTAAGAGGTGATTTTTTCTGTTCTTGTTTAAATGAGTGCTTGCAGTATAACAGAAATGAGAGAAGCAGTATAAATGGTGGAAAACAGCTAAGCAAGCATGTCAGATAGAGTCTAGTTTCATTCTGATACCTTGGAGAGCTCTGAAAGTTTAATTGAACCACTAAGTGGATCTCACTTTAAGGCATGGGAACTAATGTCCTCTAACTCCATATCAGTCTGTCAAAGGCTACAGATTGCAGCTTTGTGAGGTGGTAGAGTGATGTCCCAGAGGAGCTGGCCCTTTAGACCCAGAACAATTCTCAGAGGAAAGGGCAGCAAAAGAAAGAGATCCATTAGAAGGCAACATTCACAGCACCTGGGAGATGAGTACATATGGCAGTAAAGAAGATTAAGACAAACTGCTGACAGCATCTACTCAATTGCACTTGATTCCCACATTCTGATTTCATCCAGTTGCAGATTCTTCAATGTTCTCGTTGGCCAGATTTCTGGGAAAACTTACAAGAGATGGAATAATAAGATAAATTAAATATTCCACTGCTGCAGTTGGTCTAGAGACCATAACTGATAATTTTGCTCCACCCCGAATTCTAGATCCCTTACTACCATGGATGGCCATACTGTCGCTGGTCTAGATAGTTTGCCTGATGGACAAAACCAGATTTGCATTGTTGAAGGTTCTAAGCATTGAATTTCATTCCCTTATCAATCTATGATTGCTGTACCTGCCCCTTGTTAGTTGGAACTGAACACAGAGGTACCAAGAATCATTCTATTAAGTCAACTAGCTCACAGACACATTCTTTCTTGTCCCTATTATGTATACATTAATGACAAACAGGGTTATTTCCCTTGATAATATGATAACTCTTTTGTTTGCCTGCCAGCTAAGCACCTCCCCCTATCTGCAAATCAGACTGGGACATCAGAATTTATGAAAGCATAGGAAACAATTTCTTCAAGTAGCTACCCAAATGATGATGATAAGATCCATTTCTATTTCTACCCTTTCTTTCCAGATCATGTGTTCTAACAATTGGGAGTGCAGTACTATATAATGACTGTTGTTTTAAGCCAGTTAACCTCAAAATTTAGCATTCATTAGAATCATGTAAAGAGTGTGTTAAAACATTGTTTGTTAAACCACATCTACAGACTTTTTTGTTTCAGTAATTCTAGGATAAGATTTGACAGTTTGCATCTCTTTTAAGGTCCTAGATGATACTGGGATGCTGCTGGTCTAGGAATGAAACTTTGACATCCACTGATTTAAGTTGTATTTCTAAACAAGAATGTTCTATTATTGTTTGTGAAGTCTCCAAGATGGTACCTCAGCTGAATATTCAAGAGGCTATTTGTTCAAGTTTCCTGGAAGTGTAATATGTTGTGATAACAGTGGATCTCAAGATCATGAGTTCATAGCTACATCACCATTTCTGTAATGTGACTCACTTGATATGAAACAAGGTCATGCACAATAGCTCAGACATGATTTAAACCCTTGAATAGCATTGCTGCCTGGGATATGACAGGCAGGAAAGATTCCCCAAATGTGTGTCAATTCTGAGCAGGATAAAATATTTTCCTTTCAAGGTTAGAAATGGTCCTATGTAATCAACTTGACACCAAGTGGCTGGTTTCTGTTGGTGACTAGTTAGACATTCAGCAGTGACAATAGCTAAATTTGACTTAGTGAAAAAGAATCCATGCTTTTAGGCCCAAGGGCAATCACCACCTTTTTTCTACATATCTACTGGAATAATGCACTTATTAGAGAAGCACAGTGTTGACCAAAGATAGAGAATGACTAACTTCTACTGGCTGAGTCATCCTGCCTACTTGTTTTTATATTGTCACTAATGCAGTGGGTGCTCTTTGGTGGAACACAAAGACACTATGTGTGCTCTCCTATGAGTCCATATACATGCCCCTTTTGGAGACTTCTTAATCCATGACCTGCGCTTTATTTAATTTTTATTTTTTTGTGAATTATTTTATTTTTTCAGGTGTCTGCATCTTTATTATTATTATTGTTTGTTTGTTTCAAATTTTTATTTAAATTCCAGTTAGTTAACATATAGTGTAATATTAGTTTCAGGAGTAGAATTTAGTAATTCATCACTTACATGTAACATCTTGTGCTCATCACAAGTGCCCTCCTTAATACCCATTTGTCCTATCCCCCCAACCACCTTCCCTCCAGGAACCCTCAGTTTGTTCTCTATAGCTAAGAGTCTGTTTTATGGTTTGCCTCTCTTCCCTCCCCCCATGTTCATCTGTTTTGTTTTTTAAGTTTCACATATGAGTGAAATCATATGGTATTTGTCTTTCTCTGACTGACTTATTTCACTTAGCATAATACACTCTGGCTCCATCCACGTCATTGCCATTGCAAATGGCAAGATTTAATTTTTTTTTTTGATGGCTGAATAATATATATACACACACACACACACACACATATATCTCATATCGTCTTTATCCATTCATCAGTTGATGGACATTTGGGCCCTTTCCATAATTTGGCTATTGTTGATAAAGCTATTATAAACATTGGGGTGCATGTGTCCCTTCAAATCATTATTTTTGTATCTTTGCATAAATACCTACTAGTGCAATTGCTGGATCATAGGATAGTTCTATTTTTAACTTTTTGAGGAACCTCCAAACTGTTTCCCAGAGTGTTTGCACCAGTTTGCATTCCCACCAACAGTATAAGAGAGTTCCCCTTTCTCTGTATCCTTGCCAACATCTGTTGTTTCCTGTGTTGTTAATTTTAGCCATTCTGACAGGTGTGAGGTGATGTTATAGTTTTGATTTGTATTTGCCTGATGATGAGTGAGGTTGAGCATCTTTTCATGTGCCTGTTTGCCATTTATATGTCTTCTTATTCATATCTCCTACCCATTTCTTACCTGTAATCCCTGATCTTCTAACCATGCTTCTTCTAGGCCCTTGACCAATGAGCTAAGTTATTTTCCATCATTTATGACTCTACTGCTCATGAAGCCATGTCTTTCTCCACATAATATAGATACACTGCCCACTGAAGGAAAAATTACCCTACCCATTAGGAAAATTTATTCTAAGCACTCTCTTTTTGGGACACCCATGAATGGGAACATAGTGCAGCAGCAGTCCATTTATGGCTTGTACACTCATGCCAAATCAATCCACCCTTGAACCAAACATGGGTATTTTCCTCCTGTATATGTTAATCATAAGAATCCTTTCTCCATTAGGACTTTAATGTAGCTCATGAGATGTGATTAGGCTGAACAAACAGCTATCCCAGAAGTTCTGGTACTTTTACAATTAAGTCCTGTGCTGATCCTTAGATAAATCTACTCTCCAGTTTCAGAGTATGAACATCTCTTTAAATGTTTTTAAGGGGGTGCCTGGGTGGCTCAGAAGGTTGTCTGACTTGGCTCAGGTCATGATTTCAGGGTCCTGGGATTGAGCCTTGTGTTGGGCTCCATGCTAGCCAGGAATCTACTCGTCCCTCTCCTTCTCCCTCAGCCCCTCCCCACTACTCATGCTCCCTTCCTCTCTCTCTCTTTCTCAAATAAATAAATAAAATTTCTAAAAAAATGTTTTTAAGGAGACCCTCACATATTCACTTTGTGTTAAATTTCTCATTAGTAGATTTAAAACTATAATTTTCTCTTGTAATAATTATAGCTAAATGTTATTAAGAGCTTCATTGGTCACTGGCACAAAGTAAGTTTCAGGAAATATTAGCTGTTATTTTCCCTAAATTTGACCCCCTATTCTCTTTAGATCTAAACCAGGAGAGCTCCCTCCCTCCTTCATGTCAGAGAGCAATGCATGGGAAAACAAAAACAAAACAAAACCTACCTTAAAAGTGTATGGCTATTATGGACTGGATATTTGTGAACTCCACAATATTTACATGTTGAAATCCTAACCCCCAGTGTGATAGTATTAAGGCAGCAGGGGCTTTGGACGGTGATTAAGTCCCTCTTGAATGATTACTGACCTTATAAGAAGAGAAATGAGAGCTTGTTCTCTCTGCTCTCCACCATACAGAGATACAAGAAAAAGGCAACTAAATGCAAAACAATATAGAGTTCCCACCAGACACCAGATCTGCCTGTATTTTGATTTCCCAGCCTCCAGAACTGTGAAAACTAAATGTCTGATGGAAGCCACCCAGTCTATGGTAATTTGATATAACAGTCTAAGCTGACTAAGGCAGTGACCTGGCCTGACCCAAATGAAATTAGTGGTAAAAAGAATAGGTTTATGCTGTTTCTGAAAATTCTTTTTGTTACTTCTTAATTTTTTTATACAAAATGAAATTCATTCTTTCAGGACTTTACTCCTTTGGCACAAATCTTTGACAAACTCCTCCACATATTTTCTCCAAAGACGGATTAAATACAGCAGTCTTCTTGCTTTTGCCTTCTTCTTCTTCGTGTGTGTGTGTGTGTGTTTGTGTGTTTCCAAGAATGTGACTATTCCAGAATTTCCATCTTATTTCCTCTTGATTTATCTCTCCTCTCTCTCTCTAGCTTTCACTTTGGTCTCACTCTCAGTCTTTCCTCATACCTCTCCATCCTTGACATGTTCTTTCCAGTTTCTCATGAATGTAATTATGATCTTGTATTTCTACAAACAAATCTGGATACTCCTTTCCCTCCAATAGAAGGAGGGAAACCGTTAACTAATACACTTAAGATGTCTTCTAAGGCTCAGCAATGGGAAGGTAACAATGTAGAATTTTTGTCTTATATTTGCATCTTTGAATTCTAATATGATTTCCAAATTTTCTGTAAAGATTTCTACTTATAAACTATGCAACTGATGCTTCAGATTATAAAAAAAAAGTGAAATTTAATTTTAGAGATGAAGGAATACTATAGACAGAATAATGGGACAAAAAACTCTTTATAAAGCATATTAAAATATTCATATAGGTATAAATTCTATCTTCAAATAATATGCACACTTCATTTTACCTGTTCAGTTCCTAATGATAATTTTGATCTTGCAAAATACTTTGCAGAGCTGCCATTCCTCATTCAGTGATGTTGAATCAATCAATCAGCTCGTATAATTTTCAAAAGCTTGGATGTTAAATTTATCTTTATCTACTGTAAGTCTTTGAGATTAGCTGGCTTGTAAATAAGGCATAAAATTATATTTTACAAAAAAGAACAAGAAAACAAACAAAAAGAAACCTATATGTTACTAGAGGAGATAATAAGAGGGTGTGTGTGTTGATATCCTTTGAAGGATGATCAAAGAGATAACTGAAATACATTGGGAAATAACTGTAGAATAATGGCAATTTAAAATAAATACACAAATGCCCTTCTAAATCTTAGGCTCCTCTATGAAGAAATTTCTTCTCTGAAGAAATATATTAGTTTCTTCTAGGAGTATTCTAGAAAATTCTCAAAGTCTTTCTTTTAAAATTTACATTACGTGTTTATAGCTTCTTTTAAGTTGTTCTGGATTTTTAAAAATTGTTTTTTAGAAGATTTTTCCAAAAGTATAGGACCTTTGACATTTTAAAGATCTAAAATTAATGAAGGCTGTAATATAGAAAAGTCATTGCAATATGTCAGTACTCTATATACCTCTAGTAATGTTTGAAGTATGTCTGAAGCACATCATTCTTAGAGCCTTCTCTGGAAAACCTTAATCTCTTCCACTCATAAATATATTGAACTTGATATATTTCAGGAAGCCCTTCCACATTTTTAGAATAACTAGGCCTGGATTTCTCAAGGAGGGGGGGGTTCCTGGAGATTTTTTGTACACAGAGCACATAGAATAAACTTTGTTTAGGCTCTTCAATAGCATATATGCCAGTGTAATCAGGAAGAATTTAAAACATTACAGAATCTAAGCTACAAAAATCTCCTTTTATCTGATCAGATTTTGGGTTGCAGCAAGACAATACTTGTGAATTTGACGTAAATTGTCAAGATTCTTTATTTTATATGTATGGAGAGGCACGTATAGTTTATTAAACATTTTTAAAAGATTTTATTTATTTATTTGGGAGTGAGCAAGAGAGAGAGAGAGAGCACAAGCTGGGGGGCAGTGATGAAGAGAGGCAGAGGGAGAAGCAGACTCCCCGCTGAGCAGGGAGCCTCATGCTGGGCCTCATCCCAGGACTCTGAGATCATGACCTGAGCCAAAGGCAGATGCTTAATTGGCTAAGCTACCCAGGTGACCCTATTAGATATTTTCTTATAAATTATAGCAAAATCGGGGATTATATAGGTATAGACATTATGTGCAGTGCAGAAGCAATCTGTTTAGCCATGGTATTTAAAATATACATTATATTTAAATATGTTCCAAAATACCTAAAAGATAGCTTAGTCCTCTTAGTAAACAGTTGAGTCAGTGCCCTCAAGAAGAACTATAAAGATATAAACCATTTTATTCTGTGTTGGCCTACTCCTTGTAGTTGTTTAAAATATCTATCACTCCATTTTCTAATATAAAAATAGGAAACAGAGGCAAGTCAAACATTCTCTAAGTGCATTCCAAGGAAGAACTTACATAATCGCTTTTATTTCTCCCTGAATATCCTTTTTTAATAAAGATCCTAGTTAGAACAATAAGGGGAGGGAGTAATAACTATATTGCTGAATATTCCTTTAATTTCATTCAAATATTGGTCATGGAGAGCAAAAAATTTAGTACAAAAATATGTGTGCAAAACACAGACAAGTTTGAATGCATCCATGATAAGAGTTGGGGGTTTGAACGGAAAAGACACATAAGTGGGAGGTCAAGCTCCTAGTCAACTGCTCAGGTGTTGGTTAGAAATACTGTACTGAAATCACAAATGTAGTAACTGAGTTCACAGAGGGAGAGTAGGTAGCAGGCACTAAGATGCTAGGTCAAATGTTAGTGTCTAGCATTTGATCACCTAAAAGCAGGTTCAGATTAGTAGCAGTTATAAAATTACCAATATTTCTTTAAAACGGTCCTTCACCTTTGTGTTTTCCTTGCCTTTTTTTATTATTGGTTAAAAAGAAATAGTAAACATAAGCTCTCAACTTGAATGAGACAAACATTAGTATTTAATTTGTTGATCATTCTAAAATTGACCCAATTAAATGCTGATTTTAAAAATGAATGCATCTAAATTTTCCTGATTTAAGATAGTGCTTATTATGGAGATCTAAGGTTTGTTTTCATTTGTTGGTTTTAAGCAGATATTATTTAACAGAGTGGGGAAGTTCTCTTTAGCTTAATTCATTAAGGCTTGTTTTCTCCCCCCAATAATAACAAATAGGTGTTAAGTTATATTAAATGCTTCTTCTGATTCTGTTAAGAAGATAATATAGTTCTTTTCTAGTAATCTGTTTAGAGTTAATTAATTAAATAGAATTATTTTCAAAATGTTATTTTTATTGTATTCCTCTTTTATCTTACTGGATTCAGTTTCTTTTTTTTTTTTTTTTTAAGATTTTTTATTTATTTATTTGACAGAGAGAGAGATAGCGAGAGCAGGAACACAAGCAGGGGGAGTGGGAGAGCGAGAAACAGGCTTCCTGCCGAGCAGGGAGCCCGATGTGGGACTCGATCCCAGGACCCTGGGATCATGACCTGAGCCGAAGGCAGACGCTTAACGACTGAGCCACCCAGGCGCCCCTGGATTCAGTTTCTTAATTTACGTTTGTTTGGGGTTTTGCATTCATAACCATGAACAAAATGGACATGTGATTTTCCTTCCTCTCCTTCTTCTTATCTGACTTTGTACCTAGACAAAGAATTTGGGTAAGGTAAGAATGACATACCGCTTCAGATTTTGGTGAAATATACTTAAAAGACCCTGTAAAATTTAATTTTTATTAATGGAAAAATATTAAAATTACTACCTTGATTTTTTAACAAAGAAATAATTAAAGAAAATAATTTATTTTATTCTTGAATCAATTTTGTTTGATATTTTTATTTAGTGTCCATGTGTCTAAGCTTTCACATCTTACAGCAACTATAAGTTTATACCAGATTTAAAAATTTTTCTATATCTTGTTTATCCCATTTTTATGCATATTATTTTTGCTTTATCTTTTTTCTCTTCATCAATCAAACCAAATGTGTTTCTACTTTATTAGTATCTTAAGACAATTTTGTTTTTGCAGTGTCTCTTTGATTGTTTTTTTTCCATTGTATTATGTTTCTATTTTTTTAATTATCTGTTTTCATTTTTTAGTGTCTATTCTCTCTTCCTTTTTCCTAATTACTCATTGGAAACTGATGTTATGACATTAAGAATTTTCTCTTTTTTTAAAATAAGTTTTCAGTACAACACATTTTCCTCAATGTACTATTTTGCTGCATTCCTCAGGCTTGAAATATAGTCTTTCTACATGTTTTACAGATAGATAGGTAGATGATAGATAGATAGATAGATGATAGATGATAGACATGTACATATATACCTATATATGTATATATATGTTAATTTCTAAAAGAGTCATTTTTAGCTCATGTATGGGAATTTTAAGGGTTTTAAATTTTACCTTTTTATCAACATAATTTAATTCAATGGTGACAGTAATGTTCTCAATGTTACTTAATTTTGAGGATATATTGAGAAGATCTTACGTCCTGAGTGATATTTTTAAAAATTTCATGTCTTTGAAATTAATGTGTACCCTGTAGTATAAGATACAGAACTTAATACATAGATTTATTAGACAAGGCTTGATAATTGTGCATTCCATAACTTTACTGATTTTATATTGTTTGGACAAACGAAAATGAATTTATGTATAAATATTACACCATCAGATACATATATTTAAACAATTTTATATCATCCTCTGAAGTTGGCACTTTGTTATCAAGTACTGATTCTTTCTATTACAGATAATTTTATTTTAGAATATTTTTCTACTAAAAATATAGATATAACTGATTTGTATTGGTAGTATTTTGCCTTATATAACTTTTTCCATCAATTTATATTCAAAACATTCATAGCGTTATGATTTATATGTGTCTCTTTTCAATAGCACATAGATTTGTATGTTATAAAACAACTTTGATCTTTATCATTTAATGGACATGTTCCTTTATATTGTATTTTTCTTAATGACATATGCAATATATATTTGTATTTATATTTGAGCTCATTTTTCTATATTTCTTTTGTCACTTAAAAAAAATTTTTTTAAAGATTTTATTTATTTATTTGACAGAGAGAGAGGAGAACAGCGAAAGAGGGAACACACGCAGGGGGAGTGGGAGAGGGAGAAGCAGGCTTCCCGCTGAGCAGGGAGCCCGATGCGGGGCTCGATCCCAGGACCCTGGGATCATGACCTGAGCCGAAGGCAGACGCTTAACGACTGAGCCACCCAGGTGCCCTGTCACTTTAAAAATTTATTTCATGAATCAATAAAATGCACTTTGCTTATTTTATTCTTTGCTTTTATTAGTTAGAAATTTTTATATTTCTGCTGGTCAATTTAAAGCATTTAAATATGTACAAAATTTCCTCATACCTTAATTTGAATGATATACTTGCTTACTTCTGAAAGATTTTAAAAGGATTTTCTTTTTTTTTTTTTTTTTAAGATTTTATTTATTTATTTGACAGAGAGAGACACAGCGAGAGCAGGAACACAAGCAAGGGGAGTGGGAGAGGGAGAAGCAGGCTTCCCGCGGAGCAGGGAGCCCGATGTGGGGCTCGATCCCAGGACCCTGGGATCATGACCTGAGCCGAAGGCAGATGCTTAATGACTGAGCCACCCAGGAACCCCTAAAAGGATTTTCAATACATTAACTCGATAATCTCACTTGCACATTATATATTACTGATGTCAAATCTTTCAGGGTTATTTGCAATCATATATTAGTTATTAATTTATTATTATTTTATTCAAATAATGTTGGATGTTCCTGTGGGTTTTCCATATAATATGTACTCCATTCTTTCTTTTATCTCAACAATACTTCGTGGAGAATTTGTTTTCTTAAAGTCTCCCTCTCAGATTTTAATTTGAGGGGGAAGTGTTGGGTATATTTTTCCTGAATTTTTACCTGTAAACGTTGAAATTTACCTTTGTTCCTAAATGATAGCTTTGTTTGTTTTATAGGTATTTTTTCTCAAAATTTAAAGTCATCCTCAACTGTTTTTCTGATTTCCATTTTTATTACTGGAAGATCTGTTACTGTCTTTTTTGATATTGTATGTCATCTCTCCTTTTCCACTGGTTACCTTCAAAATTTTCTCTTTGTCATCAATGTTCTTTGGTTTCATTTTGACTTGCCTGGGTATGGATTTTTTTTGTATTGACTTTTCCTAGAATATCTAACACTTCTTAGATTAGTGGACTTCTGTTTTAACAATTCTACAAAAAAAAAATCTACAAAATTATCTCCTTTTTTCCCTTCATTTTTTCCCATTTTCTCTTTCTCGTACTCTAATCAGACAGTGTCTCTTTCTATACTTCAACTACCTTAGCACCTTTTTCATATGTTTAGCTTTCATATGTTTAGCTTTTGATTAATTTTCAGATACATTCCATGATCCACTTAATATCTGTTTAATAGTGTCTAAGTGACTTCACCTATTATGTTTTCATTTAAAAAATATATAAAATTTCATCTAGCCATTTTATTTTTTTAATATTTCTTTTTATTCCTAATATTTTCTTGTGGATAATCTGTTCATAATTGCATCCTTTAATTCTTAAACATTTAATATACATTTAGAGTAAAATCTGTATATGAAAGTTCCAATATTTTTCTGGATTAAATTTTGGTTTCATCCTTTTGCCAATACTTTCTGTGGCTTGTCTTCTAATATGTTTGATATAAGGTATTAGTTTGTAGGTGATTGTCGAGTGCACATCCACACACACATACATGTATACACACACAAAAAGCCTCCAAATGTACCCAGCATAGAATATGAAATTATGGAACCCAGCTGTACTATCAAGGATGAAGATCCCAAGGGTAAATAAAGTACGTGGGATCAAAGCATCCTTAGGCCTAGATAATTGTGGGGAGTTTGGCTCATTGAGGAAGTCTGGTTCCTAGAGTCAAGGACCAGGCGCTTTGAGAAGATTAAGGTATCATTTAGACTCTGATTGAAAAATTAGTTTCTTCTGATGCATTGGAAAGTTTAAAACCACATTTACTGAGTACCCTTGCAGCTAGTGTTCTTGATGAATATAAGATTCCACCAATGAGATATTGGGTAGATGGAAGTGGAACAAAGATAACTTTTTTTCAAAAGCAGCTAGCAAAAATTAGAAGAGACTTGAATGTCTAATGGTGCCAGATTCTGCATTCCAGCAATTTGGTTAGGAGAGCCAGTTTTTAAGGCAGTAATAATGGTAGTAGCAGCCTAAGTCTCTCCATTTGATGTGCTGCTACATTAGTGTGACTTCCTCTTAATTCCACTCCTTCAATTCTAATGATTTTATAAGCACTAATGCCATGATGTAAACCGTTTCTCCCTGATATACTTAGAGCAACTTCGGTTTTCTTCACTGAACTCTGACTGAAACAGATGGGGACTGAAGAATATTTTAGGGTAGAGACATGATTAAGATTTATGGACTATATGATGGTTGCTTTTAAGATTTTTTTTATTTATTCATTTGAGACACAGTGATACAGAAAGAGAGAGAGCGTGAGCAGGGGGAAAGGCAGAGGGAGAGGGAGAAGCAGGCTGCCTGCTGAGCCAGGACCCTGACGCGGGGCTCAATCCCAGGACCTTGGGGTCATGATCTGAGCAGAAGGCAGACCTTAACCATCTGAGCCACCCAGGTGCCCCTGATGGTTACTTTTTTTTTATTCTTATGTTAATCCCCATTTTACATCATTAGTTTTAGATGAAGTGTTCCATGATTCATTGTTTGTGCATAACACCCAGTGCTCCATGCAGAACGTGCCCTCCTCAATACCCACCACCAGGCTAACCCATCCTCCCACCCCCCTCCCCTCTAGAACCCTCAGTTTGTTTTTCAGAGTCTATCGTCTCTCATGGTTCGTCTACCCCTCCGATTTCCCCTGCTTCATTCTTCCCCTCCCGCTACCTTCTTCTTCTTCTTCTTTTTTTTTTTCTTAACATATATTGCATTATTTGTTTCAGAGGTACAGATCTGAGATTCAACAGTCTTGCACAATTCACAGCGCTTACCAGCGCACACACCCTCCCCAGTGTCCATGACCCAGTCACCCAATCCCTCCCACCCCACCCCCCACTCCAACACTCAGTTTGTTTCCTGCGATTAAGAATTCCTCATATCAGTGAGATCATATGATACATGTCTTTCTCTGTTTGACTTATTTCACTCAACATAATACCCTCCAGTTCCATCCACGTCGTTGCAAATGGCAAGATCTCATTCCTTTTGATGGCTGCATAATATTCCATTGTATATATATACCACTTCTTCTTTATCCATTCATCTGTCGATGGACATCTTGGCTCTTTCCACAGTTTGGCTATTGTGGACATTGCTGCTATAAACATCGGGGTGATGGTTACTTTTAATGGGAGCTCCTCATCTGATATCATATTGAAAGAAATACACCATATGTTTCTACCCTGAATTTATATTCTATTTCTCTTTTTGCTCTACTTTTTTTTAAGATTTTATTTATTTGACAGAATATATAAATAAAATATTTTTTAAATTTTATTTATTTGACAGAATATATAAATAATTTTTTTTTTTTAATTTTATTTATTTGACAGAGAGAGACACAGTGAGAGAGGGAACACAAGCAGCGGGGGTGGGAGAGGGAGAAGCAGGCTTCCCGCCGAGCAGGGAGCCCGATGTGGGTCTCGATCCCAGGAGCCTGGGATCATGACCCGAGCTGAAGGCAGACGCTTAACGACTGAGCCACCCAGGTGCCCCTACTCTAGATGATCTTCACATGGTCCCTCTGGTTCAGGAAATAACAGAGCCTAGGATCTGGGTGAGGTACATCTCTGAATGCTGACTCCACTGCATTCCTATGACTCTTCTTATTCTGTTATTTTTATTTTTGGACCCCACCACCACATGTTTTTTTCACTAACTCTTCCTTCCCCAATCTGCTTAATCTATATAATCTCTTGGAAAATTCAGATTTTTTTCATCCACTTTTTATAATCTCTTTTTAAAGGCACAAACTTAGGGCTCTGAGAACCAAAAGCAGTTAATTCAGAATTCTACCTTTGAATACTCAGGCTCTAGTGGGTAATGAATGATTCCTGACTGAAGTCCATGGACAACTGGACTAGCATCACAGACTTTTTGATTCATTTAAGATTGCATGAGCAAATTGGAGAGAGTGTTGCATTTTGCTAGAGAAATGGTCTGAATCTTTTATAAGATGTTAAAGAGTCACTAATGGGAGAACAGCAACATTATATAGAGTGAAATACTTTATTAGGACTACTGTGATATACTCATTTGTTATCACATTTCTATTGCAGGTAAAAAAAATCCCAAACTTTAGAATAGCCGAACAGTTACTAAATTAGTATTGAAATAAGTGGTTTAGAGGTGTTTACTTCTATTACTTGGGTTTTTATCATTCTTCCCTAGAGTAGCATTTTGCAGAATTTAACCCCAACCTAGACAATTTTCTCTAATTCCCTACAATGAAAAAAGACAAGAATTAAAAGTCTCTATATTTATATGTACAATTTGACCAAGCACTGATTTGGGGAGGGGTACTTTATTTTAGTTTGAGACTTTTTTTAGCACTATTTGGCAGATAGGCACATTGATTGAATAGACCCATCTGTTGTCCTAGCAATTAGTTGGCTTGCATCTAGATGAATCAGGCATATATCCAATGTAAGAAGAGTCTTCTGTGGTAGGCCATGATTATGAAAATAAGATTTGGCTTCCAAGAGAAATGCCAAGTTGTTCTAGGCCATAAGTCTGTGCATTCATTCATGGCATTTGGGGACTTTCCTGAGACACACAACATTTATTCAAAATATTAATTGAATCAAGTTCATTTTCAGGATGAAATTGGCTTAAGCTTCGTTTCATGGTGTTTTAAAGTACTGAACTCACAATCAATAAAGTGGGCATCATTTATTGTTAGATTTACTTAAGAGTTCTACTAAAGCTAAACATATTTTAGCAGAATATTTTCATACAATTCATCTTATAAAAAAATTCTTTGTTGAAACATAAATCAGAATTAAAGCCAGTGTAGTTCAAGTGGTCATCATCTATCTACTATCATATGCAAAATAGCAGAGAAAAAAAAAACACTTTTTGGGCGCCTGGGTGGCTCAGATGGTTAAGTGTCTGCCTTTGGCTCAGGTCATGATCCCAGGGTCCTGGGATCGAGTCCCACATCGGGCTCCCGGCTCAGCGGGGAGCCTGCTTCTCCCTCTGACCCTCTCCCCTCTCATGCTGTTTCTCTCTCGCTCGCTCTCTAAAAAATAAATAAATAAAATCTTTTAAAAAAAAAAACACTTTTTCACAAACTGTCTACCCTGTTAATTAATTGGGGCATTGACAGATTTTTGTTTCTCATCCTCAGGATATAAGCACAAATGCCACTTTTCCTTATTGAAAAGTATCTTAACTTTTATAGATTTGTTATGTCTCAATAAATTCACCCACTCTTTCATTCATATAATAATATATATTGAGAACTAACTTTGTGCTAGCATCTTAGATCCAGATGATAAAGTAGTAAAGAAAACATTAAATTTTAATGAATAAACAAACACTGCCCTTATTGAGCTTAAATTCTAGTATCAATCAAGAGGTAGTAAATAAAATTAATATATTAAATAATATTTATTATATTTTAATGCTCTGGAAAAAATAAAACAATAAAAATTAGGAGTGTTAGAGTGTGTGTTCCAATTTTAGATACAGTGAACAAGAGTGGTAACTAAGAAGGTGATATTTCAATGAACACTAGAATGACATGAGGGAATGAACCCTGCTGATTTAGGAAGTAGAGAGTGCCAGACAGAAATAAGCAAATGCACATGTCCTGATGCAGGAGTTGTGCCGGGTGAGGTAGTAGAAGAGCCAGGAGTCAGTCTGGTTGCAGCAGTGATTAGGGAGGGAGCAACTGGATATGAGGAAGGAGGTAATGGACCTCTAAAATTACTTCGGTTTTTATACAGAGTGGGATATGGATCCTTGGAAGGTTTTGAGCAGAAAAAGATGTAATCTGGTTTTAAAAAAATAAAACTATGGTTGATCTAGAGAGAATTAAGTACAGAGGCAGGATGGTGGAAGGGTGGAGGCCAATTAGTCAGCAGTAGCAATCCAGTTGACAGATGATGATGCTTTGCCCAGAATGGTAGCAGCCAAAGTAATGATAAATATTTAAAGTCCATGTAAGTGCCAAAGGAAAAGAAGACTCAGTGATAACAGTGAGGCTTTCAGCCTCAGTTACTGAAAGGATATAGATTAACATATCTGAATGGGATATTTACTTAAAACTAATGTCCATGTGGGCTTTTTAACTATTTTGACAGCAGAAGTGTAGGCCATTTGCATCTCTAGTCTTCCCCCAAACACAAAACCTCCAACTACTTGTATTGCACTTTTGTAAAGAAATTCCCCTGATATATCCTATATTAGAAAATGCTACACTCAGGGCGCCTGGGTGGCTCAGTTGGTTAAGCGACTGCCTGCAGCTCAGGTCATGATCCTGGAGTCCCAGGATCCAGTCCCGCATCGGGCTCCCTGCTCGGCAGGGAGTCTGCTTCTCCCTCTGACCCTCCCCCCTCTCGTGCTCTCTCTCTCTCATTCTCTCTCTCAAATAAATAAATAAAATCTTTAAAAAAAATAAAAAAATAAATAAATAAAAGAAAATGCTACACTCAGTCCTGCTAACAAGCATCTCACTATTCAAACTGCACTGCTCTTCCTTTAGCTCATTTATTCAAATATCTCATTGCATAACTTGTTCTACCTCATTAAATACTCCAGTCTATAGACCTACATAACTATCTTCATTTCTCTTGGTACTCAACTGAAATTACTTCATTTATCATTTCAACTACTTCTTTACAAACGGCCTTAATATCAATATTACCTCACTATATTGATATTTTTCAACTCAAATATCAATTTTCTCACTAGCACATCTAATCAACTGCAGGTTTCCTGAAAAAAAAAAACAAATTGATTAGATTTATTTAAAAATCATATCAAATGAAAATACTACTGCTAAGCTTATAGTGATCTATCAAATGTTTTTTCCTCCTACACAGAAAGAATTGTTAGATACACTAATACTCCCACACTCTTGCTCTCTAGGATAAATGATTAGATATACTTTTATTTTTTAGATGAATTTTCTCCATAAATATTCATTCATTTTCATGGTTTAAGTACTATTTGCATGTTAGTCCTTTCCCTGTTTTTATCCCTAATCCAAACCTATTCCTTAGCTCCTAATTAGTATATCTAATTGCCTACTTGTCTACCCGACTTCACTTAGAGGTTCATATGTAGTAATCCCAAACAGAACTTAGTGTTTCCAGCACAACATTTCCTTCCCCCATGGAAGAATTACTTGTTCAGATAATCAGGCCAGATACCTAAAATTCATCACTGATTTTTCCATTTTCCTCTATCACCCACTTTTATGATTTATATAACTTAATCAAATGATAAGACTGATATATGCTTATATCTTTAAAAGAAAATATGACTATAACAGCTGTATATTATATAAAATGAATACATCAAGTTGACAAGTATGTCCATCAAATGTCTCTTTGGTTTATTCTTGTTTGTTTTACTATTATTACATAATTTATTTATTTTTTTATTTTTTTAAAGATTTTATTTCTTTATTTGACAGAGAAAGAGACACAGTGAGAAAGGGAACACAAGCAGGGGGAATGGGAGAGGGAGAAGCAGGCTTCCTGCAGAGCAGGGAGCCAGATGCGGGGCTCGATCCCAGGACCCTGGGATCATGACCTGAGCCGAAGGCAGACGCTTAACGACTGAGCCACCCAGGCGCCCCTATTATTACATAATTTAGACATCCATCTGTTTCTTTATCATTAATACTATCTTATTATCATTAATATTATATCTTGATGTTTTAAGTTCCTTTATCTTATTTTATAGTAAAGATCCAATACTTGTAATTAGCACAACTATTTGAATTATCATTATATTCAGAATTATCAAATACGGATGTGTTATGAGTACAACTGCTTAAGTTAAAGTTAAATAAATGTACTATATAATCTAACACTGCTGTCAAAATTTTCCATAAAACTACCTGAGATGTTATGAATTTTAGGAACCTTTATCAAATTATTTTACTTACTTAGATTATCTTTTGGAAAATATATCAATTTAAACAAAATTACAAATGAGCTTGTCATGGAAATGTGTAACAAATGTTCTTTTCATAATTAAACACATTTCAATGAAATTTAGTTAGCACTAACATCCTACTGTTGAGGTAATGAAACTGAAAATATTGAAACAATCAACTTATATTGAACTTACTGTAGTTTTAATTATTTAAGAAATAAATCATAATGATAGTCTAATAGACCATCTAAAATTACCATTTGCATATAGATTTTGTACAATTAGTTTCTACTATGTGTAATATTTGGTTTTATGTGTGGACCTGGCTAGCTATAGTACCCAGTTATTCAATTTAACACTAGTTCACATGTTACTGTAAAGGTATATTGTAGATGTGGTTAGCATCTACAATCAGATGATTTTATGAAGATATCTTTGATAATCTGGATAGGCCTCATTCAATTAGTTGAAAGCCTTTAAAAACAAAACACTTACTGAAGAAGAAAAAATTTAGCCTCAAGACTGCAACATCCATCCCTACTAGAGATTCTCCAGCCTAATGGCATGTCCCATAGATTTCAGAACTGCCAGTCTGAAAAATCCTTAAACCAAGGCCTTGAAGTAAGACTTTCTGTCTCTGATTGTCTCTGTCAATCTCTCTCTCTCTCTCTCATACACACACTGTGGCTCTTTGCATCTGTGCACAACTAGGCTTAAAGAGCTGTGAAAAAATCTTTAATTTTAAAGTAGGAATATGTGTGGGTGTGTCTGTGTGTGTGTTGAGATGTAAGTTTAAGGGGTAGTAATGTAGAGAAAACTTCTTAAATGTACTTGGTGTTGAGCTCTGAATTTAAGAAGGAAAGAGTATTAAACTGATAAAAATGTTTGCCTTATATAATATTGACTATTTAATTCTCAGTGGCATTTTTCCAAAATTATCTAAAACTTATATTTTTGTATAAAGCACAGGACTGATTAAAGATTATAGGATGTTATCAGTTTGTCATGTGTGCTTTATTTTTTTTTATTTATTTTTTAAAAAGATTTTATTTATTTATTTGAGAGAGAGAGAATGAGAGACAGAGAGCATGAGAGGGAGGAAGGTCAGAGGGAGAAGCAGACTCCCTGCCGAGCAGGGAGCCCGATGCGGGACTCGATCCCGGGACTCCAGGACCATGACCCGAGCCGAAGGCAGTCGCTTAACCAACTGAGCCACCCAGGCGCCCTGTCATATGTGCTTTAGTTATTTCTCTTAAAATAAATCAGACAATAGTATTTAGACACTTTGCAACTGGAGTCATGTGAGTTTATTGATTCTCTTGATCGAATATGTCTAGGCCACAAAATATGTAACAAGGGCCTTATCTGTATTTGATAACATCATGGATGATAAATAAAAATATTAAAATAATAAATCATAACAAAATAAAAGGGAAATCTTATGCTGATCAATGAGAATCGTGTCCTATGAACTGCAACATTACACAAACTGAATTCTATGTACCTAAAGGCACTGATGAACAAAGAAGTGAAACAGAATGTATTTGGAGTAATATTGTGACTTGAACTATATTGTCAAATCAGAGGATCCTAAAAGGAAAATCTGCCTATTATCCTCTTATGAAGTGCATAAGCCAAATTTCCCCTTTAAAAAATGTAATAGCACACTTTTGCATTTAAAAACTTTTCAAATAACTACCAGATTTACAAAAATTAAGAAATTATGAAAGATATTAAAATCAAAACAGATGTTCTGCAAATGCCATCTGCAGAGGTTTCACTAGATGACAGAAAAATAAGAAGTCTTCAGAAAATGTCCAAGATCTAATAACTTATATAGAAAATTTTTTACTCTTCTAATTTAAAGAGAAAGGAGCAGAGAAAAACTTATGTCTATGCACACAAATAGCTTCTGAATGCATATGTAATAAAGGTATTGAACTAACAATAGACATATAAGAAAATAAAACACTATTCTCATTATTGGATACAAACACATTCAACCATTAAACTGATTTAGAAAATCTATTCCTAAATATAATAACTAATAATACATTCCTTCAGGGTTTGTTTCCAGAATAATATAACCTACATTTATGATGTAATCAAAATGACATAGATTAAGAAATGAATACTCATGACAATAGTTTACTCCTGACATAAATCCCACTGGTTAAAAATCAACCTAAAATTAAGTGATTTTTTTCTACCTACCCATCCAGTTCTTGTTGGTCCTGGCAAGGTTAAAACTTTGACGTAATTATCATTTAATAGACATTTTTTATAAAACCCTTTCCTATCAATATTACATTTTCACCCTCTTCAATATTTCAAATACTATAATATGAACTATATAAACTTTAGAATCCCAATTCCAAACTTTCTATGTCTTTTTTTCTCACAATAATGACTCATTCATTCAGCAAATAAACCCAGACTTACTAAACAAAAACACAACACACAAACACACATACCCAAATGTACCTTGAGAGAAATGCCTTTAAATATTTTCAATAGATATATTTAAACTGTAGAATAATAATTTTCTTTATGTTTTTATTATCTGTCCACATTTGTTATCATGATCATGTATGGTTTCACAGTAAAGAAAAGTGTATTCAAATACCTTTCAGTTCCTTTAAGGAAAAAAAAAAAACACATTAAATCAGTGATATTTAAGAAAGACTTTATTGGTTAAAGCAGTGATTTACAAACTTTTTGCTTTATGGCACACATAAGAATATATTTTTAGGGGACACTAAGTTACATAAGACTGCTTAAGGCTAATAGCTATCAGCCTAGTTAACTTGCTGTCCTGAATGCTGATGCCACCAATACCTTGGGACAATTGGTAGCTCATAATTTGTACACCAGTTTGCCACACTTTGAAGAGAGCTCTGGGTTATCTTAGGACATGCTATTACACAAATACTTCCATTACTTTTCAGAATATTGAAAGTAAATTTTGGGCAGTGTAACTTCCACTACTCTTTTTTATTTGTTTATTTGCTTGTTTGATGATTAGGTTTTCAGAATCAACTAAAAAAAGGTGAAATGCCTGTCAAGTATTTGTCTCTTCATGTTCTTTATAGAGGTTGGATATAATACCTTCTTTTATTCCTTTCTTTTCCCTTTTTTATGTAAGTATATTTTTAACAAAATCAAATAAAACACATTTATTACTGAGAATGGTTATCTTATGATCTTGGCATCTGCCAAAGTGAAATTTAAAACTGTATTCTAGTTCAAATTATTATTGTACAAATAAATATTTTATAGTGTGCTTTTTTGCAAACATTTGTATAAAAATCAGGACAAATATAGTATTTTTATCCATTATTACACACTAGGTGTGGCTAAATCTAAGTATTTAAAATTTTTATCATTAGAAACATTAAATTATTCTAAATGAATAACAATAAATATATGAGTTGTTAAATTCACATAATGAATTAATGCATAGTTCAAATAGCATTAAATTAGCCTATTTAATAAAATAAGTAAGTCACATTGGACTGAACTAGGACTAAAGAGTGTACTAATTTTACTATCATAATAATACTGCTTTATAAAATACAAATGAAAACTACAGTGAGATATCACCTTCCCCTCCTGTCAGAATGGCTAAAATCAACAACACAAGAAACAACACAAGAAACAATGAGCAAAGATGTGGAGAAAGGGGAACAATTTTGCATTTTTGGTGGGAATTCAAACTGGTGCAGCCACCCTGGAAAACAGTATGGAGAGGCACCTCAAAAAGTTAAAAAATAGAACTACCCTACAATCCAGCAATTGTGCTACTGGGTATTTACCCAAAGAATACAAAAGGATGCATGCACCCCAGTGTTTATAGCAGCATTATCTATGATAGCCAAACTAAAGAAACAACCCAAGTATCCATTGACTGATGTATGAATAAGGAAGATCTGGTATACACACAAACACACACACACACAATGGAATATTACCCAGTCATAAAAATGAAATCTTGACATTTGCAATGATATGGATAAATCTAGAGAGTATGTAATGCTAAGCAAAATAAGTCAGTCAGAGAAAGATGAATACCATATCATATCACCTATATGTGGAATTTAAGAAAGAAAACAAGCAAGCAAAGGGGAAAAAAGAGACAGGGAGAGAGAGAGAAACCAAGAAGTGACTCAACTATAGAGAACACACTGATTTTACTAGAGTGTAGGCGGGCAGGTGGATGGGTGAAATAGGAAATGGAGATTAAGGAGTGCACTTGCCATGATGACCACTGGGTGATGCATGGAAGTGTTGAATAATGATATTGTACACCTGAAACTAATATTACACTGTATGTTAACTAACTGGAATTTAAATAAAAACTAAAAATGTAAAAATGTAAAAAATATATATTTAAAATAAACCTTCCATTATCCTCACCCCCCTTTTTAATTTTATTTTACTTTATTATGTTATGTTAATCACCATACATTACATCATTAGTTTTTGATGCAGTGTTCCATGATTCATTGTTTGTGTGTAACACCCAGTGCTCCATTCAGTACGTGCCCTTTTTAATACCCATCACCAGGCTAACCCATCCCCCCACTCCCCTCCCCTCTAGAACCCTCAGTTTGTTTCTCAGAGTCCATAGTCTCTCATGGTTCATCTCCCCCTCCAATCCCTCCCCCGCTTCATTTTTCCCCTCCTACTATCTTCTTCTTCTTCTTCTTTTTTTTTTTTTTTTTAACATATAATGTATTATTTGTTTCAGAGGTACAGGTCTGTGATTCATCAGTCTTACACAGTTCACAGCGCCCGCCATAGCTCATACCCTCCCCAATGTCTATCACCTAGGCACCCCATCCCTCCCAGCCCCCCACCACTCCAGCAACCCTCAGTTTGTTTCCTGAGATTAAGAATTCCTCATATCAGTGAGATCATATGATACATGTCTTTCTCTGATTGACTTATTTCGCTCAGCATAATGCCCTCTAGTTCCATCCACATCATTGTAAATGGCAAGATTTCGTGTGTTTTTTTTTGATGGCTGTATAATATTCCATTGTGTGTGCGTGCGTGTGTGTGTGTGTGTGTGTGTGTGTGTATCTCACATCTTCCTTATACATTCATCTGTTGATGGACATCTTGGCTCTTTCCATAGTTTGACTATTGTGGACATTGCTGCTATAAATGTTGGGGTGCACATACCCCTCCGGATCACTACATTTGTATCTTTGCTTACCCCCCTTTTCAAGATAATATCCTATTTACTCTTCCTTATTCTGACAGATATTGTTAAATAATATTTTTTAACTTTGTGACTGCAAATTAATTTTTTTTAAGATTTATTTATTTATTTGAGAGAGCGAGAATGAGAGAGAGTACATGAGAGGGGGGAGGGTCAGAGGGAGAAGCAAGCTCCTCGCTGAGCAGGGAGCCCGATGCGGGACTTGATCCTGGGACTCCAGGATCATGACCTGAGCCAAAGGCAGTTGCTTAACCAACTGAGACACCCAGGCGCCCCACAAATTAATTTTTTAATGTTCTCAATCATGATTTCTCCTTACCACTCTGAAGAAACTGTTGTTATCAAGGTTATCAGCGACTACCTAGTAGCTGAACCTCCAGCACACTATTTGTTTTCCCCCTTTGATTTAAATACCATATGGCCCAGATGGCTTCCCATTAATTCTTTGAAATCCATTTTCTTAGCTTCCACTACAATACTCACCTTGGCTTTTGCTGTGCACTTTACTAGTTTATCTTTCTGTGTGTATCCCTGGAGTATTAGTGTTCTCTATGTTAAAGGTTTTCAGAACTATGTCTCCAAAATATAGACCAATATTTTACAATTCTTGAATGTTCAGTTTACTTCAAATACAGTGGTTCCAAAACTGAATTAATTATCTTCTGTTAGCATCCCAATTAACCAGTTAACCAATTTAGGAATCTATAAGATATCTCTGCCTCATTTCTCTCCACTATCTCTCATACCCAATAAGTTACTAACCTCTAAATTCTACTTCAAAAAGCTATTATACCCACTCTTTTTCAATCTTCCCAACCCCACCACCATTTTGTTGGTGGAGACACTTATAATCTGTTTTCAGATATATTATAAGTCACCTAAATTCCCTATCAAGAGACTCTCAGAGTTACAGTAATATCATCCACATTGTTACAAAAGTTATATTTCAGATGCAATTCTGACAAGATGATTATGCATAAAATGCAGTTATGAATTCTTACTGTCCACAAGAGAAACCTAAGCTTTGTGTAATGACGTAAAACATGCCCCAGGCAGTATCATGACTAGTTATTTTCCTAGAGTTCATACTCCCTTCTCTCTTCTTTGCTCTGCGAAATTATTCTTCAGCCTCCCCTTTGAATCGAGGAGATAACAGATATCATCCCAGTTAATTATTTTTTGAAGTTGACTGAAGTCTGTTTTGATTATTTTAAGGTAATAGCTACAACTGATAAAACTCTGTGACGTAAACCACAAAGTATATTAAGACACATTATGAAATATCATACCAAACAATTACACTGTTCTGATTTCCAGTAATTATTTTCTCGTTCCTATTTTGAAATACTTCTAATCATGGGCGCCTGGGTGGCTCAGTTGGTTAAGCGACTGCCTTCGGCTCAGGTCATGATCCCGGAGTCCTGGGATCGAGTCCCGCATCAGGCTCCCTGCTCAGCAGGGAATCTGCTTCCTCTTCGGACCCTGCCCCCTCTCCGGCTTTCTCTCTCACTCTCTCTCTCAAATAAAATCTTGAAAAAAAAATAAATAAAAATAAAAAAATAAAATATTTCTACTCATTATCCAAGAAATATCTTTTATTTTTATACCGTAACAACCTGCATATGACCAAAGGCTGAATTAATCTATTACTTATTATCACTATCTTATGTCTTACATTACTATATACCTATACACTTCATCATACTTGTGACTTTTACTTTCCCTACGTTTTAAACTATACACGTCTGTGGACAGAACTATATGTCATTGGCGTGTATGTGTGTGTGTGTGTGTGTGTGTATGTGTGAAGATATACTAGGGCACCTATTTCAATTTAGGGAATTGGTTGAATTATACAATAAATAATTTTATAACTTCTAATTCCTTAAATACTTACTGAAAAACCACTGACATGATTAAAAAAATTACTTTATAGAATTTGAAAATTAAAGTTTTATTCATATATTGAGCATACACTCAGCATAAAATGATTTGAGAATTATTATGATATCAAATCCCGTTTCTTCCTATTCCACATACAGCCTAGCAGGCAAACTATGGTAAGTCTCTCTTAATATTACTAAAAGTGGATTCTTCTCTTAAAAAAATACTACAAAAATTTGGTTTGCTCAACTGTTCCATAAGTTAATTGATCATATATGGGTGGGGTTTATTTCTGGGTTCTCTATTCCATCATATATGGGTGGGGCTTATTTCTGGGTTCTCTATTCTGTATGTTTTATGCCAGGATCATACTGTTTTGATTACTATACTTTGTAATATAGTTTGTCAATACCTAAAAAATAATTCATTCCAGTTAGAGAAAATAGCTAGTGAAAAAATGCTTTGTGTTGGATTGTGTCTAGTGTTTTTTTTTTAATTTATTTTATTTTATTATGTTATGTTAATCACCATACATTACATCATTAGTTTTGATGTAGTGTTCCATGATTCATTGTTTGTGTATAACACCCAATGCTTCATGCAGAACATGCCCTCTTTAATATCCATCACCAGGCTAACCCATCCTCCCACCCACCTCCCCTCTAAAACCCTCAGTTTGTTTTTTAGAGTCCATAGTCTCTCATGGTTCGTCTCCCCCTCCAATTTCCCCCCTTCATTTTTCCCCTCCTGCTATCTTCTTCTTATTTTTTTTTTTTTAACATATAATGTATTATTTGTTTCAGAGGTACAGGTCTGTGATTCAACAGTCTTACACAATTCACAGCACTCACCATAGCACATACCCTCCCCAATGTCTATCACCCAGCCACCCCATCCCTCCCACCCCCACCACTCCAGCGACCCTCAGTTTGTTTCCTGAGATTAAGAATTCCTCCTTGGGCGCCTGGGTGGCTCAGTTGTTAAGCGTCTGCCTTCGGCTCAGGTCATGATCCCAGGGTACTGGGATCGAGTCCCACATCGGGCTCCCTGCTCAGTGGGAAGCCTGCTTCTCCCACTCCCACTCCCCCTGCTTGTGTTCCCTCTCTTGCTGTCTCTCTCTCTCTTTGAAAAATAAATAAAATCTTTAAAAAAAAATTCCTCATACCAGTGAGATCATATGATACATGTCTTTCTCTGATTGACTTATTTCGCTCAGCATAATACCCTCCAGTTCCATCCACGTCATTGCAAATGGCAATATTTCATTCCTTTTGATGGCTGCATAATATTCTATTGCTGCTATAAACATTGGGGTGCATGTACCCCTTTGAAACCCTACATTTGTCTCTTTGGGGTAAATACCTAGTAGTGCAATTGCTGGGTCATATGGTAGCTCTATTTGCAACTTCTTGAGGAACCTCCATGACCCTGTTTTCCAGAGTGGCTGCACCAGCTTGCATTCCCACCAATAGTGTAGGAGGGTTCCCCTTTCTCCACATCCCTGCCAACATCTGTCCTTTCCTGACTTGCTAATTTTAGCCATTCTGACTGGTATGAGGTGGTATCTCATTGAGGTTTTGATTTTGATTTCCCTGATGCCAAGCGATGTTGAGCACTTTTTCATGTGTCTGTTGGCCATTTGGATGTCTTCTTTGGAAAAATGTCTGTTCATATCTTATGCCCATGTCTAGTGTTTTAAAAATATTAAAGAGGCTGGTAGGTATAACTGGAGCAAAGTAGTCAAGAGAAAATGTTAATGATGAGATAAGAGATGTAACCAAGTTGTCAGGACACTTAGGGGTTTAAAAAGCAGGTAAGGGTTTTGTTTTTACTCTGTGTCAAAATGATGAGACTTTAAAGGATTTTTGAACTTAGAGATAGCTTGATATGATTTATATTTTAAAATGTTACTCTGGCTGAAGTATTGAGCATATTATATAAGGCATGCAGGTGACTTGGAATATTGTGGTATCAGTTGGCTTTTGGTTTAAAAAATGTGTAGTCTCAACAGTCCCTATTTGAATGGGTTGAGTTTCTCAGTTTTTAAGATAGACTCTTGCTTTCATTAAAAGGCAGTCCCAGATGCCTCAGTGGCTCAGTCCTTTGAGATTCTGACTCTTGATTTCAGCTCAGGTGGTGATCTCAGTGTCCAGGGATTGAGCCCTGCATTGGACTCCATGATCAGAGGGTAGTCTGCTTGAGATTCTCTCTCTCCCTCTCCCCTTCCCCCTTGTATGCTCTCTCTCTCAAATAAATAAATAAATAAATCTTAAAAAAAGGCAATCCTTATAACCATTATTATTTTTTTTTTTCAGAAAAGCCCATATCTTTGCAGGTAAAAGAGTCAGTTCCTAACAATGTCACAAGGAATATACTTGTCCCAAGAAATAAATAAACCATTTCTAAAGTGCCTTGTTCCTATTTTAAAAATGTCAGAATTTTCTTCTGATAAGATATGTGCAGTCCCAACTATCCAGTGGGGGGTCAAAAGCAGCTATCAATCAAGAGTTCTTATGTACCAAGGCTAAGAAACACACTTCACAGAAATAAAAGGTCCAGGTCTAGTAGATGACTTCGTGCATTTAACTCTGTCCTACCTGTTGTATGGATAACACACCAGTATTCTTTCAGACATCAGGGTATAATACGAGAGAAATGGGTTTAGATTCCCGTATTATAAAGAAAACACAAGGATTTTGAAGTTTATCTTTTTATATTTAAATTCAATTTCTAAATAAAAAGGAATAAAAACAAAGTACTTTTTTAAGATTTATTTATTTATTTGAGAGAGAGAGTGTGAGCATGGTGGGGAGGGGCAGAGGGAGAGGGAGAGACTATCTGTAGCTGACTCCTGGCTGATCACTGAGCCCCATACAGTGCTTGGTCTCAGGACCCTGAGATTGTGACCTGAGCCAAAACCAAGAGTCAGAACTTTAACCAACTGAGGTACCCAGGTGCCCCAAACAAAGTAATTTTAAAAAAAAAGAATCTTCCATAATAAAATTAAAAAAATGAAGAAGATTAAAGCAATTAAAACAAAGGAAATGGAAGAACATAAAGAAAAATTAAAAACAATAATAAAACTTCACCCATTCAACAATCAGCTAAGTTTCAGCAACTCTGGAATTTTTATTTATTTTTATTTTTATTTATTGTTTTAAGATTTTATTTTTATTTACATGACAGAGAGAGAGAGCACAAGCAGGGGTAGCGGAAGGCAGAGGGAGAGGGAGAAGCAGGCTCCCCACTGAGCAGGGTGCCCGATGTGGGGGCTCCATCCCAGGACCATGGGATCATGAACTGAGCTGAAGGTAGCCACTTAACCAACTGAGCCAGCCAGGCTCAGTTGAATTTTTAATTCAAACTTTCCATACTCTGATCATATATTCATATTTCTCCAGAACTATTTTCTTTCCATTGCACATGTTTGTGATCTCATAAGTATTTCTACCTTTTGTGAATTCTTTAATTTATTCCATATAAAGGAATCCTGCCCCTTCTCTTCTCACTCTAAACTAGCATCCAAGTTTTTGCCAATACTCTCAAAACTGCCCCATTTTTGTCTTATTTTTTTAGCACATATATGCTATACTACCTATATCCTGGATCAATTAAATTGTTGCCACTCATGGCAGCCGTGCAATTATTTATGAATTCAACTGAACATAGTTTACAAATATTTTGTATGATTCTGAAATGGGTCTTTAAAACTGGCCCCAGGTCTTTCATTTTCCTAATCAACATTCTTTCCCATTAACAAATACAAGTTTCCAATATGTTTCCATTTGGATCATCCCTCAATTACAACTACCATGATTGTCAACAGACTCATTAGTATTTTGCCTCAGGGAAAAATATGGACCTCTTAATTTCTTACACACCATTAATAAATATCAACATCTGTCTTTCCTTTTCATTTCCTGTTTTAATGGCACAAGTGTTCTTATACGAAGTTAAGATGCCAGCTTGACTTCTGGATCTCATTCCATCTTCTTCAACAGAAATATCACTTTGTTGAATAAATCGTCACTTTTCTAAATCTCTCAACAACAATCAGCAAAAAAATATTGAATTTCTACCTTTGGTCAGGCAGTTGTCTATAGATTAGAATAGTGAAACTAAACAATGTCAGGCAGTTGTCTATAGATTAGAATAGTGAAACTAAACAATGTCAGATTTAGCTTGTGAATCATAGTCTCTGGTTTGATGAGTTATGTAATATTCAAATAATCATGCTTAACATGAAAAATTTAGAAATGTAAATTTCTATGAAAAATTCAGTTTTAGGAGATAATTTGATCAATAATTTAATAAAGTAAGACCTCGGGGAGGCTTCCTAAATAAGTGATTATTTAGCTCTGATAAGAAAGGAGAATCAGCAATTTTGAAATGGTTTTGCAAAGAAGTGGATTTCCAAGCAAGAAATAACCCTACAGACAGAGGGAGCATGACATTCTAATACAAATTTTAATAATAAAAAGTCCAGGATGACTGAAATGCAGAAAATTAAGAGAGATGTGGATACTGGAACTAGGGAAGTAGTTGCAAATCTATTAAACGTAAATCTATTAAATGTCAAGTTATTAAATGCAAATCTACTAAATGCCAGGTAAAATCAAGTTTCAGTGCTTGGAACAGAAATGATTCTAGATATTTTCAAACATGAAGAGAATTAATACAGGAGATTAGGATCTTTAAAAATTCTTGGGAGTCACTGGAGAAGTATCAATTAGAGATGCTGCCACATGGTGATAGAGCTCACCTTCACAGCAACTTTTACAAAGGCCAGAAGAGAGCCATTGCCTCGGGCAGGACTACAATTGCCCCAATTAAACATGTGTCTAGACGTGAAATGCCACCACAGTGGTCATCACAAACATTAAAGTCTCTCAAAACTCATTTATTAACATCATAGCATCAAGCCATGTTAAAGTATTTTACCTTAAAATTCCCTTCCTGTTTCATGGAAGCACATCTCCTGTCTTAAGTCTACATTGCTCATTAACCAAGGAAATGTGCTGTTTAGATTCATTCATTGCAGTTCAGGAAGTGCTTGGAACTGGGTAAGAATGGATGCTAAGTGGCAATATACCATAAGCTGGACACTACGTAAAGTTATGTTGGCTTTTAATCCTAAAACCATATAATCCATTAAATCCTTTTAATATATTATGTTTGCAGTTTGGAAATATCATGGTTTACTGTATGAAGAATGATTTCAACAGATGCAGAATGGATTCTAGAAAGAAATTTGGAAGGCATGGCAGTGTTGGTCAAGCTGAGAAATGATAGCACACTATTTATGGTCTGGCCATGTAAATAAAAGAAAGCACAGATAATTAAAACACTGAGGGAATAAAATTGATAAGACTTGTGCATGTATTAGTTTGTTCTTCTCTGAAGTAAATCGTTAGACAAAGATTTACATGCAAGAAATTTTTTAGATGCGATTCAAGGAAACCCTGGTCAGTGAGATAGGAAGTGAGATGAAAAAGAGATGGAAGCCATTGTAGATCTATTATTAAAAAAAAAAAAAATACTCCTCTATGGACATCTGGAGCCCATTGTTCCTGATTCTCTAAGAGACAATGGAGAGAATTCTTCATCATTGTCCTATGCAAGGGTAGAGGTTGCTGAATAATTAATATTCTAAGTCCCGTTCATATTAACTAAAGATTGTTTCTAAATTATCCACTTTCCAGCACATCTAGACTGTCCCACATGTGATCTGACTGTGCCAGTAAAAGACCTTGGATGGAGACTCACAGACACTTGCACAAGGTAGCCAAGAGCATAAATAAAAAAGGTGAGAACTATGGGGATATGGACAAGGAAGTAACAGCATCTACTACAAGAATAGATTGGATATGAATATTGTAGGAGAGGGCGATAGCAAAGATGACTTCATGATTTACATTTTGAACAACTGAATAGATATGATATCTAGATATTTACTAGATATTGTTTTACTAGAGAAAACAATAGAAAACCATGTATCAAGAGAGATTAAGAGCACAATATTAAAAATAGTAGGTTTGAGGTGCCATTGATAGATCTGCAGAAATATGTCAAGTAGGCACCTGAATATATAAATTAGGATCTCAGAGAAGAGCTATAAGCTGGACATTTACATTTTGTAGATATTAAAGCCATTAGTTTATCAGGAGTCATTATGGCCAATGTCACAGTCTTCCTCAAATTTCCATAACCAGGCCTCCATATTCATTCTCCAGTTGTTATTATTTATGACAGCTAAGAGCTCACAAATGTGCCCCCTCCACAGAATTTTCCTCAGCTAGAATCAGTCTGTTCACCAGAGAATTAATGCAATACCACAAGGATGGCCCACAACTTATCCACATGGCATCAATGTTTAAGTTTGTCTAGCCATGGCTGGATTTATTTGAAACAGTATTCTTGGTATTTTTTCATCTTTACTTTTCTACATTATTACCCAATCACTTACATGATTACTTTGTGAACAATCTCTCAATAAATTATGTGCACCTTAAACGTTGTCTCACATGAGTAAAATGCACAAGCCGGTGGCACAGAACTCCATGTCACCTACCATTATTGCACTCATACTTCAAACTCAGATCACACCTCTGCTCGTGGGCAGGGTTTATTTTGAATTGCTGACAGAGGAGGAAATACCACAGGCTTAGTTTAATCATGCGTTGCCTAGGGATGTAGGAAAGGTGAGGATGGCCTGTTGCTGAAATACAGTGACACTCAGGGACTGGCATGGAAGGTAGTTTTGAAAGGTAATTCTCTGTGTTATCAGAGCCTTAGAATTCACCTGCCATTTGCTTTCTGTTGGGAAGGTAATAATCTGAGTTAAAGGTGTACACAGAATCGCGGGCAATGGCAAATAGCTAACCTGTTCTGAGGTCTGAAAGGGTAAAGATTGGGGAATTGAGGCTAATGAATCTTTGGGAAGAGATAGAAAGATCATCTTACCAAAGGTGACACCAAGTATGAAGATCGTTCTATGGCACCTTATTCCCCATTGGAGATCAGACCCCATAGAAGCAACACTAACAAAATCAGTATGATGACTCACCCACATCATACCAGTTAGCTGTGTCATTGACTATATCAGTCCTCTCAAAAGGGCACATAGTCATAGCAGTAGAGATGGATGGTGCAGATGGAAGATGGGATAAAATGAGGTTTTATTTTTTATTTTTTTTAAAGATTTCATTTATTTATTTGACAGAAAGAGACAGTGAGAGAGGGAACACAAGCAGGCAGAGTGGGAGAGGGAGAAGCAGGCTCCCTGCTGAGCAGAGAGCCCGATGCCGGGCTCGATCCCAGGACCCTGGGATCATGACCTGAGCTGAAGGCAGACGCTTAACGACTGAGCCACCCAGGCGCCCCTAAAATGAGGTTTTACACATTTTGGATTCCAACCCTGCTCCACTAGAAATGGTCACAAAAGTCACTGATGACATCTTTGTCATAAAATCCAATAATGACTCTATTTCTGTTCCAAAGAACTTCTCAACAATTTGAGAATATTTACCACTCTGCCTTTGTTAAGTACTTCACTTTTCACATTTAATGAACTGTGCAAGTTTTCTTTCTTCTCTAGAACAATTTATAAATGGACGTTTTCAGTCTTTCCTAGTTTTTTTTTTTTTCCCCTACTCTCCCTTCTTTGAAGGTTATCAATGGCCAAGATTTTAGTCAGAGTCAATAAGATTTAATAAAATGTTAATAAGTTCTATTATTCTATATTGAGAGGATGACATGGGATATGAAGAAACAGGTATAATAATTGCCATAGAGAGATAGAAGACAGGATTGTATTTGTGATTTCTGGGATGCCGAGGCAGAGGGGTAGAGAAGTGGGACTGGAGGTGAGGAGGTGTTCTCACAAGGTACTTTTGCTTTATTTACATCGTCATTATGATGAAATACTATTAAAATTGAAAAAAGGAAAGCATTTTGAAAATTTGAAATGAATTAAACAGAATAAAAGAGCTTATGTAGGTAAATCCATTTGTTTATACATGACTGGTTATTGTGTTAAGCAATTGAAATCTTTGAACCATTTTCATCATGAAATATGGTGCAATATATAGAAAATGATATAAACTAAAAGTGTAAAGATTAATAATTTTTACAAAAGAACTCCAATTTTGCAACCCTCACCCAAAAAGGAGAAAGACCTCCACTACCACCCAAGATGGCACCCTCCTAGTCCTTTCTTAATTACTGTCTTCCTCCTTCCTTCCCAAATAACTAATATCTACATTTTATGATAATCCATTTTTCCCCTTGCATATTTAGATTTAAGACATGCCTACCTAAACACCGTTTTTTACTGGTGTGTGAATGTAATCATATAACATTACTGTTTTCTGTCTGGCTTATCTTCCTCAACATTATGGTGATTCATTCTTGTTGTTGCATGCAGGTATAGTTTATCCATTTCCACTACTGCATAATAATCCATTTTATGATTCACTACAGTACATCTATCCACTATATAGATAGATAGTTGTTTTTTCCCTAATTTTTATCATTATAAATAATACTACCTTTAACATTTTTTGCACTTCTTCATATGCATGTGTCAATATTATTCATAAACATATAACTTTGGGTTACAGAGTATGTACATTTTAACTGTTGCAAATAATACCAAGTGTTTCTAAAATGGGTGTATAATTTATGTTTCTGCAAACATTGTATAATTCTCATCCCTCCACATGTTTACCAATACTTCATATTGTGTGTGTGGTATAATTTTATTTTTAAAGACTTTATTTATTTATATATTTGACAGAGAGAGACAGCGAGAGAGGGAACATAAGCAGGGGGAGTGGAAGAGGGAGAAGCAGGCTTCCTGTAGGTCAGGAAGCCCGATGCAGGGCTCAATCCCAGGACCCTGGGATCATGACTGAGTCGAAGACAGACGCTTAACGACTGGCCCACCCAGGTGTCCCTGTGGTATAATTTTTGCTACTTTCTTATAAATAACTAAGATGGCTCATTTTCAAATACTTTTTGGTTATATCTATATCTTTATTTTTGGAATGCCTATTTATATGCATTTTTCCATTTCATATTGAACTTTAATTTTTATATTGAATTTTTACCTTTAATTATGGATTTGCAGTCTCATTCTATGTTCTAGATACAGTTTCTACATCGGTTATATTTGTTAAAAATAGTGCCTGCCATTTTGTAACTTGAATATTCACTTTCATAATATCTTGTGACAAACAGAATTTCTTTGTTTTTTCATGTTATAAAATTTGTTTTCTGTTCATTACACTTATATTCTATTTAATATTTTTATTCAATTTCAAAGATCATGAAAATATTCTTTTATTTTCTTTTTAAAGATTTTATTTATTTGACAGAGGGAGACACAGTGAGAGAGGGAACACAAGCAGGGGGAGTGGGAGAGGGAGAAGCAGGCTTCCCGCCGAGCAGGAAGCCCGATGCAGGGCTCGATCCCAGGACCCTGGGATCAAGACCTGAGCTGAAGGCAGACGCTTAACAACTGAGCCACCCAGGTGCCCCGATCATGAAAATATTCTATAATAGTTATTGGAAACCATATAATTTTTGCTTTTTGAGTTGAGTTCTATAATCTACATGAAATAGATTTTTGATTTATTCTATGATGCTGAAGTCAAATAACTATGCTTTTCATTTGCCTATCAAATTGTTCTATTATAATTTTTTGAAAAGATTATCATTTCCACCTGATATCTAGTATAATTTGTAATTTGTTTTAATTTACAACTGCATATATGCATACATGTTATATAAATATAAACAAAACGTTTATATATACACAAACGTGTGTGTATATATATACACAAACACATGTTTGTGTTCATATAAGTGTGTGCATGTGGGTGTGTGCAGTAGCTGACACATTACCTACAAGTTAACTGTAAATAAATTATTCTACTATATTGATATCACAATAAAAACTTTAATTTCCAAACCTAGTTGGGCTTTAAAATTCAAATGTCCCCCAATTTTTTTCTTTTCTGGTATGTATGAAATTTAAACTTTCGAACTAAAGCACATGCCTACTTGAGCAGAAAGTTGAATTATTTTTTGATGACTTTGTAGTCTACGGTAACAAGGATTTGTGGCACTTATTTTATACTTTCCTATTTATTGGTAGATTTACTTGTTCACTCTGGGAGACTGTTTACTAAATTACAAAAGCTTATCTCATAATTTTTGAGGGTTTACAATAATGTATTTGTTTTATATAGAGAGTCAGAATAGTATACTCTTCCCAATTTAACTTTTAATGACTTAAAATACTAATTAAAGTGCTTGTACACTATTATTCTACAGTTTCACTCTTGTTTTCAATTTAAATAAAATTTAGTACTAAAGTAAATTATGATAGTAGATAAAGAATAATAAACTCACCATTGCTTTTCAAATAGAACAACATGCCATCAATGATTCTTTGTTTCTGTCATGGAAGTGAGTGGCTTAAGATACTATATTTGCTTAGTTTATTGATTGCTAAAGCAAAACTTGATTTTGACACATACTGGATAGTCCTTAACTATAAGAAAGCTTTATGATTGAGCATTAAATGAAGTCATAGCAAAATGCTATTATATAAAAAAGGAAAATAACACTTGCTATAATACTAGTATATTCTACCAAATTCATGAGCGTATATGTATAAGTATATGAGTGTGTGTGTGTGTGTGTGTGTGTTTATTCCTCCCCCTGCCAAGAGAATGTTAGATTAAGAATTCAAAACCTCAACATAGTATTCATAGCCTTGGGGAAATTAATTGCAGATAAAAAGAAAGTACTCATGATATCTTGAAGGTTTGAAGGACTTTAGTTGATTCTTGTGCTACCTTGAGTGGTTCCTAACTATAAACATATTCAGACAATGTTAACTGTTTAATTATTGAGTCAATGTTCTATTTAATTTTATTTCCTGCAGAATAATGTTATAGAACATGTACATAAAAAGTGAAAATTACTTGTCCTCTTTAAAATTTGTTAAGTGTAAAATTGGATTGCATCGAATGGTCAATTAAAGAGTTTGTGTTTTTCCATTAATCTCAGCTATGTAATAGCAGAAAAACACGATTTAATTTCTTAGCTAACTGAAGTGTGTATCACTAATAATACCAACAATAATATAGAGGGTATGATTTTTAGGCTCTCACACGTTGGCATATAAGAAATTTTGTATAATAATTTACATAGACTAGTCACCAATCTACCTATTATTGGAATCCCTTTACCATGAGAATCACTAAAACAAAGATTAAAATGATTCCCTAATGGATTGTTTAAGAAACTAGGACGAGCGGTGTTCCTTGTAAAGAGCCAGGCTGAATGCATTATGTTAACAAAAATTGCTCTGTCACTTGTTATTGACGGTAAGGAAGATTTCATAAAAGGAACTACTGTATTGTTTTTTGTTTTTTGTTTTTTTTTGTTTTTTTGATTTTTAGTAGGGAAGAAATACTGGACTCAACTTCTAATGTTTATAGCCAAGGAGCAGGGTGGGAGTCAGTAGATAGAATGTTACTAAGAGAAAACAACAGGGAAACGGGATTCTGGCTGAATCAATTTGACAGTATTCTTGCTGAAGGCAGGCCAGGTGATCAGATATGCCTTGGGGGATGATGGTAAGTAAAGAGGAATTTGATCAAATATCTACTGAGGGTAAATCAAATATCAATAGTTGGGATCTCTCTAAACTGATTAGCTGCAACGTGGCATTGCAGGCCCGACGAGGAAAGATAACAAGGTTGAGACCTAGACTAAATAAAAGGCAGCCTGGCTAATATGTACTATATTGACAGCAGTTATGGTTAGAAATGAATTTTTGTTACATTAAGTCACTGGCATTTGGGAGTTGCTTGTTAGAGATAATATAGCCTGTCCTATCCTGACAGAAACTTTAAATATTATAATATTTATTGATTTATTTGCTAACTCTAAGAATGTATGTTTCCAAATTCATAGAATTTTGTCTGTGGGATCACCTTATATTTATAGTATTAACAAGTCTGACACAATATGCATGTCATAAATATTTGTTGAATGAAAAGATAAATGAAGATAGGATCAGGAATTACCTTCATTACAAGAGGAGCCAAGGCAAATTAGAATTTAAGGGGAGTTGTAAATTTGAGAATGAGTATATTAAATTTCTTCTATTTTCTCAATGAATAAATAGAAAAATACTTTACTAAATAAGGAGTTTAATAAATGTTTGTTAATTGCATTAATAAATTAATAAAACAGAAATAAATATTTACTCATATTTTAATACTGGAAAATACTTAGGATTTAGGAATGTGTAGATAAGAGCTTAAAACTACTAAATGATAAAAATGTACAATGAAAACAATGTAAATATGCAATTTATGCTTAAAAAATAAAATCCACCTTCATTTTAAATATGTGATGAAAGCATACGAAAGCTACCAAAGTTTGTTTCCTAGAGTTATCTCTCAAAATATGAAATATGTATTTGGTTTTTGTTTGTTTTTCTTTTCTCTTTTTTGTTTGGCAAACTATGATTTAGTAACATAGGTTATTCACCTAATTCATTTCTTAAGGCTTATAAACATCATTCATTCTCTCTGAAGGAACAAAGTAGTTTTCATTAATGGAGCAACATCTGTTCTTTTAGAAGTAAATGAGTTCCCTGAAGGACAATTAATAAAATAATATTGGCACTAAACACAGCTGGTAAAGTGTTAATAAAAATGGAACAAGTTAAAGGGAAAATAACTATGGATTCAATAAACATGAAGATAGTCAAGTATATAAATAATTTTTCATTATAAAATCAATTAAACTAGAATTTTTAATTTTTAACATGGATGTACCATACCATTCAATAATAGCACATTGAGGGGCACCAGGCTGACTCAGTTGGGGGAGTGTGGGACTCTTGATCTCGGGTTTGTTGGTTTGAGCCCCAAGCTGGATGTTACTTAAGAGATTTAAGAGATTACTTAAAATATCTTACAAAAGAGCATTTTGATTATTGAAACCAGAAATACTTATTATCATTTCATAATTGCAAATGTAAGTTGTTGGATTTAATAAACTAAATAGTGATAGAATAAAAACTTGTTGAATTGAAATGATGTTTCATGTATTAGGAGAAAAATATCAATTGAGATCCTCTTAGGTACACTCTGTTAAGTGGCAGCATAATTTGTGGTTAGCTGAACAAACACATGCCATTTATCTACTTACTTGCTATCTACCTATTAATGTAAACATTGGAATAGAAAATAAATTTAGCTAGATACTATGTGAAAGGCTTTGAACATCAGGCTAAAATATTAGAATTAATTTGTTAGTCTACTACAGTCACTGAAGAGTTTGTAGAAGAATGTAAAGCAATTAAGAAAGTGCTGGAGGAAAATAATTTATAGCACTATGTAGACAGAATTGGACAGAACAGGAGAATGGAAAGAACTGAAACCAGCTATTTCATTAAACTTAAATTTTCACTTTTAGCATCGTTAAGTAGCTGTAAGGCAGTGATTCTTTTTTTTTTTTTTAAAGATTTTATTTATTTATTTGAGAGAGAGAATGAGAGAGCACATGAGAGGGGGGAGGGTCAGAGGGAGAAGCAGGCTCCCCGCTGAGCAGGGAGCCTGATGCGAGACTCGATCCCGGGACTCCAGGATCACGACCTGAGCCGAAGGCAGTCGCTTAACCAACTGAGCCACCCAGGCGCCCAAGGCAGTGATTCTTAAGTTCAGTAGTCTTAACATTTGTCCCAGTGAATTCCTTGTGGGGAAAGAGGGTGATCCCCTGTTAATTGCTAAAGGTGTCCTCAAGTTCCCAACCCCAAGTGGGTCGGGGAGTGCAAAGTTGTCTGTTGTTTGAATCACTGCTTTACAGTGAAAAAATTGTTTGATATATGTACTTATACAATCCCAAAATTTTGATTTTTAAGGACATGTATATAAGAAGGAAATGCCACCTTTCAACTCATATTTTTAATTTGTAGCATATCTTTGGAAGCCTTCTGAAAATTTCACAGTGAAGTAAATTGCCTCTTATGTGTTCCCATGTTAAATTGCTTTCTGCAGCTATTCTAACTCTTACATTCAGTTGTAAGAGTTATAACTCGTGACAGCTTTTAAAGTTTAAGGATTATACTGTATTCAACTGCCTTGCAACTGTATTCATCACTGTCTGAAAATAGTGGTTGGTAAATACATTCATTTGCTGAATTGAACAATAATAGGCATTTGGAAAAACAGAGGACCTCATTTATCATTTTGTCTCATTTGCTTAATTTTTTGATAAGTTCACTGATGGCCAGAGATAGTAAATACTTTTTTTTTTTTTTTTCCTGGTTGCACATACCTGGTGACTGAGGCAACAATATCTAGGACAATATCCATACTGTATCTGTTGTGCTCATAAGACAGAAATGTCTTTCATGACTCCTTTATCCTTTTTTATATTTCACATTCAAAAAGAATCTGATATCTGTTTCCTAAGTATAGATGAAATTTATTCTTCTGTTTCTCTTAATTTTCAGTGAGAGTTCTTTAATCCTGGGCATTGCCATCTCCTACCCAGATTACTGCATGGGCATTCTTGCCTCCAGGCTTTCTACACTCCTTGTTGTATCCAAGTGGGTATTGACATACTTAAAACCATATTCTAGCTTTTCAGAGACTGTAGAATAAAATACAACCTCCATTATATGACTTCGAGCGAGCCAATTTACTTCTCTGTCTCTACAGTTCGTGTCTGCCATTCTCCATCTAACATTCTGTGGTCCATTTTTTAATAAATTCATATGTCATAATATGATTGTCACTTTTGCAAAAGATAGCACTTCTATCATGTCACATAATTATCCTTTTTACTGATGGGAATAATTAAGATCTAGTCTCTTAGCATGTTCGATGATTATAATACAACATTGTTGTTTATATTCACTATACTTTGCATTAGATCTCTTGGACTTATTTATTTACTAGTTGCAAGTTTGTACCTTTAAACAACATCTCTCCTATTCCTCAACCCCAGCCTCTGGTAGCCACCATTTTACTGTCTGTTTTTATTCATTTTTTTTTTAGATTCCACATGTAAGTAACATCATACAATATTCATCTTTATTTGTCTGACTTATCTCACTTAGTATAATGCCCTCAAGGTCCAGCCATGTTTTTGCAAATGGCAGAGTTTTCTTCTTTCTCATGGATAAATAATATTCTATGTATATACTGAATCTTCTTTATCCATTCATCTGTTGACAGACACTTAGGTTGTTTCCATATCTCCATTATTATTAATAATACTTTAATAAACATGGATTGCATATATATCTTTAATATCCTGTTTTCATTTCCTTTATGTATATACTCAGACGTAGAATTGCTCATGCATATAGTAGTCCTAATTTAACATTTTGAGGAACCTTCATACTCTTTTCCATAGTGGCTGAATCAGTTCACATTCTTACCACCAGTGTACAAGAAGAGTTCGCTTTTTTCCACATCCTCACCAACTCTTGTTATCTCTTATCTTCTTGATGATAGCTATTCTAACAGGCTTGAAGTGACATCTCATTATAGTTTTAACTGGCATTTCCCTGATTATTAGTGATCCTTTCATTTGTCTGTTAGCCATCTGTGTGTCTTCTTTGGAAAAATGCTTATTTAGTTTTTCTGCCCATTTTTAATCAGATTTTTTATTGATTTGTATTAGTTATTTATGTATTTTGTATATTAACCCCTCATTCAATATTTAGTTTACAATAATTTTCTCCCATTCTGTAGCTACCTCTTCATTTTGTTGATTATTTTTTTGTTGTTGTGCAGAAGCTTTTGGTTTGATGTAGTCCCACTTGTGATTTTCTGTTTTATTGTTTAATATCAGTTATTTGATCTTTAGGCTAATATATAATATATACGTCCAGCCTGAATCACCACCTTCTCTCTGACCACTGCTTCTTCTAGATAACTCCAATTTACTTTATGTTCTCAACTTAGACATTCACCTTTGATCATTATTTAATAACATTTGACAAGCTGGTAAAGTTTATTGCTTAATTGTCAATCTCTTTGCACCATAAACTCAGAGGGCAGAACCTGTGTCTGTCTTATTTCTTTTTTTTTTCTTTTTTTTCTTTTTTTTTTTTATCCAGTCACCTGGTACCTATTCAATTCTCATTCACTTATAAATGAATAACATTTATGGATGACAACAAATAATCACTTGTCTTTTGCCACACACTAGGCTAAGTGCTGTGCATTCACTTTCCTGGGAATAAATTGTTTAAAAAGAGTGAGTAAATTATCCAAGTCCCTGAGTTACTAAGTAGGAAAGACTAAACATAAAAACAGGATCACATGTCCAATGTTGATACTTCTTACCACTGCAACACTTCTGAAATCATACTAAGCACTAGGAATGGATTTATTTTAGAACTGAATGAAATGTTTTCAAATTTGCTTTTTCCTAAGAGGAATTTTACTTACTTCTAAATGGTATTTTTATAAGCTTTCCAAGTTTTTCAGTGGACCTTTCATTCAGAATATACAATCAAGTGATAATGATGCTTTTGTGTTCCATCTTTTGACATGCTATTGTTACCAAATAATGAGCTCTATCTCCCTCTTTATTTTGACCATAGTATTGAAACTAACATTTTGTTGTGTTTGTTATATTCCATGAATCGATATATCCTTGTCTTTCTAACAACCCTCTTTTTGGTTCAAAATACATTCTTAATATATTCATATATAAAATTAAATAACTGATCTTTAAAAATGTGTATTACATTTTACTATCTCCTCTGGTAGATATAAGCTTACATCAGGTGCCAGTAATAAACTATGATGAAAGAGGTTTCCAGGAAAACACTAATGATAAAGGAACACTTGTATACAGTAGAAAGACAATTCCTTTAGGAACAATTATTTTTAAAAGAGAAGGATAAACCGAAGAAGAGTAAGACTTAACCAAAATATTAAGGGAACCATAGAGAATCTAGACTGGAAGAGATCAGAATTTATAATAAACGGAATTAAGAAAGAAGGGAGATAAAAAATTTCAGACATTGGGATCTGAAAGTGTTCAATCTCCACATGTCTGTTCTATTGTTAAAATGTTTTGAAATCAATCGTGTTTGAATACATAGTCATTAAACTCTTAGAAAATCCTGAATATGTATTATTGAACCTCAACCTAATGCAGATCATAGTAAATTCAGTGTACGAGACATTTGTTATATCTGTTGTCAGTATCCATTTCTTCTTCTGTTAATTGCAACAAATTCATGTCAGTCACAGAAATCAGAAAACACTGTTTCCACAACATTCCATGACAAAGATAACAATAGTCATTTTTTTTTTCTCTCAGTGTAATTATTAGGGATCAGAAAGTGTATGTGGAAATATAATTCAAACCTGGGTCTTTCAGATTTCAAACAGATCATGGTTTCAACATTGATATTTTTGTGACTAAATCTCTCTAGTAATTCTCTACAAAGCCTGAACAGATTTGACTTCTTCAAAGTTGGATGGCAAAAAGTTCCTTTTTGCTTGATGACTTCCATTGAGAATAAAGATCACCCTTCAGTATCAACTCAGTATTAACTTATATCAATAATAACAGGTTCACGATAATAGAGCCCATGGAACTTAATCAGCAGTCTACAGGTTATTTTTAAATAATGATCATGGTAATTATAATTTGCATCGTGAATAAACCATACAATATATGTTCTCAACTATTATTTAATTTGAATTAAATCCAAGGAAGATAGTTATTATTTATACTCAAAATTTATATAAAAGGAGACTATGGCTCCAGTTTCCCTATGGTGAGCCCATTTCCTTTCTCACTTTTCTTGTCATAATAGGTGGGAAATGATTCAGCTACTGGAAGAAAATAATTTAAGCTTGTACAGACACACTTCAAATAAGCGAACAGGAGGTAATTATAATGGTATTTCAAGAATGGTTCTTGATCTGGAACATTAGTGGTTATAAATGTAAAATGTACTGTTAAATATATTTTAGAAAAAAATTTTTATCGAAGTACAGTTGACATACAATATTATATTAGTCTCAGGTGTACAACGTAGTGACTTCACAATTATATACATCACAAAATACTCACTAGTGTTGTCACCATCTGTCACCTTACAAACTTATTACAATATTATTGACTATATTTTCCAAGTTGGATTTGAAAAATGAAATATTATTGATCAAAATAAGAGCAGTGTCTATAAAATAAAACACATAAGATTAAAGAAATGCATTTAGGTAATGCTTTTAAGAAGTTCTGAATAAAAAGAGAAAAAATAGTTTTCCTGTAAATGGAAATTAAAAAGAAGATCAGAGTAAATCCCATTCCTAAATCATCTAACTCAAGTTATAGATTAAGTGCCTGTGTAGAATTATTTGAACTATTTAAAAATATGGGACAAACAGAAATGCCAAATTCAGGTAAAGTTCTGTTGACAGGACATGCTTTGGAGAAAATCAAGAAAGGAATAGTTAGAAGTATATTTAAAACCTATATTCTCCTTTTCCTGAGGCAAATAAATAAATCTTTTCTGCCTTAAATAAGATAACCGTAGTGTGTAATACAAAATAGCACACTATATAGCTAAATAATAGTTCTTATCGAGAGCCAAAATCCTTCACAGGTCTCTCTAGATGTATGCTAATCCATAGGACCTGAAATAACTAAAGCAATCTGGAAAAAGTACAGAGTTCCAAGATTTACACTATCTGACCTCAATTCTTATTATAAAATCACAGATATCAATACCTTGTCGTATTTGGAAAAAAATGAAAAAAAAAAGATCAATATAACATAACAGAGAATCCAGGAATAAACTTGCACTGATATGATTAATTGATCAATCGATTTTCAAGAACCCTACCCAAGTAATTCAATGTTGAAAGGAGAGACTTTCAGTAAGGCTCATGGAGGTCATGTATTAACTAAAACAAAACAAAACAAAACAAAACAAAACAAAACAACAACCCACATGTGGAAAAAATGAAACTCAAATTTGATCTCATACTCTCACATAAATGTTTCCAAGATATCATCTACAGAAATGTGTAAGTTAAATCTATATGTTTCTAGAGTAAAATCTAGAAAAATATTTCTTCAGCCTAGGGGCAGGAAATTCTTTCTTAGGTAGGATGTATAAAGCAAGTAACAAAAATCAAATGATATATTAGAATTCATTAAATTGTTAAGAAAATAGACAGTTCACACACTGAGTGAATATTTTTGCCAAATATATATCTGACAAAGACCTGTTTAAAAAACTTTTAAAGGACTCTTAACACTCAATTCAAAGGCAGAGTTCCCTCAAGATTAGGCCAACAACATCAAAAAAATATTATTTTACAACATCAAAATTTCCAAAGGAAATGAACAAATGGTCAGTAAGGACATTAAAAAAGTGTTCAACATCAGTCATGAAATGCAAATCTAAATATTTTTTTAAAAGATTTTATTTATTTATTTGAGAGAGATAACGAGGGAGAGAGAGAGCACAAGCAGGGGGAGCAGCAGAGGGAGAAGGAGAAACAGGCTCTCTGCTGAGCAGAGAGCCTGATGCGGGGCTTGAACCCAGGACCCTGGGATTATGACCTCAGCCGAAGGCAGACACTTAACCGACTGAGCCACCCAGGTGCCCTTCGAATTAAAATATTAATGAGAAGGGAGCATAGGTGACTCAGTTGTTAAGCCTCTGCCTTAGGCTCAGGTCATGATCCCAGTGTCCTGGGATTGAGCCCTGAATCGGGGCTCCCTGCTTGGCGGGAAGCCTGCTTCTCCCTCTCCCACTCCCCCAGCTTGTGTTCCCTCTCTCGCTGCGTCTCTCTCTGTCAAATAAATAAATAAAATACTTTAAAAAAAATAAATAATAAAATGAAATAAAATAAAATAAAATAAAATATTGATGAGATACCAATATATATATAGCTGCTAGAATGGCTAAAATTTTCAAACCTGTCAATAATAAAATACTGCTGAGGACATGAATCAACTGGAACTCTACATTGCTGGTAAGAAAATATATGGTAGTTTGAATTGTGACAAGAAATTGAGAACAATTAGTCATATACACCCTGACACCTAAAGGTCTATTTTTCTATGGAAATACTGTACTTCAAAGTACCATAACTTTCCAGAAAATTTATGTATATAATTAATTATTTGATATTAATTTAATGTGTTCTTTATCAGTAAAGTTTTTCTTATGTTTTGTTAAATGCTTTTCAGTGACTGAAGAAAAATAGCTGGCAAATCTGCATTAAAATATTCGGAACTGAAGATTACTTCATTTTTAATAAAATCTGATGTATGTAAATGATGTACATTTCATGCAATTTTAAGTTTATTATAATTACATGAGTATGCCCTACTGATTTCACAGGTTTTTATCCTTTTTTTGCAAATACACATCTGTGTGGCATCTTTCTCTTTTCATAAGTTTTTCCTTTTGATCCTATACTTTTTTGTTTGTTTTCATAATACTGACTATTATATAGCAAGCATATTTTAGTGTGAGAACCCATGCATTCAACTGTATTGTCTAAATGCATATTTTAACAATGTTCTCCTTTTATTTATTTTTTCACTTGATTTGATCGTTATATACTGATTTCTATATGTCACCTGCTTTAAATATGCTTAAGGAAATTATTGTATATTGCTAACCATTCATTAGTCTTTTCATGAAACATTTCCAACTTTACATGTTTAATTAGAATGCAATTATCTGTTTTTTGCAGATTGCCATTATAATTTTTAGAGAAAAGATTAGTATTTTTAAATTAGTTGCTACACTGAAAGTTACATGGAAAAAAGAATGTTGTAACTATTTTATTCTTATGTGATTAATTTCAAAATTTTTATTTTATAATAAAAGTATAATTATCATTATTTATAATAGTATCTTAAAAACAATCTTACTAATATTATCTTAAAATAACAATAACTCAATTACAAAAAAAATGTTGAACAAAATTTTAGACATTTTATGATTCTAGTATTCTAAAAACCATGTTCTATTAGGGCAAGTGCTTTACTTTTTTGTTCATCATGACACTGTTTTTAAGATTGCCTGGCTCAAAATAAGAAATCAGTTTACATTTCTTGAATGAATTCTCATTTTTTCCTTTATATTTCAGTATGTATAATAATGGAAAGAAAAGTATTTAAATTTTGATAACTCATATTAAACTTGCACCTTATTTCAAAGATTTCAAAAGATCTCAGAATAATAGGTTTTAATTGTTTGGCTTGGTAACTGCAAAATGTAATATAATTTACAGGGTTCCATGGAATACTACTAAGTCTAAATAAATACTTCTCATTGAGTTCATCCTCCACTTAAATAACAAATTGTGCATGAGAATATAAAAAATATATAAATTGAAAAATAAATATATAAATTGAGTCCATAAGACGGAATTATCATTAGCTAATTAAATAGAATATTTTTTGCTGTTGTGGATAAATATTATTAATGTATTTTAAATTTAATATATCTATGCAATATTATTTTACAACTTCAATTTTATTAAGTTTCAAATGCCCATCCCCTATTTTTTTTGAAATATGGTTGACATATAACATTGTATAAATTTAAGGTATACAACATATTTGTTTGACAATCTTTTATATTATGAGTGTCATTATAGCAACAATTAGCATCTCTATCATGTTACATAATTATAATTTTCTTGTGGTGGAAATAATTGAGATCTAACAAGTTTGATAATTATTACAATATTGTTATGTATATTCACTATACCCTTCTCAGGACTTAATTTGTCTACTAGTTGTAGGTTTGTACCTATACACAACACCTAGCAGGCCAACCAAAAGTAATGCTTATACTGTGGAAAACAGTATGGAGTTTCTTCAAAAAGTTAAAAACAGAACTACCCTACGACACAGCAGTTGCATTAATAGGTATTTATCCAAAGTATACAAAAATACTGATTTGAAAGGGGCACATGCACACCAGTGTTTATAGCAGCATTATCAACAATAGCCAAACTATGGAAAGAGCCCAAATACCCATCAACTGATAAATGGATAAAGTAGAAGTGATATATATATCGTCCATCTTCCTCCTAGCCTCTGACTACCTTCCATGTCCCACACTGTCATGGGGCTCAAGGCCTGCAGAAGGACCGAAGTAGGAGCAGCAAGGTGGGGCCTGTCCTCCTCTCGCCATCCCTCCCGAGGACTCTGGGGGCAAAGGGGTGGGGGCCAGCTGGCCAGGGGAGGGAAGAGGGACATGCAGCTTGGGCTTCCCGCTCCTAAATAAACCACTGATCACCGGAAAAAAAAAAAAAAAATATATATATATATATATATATATCAGCCATCAAAAAGAATAAAATCTTGCCATTTACAATGATGTGGATGGAGCTAGAGAGTATTATGCTAAGTGAAATAAGTCAGAAGAGACAAATACCATATGATTTCACTCATAGTGGAATTTAAGAAACAGATGAACATAAGAAAGGGGGAAAAAAGAGAGAAAGGGAAGCAAACCATAAGAGACTCTTAACTGTAGAGAACAAACTGAGGATTGATGGAGGAGAGGTGGGCAGGGGATGGGCTGAGTGGGTGATGGGTATTAAGGAGGACACTTGCTGTTTTGAGTACTGGGTGTTATTTGTAAGTGATGAATCACTAAATTATACTCTTAAAAACAATATTACACTGTACGTTAACTAACTAGATTTAGGGGTGGTTTGGTGGCTCAGTCAGTTAAGCGTCTGCCTTCGGCTCAGGTCATTATATAGACTTTTTAATAATCCTCTGTCCTTGGTTTATTAAGAGTTTTGAATACCCAGAATGAAAGTAATGGACCAGAAAAATAATTTCAGAATACTACCAGTATCTTTATTGTTTAAAGTATTGCTTAATGTTTGATCATTGGTTTGTGTCAGTACTTTTTCATATGTAAACTAAGAATCTACAAAATTATGTAGCTTTTGAAGTGGATGACTTACTACTTCCTAGAAAACAGGAATAATCTATCATTTATAAAAAAAGTCATATTATGCATTTGGCTAATATCTTTTGTCTTATTGGAACTAATGGCTTATAGAAAAAATAGTGCAATACCCAAGAAGAAAGTTAATTTTTTTAAGGGGGGCAGGGAGAAGGAAAGAGAGAGTCTTAAGCAGGCTCCACACAACTAATGTGGAGCCTGAGATGGGGCTCAGTATCAGAACGCTGAGAATGATATGAGCCAAAATTGAGAGTTGGGCACCAGCCACCCCACTGAGTAATTTTTAATACTGCCATAAAAAGCAGGAAGGCAGTCTCACTGTTGACAAGACTATATAATATAATGAAATCTAGGATAACTTTTTAATTTTTGAATTTGTGAATAATTTAAATTTATAACAGATATTGTATACATAATGTTTATGAAAAAAATTACTTTCAGAAAAGTTTGGAATATTCTGAAATACTTCAGCACATATTCAAGAGTCATAAACTTTGGGGCAGGGTTTCATATATCAATACTTAATTTTGAGTATTTGTGAATATTATATTTCTAAATATTAGTTAAAACTCGGGTTTAACAAGCTTTTCACATTAATTTTATTTCCTCAACTTCATTTTTCCTTATATTCCTCCAAATCTTATTACTGTAAGGGAAATTAAGTATTAATTAAAAAGTACAGTGTTATCCACTTTAGAAGTTCAGGTTTCTTATAATGGATGATTAATGTATATTGCTGAGATCTTTTACAAACCTCTTGCTGTCCATATTTAAAAAAAAAAGTCTGGAGAAAAACTTTACATCAAGAAAATAGTAAATGGGAAGAAGTTGTGTTAAATAATTTTAAAGAAGTCAGTCAATATATATGAAAAAACATCACATAAATAAGGATGACCAACATAGCTATTATTTATTGCTTATCCATTGCATTATGTTTAACCTTTTATATGTGCTAACATCTTTTGTTAATTAAAGAATTGAACATTTTATGATGAGGGAGAAGTATGGATAAAAATATTTAAATCTATTATGCCTATAATTATCACTAATATTATTCTAATTAGCATAATTAAAATGTAATTTTCCACGGGTATTATTTTTATTCAGATGTACACTAAGATAGGGGTACCATTGTTATTTTATGTATTAAAAATTAAGGGTTAGAAAATTTAAGTGACTTAGACAATGTTAACCAAACACTTTTTCTCCAGTACTTGTAAAGTGCTTCTTTTCTATATATGTTTAAACTACAAAAAAATTCATAGTTTTTTATTCTTTACTGAAAAGAAATATAGTTTATCTCATAAGGGTGGATTATCTCTTCATGATCCTAACGTAGAACTTCCTTACTGAGATTTGACAGACAAATCTAACATAGATGGCTACTAACACAGTGGACTAGAATTAGCTGATTAAATGTCGTTTGTATTAGACAGATGTGGACAGCTGATAATAGAAAATACAAACGAGAGCAAAAGAAAAATGACAGTCTGATAGCGAAGGAGGAAATGCTAAAAAGAAAGTCTTAAAAATTAAAAAGGAAATGATGATAGGAACTAGAAAGGTGTTGTGATCAGAGGCATTTAGTGTTCTTAAATATAGCTTATAAGCAGTAAAATACTTACGAAACCCAGGAATGGAATGACTACCTTTTTGGTATCTCCTCAGTCCTTGGCACTTTAAATATATTTGGGACAAAATTGTAATAGCATGCAATGTTTTGATCAACCACTATACATTAAGTACTCTTTCTTTCTTTCTTTCTTTCTTTCTTTCTTTCTTTCTTTCTTTCTTTCTTTCTTTCTTTCTTTCTTTCTTTCTTTTTCTTTCTTTCTTTTTCTTTCTTTCTTTCAACTAAATAAATATGGTCTTTGCAATGGTCAATTTCAGTTAGAATGCCTGCTAATTTAGTGGATAGAAATACCTTGAACAGTCTTGCATGTTTTGATAGCTTTGAAAAGATATTTCATTCTTTTAAAAGAGACGAATGATACAAAAGATATAATATATAGTAAACATTTGAATTCAGTGTTTATTGATTTCTTCCCACCCACAGTTCCCTAATATAAACTCTGATTGCAGTGCATGATGTCAGCTATGTTCACTGTTTTATTATTAGTGCATAGGTCAGTGCCTGATATATCAATACTTGTTAAATATTCATTTAACCGATGGATACAAACTTAACTTAGATTTAAAACTATATTAATATGAAAAAACTACATTAAGTGAAATTGTAATGAATTATACATTAATTCATAATCCTGTAAACCTACACATGTGATTTATATTTCTTATATTTTATGTATTAAAGGTCATTATCAGACTAACACCAAGTCATGTATGTAGTCTTGGGTTTCTATGGAGACAGACCATCTACACTGAAAGACCTTGTTATAGTTTAATTACCTATTTTTGGCAAAATCAAAGCCCTGGTGTTTTTTGACCATCATTGTGGACACACTATACTGGTACAAATATAAAGCATAATATTTGTTTAATATTTTAAAATTCCTGTAATCATCAAATAATGAAGTTATTACAGAGCTAAGGTCTCTCTTGTTGTTTGTTAAGTATGTTTGTGCCTTTTTATACAAGAGTTTCATTGGTTTGTCCTTATCATAAATGGAGATAAATGTAATAATAAAATTAAATGGATTTGTTTTCACAAACCTTCATAAATCACCTAGATTTTGAGGTTTTGTTAGGAGTAGACAATACACTAGCTCATATTATTTCCAAATATTGAGTTTGGAATAGTATAAATTGTATTTTTTCACTTAAAAGAAACTACCAAATGAATACTTTTTTCTTCTAAATACTCATTTTAGTGTTATGTTATCAAAGGCTATGCATATTCCAAACATATTTTTAAAAATAAAGCAGAAACAGCAGACACTATTTATGAGAGAACTTTATATATATTTTTAAAATATTTTATTTATTTATTTGAGAGAGAGAATGAGAGAGAGAGAGCATGGGGGGGGGGTTCAGAGGGAGAAGCAGATTCCCTGCTGAGCCGGGAGCCCGAGGCGGGACTCGATCCCGGGACTCCAGGATCATGACCTGAGCTGAAGGCAGTTGCTTAACCAACTGAGCCACCCAGGCGCCAAAGAGAGTACTTTATATTTTTAAAAGAGTTATCTCAAGGTATTTTTTTAAGTGATCACAGTATATTATAGTTTTATAGATGAATAATGTGCAATAGCACATTCACCCAAGAGTAAATCATATGAATTGTTGTCATATCTCCTATCATTCTGAACCAGTGCTGATCCTTCATATAAAGCAGTTATTGATTCATTTATTCACTAAATACTTATTAAGGACCTGCTGAGTTAAAATGTGAGTAAAATATATATGGATACTATTGTTCTGGGAAGACAGAAAATAAAATGTCTACCTTCATGGTATGATTTTAAGGCCCAAGTAAAATGTTTGAAAGAGCGCATCACACAAATTAATGCATTACTAGCATATTTTTTAAGTGTTTGAAGCCCAAAATTTGGGATTAAATGATGGCTATCATGATTATACTATCTAATATCTTAAGGAGATTGGGTTTAAATCATGGTTATCCTACTAATATATACCTAATACTATAATATACCTAATACCCTGTGAGCTTTCAACAGACTCAGCCTCATTTATGTGATAAAATTAAGTAGACTTAATAATTATTACTTTGCCACTTCTAAGCAATAAAATAATTAATATATAGAAAATGCATATGTACCCATTATGTAATGAAAAAAGCATAGACTGAGGTTGACTCTCTAACTATGTGATCCTGAGCTATTTTATTTTCTTCCAGATACTTTAGTTTATGCATTTGTACATTTTCTAAAATGCCTATACCACAAGTTACTCCCTTTAAAAAGATTGAATAAGATCACTATTTATAACAGAAATGATCAATTAGGTTAATTTAAAATGAAGAATTTCTGTTTGTCAAAATTATTCCCAGAAGGAGGAAAACATAATCCACAAAATGAAAACAAATATATATATAGTTACTATATACATACCAGATGAAAGATTCGTATCCATAATTTATAAATAAATAATTCAAATTATTAATAAAATGCATAAAGCTCTATATAGAAGGGGCAAAGGACTTCCATATTTATCTCACAAAAGAGAAAAGATAAATGGTTGATGAATCATAGAAACATATAAAAATGCTCTCAATCCCATTAGTAATCAGAAAAAGCAAATAAAAAATAGCTATCAGAGGCTATTAGACACTAATTAGATGGCCAAAATTGAAATGTCTGCCAACATTGTTATAAAAATGTTAATTCTCGGGCGCCTGGGTGGCTCAGTTGGTTAAGCGACTGCCTTCGGCTCAGGTTATGATCCTGGAGTCCCGGGATCGAGTCCCACATCGGGCTCCCTGCTCAGCGGGGAGTCTACTTCTCCCTCTGACCCTCCTCCCTCTCGTGCTCTCTGTCTCTCATTCTCTCTCTCAAATAAATAAATAAAATCTTTAAAAAAAAAGTTAATTCTCATTAATTCTTAGAGTGCAAACTAGCAAAAACACTCATTTATAGTAAAATCAAATAAATTTATAACCTAATACCCCAGAAATGCTCTTTCTTATGTAGCTCCAAATAATTTGTGTACTTAATGTACATGGATACACATATAAGAACACATGTAAGAAGTAACATTATAACCTACAGCTAAAAACCAACTCTCCATCTGCAGAATGGCTAAACTGTGGTAAATTCAGACAATAAAAAGTTACCCAGCAAAGAAAGTAGCAAAATAGAGTTAGTTAGGAAACATGAATAAATCTAGCAGACAAATGTTTTTCCATAGAAAAAGCAAGACAAAAAAAAAAAAATACATAGTGTAATCCCATTTATATAAATCCCAAAAAGTATAAACTATTTTTTAAAAAAGATTTTATTTATTTATTTGACAGAGAGATAGAGAGCACAAGTAGGCAGAGAGGCAGGCAGAGGGAGAGGCAGAAGCAGGCTCCCTGCTGAGCGGGGAGTCTGACATGGGGCTCCATCCCAGGACTCTGGGATCATGACCTGAGCCGAAGGCAGACGCTTGACCGACTCAGCTACCCGGGCGCCCCAGTATAAACTATTTTATTTAAGAATTTATACTTGGACAATAAAATTTAAAAGAAAGACAACAACAAGAACAACAAAATCAGGATATTGGTTTTCTCTGAATTGGGGAGACAAAGTCATTATTTCAAAGTAACACATCATGGCTTCTGACAATGTTCTATTTCTTGACCTGGGTGGTGGACATTTTCATGCTCTTTTATTCAGTGTATTATACATTTTAATGTTATATACCTTTATGTATATGTGTTACATTTCAAAATAAGAAAACATTTAAAATCTGATGCAGTATATAAACTTCATGGTAACTTTCTTAAAGTCTTAAATCCTTCCAATTCAAAATAGAAATTGATAATTATTTTTTTCCTCACAATATAGCCACACCTAAACGTCTCAGCTTCATGTTTCACTCTTCTTACTTAATTTATCAGGAACTGCCCAGACCATGTCTTGAGGTTTTGAAAAAGCTAAGGCTTTGCCTTGGAGTATCCTTCAGGTTCTTTCTTTACTGAATCTCATTCTTAACCTCCAGTCTAACCTAACTATCATCAACTAATTTGAATCTCTAATTTTGGATATGCTCTAGCGTCTGTTGCAGTATTCACAAAAGTATGTTGTTACTTACCTATGTGTGTCTAATTATGAAGATGGCTGCCAACAACCATGTCTTAATCATTATCTCCTATGCCTACTTTGTGGCTGGCTTTTATGGCAGTGGGTCAGGAAAAATCTGAAATCCTTGCTTGGCAGTTAGTTTTTATCAAGAAAATAACGTATCTGTCAAGAAAATAGATCAATATTGCTATAAACTTTCTGTAAGATAGCCACATATCTGCCATACAGGAGAATGAGTCTTGGCTGTAGGTCTGTGATCCAAACTAGACTTTACCTTCCATTTGACCAAGGAAGCAACCTGAATTCTGTGATTCAAAACCATTAACACTATTGTCTATTCCCTACTTAAAGCAAAGGATTGAAAGAATTGGGAGGATTTCGATATTATTTGGATTTAGAGTTAAATAGGAAGTACAGATAATAAATTTTGTTGCTAGTGTCACTCAGTATTTTAAAACAGGAATCACAGGGTAATTAGAAGAATGAAAATATTTTCCTGGTTAGAAAGTAGAAGGATCACTAAGTCTAGAAGATTCTAAAACACCGGAAGTGTTTTCTTAATATTAGAAATCTAAGATCAGAAAACAAGGGTAGGAAATATTATATGGGTGGAAGGAGGATATTTATAAGGATAATATGATCTTTTAAGGCTGAGAGTGACTTAGGTATTTCCACATATTCAAGTGGAGAGTTCACACTTATGAACAGCATATCAAAAAGAATTGGGAAAGCCTACAGCAAAATTACATCAACAGATGTCCTACTCTAATCAAATCTTTAGATTTTTTAGGTAGAATTATATTTATATAAACTATATATTATTATATAATATGCTATTATATTTATATAAAATTTATATTGTTATATTATATGCTGTATTTTAAATATATTTATATAAAAATAAATTTAACAACAAAATAGAGCAACTATAACAGAAAACCTTTTAGGTAGAGATAACACATAAATATTAGTTTCTGAGGTTGAGAAAAGAGAAGCTTGTAATAAAAATTAAAAATTAATAAAAATTATTAAAATATCCTATATATGCGGTGTCTGTCTGCCTCGTCTGGTGAAAATCCAACTCTTGATTTTGGCTCAGGTCATGATCTCAGAGTCCTGGGATCAAGTTCCATGTGTGACTTCATGCTCAGCAGTGAGTCTGCTTGAGGATTCTCTCCCTGTCCTGCCCCTACCCCAGCTTGCACTCTCACTTGCTCACTCTCTCTCAAGTAAAAAAATTAATTAAAAAAAATAAAATGTCCTATACAGGGTTGTAGCTCACTGTTCACATATGAATTTTAAATTTAATAAATAGATTTAGTATTCATAATCATATATCTAGAATATTTTGAATATAGAAAGCATGTGCCTTGAAGCTTAGCTGACATAATTTTAAGCTAAAATATTCAAATATTAATTTAAAACTTGAGGAAAAATGTTTGATTCTGAACACGTTTATGTGGAATTATCTAAAGTGTATAGTAAAGCATATTCCAATGAGGTATATCTTGAAACACCTTATCACACTGGGTCACTTATTCTGCTAATGGATCTTTGTCTTGCAACTTGTTTAAAAATGCACACTTCATGCCAGCTACTTTGCCTAGGATTATAAATTTGACTTAATTTCCTTCAAATTAAAAAAAAAATAAAGTTCTCCTTTGACCCCACACTTCTTTCAAGCACCTTTCTTTCCACTTCCTTTTTTTTTCTAAATTTCTTTATTTGTATTATTTTCAGTTAGCCAAAATATAGTACATCATTAATTTTTGATGTAGTGTTCAATGATTCATTAGTTGCATATAACACCCAGTGCTCATCACAGCACATGCCCTCCTCAATATCCATCACCCAGTTACCCCATCTCCCCACCCACTGCCATCTGCAACTCTCAGTTTGTTTCCTGGAGTCCAGAGTCTCTCATGGTTTGTCCCCTCTCTGATTCCTTCCCACTCAGTTTTCCCTCCCTTCTCCTATGGTCCTCCATGCTATTCCTTATGTTCCACATATGAGTGAAACCATGTGATAATTGTCTTTCTCTGCTAGACTTATTTCACTCAGCATAATCCCCTCCAGTTCCATCCATGTCAATGCAAATTGTAGGTATTCATTCTTTCTGATGGCTGAGTAATATTCCATTGTATAAATGAACCACATATTTTCTATCCATTTATCTGTTGAAGGACATCTCTGCTCCTTCCACAGTTTGGCTATCTGTGGACATTGCTGCTATGAACATTGGGGTACATATGTCCCTTCCTTTCACTACATCTCTATCTTTGGGGTAAATACCTAGTAGTTCAATTGCTGGGTTGTAGGGTAGCTCTATTTTTAACATCTTGAGGAACCTCCATACTGTTTTCCAGAGTGGCTGTATCAGCTTGCATTCCCACCAACAGTGTAAGAGTGTTCCCCTTTCTCCACTTCCTCACGAACATTTGTTGTTTCCTGTCCTGTTAACTTTTGCCATTCTAACTGGTGTAAGTTGGTATCTCATTGTGGTTTTGATTTCTATTTCCCTGATGGCTAGTGATGTGGAGAATTTTTTCATGTGTCTGTTAGCCATTTGCATGTCTTCTTTGGAGAAGTGTCTGCTCATGGCTTCTGCCCATTTCTTGACTGGATTATTTGTTTTTTGGGTGTTGAGTTTGATCTTGGTGTAGATCTTGGATACCAGTCCTTTATCTGTAATGTCATTTGCAAATATCTTTTTCCCATTCCATAGCTTGTCTTTTATTTTGTTGTTTCTTTTGCAGTGCAGAAGCTTTGTATCTTGATGAAGTCCCAAAAGCTCACTTTTGCTTTTGTTTCCCTTGCTTTTAGAGATGTGTCTTGAGAGAAGTTGCTGTGGCCTATGTCAGAGAGGTTACTGCCTATGTTCTCCTCTAGGATTTTAATTGATTCCTGTCTCACACTTAAGTCTTTCATCCATTTTGAGTTTATCTTTGTATATGGTATAAGAGAATGGTCCAGTTTCATTCTTCTGCAGGTGACTGTCCAATTTTCTCAGCAACATTTATTGAAGAGAATGCCTTTTTTTCCATTGGATATTCTTTCCTGATTTGTTGAAGATTAGTTGACCATAGAGTTGAGGGTCCATTTCTGGGATTTCTATTCTGTTCCATTGATCTCTATGTCTGTTTTTGTGCCAATACCATTCTGTCTTGATGATCATATCATTGTAATATAGCTTGAAGTCAGGCATTGTGATGCCACAGCTTTGGTTTTCTTTTTCAAGATTACCCTGGTGATTTCAGGTCTTTTATGGTTCCATACAAATTTTAGATTATTTGTTCCATTTCTGTGAAAAATGTTGATGGTATTTTGATAGAGATTGCACTGAAAGTGTAGACTGGGGCGCCTGGGTGGCTCAGTTGGTTAAGCGACTGCCTTCGGCTCAGGTCATGATCCTGGAGTCCCGGGATCGAGTCCCACATCGGGCTCCCTGCTCAGCAGGGAGTCTGCTTCTCCCTCTGACCCTCCTCCCTCTCATGCTCTCTGTTTCTCATTGTCTCTCTCGCAAATAAATAAAAATCTTTAAAAAAATAATAAGGGGCGCCTGGGTGGCTCAGTTGGTTAAGCGACTGCCTTCGGCCCAGGTCATGATCCTGGAGTCCTGGGATCAAGTCCCGCATCGGGCTCCCTGCTCGGCAGGGAGCCTGCTTCTCCCTCTGACCCTCCCCCCTCTCATGTGCTCTCTGTCTCTCTCATTCTCTCTGTCTCAAATAAATAAATAAAATCTTTAAGAAAAAAAATAAAAAATAATAAAAAAATAATAAAAAAAGAAAGTGTAGATTGTTCTGGGCATTATAGACATTTTAATAATGTTTATTCTTCCAATCCATGAACATAGAATATTTTCCCATCTCTTTGTATTTACCTCAATTCTTTCATAACTGTTTTGTAGTTTCTACAGATCCTTTACCTCTTTGGTTAGGTTTATTCCTAGGTAACCTATGATTTTTGGTGCTATTGTAAATGGAATCGATTCCTTAATTTCTCTTTCTTCAGTTACATTGTTAGTGTGTAGAAATGAAACTCATTTCTGTGCATCGATTTTGTATCCTGCCATATTGCTGAATTGCTGTATGAGTTCTTGTAATTTGGGGGGTGGAGTCTTTTGGGTTTTCCACATAAAGTATCATGTCATCTGCAAAGAGGGTGAGTTTGACTTCTTATTTGCCAATCTGAATACCTTTTTTTTTTTTTCTTTTTGTTGTCTGATTGCTGAGGCTAGGAATTCTAGTACTATGTTGAACAATAATGGTGAGAGTGGGCATCCCTGTCATGTTCCTGACCTTAAGGGAAAAGCTCTCAGTTTTTCCCCATTGAGAATGATATTTGCTGTGGGCTTTTCATAGTTGGGTTTTATGATATTGAGGTATGTTTCCTCTATCCCTATACTTTGAAGAGGTTTTTTTTTTTTTTTTTTTTTTTTTTTAGTATTTTATTTATTGATTTGAGAGAGAGAGAACATGAGCAGAGAGAGGGGGAGAGGGAGAGGAAGAAGCAAACTCCGCACTGAGCAGGGAGCCTGACTCAAGACTCAACCCCAGGACCCTGAGATCATGACCTGAGTGGAAGGCAGACACTTAACCGACTGGGCTACCCAGGCGCCCCTATACTTTGAAGAGTTTTAATTAGGAAAGGTTGTTGTATTTTGTCAAATGCTTTTTCTGCATCAGTTGAGAGGATCATTATGGTTCTTGTCTTTTCTTTAATTAATGTGCTCTATCACATTGATTGATTCCTAAATGTTGAACCACCCTTGCATCCCAGGAATAAATCCCACCTGGTCGTGGTGGATAATCCTTTTAATGTACTATTGGATCCTATTAGCTAGGATCTGGTTGAATATTTTGGCATCCATGTTCATCAGGGATATTGGTCTGTAATTCTCCTTTTTAATGACGTCTTTGGTTTTGGGATCAGGGTAATGCTGGCCTCATAGAACAAGTTTGGAAGTTTTCCTTCCATTTCTATTTTTTTGAAACAGCTTCAGTAGAATAAGTATTATTTCTTCTTTAAATGTTTGGTAGAATTTCCCTGGGAAGCCATCTGATCCTGGACTCCTGTTTTTTGGGGAAGGTTTTTGATTACTGCTTCAATTTCCTTGCTGGTTATTGGTATGTTCAGATTGTTTATTTATTCCTGTTTTAGTCTTGGTAGTTTGTAAGTTTCCCAGAATACATTCCTGGAAACTTTCCATCTCTTTATTGCATCAGCCATTCAGAGTCACTATATTTGCTGTCTTCACTTGCCTCTTCCCATTCTCTCTTAAACCACTCCATTAAAGTATTTGTTTCCTTCAATCCACTGATACTGTGTGAATATTCAGGCCATCTTTCACCTCAACTTAAGAAAATTTCTTTTTCTTTTCTTTTCTTTTTTCCTTTTCTTTTCTTTCCCTTTCTCTTCTTTCCTTTCCTTTTCTTTTTTCTCTTCTCTCTTCTCTCTCTCTCCCTCCCTTCCTCCTTTCCTCTTTCTTCCTTTCTTTCTCTCTCTCCCCCTCCCTCCCTCCCTCTCCTACTTTCCTTCCTTCCTCCCTCCGTTTCTTTCTTCCTTCCTCCCTCCGTTTCTTTCTTCCTTCCTTCCTTTCTTTCTTTCTTTCTTTCTTTCTTTCTTTCTTTCTTTCTTTCTTTCTTTCTTTCTTTCTTTCTTTCTTTCTTCTTTCTTTCTTTTTCTTTTTTCTTAGAGACACTTAAGTCTTACCCTTTAAGCAAATTTCAAATATGCAGTATTGTTAACTGTCTTCACATTGCTGTACATTAGATCTCCAAAACTTATTCATCTTGCATAACTAAAACTTTGTACCCCCTGGATAAAATCTTTCAATTTCCCCCTTCTCCCAGCCCCAACTGGACTCTTATTTCACACCATATACAAAATCAACTCAAAATGTATTAAAGACTTAAACGTAAGGCCTGAAACCATAAATTTTGTCGAAGAAAGCTTTGACATTGGTTTGAGCAATTTTTTTTTTTTTTTTTTTTTTTTTTTAGATATAACACCAAAAGCACAAGCAACAAAAGTAAAAATGGATAAGAGGGATTACATCAAACTAAAAAGCTTCTGTCCCCTAAACTCCTGAATCATATTGTCTAGCTATCTAATTCTCAATATATTGGTCTGTTAAGCATTTCAAACTAAGTGTGTCTAAAAATTAACACCTTGTTTCCACAAACCTCTAAATTCTGCAAATCTCATATGCTCCCTCATCTTAGTAAATTTTTCTCTCTTCTTCTTATAGCTGGAGACAAAAATACTCAGAGTTATATTTTACTTTTATTTATCTCATCACTCTTTCCCACACCCAACACATCAGTAAATTATTTTGGCTTCACCTTCAAAATTTATCAAAAATTCAACAGTTTCTTACATTTTTCCATTGCTAAATGCACTGTCAATTTTGGACTATTTGGCCCGATTTTCTCTATACCATTTTCTAAATGCACACACTATTACAACTAGTGCTTTTGGAGGATGAGTGCCTATATTTCATGCTACCTACTGGGTTTTCAAAGCATATGTAATTTTGTATGTGCTGTCTTGATCATACTTTATAATATCGGACTATCTCATATTAAGCTGTTAAGCAAAATAAAACAGAAAAATAATATTATTATTAATTTTTACCCTAGAATGGTAATTTATTATTTGGTGTGTGGACAATCAAGTAACTTGAAAAATAATGATACCATATAGGCAAAGCTTTATCGTGATGTTTGTTTGTTTGTTTTTTCCAAATTCACTTTTATTTGACAATCTTACTTCAGCATTTTGTTTCTCTATCATGTATATGTTCTGTATAGATAGATGCTTTCATGCTTTGTTCTGCATAATGGACCACCTGGGCCTGCATGTACACAGGCAAGCTAAGGAATGTTGTTTGTGAGCCTCATGCTGTGTGAATAACCTTGAGAGTCTGGTTGTTTGAAGTATATTATCTGGCCTCCAGGTCAGAACCTGCCCTTCTGTTCTGGATGCCAAGAGCTACAGATCTTGTCTCAAGCCCCCACTTGCTCCAGGCTGTGCTGCCCCACCTCAGTGGAATCTGGGAGGGGAGGCAGATACACATAGCCCAGGCTCCTTAAAAATATAGAAACATGATAACATGGAAATATATCTTGCTTCAAAATGCACATAGGTGAACAAATGTTCAGTTTCAAACGTCATTATTTGCCCTATATATATGACTCTTCTGGGAATGGTCAGTTGGAAGTCTCACCTGAGGGGAGGACACTCTGCCCAGGCCTCTCAATCAGGACTCCAGCCTGGCTGTTTCCACTGGGCTTCCCCAGCTGATGAGGTTAGATGCTGTAAGTACCCGATATGATGTAACTTTGTCTTGTTCTCATTTATTGCCTACTATTACCTTCATCTATGTGTAGATTCTTTTCTTCTCCTGTCTGTATTAGGTCTCTATAATAACAAAATTTCCTTTCCTTTTAGAAAACAAAACACGGCTGTTGTGAATCTTTTGTGCAGAACAGTTATTTTCTACTTTTCTACATTCCTGAATTTCCATTTATGCACAGTGAATACATCAATATTTATTTAAATTTTAATATCTATTTTGCCCTTTAAATGTATATTTTTAACAGTGAATCAGGCCTAAATTTGAATTGTAGTCTAAAGATGTGCTTTGCTTTCAATATTTAACTTCTGTTACTTCTTAATAAGCCACATAATCTGGATAACTTTCAGATCCATTAAAAGTAGTTGTTTTCTTTCTTTTTTTTTAAAGATTTTATTTATTTGAGAGATAGAGAAAGGGAGCACAAGCAGGGCGAGGGGCAGAAGGGGAGGGAGAAGCAGACTCCCACTGAGCAGGGAACCCAGTGCTGGGCTTGATCCCAAGGACCTTGAGATCATGACCTCAGCTGAAGGCAGACAATTAACCAACTGAGCCACCCAAGCACCTCTACTTTCTAAACTTAAAATTCGGGTTTAAGATTTGATGAAATTGATAGATTTTATTTTTTTTTTTAAATCAAGTTTAGCCTATTACACATCAGTCACTTAAAAATTAATACATTTTAAGAGAATCTATTTTTAGTATTATCAACATACAAAGTTATTTCCAAGATAGGAATTGCATGGAAAAAAAAGTCCAATGTTTATTGAACAACCTAATCAAATCCGAGTTTTGGAGCAAATGGAAATATCAGCAGTGGAAAGTACATTAAAGAATTCTGTGACATATGGGTGTGTGAATTGCAGAAAATGTTATTTTGTGGTCCAGATGGCTTAATGCATCACTTTTGGAGAAAGAGTTTTCTGAATTTCTATGGACAATAAATTGAGGTTCTGACATATTTGATACTTATGTTAATATAATATTATATTATCATATTTATGATTTATAATTTTTATAAGAAAGGAATAACAACACGGGCAAGGCTTTAGACTTTGCACGGAGAGCATCAGCATTACTGAAGCAGCATCCTTCTATACCTTTGAGTGTTGTATTAGTTTATTTGAACTGCCCTAACAAAATTCCACAAACTGAGTGGCAAAAGAGCAATAATTTATTGTCTGACGGTTATGGAGGCTAGACTTCCAAAATCAAGGTGTCTGCAGGGTTGGTTCCTTCTGTGGGATGTGAGGGAGAATATGTTCTATGCCTTTCTCCTACCTTCTGGTTTTCTGGCAATCTTTGGGTTTCCTTGGCTTATTGATGCATCACTGCATCTCTGCCTTCATATTCAAATGGTGTCCTTCTTGTGTGTGCATATCTATATCTAAATTTTCTGTTTTTAGAAAGATGCCAGTAACATTGTATTAGGGGCCTCATCTTCCTCCAGTATGACCTCATCTCAACTAATTGCATCTGCAACAATGCTATTTTCAAATAAGGTCACATTCTTAGGTACTGGGGATTAGGACCTCAACATATGAATTTTAGAAATGCACAATTTGTGATGGTTAATTTTATGTGCCAACTGACTGGGTCACGGAGTGCCCAGATATTTGGTTAAACAGTATTCTGGGTGTGTCTGAGAGTTTTTCTGGATGAGATTAATATTTAATTGGCACACAATAAAGCAGATTGTCCTCTCCAATATAGGTGGGCCTCAATCCAATCCATTGAAACCCAGAATAGTATAAAATGTTGAGTAGGAAAGAATTGTCTCTCTTTGTCTTTGGATGAGTCATCAGTTTTCCACTACCTTCAGACTCAAACTAGAACTGGAACTTACACCATCAGCAATTTGGGTTATCAGGCCTTGGGAACTAGACTAGAATCACACCATTGGCTCACCTGGGTACTCAGTTTTCTAACTACAGGTATTGGGACCTGTTAGACTCCATAACCATATAAGTCAATTTTTTTAATAAGTAAATACGTGAATGTGCATGCACACACATACACACACAAGAATACACATATAATATCCTATTGGTTCTCTTTCTCTGGAGAACCCATACCAATGCATAGTGCACCCTATAACAAAGTGTCATGTACATAACATTTTCCCTTATAGATATGCTTTCCTGTTAAAATTAGTATAATCCCATGACCTTGTGCCAAAAAAATAAATAAATATGGCTAAGAACTCATTTGGATATTTTGAACAAAGGAAAATTATAAAATTATGCTATGAGTTTTTGTTAGAATGCTGTTTATTCCACATGCAGAAACAGATGAGCCTTATAATTTGAGAAGATTTATGCTACTAATTATGGAAGTAGGTGTTGAACATAAAAGAAATTATGCAACAAAAAATGCTGAGTGAATAAGTTTGAAATAAATAAGAGTTTCAAGCTAAATGATGGTTTTGTAAAATATTCCTAATTAGAAAGTCCAAAATTATTGTGTTTATAAGAAGACACCAGAATAATGATCAGCAGTTTTGGAAAAAGTTGTGGAAGAAATAAAACCAACTATATCACCATTTAAATGTCTAAGACAAAATCTGTAAGGATATTTATACACAATAAAATCTGTAAATAACGAAGGTATGTAAAGGTTTATTTTTAATAGTTTTTATTTTTTCTTTTTATACTGAGACAATAATTTAGTTATATCAGCAAACAAAAAGGGTTATTTCCATATCACATCAAAATGGTGTTCTTTTTTTTTTTTAATACTTGCACAATGCACCATTACCCACATTACTTTTCAGCTAATTTTTGTTTTGTACACATAGACTTCATGTGATTGTTTACTGCAATGGTCTTTCAGAATTCATTTTTCATTTTATACTGCTACAGTATAGTAGAACCATCTTTAATTGACTCAATAAATACTAAGATCATTTTTATTGTTTTCTTAAAAGATATTTTGTGAATGCTGACAGAAGCTTTATGATTGTCTGATACTTCCAGAGGTGACTAAATAACACTTGTTTTACTAAAGCTCCAGATGCATCACAGATTATTTTACCCATTTTAATTGTGGAACCTTTTTATATTTACACAATTTCATAAATCTCAAATTTTTAAAATATTGCTTCTTAGCTGCAGCTAAGTCAAAACTAATAAAGAAAATCTACATATAATAATTATTTCTGGCATCATTGTTTCCAAAATTGTGTAAAAACTGGGTAGGCATAAATAGGGAAAAAAAAAAAAAAACAAGCCAGAATGAGATGCTTATTTGTACTCAATTACTTACATGAAAAGCCTTATTTTGAGGAAGGTGAAAAACAAGTGGATAAAAATGCCTTTTACCAAATGTTTCTCTTTGCTGCTTTTAATGAGAGCTATATTTTTGTCTGTTCATACCTTTAGTGTTTTTAATTGGCTGTCAGTATTATTTCTGTGCATCTCAAGAATGCACAAAACTGTCAAGATCTCCTCCTTGAACATAGAAATGAATTATTATTTCATATAGTAGAAAAACTCAATAAATTCAGAATACAATGGTGCCTTCAATAATTTTTCAGAAAAATGTTACATTGCTGCAGCCCCATTACGGAAGTACCTCTGAAACAAATAATACATTATATGTTTAAAAAAAAAAAAGAAGAAGATAATAGGAAGGGAAAATGAAGTGGGGGGAATCAGAGGGGGAGACGAACCATAAGAGACTATGGACTCTGAGAAACAAACTGAGGGTTCTAGAGGGGAGGGGGGAGGGGGGATGGGTTAGCCTGGTGATGGGTATTAAAGAGGGCACGTATTGAATGGAGCACTGGGTATTATATGCAAATAATGAATCACGGAACTCTGCATCAAAAACTAATGATGCAGGGGTGCCTGGTGGCTCAGTCATTAAGCGTCTGCCTTCGGCTCAGGTCATGATCCCAGGCTCCTGCGATCGAGCGCCGCATGGGGCTCGCTGCTCAGCGGGAGGCCTGCTTCTCCCTCTGCCACTCCCCCTGCTTGCGTTCCCTCTCTCGCCGCGTCTCTCTCTCTCTGTCAAATAAAAAAATAAAATCTTAAAAAAAAGAACTAATGATGTAATGCATGGTGATTAACATAACATAATAAAATTAAAAAAAAATAAATGTACTTCATACATTAAAAAAAAAAAAAAGAGAGAGAAAGAAAAAAAGGCCAAACCCAAAAGGTTACCTACTGTGTGATTCCATCTATATAGCATTTTGAAATGACATGATTTTAGAAATGGAGAACAAGTTAGTGAGTACCAAGGGTTATGAACAGAGTAGTGGGTGGGAGTGGCTGTAGCTATACAAGGGCACAAAAGAGATCCTTGTGGTGATGGAAATGTTTTGTGACATTGTTTCAATATCAATGACCTGGTTGCTTGCTGTAGTATAGTCTCAGTTGGTAAACTGTAAAGTATAGAAAGTATACAAAGGGTTTCTCTATTATTGTTTACAACTGCATGTGAAAAGTTCTGGACAACAATTCCAACGTGTGGGTGGGGGATTTCTCCCCCATACCACCCAGGACATCTACTTGGAGATAGCATGAGATTCCACAGATAAAGGGCTCAATTCTATAAGACTATCCCCCCACCCCCCACTTCAGATGCCAATCGTAAGTCCAGGTTGTCACCTGTGCTTCCAACCACCCGGCTATAGATCAGAGATTACAATAATCCTGTTCTCAGTTTCAATTAATTTGCTAGAGAGGCTCATAGAACATAAAGAAACATTTTGCTTACTAGATTCCTGGTTTATTATGGAATGATATAACTCACAGATAGCCAGATGGAAATGATGCATAGGTAAGGAAGGGGGAAAGGACATGTGCTTCCATACCCTCTCCAAGCATGTCACTCTTCCCAAATCTCCATGTGTTCACCAACCCAGAAACTCTCCAAACCCTGTCTGTTTGGGTTTTTGTGGAGGCTTCCTTACATAGCTTTGACTGATTGAATCATTAGCCATTGGTGATTGATTCAACCTCCAGCCCCTCTCTCCTCTTTTCTACAAGAAATCAGGGTGTGGGACTGAAAGTTCCAATCTTTTATTCATGATTGGTTCCCCTGGCAACCAGGCTCCCTCTTCAGGTGCTTTCCAAAAGTCACATCATCAACTTAAAACCACTTATAGAGGAAAGAGGCTTGCTTTGAATAACAAGTTACCCATTTCACCTTTATGATTTCAGGATCTGAGGGCAGAGACCAAATATTATGACAAAACATGTTCCTATAGTTCAGGATGTACTTATAGTTCAGGAAGTTCCAAGGTTTCTTTACACTGCAGTATCACAGAACGTTTCCATAGCAGTGCTGACAACACTGACTCCATGTTTGGCCCTTCATCTTGTTCATGACCACATAAAGACCTCCCTCAGGCTGCGTGTTCCAGGCCTCTTGGAGGTTGATGCATGCCCTGACTGGGATGTGGGAAGGTTTGAGCTGAATTTCCTTAAAGTGGAGTGCAGAAGGACCCACTTTAAATAACTAATAGAGTGACACACAGATGGTGTACCTTTAGATAACTACCCTTTGACCTTACCACGATGCCCCTCATTCTATTTAAGTTGTGGGTTAAGTTCTGGATGGGGGTGAAGAATAGCTATGTAGCGTCTGGATCATTGTTGTCCTGATTCCCCCTCAGTATCCTAAATAAAATTCTGTGTATGGAGTGCCTTGAACTGTTTTTTGGTTTCAAAAGGCCTGCATTATCTGGAGGATACTTTGTTGCTGTCCCTCATTCACCTTCTAACAGTTATTCTACAGTTATCTCAAAATTTATTATTTTTTCAAAATTTCAAAATTAATTAGAATTTTTCCTAAAAGTATTTTATTTCCCAGGCTATTTTACACTTTGAAGTGATCATTTAATATGTTTCTGGTAAAAGGGTTGTAGGGAAAAATTCCTAGAAAACCATTTTTTTCCATTTTGGCCTTTTGTTGTTTTCTGTTTGAACCCTGAGATGGCTTAACTTTCAAAAACCAGAGCCACCTTTAAGGTAATAGGGCAGGAAAATAGGAGAGGTATGATTTGCTAAATAAAGTAAACAAAATAAACTCCTTGTTGTTCATAATACAACAGGTTTTGTTTGTATTTAAAACTGTAGGCTTCGTTCTTATTCAGGTATGGTGAGACTGAGAGATTAGGAGATGATGGCCATTGAAAAGATAGTTTGATACTCAAACTGAGTTCTCAAGGGAACATACCATGCCACATAAGGGAAAAAGAGACACCAGGGACAGTCAGGAGGAAAAGAATTAGTGGAAAACATGGGCAAGGGCTTTTACTGTGGTTCCCAAAGGAATGGGTGAACTAGGGTAAGTAGGTTTAGGATTGGCTAGTTTGAATAATTTAAGCAGGCTCTGGGGATAGGGGTTTTCCCTAGTTGTCTGGCACCTGGCCCTGGGATGATTAGGATGATAGTGGCCCAGTATAAGGGCCCTATAAAAAAGACGGGTCAGAGTATATGGGCTCTAACTGGTTAATTTGGACATGAAAGATGCACTTCAAGAGGAGTCACTTGTTATATCTGGAAGTTAACTATCTCTGGGAGGGGCAGCCTTTCCAGGTCAGCAAGACCTCATATATCACAACATGAGACACATGGTGAATACAGTTTGTTTATTTTGTTGTTGTTTGGATTTTGTTTGTTTTTAATAGCCAAATATAATGTCCATTTTTGACAATGGGGATAATAAAAGGAAATGCTCTTTAATTGTGATAATTCCAATAGAATTACATTCCAGATTGGTTTAGATTATTTGGAAATAATAATATAATGGAATTATATTCCAGAAAAGCTTGGATTCTTATAATTAAATAATCCAGATGTATAGTTATAACTAATAATTTATTTAATGCTTTTAAAAAATTCAGAAGTTGGGCGCCTGGGTGGCTCAGTCGTTGGGCGTCTGCCTTCGGCTCAGGTCATGATCCCAGGGTCTTGGGATCGAGTCCCACATCGGGCTCCCTGCCCGGCAGGAAGCCCGCTTCTCCCTCACCCACTCCCCCTGCTTGTGTTCCTGCTCTCGCTATCTCTCTGTCAAATAAATAAATAAAATCTTAAAAAAAAAAAAAGAACAAGTGTCTATATAAGACGTCTGATTATAACACTCATGTGGTTGCAATGTGATACTGAGAAAGTCAAATTTAGTGATTAATATAATAACATTTTTATTTCTAAAACACTATAGTATAGTTGTCGATGGCAAAGGAAAATTGCTTTTTTGTTCATGCCATTTTAGTATAGGCCTAGAATAGCTTAGATCTGGTGCAAATGACACCAGGATTTTGATATGCATATTCTAAAACTGGAAAAAGAATTTAGTTATGAATATTTTTAATTCACATTTATTGAGGTATAATATACATCAAATATAATTTACTATTGTTAGGTGTACAATTCAGTGAGCTTTGATAAATGTATGTAATTGTATAATTACCACTAAAATTGAGATATAAAAAATGTCCAATCCTCTAAAATTCCATTATGTTTTTTATGTATTCTTTACTTCCAACCCCAGCCCCTTACAAGTACTGTATGATTTCTACCCCAGTGTTTGTTTTCTCTATAATGTCATATAAATTGAATCACACTAAGTAGCTGTTTGTATCTGGCTTTTTTCACTTAGCATAATATTCTGAGTTTCAACCGTGTTGCTGTGCATACTTTGCCTCTGAATAAGCCAAAGAAGCTATGTTCCCACTTCAGGGGGGAAGCAAGAAATTTACTCATTCCCTGAGTTTTGTCCTAGGCCCCAAACACCAGATAACACCTCAAAGAGCCAAATCCCAAACAGGTTCCTGGACATTAGCTCAAACAAACCTTGGCTGATACTGTCATCAATACCCCCATCTTCAATAATTTATGGATTAACACCTATTGTTCATCTGACACTTGCCTTTGGTGGCACCCTACCCTGAATTCCTGGAGGAACACTTACCCTAGACCCTCTTCTAAAATAAAGCCCCAGCCACAAGCAACGAAGAGACTCATTCTCCTTTCCTTTCTCAGTCTCCCAGACACTCCATCTGCTATTCTCCACCTGTCACTTACATTATTCAGTAAACTCTGTTTTCACTTTCTCTGGCTTTCGCTTGATTTCACCAATAAAGAGTGCATCCTCAAAACTCTAAGCCCCCACACTCAACCCCAATAAAAGCAGAACCGTAGGTCTTCTCTTTCTCACTTTTCCTCGCTCCCTCATCATCACCTTGACCTGAATGTGGTGACCCCAGATATGCTTTGTAATTTCCAGGTCCTATAAATAATAAACTTCTTTTTTCCTCTTTTCTTTTTTCTTTCTTTCTCACCCTTTTTTTTTAATGTTTCTTGCTGGTTATTGTTGAAAGGCATCTTGCAATCATAATAGGAACCAGAGAGCTGGTCCAACCACAAAACTGGTTATTGATTGGCTGGAACAGGCACAAAGCAAGGGCACATGCATTAAATTTATGATTTAAAAAAATTAAATGTTATTCCCTCAGGCAAATAAAGCATTTCGCTTGTGATTGCCCTCTGTGAACCTTAAAATAAAATACCTAATTATTTTACAAGAAAATATTTGTTTTTTTATCTTCAGAGAAATACAGATTTTAAGCACCCCCTTTTCTCTTCCCTTCAAAGCTATCTATAACATACAGCAATTTGGTGAAATATTAATAATTTTATGATTATCTGTATATATATTTACATAAGTTCAACAAGATAAAATATATTTATAAAAGCATCATAATAAAACAAAAACTGTCAATGACAAAAGACTTAAAAGTGCCAATAGTTAAAGACCAGATGAGAGACTTTCTGATGTGATTGATAAAGGAATTTGGTTATTTCTGTGACATTTATTTCAAAATGATGACTGATAACATTATACAAAGACATATCAGAATTTTAGGAATTTTACATAATTTCTGGAATATTTATAACATATACCAATATAAATACAACATAAAGGAGGCTTAGTATTATTTTTCATTTGATAATGCTTTCCAAGTAATTTATTTATTTATTTATTTATTTATTTATTTATTTATTTATTTATTTTTAAAGATTCTATTTTTATTTATTTGACAGAGAGACAGTGAGAGAGAGAACACAAGCAGGGGGAGTAGGGGAAGGAGAAGCAGGATTCCCACTGAGCAGGGAGCCGGATGCAGGACTCAATCCCAGGACCCCGGGACCATGACCCGAGCCGAAGGCAGATGCTTAACGACTGAGCCACCCAGGTGCCCCTCCAAGTAATTTAATATACCAAATAAGACTAAGTAGTGATATAGGAAAGACTTTAGGGTTCAATGCCGATGGCCAAGGAAGAATTCTTGAGATATCTTTGGTGCAAAAAGGTGGTTTTATTAAAGCACGGGGACAGGATCCATGGGCAGAAAGAGCTGCACTGGGGTCATGAGGAGTGGCCCATTATATACTTTCAAGTTTGGAGGGGATTAGGGATAAGCCAGGTTTCCAGGACCTTGAGGGGCCTAGCTACTGTTGGGAAAAGGTCATTTATTACCATCTAATAAAACCTTAGTCATGAGACCCTTCAGAAGTATACTGGTTGGCCATATGCTTGGGGGATGATTGTCAACAAGTATCTTGGGGGGTTTAGACATAAAGGAAATTTCTAACCAACTTTTTTTTTTTTTTTAAGATTTTATTTATTTATTTGAGACAGAGAGAATGAGAGACAGAGAGCATGAGAGGGAGGAGGGTCAGAGGGAGAAGCAGACTCCCTGCCGAGCAGGGAGCCCGATGCGGGACTCGATCCCGGGACTCCAGGATCATGACCTGAGCCGAAGGCAGTCGCTTAACCAACCGAGCCACCCAGGCGCCCATAAAGGAAATTTCTAAAGGAATTTTTATATGTTAAAATAGACTTACAGGAAAAAAAAATATAGACTTACAGGATCCTGGTGGGGGGTTCAGGCTAGTATTGTCATGCCCTTAGCAAAGTATTAACATTGAGGCAGTTGGGCGCCTGGGTGGCTCAGTTGGTTAAGCGACTGCCTTCAGCTCAGGTCATGATCCCAGGGTTCTGGGATCGAGTCCCGCATCGGGTTCCCTGCTCTGCGGGGAGCCTGCTTCTCCCTCTCCCACTCCCCCTGCTTGTGTTCCCTCTCTCGCTGTGTCTCTCTCTGTCAAATAAATAAATAAAATCTTTAAAAAAAAAAAAAAAAAACATTGAGGCAGTTGAGTTCCTAGAGGAATGTCACTCTGCCTGTTTCAAGGACTTGTCAATGGACTATAGGTAGTAAGGAAATTTAATATTTTTTCTTCTGCCTTTGTTTCCCACATCAAATATTATATCTCCCTTTTTATATAGGAAGAGAATGATCTATTTAACCAAAGTGATAATAAAAGATTTTAAAAGCAAATATAGGAGATTCATAGTTCTGAGCAAAATTTAGCTCTTAATACTGAGAAAACTGGGTTTATTTAAACAAAGATCTGATGATAAAGAAAACAAAGCAGAGGATAAAATTTGGAAAAAAAATCATAAAATCTTTGTTTCCTAGGCAGATTACTTAAAAAGGTAAAAAGAACAACAACAACACATTTGTTTATATATTTTTTTTTATTAAGAGCAGACCTATAATCTAAGAAAATTTTGTCCAAATTCTTTGGTCCAAAGAAGACAAAATTCTAATTTTGCATTAGTCTTGTTTTGATATTAAAACTCTTTTTTTCTCTTCACTTTAAATCAGTCTTTTCCAATCTTAGCTTGACTACACATAAAATTCCTTTCTCCAGATTCCTTTTTCATAAACTTCTGCAATTTACTATATCCACTTAGGCTTTGTCCTATCTTTTTCCTTTCTTACCCTAAACAATCATTTTACCTTAAAAAAATGCCTTTTTTTTCCTTCAACAAAAACACATCTCCATTCCTCAGACCTTCTTTTACCCACAGCACACATCCTACTTTCCTTAAACCTTTAACACCTGAACCCATTTTCTCAGCAATTGCCATAATATCCTCCTCTTCATTAACACTTTCCAAGAGATTCCACCTCTTAGCATCCAAATTGGGCTTTGTCACAGCACCAGAATCTTTTTTTTTTTTTTAAGATTTTATTTATTTGCGAGAGAGAGAATGAGAGAGAGAGAGCATGAGAGGGAGGAGAGTCAGAGGGAGAAGCAGACCCCCCGCTGAGCAGGGAGCCCGATGTGGGACTCGATCCCGGGACTCCAGGATCATGACCTGAGCCGAAGGCAGTCGCTTAACCAACTGAGCCACCCAGGTTCCCGTCACAGCACCAGAATCTTAATCCATGGCATTTTGTGTCCTCTTAGCTTTTAAGATAACATACCGAGGTCTCCAATTTGTCCTGCTTTCCTGCCTTGTCTGCAGCCCTGATACTGGCAGAATAGTGGACAACCTGTACATCCTTTTCTAATTTCAGCTCTTCTTCCTCATAGTAACTGTGTGTGTGTGTGTGTGTGTGTGTGTGTGTGTGGTACAAAACACGTTTATTAATAGACCTAAATATTTTTGTTTCTCTGTAAAAATTAAAAAGCCAAAAGTAGATAAACATTTTTAGCATTTACTGTTTACCTTATCTGGAAATAACTTAGATATTTAATGTATATCTATTCTTTGGTTTAACTTAGTATGCTGTAAGGATCCTTTTAGGACTTTTTTTTTTTTTAAGTTATTTTGTCTTTAAGAGGCTCTGCTTACCAATCAAAAATGTATTCCAATGTCTCTGAGATGTTTGGAATCCTCTCTTTTCAGGGCACCCCTTAAGGTGGACTTATCTAAGTTAAAGTTTCCCCTAAGCAGCCACTACAATTCCAAAAGTTCACCCATTTTCCAAAGTGACATGAGATCCTGGTCCACAGACCAGATGGAACTCATCTTTGCCTTTAGGTTCCATAAGATGTTTTGACTGAAGGACCTTGTTTTCTAGCAGCTGTTCCAAAACACAGGGAATCATATGTTCCCACTTTTGACTTACCCAGAAGCTTCAACAAACAAGCAGAAGAGCTATCACCAGGAAAGGTGATGACTTCATAAAAATAGATCCCAAATAAAGCTGGAGAGCTCAAAATGCAGGCAGCAGAGCTCAAAACCCAATGGAGACTTACCGTCAAACTCCAGAGTCAGTGAGAAAGCAGTGAGCTGAATGAGCTCAACAGCCACCTGTTTGCTCAACAGCCTCATAGTTGTTGGCAGTCTTCTCTAGATCCCACTTCTCTGACACCATGTAATGTCAAACTTAAAAGAAATAAAATAGCCAGCTATTGTACTAGGAAAATGGGTTTATTTGGGAATAGAGGAACTGTAATGCAGGACAAGCGGACCATGGCAAACCACAGGCAAATCCTTTGAGGATTTGATATGTATTTACAGGTAAGGAATGTAAAAAGGGCAGAGCTCAGTTGGAATCAGATAATTCTAAACCAAATGAAGACCAGCCTTGAAAATTTCCCCCACACAAGTAAACAAATCTCAATTCAGCCCCCTTAGTGGGCCCAACATAAACTGGGCCATTTTAACTTAGGGTTAATATGAGACAACTTATCAACCTTCCATCATCCAAGAAAATTCCAACACTATCAGTTTTCTGTTAGACATTTAAGAGAAAACAGTCTTTTAGTCCTTAAGTTTTGTCTTCCTGGGCACACATGTATAACATTCTCTATTTTGTATCTGACAGTTCTACTTGAAATTGAAATATTTTCACACTTCTACAAACAAGCTCCAGGTCATTCACTTTATTCTTCACCATGCAACTTACTTAGCACCCTCTCTTCTTTCATTGCTAGATGTCTCAAATGAATAGTGTGTTCATTAGTTCCTCGTACAACCTGCTTCTCTAATCCCTTAATTATCAATCATCTTACTTTTAGTTCCATTATTCAACTGAATCTTCCCGATCAAATGTCACCAACCAACAACTTATGCCTCAGTTTCACTAACTTGATTCATAAAGTTCCATTAAGTATTAGTCTTCATGGATATATAAAATGGGAATAATTTAAACTGTATGGATTAAGACATCCCCTTGGGAAATTAAATTAAATTAAATGTTTTGCTAATATTGTCATTCTGAAAAAATAAAACTCAATGTAATAAACAGGGTCTAAGATGTTATTAGTGCATTTTGCCAGGGGAAAAATAGTATGCCTCAAAATATCAATTGGTGACAGTTTATTTGCTCTAAGAATTAATTTATGGCAACAATTATGCCGAAGCCACTCTGTAAACCAGATTCTTGTGTGTGTTTTTACTTTTCCTAATTTTCTTAACAAACATTGAACTTTCATATTGTGTATGACCTTCTGAATCAAGTTGAACAGGGGATGTAACTCTGTTGTAATTCTCGTATGACTTGGTACGGTTCTTTTTTTTTTTTTTTTTTAAGATTTTATTTATTTATTTGACAGGGAGAGACACAGCGAGAGAGGGAACACAAGCAGGGGGAGTGGGAGAGGGAGAAGCAGGCTTCCCGCCGAGCAGGGAGCCCGACGCGGGGCTTGATCCCAGGACCCCAGGATTATGACCTGAGCTGAAGGCAGATGCTTAACGACTGAGCCACCCAGGCGCCCCTGTGCGGTTCTTATAAATAGAAAAAAGAATAAATAAAATCCTTAACATGTGCTACAAAGTTGCTACGTTTTCTCACCTCTCTACTTTATCTCACATCAATATCTCCTTTAATCTTTTTTTCTTAAGATTTATTTATTTGAGAGAGAGAGAGAGAGAGTGAGAATGGGGGAAGGGGCAGAGGGAGAGAATCTCAAGTAGACTCCTGCTGAGCATAGTGCCAGAGGCAGGGCTCGATCGCAGGACACATGGGATCATAACCTGAGCTGAAATCACAAGTCTGACGCTTAACGGACTGAGGCACCCAGGTGCCCCAATATCTCCTTTAATCTTTGTGCACCAGACCAACTGTCCTCATTTTTCAAAAGTACCATCTCCTTCTTGTCAAGGATTTATCACAGTGGCTTCTTTCTCTGCCCTCCCCTATGCCTAAGTAACTTCTATGTGGCTTTCAGAATTCTGTTTAAATTTTACTGGCTCGGGACCATTTACTCAGACTTCCCCAGATCAGACCTCACTTACATATACTTTCAACATGTTAGTATGGTTCATATCTTAAATTAATAAAACAACATTTCATTATTAGCTACAGTGAATTGCATTATTAGCTAAAGTTTATTCATATTTCCTCAATTTTTTACCTTCTTCTGTTATAGGATTTCACCACATTATATTTACTTACCGTGTCTCCTTAGGTTCCTCTTGGATATGACAGTTTCTAAGACTTCCCTTGTTTTTGATGACCATGCCAATTTTGATGACCTTGACTAATCAAGTATTTTATAGAATGTCTATTAGCATTTGTCTGACATTTTACATTAGATTGAAGTTATAGGTTATTTATTTATTTATTTGAGAGAGAGAGAGAGCTGGGAGAGGGGCAGAGGGAGAGGGAGAGAGAATCTCAAGCAGACTCCCTGCTGTGTGCCAAGGCTAATTCAGGGCTTGATCTGAAGACCTTGAGGTCATGACCTGAGCTGAAATCAAGAGTTGGACACTTAACCTACTGAGCCACCCAGGTGCCTCAAGGATGTAGGTCCTTCTCATTAAATCACATCAAGGGTACATAACATACCGTAAACATGACTTACTACTATAATATTGACCTTGATCAGCTGGCTGAGATAGTATTTATTGGGTTTCTCCACTGTAAAGTTAACCATCCAGCAACTCACAACTAAGGAGTTGGAATTAGTGGTTTCCTTTTATGAAGGAATATTCTACAGAAATTATTTGGAATTCTTCTGTAAGGGAGATTTGTTATTTATTTATTCATTCATTAAATTATTTGTTATTCAGTTATTCATTCATTCAATCCTAAATATATATCAGTACACGCTCATGGATATTTCTTATATACTTTGAGTTATAATCCAATACTACTTCATTTTATTGCTAACAGTGTTCCAGCTTTGACCATTTGGAGCTCCTTACTTTGCTCATATGTCCCTTTGACATATCTTCAATGTAGATTTTGTTTGTTTTTTGACCATTTCCTTATTATCTGGCCTACAAAATGCTTTAGGCTTATGTAATTTCCTGCTGTAGCCCCAGAATCAACTTTTTTTTTTTTAAGATTTTATTTTTATTTATTTGAGAAAGAGAATGAGAGAGAGAGAGAGCACATGAGAGTGGGGAGGGTCAGAGGGAGAAGCAGGCTCCCTGCCGAGCAGGGAGCCTGATGCGGGACTCGATCCCAGGGCTCCAGGATCATGATCTGAGCTGAAGGCAGTCGCCCAACCAACTGAGCCACACAGGTGGCCACAGAATCAACTTCTTAAAGGAATTCTCATTCCTTTTATTGGAAAATAATATTTAAAGTGAAGGTTCAGGAACTAGTGTGCTCATTTCATTTCTGGTATTAGTCGTGTCATCTCTCTTTTATTCTTAGTTATCTTGGCTAGATATTTATCTATTTTAGTAATCTCTTCAAGGACCAGTTTTGGTTTTACTGATTTTACCTGTTTTTAATTTCATTGATTTACTCTAGTTTTGTTATTTACTTTTCTTCTGCTTGCTTTAGTCTTAAATTTTTCTTCTTCCTCTGATTTCTGAAGGTTGGTGTTAGATTGTTGAGTTTAGACATTCTTTCTTTTCTACTATATGCATTAATTCTCTAAATTTCCCTTTAAACATTGCTTCTGCTCCATCCTACACATTTTATTGTCTTTTTATTTTCATTTAGTTATTTTTTTTTAAATTTCTCTTCAACCTTCTCCTTTGACTCATGTGTTCTGTAGATGTGTGTTGTTTAATTTCCAAATATTTTAGTATTTTTCAGATACCATTCTGTTAATAATTACAGTTTAATTCTACTGTCCCCTGAGAACTTATTTTGCATAATTTCGATTTCTGTTTAAAATTTGTTAATGTGTATTATAAGGCCCTGAATTTAGTATATTTTTGTGACTGCCTCATGTGATCTGAACAAGAATGTGCATTTTGCTATTTTTGAATAGGATATTCCACAAAGATTGCTTAAGTCAAGTTGATTTATACAGTTTATTTATACTATTCAAGTAAACTGTATCTTTATAGATTTTCTGCTTTCTTGACCTAGAAATTACTAGAGAAAGTGTTGAAGTTTAAACATATAACAGTGGATTTGTATAAACCTCCTTTCTGTGTTTCTCATTTTTCGATGCACACATTTGGATGCTCTATTGTTAAGAGCATTCACATTAAAGGTAAGTCTTTAAGTCCATAAACACCCATTACACGAAGATCTTTACCTAATGCCTTTTTTTTTTTTAGATTTTATTTATTTATTTGACAGAGAGAGACACAGCGAGAGAGAGAACACAACCAGGGGGAGTGGGAGAGGGAGAAGCAGACTTCCCGCTGAGCAGGGAGCCTGATGTGGGGCTCGATATCATGATCTGAGCCGAAGGCAGACGCTTAATGACTGAGCCACCCAGGTGCGCCCACCTAATGCCTTTCTTCATCTCTGTTACATTTCCTTGTTCTGAATTATGCTTTCTCTGAAATTAATACAGCTACTCCAATTTTCTTTTGATTAGCATGATATAACTGCTGCCCTACTATTAGCTTTGTGTCTTTACGTATAAAGTAGGTTTCTGTTTTCATCCACTCTTAAAAACTACCTCTTTTAATTAGTGTATTTTGACTGTATTCAGTGATTATTGATACAGCTGGATTCATATCTACCATATTTTCACCATTTGCTGTTGACTGCCCGACTATACCTATTCTTTCTTTTCCCTTGTTTTTTTTTGTTTTTTTTTTTTCTTCTGCCTTCTCAGGGTCAAATTGAGCACTTTTTGAGATTTAATCATATCTCTTCTATTAGTATATCAATTACACTCTTTCTATTTTTTTTTTAGTATTTGCCCTAGAATTTGCAATACACATTTACAGACGATGTAATTCTATTTTCAAATAACACTATACCACTTCATGCATACTACAAGTACCTTCTAACAGATTATTTCTTGTTCTCTTTAGACCTTAAAGATTGCTCTCATTTATTTCTATTATCAATATGCTATAGTCACACAATACTTTGTTACCATTATTTACCTGTATTTATTCTGATGCAATACTTTTCCAATTTTTATACAGACCAGATTTTCTCAATTTTATTTACTTTATTTTCTCACGGAAGAAAGCTTTTAATATTTCTTTCATGACATGTGATAAATTTCCTCAGTTTTTGTTTGTCTGAAAATTTCTTTATTTTTCCTTCACTTTTGAAGGATAATTTCCCTGGATGTAAAATTCTAAGTTGTTTTTCTTTTTTCTTTCAACACTTGAAATATTTCACTCCACTCTCTTTCACATGCTAGGATTCTGACAAGTGTTCCACTATCATTTCTATTCTGTTCCCTTTATAAGCAAAGTTTTATCTCTACCCACTCCCCACTTTCTTTTTTTTTTAATTTTTTTTATTTAAATTCAATTAACCAATGTATAGTACATCCTTAGTTTCAGATGCAGTGTTCAGTACTTTATCAGTTGCATATAACGCTCACTGCTCATCACATCACGTGCCCTCCTTAATGCCTATCACCCAATCCCCACTTTCTTTTAAGTTTCCCTCTGTTTTATTTCACTGCAGTTTAAATAGGATATGTCTAAATGTAGATATATATATATATATATATATATATATATATATATATATATATATATATATATATATAAATTCCATGGGATTTGTACTTTGGTATTGGAGATTAATTTTCAAAGTTATTGGACTTACTACTTCAATATTTCTCCTTCATCCCTTTTTCTTCTACTTTTAGTATTTCAGTTATGAATATCTAACACTTGTAAAGTTGCACAATTGTTTTTAGATGTTTTGTTTTTTATTCATTTTTTTCTTCTCGATATTTCAGTTTGTAATTTTTTACTGATATAATATTAATCTCATTGATTCTTTCCTCTGTTATATCTTATACATTGATGAGCCTATGAGAAAATTTTTCATTTCTAGTCCAGTATATTGAATTTCCAACATATTTTTAAGTCTTTCTAACTGTTCTTACTCACTTCCATCTCACTGCTAACATATCTCATTTGTTCTTACTTGTTGTCTAACTCTTACATGAAAGTCCTTAAAATATCAGTCATAGTTATATATAACACCAGGTCTGATAATTCAAAAATCTGTGTCATATCTGAATTTGATTTTGATGCTCGCTTTGTCTCTCAGACTTTTTTCTTGTCTTTCAGCATGACTTGTATTTTTTCTGTTTTTATTTAAAAGGCCATCATGATATATAGAGTAATAAGAGCTAAAGTAAGTAAGTATTTAATGTTAGATTTTATGTTATCCAGCTAAGAGTTGGGCTGTGTTTCGTGTTTCCTATAGCTGTAGGTAACAAGGGTTTCAAATTCATCAGGTGTCCTTGTTTTTGTCTTCCATATTATCTTTGGTTTTCCTGGGAGATTCCTACAAAGCCTGAATCTTATAGCTTTTTGAGCTATAAGGAGGAGAGGAAACATTCTATAATATAATGTTTAAATGTCAGTCTTTTAGTGGGCCTGTGTTTCTGGGCTGTAATCTTTACAAGCATTTCTTATCTTCCCCATCTTAGCATTCCTGTCACAACCCTCCCTTTACATGAGATGGGAAAGCTAAAGAGAGCTCGAGTTGGGTAATTTCTCTTTTAACTATGATGTAAGGATAAAGTATTTATTTATTATTAAAATATAGTTGACATACAATGTTATAGATCTACAACACAGTGATCTGACAATTCTATATGCAATGTTCACCATGATAAGTGTTGTTACCATCTGTCATCATATGTAGCTAAAATATAATTTAGTATATTCCCAATGCTGTACTTATCAAAGCTGTGACTTATTTATTTTATAACTGGAAGTTTGTATCTCTTAATCCTCTTCACCTATTTCTCCCATCCTCCCACACCCTCCCCACTGGCAATCATCAGTTTGTTCTCTGTATTTATAAGATATTTGCAAATGATATATCTGATAAGGGATTAATATCCAAAATATATAAAGAAACTTATATAACTCAACACCAAAGAACAAAAACAAAAACAACACCAAGGAACAAAAACAATAGTTTAAATAAAAAATGGACAAAGGACCTAAATAGACATTTTTCTACAGAAGACATACAGATGACCAACAGACTGGTGAAAAGATGCTTAACATCACTAATCATCAGGGAAATGCAAATCAAAACCACAATTTTTTTTTAATCTGTTGATGTGATAGATTGCACTAATTGATTTTCTATTGCTGAACAAACCTTGCATATATGGAATAAATCCCAGTTGGTAATGGTATATGTGTGTGTGTGTGTATAACTATATATAACAAGTATAACTACATATACATATTTGATATATATATATAAATTTATATATATTTGATATATATATTTATATATATGATATATAATTATATATAACTATAAAATATTTTGATATATATAGCTATATATAATGTATATTTGATATATAACTATCTATAATATATGTAAGTATATACATAGTTGGTATATGTATAACTATTTATAACTACATATACTATATATAATTATATATTTGATATATATAACTATATATAACTAGCATAACTATATATTTGATATATATATATATATATATAGTTTTTTGGATGTGTTTTGTTAATATATTGATGATTTTTATATCTATGTTCATAAAAGATATTAGTCCATAGTTTTCTCTTCTTATAAGGTCTTTGCCTGGTTCTGTTACTAGGGTAATTTTGTCCTCATAGAATGAATTAAAAAAAAAAAAAAAGTATATATATATTCCTTTTGTTTCTTTCCTCTAAAAGAGATTATACGCATTCAGTATAATTTCTTCCTTAAATATTTGGTGGAATTCACCAGTAAGCCCTTCTGGGCCTGGTGCTTTCTGTCTAGAAGGTTGTTAATATCGATTCAATTTAATTAGTTGAAATAAGCCTATTCAAATCATCTATTTCTTTTTATTTGAGTTTTGACTGATGGCATCTTTCTAGGACTTGGTCCATTTCATCTACATTATCAAATTTGTAAGCATTAGAGTTGTTCATAACATTCCGTTTTTATGCTTTTAATGTCCATGGTATCTATATTAAGGTCTTCTTTTTCATTTGTGTCCTCTCTTTTTTTCTTAGTTGGCCTGGCTAGAGGTTAATCTGTTTTATTTTTCTTTTCAAAGAATCAGGTTTTGGTTACTTTGATTTTTCTCTATTGATTTCTTTCTTTTTTTTTTTAATTTCATTGATTTCTTCTCCAATATTATTTATTTTCTCCTGAATTGCTTTGGATTTAATTTTCTTTTCATTTTCTAGTTTCTCAAGGTGGAAACTTAGATTGTTGATTGGCTTTAGACTTTTTTTTTTCTAACATATGTATTCAGTGCTATAAACTTCCCATCAAGCACTATTTATACTGTATCCTACACATTTTGGTAAGTTGTGTTTTCATTTCATTTAATTCAAAATATTTTAAACATTTTCTTGAGATTTCTTCCTTGATCCCTATATTATTTAGAAGTGTGTTATTTATTCTCCATGTAATTAAGTGTTTTCCATTTATTTTTCTGTTATTAATTAATTTCTAGTTTAATTCAATTGTAATTGAGAGTTATTTATTACTCCATCTTTTATCCTGTTCAGGCTTCAAAATATTGCATGAGGCCTGGACACTCTGGGAGAGTGGAATCTAGGTTACCTAGTCGACTGATTCAAATATCAGTGTTATCAAGAAATAGCCTCATAGACAGGCTCAGAAATAAGATTTAACAAACCTGTCAGGTTGCCATATAAAATTAAATGTTACACTATTCTTAAATTTCTGTCACAATATTTGATCCTGAAGGAAATAATTCTTAAGTCAATTTAAAATGCATAAAAGGAGCCAACATGTGATATCAAGTTTGGTTATAAAAAAACAAGCAAAAATGGAAAGTATAAATACCATCTTTTACAGATTCTAAGATGCAAAAGTTTTATATTTTTTGCATATTTGAAATTGAAAGTGTCTCAAATCCAATGGCATCTTACAATCACTACTAGCAGCTTTGACATAGTTGGTATTACCAACAAACTTATAAATTTGTCACAATCCTTAACATATTTATCTCTTTTGCTATTTTCCTTTAATATGCTTTCTTTTTTTTTTTTTAAGATTTTATTTATGTATTTGAGAGACAGAGAGAGCACAAGCAGGGGGGAAGCAGAGAGAGAGGGAGAAGCAGAGTCCCCGCTGAGAAAGGAACCCAATGTGGGGCTCAATCCCAGGACTCTGGGATCATGATGTGAGCTGAAGGCAGATGCTTAACCAACTGAGCCACCCAGGTGTCCCTTTAATATGCTTTCAAAAGTATAACACAACATTTAAAGAATAATTTATTTTATATCCATAAAAAGTACAGGTACAGAGCACCAGGGCAAATATTTGATATTAGTACAGCAAGTATTTATTTAAAACTGGAAGAATAGCTATAATTTGTCAACTTTATTTCAAAGCAAAACTAAATGTTTTTGAAATATAAAAAAATGAATATAACTCAGAAGTAAATTAATCTTTATTTTATTTAACATTGATGCACATGCAGAAAACATTTACCCCACAGCAACAGAGTACAATGTGTGTCCTCCAACTGGAAAAAAAAAAAAATCCCAGATACAGTATTAAAGCACTCTGTTATGAAATAATGCATCATTGATACACATTGCTACAAAGGATGATATCTTTGAAAAATTGCATAAACTATGTGTAAGAAGTTATTCAGAAGAGTTGGACTCTGAAATTTGAGACACATCTTAAGCAATTTATTTTGCTTAACCAATCCATAAAATCTTAAATATCCTTCCAGAAAGGGTAAGAATCATTTCTGGTCATAATACCTGGTCCAAAATATCACATGGCCATGCCTAACTTCAAAGGAGGAGGAAAAGTTTAATGCTACCATATCCCAGAAAGAAGACAGACTACTATGAGTAGATCTATGAATACCAGTGACATTGTATTTTGCTGGACACTAGTTGTACCTACTAAACATTTGATAAAATTGAACATATTAATTTATACTTTTTTATTTTAGATTACACTTGAGAAAATATATTAAGACATTTCAGTATTTCACTAAGCATACAGATATTAACTAAGAAATTATGTATGCATTTTCAATTAAAAAGCAGCTAGTTTTAATCTGTCACTGATAATAGCAGACCATTGTTTGACAAAAGATGTAATATAGCAATTTCTTATCCTGTTTAAAATTCATGAAACCATATCCTGACAGACAAATGCTTATTAATTTCTAAATTGCTTTATTGACTCTAATGAAGAAATGCGGGCTTAGTAGGCTGCAATACAATTACAATTAAAGTGAATTTTCTATTGCCTATTTAGTTGGACAGGTAGTTTTGAGTAGTTTCACATCTTGTAATTCTTTTATTATATTGGATTATTGAAGAAAGCAAGCATTTCTCAAATAAACACATTTCCCAAGAAAAGATGCTTTCAGTTTATTACAATACCACATTATATCAAGTATATGGGCCTCTATGTTTTCTACTGGATAGTTGGTGTTCTAAGTAACTGAGGGAAAAATGATAGGGGTATAAACAGCTCACCTATTATAGGTTCCTATGTGAAGCATAGCAAATCACATGATAGAGTCCTCCCTCCTCATTTTTATTTATTTTTTATTTTTTTAAATTTTTTTAAAGATTTTATTTATTTATTTGAGAGGGAGAATGAGAGAGAGAGAGCATGAGAGGGGGGAGGGTCAGAGGGAGAAGCAGACCCCCTGCTGAGCAGGGAGCCCGATGCGGGACTCAATCCCAGGACTCCAGGATCATGACCTGAGCCGAAGGCAGTTGCTTAACCAACTGAGCCACCCAGACGCCCTCCTTCCCCATTTTTAAATCTAGGTTGGACTTGTAACTTGCATTAGTCAATGGAATGCATCACAATTGAAACAATGCCATATCAGAACCTGCAAAGGGTAAGGAAGTTCTGTGTGCTTCAGCTCCTTCTCTTTAGTTATCTGCCACAGTATGGCAACAAGCCCAGGTTAATCTGCTGGTAGATGAGGGACCACATATAAATGGGCGGAGTCAATCCAACTGTACTCCCTAACCCAGTCAGCCTATATAACCAGCCTATAGCCAACCCTCCAGCTGACCACAAATGCATGAGTAAGACTAGTTGAAATCAGCCTGAGAAAAATCATCCAGCTCATGAATAAACTCCTAGGCAAAAAAAAAAAAAAAAAAAAAAAAAAAATAATAATAATAATAATAATAATAAACATTTGTTGTGGAAGGCCACCGAGGTTTTGTGATCATTTGATATATAGCATTAATTGTGGCCATAAAGAACTCAAACAATTTAAATGCTGGTGAGAATTTGGCTCTTGGAAGTATTTAGTGTTAGTTAATGCACACACATAGGGACATTTCAGCTATATGCACTTTCTTTCCAGTACATTTATTTTTATTAAAATATATACTTAAATAGGCCAAGCTTCATGGTCTTGAAATATATAAAGTTTTACAGGCAACATAGATATATAAGGAGCACTGATTTTATTATATTTCAAGTATATAGTTATGTCCTTATTGCTTGATTTTTTTGTTTGTTTCCAGCATCATTTTTTGTGCATTATATAAAAATGAAACTCTTGATTTACATTAAACCATTGATTTTATTCAACTGGAAAAAGAATGACTTAATTCTATTGTATTCTCATTAGCTCCTGCAGTTGTTATTTAGAATGTTTGATTTTTTTACTGGGTTAATTTCTGTTTGTAAAGGAAGGAACGGGATCATAGAAAAATATAAATGGGTAGATGAGAGGAAGTGTTGTTTGCTTTCCATGCTTAATATATTTTAAAAGCAATGCATATTTTTTAATCCTAAAATTTATTGGAGTTCCTAACTCCATTAATGTCTCAAGTGGTATTTGTTGAATGACTGACTTAATGAATAAAGAATGACTGAATTTCAGAGATATTCATTTCTTATAGCATAACTGATATATCTTTGTAATTTTTTTTTAAGATTTTATTTATTTATTTGACAGAGAGAGATAGCGAGAGAGGGAAAACAAGCAGGGGGAGTGGGAGAGGGAGAAGCAGGCTTCCCGCCAAGCAGGGAACCTGATTTGGGGCTTGTTCCCAGGACCCTGGGATCATGACTTGAGCCGAAGGCAGTCGCTTAACGACTGAGCCACCGAGGCGCCCCTCTTTGCAATTATTTTTGACACTTGTTAACTGCAATCCACTTCATTATAGTAATTATGTCTGATATTATTACAGGCATATATTTCTTGGGGTTTAAGAGAGAGGGAGAGGGGCGCCTGGGTGGCTCAGTCGTTAAGCGTCTGCCTTCGGCTCAGGTCATGATCCCAGGGTCCTGGGATCGAGCCCCACATCGGGCTCCCTGCTCAGCGGGAAGCCTGCTTCTCCCTCTCCCACTCTCCCTGCTTGTGTTCCTTCTCTCACTGTGTCTCTCTCTCTGTCAAATAAATAAATAAAATCTTAAAAAAAAAAAAAAAAAGAGAGAGGGAGAGAGACAGACAAAACCAAACTTAGATAAAGTAATATATTAGTTTATTGGCTCATGAAACTGAAAAACGAGAAGTAAAAAAGATACATTGAGAAAAAGTGAATCCCAGGATGATCTGAGTGCTCAAATTGAGTTAAAAGCTCCCAAAGCTGGTGGAAGAGTTACTGTCACCTGATTGACAATCTCAACAAAATTACCTAGCGTAGAGGAGAGAAACTTCTAAAAGTAAAATATTCTAAGAAGGAAAAAATGCATTTACTACAATGAATTTCTTATTTGATCTTTTTGGTAAGTACCTGTTTTTTTTAATTTATATATTAGAAAACTGATTGAAATAGGATTAGAACACTGGTATAACTCTAGACAGTCCTAAAGTTTACACACAGTGAAATTTTAGGCGTTACAGAATAGTATTAATTACTGTTATTTCATTGGAACAATATGGAGAGATTAGGAATACATTTATTAAAAAAAATTGGCATTTTAGTTTTGATAAAAATATATCTATATAAAATATCTTTGCGTACATATAAGTATTTAAAATTTTTCTTCATATTATAAAATGCAGTGTTACTTTTCCTTTTTTTAAACTCTTTTTTCCTTTTACTTTCCTTTCAATGATCTTCTCTTCCTCTTTCATGTAATATCTCCTTCAGGGAATATAGAGTATCTTTTTCAGCTTAAAAGTAGAAAAAATATCTTAAACAAGACCAAAGAAAGCAGTGATCATAAAGAAAAGCGAGATAGATAAAATAGGTAGAAATTAAGACTTTTCAGTCATCAGTTATGCCATAAAGAGAGTGAATAATGAATCAAAACACTTTTACAGTCATAAGATTAACTGATTTATTCCAGTAAAAAAATATCTGCAAAAGGAACTAAGAGGGAGAGGAACAAAGCAAGTTATTATTTTTTTCTAACATACCAATCTGTGCAGATTGAATGAAGTGGCTGAAGTAACCTAGTCATGTTAATCTAGATGCCTCCACATTGAAACATGAGAGGAAAGGAAACCAGTTACACCTATTAGATTCCATATGTATGTTTTGTATGTGTGCATGTGTGTGTGCATAAATACATATATATATATATTTCTCTCAACCCAGTTAGCTCACTTATTGTGCAATAGCATTTAATGGATGTCTATTTCTCATTTTCACGTGGCAACACCTTTGAAGAGCCTCCTGGGACCTCTGTTGACCCATGTAGATCTTGCCAACAGAAGACTCTGACATGGTTCAGAGTAGTACCTTATTATTTTAGATTTAAGAGTACATAATGCCCCAGCAAAAATAACCCCTCAATCTTATTTTCTTACAAAATATTTATAAATGTTATGTTATAGTGTATATTAGAGGCTCTTCAATGAAGTAAAATAATAACATAGAGAGATTCTAGCAAATATAGTTAAGCAGGGAGAAAATCACACGAGAAAAAAATATACATTATCAAACACAGAATAATTTACTTAAGCCAAAATTCAGACAAAATGATAGGCAGAACATTACTTACAATTAATATGCCAGAAAATGTTTTGAATTTTAACTAATCATGCTACTTTGGAAAGTAATACAATCAACCATATCCAAAGTGTAAAATCAGCAAAAGAAAAATGATCAATAACATTTATAATTAAAAATATAAATTTTAGGTGTGCCTGTGTGGCTCAGTTGGTTAAGTGTCTGCCTTCAGCTCAGGTCATGATCCCGGGGTCCTGGGATCGAATCCCACAATGGGCTACCTGCTCAGCCGGAAGCCTGCTTTTCCCTCTCCCTCTGCCTGCTGCTCCCCTGCTTGTGCTTTCTCTCATGCTCTCTCTCTCTGTCAAATAAATAAAAATCTTTAAATATACACACACACACACACACACACACACATATATATAACTGATAAATAAAATATAATTTAAAATCCTGGGTATTGTATGTGAGTAACAAATCACTAAATTCTATGCCTGAAACTAATATTACACTGCATGTTAATGAACTGGAATTTAAATACAAACTTGAAAGGAAAAAAATACTTAACCTCAGTATCAGTTGTATGGCCTTCAAAAATTTTGCTTGCAACAACCTTAAAACAAATATTTTATGATGTGATTTTATTAGTGTATTTTAACCACCTATTGAGATAGGAAGAAAGAATTAGAAGTGATTTGTGTAAACATTATATATATATGGGCTTTATCCAATGTGTCTTGAAGAACCTGGTAATCCTGCAGAACATTCCAAGTATATTTAAAAGAATCACATCATGTTGTTGCTTTGTTTTTCTTCAAATTAAACTTTTCCAATGAGTACCACAATACTCTGATGCTAATGCTGAGTTTCACTCTTTAGATAAATACTTTCAAATCACACAATGGTAGAAAGCTTTATGACTTTTTTTTTTTTTAATATTTATTTGAGACACAGAGAGAGAGCATGAGCAGGAGGTGAGGAATAGGGAGAGGTAGAGAAGCAAACTCCCCGCTGAGCATGGAGCCTGACTTAGGGCTTCATCTCAGGACCTCAAGATCATGACCTGAGCTGAAACCAAGAATCAGACACTCAACTAACTGAGCCACCCAGGTGCCCCTATGAGTTTATGTTCTTAATTAGCTATCATAATAAATGTCTCTAAAACTAACCCTTAATAACCCTTAATTTTATCTTTTTGCTTGGCACACATAAAATTTTACACCCTAAAATATGCCCTTCATGGAGACTTGAAATGGATGAGGAAGAGTATATAGGTGAAGAGTATCCCTTAATGTGGCAGACAGAATAAAAACCTCCTAAAGAAGTCCATGTTCTAATCTCCAGAATTTGTGAATATTTTATTTTACATAGCAAAGGGGATTGGCAATGTGGCTAAGGATCTTAAAATTGGAGGTTATCCTGAATTACCTAAGTGGGTCAAATATAATGACTAAGGTCCTTAAATGATAAGAGAGAGGCAGATGAGGAAGAAAGATGTGCTGATGGAAACAGAAGTTAGGAGATAAAATTGGTTTTCCAGATAAAAGAGGGCCATGAGCCAAGGAATGAGAACATCCCCTATAAGCTGGAAAAGACGTGGAACCAACTCTTTCCTAAAGCCTCAAGAAAGAGTGTATCCCTTCCAATGCATTTTAGATTTCTAACCTCCAGAACTGGAAGAAAGCAGATTTATGTTTTTTAAGACCTAATAATGGTAATTTGTTATAGCAGCAGTAGGAAACTAATACAATTATTTTTGATAAAATGGTAAATAAACTATTGTGAACAAGGCTGATTCTCAGATAATGAGTTTTTTAAAATATCATATATGGAATTGTGTATTTAGAAAATTATTTCCCCTGAAGAGTCTTTATTTGTGTGTAGCAATGGAGCATATTTACCACAGTTTGGAGACTTACCAAGGAGCATAAAACTAATAAGAGCATGGACTCTGTGGTCAGTGTTTCATGGTTAAATCTTTGATACTTTCTAATTTCAGGATTCCATGAAAATTACCGGCTCTTTCCATGCCTAAATCTTTGATACTTTTTGCTTCTTAACCTCATGAAAATTACCTAATCTCTCGGTGCCTCAGTTCCTTAATTTTTGAAAATTCGAATATTAGGAATTACCTAATAATTTTGACAAGCAGATTAAATGTAAAAAAAAAATCACATAGGCAAAGTACTTTTAAGAAAATCTGCCACCTAGTAATCAATAAGTTAATATGATTTTACTAATAACTGAAAGAAATTTCCTAACAATTATTTATTGTAAGTATAATGATTACTAATTATTGAAGACATATGTAAAACATGGGATATAATGTTTTCTGTTAAAATTGGAATACAATTGAATAATTACAAACGAAGAATGAGTTGGACAGCATACACATCATGCTGTGAGTAAAAATGATTCATATGTTATGGAAAATACTTTTTCATTTTGTATCATAGTTTAAAATGCTCAGTTTCAACCAATACTTTCAGGAATCTATTTGAATTAATCATATACTCAGATTACATAATGCATGATTATTTTCATTTTACAAAATTTTACAAATAATTTTACAAAATAATAGAAATATTGTAAACATTTAGATAAACAGGGACAGTTTATAAGATGGGATATTATGTATCCTTTAAACATTGTACTCCTAAAGATATGTTTCCAGCATGATTAAAGAATACACATATAAATAAAATATTTAAAATACACATTCCAGAAAGGAAAATAATAAAATAGCACAAGCTGGTATTTCTCAATGATGGACTTTATAAATTTTTTTACATGATTTTCACAGTTTTCTACCTTTAAAATATTTCTTTATTTTGTATTTCATTCACTATAATAGAAAATTAAATATGTTGACTAATAAATCATAAATCTTTTAAATGTCTTAAATTTAATACAGATTCAAAAATACATACTTGATTAAAATAACACAACATCTCTATGAGTAACGTATATTATCTCATAGAAGAACAATAGTTCTCAATTGTAACTGTGAAGCAGAATGAACTGGAAACCTTAAACAGAACAAAAACATGATGAACAATCAAATAACACCATAACCCCAGTCCCAGGGTTACTGATTCAACTGCTCTTGGGATGGGATAGACACATACACTCACACTTCCAGTAACTGTAATCAGTTCTAAGAAGTAGCTTATAGTTTTACCAACATTTGTAAAAAAAAGAAAAGAAAAAAAAAGACTGTTAGTGGGTCTTCACTGTAATTTTTTTGTTAAAAGTTTATAAATAAATTATTTTGAATAGACTATTTTGTTTTACTATGCATCACAATATTATCTAAAAAACCAGGACACTTTATTGGGAACCCCAATAATTTTTAAGAACATAAAGAATTTCTGAGACAAAGAAGTTTGAGATTACTGCCATAGATCATAGTTTGGTACAATCTCATAGAAAAAATTTAGTTATTTCTCGGCTTCCTAGTAAATATAATTTACTCTTCAGTTTGTTGAAATCACGTGTTATAATAAAACTGTTCTTAAAGTGAACAAGGTAAAAATTTGATGAGTGGGAAGACTGAGAACTACTTCAAAAGTTACAAAATAAATAGGTCATTTAACTAGTTAAATGTTACACATTTCTGAAATTCAAATGCAGCCAAAATAAGAACATAGGGAAAATCAATAGAAATACTTTTTAAAAAAATTATTAGACTTGAATAATATAAACTATATTATGATTCCATAAAAAGCATGATGAACTCCCTGACATTTTGAAAATTGTTGTTATATAAATAGCCAACTAATTAACTAAATAATATTAAAGAAATATAATGGTAAATATTTGTTTGTTTTCAATGATCTTTTTAACAGATGATGTTGATACAGGAGTCTAGAGACATTTTAGAAAATTATTAGTCCTTGGAGTCAAACAAATTTATTACTTCATTTATATGAAGAAATATGTTTGAGTTCTCGGAAACTTAATTACTCTTATTGAACAACCTGGAAAAGAGAACGAATTAAATCTAGGTTTTCCATCCAAATGCACTGTACGTTTTTGAGATCTAAGATATATGCCGAAATAACTGTCCCTCAAATGCAAACAAGAGTGCAGAATTTTGTTCCCGTACAGACTTCATTCCAAAACAAAACAAAACAAAAAAGGAATGTGACATTAATTCAACTAGCTAAGTAGCTTGACTCTTCTATTGGGATTTGCCAGAAACTCCATGTTATCTTTATCTGCAACTGTTACTTCTATCATCATATGACTTGCAAGATCATATGGCTTAAGTGTCAAGGCTACTTGCTACGGAGTCCTTTATTGCTCTGGACCTACTCAAAACTGGCAGTTGTCCAAGTCACCTGATAAGTGTGTCAGGGAAATATTTACTATATGAAAAATCCAAAGAAGGCTACCAAGTGCTCCACTTTCTTCTTTGTGGTGGGAAGGGCAAAGTGCAATAATATATAATTTAACTTGTAGGGAATACTTTAGTGTGCCTAAGAGCTATAGACCTTTAAAGCTTCACTAAGGTGGGGCTGCCTTAAATTTTTGTATTTCATAACATTGCACCTGGCATTCATGGGTCTAGCTGGGGCAAGCAAAGCACTTGCTCATTATTGTTCCTAGATCTAATTTACATAGTTTTATGTATTTTATTCCCCCAAAGCAAGAAACCAAGTGTAGAAACAGAATTAATCTGTTAAAGCAAAGGCATCACATCTGGAAAAACTGTGTTAATTGGTAATACACTTGGTTAAGTTTACAGTAGTCTTTGGTATCCACTATAATCCTTGTGTTTATTGAAGGGCAGGACTGATGAATTATAAAGGGTTATGATAGGGCAGCATTATCAAAAATAACCAAATTATGGAAAGAGCCCAAATGTGCATTGACAGATGAATGGATAAAGAAGATATGGTATATATGTATGTATGTATGTATGTATCTATCTATCTATCTATCTATCATCTATCTATATATATGTAATGGAATATTACTCAGCCATAATGAATGAAATCTTGTCATTTGCAATGGCATGGATGGACCTAGAGTGCATTAAGTTAACTGAAATAAGTCAGTCAGGGAAAGACAAATACCATATGATTTCACTCATTAGAGAATTTAAGAAACAAAAGAAATGAACAAAGGGGAAAAGAGAGAGAGAGAGAGGCAAACCAAGAAACAGACTCTTAAATATAGAGAACAAACTGATGGTTACCAGAGGGGAGATGACAAATGGGTGATGGGGACTAAAGAGAGCACTTGTGATGAGCACCACGTGTTGTATGTAAGTGATGAATCACTAAATTCTATTCCTGAAATTAGTATTACCTGTATGTTAACTAACTGTAATTTAAATAAAATCTTGGGGACCAAAGAAAAGGTTAAAATGGGGAACATCATCCTCCAATTAGTTAAGTGTTTAAGACTGGCTGATCTCTGTCATTTTACCTAAATTCTACTTAGTGCTTCCGATTTTCTACCTTATGCAGGAGTAAGGAAGTTTCAGGAGCTTCTATTTGATATTTTCTACTATGATGACTTTTTTCCTCATGACAGAGAACTATTTTAAAGGTTCAGCCAGCTGTTGATTATACCGATCCTGATTAATACCTCAGACCAATGCATGGCCATAATGTGGGGCTGTGACTAATCATTGAGAAATGGATTTGGGCCACTTCATTTATCACCAGGCTTCTATATGTCCCCATACCTGCTAGGGAACTATAGTAGTATTTCTGCTCTCCTGTTCTCTGTCAGTTTTGTCCTTTATGTAAAAATTCTTGAAAACGTTGGTCTTATTTTTTTCCCAATAAATAGTTACTATTTAATTGGGGGAAGCACTATCATATACACTTAATGTGATGTTTTGGTGATCTTCTTCAATGTGACTTAGCCTTCTGTTCAACTTATGTTCTTCAGTCCTGAGAATTGGAATCTGAATGAGAGCCCATATATAATTTTTTTGAGGCAGCTGAAAGCAGATTTGGGCTCATTAGCTCTTGAACAGCTTTTGTTATACAGATTAAGCTGTATCCTCACTCATGGTTTATATACCTAATCCCTAGGAATCCCATGGTCTATTAGTCATCCCTATAGATCTCTGTGAGTTATTCCAGCTTTCCTACTTGTTGCAGTAGCCATATAAATCTTGTCTCTGACATTAAGTGTTGTCACCAGGCTTGTGCTTTCTGGAATCTTATTATCATTATTAACACTTAGGAGCCCAGCTGCATAACAATTTCTCCTATTACCAACCCTGTCTACAAAAGACAGAAAATATTATTTTTTGTTAGTGATTCCAGGTGCTCTGTCATTAGCACACTGCTTATTGCTTCAGAGAAAGAAATACCCCTGGATCCTCCAAAGAAATAGAATTAACCAATAGGTCCTCTAGTCTCATAAATCTCTTCTCTCATGGTACCCAGCTGAGATGTGACCTCATTCTCAATACTGTGCTAAGGCATATTTTCCATTTCCACCTCATTTACCATAGACCATTTTCTTCGTATGTGTTTTTTTTTGTTTTGTTTTGTTTTGTTTTGTTTTGTTCAAGATTCAAAACACTGTCAACGCTTTGTATTAAGACCAGCTTAAGGATGTTAAATCCTAGGTTACAAGAAGGAATCCCTATTAGTAAATATCTTATATTAGACATATTTGCCTCTCTAGTTCATTCTAGTACCCCAAGATCCATTTCCAGTTGTATTTTCCTTGCCCTATATGAATATATCAGCCTGAACTTGCAGCTCTTTGGTGGCTTATATCCTTTTTCCTGAAATATGCAACGCTTGCTATGTTAAGGCCAGGCTGAGATTTGATACTAGCTATTGACCTCGAATATCTTACTAAATATTAGGGCAACCTTTGAAGAAGGCAAGTATCATTACTTGAGACATCCACCTAGTAGAGGCTTCTACATATTGTTAAAGAATAAGTAGGGCTTGAGGTTTAGAGATAAAGGTTCTCAAGCATGTCTAACAAGATGTCCCCATCCAAGATGTCAGAGTCTAACAGGGTTTATCAGAGCCAAGGCTTTAGTGAAGGAAAATTTTTAGAGGTTTGAATAAACCTCCTTTGCATTTCTACTCTCTGAAATCAGGTCCTGTGCCCTGCTTCAGTCAATAGGGTATGGGATATCTTTAAATCCTTTCATAGGAGACTTGGGGCTTTCATAGAATTTCTGATTTTCACAGTTTACTGATTTGACGGTAGGTTGGCTTGTACCTATTATTTTCTTCCTTGAGTACATCAGTGGCAATTAATAAAACTCAGCCCACCAGCACTAGCATCCTCCCAACACCCATGTCCATCATTTTCTCAAAAGCAAGAAGGTTGCGTAAGTCAGCATAACTCCCTTCACCTGTATCCTGTGCTAATTTCACACATGTAGGAGCCTTAATGATTGTGATGTTGCAGCATGCCGGCACTTCTAAATACACCACTAACCACCAGAATGCGGTTTTGTAGTCATCTTGCTGACAAGTAATTCAATTCCATTATCTCCTCATGGGTTTCTGCTTCCTTGGATCATTTCTGGTACCAAATTACTATAGGCACCCCTAGAAGCAAGTATACAAGTATACAAGACCACGTTCTTTATTTGGGAGGCACAGGAAAAAATAGCAGAAGAGTAGAGAGGTAACACAGAGAAGGAAAAACAACCAAAATAGATAAGTTATTAAACCAGTTACAGAAGTTGCTGATGAGCTTAATCCTCTTGGGGAGGAAGGCAAACCCCAATAATTACTTATTATTACTATCAAATAAGATGAAATAGAGAAATAATCATCAGCATATCTAGTAAGACACTCTAAAAATTTTAAAACATTTTTATTAGTATATTTAGAATTGAACAAGAGACCCAATAATATTGGTGGAGTTGTTGCTGTATTTTGTTTCATGAAGACTATTCCTATGCCTAACTGTGCTTCATAAAATGAAGACTGTCAGCTGAAAATGAAGTTCATTTCAAGGCTTAACGAATCTGAAATATAATAACCTGTATTAAAGAGTATCTATGGGGGAGACGAACCATGAGAGACTATGGACTCTGAGAAACAAACAGGGTTCTAGAGAGGAGGGGGGTGGGAGGATGGGTTAGCCTGGTGGTGGGTATTAAAGAGGGCACGTACTGAATGGAACACTGGGTGTTATACGCAAACAATGAATCATGGAACACTACATCAAAAACTAATGATGTAATGTATGATGATTATCACAATAAATAATAAAGTAAAAAAAATAAAGAGTATCTATGCACTCTCTCTGGTCTAGTCCTTTATTAAGTCAGAAGAAAGAGTTTAACTTTGACTTTTGGTAGAAAGAGGTTTGCATATAGAAGATACTCATATTTGCTACTTTAATCAGATGTTTGTTTCAGAAGGCTCTGTTTCAGAAGGATTAAGATTATTCAGACCGTGTGTGTGTTGGCATTGTTAATGTGCACATAGAAATAATTTTGAACATTATTTTACTGTAAATACTTAACTTGTTAAAAATAACACTATGTGACATTCATAATTCAGTATATTATTATTGTTATATTTTGATAAATGCCCAAGTTCTCAAGTATTGAAATTCACTTCCTACTTGTCCTTTATGTGGCTTCCTGTTCTCTGCTTTCTCTTTCTTTCTCTTTTTTCTATTTTTCTCTCTCACCCTCTCTCTTTCACTCTCTTCCTTTAGTTCAGTTTACTTTCTTTACCACATGCAGACCAAAAAAAAAAAAATTACACAATAAAATATGGTTGTAGAAAGTAACATATAAACCAGAGCAAAAGTTCAAAAAGTTATGTGTATGCATTTGTTATATTGTGTATACTTTTGAAAGAGTATACTTCCCTTCCTAAAAAAATACTGTTTCCTTTACTCATGTAGATTATTTAAAATTTGCATTTTTAATTTCTTAAATAATTTTAATATGGTAGTGGAACTTAGAGTTTCTTTAAGATACTATTAAAGAAACTATAACATCTACGTCATATTTATTATTGTACTTCCTTCCAATAATCACATCTTAAAGGAAGAACATATACCTAGCTATAAAATGTTAAGTATAAGTTGTACTTAGTCATAAGAGGTTACTTGTGAGAAGTGTTATTTTTTGGCATATCCAATATATTGCAAAATGCATTTTTATTTTCTGTGTTAGAAAGAAAGACAAATCTGATAAGCCCACTCCTTTGCTTCAAAACCTTTTGTGGCTCCCCAGTGCTCTAAGAATCAGTTCTAAGATCCTTAACATGGCTTGCATTACCTGGTAAAACATTGCATTGGGTTACTGCAGGGTCACCTTGCACCAATCACTGTAATGTCTCACTGGGTCCTGAGTGTTCTTTTAAAAACAAAATAAATTTAATTTAGAAGACTTTAAAGACTTTCCCACACACATAGAAAAGAAAATTCAAAATTTTTTGCCATGAGCTTAAATGCCTTACATGCCCTGGCTCCTAATTCTCTTCTGCCCCACATTTCCTTCTGTTCACTCTGTGACAACCACACACAACTTCTTCCAGTTTCCCAAACCAATTCAGCTTCTTTCTCCACAGATCCTTTGCATCTTCTGTTCTAACCCCTCAAACTCTTTTTTTTTTAACTTATTTTATTTAAATTAAATCAGTTAACATAATAGTGTATCATTAATTTCAGATGTAGAGTTCAGTAATTCTTTTTTTTTTAAGATTTTATTTATTTATTTGACAGAGAGATTGACAGCGAGAGAGGGAACACAAGCAGGAGGGAGTGGGAGAGGGAGAAGCAGGCTTCCTGCTGAGCAGGGAGCCCCATGCGGGGCTCAATCCCAGGATCCTGGGATCATGACCTGAGCCGAAGGCAGACGCTTAACAACTGAGCCACCCAGGCGCCCCTAGAGTTCAGTAATTCATCAGTTACATATAACACCGAGTGGCTCATTACATCATGTGCCCTCCTTAATGTCCATCACCCAGTTAGCCTACCCCACCCCCCCACCTCCCCTATAGCAACCCTCAGCTAGGGTTGTGAAGAGTCTCTTTGGGTTTGTCTCCCTCTCTGATTTTTTTTTTTTTTTTTTTATTTGACGGCGAGAGACACAGTGAAAGAGGGAACACAAGCAGGGGGAGTGGAAGAGGGAGAAGCAGGCTTCCCGCAGAGCAAGGAGCCCGATGCGGGGCTCGATCCCAGGACCCTGGGATCATGACCTGAGCCAAAGGCAGATGCTTAACAACTGAGCCACCCAGGCACCCCTCTCCCTTTCTGATTTTGTCTTGCTTTATTTTTCCCTTCCTTCCCCTCTGATACATATAATTACCTTTCTCTGATTGACTTATTTTGCTCAACATCATACCTTCCAGTTCCATCCACATTGATGTAAATGGTAAGATTTCATTCATTTTGATGGCTGAGTAATATTCCATTGTATATATATACCATGTCTTCTTTTATCCATTCATCTATCTTTAGACATCTGGGCTCCTTCCGTAGTTTGGCTATCGTGGACATTGCTGCTATAAACATTGGGGTGCACGTGCCCCTTCAGATCACAACATTTGTATTATTTGTGTAAATACCTAGTAGTGCAATTGCTGAGTTGTAGGGAAACTCTATTTGTAACTTCTTGAGGAACACCCATACTGTTTTCCAAAGGGGCTATACCAGCTTGCATTCACACCAGCAGTGTAAGGTCCTCACCAACATTTTTTGTTTCCTGACTTGTTAATTTTAGCCATTCTGACTGCTATGAGGTAGTATCTCATTGTGGTTTTGATTTTTATTTCTCTAATGCCAAGTAATGTTGAGCATTTTTTCATGTGTCTGTTCAACAAATGGTGTTGGGGAAATTGGACAGCCACATGCAGAAGAATGAAACTGGACCATTCTCTTACATACACAAAGATAAACTCAAAATGGATGAAAGGCCTAAATGTGAGAAATAATTCATAAGAATCCTAGAGGAGAACAGAGGCAGCCACCGCTTCAACCTTGGCCATAGCAACTTCTTGCTCTACATGTCTCCAGAGGCAAGGGAAACAAAAGCAAAAATGAACCATTGGGATTTCATCAAGATAAAAAGCTTTTGCATAGCAAAGAAAACAGTCAACAAAACTGAAAGGCAAACTATGGAATGGGAGAAGATATTTGCAAATGACATATCAAATAAAGGGCTGGTATCCGAGATCTATAAAGAACTTATCAACCTCAACACCCAAGGAACAATTAATTCAGTCAGGAAATGGGCAGAAGACATGAACAGACATTGCTCTAACCCTTCAAACTCTTTTTTTTTTTAATATTTTATTTATTTATTTGAGAGAGAGAATGAGAGAGAGAGAGCACATGAGAGGGGGGAGGATCAGAGGGAGAAGCAGACTCCCCGCTGAGCAGGGAGCCCGATGCGGGACTCGATCCCTGGACTCCAGGATCATGACTTGAGCCGAGGGCAGTCGCTTAACCAACTGAGCCACCCAGGCGCCCTAACCCTTCAAACTCTTGGCATGGATTCTTCTCAAAGGTCTAGAGGTGTTCAAAAGTGCTTCTTCAGAGAAAACTTCATCGATCCCTCTGTTTAATGTAGAACACTTTTAACCACGTTTATTTTTTTCAAAGAAAATAATACCATATATTTATGTGTTACATATATACATGTGAGTTGTACATATGCATACATGTGTGAATATATGTGTACACACACATAAGCACACGCGTACATTCTGTCTTTTCCCTTTAACGTGTAAGCTCTGTGAGGGTATAAGAGTAGGTATCTTGTCTGTATTGTTTACTATTATATATATCAGACTTAACAGGGAAAGATACTTAATATAATATTAGATGGGTTAAAAAAAGTTAAGTTTAGATGCCTCTCTCTGTGCATCATATCTTTTGTATCACAATGTATAGAGGATTACTTCAGTTAAAGCATGAATGTAAAAATATTAAAATAACCACATATTGAGGGTTATATTTTAGATTTCTGATTAACTGCCAGCTAAGTTATTATGATTTTAAATCAATAAGGAGCTTCATGAGGTCAAAGAAGTGAATCAAATTTTAAACTATATAATCAGAATTATTGCAACTGAGAGTTTATTCATGGAATCAGTTTATTATTATTAGCTATTTATAGAAAAAGAAATGTATTCCAAGCATATGATGAGTATTCATTAATTTATAAAAGTTAGTAGAATAGATTTTATTATAAGAAAAAAAAATCCTTGTTAATAAGGGCTCTTTTCACAGTGAAAAACAAAATACCCAGTCATGAGAACAGATGGTTCAATCAACAGGAAAAAAAAAAAAAAAAAAAGCTTCCCTTATTAAATGCATCTTCAAACTATTAATGTGAATTTTGCCCTAATTCAGTAAAAGTTGTATCAATCCTAAAATTGGGATAAATTGGCAAGATACGTGTTCGGATGTTTCATGCAGACTTTAGAAGGCCACATCTGTTGGTGCTCTCATGATCTTATTTAGAAAGATTATCTCACAACAGATGTTCATGAGTATTTCTAGAAAATAAAATACTTTGATGGCATAATGTGTACTTATATAAAAAATTTGGGCCAAAGAAATCTGTAATAGATTACTTATATGTCTGAAATATCAACATAATGTGCTATCATTCCCAAATATTTTAGAATGTATTTCCTACAAATAAGGGTTTTTTTCCCACTTAACTACAATGCAAATGTTAAAATCAAGAAATTATTAACATATTGCTATCATCTAAATCTCAGATACAACTCATAGTTGTCAACTTTTCTAATAACGCCTTTTATTTTATTTTATTTTTTTTTTAAAGATTTTATTTATTTATTCATGAGAGACAGAGAGAGAGGCAGAGGGAGAAGCAGGCTCCCAAGGAACAGGAAGCCCGATGCGGGACTCGATCCCAGGACCCTGAGATCACGACCTGAGCTGAAGGCAGACGCTTAATCATCTGAGCCACCCAGGCGCCCCTCTAATAACGCCTTTTAAAGGAGAACATTCCATACTAGAATTATGTGTTGCTTTTTTTTTTCCTTTCTACCTAAATTTTTTTTCTTTATTTGACTTTTATGACCTTGACACTTTTGAAGATTATATGCCAGTTATACTTCCAAAGTCCTTCTATTTAGTTTGCTTAATAATTTCTCATGATTAGTTCTAGGTTATGTGTATTTGGCAGGAAAATCACAGAACGAGGAGTTTTGTTTTGTTTTGTTTTTTCTCACTGCATCCTATTAGGTGGCACACATTTTCTATAAGTCATATTATTAGTGATGTTAACTTTTTTGATTAAGGTACACCTTCCAGTCTTCTCCTTTGTGAAACTACTCTTTTTACCTTTGTCATTAATAAGTAATTTTGAAATCATGTAATATATCTTGGTTGTCATCAACATTTTATTTGCTTATAGACTCAAGGCATCCTATTATTTTTAATGGTTTATAATTTTATTACTATCATTATTTTTCTAATGAAATATTCTGATTTTGCCAGTGGAAGCCCCTCAGATCGGCTTCTGTGTTTTTATGATATGCCTTCGTCATTCTTTGAGTACTTTCTTGATTTCTTCCATGGAGGATATTCTGTGGAACATACTTTTTCTATCCCAGCCTTCAAACCACACATTTCACCAAAAAGCCCTGGTTATGTTAAGTGGAGAATGATATTTTGAAATTGAGATCTAGATCCTATGCATGCTCATTGTTGTCACTGCTCCTAGGTCATCTCAGCAAACAAGACTAGAGAAAATATGTTTGAGTTCATGTGCATGTACACATACACACATTTATATGTCAGTTTATTTACATCGGTTCTATACAAAAGAAATTCCTGTGATTTTATTTAGAATATGTGTATACATAAATTGATAAAATGTATCAATCAACAGTTAACAATAAATAAGCAGAAAAATCAGTATGTGTAAGTACATGTGTAGATATGTTTATGTAGCTAAGCAAAAGTCCCAGTTACCAATTCATCACCTCTAGTTTCTAAATCACCCTTCATTGACATTTAATGCTGAAAAACCTCTCCTTTGTCAGCTGCCATGATGATAAATTCTGCCATTAGAGGGCATTGGAGATACACTGTAGGACTTGGGGCTTTTCTTCTGGGTTTCAGTGAGCTTCTCCTTTTCCTGCTTCTGTGTGGTTCGAACATCAGTGGCACCTCCAGCAGTTTCAGTGGCACCTCACAGGAAGCTTCCTAAAGGTAAATTGAGTCACAATCCTAAAGGAAGCTTTCCAGTGAATTCCATGGGCATTCCACTTGACTTACTGAGGGCGAGTCCCAGAGTCTGCCTATTTCGTCTTCCAGACGACTTCCAAGTAACAGTTTCTGGGTAAGTTCTTTGGGTACTCAGCCAGCGTCCCAGAGTTCAACAGCATCCCTCATGGGTAGATTGCCCAGTAGCTATGTGGAAAATCCAACCAGTGCCTCAGCTAGATTTCCAGAAAATTCATCACCCTATTCCCTGCAGACGACTTCCCAGAATAAGTCATCAACACTTCTGCCTGTCAACCTTGGACTGATGACTGAACCAGCTCTTGCTCAAGATCGCAGAACAGACTTCTCCACCATCCAGTGGACTACAACCATATCTTTACCAAAAAATTGGAATTCCAGCCTTGGCGTGCCCCTCACATCTCTTTTGAGTTTGTTTCTTTATTGGGTAATTTCCCTATTACAGGGTATTGTTTAGAATTTTCTTTATTCTAAACTCTTATAGTATAAGTATAATTTAGTATAAATTCTTTATACTAAACTTTCCCCAACCCCAAGTTACCATGTGGTTTATATCTACTGACTGAAACCTAACTGACAAAACAAAGAAATAAATATAGGTCTGATTAGGTGTATTTATAGGTGTGTGTGTGTGTGTGTACAAATACACTATAGAATATATATGTACAAATACATACATACATGTACATATATACTCTATACTGTTTGTATATATATTTCTGTGCTGTCTAATATGCTACTAACCATATGAGATGATTTAATACTTGGAATTTGGCTACCATGGTGGAAAAACTGAACATTTAATTTTATTTAACTTTGATTAATTTAAATTTATTTTTTTGATTGATTTAAATTTAAATAGTCATATGTTGCCAGTGGCTACTGAACTAGACAATGCATATGTATACATACACACAACCACAAGTGCATGAGTTTACAACTATATTTATTCTATATTTTTCTGTATCTGTTTGTCAGTTCAATGCCATACGGACTGTTCTGGTGAACATGCTCTCCATATTTGCACACCCTTGCTCCCAAAGCCCTTATATATTTACTCATTTCATAATTCCCCTTGTATGTACTCAAACTTGTACACTCCCTCCTTACCTCATCCATGCTTTGGAATCTTGCCCTGGGTTGCCCACATCCCTGCCTCTTAATAGATGCTGCTAAGCTTTTGTGCTCTCCTGACTACTCTGATCATCCAAACATACTAGGGCACCCTCCTCACCTAGTTGCACTTTAATATACAGACTTAGAAACCTTCCTATGCAGATGTGCTCATCCTCCTTCCTAGGCCCTAATTCTCCACTTCCGGTGTCCTTCCCCATAAATACCCCTTTCACTGCATATAACATCTATCATTGTCACAGGCATCTCTTCTCAGGGATATCATTTTCACACCAATCAGATTCTGTGCACCAAGCCAGTCTTTTGCAGATGCCTTTTTCAATCTGGGCTTTGACATCTTATGTCAGACTGTCCATTAAAGGTACTCTACTCACCCTGGTCAGGATTTGCCATGCTGCTCAGTGCTATGATGTGTTCCTCCTCCTTACTTAACACAGATTCCCCCCCTCATCCACTCCGTCCCAAATAATGACTATGGACTGAATTTGGCAGAAAGGAAATAAAAACGAGTTGGAAAAAAGGGGAGGACCAATCTTGTTTTTGTTTTGTTTGAAAGGAGGTGATCTTTGATCTATCATTAACTGATAGATTAATGTTAAAATCTGAAAACTATGATAGTAGGTTTGTCAGTTTTCTTTTTGTCATTTTATCAATTTACCCACCCACCCTCCATTTTGAGGCATTTTACTAGTTGTACCCAGGTAAAAATATCACAATACTTTCTTAAGAAACGTAACTTCTCTTATCATAAAGTGGTGTTGTCCATCTCAAATAATACATTTTGTTGTAAAGTCGATTATATTTCTCATGTTAATTATCTTTTGTAATTTTGCTATTTACCAAATATTCACTCTCCCCTCCCCCAAGGGAGAGATATGACTTCCCACTCTATTGATGTTGATCTTCACTCTATGGTGTGCTTTGGGAAGTGATATTGTGTGGAAGTGATAGTGTCTGCTCCGAATAGAGTCTTTAGGAAGCCTGGCAAGTTTCTATCCATCATCTGCCCTCTGCCATGAGAAAATATGCCATAAAGAAACTTGTTCTTCAATTTACATGCAGAGAAGACAAGGCCTGTGGATCAGATCTGAACCCTATATAAACCTGGAACAGAATTTCACCAGTCAGTATGCAGGCCAGTGAGATAATAATAATTATTGTCATTATAAGACATGGATATTTTTTGGATTTTTGAAAATAATATTAATGCTGGCTAATATGGTATTTGGTAGAGGAGTGATAGAAGAGAAAAGGAAGATTTCAGAAATTCTGAGACTTGAAATATACACTCTCAGGAAAATACTCTCATATGTAACGTTAAGATCTGTTCTATTAAAACACCTCTCTGTTTGTATTGGATTTGCTCCCAGTGCAATGTATCAATTTAAACGATAAAAAGGGCTTAGGAGGGGCGCCTGGGTGGCTGGCTCAGTCATTAAGCATCTGCCTTCAGCTCAAGTCATGATCCCAGGGTCCTGGGATCGAGCCCCGCAGCAGGCTCCCTGCTCCGCAGGAAGCCTGCTTCTCCCTCTCCCACTCCCCCTGCTTGTGTTCCCTCTCTTGCTGTGTCTCTCTCTGTCAAGTAAATAAATAAAATCTTAAAAAAAAAGGGGGGGCTTAGGTAAAAATGACAAGTGCATGTGCCACTGATGCCTTTTTTGTCCAAAGAATCTGTACTCAAGTCAAGAAAGAAATGACATTTCTTTATTTTTTAAATTTTGTTTTAAATTTCATTTAAATTCGATTAGTCAACATAAGAAATGGCATTTCTTAAAAAGAATTGTGGGTGAGGCATGACTGGAATCAAATCAACAGATTATAATGATTAGGTAAAATCTAACGACATTTTGCAATGGATGGACGGCCAAAATTGTCATCTTGGATGAAACTTTGACAATTTGAAAGGGAAATTTACTCTTGAACACACAATATTTTATGAACAGAAATCTGATTAAGAAAGGTACCAGCCAACAAGGAGGGGAAAATTTTAAATGTCTTTTTCAATGTGTCCAAGTGATACCATGAAATAGATATACTCAGAGAGTAGAGTCCAAACAAATAAAGAATAATGGCCCGGTAAGCTACTCCCAGGCAGTAGTATAAGGGCCTAATCAAGAAAGTTCAGAATTTCTACAGCCATCTGCAATTTCATAATAGATTCCTGTTCCATCACCTTGAATTGAATGTTTCTTTTCCTTCTCCTTCCTTCCTTCCTTCCTTCCTTCCTTCCTTCCTTCCTTCCTTCCTTCCTTCCTTCCTTCCCCCCCTCTCTCTTTGCTCTTAAATTTCCAGTCCAAGGAGAATCTCATCTAGATCTGATGTAGAAATTACTGAAATATCAAGGACTTTGAGTTACATGTTTTATTTGGTTGATGCTTTTGGGGTATCTTCCTCGGGTTTCAAGTGATTTGTTTTCATACAGAAGAACAGAATCCAAGTATATGCAGCTAACATAGCAGCTTGTGACCAAATACATTATTTTTAGAAAAATTCACACTTCCTTCCTGTAACCCCCAAGAAAGTTGTATTTCCTTTCCTTACTGATATGGATGGGTCATGTAACTTGCTTTGACACATAGAATATGGAAGGAGTCAACAGTATCCCAGTTCCCACACATGATGTAAAGATGTAAAGAGTCATTATAGTAGCCGCCTTGTGTGTCTGCATAGAGAGGAGCTGCTTTTTGAACCTGTAACCAGGAATGAGAACACACATAGAGTAAACCCAAACCCATCAGTTCTCTAAATAAACCCAAACCCACCAGTTCTCTGAAATAGAGCAATTGCAGCCAACCAGCAAAATTTTGTGAAATAAATATATGAGGAACTGAGAATTTTTACATAAACTTATTGCAGCACAAATGTATATCTAATTTAAATTTACCATTTGTTTGCTCTACTTCTCTGTTTAATTTTTCATACATTTTATGTTTTTTTTACAGATTTTATTTATTTATTTGACAGATAGAGAGAGCACAAGCAGGGGAGCAGGAAGGGGAGAAGCAGACTCCCCACTGAGCAGGGAGCCTGACACAGGGCTCGATCCCAGGACTCTGGGATCATGACCTGAGCCTAAGTCAGTCGCTTAACCAACTAAGCCACCCAGGCACCCAATTTTATGATTTTTGAATTGATAATCTATAGTTCTTCCTTAGTGAGAGAATTACATGCCTAAAATTAATTTGAATTCCACTGTTTTAGCCAAAGCATAATTGATACCTATCTTGATAAATTTTGTTAATGTAGCATATGTACTATTTTATATAATTTGTTTACTAATTAGTAAAAAATAAAATAAGGATATCATGGAACATGAAATATTTGCATTCATTATTAATACTCTCATTTCCAATAAACTTATTTTTCATTGTTTAACTGATGGCTTACCCCATTTTTTTAACTATTATCTAACCTTCCTTTTGCGACTATGTCTGTGATTGACATGCCTACTTCTAGATTTGAAGCAAAACGATCTTGAACCTATGTCACTTACTATAAGCAGTTAAAATATCTTCACAGTTTTCAGTAGAATTTTCAACCTTAGAAACCCACTCTGAAAAAATAGAAAAAAAGCTATGACAGACTATGCTATAAGAACATTTATTTCAATATTACCTATTACTTATTCCTTAAAATGCCATGATTGGTTTTAATTTTGAACATCTATACTCCAGCATAACTATGTTTATAACTTTCTCACTTTCATTTAGAATAATCACAAATGATTATCTCTCTCTCTCTCTCTTTTTATTTGTTTTGACAGTTAAGCTTCTTAATCCAAAGAGTAACACTTCACATTAATTTATCTTTTTATAGTGAGACTTCCAAAGGGGCAATACAAATCTTTGGAACAATTAGTGCTTCTTGCAATATTGTAATGAGCGAAGCAAAATCTATCTAATACATTTAGCTCATAGTTCATTTTAGTTCCCAGAATTTAGAATCCACAATGAATTATTGATTTCACTTATTTAATAAGACTTGTTTCTCAAAACAAATGAGCAAAGGAAAAAAGAGAGAGAAACCAAGAAAAGACTCCTACCTATAGAGAACAAACTGATGGTTGCCAGAGAGGAGGTAGGTGGGAGGATGGGTGAAATAGGAAATAGGGATTAAGGAGTTTACTTGTCCTGGGGCACCTGGGTGGCTCAGTTGTTAAGCATCTGCCTTGGGCTCAGGTCATGATCCCAGGGTCCTGGGATTGAGCCCCGCATCGGGCTCCCTGCTCAGCGGGAAGCCAGGTTCTCCCTCTCCCACTCCCCTTGTTTGTGTTCCCTCTCTCGCTGTGTCTCTCTCTCAAATAAAGAAATAAAATCTTTAAAAGAAAAAAAAAAGGAGTTTACTTCTGATGAGCACTGGGTGATGTATGGAATAGCTGATTTGCTATATTATACACCTGAAACTAATATAACACTGTATGTTAACTCTGCTGGAATTAAAATAGAATTAAAAAAAAAAAAACTTTTTTCTTTGAAAGAAATAAAGATACCGTTATTACACACTGAAGAAAATCAGTTAATGTATTTTAGTATTTTATTTGTTTTTCATTATGGGATTTTAATCATACTTGGAGATTTGAGAATTAAAGGTGTTTAATTTCTAGACCAGAAATCCTTTTCACAACTGAGTCTATACTCTATATTCAGTCACCTTTTTTTTCTATTTATGAAATACTTTATTTATGAAATTGGACTTTCTCTTGTTGAGGTTGTGGTTTTGCTGAGCAAATGGATAAGAATTATATCTTCTTTTCTGTTCTGTATAAAGCAAACAAAGGCAAGAAAAGCTGACAGAATTTTAAAAGTGTCAATCAAGTAGCAATTGCAAATTTGAAAAGCAGAAGACAATGGCATTCCTGACAAGCTGACAATACCTACAGTTCCTGATAGAAATAACTTTGAGTCTAAACGACTAGCGTAGGGTGGTGTCTGACAGCTGATTTATACATGAAACTAAAGAAGGCAGTAGGAGGAATGTGACTGTATTGAAGACTAAGGAAGGAATAAACCATAAGGAAAGGTGATGCACACCTGTTTTTTCCTTGCAACTGCTATAATGACATACCCCACACCTTGCATTTCAACTTCTTTCTTACGTTATCTAAAACAAATAAGCCTGAGACAAAGAAATAATAATATGATTAGCTGTGTAATAGTTTATTTAGTTGTTTGTCATTTATTGTCTTCTTCTGCTAGAATGTAATTGCCGACTCAAATTTTACTGATTTAAATATTAATCACAGCTAAAAAACTACAGAGTACCATCTAGGATGGTGCTTGACCATTCAATTGTCAATTGACCATTGACAATTGGGCATCACATTCTATTGAAATTGACACATAAAATTTAGCATCACATTCCATTCATTATCAGTTTGGCACCCATACACTTCTCCTTAATAATAGTTAATCTCTTAATAAAGACAGTAACGAAGTCACACTTCTGCCTAGCATGATGCATATATCCTGTGTACTGTTATTAAAACTTATTAATCCTTTCCCCAGAAGAGGATGGGAAGTCCTTGGGTGATGTTCATACTTCTCCTTGATAACCTGTAAATTAAATATTATGATGAAAAATTATTATTTATTATGTTATATGATAAAGTGATTTAAAAAGGCAAGAAAACAAGGAAAATTTAATACACATGCATATTTATAACAAAATAAAGAAGAAATACTAATAATAACTACGGGGTCCTGGATTTGCAACTGGACACCCAGATCTAGCTAGTATTTAAAACTACCTTCTTCCACTGCCCATTCTATATTCCTTTTGTGCTCAGCAGGCACCTCAGCTGGCTAATCATGATATTTTTTGAGTGATTTCTGCTACTGTATTTTTTTTAATTATAGCAAAAACATTGAACATGAAATCTATCTTCAACACACTTTAAATGTACAATTAGATATTATTAACTATAAGCATTATGTTGTACAGATTTTAAACACTTATTCATCTTGCATAACTGAAAATTTATATGCATTGAATATTTACCCATTCCCCCCTCCACTAGCAACCACCATTCTAATCTGTTTCTAGGATTTGGACTATTTTAGATACCTCATATAAATGGAATCATGTAGTATTTGTCTTTATGTCACTGACTTATTTTATTTAGCAAAATGTCCTCCAGCTTCATACATATGGTAGGATATCTTTTTTTTAAGTCTGAATAAAATTCTGTTGTCTACGTAGACCATATTTTCTATTTCTATTAACCCATCCATCACATTTAGGTTGTTTCTGTATCTTGGTTATTTTGAATAATGCTGCATTGAACATAGGAGTGCAGATATCTCAGTTCTATTTTTTTTAGATGTATACACAGAATCCTGGATTATATGGTATAAGAACCAACATATAGACTAATGAAACAGAATAGAGTCCATAAAAAAAATTCATACACAAATCATCCTCAAAAAGAATGCAAGAACCACTGAACATTACATCAAAAAGAAATTAAGAAAAAAGAATGCCAAGAATACACAATGGGGGAATGACAGTCTCTTCAATAAATGGTGAGAAAACTGGATATTCACATGCAGAAAAATGAAATTTTTCTCTTATCTTACACCCTATATAAAAACAATTCAACCTGGATTAAAGACTTATATGTAAGAAATTAATCTGTAAAACTCCTAGAAGAAAATATAAGGTAAAATATTCCCAACATCGGTCTTAGCAATAATTTATTGGATATGATAGTAAAAGCACAAGCAATAGAAACAAAATATAACAGTGAGATTACATCAAACTAAAAAGTTTCTGCACAGCAAAGGAAACAATCAACAAAATAAGACTGCAAACTGAATGAAAAAAAAGTTGCAAACCATATATCTGATTGTTATTAGTATCTAAAATATTTAAGAAACTCCTACAACTCAGTATCAAAAAAACACATAAGTGAGTAAAGGACTTAAATAGACAATTCTTCAAAGAAAACACAAATAGTCAACAAGTATATGAAAAAGTGCTCAACATTATTAATCATCAGGTAAATGCAAATCAAAACCACAATGAGATATCACCTCATGCCTATTAGGATGGCTATTAAACAACTATAACATCTTGAGTTCAACAAGTATTGGCGAAGATGTGGAAAAATCAGAACCCTTGCAAAATGTAAAATAGCTCAGCTGATATGCAAAAAAAAAAAAAAAAAAAAAAAAAAAAGTATGGCGTTTCCTTAAAAACTGAAAGAAAAACAAAACCAAAAAAACCCAAAAACAAAACAACCATAGAACTACCAAATGATCATGGTTTATACCTCGTGGTGTGACCCAAACTCTCATTGCTATGGACAATTAGTTGTCCTGCCTGAATTAAGTCATTGCAGTTTTCCATTAACTTCAATTATAGGGCATGATGATATTAAAAGTTGACCTAAGGGGGGGCGCCTGGATGGCTCAGTTGGTTAAGTGACTGCCTTCGGCTCAGGTCATGATCCTGGAGTCCCTGGATCGAGTCCCGCATCGGGCTCCCTGCTCGGCAGGGAGTCTGCTTCTCCCTCTGACCCTCCCCCCTCTCATGTGCTCTCTGTCTCTCTCATTCTCTCTGTCTCAAATAAATAAATAAAATCTTAAAAAAAAAAAAAAAAGTTGACCTAAGGGAAAAATGAAGGGGGGGTACTCAGAGGGGGAGATGAACCATGAGGGAATATGGACTCAGAGAAACAAACTGAGGGTTTTAGAGGAGAGGGGGTGGGGGGGATGGGTTAGCCCAGGGATGGGTATTAAGGAGAGCATGTATTGCATGGAGGACTGGGTCTTATAAGAAAACAATGAATCATGGAGCACTACATCAAAAACTAATGGTGTACTGTATGGTGACTAAAATAACAATAAAATAAAATTAAATTTTAAAAAAAGTTGTTCTAAGTAATCTCATATATCCTAAACATGTCCTTCCACCTTGATTATGTATAATTTCCTCTTGGAAATAAGGATCAATCACTGCAGCCAGGACAATTGGAATTGTCTATTCTAATTATACATTTCAGAACTGGGGAAATAACAACAAGATGTGTCCATGGACCCACAAACTGGGTCCTGATCTGAGGTAAAACTCTATAGATCATTTGACCTCTATAAACTCTTACTCTAACTGGTGGACAACAATGACCTTTTGGGACTCCTAGAATCAGTGTCGATAATAACTCATGTGCAGTAATCTTGAATATTTTCATCATTTTCTTTCCCCCAGTGCACACTTTGTGAAAGTTCGCAGGTCCCTTTGGGGAAGGCTGGGAAGAAGATTAATAGTATAAATTCTAACAGAGTAGCAAGCTCCTTCCTATAAGGATTCATCCCCCCCTTCATTCAAGAGGTTCTGTGTCTTAATTCCGACTTGATATAGGGAACTGAATGAGAGGCTTTGAATCTGTTTTTATGATTCAAGTTAGACTTCTATTCACTTGACCTAAAAATCTTCTGCTTATACAGATCAAATAAGAATTTAGCAGACTGACCAATTATTTCATTTTAGGGATACCATGACCAACTAGCCAACACCATAGGTCTTTGCAAATCACACTATTCTAATTACAGATTTGACTGTGTCATTCATTATGGTAACTATGCTCACCTTGCCTTTGGAGATTAAATGCAGCCACTTGGCTCCTAATATTCTGGGACCAAGTATCCCCATTGCATTTAGGCTTCCCAATTAAGGGGCAGTAGTTCCCATTGTAATTTATGACCTACAGAAAAGAGTAACAAAGAAAGTAGTATAACGAAGAGCTCCTTTTAGTAAAAGATAATTTGAAAATCAGTAAGTAACCATTATGCTGTATTTTAAGATTTTGAAAGATATCAAAATAAATTCCATTTTATATGATAATCAATAATCCCTATATTAATAACATAAACTTTGATATTTAAATATTCTGTGTTCTTTTTTCCATGAATTTTGAAGTTAAAATTTGGTTAAATAGAATGCAATAATATGGTGTCATTTACAATAATACTGTTATTTTAATGTGAAAATTTTAAGTGACATTAAAGATGTGGAAATCATGTAAATTCATAAAATTAGAATTTATTTTATAAACTAAATATCTCTGTAATTTCATATTAATGTGGAAGAATCTATAAATATCAGTATCAATTTAAAAGCCAAAAAATGATTTACAGTAAGGAAATAATTTTTAAATTTTTTCTTAAGAATACTTTTATGGTTGGAATGCCTGGGTGACACAGTTAAGTGTCCAACTCTTGGTTTCTGCTCAGGTTATGATCTCAGAGTCCTGAGATAGAGCCCTGTGGAGTCTGCTTGAGACTTTCTCCTTCCTCAACATGCAGTCTCTCTCTCTCTCTTTCTAAAATAAGTACATCTTAAAAAATAAAAAGACTACTTTTATGGTTTTGAAATATCAAGTATATTTTCCTGAATTATTTAAATAATCAATATATAAAATATTAATTGATACCTATATAAAATACTCATAAATATGTATACATATAAACACACAACTAAAATACATATACATAATTATGTAAAAATAGTTGATTTCATAAAGAAATCCTTTATAACTTTCTTTCCTTTTTTTTTTTTTAAGATTTTATTTATTTATTTGAGAGAGAGAGAGAGCATGAGGGGGAGAGGGTCAGAGGGAGAAGCAGACTCCTCGCTGAGCAAGGAGCCCGATGCGGGACTCGATCCCGGGACTCCAGGATCATGACCTGAGCCGAAGGCAGTTGCTTAACCAACTGAGCCTCCCAGGTGCCCTCTTTTTTTTTTAAGTAAGCTCCATGCTAAGCATAGAGCCCAACACAGGGCTTGAACTCACAACTCTGAGATCAAGGCCTAAGCTGAGATCAGTAGTCAGTCCCTTAACTGCCTGAGCTACCCAGACAACCCTAACCTAGTTTCTTAACTTGAGATTTGTGCATGAGCTTCAGGAATTCTGTGAAAATCTTTAAACTTGATATAAATACTTGCACGGATTATTTTTTCCTTTGGAAAGGATCATAAATTTCATCAGTTTGCTATGTGTCCATTACTAACTAAGTCTCTAAACCATTATTTATAACAGAAATATTGATTTTTGATATCTGAAATGGGAAAACTGGACTAATGAAATCAGTCTGGATTGTGTCCTTATTACCAACTGCCACAGGTACTTTTTTGTATTTTAAATAGTTTTCTGTCCAAAAAGCTATGGACTTGTTTGGGATTCACATTTAGTATTTGCATTTATCTTTACAGTTTTAAGCCATTGTAAACAAATATCAGATCAAGATAGTTAAAGACCAGAGTCAGAAAAAATTTCCACTGGAGCACAGAAAATGCTTGTTGAAAAGTAGAACCCTCTCATCTGAGTCTACATTTTTATAGCTTATAATTATTTCATATGGTTAGTAAGAATGGTTTATGATTTGCTGGAATATCATTCCTTAGAATTGAAAGCAAAATTCTCAAAAACTACAGAACCATCTTAATTCTCATGCATATTAGCAGTGGGGTACATTATTATCATTACACAGGGCAGAGACCTTTTTTTTTTTTTTTTTTTTTATTCATGAGAGACAGAGCGAGAGAGAAAGGCAGAGGGAGAAGCAGGCTCCCAAGGAGCAGGGAGCCCGATGCGGGACTCGATCCCAGGACCCTGAGATCATGACCTGAGCCGAAGGCAGACGCTTAACCATCTGAGCCACCCAGGCGCCCTAGAGACCTTTTCAGTACTTACAAATTTAAGAAAGCTAATACCAGAGTGATATCTCACAAAATGTGCTGCCACTGGGGAGTCTGTCCATATTTCATTTTCAGTAGTAACACTGAGTAGCCTAATTGCCAACACTCCCAAGCCACTATCAAGGTATTCTGTCATCTGTTTTCACTAGCAGTTTGTCTGCCTCTATCCTTGTGCTTTACTTGTTCCTCTACTTTCTCTCCTCACAAATGCTGCCAGATTTTAGTTTACTTGTAAGTTTCATAAAAATCAATAGTCTAGTGCTCACTTTGGCAGCACATATATTTAAAAAAAACCAATAGCCTACACTTAATTACTTTTTCACATATTAAATATGTTAAACATAATATATTAAATATGTAGGCTACCATTTTAAAATATTAAATTTCTAAAACCTTAGTCTAAATTTCCTCAATTTTTCTTCTTACTTCCCTCCTCAATCTAATACTTTTTCAAAAATAATTCTGCTCATAATTTTCAATGCTATCATAAATATTGAACATATGCATTAACTTTATTTAAAATGTAGTGACTCCTTGGGGCACCTGGGTGGCTCAGTTGGTTGAGCGACTGCCTTCGGCTCAGGTCATGATCCTGGAGTCCCTGGATCGAGTCCCACATCGGGCTCCCTGCTTGGCAGGGAGTCTGCTTCTCCCTCTGACCCTCCCCCCTCTCATGTGCTCGCACTCTCTCATTCTCTCTGTCTCAAATAAATAAATAAAATCTTTAAAAAAAATGTAGTGACTCCTCTTAGAAATGGGAGGAAAACTACCAAACTCATTCTATAAGGCTGGTAGTACCTTGATGCCAAAACCAGATAAAGACCCCACTAAAAAGGAGAATTACAGGGCAATAGCCCTGAGAACATGGAGGGAAAAATTCTTAACAAAACATTAAAAGTCATCCACCACAATTAAGTGGGATTTACTCCTGGTTTGCAAGAGTGGTTCAATATTTGCAAATCAATTAAGGTGATACACCACATTAATAAAAGAAAGGATAAGATCCATATGATCCTCTCAATAGGTGCCTGAAAAGCATTTGAAAAATACAGCATCCATTCTTCATAAAAACCCTTAACAAAGTAGGTGTAGATGAAACATACTCAACATCATAAAAGCCATATACGAAAACCCCACAGGTAATATCATCTTTATGGGAAAACAAAAAACAAAAAACAGAAAACAAAACTGAGAGCTTTTCCTTTACAGTTAGAAACAACACAAGAATGTCCATTCTCATCATTGTTATTTAACATAGTACTGGGAGTCCTAGCTTCCACAATCAGAAAACAAAAAGAAATAAAAGGCCTCCAAATCTGCAAGGAAGAAGTCAAACTTCCCCTAATTGCAGATGACATGATACTCTATGGAGGAAATTCTAAAAACTCCACCAAAAAATTGCTGGAACTGATACATGAATTCAGTAAAATCACAGGATATAAAATCAATGTATAGAAATCTATTGCATTTCTACACACCAATAATGAAGCAGCAGAAAGAGAAATCAAGGAATCAATCCCATTTACAACTGCACCAAAAACCGTAAGATTAGAAATAAACCTAACCAAAGAGGTAAGAGATCTGTACTCTGAAAGCTATACAACACTTATGAAAGAAATTAAGAGGACACAAACAAATGGAAAAATATTCTATACTCATGGATTGGAAGAACAAACATTGTTAAAATGTCTATATTACCCAAAGCAATCTACACATATAATGCAATCCATATCAAAATAATACCAGCATTTTTCACAGAGCTAGGACAAAAAATCCTAAAATTTGTATGGAACCACAAAAGACCCTGAATAGCCAAAGTGATTTTGAAAAAAGAAAAGCAAAGCGGGGGGTATCACAATTCTGGACTGCAAGCTATATTACAAATCTGTAGTAATCATAAGAGTATGGTACTGACACAAAATTAGACCCATAGATCAAGGAGCAGAAAGAAAATCTAGAAATAAACCCATAATTATGCAGTCAATTAATTTCAACATAACAGGATGGGAAAAATGTCTCTTCAATCAATGGTGTTGGGAAAACTGGACAGCTATATGCAAAAAGAATTAAACAGGACCACTTTCTTACACTATACACAAAAGCAAATTCAAAATGGATGAAAGACTTAAATGTGAGACCTGAAATCATAAAAATCCTAGAGAAGAACACAGATAGTAACCTCTTTTTTTTTTTTAAGATTTTATTTATTTATTTGAGACAGAATGAGAGAGAGAGAGAGAGAGCACATGAGGGGGGGGAGGGTCAGAGGGAGAAGCAGGCTCCCTGCCGAGCAGGGAGCCCGATGTGGGACTCGATCCCGGGACTCCAGGATCATGACCTGAGCCGAAGGCAGTTGCTTAACCAACTGAGCCACCCAGGCGCCCGACAGTAACCTCTTTGACATAGGTCATAGCAACTTCTTTCTAGGTGTGTCTCCCGATGCAAGGAAAACAAAAGCAAAAATAAACTATTGGGACTTCGTCAAAATAAAAAGCTTCTGCACAGTGAAGGAAACAACCAATAAAACTAAAAGGCAACCTACAGAATGGGAGAAGATATTTGTAAATGACATATCTGATAAAGAGTTAATATCCAAAATATATAAAGAATTTATCAAACTCAACACCCCCCCCCAAATAACCCAGTTAAGAAGGGGCCAGAAGACATTAATAGACATTTTTTTCCCCCCAAAGAAGACATACAGATGACTAAGAGACACATGAAAAGATGCTCAACATCACTCATCATCAGGGAAATACAAATCAAAAATACAGTGACATACCACCTCCCACCTGTCAGAATGACTAAAATTAACAACCCAAAAATCAACAGATGTTGGTGAGAATGTGGAGATAGGGGAACCCTCTTATACTGTTGGTGGGAATGCAAATTGGTGCAGCCACTCTGGAAAATAATATGGAAGTTCCTGAGAAAGTTAAAAATAGAACTACCCTATGACCCAGCAACTGCACTACTGGGTATTTATCCAAAGGACACAAAAACACTGATTTTAAGGGTCACATGCACCCCAATGTTTACAGCAGCAATGCACACAACAGCCAAATTTGGAAAGAGCCCAGATGTCCATTTACAGAGGAATGGATATATGTGTATGTCTGTGTATCTGTGTATATATATATAATGGAATATTATATGTATGTGTGTGTGTGTGTGTAATGGATTATTACTCAGCCATCAAAAATAATGAAATCTTGCCATTTGTAATGATGTAGATGGAGCTAGAGTATATTATGCTGGGTGAAATCAGTCAGTCAGAGGAAGACAAATACCATATGATTTCACTCGTATGCGGAAATTAAGAAACAAAACAGATGAACATGGGGAAGGGTAAAAACAAAGGTAGAGAATCATAAGAGACTCTGAACTATAGAGAACAAACTGAGGGTTGATGGAGGGGAAGTATGCAAGGGATGGGCTAAACAGGTGATGGGTATTAAGGAGGGCACTTTGTTGAGCACTGGGTATTATATGTAAGTGATAATTACAAAATTCTATTCCTGAAACCAATATTACACTATATGTTAACTAACTGGTATTTAAATAAAAATTTGAAAAAATGAAAAAGAAAATTAATGACTACAATATGTATAAGGATTGTTAAAATACTGATTTGGAAGAAAGAATTCTGTCAGTTAAGTTTTATAAAGTTATGTTCTCCTTAAGTTCTACAGTCTAAATAACAAGTTTGAAAGAAATATACTGTAATTATGGTCCATCTTTCAGGAAGACACATATTTAAAAACTTTAATCAATTTACTGAAATAGTAATTCCATGTTTTCTTACGTGTCATGCATTTAAATATATATTTTAGTTTCCATACCGTGTTTTGAGTTAGATCTCCTTTTATTTTTTTTATTTTTTATTTTTTAAAAGATTTTATTTATTTTTTAACAGACAGAGAAACAGCGAGAGAGGGAACACAAGCAGGGAGAGTGGGAGAGGGAGAAGCAGGCTTCCCGCCGAGCAGGGAGCCCGATGTGGGGCTCGATCTCAGGACTCTGGAATCATGACCTGAGCCGAAGGCAGACGCTTAACGACTGAGCCACCCAGGCGCCCCTTAGATCTCCTTTTAAAACTATTAATATATGAAATTATGATAACAGGTCTTAGCCTACTTGCCTCAAACTCCTGTTGATAATGTATAATGTCTATATTAAGAATATAGATATTTTAGTCCAATGGGCAGTTGTAAACTGTGGCTTAGGCCACTTACTAGGTGTGTGACATTAAGCACATTATCTCACCTCTCAGTGCCTGAACCTTTTAATTTGTAAAATAAGATTACTAATTTTACCTAATGATGTGAATTTAGAGGTTTAACTCATAGGGATTTGTAAGGTAATTACTTATAAATCGCTTAGAACAATCCCTAGTGCTTTGTTTACTATCAATAATCATGAATTATTTTACTATAAGTCCAGGGATCTAGTTCTTCCTTTAGAAATATGCTGGGCATCCATTACACATTTTTGAAATGAAATAATAAAAATAAAAAGACAAAATATAAAAATGAATGGTACTTTTCTTTAATGTAATATGTTAAATGATACTCAGGAATCTTCGTGCTTCTCTTTCTAAATTGCCACAGTTTATTTTTTATTTTTATTTTTTTTCTTTTAAAGATTTTTTTTATTTATTTGACAGAGAGGGAGGGAACACAAGCAGGGGGAGTGGGAGAGGGAGAAGCAGGCCTCCCGCAGAGCAGGGAGCCCGACGTGGGGCTCGATCTCAGGATCCTGAGATCATGACCTGAGCCGAAAGCAGATGCTTAAGATGCTTAAACGACTGAGCCACCCAGGCGCCCCTAAATTGCCACAGTTTAAAGCTGACATGTACGGCTTAAATTGTTATGTATCTGACTTACCAAGATATACAAATGCTTTGTCTTTTAATACAATTTCATTATAATCAGTATATTGTGATAAAATATATTTCTAGACAATTAAAAAAAGAAACCAATATCTAGAGTTTCATTAATAAGTACTTAACATGAGCTTGTGATTTGCTAAGTAGTATGCTAGGTTTTAAGGATACCAAATGGACTAAGATATGATTGCTCCCTTAAAAAGCTACTGCACTCAAACCCAAAGTGTAAAGAAATCCCTTAATAATAATAAAGGAAAAATAAAAGTAATAGTTCTACAGATAATGACTGTTCTACTTATTTATTTTCCCAAAATTGTACTGAATGATATAGAGTTTTGGAGAGTGATTTTTTTTAGTCATGGTTGGACTAATATTCCCAATAATATTTTGCTTAACCTTCAGAAGTTGGTATGTTTCTCTGAACACTCTTGAACATGCCCATACATCTTCAGTAAAAACAAACAACAAAACAAACAAAATCTACCTCTGTCTGCCTCACTAATGTGTTCACATATTTCTTTTTTCTTTTTAAGATTTTATTTATTTATTTATTTATTTGAGACAGAGAGAATGAGAGGCATGGAGCATGAGAGGGAGGAGGGTCAGAGGGAGAAGCAGACTCCCTGCCGAGCAGGGAGCCCGATGCGGGACTCGATCCCTGGACTCCAGGATCATGACCTGAGCCGAAGGCAGTCGCTTAACCAACTGAGCTACCCAGGTGCCCTGTTCACATATTTCTTAACCAACTGAGCCACCCAGGCGCCCTGTGTTCACATATTTCTTACCTTTCTCATACTGTATCATATTGTATCACTCATTTATCTCTTTTCATAGGTTCATAGCTCTGTGGCAGCAAGTACTTTGTCTTTTTTGTCTTTTAGATCCTGATTTCCAGTGTACCTGGACCATTGTGGGTAATTATACACACAGAGATGGAGACAATATGACTGTCCAATGGTGAAACCAAACTGTATGGGAGGACATTAAAGAAGTGGCCAGAGTAAACATAATGTTTTATTTTATTTTAATTCTACAACAGGGGGAATTCAATATCCCACTTTCTTTTTTTAAAAAAGTTTTTTTTAATTTAAATTCCAGTTAGTTTACATATACTGTACTAATAGTTTCAGATGTACAATATAGTGATTCAACACTTCCATATAATACCTGGTGCTCATCACAAGTGCTCTCCTTAATCCCCATCACCCATTTAACCAGTCTCTCCACCAACTTCCCCTCTGGTAACCATTAGTTTGTTCTCTATAATTAAGAGTCTGTTTCTTGGTTTCCCTCTTTCTTGCTCTCTTTTTTTTTTTTCCTCCTTTGCTCATTTATTTGTTTCTTAAATTCCACATATAAGTGAAATCCTATGGTATTTGTCTTTCTCTGACTGGCTTATTTCACTCAGCGTAATACTCTCTAGCTCCATCCATGTCATTGCAGATGGCAAGACTTCATTCTTTTTTATGGCTGAATAAAATTCCATTGTATCTATATACCACATTTTTTTTTTGAGATAATGCTGCTATAAACACTGGGGTGCATGTATCTCTTTGAATTTGCATTTTTTGTGTTCTTTGGGTAAACACTCAGTAGTACAATTGCTGAGTTGTAGGGTAATTCTATTTTTTTGACTTCTTGAGGAACTTCCATACTGTCTTTCAGAGTAGCTGTACCAGTTTGCATTCCCACCAACAGTGCAAGAGTAAGCATAATGTTTTAAAGTGGATGTATTTAGAAATGTGAAATAACAGTGCTTGAAATGAAATTGGTTGCTACTAAAACCAGCAAAATATACGGTTAACAAGAAAAAACATGTTTATCAATTTTAAGAAGAAAATTTTGAGCAGCTCCTGAAGGCACTACACTTCTAAGGATACAAAACAAAGTGACTGGGTAAGATGAAAAGGGCCCAGAACCCTCACTGAACTCTCATACACATAATTCTGGAAATGGTCAATAATATATAAATACTGCAAGTGCTCTAACAAGAGCGACAGGTACGAAAGAATGCTATTCTTTTTAGACAAACTTTAGGGAATTGTCTTTAATACAGTTCAGTATCATAAGAATTTACATGATGATTCCAGGTTAACTTGTCTCTGATATTAAAGCTTTCTTTTAGTATTTACATGGAAAATAACCTTGGAGAACTTAACGAACAACCTTTAATTTGAAGAGACTGAACACATGGGAAAGTATGAGCAATGATGAAAATAGCTACTGTACATGTTGATGGTACAAATTATCTACATTATTTACATTGGAACTATAGATTATATGGATGCCAGTCTGTGTCAAAGTCTGATTTGTGGTGTGTGTGTGTGTGTGTCGGGGGAGCAGGTTTGAAGTGAGGAAAAACTTTTTATAATGCATCTAGGGATATCCTCTAAATATACACAAGGGGCAGACACAAATAGTAATTGGAAGTCAGACTAAATGCAAATTCTAATGAATCCTACATCCTAGCTCAAAAGAAAGAATAAAACACAAGAGAGAAGAAAATCCACTTCTGGGACTGCTCATAGTTTTGATTGTCATAATGCTCTACCAAATTAATAAGTGTGTATTTAAGTTAAATAGCCCCCTCAAACTTCAAGTCTGAAAAAAGTTTAAAGTGATGCTGTTAAGATAATAGATGAAATTTCTTCACGTAATTGTTTTGGCCTTAATAGTTGCATCCCCCAACTGTCTCTGCCCACCCCCAAAAGAAAAACAACAATGAAAAGAAAATGAACATGAATTAAGAATAAAAAAGAAACAGAAGATCCTGAAGCAGAGCACAGAAATATCACATACGAAGATACTTATTTTGCAAGCACTTAACTGATAAGGGGTTTGGATTTTGAAAATTCTCAGTAATCTTTTCCAGTATGTAGAGAGAAGAACAGGTAGTTCATATCGTTATTTTCTTCCTCTCTGATCATAGAATTTGCTTCAGGGTAGATTAAATAAGGAGTGCATTTGACTTTCCTTGGGGAAGCAATAAAGTCCAGGGAGCTACAATATCTAGAAGAAAAATATCCAGTTTTCAGAGGCCATTTCTCAATGGAAATTGTATGTTGCCACACCTCTAAGTAGATGGTGTGAACCTGTTGAACAGTTGCCAAAATTTCAGAAGGGAGAGCAGAGTCCAGATGTTCTAACTGCCTTTCTAATAAAGTGTATACCCTATCTTAATCAAGACATATTACCCACCATGCCCCCTTGAACACACACACACACACACATGCACATACACACACACGCACACACTTTCTTCAATACAAAAGATCCAGTATATATACTGGATAACTCAGAGACACTGTATAACACAGAGACCAGGGCGCCTGGGTGGCTCAGTTGGTTAAGCGACTGCCTTCGGCTCAGGTCATGATCCTGGAGTCCCGGGATCGAGTCCCACATCGGGCTCCTTGCTCGGCAGGGAGCCTGCTTCTGCCTCTGACCCTCCCCCCTCTCATGTGCTCTCTCTCTCTCATTCTCTCTGTCTCAAATAAATAAATTAAAAAAATCTTAAAAAAAAAAAGAAGTAGAGAACTATCTGAGTTATAAATGCTTAACCTGCAGATTTCATGGATTCATAAGGGCACCCTAATAAAATCAATGTAAAATAACAATGATTTTTTTTAAGATTTTATTTATTTATTTATTTGACAGAAAGTGTACAAGCAGGGAGACCAGCAGGCAGAAAGAGAAGCAGGCTCCCTCCTGAGCAAGCAGCCTGATGCGAGACTTTGATCCCAGGACACTGGGATCATGACCTCAGCCAAAGGCAGATGCTTAACCAACTGAGCCACCCAGGCATCCCGTAAAATAAGAATCATTTATATATGTATTCTTAAATTTAAGGTTAAATACTCTTTAAATGTCCTACTTAGAAAAATAAATTCACTACAGAATATATTAGAAAGTCGGTTGTCGGGCGCCTGGGTGGCTCAGTTGGTTAAGCGACTGCCTTGGGCTCAGGTCACGATCCTGGAGTCCCGGGATCGAGTCCCGCATCGGGCTCCCTGCTCAGCAGGGGGTCTGCTTCTCCCTCTAACCCTCCCCCCTCTCATGCTCTCTCTCTCTGTCTCTCTCTCTCTCAAATAAATAAATAAAATATTAAAAAAAAAAAGAAAGTCGGTTGTCCACAGATTCTAAAAGAGATTATAAAAGAGTAAAAGAAAAAAAAAAAACCTTTATAGATAGAATTGAGGTCCTTAAATATGTATCTTCCAGATTTCATCCAACTGTCTTCTTATCAGAGATAACCAGTATCTTGAATTTGGTATACATTATTTATACTCTAATTGTTGTATCTTTACTACATATACTGTATTATTAAGTAATAGCAAACATTGGTAGGCATGCTTATAAAGATATTAAAAGGCACGTATCCTTTAAACTTTCCTTTTACATTCAAATAGTTACATACTCATTTTCCCTAACTTATTTCTTGAATTAGTTTTTTTGTCCTTTTAACTGTTAGTTACCTCTATCCATATCTTGCACACTAATTAAATAAACTCCAAGGTCACGCTCTACCTTTGATTGGACATTCACTTCTTAGCATATTCCCTCTCTCATTTTCAAGTACACTGTCCAGTATAGCTGACTAGAGATTATCATATTATGAAAGTAAACAAAAGTATTAAATACATGTTGTACACCAGACACTAATGTAACATTGTATGTCAATTATACTTTAATAGAAAAGCATTAAATATATCAAGTAACAAATTCTAATAATGTAAGCTAAATCAAGTTGAAATATAAATTTCAATTACTTATTGAAAGCTAATGTATATATACATATATGTCTTCCAATTAATCATATTAAAGTACAAAATATTATAGCTTCCGTTTTACTCAGTTTTAGCCAAAAAAAAAAGAGAGAACTTAAGTCCCTTCACGAAAAGCAGTACCCAGGAATGGTATTTTCCCTACTGTACCCTCAAAATTTGAATTAATCCACCACCAACTCCCTTATATGTCACTATCTGTACATTAAAAATTAAATTAGAATCTCACAAAATACGAAGGGTATGTGATGTCATGAGCACTGGGTATTATACACAACTGTTGGATTGTTGAACACTACATCTGAAACTAATGACGTACTATGTGTTGGCAAATTGAATTTAAATTAAAAAAAGAATTTCACAAAATCAACCTCATATCAAATACACTTCAAAATGAAGTAATTGTCAGCATATAAACAACTATGTGATGAAAATGAATTTCCAGAGCCCAGCACCTTATACAATCTACACCTACATTCTCACCAATGTTTTGTGTTGTTTGGAAGAATTAGAATAGAGGGACAAAGAAAGAGACTTTATATAACAATAAAATCTATATCTTTACTATATTGCTAAAATCTATATCTTTATATATATATAGGTACATATATATGTATGTATTACATATCATAGACTTTACTATGCCTGAGAGTATGACAAAAAGTGGTTACAAGGTATTTAAGTCCCCTATCCATACAAGATCACTATGAGATAGGATTCCTCTGTCCCTACAAAAGTCCCCCTTAGGATATTTAGCTTCCTTCAAAGAATGGTAATACAGAAATTCCATTAGTTTAATGAAATTAAACAATTTACATCCATCGAAGGGTTATATTTTCTCTTTTTGTTTGGAGTTGAGGATGATATTCTACCTATCTAATTATCTACACCTTTATTACCTAAATTTCTCTCCTATTCCAACCATTCCACCTATTCCTCTCCCAATAACACAAATTATTTCCTTGTCTTAGTTCTAATCTATTTTCAATAATTAACCTAGGATATAATTTTTTTCAGGATACTAACCTTTAATACCAAAATTGCCTTAGGGTGTCTACCATACCTATCTATAAATATATGTAATATTTCCAATTTTTATTAATCATGCTCAATTATAATGACTTGTTCTGTTATCTCATTCTCTCATTAGAATGCAAGTTATTTAAGTGTAATGGCAGTGTTGGTTTACTTTATTGATTTCACAGATCAGAAAACATGGTGATTGAGTAGGCAAGCACAATATAAGGTACACTTTAAGAACAATAAAAATATAGAAATGAAAAGCAACTTTTTAATGTAGTTCTTTATAGATACAATACTGTATAGAAGTTTTTTTTTTTTTTTTAAGATTTTATTTATTTATTTTGAGAGAGAGAGAATGAGAGAGAACACATGAGAGGGGATAGGGTCAGAGGGCAAAGCAGACTCCCTGCCGAGCAGGGAGCCCGATGTGGGACTCGATCCAGGGACTCCAGGATCATGACCTGAGCCGAAGGCAGTCGCTTAACCAACTGAGCCACCCAGGTGCCCTAGAAGTTTTAAGGAATATATTAATATGATCATTTGTTTTTAGAAAAAGATCCAGTGATCTTGGTCAAAAAACACCACCTAGTTTCCCTATAAGGGGATTAAATAACATAACATTAATTTTGGCTTTTGTTTACCTGAATGCACTGAGCAAGTAGATTCAATGGAGGATAAAATAAGTGATGACACTTCTCTCCATAACTGTGTTTTGCCTCTCCACTAAATTATTGGTGAAAACAACATATGCAAAGGATGCTGTGATGGACACCTGTTTTACAACTCACGGTGCTCACATGTCTAATCACCATGTATATTTATTATAAGAATAAAAAGTTATATAGCATTTAAAAACAGTTGAAACTGTTAATTCGGGACGCCTGGGTGGCTCGGTCGGTTAAGCCTCTGCATTCGGCTCAGGTCATGATTCCAGGGTCCTGGGATCGAGTCCCCCATCGGGCTCCTTGCTCAGCAAGGAGCCTGCTTCTCCCTCTGCCTGCCTCTGTCTGTCTCTCTCTCTGATAAATAAATAAAATCTTAAAAAAAAAAAACCTGTTAATTCCACTTTAAAAATTGAGTAATTAAGCTGTTTGTAAAGAGAAACGGAATACACCCAACACATCCACAGAAGTACAGACCCCGGAAGCAGAGAATATCAGAAAATTTTCAAGGAGATATGCCAGGTTCAGTTTCTTGACAGTCAATATTTGTAATCTCCATTCATTTGTTTTCCAAATAACTACATAGCCCAATAAACAATACTAGCCAAATTACACCATTTTAAGTAGTCCCATTTAAGTGAATGAAAATTTCACCGAGACCAAAATTTTTTAAAACAAGAGCAGAAAGTTCAAGGGTAGGGCATTTTTACCTTAGCCTCCATTAAAAAATGTTGAACAATAACAGTTAATGTGTACTTTAGTCTCTATCTGTAATAATTTTTGATAATAGGTAAAATTCAAAATATTTTAAAATCTAATATTAAAATTAACTCAGTAAAGTTTATTTATTTAAAAAGTTATTAGAGCTGCCTCCATTTATTGAGTATTTTATGACCAATTATTCACACATAGATTTTGATAATAGTTTTCTGCTACTTATGGAAAAGAGAAAATTTAGGCTTCAAGATTAAAGCAAGTTTACAGAATAATTCAGCTAGTAAGTAGCAGAACCTGGATTCTAATAAAGATCTTCCTAATACTAGTACATTATTTTCCTTACTATATTGTGTATCAGTGTATAATATATTAAATAAATTACAATTGCATAAGAAATTATAATTGGAAAGTATAGTAAATGTTCTCTCAACAAATTTTATGTTAGCATGACAGTTATTATTTTTAATAGATTTTTCATAAATTATTACTGTGTACTTTATCCTCAAAAAGCAGGAAATTATTCAGATATTTCCATCATATAAATTAGCAATTATTACGGGCCATGGTGCTGATAAATTAGCAATTATCAGGTACTTTTAGCAGATTATTCTTACCACAAGGAATTATAAAGAAATATAAAATAGCTCAAAATCTTCTAAACTTCAGAAGATTTATCATTCTCAGTCCTCTCATTAGCAACATATTTGAAATGGAACAATGAGAGTGGAGTAAATCTCATTAGCTTCAGGAAGGGAGAGAATCCTTATGTTCTATTCTGGTTCTTAGTTTTACTACATATACTTAATGAAATAAGAGATGGGCAGAATTATTTCATTAAATATGAACAGAGCAAGTGAAGCAAATTGAGTACTGCATGTATACACAAGAAAAGCTGATTTGACAATACAAATTAGGTTTTAACTAGATATGTGAAACTTGAAAATATATAACTGCATGTGAATAAAAACTTCTTTCTACAAGAGGTCTTTCAGGTTTTATCACTCCCTTGAATTGAGTATAGATCTTTGCTGTGGAGCTGCCTCAAAACGAAATTAGAATCATTTAAGTCAACACCCATATTCCTCCAAAGGTTTTGTGGTTTGATCATTGTAAAATATGCATGAAGCCAAGAGTCGTGTTAGCAAGCATCAGGAAGGAGCTAATCCATATATGCATCTTGACAGTTCTACCATGCATTTGCTTGAGAACACTTATCTTTATATCTATCAGGATGCCACTTCTGTTTATTCTGAGTCAATTTTCCATTCTCTACCCCTTCTAAATTCTCCAAATTTTATTACTATCTCTATTTTTATAAATTTTATTAGTTCCTGTATGGGTAAATTAATCTACACTCATGCTTTCAAGTCATGATTTTATGCATATGAATTATATATTTCTTCACCCTAGAGCTTGTCCATGTTCTCAGATCCATATATCCAACAACCTACAATACAATTACAAATCTGATAGTTTGTAAGTGCCACAAAATCACTATCTCAAAAATTGCAATACTCATCTTTTCCCCTCAATTCCTCTCTTTTTCTAGAATCCTCATTCTCAGTGAGTAGCATCACAATGCCAAATTCTTCAAACCTGAAATCACTGCCTTTCCTCAACTTCTTTTTTTAGCATTCCTTTTATTCAATCTGCAACCAATTTTTATTGAATATTACCAGGGATCCCTTGTGTTTTAGCCATTTTTTTTTCTCCTTTCCCCCTCAGGATTGATGGCAATGGCAATTATCAGAGATCCTTGAATTGCTCAAATGTGCATGATCAATGTAATCCCAAATCTCATTTGGATAGTTGGTTTCCTGGGACTATTTCCAGTACCAATCCCTCAATCAATTAAAGTGCTACAATGAAATACTAGTAGAGTTGGCATATTATAGTTGGGTGATTTTAAGAGATTCGAGAAATAAGACTATTCACAAAGGTGTGGAGGTGTGGATAGGATAGTGTGTAAACAAACAAAACTAAATAATGTAGCCACCCCAAAACTAAAAAGAGCAAAATGTCATTATTCCTCCTGTGTCTGCAAATAAGAGGGAATAAGGGAAAATTGGAACTTGGACAATAAGAGAATTTGGCATTAAAGGTTTCCTGAAAGGAGATATGACTTTTGGTTGAGGTATAGCCAGGCCACAGAGGATCCCCAGGGAGAAAATCTGAGGGATAAACACTTCAGCTCTTGTTTTCCATTGGTTGAATCAGAAACTATAGAGTAAAGCAGCCTATTCATTTAAATCAGACTCCCACACCATACAAAAAGGATAAAGAAGAATGAAAAGCTACCTGAAAGGATTCACAGATCAACAACACAATCTTCAACTCCTATGGGAGACAACAGCCTTCATCATGCTTCTCAGTAGGATTTCAAAATTTTTATACTCCTTCCCTTTTCATAAAGGGGAAACTCATCATGGTTTTCCTGTTATTTTCTGCTCAACATTGTATATTAAGCATTACTAGGGGTGGGAGCAAATTCCTTGCTTTAATTCTTAGGTTATCAAAGTACAAAAAGCCACATGGAGAGTAATGGAAAAGCCAGAATATCACCAGACATTTTTGGATGCTAACTGAAGATGACTGTGGGTTGTTTCTTTTGGGAACAGAATGAAGTCTCTGACAGTAAGAGTGACATGGCTTTTCACTTTGCTTTAATTTTATTATTAATGATTTTGGTATATTAATTTACATTTTTGAGGAATTTCTGAGATCAAGCTTTTTTTTTTTTTTTTTAAAGATTTTATTTATTTATTTGACAGAGAGACACAGTGAGAGAGGGAACACAAGCAGGGGGAGTGGGAGAGGGAGAAGCAGGCTTCCCACTGAGCAGGGAGCCCGATGTGGGGCTAGATCCCAGGACCCTGGGATCATGCATGACCTGAGCCAAAGGCAGACGCTTAATGAAAGAGCCACCAAGGGACCCCTGCAATCAAGCTTTTGATTTAAACTAGCAATTTGTAAGTTCTTATATATATGATAAAGTAAGTGACTTTAAACAACAACAAAAAAGATAATAAGTAGTTTTGAGAGAACTACAAGGCAAACTGAAAAAACAGAAAAAAATCTGTACTTGACCATATAATAAAATATATGTGCAGAAAGATTTAAGGGTTAATTATGCAAATAAATTTATAGAAGTGCTAGAAACAATGGGTATTGTATCTGAGTGGAAATAATAGGCATATACAAATATACATATTTTCTACACAAATAGAAAACAAAAATCTAGTTGTAAAATACTTGACTAAAAATGACTCAGAAAAAACTATGTGAAAAATGTATTTATATGTATCTAATAGATAAACTGAAAAAGTATGACAAAATTTGAACATAGGTGAGAATACAAATTCATAACTAATTCTTGACAATTGCTTTTTTTTTGCCTATAAAAGACAGATGGAAAAGTATAAACATGCCAATTTTCTGAAACTAACAAATTGTTTTCCATAATTCCTCACTGTTGGTGAGATTATGGAAAGTTGACAGTTCATATACTTCAATACATATATTGAAGCTATATAGATAAATGCACCATATTTCTCTAATTTTCCTCACTTTTGTGTATTTATCCATAATGTTCTATATACAGACTCTTTTGTAAATCCTACGTTCCAAAATGTAGCCATATTCTCCATGTAATTATTAGACCTGTGTAGAAAAAGGATCTGCCAACAATAAAGACTGAATACAAAATAGAAGATAAATAAATCAATTTTAGCTATATTTTCAAAAGCAGCAGGTAAAATCTTTTATAAATCACTATGACCCAAGACAGTAAATCATGTAATAGAAGAAAACAGCTAGCAATTTTGGTCAGAGAATATTTTTTAAAATATAAAGCTGTATGAATTCAACATTTTTATTTGATGAACAATAAAAGTTCTATTTCTTCCACTCTTGTGTTGTTTCTTTGTTACTGATTGTCTGTTTCAGAGATGTCACGCCAGTTAATGTCCTATGCATTTGGGGGGTTATTCTTTCTTTTTTTTTTTTTTTTGAAACTTGGCATACATTGTGACATGTGCTATTCATTTCAAAAAACATATTTTATGTTATTTTGAAACTGCTGGCCATATAAGTGAAAAAATACACTTTATGCTGCTTAATGATTTTGGATAATCATTAAAATAATCTTTATATAATTGACAAAACGCAGACATCCCTGACATCTTTAAGAGAATCTTGGTTAGTTTTCCTTTTTCCTATGTAAGTTGAAAACCAGGTTGGGCGCCGGGGTGGCTCAGATGGTTAAGCGTCTGCCTTCAGCTCAGGTCATGATCTCAGGGTCCTGGGATCGAGTCCCGCATCGGGCTCCCTGCTCCTTGGGAGCCTGCTTCTCCCTCTGTCTCTAATGAATAAATAAATAAAATCTTTAAAAAAAAAAAAAAGAAAAGAAAAGAAAACCAGGTTTACCATTGGTCCCATGATGGCACTATTAAAAGACAGAGATTCCTTAATATTTCTGACTATTTTATTGGCCCTTTATTTCAGGATGGTCAATGCTTGTCATAAAATAATAATGTCAGGTTCATTTAATTACTAAATACGACCATGGTATCTGCTAGTTTCTGTCCATATCCTTAACATTTGATTCAATTCAAACTTATGAGGCAGTCATGGAGAAAAGCCGTATCAGCCATACTGGAAAAACAAAACAAAACAAAACCCAAAAGCTGTTTACTCCATTCCATTAATTAGATAGTTAGTGTAGCCCATATATTCCCAGACATCTTTCAACAGATCTGATGCATTTTGCCAACACTCCACCACTAAAGAGAAAGTTATTAATGTTAAGCCTTATTTTTATACAAATACCTCAGAAAACACATTCAGTTGTGATCAGTCTTGACCACTTTGTTATATATTAATTTTAATATCCATTTGCAATTCCTCTGACTAGCTAACTGGGAAGAGAGCACTCAGAAATTTATAGTAATTACACTTCAAATGTATGCAAAGCTTTACAATTTCCAAAGCACTTTAACAAATCTGTATCATCAGAAAATTATATCACATATGCTAAACCCATTTCCCAGATAATTAAGTTGCATTTGCCTAATACAATATATCATTACTCATGACAAGAGAACAATTGATATAATGTTACTCTCCTATTCCAAGTTGGGTGATGTTTCTGAGATGCACACAACCTCCTAGAGATGCTGAAACAGAAGAAATCGTGAAATAATTTTTCATAGAATCCACACCCTCAATAAAGCAACTATGGTGAAAAGGAATATCGGCAATTTGCATCAGTTAGTGATAATGAAAGCAGTAAGTGCCTGAGGTTAAGTAAGATAAACATTTTCTTGGAGAAAAGTTTGTTGATTATTCTCAGGCCCAAGTTCAACAATACATCAATCCCTTCCTTATTCACTCTCATAACTTCCTATATGTGCCTCATTGCAACTGTCCTTTTTAAAATTCCATATTTACAAAGGTATTTGATTAAAGTTTTTCTAACCAAACAAACTTCAAACTTGAGGGCAAAGATAATCACCATTTTATTGACTGCTTTATTCCTACCATGTGACATATTTTATGCATATCAAGTGAATATCAAAACTTACATTGAATGAAATAATCAATAATAAATAAATGTTATGATACAATTATCATCACTTTATTTTTTAAATTTCTATCAATAAAAATATACTCTGATTTATAAAACAACCAAAAAACGTAAAGTATTCTTAGAATCCACAATGCTATACCAACTGTAGAGACCAACATACACCAACAATATTGCCTAAATGACTCCATAACTTCTAGACCAAACAATAACTTTTATTTTAGGGCCAAATTCTATTTCATATTTAGAAATAACTTAACTGGAGATTTTTTCTCCTGTTTATGTCTATGTCTGCTTTCATAATCCTATCCTTTCCTCAACTATCACTTCCAAATATTCAAGACATTTTCAACTTAGCTAATTATTTACTTAAAGAATGAATATTAATTACCTGATACCGTTTTTACACAGCTAAAGGTTGGGTGTCCAGTTTTTTGGGATTTTTTTGAATCTCAAAGGAATAACAGTATTACTATGATTATCATTTTATTGCTCCTGTAACAAATTGCCAACTTGGTGGGTTAAAACAACACACATGTATTACCTTACAGTTCTTTTTGTTGTTGTTGTTTTAATTTTATTTTATTATGTTATGTTAATCACCATACATTGCATCATTAGTTTTTTTTTTTTTTTTAAGATTTTATTTATTTATTTGACAGAGAGACACAGCGAGAGAGGAACACAAGCAGGGGGAGTTGGAGAGGGAGAAGCAGACTCCCTGCCGAGCAGGGAGCCCGATGTGGGGCTTGATCCCAGGACCCTGGGATCATGACCTGAGCCGAAGGCAGACGCTTAACGACTGAGCCACCCAGGCGCCCCTGCATCATTAGTTTTTGATGTAGTGTTCCGGGATTCATTGTTTCCGTATAACACACCTTACAGTTCTTTAGATGGAAAGTCTTATATGAGTGTCATTTGGCTAAAATCAAGATTTCCTCACGGTAAAATTTTCTTTCTGGAGGCTCTAGAGGTTAAGTCATGCCCTTGCCTTTTGCGAGTTCTAGAAATCGTCATCACTCCCTGATTCATGGTTCCTTTCCTCCACCTTCAAAGACAGCAAAAAAAGGGCAGGTCCTTTCATGTCACATCTATATGATCTATACATTTGCCATTTACTTCTCCTTTTAAGGACTTCTGTGAGTGGATTGGGCCCATTCTAATAATCTAGGGTAATATCCCCACTGTAATGTCATTACCGTTAATCACAAGTTTATAATCTCTTTTGCCGTAGAAGGTGACATATCCACAGCTCCAAGAATTAGGAAGTAGACAACTTTGAGGGGACATAATTCTGCCCATTACCCAACCCATCCTGCATTAGAGATATCAGAGGTACCCTACCAAGCATTAGATATCTTTTTTTTTTTTTTCCTTGCAAAGACAACCACATCTATACCACGTCTTTATATTAGAATCAGGTGGGTTTTTGGTGAAATTCCAGCTACCCATACCTGGTTACGTTTATAAAGGTTATGTCTCAAGGGATGGAAAATTTACCAGGTTCACTAAGTCCAGTAATTAAAAATTCTTAAAATCTGAGTTCTGAGAATCAAATCTGTTATTTTTTATGTGTTCACTGGCACCCATATTTAATTCTTGCCCACAGGTAACCCTCAGTCATTCCTCACTTCACCAAGTATTATGATGTGTCAGTGTAGGTTCATCAATTGTAACAAACATACCATTCTGGTGAGGGATATTGATAATGGGGGAGGCTATAGATGCATGGAGCAGAGAATATATGGGAAATCTCTGTACTTTCTTCTCAATTTTGCTGTGAATCTAAAACTGCTAAAAAAATACTCTTAAAATAACCAAGTGCATCAATATAATTTTGCCCATGAAATAAGATATATAAATTACTGCACCAGAAAAATTAACTTTTAAACTTAATGCCTCCAAATTAAAAAAATACAACAATTAATCACATTGCCTTCTTTGATAATTTAGAAACTTTAGAACAGTATGAGAAGTTCATACAAAATAAATGGTAGTTTTGTTAATAGTTTACTGAGTAAAATGTACATGTATTACCTAGACAGAAATATGAATCTGTGAAAAGGAATTATAACAACAGTTTGATTTATATAATATAAAACAATACATAAGGGACATTGTATCACTTTATTTCTGTAAATTTTGTGTATCATTTCAATGATACATGGAATAAATTGAATAATGCTGACTGATGTTTGTAATGGGAGATATTTTTCCCTGCCGGTTAAAATTTTATTTCTCTAACTAAAGAAAAATAGGTACTTATTTTAAGCATTGGTTTTAAAGCCCATAAATGATGTTGTAATTAAAATAAAAGTTGTACAAGATTTATTGTTCATTAGTAGAAATCTTTTTTAAAAAATGTTTTATGGTATAAATCTAGGGCGCCTGGGTGGCTCAGTTGGTTAAGCAACTGCCTTCAGCTCAGGTCATGATCCTGGAGACCTGGGATCGAGTCCCGCATCAGTCTCCTTGCTCAGCAGGGGGTCTGCTTCTCCCTCTGGCCCTCCCCCCTCTCATGTGCTCGCTCTCTCAAATAAATAAATAAATCTTTAAAAAAATGTTTTGTGGTATAAATCTAAAGAAAATTTTAAGATGCATGGCTTATATTTCATTATCTTGAACCATGGCTTTTTGCTGAGAATCTCATTAAGTGCCTAATAGCTTCTAATGTAATAGTCAATTAACAACATGACAGTCTCCATGGAAACGAAACAGCAAGATATGGTTGTAGTAACATAGGTTAATGTACTTAATTTTCGCAGTGTAGGAGTTCCCTGAAGCACCAAAGCATTGCTTTTTAGAAGTATGTGTGATATTAAATCAATGTAATTTTTAAATAGGAAAATCAAATAACTTCTTTTAGAAGATCTATTACCGTCAAGTATAAAGTAATTCATGCCAGTTATTATTTTGAGCACCTCTTATCCACCACTATGAAGGAACTTATTTTGGGAAATAAAGCTACATAGTTAAATTATCTACAGTCCCTAATTTCAAGAAAGCCAAGAGTGGGAGAGCAGCAAACACAAATTATAATGCAAACACAAAACTGTAACACTATGTGATGCTAATGCTGAGGATGGTGATGAGAGTAACTTTCTATGAACAAGGAAATCTGCTAAAGATTTTTTATACTAGTCTATGCCATACTAGATAGATATAAAGATATTCCTATTTTGATAATGAGTAAATTAGGCTAAAAAGAAGTCAAAAAATGTTTAAAGATTTTATTTATTTATTTGAGAGAGAAAGAATGAGGCAGAGAGAGCATGAGACGGGGGAGGGTCAGAGGGAGAAGCAGACTCCCTGCCGAGCAGGGAGCCCGATGCGGGACTCGATCCCGGGACTCCAGGATCATGACCTGAGCCGAAGGCAGTCGCCCAACCAGCTGAACCACCCAGGCACCCAAGAAGTCAATTTTTTTTTTCAAAAGTGGAGGAACTGGAAAATAGGGTTCTCAACTACTTCAATCTCATTTATTGTAGCTGAATAAATTAGATATAGTGATATGGCAAAAACATTTAATGAATATTTGCTATTGTGTATTTAATATATAATAAAAGTGATCATTTGTTAATTTCGTTTTTCAACTAGAAAAAAATTTCTTAGATATTAAAAAACAGAGCATGATCTAGCCACGCAAGGAGAACTGCTGACTAAATTATAATCACCCCGGGGCGCCTGGGTGGCTCAGTCCTTAAGCGTCTGCCTTCGGCTCAGGTCATGACCCCAGGGTCCTGGGATCGAGCCCCGCATCGGGCTCCCTGCTCAGCAGGAAGCCTGCTTCTCCCTCTCCCACTCCCCCTGCTTGTGCTCTCTCTCTTGCTGTGTCTCTCTCTCTGTCAAATAAATAAATAAAATCTTTAAAAAAAAATAAAAACAAGTAAGTGTAAGATAGCAATAGATCATAAATCATTCAATTTTATTGAACACTGAAAATGTTAAAGCTCTATGAATGAGGCAAACGTGTTCCTGATAAGTAGTTGACAATGAAATTAGAAATAAAATAAGAAAATAAGAGGAAAACTTTTCAAAAAAGTTAAAGTATACAGTGACTAAGATTTATAATATCTTCAGACACATAGAAATTTCCCCTATTAGGAAATCTAGAAAATCTGAGAGAACATTTTATTAATAAATATATAGTTTTCTTCGTAGATTTTTTTCCTCACTTTATTAGGAAAACATAAACAGAAGCGTCCAGAGAGTTACACAGTAAACAAAAATGTCCTCACTACTTAGATCCTCATATTAATTATGCTATAGTTCCTTTATCACATATCGTTATCACATACCTATACATCAGTCCTTTTATCCACCCAGTAAGTGTGATATATATTGACAAATTTCAAAATTGTAGACATTAGTACACTTTGTTCCTAAACATTTCAGGATTATTACTAACTGTAGTTAAATTGTAATTAACTTGATTAAATATAACTTTTAAGTAGAGGTCAATATTTGTTTACAGAATTTTTTTTTTTTTTTTTTTTTTTTTTTTAGAAAGGAGGGGAGGGGCAGAGGGAGAAAGAGAGAGGGAATCTTAAGCAGGCTCTACACCCAGTGCGGAATCCGAGGGGGGGCTCAATCTCACAACTCTGAGATCATGACCTGAGCTAAAATCAAGAGTTGGATACTTAACTGACTGAGCCACTCAGGTGCCCCTGTAAGTGACTGTTTTTAAAAATAGTATAAAGCAGGACAGCATCTGTTAATTTTTCTTAACTATTTCAAAAATTACTTTTTATGAAATACAACCTTGGTAATTCTACTTTTTAAAAAAATATTTTATTTATTTATTTGATATATATAGAGAGCACAAGGGGAGAGGGAAAAGCAGGCTTCCCACCAAACAAGAACCCTGATGTAGGACTCCATCCCATGATCCTAGGATCATGACCTGAGCCAAAGGCAGACGCTCAACTAACTGAGCCACCCAGGCATCCGGGTAATTCTACTTTTTAATATTTTTTAGAAAACCCCATACTGTTTTCCACAATGGCTGCACCAGTTTGCATTCCCACCAACAGTGCATGAGGGTTCCTTTTTCTCTACATCCTCACCAACACTTGTTGTTTCTTGTCTTTTTAATTCTAGCCATTCTGACAGGTGTAAGGTAATACCTCATTGTGGTTTTCATTTCCATTTCCCTGATGAAGAGTGATGTTGAGCATCTTTTAATGTGTCTGTTGGCAATTTATATGTCTTTTTTGGCAAAATGTCTGTTCATGCCCTCTGCGCATCTTTTAATCAGACTATTTGTTTCTTTTTTGGCATTGAGTTGTATAAGTTATTTATATATTTTGGATATTAATCCTTTTTTGGATATATCATTTCCAAATATATTCTTCCATTCAGATGATCTCTGACTTTTAATGGACCTATTTAATACAAATCTTAATTATATTTAATAACATAGATATCAATATGACTGGGGTTCTGTGTGTCATTTTACTATTTTTGGTTGGTTCAATTTTATTTTGTTCTCCTATTTCTAGTTTTCTAGATTCAGATTCCCAGTTATATACTGGCTTTTTAAATATCTTAAGACACAGCTGGCATGCAATAATCAGCACACATTAAAAGTGAACAATTTGGTAAGTTTTGACATATGAATAGACTTATGTAATCATCACAGAAATCAAGATACTAAACATATAAATCACCTCTCACATTTTTTTCTTTGTAAACCTTTTCTCTTATCCCTAAGCAACCATAGATCAGGATTGTTACTATAGATCAGGATTGTTCAAGAGCAGCACTTTTACATTTTATTCTGGATAATGTCTTGCACTTTGTAGGTTATTTTGTAGCACCTCTGGCCTCTACCTCCTAGATGCCTCTACCTGCCCACACTCACAATATTGTTAACTGTACATTTCTTACTTCAAATCATCAATTCCCTTGAATACTTTAATAATAAAAAACAAATTACTACATATGACACTCTGATAAATCACAAATGGAAGAATGAGAAGAATCAAATAAATTTGGGTTCTGGAAACAATATCAATTATTAAGATACCTTTTCTATCAGTGAGAAATCCATAGTATATATCCCAAAACAATGATCTCATTTTATCCACAACCAAGATAGCCCAGACTTAGGTTGAGCAAATTCAGGCAAATAGTCCTAGGATACATACTTACTAAAAAGACTTCTAATTACACAACAGTGAGCACAAAATTAATTTGTGAATAAACATATCATTTATAATGACTTATGCACCAGCTCTTTGCATGCACTTGGCTTTGCATCTTACATTTTAATAAAACAAATAACAACCCTTCAGGAAAAAAAAAAAAAAAAAAGATTTGTGAAATGAAATAAAGGAAATCTCATTTTAAATTGAGTTGGGAGGCCAGAAGGGGAAGAATTCACATCCTACCAACTCATGATCACTTACAGAACCCAAGAGGAAGAAGCTCACCTTGCATTTTCCAATAGGAAGAAGACTACTTTACTACCCCAGCAGGAAGAAAGACGATTTTTCTCCTTGCTGAACAACATCTCAGCCAATGAGAAACTGCCACAACTCAGCCAATGAGAAACCTTAGCCACTCTGAATTCTTGCTTTCCTCTGAAGGACTGTGATTCAAAATAGCCCCTCCCAACTTCCTCCTTTTTTTTCTATAAAGTAATGTCCTTCTTCTTTGTTCTCTGAACTTGCCTATGGTTTTATCATAGATTGCATGTCCCAAATTGCAATTCCTCTGCTATTTCCAAATAAACCAATTTGGCTGGTAAATAACTGGGTTTTTTTTAATTATTATTTTCAAAGTCAACAGGATCTTTTACAAAGTACAAGATAGGTTATGCTTTTCTTTAAATTTAAACACCATAGATCCTCTAGTATAAAATTTTAATATAATAAATATTCTTGATGTGAAATGTTACTGAAGTGAAACAAACAACCCCATATTTAGGCACATAATAAACAACATTCCCTTATTTTTATCATGTATCATAGTTCTCAGGATTGACTGAGGTCTACTATTCAGTCACTGGTCAGAGTTTCTTTTTTTTTTTTTTTTTTAAGATTTTGTTTATTTATTTTAGCGAGAGAGAGTGCAAGCAGGAAAAAGAGCAGAGAGAGAGAGAGAATCCCAAGCAGACTCAACACTGAGCATGGGGCCCTACATGGGACTGGATCCCAGGACCCCAAGATCATGACCTGAGCTGAAATCAAGAGTCCGACGTTCAACCAACTGAGCCACCCAGACACCCCTCTTGGTCAGAGTTTCTTATTCAGACAATGGCTGGTCCTGGAGTCATCTAGAAAATTCTTTATTCACATGCTTGATGTCTGGATTAGTTGGGAAACTGTTGGGAGTAGTTGAGACTCCTAGGGCATCTTATTCTTCGTGGTCTCCTTAGCCCTGTAGCCTCAGTATAACTGAACTTGTTATATGGAAGGTGGAGGCTCCCAGAGATGTCTCAAGAGAAACCAGCAAAAACTGCATGTTTTTTTCTAACATAGTCTCAGAAACCATACAGTACCACTTTCACCACATTCTAACTATTATGGCACTCAAAAGAAAGGCATATCTACTCCAACTCTTCATGAGAGGAGTATCAAAGTATTGGCAGGGAAGTTTAAACCCAAAGAACGTACAATAGGCCATTTTTCTTTTTTTGAACTATACATCTACAAATATATTTCTTTTTTTAAAATTTATTTATTTAAAATAAAAATGTCACTATTTTAATCCTAGCCTCGTGAATTCATCATGAGAACTTTGTTGTTCTAAGTCTTCAGTATATTAATTGTCTTATTTAGAGGATATTTCAACAGGTTTTCCATACCGAGATATTAGAGTTACATCAAGATTGCCCACTTGTATTCTGGTGTGCAATTATGAATCCTTAGTTTACAAAATTATTTATACCATTTGTAAAGAGCCATGTGCATACAGAAGTCGATGGCAAGCCTAATCCATTTCTATCACATTCATTTCTGCACTATGTATTCACCAGGCAATAAAATTTACCATTACTCTGCACAAATCAAGAGACCTTCAAGAACATGCTATTGTGATATTACAATATTCTGTGGTATTTCATTTTTTTCATATTTCACATGATGGAAAATGATAATTAAAAGTCATTATATTTTTCCAGAGCAATAGTTTAGAGGAACAGGTGCATGTCATCTCGGACTCAGTCTGAAGCTCATTTCAACAAACTCAGACTGGCTGCATTTTTAAAGACAGCACTATTAGTTGTCTCATTTGTTACAACCATTCTTTGCAATTCTCACATCTGTCAAAGTCCATACAAATAGTCCCTTGTAGGAAGCAGATGTTACAAAGTTATAATTTAGATGTCTGTTTTGACTCAGACAAAATCTGGACAGCAAAGATCCTGTTCTGTTAAGCAGCATTATCAAATGCAAATGGTTGATGAATTTTTTTTATTAGTTTACTATTGCTTTTGAAATGCTTCTCTCCATAATTAGTACTGGGAAAAACATAATATTCTCAGATTGCTTAGCCTTCAAATAGATAGGGATAAAGGAAGGAATAGGGGAAAGAAGGGAGTGGGGCAGGGAGGGATGGAAGGATGTGATAGATAGATGATAGATTGATAAATAGATACAGATAGAGAGATGATAGAAGTAACTAGATGAGACAAATTTAAATAGATATTGATATACCTGAAAGCCGAGTGTGATTTTGAAATTATATTTATATGATAATGCTAAATTGACTCAACATTTGTAAATATTCGATTTACCCAGAAAATAGTGTATAATTCATAATATTTTACTCAAAATAAAATATTAAATAATGATTAGTAAAGAATAAAGATAGATTTTTGTGGAATGTTAACTAAGATTTTGGTTTCAATTTTATTTTGACTTTTACTTTGTTCATACAGCTTCTGTAAGCATATACATATTATTTCTGAAGAATTAAAGGCAGGTTAAGAAAGCCTACTAATTCTCAGACTGTAGAATTTTCATTTATTGCTTATATATTAATTTACAAAACACAAAAGATAAATGAACCAAATTTAATTTTCAATTTGATATCGTGGTAGACACATTTTCTGCTTAATCCTTAACAGATATCCTATAATAATGATGATAACAACATATTTAAGAAGATACAGAACACAATAAATAAACAAAGGTCAGGACGTACTCTTTACTGCATAGAATTTTTTTCTGAAATGATTTTGATGTACCAATATACAAGGGCAAATTTTCTCTTATTTTTCAATTCCAAAACATAAGTGTATTCTTCTTAACATAATATTAGCCCTATTATGAATGTAATGAATTCATAATTCATGTTATGCTGAATCATCTGTATATTCTTCTTCTCCTGAGTAGAAAACAAATACTTATTTTTTCTACTAAATTTAGAGAAGATAGCATGATTTCTTTCTACAATGAAAGAAATCCTCATTTGTTGTTACTTAGTTCTTTCATGCTAGGTTAAATGCTATTCTAGCACATAAAAAATAGAAAATCTCATCCTCCTTTTCTGTATGTGAATACAAAAATGTATAAAATTCTTTGTGATTATGTAAGTTATGATGAAAAGAATAAAAATTATAAAGTATTTAATATTTCTATGATACAAACCAAAACTAGGTATTCTTGCACATGAATGTTATACCAAAAATACTCAGTTACTTTTGAAAATTTGCTTTAAAAAAGGATTACACTTTAATAACACGAATTTTCAGGATGCTGTCAATAATTGTTCATGCTCTTCTTTGTTTCCCCCCAATCATTAATATGATTATAAGTATGATACTTAAAATAGTGGCTTATATTAGAGTAATTAAAAATAATATTTGAAAAGACTTTAAAGATTATATGGGAAAATATCCACAGTATTTTATTGAATCCACACTACGAACACAAGAATATATTAACATCATATAACAATTTTTAAATATTTATATCATGTCCAATGTTGCACTTAAAAATATTTTTCACAGTAATGTACTTTTCTAAATTCTAAAAGCTATAATACTGTTCATAGTATCCTCACATTACCACTTCATCTCCACTGTTTGATTTTATGATTCATTTCTCATTCCAGGTATAGCTTACTTGGCATTCTTTCCTTCTTTAAAGTAATTACTTCATGTCAGAACTTTATTTTTAAAATATATTTCTTACAATGAACATAAATAATTTTTGTAATAAAAAAGGAGTATGTAACTGATGGTATTTATCACAATAATTAACCATCTCATCCAATATTTTAATGCCCACAAAATATATTATACAGCAATTGGGATCTGGTTTAATAATCATAAATATTATAAATAGTATGACAATCAGAATCCTAGCAGATATATTTTTCTTTAATATTCACATCCCCAATTAATTTCTTTGACTACCTATAATTAAAATTATAACAACTGAATTAAGTCAGTGGTTATGTCACTGAACTCATGCTGAAAATTTGCCATCATATTGATTATTTCTATTTCCAAAAATATTTTATAAGTTTTAACAATCATTTGCTAATGCTAATTTTTAAAACTTCACTAATTTGATAAAGTATAGTGTATAATTCTTTCGTATTTTCAAGAACTAATTATACACTTGAAATTCTCATTTGTTGAATGGATTCTTATTATTTTTGCCATTATTATTCTAAGGGATTCACATTTGTCTTATTTATCTGTTTTTGAAGCCTATATTTATACCATGAGCATTAGTACTTGAATTGACATAATAATTATTACAAAATTTCATTATCTTTTGTATTTATTTTATGGTTAAATTTTGTATAAAGTGTTTAAAATTATTATGTTTTCTGTCATATCACTATTTTTATTAGAACTATTAGTTATATTTAATCAGTAGAATCATTTTTATACTAAAATGATACAAATGCATTTGCTGCAGTGCCATTCTGTTGTTTTTGTTTACATTTCCTTAGACAATAAATCACACACTAAAAGGTCATGTCTTTGATGTTGTTTATTTATTTTACTTACCAGTTTTATTTTACTTCCTAATAATTTTCCTTCCTAATATTTTTTTACTTTTATTCTATGTCCTAATAATTAAAATTTGAGTAAGTTTATTTTACTTCCCAATAATTAAAATTTGAGTAAGTCATCATTTGTGATGTAATTTAAATTAAATATTTAAATATTTAAATAAAATAATATATTATAAAATAAAATATTTAAATATTTATGTGATATTTCTCCAATTATTATATTTCACTGTGTAAAGGTATTAGTATCATGCTGTTTCAAACATCATAACTTTTTAAATGGAAACATTCCTTCTCCCTTATTCTTTAAAACTTCTTGTGTGTTCTTGTCCTATAATTCTTACATGCTGTTCGTTCACAAACCAGTCCCTGTATATGGAGGCCAAGGAGAGACTGAAGGTTAGCAGGTGGCAGTATTAATAAGCAAAATAACTTACTTATGGAGATTGTCTTGGTTGGTGGCAACACAAGTACATCTTTGTACTTACCCATCAAATTTTGAAAGTATATATAGAGGTCTTAACTGGGTTCAGTCATGTATTCAGTGTAGTTGGTCTCAATGGCATCTACTCTCTCAAGGCTCCATGCAACACTGTGGGAACAGTAGGCAGAACATACGTTCCGATGACAGGGGAGGGGCTGGGGAGCCTCTGATCACCCTGGAGTGGCTCTAGGGCCAACCAGCAGTCATGTCCTCTTGATTGCCTCCTCCAACACATGCACGTGAGTATGTATTAATACACAATATATGCACACACACATATATACTTATACGGCATGTATCATTTATAAATATAATGGTAAATAAATAATGAATAGAGCATATATCTAAAATCCTGTTACAGACTGAATGTTTGGGTCTCAACCAAAATTCACGTGTTGAAACCCTGATCCTCAATATAGTGGTATTTGGAGGCTGGGCTTTGGGGGAGGTAATTAAGGTTCGATGATGTCAAGTGAATGGAGCAGTCATGACTGGATTAGTGCCTTTATAAGGAGATGAAGAGACCAGGGCTCTCTCTTGAGGACTCAACAAGAGGGCTGCCATCTACAAACCAGTAAGAGAACCCTCAACAAGAAATGACCATTTGGCAGATTTCCTAACCTCCAGAATTGTAACAAATTAATTTATGTTGTTTGAGTCACCCAGTTTATGGCATGTTGTTAATGCAGGCTAAACTGACTATGACATATTCTATCTCCTACATCATTCAAAGTAAAGAAAATTTGGGGAAATAGCACAGGTTTAAATGCATTTTAATATGTACTTGTTTATACTATAGATCTTATACATATGGGAATCAAAATAAATGTTTTTAACATTGATTATTAATATAATTTCATTTTATTTTATTTTAAATTTTAATTAATATAATAATATAAACTGATTATAAAACTATTAACTTTCTATACAGATAAATATAGAGGAGTAAAATATAATTTAAAAAGCAAATAGCAAAAAATTACATATTAAGCCAAAATACAAATAGTCGGTAATGAATACAAATAAAATGTGCATCTATCTTTATAGATAAACTAGATAAATATAAAATGGTAAAATGCAAAATAAAAATACAAAAATAAACCTAGGTATATATTCTCTTTATCCTTCGGAGGGAAAAAAATGACTAATGAAGATACTTGAAAATGTTAAGAATACATGATAAACTCCTTAAAAAGCAGGCGTAACATGGTATTTTATAAAGAAAGCACATGATTGATATACTTAGACTAAAAGAGCCTTTTGTATTGGTCATATATACATGCCACATAAAACATCTATTTTTATGAGACAAAATATGTAATATTGAAATACATGATAGTAGATATATTTCATTTTGTTTCTGTTTTCTTGTGTTATATACAGGTCACTAAGGTTTATTGTGTGCTACTGTTACATTTGCCATAGTTTGTTGGATAAGGCAGAAGTGCCTGACCGAAAAGTCAGACATTATTTTTTTTAAGATTTTATTTATTTATTTGAGAGAGAGAGACTGAGAGAGAGAGAGCACATGAGAGGGGGGAGGGTCAGAGGGAGAGGCAGGCTCCCTGCCGAGCAGGGAGCCCAATGCGGGACTCGATCCAGGGACTCCAGGATCATGACCTGAGCCGAAGGCAGTCGCTTAACCAACTGAGCCACCCAGGCACCCCAGACATTATTTTAATAAAAATTATCTCCTTATGCTCATGACAAATGACTGAATGAATTAGGTTCTTTCTAGAGTCAAACTATTTTCCTCAGAGCAGTAGACTTGAAAGGCATATGTTCATAGCCACCACCACCGGACATTGCAATAAATATTAATATAATGTAGTGACTCTGAATTCTGTTATGTTCTTTTCTCTGTTGTTGATTTTTATGTCTATTAGGTATAGTCCTTGGACTCGTACTACAAAATCTGGCTTCCATAAAGTGCATTGACGTATGTGTTCAGTTCTCTCAGCTTCTGAAGGCTGATATTTTGGACTGCCCCTTGGAGGTCTTGTCAATACCTTTTTAGTTTAGTAGTCAGTCAGGGATTTGCGCTGGGCTTATTTCCATATTTTATAGCTCAATACTTCTGCATTTTTCTTGCTTCTGATGTTCACCTCTTCCCTAAATTTCCAGCTGATATGCTAGTCCAGGGCTCTGTGCTCTGACCTTTTCACCTACAAAAGTCTCAACATGATGCTGCCTAAGATTAGCTCAAGTCAGGGATTGAATTCATTATAAAAACAATAAATTCACAAAGCTCATCTAGTGCATTGTTGTCTTTTCGGAGCAGATTACTCATATACTGGTTGCTTGTTTGCAAAGTTCCCAGGTGTTTTCCTCAATGCATTCATACTTTAGCAGGCAGCAGGGATTTGGGCAAAGTGAATACCCAGAATTGGAATTTTACCCTTTCTACAGTTCTCTATCCTTTTTTTTTTTTTTTTTTGCAAATTTAAGCCAATAAATTTGTGGTTTTGTGGCACTAGTGCTGAGAGAGTAGGAAAGAACCATCAACAAAAAAATAAACAAAAAAGTGGGGAGCAAATAAAGTAACAACAAAAGCAGCAACTATCATCTCATGCCTACATTGTAGCTGTACATTTGCAAAGGTAAATTTTTGTTCCACTACTGCAGGTTTATGGTTTTTCCAATGCTATAAATGTTTTAAAAATAATTTTTCAATATTTTACATTTGTCACTTGTGAGAAGTTTTAAGTGATTATGATCTCAACCACTATTGGTAACCCAATTGGGAGAAAACACGAATAGTTGACAAAGTATAAATAGTTCAAACATACTACTACTAATAAAAAGATAATCAAGCAGGGGCGTCTGGGTGGCTCAGTTGTTAAGCAGCTGCCTTCAGCTGGGGTCATGATCTGGGATCGAGCCCTGCATCGGGCTCCCTGCTCAGCGGCGGGCGAGCCTCCCTCTCCCTCTCCCACTCCCTCTGCTTGTGTTCCCTCTCTCGATGTGTCTCTCTGTCAAATAAATGAATAAAATCTTAAAAAAAAAAAAAAAAAAGATAAGCAAATAGAGTCGAGTGTAACAAGTGAACAAATACTTAGCAGAATAGGATAACTCACTAGTCTATGGAACCACTAGTCTATGAAAAGCTGATTAATATCATCAATGATGAGAAAGTAAAAATTAAAATAATTTTAAACTTTATTACACTCATTAACTTAGGAAAAAAATCTCTAAAATATCTGACAATGTTAGATATTGCAATGATACAGAGAAAAATTAATCAGTCTAATGGGTGAGAATATCACAATCTTCTTCAGGACAATACCTAATTCTAGCAAACATGGTAATGGAATTAGGGAGATGTAAATAGAGGTCCTCTAGCACTCGTAATCTTTTAAAAAATTTTTTGTTTTTGTTTTATGAGAGAGAGTTAGAGAGAGAGAGGAGGAGGAGGAGCAGAGGAAGAGGGACAAGCAGCCCCGATGCAGGACTTGATCTCAGGACTCTGAGATCATGACCTGAGCTGAAACCAAGAGTCAGTCGCTTAACCGACTGAGTCACCCAGGGGCCCTCACCCCTAAATTTTCTAGTATTAGATTTGAAAAAAAGTATAAGGAGAAAATATGGAAAAATATTCACTTTCGTTGGAACGAACGTTGATTGTGTTAAAAGTTGAAGTTGATTGTGTTAAATTGGCAATATTAAAAGAGGAAGAAGTGTTATGAAATGCTGTAAAGTTAATGAATGATCTTAAGGCAATTAATTTGATGTAAGGTAACAGTGTGTCCTTAAAAATGACATGAGTGATTATTTTACAAAAGGGAAGAGGGTGTAGAGGAGAAGCATTATTACATCTTTCTTTAGTCATATATAGTCTAATGATTATGGAATAAATTAACATTTTATATGTTATGTAATTCTCATTTTTTCTGGATTTTTTGTAACCTTTTATTTTGATATAAATGTGAGTTTATGGAATGTGAAAATATTGTAAGAATCTCCTGCTTACCCTTTAACTATATTCATCAATAAATTCCATTTCTCCAGCTATTTGTCTCATTATTCTGTCTCTATCTCTTCTCTGTCTCTCTCTCTCATAGTAGTTATAATTTTAATTTCCCTAATGATTATTAATGTTTAGCATCTTTCCAAGTGCTTGTATACAATACAAACCCTTTTTTGTAAAGGGTTTGTTCAAATATTTTACCTGTTATTTATTGGGTTGCTTGTTTTCTTATCATTGAGTTTTGATATATCTTTATATATTCTTGATATAAGTTCCTTTATCTAATATGCCATTTGCCAATATTTTTTCCTATTCTGTTTCTTGTCTTTTCATTCTTCTATTAGTGTCTTTGAAGTAGTATTTTTTTTTTTAATTCCAATGATATATTGTTTGGGCACAGTTTCTTAGAAATCTTTTCCTAGCTCATGGACATATAGATTATTTTCCTATGTTTTCTTCTAAATTTTACAATAGTACCTGTGAACGTTTGGGATTTTTTTCATCATGAATTTGTTGCATATCATTAAATGATAAAGGCAAAATTTCTTCAGTATATAATTTGACTAACAATGTACTAGTGACTGATATTTATTTCAAAAGTTGTGTACCATGAATTTAATGAAGTTAATATATGTAAAACTTTTAGAGTGGAGTCTGGTTCATAATTGGCACAAAGTATCATGCTATGAAATTAAACATGTTAATATGTTAAATTGCTTTAATAAAGACATGATGCATAGTAAGTATATAATAAAGAACATATTAAAGAGACTGTAAGCACATACCAACATACAATAATCACTATACAAGATTGTTTTTATATTTTTTCCTTCTTCCAAATTTGTAAATTTAGGATCTCAATCTTGGTATTTGCATTTATAAATCTTTCTACAAATAGAAAGCCTATAGTAGAAAAGCAATCGGCTAATTTAGCAATACAGGGAAATGATTGGTACCATATCAAAACTGGCACATTGTTGATTATAAATCATTTTTAAGAATTTATGTAAAGAGAACTATCTAATATTCTTTCTTTATATATTTGACTGATTAAAATATTTACATTTTCTATATTTCCTACTTGGATTTTATTTAATTGTTGATTATACTTTGCTAAAAATGCACTCTTAAAGATTAATAACTTGAGGGTCTTAAAAATGGAATAATTAAAGTAATGCTAAAACTGTCTTAAGCTAGAAAGAGATTGATTTCTAACTTTATATCCAACATGTCAGTATTTTTATCATATATTCACTTCATTCATATGAGAATAAACGATGTTAAAAAATGTACTTAGCGGGCGCCTGGGTGGCTCAGTTGGTTAAGCGACTGCCTTCGGCTCAGGTCATGATCCTGGAGTCCCTGGATCGAGTCCCGCATCGGGCTCCCTGCTCGGCAGGGAGTCTGCTTCTCCCTCTGACCCCCCCCCGCCATGTGCTCTCTCTCTCAAATAAATAAATAAAATCTTTAAAAAAAATGTACTTAGCAGTTAAGATCTTTGATATGATTTTCAAAAGTAACTATTTTAATTAGGTCTTTTTTAATTTTTTTTAAAGATTTTATTTATTTATTTGAGAGAGAGCGAGAGCACAGAGGGAGAGTGGGAGAGAGAAGCAGACTCTGCTGAGCAGGGAGCCCAATGCGGGACTCGATCCCAGGACCCTGAGATCAGGACCTGAGCCGAAAGCAGACACTTAACCAGCTGAGCCACCCAGGTGCCACTTAATTAGGTCTTTTAAACTACATGGAAGCCCAGTGTAGGTTTCTCTGTTTAAGTTTATAGTGAACAATTTATTCACTCACAGCAACACTTTTAATGGGAGTCTGTGTATGTGTGTGTTTTTATATTATTAATATAAGTAGATTTTGAAGTATTCTTTTGATAATGTGAATGCAATATCTACCACCACTGACACGAATGTGGAATAAACATTTGTTCATTATATATTTGGTTTCCATTATAGTCCATCATATTTTTCAATTTTACCCTGTTTAAATTCTTTACTTATTATGAAAGAATTTTCATGATGAATCATAAATGTCCAAATGTAGGAGTCACACATTCATTACTTATTAGCAAATGATGCATAATTATAATGCCTTTTTTTAAAGATTTTATTTATTTATTCATGAGAGACAGAGAGAGAGAGAGAGAGAGGCAGAGGGAGAAGCAGGCTCCCAAGGAGCAGGGAGCCCGATGTGGGACTCGATCCCAGGACCCTGGGATCATGACCTGAGCCGAAGGCAGACACTTAACCATCTGAGCCACCCAGGCGCCCTATAATGCCTTTTTGATTCATATGCACACACACAAGAAACCCTAATGACTGATACCTCTACATGAAGATCTATGGAAAATTTTCTTTTAGGCCAAGGTTTGTATTTTTATTTATTTATTTTTTTAAGCCTCCCAAGCAAGATTAAAACTTTATTCTTTAGTTATTGAAACACAAGGCAGAATCTCCTGCCACTCTTTTTTTTTTTTTTTTTTTTAAGATTGTATTTATTTTTTTGAGAGAGAGAGAGCATGAGAGGGGGAGGGTCAGAGGGAGAAGCAGAATCCCTGCTGAGCAGGGAGCCCAATGCAGGACTGGATCCTAGGACTCCAGCATCATGACCTGAGCCTAAGTCGGAGGCTTAACCAACTGAGCCACCCAGGCACCCTCCTGCCACTTTTTTTTCAAGTATGAACTGTTAGTAAAAGCACAAATTGTTAGTAAAATTTCTATAGGGAAGCCTTGAGGCCTCTCCCTCTCTTCCAGAAGCTAGATTTAACAAATAAGAAGCCTGGTCTGGAATCAGAAAAACCCTTTCCTGGCATTAGGAAAGTTAGTCAACTCCTCTGAGCCTATTCTCCTCACCTGTTAAGCAGAGATAATAATGTATATCAGAGGTCATTGTAAATATTAAATGAGATAATATACACATGTGCTAACCTGGAGACTTGTGATTTAGTAAGCACTCAATAGGCCAAGGATTTTTAAACATGTGTCTTTTTAACAAAAATAAATGTGATATCTTATTTTGAATCATTGAAAAAAAAATCAGTGAGACCCTTAGAGAAATGGGAATAGAGTCTTTATGTGAGATTACAGGACTGTATTGGTGTCAGTTTTGGATTTTGATAATTTTTCTACGGTTTCATAATATTTTGTTTTTAAAATATATTTATTGCATTATTTATAGTATAGTTTGTATATATATATAAACACATATGTATATACATATGTTAATATTAATGCTAAAGAAAGAGGGAGGAAAAAAGAGGGAGAGAGAGAAATTATAATTAATTAAGTAAATACCATATATCATTTGGGGAACCTGTGTATAATACTTAGAAATTATTTTTGTAGCATTTAAAAAGGTGACTTTTAAAAAATGTGACTTTTTCACAATAAAATATTTTGTAATTGAAACTAATTCAGTGCTATAATTTTAAAAGGATACAAATATTTCATAAAATGGTTCATGTTTTTATAAATTAAATAGTAATGAACATATAAAACTTGCTCATAAGATTCCAAAGCAATGTAAGGAAACAAATCAATACGCTTTCAAATGAAAAGTGACATGTATATCCTATATTCAATGAAAATTTTAAGCAATTAAGTTGCCTTTTATAACTTTCATATGTTCAATCCCCTAACTAACCTTTTCTCTATCTCTAGTGTTAGCTGATTTTAGATTTATGTATCATTTAATGTGCTTACCCTATACCAAATGCTCTCTGACAAATTATTTACAAATGTCAATGTTCCAATTTAAATCAGGGGATGTTTTAATTTAAGTCAGATTTACTCTTCATTTAGTTTCCCCTATGTCTCTATATTCTTACTACAAGGATCAGATTAAAAGTTTTAAATTTAAAAAAAACAGTCTATGAGATATTGATTAAACTAATGAAGTAGTCTGTTGAAAGCATATCATCCATAAGTAGCTATTTAATTTAATTCACTTAGTATTTTCCTATTTATGTTTTTCTGTGCTTTTCACATAAGTAAAAACAGTAAAAATCCTTAGATAGCTATGTAAAAAAGAAACTTGGAAGTCAGAATTTTTTTATTTATTTTTTATTATGTTATGTTAATCACCACACATTACATCATTAGTTTTAATGTAGTGTTCCATGATTCATTGTTTGCGTAACAAACACCCTCAGTTTGTTCTCAGAGTCCATAGTCTCTCATGGTTCCTCTCTCGCTCTGATTTACCCCCCTTCATTCTTCCCTTCCTGCTATCCTCTTCTTTTTTTTTTTTTCTTTAACATATAATGTATTATTTTTTTCAGAGATACAGGTCTGTGTGGAATCCAGAATTAACTGAGACTTGATACTTGATTTGCCACAATCCGTGATAATACTTAGTATAAGGACAAAGGGTGATTTAGTTGTTAAAAAAGGGAGAGCATTTCTATATTTTTTACTGATCTATTTTGTAAGGGATTAGTCTAATTTGCCACCTTTTCCGTGGTAGATTCATCTGTCCTCAAAATCCCTAATATCAGAGCAACAAGTATTCTTGGGAGAAAATAACCAATGATATCACACTTAGGAAGGACTTCTTTCTCTGGATTCTTAATTTATTGTTGTTTCCATAGCTCTCTAATGTAATTAAAATTGTGATTTTTGTAATTTATCAGATATTTCTATGTAACAGCAGGATCACTACCTTGTTTCTGCCCACTGTATCCTTTCCAGAGATAAAGTCTAAATACATTTAATATATATTTGAGATTAATCTCTTTGTTATTTATCATTATACTATACTCTTTTGCTGAATTTTATCCAGACTCACCATTTGCTTGGTATTTGTATTTTTCTTCACAATTATTTCAGTGCTTAATCTAAAAACCACTAGCTGCATTTTGATGAAAGGCAAATACACATATCCCAGAAAATGCAAAGACCTTGGAACAATTCAACCACATATAGCACCCCTTTGAATTACGTTATTTTATGTATGTTTTAATTATTTCTGTATGTTAAGCTCACCAGACATTATTATTACCTTAATATATTCAATATTCATTTACATTTACTTAAATATGTGGCTTCCTTTACTCCTGAAGAATTATCTGTGTCTACTTTGTGTTTACTTTCCTCCTATCTCATCACATCTTATTCCAAACTACCTTATGCTTATTATCAAAAATGGTCAAGGACTCATTAAGCAGACCTCTTATATCCAAATCCCAACTATTTACTAGCCATCTGATTTTTTAGCCATCTTATAATTAGAGTTTCTATGCCATACCTGTCTCATCTGTGTAGTGAGTGTTATAAAAATGTGGTGCCTTATTTCTCATCCTAATGATTAAATGAGTTAATATATTTAATGTGCTTAGAACAGCACCTGCACATATTAGGTATTATGCTTGTGTTCTTTTCATCACCTCCAATGAAACAGTTCCTGCTAAGGACAACAGTACTAAACAGATATCCATCTATCAATCTTCATCTTTTTGTCAGCATTTAACACTATGGTTGCCACATCATTTTTTTTAAAAGATTTTATTTATTTATTCATGAGAGAGAGAGAGAGAGGCAGAGCGAGAAGCAGGCTCCCAAGGAGCAGGGAGCCCGATGCGGGACTCGATCCCAGGACCCTGAGATCATGACCTGAGCCGAAGGCAGACGCTTAACCATCTGAGCCACCCAGGCGCCCGCCACATCATTTTTGATGCACATGTCTTCAAGCTTTTCTGACCCATTTTCTCTTTCTCTTTGATTGTTACTTCCATGTTTCCTTTACAGAATCATCGTCTTCTTCCCCAACACTGATTGAATTCCTGAGGATTCTTTGTCTTTCTTCGCAATTATATTGTCTAAGAAATATATTCCCTTAAGCAATCATATTTATGCCCACATGTATAATTCACTGTCTGTATACAAATATTTCACTAATTTATTTATATTTCCCAGATATCTCACTTCTATGCATATCCAAATGCCTATGTGGCCTCTCTCCTTTGAGATCTCAAAAGCATAACAAATATCAAAGTGTCCCCTTCTGACAAAAATAAACCTAATTTTCTTTTTTTTTTTTAAAGATTTTATTTATTTATTTGAGACAGAGAGAATGAGAGAGAGCACATGAGAGGGGGGGGTGTCAGAGGCAGAAGCAGGCTCCCTGCCGAGCAGGGAGCCCGATGTGGGACTCGATCCAGGGACTCCAGGATCATGACCTGAGCCGAAGGCAGTCACTTAACCAACTGAGCCACCCAGGCGCCCAATAAACCTAATTTTCTTTCAGTTATCTTAGCAACAACATGATTAACAATCCAGTTATGTGATTGTAACAATGTCATGACATCTTTAACTTACCCTCACTCTCCATATCTAATTTATCACCAGGTCCTTTCAATGGAAGTTCTGATTATGTCTAAAATAATGCAGGTTTCTCTGTATCCCTGAATACTTCTATACCCCAATAGAAATCTATTTTTCCCTTACTAATTTACAGTGATTAACCTCTAGATATTATTTATTGTCCTTCTTGTATCTCATCAATCTAATGTTCACACAGAGGCAAAAGTCATTAATTTAAATATCCACATAAGACAACTACTATAATTCATATTTTTAATTATTTCTTACTGCAATGTTAACAAAGAACAATTAAAAAAAAACTTAACATGCCTTTATATTTTGGTAGCTATTTCTCTCTATCTTTACCTTGCAATAAACACATCTTTTTGTTCTCAACATCCCAACTCTATTACCCATATAATTCCTATAGGGTGTCACATTCTTTCCTATCAGAGTCCTTGCACATGTTAGCTCTGTTCTGTGTGGAAATCTCCTCTTTTGCCAAGTTTGAGGCTACTACTTGAGACTGAAATTATTTTACTTCATTAGAAAAGGGTTTCCATACATACTTGACTAGATAAATTATCTTGCTGTAAAACTTCCTGTTACATATATCTATCTCTTTTTAGCACTTACTGCAGTTTGAAGTGTGCATGGCTAATTATTTTCATATATTTCTGTGTATTTCATGGAGATAAGAAAGGCATTTTTTTTTTCATCTTTGGGTCTTCACTTCCTAGTATTTAAAAATGCTTATGAAGTTTATTGGATACTGAATATGTATTTTTAGATAAATTAAGAGTTCTAGATTGAGATTCATCAAGTTATATGTGAGAGAGAAGACAAGGGTTGAATATATCACCACAGAGCCGAATGCAAAGAGTATACTGATGGTAAACTATTGGAGGAAGATGGCTCTACAAAAGATATTTGATAAGCCATAATAAAGAAAAAAATGTAAAAAGATGGAGTGATTACATCAATAGAATGGAAATTTTAAAGAATTAGTGAGTACAAAATCCAGTGATCCTTAGAAATCAAGAGACATATAGAACATTTTCAGTGGAATTAAAATATAAACATAAAAATAAAATATAAAAATAATAGGCCAACTTAACCAGAGCATTGTGCAATGCTATTTTACAAATAATATTATGAGTTTGATTACTAAGTAGAAGATGATAAGAGAAATATAGGCTCTTATTTAATAATAGTAGCAGCGAAGACAGATCATATATGAGTTAAATGAAGAGTCTTCTCCTTTACTAGTGCTATTTGAGATGTTCAATTTTTAAATTAAATAAAAAATATATAACTAAAGATGAGGCTGAATTTAATGGACGAGGAGTGATTCAGAAAGCCTAGACCTTGAGGAGGAGAAATCACAAGCTAGACACAATTAAGGTACATGTGTGTGAATACAAAAACAGGTATTTTTAAAAAAACAAAAACAATAAAGATTATATGATGGTGGAAATGGGTAGTTGAAAATTAAAATGGAATTATATTTCAAGAAAAGGAATTGCAGAAGTTTTGCTTAATGTTACTGATCTTCTGTAAATTAGCAAGCAAATTTCTCTACTGATAATGAAAACAGAATGAGTGGAGAATAAGCTCATGAGGTTGGGATTGTACAATTAATTTAAAAATTTGGATTAACAGATAAGGGGGAATTTTAGCAGAAGTTAAGTAGCGAGGCAAAATCCTTGTTTACTGAGTATGCAAAAGGAGTAAGAAAATATCAATTTGTGGTGTCACATATATATCTCTATCTATCTATCATCTATCTATCTATCTATCTATCTATCTATCTATCTATCATCATCTATCTCTCTCTCTCTATCATCTATCTATAAACATTTTCTACTTGTTTATCTATTTGTGAATTTATTAATTTAGTTACATATATATTGTTGATTTATACTTTTCTGTATACTAAGAATAGTGTTTATAAGAACCAAAGACAATATTTTACTTGATCCAAAGCTGAAGTGTTTTATGGCAAAGAAAATAAGTCTATAATGGTAAAATAGAGAGAGGATAATGGAAGGTGAGTGGAATAAAAGGTAATGAAAGTGGCTGAATAGCTAATTTGTTATGTATGTAGGCCATGGCCTTCCCCACCTCCTTGCCAGGTTAGATTCTTCTTTTTCTCCAGGGTCATCTTCTATTCACCTCTATCTTATTTCTCTTTCTTCTTCACTATACTTTCAGTAAAAGAGAAAGAGAAGAAGAAATAAATGGGAAAAATAGAGAAAGAGAGAAGAGAGAAAAAGAGGGGGTTGAGAAATGAATAACCAATTTTAAGGAAATATATAAACATTAAAGATCAGACATTTATATATGTTGAAAGTTTAACATGTCAAGTAATTAAAAGTCATGTATTCAAGTGCAACTGTGATCATATAACCCCATACTGAGAAAATATCGGAATAATAAATAAGGATTAAAGCACTGATTGAGGGACGCCTGAGTAGCTCAGTCAGTTAAGGTTTGCCTTCAGCTCAGGTCATGATCCCAGATTCCTGGGATCGAGTCCCACATCAGGCTCCCTGCTCAGAGGGGAGCCTGCTTCTCCCTCTGACTGCCGCTCCCCTTCTTGTGTCTTTCTCTCTCTGACAAATAAATAAATAAAATCTTTTAAAAAAATAAAAAAGCACTGATAGAATGTAGACTTAGAAAACTAGTCAAGGAGCACCTGGGTGGCTCAGATGGTTAAGTGACCAACTCTTGATTTTAGCTCGGGTCATGATATCGGGCTCCTGTGATCGAGCTCAGCATGGGGCTCCACACTCAGTGCAGAGTCTGCTTGAGATTCTCTCCTGCCTCTTGCCCTGCTCAGGTTCTCTCTATCTAAATAAATTAATTAAATTAAAATAAATAGTCAAAGTGTTATAAAACAGTTATAGCAAACTAAGTAATATTTTTCAGTCATCTAAAATCATAAAATGCGGGCCGCCTGGGTGGCTCAGTCGTTAAGCATCTGGCTTCGGCTCAGTCATGATCCCAGGATCCCGGGATTGAGCCCCGCATCGGGCTCCCTGCTCAGCGGGAAGCCTGCTTCTCCCTCTCCCACTCTTGTGTTCCCTCTCTTGCTGTGTCTCTCTCTTTCAAATAAATAAATAAAATATTTAAAAATAAATAAATAAAATAAAATCATAAAATGTTTTAAGCACTGTAGCACATTCTGGAGCTACATCCACGACAAGTACAAAATTTTCTTACTTGTTTTTATTTCCTCTTTCTTTCAAATGGAATATAATCTGCAAGAGGAGTTAGCCAAGGATATTCATAATGAAATATTTGGAAGAATTTTGATGGTTTGGAAAAAAGATTATTGAGAATGATAGTCTGAAAATTATTACTTAGTACAGATTTTAGTGAGTAGATAAGTAAAAAAAGAAAGATAAATTAAGGAAATAAGGGAACGAGAAAGAGAAAGAAAAAATGTAAACCTCAGAAAAATAATTGGGTAGATAATAAAGGGGACAATGATTACAATTGAAATTTGCAAAATAACAGTTTTATATTCAGTTACTTACAAATGAGACACACTGATGTGTTTATTGTATATGCCATTAACAAATATTTAATATTCAGTGTGAGCCGGCTGGGGATTGCTAGTGGAAGTATCTGGCTAAAGTGAAGAGTAATAATGAAGAAAGCAAGATAGTCTTTGGAAGGAAGAGATTAAGAACACAGTGCACATTTCTCTTGTCATTTAAAACTCCATGTTTAACTCTTCATCTCAGTTTAAATATCCATTCAAAGTTATTCACTTGACCAGCTGTTTTAAAGTTTAAAATTGGGATTCTGTTAATTCCACTGTATTGGGATCCTCCATATCTACTTTTAAGTCTTAGCTACTCTGCGGCAGCAAGTAACTATCGGTCAAACATGATCATTGAAGAGACATAATATTCAAAAGCTTGTCTTTTATTATGCTAAAGGATTACTTAGCGTTGATTTTTTTCAAAAAAAGTCGTTGATTAAACTAACCTTCCTTATTTTAAAATCTCAACTCTCTGGTCGCTTGGTATTTTGTTTCTTCACAGTTTTGCTTTTGTTTTTGCTGTTATTTATGGTAGTGGAAGTTGGTTAGTTGTTGCGCTTTGTTTATAGAGACCAAACTTAAACATAATACTGAAAAATTATTTAAAATCTTGGCATTTTTCGGCATGCCTGGATGGCCCAATCGGTTAAGCAGTTTAAGCATCTGCCTTCAGCTCAGATCATGATCTCAGGGTCCTGGGATGGAACCCTGGTCAGGCTCCCTGCTCAGGCCCCTCTCCCTCTGTCCCTCCTCCCTGCTCATGTGCTCTTTCTCTCTCACTCAAATAAATAAATAAAATCTTTAAAAAAAATAAAATCTTGGCATTTTAAAATTATAAAAATGAGTGTATATTGGGGCAATGTTCAACAGGAAACCTTTAGAAGTAGACATTGTTCATTTCATTAAATTAATTTTGTTACACCAATTTAATCATACATTTTATTACTGTAGAACATTTACAAGTCCTCCAAACCTATCTTTAATTGTGTCATATTTCTATATATAGAAAACATCTAATGTCATGGCTATGTGTGGAAATCTTTGTTATATCAGGTAACTTGACTTTAATAAATTTCAGGAAATATAAGAATAAGAAAAGAACTATGAAATATAAAATGAAATAACTAATCATTGCCCACAGATGACAAAAACAGACACATGATTATGATAAAACTAAAATAAAAAACTCTCGCTGCTCATTAACTCAGAACGATGTTTACCAGAGGCAGCATATGTATATTCATTAAGAAAGAGACAATTAAGTAATATACAGCAAAACTCAGTAAACAGTATATAATATTTGTACAGTTTTCTGTGTAGATACAAAGAAGTGATGTACATCACCATTTAATTGCAATGATTTTGAAAGCAATTGAGCTACAAAATAATACCACTTCAACTTAAAATAATATAAAATAATTGGCATAATTCAGTGGCATTTCAAAGCATTATGCGGTGTTCACATTATGGTGTCTTAATGAATAGAATACTGATAATCAGGAAAACTATATGCCCTTTACTCAAATTGATTGGCAATAATTCATGAGGAACCAGCAAATAATGAAGTTGTAAGTCACATTTTATAGTAATTAAAATAATCTATATTGTATGAGAGGAAATTTTTATACCAGTCATGGTATATATGCTTTATATATACAAGTGCAGTTTTTCCTGTAACTCTTTAATAAAAAAATAAGGAACAAATATACATGGAATATTTTCTGAGCTAGGGAAATCAACAGATATAAAATAGGCATGCCCTCAAGGACATATACATCTAATTGTGTAGGCAAGATATAAGCCAATATTATCTCTAAGAAATATATGACTCTAGGAAAAGGTGGAGGAAATGTCACAGGGCAGTATGGGTATAGTTTATCATTGATGAATTATAATGATTTTTTATGCAACTTGTAAATAACATGAGGTACAACCACTGGTGGAGATGTATTGGGAAGGTTTAATGGAACAAGTGGGATTTGTTTGTGAGCTCTTAAAACAGGAAATGCCTTGCGAGTTGGAAGATGTGGTTAGATAAATGAGAAAGCCTAATGGAAAAAGCTCAAAGATAGAAAAATTCACATTGTAGTCCAAGCTGTTAAATAAATCAACTGCTTAGGGTTTAAAGACGTATTATGTAATGGAACTGGATATTTAGTTTATGGCTTTCCTTTGTGTAGCATGTTAATCATTTTCAAGACTTTATATCTTCCTATATATATATATGATATATCTATATATAAATATATAGATATAGATATAGATATATGATATATATATATAAATATATATATATATATATATATATATTTGATCCTACAGTGTCACAAAATTCAGCTATGGCAGGATTGCATTCCATTTCTTAAAATATCCTGTTTAATATAATATGCTGTAAAAGATAATAAAATCCAACTATACATTAATTTATTCATTAATTTGATACTTACGAGCTGCCATTTTGATAGATACTATAAGTATACAAATAGTGACTCAATAAATTAGAAGTGTGTTCATGTTAGAGTGGGAACACAAGGGAGTAGTATTTCAGCTCTGAATCAGTGAAGGTCCCAGAGATGTGCTCCCCCATGATCAGTCTTGAAAGCATATATTTATCATGCAAGTGATATTGACAAGAATACATTCACAGCATTGGTCAGTAACTGAAAATAGAAAGAAGAGTAGAGGATGTCCTCAAAGATAACTGCATTACTTGGAGATCAGGAGAAATTCTGTGTCATTGAGTAAAGGGAGTTTGGTAACTTGAATAAGATAAGGGGGTGCCTGCGTGGCTCAGTCAGTTAAGCGTCTGCCTTTGGCTCAGGTCATTATCCCAGGGTCCTGGAATCCAGCCCCACATCGGGCTCCCTGCTCAGCAGAGAACCTGCTTCTCTCTCTTCCTCTGCTGCCCGCCCTGCTTCTGTGCGTGTGCGCACTCTCTCTCTCTAATAAAATGTTAAAAAAAAAAAAATTCCTTTCACTTATGCCTTATTTTAAATGACAATGAAACAAAGAGATATGAAATTCCTTTTCAAACCTATAATAATCAATGGTATTGTCAAATAATGTTATTTGTACTTTATATTGAAAATATGTTTTAGACTAGCATAAATATATGTAAATATAATAGCAATCAACAGCTGAGTTAGCTTATATGTTAAGTAAGGTTTGGGAAAATAAAAAGCTCTGATCTTGAAAAATAATTTTATAATTGATCTGGATATAAACAAAAATCAGTGAGAAGCAGGTCAAAATATCAGCTTTATTTCTGATAAGCCTAATTATAAAAATTGCCTTCACCCTTTGGCATATATAGTTTCCTTATTTATTTATTTATTTTTTAAAGACCAGGTAACCTCTAAGTACCTGCACTTTTTTTTTTTTAAGATTTTATTTATGTATTTATTTGAGAGAGAGAAGGAGAGAGAGAGAGAGCATGAGATGGGGGAGGGTCAGAGGGAGAAGCAGACTCCTCGCTGAGCAGGGAGCCCGATGTGGGACTCGATCCCAGGACTCCAGGATCATGGCCTGAGCCGAAAGCAGTCGCTTAACCAACTGAGCCACCCAGGCGCCCCCCCATACTGGTATTCTTAAGAACTAAGACATAATGGTCTTGACACTAGCCTTGAAATGATGATGAAACGAGCTTTATTAAGTCAAAAAAAAAAAAAAAAGGAATCAGATTCATGTGTAGAAATATTTCCCCAAAATATTGGAATTCCAATGCATACTATGCTTATATGGAAAGTCAAAGGCTGAATTGTTGCATGTGAAGTTCCTTTTTTTCTATTATAATATCTTATCTACAAATTGGATATGGGCATGTGTCACATAAATTCTGAATAAGAAGCTAGAATATCAATTTTATCAAAGTTCCGTCTGATTATAATGCAAAATAGCTTTAAGCAGAGGCCTTTGGGGGCCCGCTTCCACTAATAGAGATATGGATAAATTATAAGCTTGCTTGCTGCAGAACCCATAACTTATACAGTAGTCACTTCTGTAACAGAAGCATTGGAATAGAAATGAGATTTCACAACAATTTTTTTTTTTTTAGTATATCAGGGTTATTGCACTATGAGATGAAACTCCTGTAAAACAATAAAATATATTTTAAATAATTGTCAAAAGCGGAAAAAAATAATCCCCAACTCCTTCACAGACAGAATTGTCCATGCAACATATTCATAACTAATCACATACAAACATGCCTAAATCCATTTTACTGTCTTATCTCATAAGTGGATATCCCTAGGGCTGAGCTAGGGACCTGGGGAGAGTTTAGCTTCCCAAAGAATAAAAAGGAAAGACTCAGAATAGAGTTTGGGTCTCTCTGATCTATTCTGGCCAGAATTTTGACATAAGTCTTAGAGATATAGGAGATTCCAACAACATAAGGATGAATTTATGCGCTAATGACTGAAGGACTTTTTTTTTTTTTTAGATTTTATTTATTTATTTGTCAGAGAGACAGAGAGAGAGAGCACAAGCAGGGGAAGCGACAGGCAGAGCAGGCAGAGGAAGAAGCAGGCTCCCCGCTGAGCAAGGAGCTGGATATGGGACTGGATCTTAGGACCCTGGGAACATGACCTGAGCAGAAGGCAGATGCTTAACCAACTGAGCCATCCAAGGGTCCCTGAAGGACCTAGTACTTTGACCAAAATGTTGACATGCAACATCAAATTTAAACTCTTATCCTTTAACTTATCATTTATTATAAATAAACTCATTATCTGCTTTTAGTTATCCTCAGTGGATTAGATTTCTAACATATGATTTAAATATTCACTTATTACTCTATCATATCAACCTTCATATCATGATCTTCATATCAACCTTCAAAGAAATCTTGCAAGTCCCATAATCATGCATATTATAATCTCTGGAATATCAAGGAATTATATTTACTATAACCATGCTATATGTAAATCCATATTATATAAAATAATATTTAATATAACACTGCTTGCCATTTTAAGTGTCAGCAGTACCCGTTAATACAACAGCAAATTGTATACATAAAATATTTCCAATTCATATACATTGCTATTTATTCCTTTGAATTATATTTATATCCTCATTATCATTACATATACCTTATTATTTTGTAACAAATAAATGTTATAAATATTAGAAATTCAAGTACCTAGGACAAATATTCTTGTTTTAAAGTAGCTATTTAAGAAAAAAATAGTTCTATACATTTGTTTAGCCTTCTCAAAATATTTAAAAAATTCTATTAAATGCATGATATTTCATGAAATTTTCAGTTAATTTAAAAATTGACCAGTAGTTACAGATGAATATTATTTTTCATTTTGCTCCTAGACACATTAATCAATCTGCAGGCATGTTGGGATCAATCAATTGCAGAAGTTGTGTTCATTCATCTTTGTGCTGCCATTCATCCCATGGCAGCAAGGAGCACACTGTGTAATTGAATTTGGTTGAAATCTAATATAAGAGCAAACTGTGACACAGTAGCAATAATCAGTTTGATTCAAAAATTTGAGCAGGCATTTTGGTTTTCTGCTTTCAGCGAGAGGTGTATGATACTCTATTCAGTAATAGTACCGTAAATGAGAGCTCTGGGGAAAAGGCACACAGCATGCTTTAGGACACATCAAGTGTTCATGGATTTTCAACTTAAAAAATACAGATGGTTAGAAGAACGGGAATACTAAGTACAATAAAATGTCTATAGAAAATAAGGGAATAAAGCTTAAGGTTTAAAGTCTCAAGATACATAATAAGATTAACTCTTAAAATTTTTTGGTTAACTATACTGGAATTTTAAAAAAACTCATAAATATTGTCATGAAGTTAGCAAAAGTTATGTGATGAAATAAAGTTCCTTGTTTTAGAGATTTGGAGAATCTGAAAATTATATCTGTACCTATATATCTATATGTCTACAGCCATATCCATATTTATATATAATTGTGTTTGTGACAGAGCTTTATCTCTCATTTTTTAAAGTTGATTTTGAAATGTGATCAAAACTAGCCTAGGTGAATAATATAATTATCTGGAATTATTTGTTTTTGTATTTTAGGGAAGTAATAAATTTTCTCCATTCCACTTCCAGCCCAGAATTAAAGCAAATCTTTGGAAGTTTTTGAGCCCATATATTCTACATTTTACTCCATAAATTGTTCCATCATACATTCTGGGTTACACTTAATTTTTCATTTTTAAATGTCATTTTTCTTAAGATTTTATTTATTTATTTGACAGAGAGAGACACAGTGAGAGAGGGAACACAAGCAGGGGGAGTGGGAGAGGGAGAGGGAGAAGCAGGCTTCCCACCGAGCAGGGAGCCCCGATACGGGGCTCGATCCCAGGACCCTGAGACCATGACCTGAGCCAAAGGCAGACATTTAACGACTGAGCCACCCAGGCGCCCCTTAAATGTCATTTCTTATATCACTATGATTGTCCCTTAAATAGGTAATTGCATATGTTTTTATCTCAAAATGATAAAGAGCACATTCAGAGATAAAAGATATTCAGAAAATAAGTTTTTCTTGTAGGCTAATTTCAACACAAAATGATCATTTTTAACTGAGTTTGTCTTCACCCACTACTACCTTTATAAAATAAAATAAGACTAAAGGTGAATATTTTTTAAGAGGAGCCACTGGAATTTTCTACTCATCTTTCTGTTATTTATAATGAAAAATAATAATACAAAATATGTGGCAACTCAGCTCTTTCCACAGTTTGGCATTTGTGGACATTTCTGCTATAAACATTGGGGTGCAGGTGCCCCTTCAGATCACTGCATTTGTATCTTTGGGGTAAATACTTAGTAGTGCAATTGCTGGGTTGTAAGGTAGCTCTATTTTTAACTTCTTTTGTTTTTAAGATTTTTATTTACTTGACAGAGAGAGAGAGAGGGAGCAAAGCAGGGGGAATGGGAGAGGGAGAAGTGGGATCCCCCTGAGCAGGGAGCCCAGTGTGGGGCTCGATTCTAGGACTTTGGGATCATGACCTGAGCCGAAGGCAGTCACTTAACCCACTGAGCCACCCAGGTGTCCCTCTATTTTTAATTTCTTGGGGAACCTCCATATCATTTTCCAAAGTAGCTATACCAGCTTGCATTCCCACCAACAATGTAAGAGGGTTCTCCTTTCTCCACATCCTCGCCAACATTTGTTGTTTCCTGTCTTGTTAATTTTAGCCATTCTGACTGGTGTAAGGTGGTATCTCATTGTGGTTTTGATTTGTATTTCCCTGATGCCAAGTGATATGGAGCACTTTTTCATGTGTCTGTTGGCCATTTGGATGTCTTCTTTGCAGAAATGTCTGTTCATGTCTTCTGCCCATTTTTTTACTGGATTCTTTGTTTTTTTGGGTGTTGAGTTTGATAAGTTCTTTATAGATTTTGGATACTAGCCCTCTATCTGATAGGTCATTTTCAAATATCTTCTCCCATCCTGTAGGTTGCCTATTACTTTTGTTGACTGTTTCCTTTGCTTTGCAGAAGCATTTTATCTTGAAGAAATCCCAGTAGTTCATTTTTGCTTTTGTTTTCTTTACCTCAGAGACGTGCCTAGCAAGAATTTGTGATGGCTGAGGTTGAAGAGTTTGTTGCATGTGTTCTTCTCTAAGATTTTGATGGATTCCTGTCTCACATTTAGGTCTTTCATCCACTTTGAGTTTATCTTTGTGTATGGTGTAAGACAATGGTCTGGTTTCATTCTTCTACATGTGGCCGTCCAATTTTCCCAATACCATTTGTTGAACAAACACATGGAAAAAAAAAAAAAAAAAAAAAATATATATATATATATATATATATATATATATATATATGTAGGCTCCACACCCATCATGGAGCCCAATGCAAGGCTTGAACTCACAATCCTGAGATCAAGATCTGAGTTGAGATCAAGAGTCAGACACTTAATCAACTGAATCACCCAAGCACCCCTATACTTTTCTTCTTTTTTATGAAACCCTATTAAATATGAATTGTGTCCTTTTTCCCCTTACCTCTTGGGGATAAGTAAAGGAAGATTTTACTGGGAGAAAAAGAAAATATGGAAGGAAAAATACATTTAAGCCTTGTACCAGCTCTTCATGTTTAAAAAGGCTACACTTAAAGAACTGCTTAGATTAGTAAGTTTTGTTTTTGTTGTATGTTTGTTTGTTTTTATATTTTATTTTACACTTTGATCTATGAGGTCTCTCCTTTTATAAAACAAACAAGCAAACAAACAAACAAACAAAAGATTCTTTAGAATCACTTGACAAGGACTGTGTATTTTCAGTAAGGAGTATGTATCAACTCTGATGAGATTTTAATTCAGACTTCATGAAAAGTATTTTTATGGGACAAAGTATATTAAATAAGAAAATGTGAACTGCCATTGTTCCCAGAAAATAAGTGTAATGACAGTCTGTCATTCATAATTAATTTATTCATAATATAATTTATTAAATTATTCCATTTGTTGTGGAAATGCGTCAGTATGAATTAACTCTGATTTCTCTAACTTTGGTGGATGACATCAAAAAGATAAATATTGGTTAATTTTTGTCAAGTTATTAGTGTATTACTTTGATTTAGAATTGACTGGATGCTTAAATTGTTCTAAATTTAGTCTAGATCTCTCTGCAGTGGTTGAGTGTGTATCAAATCCATTTTGTTGAAAGATTTAACAAAAAATTTACTGATAAAATATTCCCATTCATTTCATGTTTTAACTGATTAAAATACATTTTATAAAATTACTTGAGAAAAGATAATAATGTAATATGTAGACAATAGTGATAGTTATGGGTCATAAAAGGGAAAGCATTGTGAAAGAGGGACACTTACGGAATTGTCCCAGTGCCAGTTTAAAAACAAAAACAAGTAGAATGACATAGATAAATTTCAAGAAGTTATAAATGCAAGTTTTGAACTAAAATGATCTTTGCTATAAATTATAAAATATTCATTCAACTTTATTTGTGGTAAGTACCACATAGTTCTTCGTAATGAGTGGAATGGACAAAACTTCATATGTTTACCCTTATTAGGAACTGGTAAGTTGATGAAAGCAAAGGATAGTAGATGCAAACTATAAATCTAAAAACACTCTCTGAGGGCGCTTGGGTGGCTCAGTTGGTTAAGCGACTGCCTTAGGCTCAGGTCATGATCCTGGAGTCCCGGGATGGGGATCGAGTCCCGCATTGGGCTCCCTGCTCGGCAGGGAGTCTGCTTCTCCCTCTGACCCTCCCCCCTCTCATGTACTCGCTCTCTCTCATTCTCTCTCTCTCAAATAAATAAATAAAATCTTTAAAAAAAAACAAAAATAAAAACACTCTCTGAGATAAAAGTAGGAATGCCATTAAAGCCTTTTTGAAATATATTTACTCTGAGAAGATTCAGAAAATGTGTTTTCTTATCTTTTAAAGAAAACACCATTTTTGTGATCTGCAACTTTATATTGCTAACAATTGGATAAACTGGAAATGTCAGTCAATTTAAATACAAATGATTTTAAGACTTCAGAAAATTAGACCTAGGAGTAAGTATAGATTAGTTTCTTCCAAATGATCCATTTCCTGTCGCTTTGCATAGAAATAGGCAGTACTTTTTAGTCCTGTGTTACACATAATCCTTCAAGCATTTAGGTGGTATTAGATTGTACATATGGCTTTCTGTGTAAATAAAAGTGTTTTCCAAACTAATCTAATGGGAACAAGTTCAATATGCTGGGAGTCTATAATTATATTTGAAAGAGTTCATCAAGACAATGAACTAAAAATACTTATAAATACTGGAAATACTTATTTTTAGTACTTTCATGAAGTTTATAAATGGATATTTGCTCTTCACAATTGATATTTGCTCTTCCTCATAAAGACATGAACAACATTTTCTAGTATTTTAGAAAATGATTAAAAATATCATAAACTTAATTCAAGATGAAGAAAGCAGATACTTATTTTTGGTCCCTTCACATGGTCATTATTTTGCAACTACTTTTTGGAGACTCTTGTCACATGTAGTTTAGTGTTTTCATATAACCCAAATTATATGTTGCCTGACCACTATCTTCCCCAGCAAACTGTATTGCTCTTGTGTCTTAAGTAAGAGAAGAACCTTCCAATCTGATAAACATATACTAAGAAATAATGGTTAGTTACTATTTTATAAAGTATCCTTCAATGTATAGAAGGTTGCATGGTTAGTTTTCCTCAACCAGGGCATTGCAAGACGATAGCATTCACACATCACTGTGATAGCTAAGAATGTCTTGAAATATTTCCAACCCGATATTATGAAGAGGTCCCTTTTAAAAAGAAAATTAAATCCAAAGTAAGCAAGAGAAAAGAAATAATATTAGAGGGGAAATCAATGACTTAAAACACACACAAAAAAAGAGAATAAAAGTCATTTTTAAAGATCAATAACATCAGTGAACCAGGTGGATTAGCCAGGCATATCAAGAAAAAAGAAGGAAGCTATAAATTTCCAATCTTAGAAACAAAAAGGTGACATGATTATAGATATTGGAATTGAAAGGATAATAAAGGAATGTTGCTAGTACAATTATGCCAAGATATTAGACGACTTAAAGGAAGAGGACAAACTACTTAAGAGATACAAAATGCCAAAGCACAAACAAAAGGAATAAATAGCCAAACCACCTTTATCCTATCCCCCCATAGGGATATAACATTGCTTTAATATTGGAAAATTAACTAACTCAGGGGCACTTGGGTGGCTCAGTAGTTTAAGCATCCAACTCTTAGTTTTGGCTCAGGTTGTGATCTCAGGGTCATGGGATCAAACCCAACATCAGGCTCCACACTCAGCATGGAATCTACTTGGGGTTCTCTCTCCCCTCTCCCTCTGACCTTCCCCCACCCCCCTCTCTCTCTGTGTCTCTCAACAATAATAAATAAATAAATAAATAATAAATCTTAAAAAAAGAAATAAAAAGAAAATCAACTAATTAAATCACCATATTAATAAACTAAAAAACTAAAACCATATGGTCATCTCAATAGATGTAAAAATGAGAGATGAAATTTAACACTGACTCTTGATGAAAGCAAAAAAAAGGCTTTGTAAACTCAAGAAAGAAGAAACAAATAAAGGGCATATCTCTAAAATTCTTACTAATATCACATTTAATGGTAAAAGAAATGGATGTTTTTCTTTATGATTAAGAATAGGTCAGGGATATGCATTCTTACTATTCCTATTCCTTATTGTACTGGATGCAATAACCATTTTTACAAAGAAAGAAAAATAAATAAAAATACCAATTCGAAAGGAATAAGTAAAATATACTCTATTTGCAGACGACTGAAGATCTACAGGAAAAATTCTAAGGTCCCTATAAAAGAGTTACCAAAGAGTTACTAATAAGTGAGTTTAACAAGGTCAAAAGATACAAGATAAATCTACAAATTATCAGTTATATTTCTACTTACTACATTCAACATTAGAAATTAAAATAAACTTAAAATATCATCAAAAAGTGCTATATTTAGATATAACCTCACAAAATATGTATCAATATGTACATTGAAAGCTGAAGAGCAATTCTAAAAGAAATTAAAGAGAAATACATTAAGAAATATACTATGCTCATTAAACAGAGAACTCTGTTGTTAAAAAGTCAGTTCCTTCTATATCATGCTATAGTCAGTTAAATCCCAATAAAAAAAGAGAAGGAAGTCTTTGGTATAAATTCACAATCTAATTCTAAAATATATATGCATGTGAGAATGCCTTAGAATGGCTAAAATAATCCATCTCCCCCCAAAGTTGAAGAATTTACATGATCTGACTTCAAGACCTACTATGAAATCATAGTAACTAATACTGTTTTCCTGGTTATCAGGAAAAGGAAATTAAAAAAAAAAAAAAAAGGAACAGAAAAAAGTCCAAAAAGACTTTTTTGGTGATGGATGCCAAATAGGTGATGGACTGATTTTTCAACAAAATACCAAGTAATTCAAATTTAAATAGATAATTTTTTTCAATAAAAGTTACCAAAACAAGTAAATACTCATATACAAACAACAACAAGAACAACCTTCAAAACTTACATCACCTAAAAAGTGTCTCAAAATGTCTCATAGGACTATACAAGAGCTAAGAAAATACAACTACTTTAGGAACGAAAACAGGATAAAATGTGACCTAGGCTTTGGTTGAGATATTTTAAAGAGAATACAAAAGAAAAGAAACATACAAAAATTGATCTTTACCAAATGGACTCCATAAAAATTAAATTTTTTTGCGCCTCAAAGATACTGCTAAGAAAATGAGGAAAAGCTACGTATTTGAAGAAGATATATGCAAATCATATATCTGATAAATTAGTTGTATCTAGAATAAATAAAAAGCTTCAAAAATTTAATCATAAGACAACCCATTTAAAAATGGGTACAAACTTTACAAGAATTTAACCAAAAAAAAAAAAATTCCAATGGCAAATAAATAAAGGAAAAATTATTTAACATTATTAATCAATATTGAGTGCAAAGTGAAACCATAATGTAGTACTACTTTGTACATAGAATAGATAAAATTATAAATATGGGAAATATCAGGTATATAATGTTCATACACTGTTAACAAGAATGAAAAAATAAATATATCTACAGCCTCTTTGTGAAACAATTTGGCACTTTCCTTAAAACTACATCTATCAGATGACCTTTGTCCCACTCTTAGGTATTTACGCAAGGCATTTACATTGAGTATTTACCTAAGAGTAATAAAAATATGTCAACACGAAGATTTGTATTCAAATGTTCCTATTCTAAAAAAATATTCATAACAGACATAGTTAGAAACAAAAGGGTACATTAGGAGTATTAATTTATAAGCTAATTTTAGATATACATACACTAAAATATTGCTCAAAATTTAGAAGACTAAATTATTGTTACACACAGCAACATAGATAAATCATAAAAACATTACTTTTACTGAAAGAAGTCTGATACAAAAGACTGCATACTGTATGATTCCATTTATAATAAATTCTATAAAAGACAAAACTAGGTTGACAGAAAGTAATAATTGGTTTCCAGTTGTTAGATTGGGGTGTGGGAGGGAAGTAATGGCAATTCTGTATCATGATCATGGTAGTGGTTATACAACTGTATATACCTGTCAAAATTCTTGGAACTGATAGCTTAATATTAATGGATATTTTGTATATAAGTTATATCTCAATAATGCTGCTTAAAAACAAAAGAAAAAATGTTCATAGACTAAACATCAAAATTCAAATGCAGAAATTGTACGACCAGATGAAAAAAACAAAACTTCACTACATGATGCCTGTAAGAAACATGCTTTAAATATAAAGATAAAATGGATCCTGTGTGCATCATACAAAGAATAATAAGAAGAAAGCCATGATTATTTATTTATTTATTTTTAAAGATTTTATTTATTTATTTGACAGGGAGAGACATAGCGAGAGAGGGAACACAGCAGGGGGAGTGGAAGAGGGAGAAGCAGGTTCCTCGCCCAGCAGGGAGCCTGATGCGGGGCTCGATCCCAGGACCCTAGGATCATGACCTGAGCCGAAGGCAGACACTCAATGACTGAGCTACACAGGCGCCCCAGCATAATTATTTAAATATTAAATAGTTTTCAATACATGAGGTATTAAAGAGATTGAGAGCAGCATTTAATAATGATAAAAAGTCAATTCGTTAGTTAGAAATAAACTTCATATGTAGATTAATATAAGAACTCAAATATATATGGAACAAAACTTGACAAATAAAAAGTGAGAAGCAGCCAATTCCAAAATCATAGTTGAAGATTTTACCACACCCCCCAGCAATTAATAGAACAATTAGACATATATGTGCAAACACATATTTAATTTTAATAATACTGCCAATCCCTTTGAATTAATTGATATATATAAGACACTAAACATTCTTTGCAGGTGCACATAATATATTCTCCAAGATAGAATATATGCTGGGCCAAACAATCAGTTTAAAAAAACTTGACAAAAATCATATGGAGTTAACTGATCACAACTGAATTAATATAGATAACAATAAAATACATAGAAAACCCCATATGTTTGAAAATTTTAAAACACAATTCTAAAAGAGCAAAGGTTCAATAAATAAATATTCCTTTTCTCAGGCTGAATGATTTTATGTTTAAATTAGGCAATATTTCAAATGTACTTAACTGTCATGTGCTTTATAATTGACTTTTTTTCTTTTACAAAATGGAGTGAATTAGATTACTGACTTTCTTAATTCTCACTCTTAACAAAAACCAAAATCCAGACACATTTATCACACATTTTATGTAAGTGAAACAATCTGGTGATATAATGCTCAAAAAGTTTTGGCCAAAGTATAAAACATTTTTTGCTGATTTATTTCAGCAAAATGCTTAAACCTATTCCTAAGAGCAATGCTGAGAAAACCTTACATAGATAAATGATCATTTTAAGGAAATCAAACAGAATCTGAAGGAAACTGATAATATAATTGAATAGTTTAAGTAGTAATTTAAGTTTAAGTAGTAATAGTTTAAGTAAAACTCCTCAATTATACTCCAGCTCTTCTTTAATCGAAATAAAATTTTAGACCACCGGGCCCTATTTATTTGCCAAGTTTACCCTTTGGTCTAACTTATTTTAAGATTCATTCAATGTTTCTATTTAACTGTTCTAGCATTTGAGGTTTAAAACATGAATTGTCTGGGGCAGGTGGGTCACCCAGTCTGTTAAGCATCCAACTCAGTTTCAGCTCAGGTCATGATCTCAGGGTGGTGAGATTGAGCCCCGCATGAGGCTCCGAAGCTCAGCATGGACTCCGCTTGAGATTCTCTCCCTCTGCCCTTCCCCTTGCTCTCTCTGTCTATAAAATAAAATGAATAAATAAAATATTTTAAAATAAATAAATAAAATGTGAATTGTCCATTTTACAAAGTGGAAAAATAAAATCAATGGTTTCTTCATCAATTGTTAAGGGCATTCAAAGTATTGACCTATTTAAATCAAGCAATATAGAATAAATCAGCATGGTTTTAATATTGGATTAATTTTGAAAAATATAATTATACTAATTTTGCATTACATTTTACAAAGATTAATTTAAGAAATTAAAATTAAGTTTAATCCTTTTAACTATCTTTTTTTGGCTGACAGATTAATTAGCCTGACAAGATAATTTACTTATTTTAGCAAATGACTAATCTTTTTTTGGCTTTTGTTAAATTCTATTTTTATTATCTGGCCCAACCATTTTAAACTCATAATGGTTAAAATATTTACTCTAGCAATGTCAGATATAGATTATGACAGATAGATAAATAGATGATAGATAGACATATAGATAGATGATAGATAGCAATCTTAAAAGCCTACCTTGTCAATGAAATTGGCAGGTATGTGGAAGAAACTAAATCAATAATTGATTTGTCAAATATGAATAACTTTTATTGTTTTTTACATTTGAAATTCTATCAACATTCTTTTGCTTTGGGAGAAGTGATTTGCTTTACATTTTCATGCACACACACAGAAAAGCAAGGGTTATCTCTGAAAGTCTTAAAGCATTTTTTCAAAGTATATATGCCATCATTTAGAAAACATAACTCCCGAAATATATTTCATATCTCTTTAAAATGACTAGGATGCAATTAGATGTATTTTACATTTATTTTTTGGAACAAAAGCTGCTAAGAACTTTGTTTACATATTGACTCATAGACTTTTCAGTTTAGGTATACATATATTAGCATATGATAAAAACATATATAATGTATTAGAAAAGAAGCACATAAATCAAACTGGAAATTTTTATTTATTTAGTAAATTTTCCTGAAAGTGAATGAGCCTGGTTGGCTCAGTCGGTGGAGCTTCCCACTCTTGATTTTGGTTGAGGTCATGATCTTAGGGTCACGAGGTCATGACCTCGCAGTCCTGAGATCAAGCCCCACGTCAGGCTCTACATCTAGCATTCTCTCTCCCTCTCCCTCTGCCCCTCCCCTCACTCTTTCTCTCTGAAGAAAAAAATAAAAATAAATAAAAATAAATAAAACTTCAACCAAAATGAAAGGCAAGGAAAGATAATTTAAGTAGTAAAATGTCCACTTATTGAAGAAAAAGTAGATAAATTTAAAAAATTACAAAAAATAAATTTTAGTATATAAAGAATAAGATGTTTTTGATAATTTGTCATTATTTTTTGGATATTTACCATGTGTAAAACATTGTTGGGATTTTTTTTTTTTTAAAGATTTTATTTATTTATTTATTTGAGAGAGCGAGAATGAGAGACAGACAGCATGAGAGGGAGGAGGGTCAGAGGGAGAAGCAGGCTCCCCGCAGAGCAGGGAGCCCGATGCGGAACTCGATCCCAGGACCCCGGGATCATGACCTGAGCTGAAGGCAGTCGCTTAACCAACTGAGCCACCCAGGCGCCCCTAATTATAATCAATCTTAAGTGCTTACATAATGATAAAATTTACAGAGAAACAACGTTCCCATTTCAACAATGCTCATGGTGACTACAATCCAGATTTGCCAATTTACTATGTAGACTTTTAAATTTAATTTAATTTAGTTTTACTTTATTTATTTTGTATCTTAATCGTATTTTATTATTATTAATAATTAGTATTTTGTTATTAATAATTAATAACAGTAATAATTAATTATTATTGGACCAGACTATCCTTTCAGTAGTGTCCTTGGTTCTGATGTTCCTCAAAGCTTGACCATCTAAAAGCAATAACTATAAGTTGGTTAGAGAGAATTTGAATACCTATTGAAATGTAATGAAAATGTGTGACTGACTAGACTTAGTCTAGGTGAAAATAGAGAGACCATGCATATTAAGTTAGAAAGTATGGTGTTTGCTCTTGAAAATCTTATAAGAGTAGTGGAGTATTAAAGAGGGCACGTACTGCATGGAGCGCTGGGTATTATACGCAAACAATGAATCATGGAACACTACATCAAAAACTAACGATGTAATGTATGGTGATTAACATAACATAATAAAATAAATAAATATATATATATAAAAGAAACACTCACATTTTAACATAAAATTTGCCTAAAATATATACAGCTATGCACTGAAAGATAGGTGCATAACAATACTGAACATACATTTTTGTGGCATACTATCAATAGTAGGGGCACAAAGAAAATTATTCCAGTTTTTCCACTTCATTTGGGCAAACTTAACATTACCCTACATTAGTTATGTCATCCAAGATATAGGAAAAATAACAATATGTAGCAGCTAAAAAACACTTATTTGTTAAGGTTCCATCAGAATAATAAAATCACTAGCAGAAATATATATTAAGAAATTAATTGCAAAGAACTGGCTTTCTCAATTGTGGGGGCTGGCAAGCAAGATCAAAGTCCTTTAGGCAAGCCATAAGAAAGGGCAAGCTTGAATTATCAGGCATGATCTCAAGCTCTTATTCATAGGTAGATTTTATTTTTCCTTCAAGAACATTTTACTTCAGCTCTTAAATCCTTTTAACTGATGAAGTCAGACCCACCCAGATTAATTGGGATAATCTTAAAGCCAACTAATTATGGACTTTAATCACATTTACAAAATAGCCACACAGCAAAACCTAGATTAGTGTTTGATTGAATAACTGAGAACTATAGCTTAGCCAGATTGACACATAAAACTTGCTATCATAACAATGAAGGCACATTGTAAATTTTAGACACTAAAATATAATATAGGACAGTTATATTTATCTTTACTTTTATTCTTACTAAAGCTCCATTAGATAGACATAATTTATTCCTGATTTAACCTAAGGAAGCTGGGAAGAGGTATTCGGTGTTGGTAATAAGCAGAAAGTGGGAATTAAAATCAATGTTTAAGATAACTCATGCTTTTTTATTTTACACGGTACTGCCTCACAGAAATAATGAGACAGAAATAATGTGGACAATTATAGTCCCATAAATTCATTTAGAACTATTGTTTTCTGTGATGTATGGATTTCTTTCATCTTTATTTTTATTTTTTTAAAGTTTTGTGTTTTTTTTTTTTTTTTTTTTTTTTTTTTTTAATTCATCTGAGACACAGAGATAGAGAGAGAGAGAGCATGAGCAGGGGGAGAGACAGAGGGAGAGGGAGAAGCAAGCTCCCAGCTGAGCAAGGAGCCTGATGTGGGGCACAATCCCAGGACCCTGGGATCATGACCTGAGCTGAAGGCAGACGCTTAACCATCTGAGCCACCCAGGCGTCCCAATTTCTTTCATCTTTAATGACTACCTTCACAGTTTACAATTCCTCAGATACACTTGCCATCTTACTTTTTCATTTTAATTGTAAGTATGTAATTCTATTTCAATTGAAATACATTGATGCACTTAAAAGAAATAACTAAATTGCTAAAATTTCACAATTTGCATTTTTTCCCTTCATTCAAAGGTGAAAATAATACAGACATTTTCATTAACTATTTTCCTAGTATAAAAGAGGATACATCACCATTATATCTATCATAAATGGATTTCTTTTTGGCCAATAGAATAATATTTTGGGGGGCGCCTGGGTGGCTCAGTCATTAAGCGTCTACCTTCAGCTCAGGTCATGATCCTAGGGTCCTGGCATCGAGCCCCACATCGGGCTCTCTGCTCAGCGGAAAACCTGCTTCTCCCTCTCCCACTTCCCCTGCTTGCGTTCCCTCTCTCGTTGTCTCTCTCTCTGTCAAATAAATGAATAAAATCTTTAAATATATTTTTGAAGGATAGTGTGATTTCAACAAATTAAACAATAAAAAGTACATATAATTAATTTATGTTGTGATAGTATTTGACAGACTATATGTATGTACATATGAGACAGATAACTAAGAGGACATAAATATAAGATATAATATTTCATTAAAGATATTAAATATATTATGCTATAGACAATGTTTTGATAACATATGCAGTGCATTTTACACATAGAACTTTCATAAATATCTGTTGATTATATAAATAAATATTTGTACTGCCCATGATCATTGATTATTATTTTTTGCTGTAAGTGGTTCAAAAAGCAAGCATAGGGGCGCCTGGGTGGCTTAGTCGTTAAGCGTCTGCCTTCGGCTCAGGTTATGATCCCAGGGTCCAGGGATCGAGCCCCGCATCGGGATCCCTGCTCCGCGGGAAGCCTGCTTCTCCCTCTCCCCCTCCCCATGCTTGTGTTCCCTCTCTCGCTGTGTCTCTCTCTGTCAAATAAATAAAATCTTAAAAAAAAAAACAAAAACAAGCATAAACATATAAGATGGTAAAATGGGATTATGAAGTTAAACTTTCCAGAGTTTCAGGACTATCTAGAAATATTTTACCATCATAAGAGCAATAGACTGTTAAATCTCTATAGCACTTATAACTAAGTGGACTATTTCTTGATACTGGTGTACACTTAATCATTTATATTCACTCCAAAGCAACAGATCGGTACAAATAAGCTTCAATGAATACTGACAATGAATAAATGGGAAGGTATCAATTTAGGTAAAAAAGAATATAAGTAACTTCTTTGGGTAAAATGAATTTCAAGATTAGTATGAATTGGACATAATCTGAGTCTTATGCTTAAAGGTATCACTTGAAAGAAAAGCACATGTAAAAAATAATTGGGGAAGAGTTTGTAAAAATCAAATTAAATTAAACTTAATTAAAATTAAAATCCCATAACTTTAAGATATTTTAGCACTCATTAGAAACATTAGTCATGAACATTACAAAGCCAGGATGATAGGAGAGTTTATTGAGGAAAGGAGTATCTATGATTAGAAAAAAGTTCAACATTCTATAGATATACAGCAATTAGCAGAATGAAACCTTTACCACAAATTTGGTGGTTTAAAACAATAGAAATATGTCCTCAACACTCTGGAGGCCAGAAATCTAAAGTCAAGGTTCTGGAATGGTTGCGTTCCCTCCAAAGTTTCTAAAGGAGAATACCTCCTTACCCCTTCTAGCTTCTGGAGGTTCTGTGTGTGCCTCCACCATAGCTGCGTAACTCCAGCCTCTTTCTCTGTCTTCATATGGTCTCCTCTCTGTTTCTATTTTATGTGTTTCTTATACAGATATTTGCCCTTCAATTTAAAGCCCAGGAGAATACAAAGGAAGATAACTTCTTAACAATCTTAACTAAATACGTCAGCAAAGACTCTCCAAACAAGGTTACATTTATGCCTTCAGAACATGGCCATATCCTTACTGGGGACATTATTCAACCCATAACAACACATCTACTGGCCCCTCCTCCCCCCCCCGAAAATTAATACTCCACATACCAAATATATTTACCCCATCGAACACCACAAATGCCTCAACCCATTACAATATCAACTCTTAAGTTCAAATTCTCATTTAAACATAATCAGCTCAAAAAGTCCCAAATTTCATTATCTATATCAGGCACTGGTGAGACTGAGACTAAATTAATTCTGAGACAAACTTGATCACCATCTACGAAACTTAATTAGAAAAAAAAAAATCTGCTTCTAAAATATAATGGTGGGACAAGCATGGGCTACAGATTCTCATTCCAAAAGATAAAAATTGGAAGGACTAAAGTGGTCACTAATCCCAAACAAATTTGAAATCCAGCAGGATAAATTCCATTTTTTTTCAATGTCTGAGAACAATCCTCTGTAATTAGATGTTCTGACCTCTGGGACTGCAGGAGCTCTGCCTTCTGCGCTGCCCAGGGCAATCCTACATATCTTTGTGCAGTGCGTGGAGGCTCTGTTTCCAGTCAGTCTTCCTCTTTGAATGGTAGAACATTTGGCAGCCAAGTAGCTCTCTGAATCCATTCCCTGCCTTCAGAATTTTTGGAAATCTGACAACCTTCTCTCATTACATCCTGTCTCTGCCTCTTTTAGTCCAAGCAGACAACATTTCTTTTGATACAGTATTCTCAAAAACCTGATTCTCCTATGTGGAATAGGGGTCCATGCCATCAGATAAGAAGGACCTCAACAGATCTTTCCTTATTAAACCTATCGCTATTCCTGGTTTATGTTGAGATGGTTGAGTAGTACGTCCATGAGTCACACAATCAATCTCTTCAACAAAAGGCTTTGTAGCCACACGTTTGGTCCTCTGTCTGGAGCGTGATTTTCCAACAGCGAATTTCCACATTTTAGTATCTTGTGCAATCTAGATAGGCCAAGAACTTCCCAAACCATCAAGTGCTGTTTCCTTTTTGCTCAGCAGTTTCTTCGTCAATTTATCTCTTTCCTCTTACATTTTACTATGAGCAACAAGGAGAAACCAGGTCATATCTCCAGTACTTGGAAATCTCCTCAACTAAATATACAAATTCATTTCTTACAAGTTCTACTTTCCACATAACCATAGAACATATTTAAGCCAAGTTTTCTGTCATGGTAACAAGGGCTGTCTTTCTTCTAGTTCCAGTAACAGGTTCCTTATTTCCTTCAGAGCTGTTTCTAGGACATTCATAGCTCTTCCAACATTCTGTTCAAGGCAATCTAGACTTTTGCTCTCATGAATCTTAAAATCATCCCAGCCTTTACTAAGCCACTTCTACATTTTAGTTATTTGTTGCAGCAGCATCCCATTTTCAGTCACCAAAAACTGCAGTAGTTTCTCGGGGCTTCCTTAAATTACCAAAAACTTTCTAGCTTAAAATAACAGAAATTTATTTCTCCACAGTCTGGATGTGAGAAGTCTGAAATCAAGGTGTCACCCATTTTTTGCTCCTTCTAGAAGGTCTAAGAGAAAATCCTTCTTGCCTCTGAGTTTCTGGTGGCTCATTTTCAAGATCCTTAATTTTGTCTGCATATATCTCCCCCACACCCAAATAGGGTCACAAACAGACTCTGCAATGCAAATATCTTTTGAGACTACCATTCTACCCAATAACAAGAAAAGTAATAGTGTCTCCATTCTACTTCTTATTAGCTCTATGGTATTAGGGATGTTCCTTTACTTCCCTATGTCTCAGCTTTCTTATCTGAAAATATGAAAAGTACCACATATGAGACTTAAGTGCCATGCTTAAATTAAAAGAAAAAGCTGTTTCTGATTAGGTTTTCCTTGAGAAAAATAAGAACATTAAAAAAAATAGAAACACAAAATGAATGATGAAGGTATTAAATTAATGAACTAGAGCGAGTAGACAGAAAAAAAGGAACAGGGTGGTATCAAAAATGTTCATGGGCACGCAGAATGTAATTTTAATATTAAAAATTAAGGTTGTTGGAGATACAGGCTACTGGCTATAAAATGAATAAGTCACAGGATTAAAAGACACTGCATTTGGGAATATAGCCAATGATATTTTAAGAACGATATACAGTGACAGATGGCAGCTACACTTGTGGTAAGCATACATAATGTATAGAAAAGTTGGATAGCTATGTTGTTATACCTGAAAGTAATGTAACAATTTAAAAGTATAATAAATTTAGTAAAATAGAAAACAAAAATATAAATTATAACTAAAAACATAAAGACCAAAGTTTTGAGATACAGAAGATACAAAAGATTATAGAAATGGAAGAGAGTTCTTAGCTATTTAATCCAACTAATTCCATAAAGATTTGAAGGAAGGAATGAGTTGAAGAGATGTTGAAATAATTTTTAAAAGATGAGCTAAAAAATTATGTGAATCTATAATTTTAAAGAGGCTGTTGATAAATCAGGCAAAGCTTAAAAACATAACATCTTTAGGGGGCCGCCTGGGTGGCGCAGTCGTTAAGTGTCTGCCTTCAGCTCAGGTCATGATCTTGGGGTCCTGGGATCGAGCCCCACATTGGGCTCCCTGCTCCACGGGAAGCCTGCTTCTCCCTCTTCCACTCCCCCTCCTTGTGTTCCCTCTCTCGCTGTGTCTCTATCTGTCAAATAAATAAATAAATCTTAAAAAAAAAACAACAACATAACATCTTTAGCTACAATATGTTGTTGTTATTGCTTCTGGTTTGTTTTGTATTTTTGCTGTCATTATGTCGCAATGTGGGTAATTTATGTGTTAAAGTAATACATTGGAAAACCAGTTAGAAAAAGCAGGAAACTTACAAGATACCAAATATAAAACTTTAGATGATTTATGACACTAAATTTCAAAAGACACTGGAACAAACTTACAGATTTTAGAAAAATTAAGAAAAACAACATTGAGACCTGATAATATACAAATAAATAATTGTCTCCAGTGTGCAAGAGGAATAGACAGTGTGTGTGTGTATGTGTGTGTGTGTACTTTCAAGAATAGAAGAGTTCAATAAGTATACATCTGTAAAATGTTCCCTTAAAAAAATGTCCAGGTAACTAAGAGTCATCAGAATAAATATTTGATACTGGATGTATTGTGAAAATAGAAATAAAAGTAGCATAACCTAAAAGTATGTCTAAAAGACTGTCAAAAAAAAAATAAAAGACTGTCAATAAAGTTATACACAACACATCAATAATAATATTAAAAACCACTTGCAATAAATAATAATATAGTAACAGAAATAATTCTTATTCCAAAATTTAATATGGGGGCAAATACATGTGAGATAATTAGAAAATGTATATGCTTGGGAAATTTTATCTTCACCAAGAATAATGATATTTTTCATTTTTCCCCTTAAAAGAGACTTTCTTCTAATAAACTACAATGTGTTATTATTCCTAAGACAGTTAACATTAATTATTATTAATTTTGCAATACACTAAGTTGTTATGTCTCTGCTATATCTTTTATTCTGGAATATTTTTCCCATCCAAACTTTAAAATATTTTTAATTTGATTTTTTAAAGAATTCAAGACAGATTCTTATAGAATGGCTCATATTATGAATTTCTCAGACTGCTTTCCTCAAAAAGAAATCAAATTGAAATGGAAATAAAATTATAATAAATCATGAAAAATAAAATTCTGCAATGTATAAGAGCTCTCATATCAGACTGTGTCATGACTATCCTTTAAGTCGTATAAACTCACATAGATTCCGGTGAATATTTACTTGGTGATACATATTTGGCCTTTAGTACATATTTATACATATTTGATGTTAACAGACATATTTAAAAATTTAAAGACATAGGGGTGCATATGTCTTCTTGAATTAGTGTTTATATATTTTTTTCAGATAAAAATCTAGAAGTAGAATTGCTGGATTATAGTAGTTTTTTTTGGGGGGGGGCCTTCATACATTTTCCAAAGTGGCTACACCAGTTTATATTCCCAGCAACAGCATGTGAGGGTTCCCTTTTCTCCACATCCTTATCAACACTTGTTACTTCTTGTCTTTTTGATAACAGCCATTCTAAAAGGTGTAAAGTGATATCTAATTGTGGTTTTGACTTGCCTTTCCCTGATGGTTAGTAATGTTGAGCATCTTTTCATGTGCCTGTTGGCCATCTGCATGTCTTCTTTGGGAAAATGACAACTTTTAATCAGATTGTGTGAGAGTTTTTTGATACTGAGCTATAAAATTTTTTAAATATATTTTGGATGTTAACCTCTTATTGGATATATCATTTGTGAATATCTTTTCCCATTTAGTTGGTTGTCTTTCTGTTTTGTGATGGTTTCCTTCACTGTACAAAGGTTTTTAGTTTGATGTAGTCTCATTTGTTTATTTTTGCTTTTGTTGTCCTTGTTTGAGGAGACAGGTCCAAAATATTATTGCTAAGAATGATGTCAAAGAGTTTACTGACCATGTTTTCCTTATAAGTTTTATGGTTTCAGGTCTTACATTTAAGTCTTTAATCCATTTGAGTGTGCTTTTGTATATGATGTAACAAAGTGGTCCAGTTTCATTCTTTTGCATGTAGCTGTCCATTTTTCCCAACAACATTTATTGAAAAGACGGTGTTTTCCCCATTGTATTTTCTTGTCTCTTTTGCTGTAGATTAATTGACCATATATAAAATGTGGGTTTATTTCTGCATCCTCTATTCTGCCCCATTGACCTATGTGTCTATTTTCATTCCAGTACCATACTGTTTTGATTACTATAACTTTATAGTACAGTTTGAAATATTGGAGGGTGATACCTCCAGGTTTGTTCATCAAATCAAGACTTTCTGGATATTCAGGGTCTGGTGTGGTTGCATACAAAGTTTAGTATTATTTCTTCTAGTTCTGTGAAAAATACCATTAGTATTTAGATGGGAATTGCATTGAATCTGTAGATTATTTCTGGTTGTGTGGACATTTTAACAATATTAATTCTTCCAATCCATGAGCACAGTATATCTTTCCATTTACTTGTGTCATCTTCAATTACTTTCATCAATGTATTATAGTTTTCAGAGCACAGATCCTTCACCCCCTTGGTTAAATTTACTCATAGATATTTTGTTCTTTTTTTTAAAAAAGATTTATTTATTTATTTGAGAGAGCGAGAATGAGAGAGAGAGAGAGTACATGAGAGGGGGGAGGGTTAGAGGGAGAAGCAGGCTCCTCGCCGAGCAGGGAGCCCGATACGGAACTCGACCCTGGGACTCCAGGATCATGACCTGAGCCGAAGGCAGTCACTCAACCAACTGAGCCACCTAGGCGCCTGATATTTTATTCTTTTTGATACCATTATAAATGGGATCGTTTTCTTAATTTCTCTTTCTGATAGTTTATTATTATATAGAAACATGACAAATTTCTGTATATTGATTTTATATCCTGCAGCTTTACTGAATTTATTTATTTGTTCTATTTTTTTTTTTTGATGGAGGCTTCAGGATTTTCTATAAATTATATCATGTCATCAGCAAATAGTGACAATTTTACTTTTTCCTTTTCTGTTTAGATGCCTTTTATTTCTTTTTCTTTCCTAACTGCTGTGGCTAGTACTTTCAATACTATGATGAATAAAAATGGTGGGAGTGGACATCCTTGTCTTGTTCCTATCTTAGAAGAAAAGCTTTCAGCTTTTCACCATCAACTATGATGTTAGCTATGGGTTTGTCATATATGGTCTTTATTATGTTGAGGTTACATTCTCTCTTCTTCCATTTTGTCGAATCAATGCTTTTTTAAATGAAAGCTGGTCATGGTAGAACTATGCCATGTCGCATTTTTTTCCCAATCAAGTGATAGTGTGTATGTTTTAGGTTATAAACAATCCTTTAAAAATCATTGTTTCATACAAAAGTTAAATTTATGTTGAGTAGATATATACACATTCTGTAAAAACACCCACAAATGCACAGATATTGGTGTAATTTGTACATTTCTTTTGGCTGTTGTTGATTTTGATGCATGTTCAGTTCACTTTAGGCTTGTATAAATTTTATGTAGAGATTTTACTGTTATGTAGAGATTTTACTATTGTTACTTTTCTCATTATTTTTACTTGTAATGGTATAATTATTATCATGGTACATGATACATGGTGCAAATTTTCAAGTGTCCTAGGCAGTGAGAATAACTTTGCTTCAATCATTATAAGGTTTGTGAGATTGATGACACTGATACAACCAGTTCTTTAAATCTGTTGCTTTGGGATTCTCAAATGATTAGGAATTACTCTTCTGTGGCTGTTTGCAAAGAACACTAATCAAATCATATAGTACATAATAAAACAGAGAAGAATGACAAGAGAATAAAAATTCAGACACTATCAAATGTAGTCTTCTTGACATTGAAAAATGATCCCCCCATTTCCTAATGAACATAGTTTTAGGAATCTTATGTGATTTAGTGATTGTACACTTGGTCCAAAACTAATATTTTTCTTACAACAAGTATGGATCTTTTATGAGACTCATGAACTAATAAGACATGCATGACTTCTTGTTTTATACTGGGCTGGGACTTGATTCTTGTTCAGAATGATGGCCTCAATTTAAAATAGGATAGGGTTAGCTAGGTAAAAAATATGAAACAGGTGCACGAATCAAGAACTGGGTGTTGTTGGCTCAATCAGATCTAGAAAAGGGTATGTATGTGACCAGGATTTGAGGAGTAAGTGAGAAGAGAAAAGAATACAAGTAGTCTAAAGTGGAAAGTAATTTATTTTGAAGAATTCCTGGGAATAAATTTAATGCATTTGTGAAATTGTGTGTGTGTGTGTGTGTGTGTGTGTGTGTATATATATATGTTTTCTGTCTTTGATGGGTCTGAAAAAAAATGATTAATGTTTCACTCTATTACCCATACATGCTATGGTAAAATATCAGAAAGATTAAGAAAATAGGTAATAAAAAGAACAATAATAATAATCATGGAAATTATATTTTTAGTTATGTACTTCATTCCATTTTATCAAAAATATTCAGTAAAGTGTAGAATGGTAAAAATGGAAATAATGAATTCACAGAACCTTGAATATAAAGATATTTATTTGTTTTTTTATTAAAGATTTATGTATTTATTTGAGAGAGAGAACATGATTTGGTGGAGGGGCAGAGGGAGAGAATCTCCAGCAGACACCATTCTGAGCACGGAGCCTGATGCAGGGCTCTATTTCACAACCCATGAGATTATACCCAGAGCTGAAACCAAGAGTCAGACGCTCAACCAACTAAACCACCCAGGTGACCCGAATATAAAGACATTTATTTTTTATTTATTTATTTTTTTAAAGATTTTATTTATTTATTTGAGACAGAATGAGAGAGACAGCACGAGAGGGAAGAGGGCAGAGGGAGAAGCAGACCCCCCGCCGAGCAGGGAGCCCGATGCGGGACTCGATCCCGGGACTCCAGGATCATGACCTGAGCCGAAGGCAGTCGCTTAACCAACTGAGCCACCCAGGCGCCCCTATAAAGACATTTATAAAAAGTATATTTCTACCCAGAGAATTAATAAAAACAACAAAATTCTTAGAACTAGTAGGTGTTTACAGCAAGTTTACAAGATGTATGTTGGCATAAAAGTGCTAATTGCTGTTCTATATATCATCAATGAACAACTCGATTTTGAAACTAAAAATGCAACACAATTTACATTTGCACATACACACAAAAAATAAAGTGCTTCAATATAAATATAACATAAATGTACAAAGTCTGTATGAAGAAATCTTAAAAAAGAAATGCTGATGTATGAAACCAACAATCTAAATAAATAGTAAGATATTCAATGTCCATGGTTAAGAGGAATCAGTATTATTAAGATGTCACTTCTTACCAATTTGATTGATATATTCAACATAATCTCAGTCAAAATCCCAGTAGCTTAGTTTTGATATCAACAAACTGACTCTAAAACTTATATGGAAAATCAAAAGACCCAGAATAACCAACGCAGCACTGAAGAAAAATTTGGAGAACAGACACTGACTGACTTAGATGCATTATAAATCTATAGTAATCAAGACAGTGTGGTATTGGCAAAAGAATAAACAAATGGATCAATTAAACAGAAGAGAAAGTCCAGATATAGATCCACAAATATATAGTCAACTGATTTTTGACAAAGGAACAATAGTAATTCATCAGAGAAAAGATAGTCTTTTTAATACATATGCTGGAATCATTTGAAATTCACATACAAAAAAAATAATATAGACTAAGATCTTACACTCTTTAAACCCACACAAAAACCCTCAAAACTTATCATACACCTAAATTTAAAATGCAAACTATAAAATGTATAAAAGATAACAAAGAAGAAAATTTAAATAATCTTGGATTTGGTGATGACTCCATTTTTTTCCTATATTAAATAATTAAATTAAATTTTATTTCCATTTGGATGGAAATATACACATTATAAACTATTTATTATTCCCTGATATCAGAATATTATACAATTACCCAAGCTTTGGGCTAATGGGTAGATGCTGGATATGGGCAGTGAAGAAAGAGGAACAAAGATCTCACTTTCCCTTTTATGAGAACTACTGAATATAATTCTCTGGATGTATGGAATTTATGTGTTAATATCAAGAACTTATTTACTAATAAATCCTTTCAGTTGCTGCTTTTTACATTTTAAAACAAAACTACTGACTGACATATTTTTGAGCTACTTTGAGTGATTCTCCTTATTCATAGCGGTGATGACTCTTTAGATACAATACCAAAAGCATAATTATGAAAGAAACAACTGGTAAGTTGGACTTCATTAAAATTAAAAACTTCAGGGATGCCTGGGTGGCTCAGATGGTTAAGCGTCTGCTTTTGACTCAGGTCATGATCCCAGGGTCCAGGGATTGAGTCCTGCATCAGGCTCCATGCTCAGCAAGGAGACTTCTTCTCCCTCCGCCTGCCACTCTCCCTGCTTGTGCTCTCTCTCTGACAAATAAATAAATATATTTTTTAAAAGTTTAAAAAAATAATAGAATTAAAAACTTCTCTTCTGCAAAAAAGTTAAGAGAAAGAAAAGACAAGACACAGACTGGGATAAAATATTTGTAAAACACGTATTATATAAAAACCTGGAATCCAAGAATTTAAGAACTCTTAAAATGCAACAATAGAAACCAACCCAATTTTAAAATGGATAGAAATCTGAATAGATACCTCACAAAAGGAGGTCAAATAATCACATGAAAAGATACTCAATATCATATTCCATTAGGAAATTGCAAACTAAAACAGCAATGAGATATCACTATAAAACTATTAGAATGGATAAAACTCCAAACCTTGACAATACCAAGTACTGGTAAAGATGTGGAGTAAGAAGAACTTTCATTTATTTCTGGTGGGAATGCAAATGTCTTCCACATTGGTAGATAGTTTGACCGTTTTGTACAACGCTATTTACAGAATAACAATATGATTGAGCAATCCTGCACCTAGGTACTGACCCAAATGAGTAAAAACACACAGAAATCTGCATATGAATGTTCACAGACACTTTATTCTTAATTACCAAGACTTGGAATCAATCAAGATGTCCTTGAGCAGGAATATGGGTAAGTAAAATGTTATACATCCAAACAATTGAATAGTATCCAGCAATAAGAAAATAATGAGTTATCAAACCACAGAAAAAGACATGGAGGAACTTTGAATGGTATTACTAAGTGAAAAAAATCAATGTGAAAAGGCCACATACTGTGTGATTATAACTATAAGACATTCTGGAGATGGCAAAACTATGGGAATGGTAAAAACAAAACAAAACAAAAACTAACAGTGATTGTCAGGGGTTTGGAAAGAGTGGGAGACAATCAATAGATGGAACACAAGAAATTTGGGTTGTGAAACCACTGCATATGATACTTTATTTTTTTAAAGACTTTATTTATTTATTTGAGACAGAGAGAGCACAGTATATCTTTCCAATTACTTGTGTCATCTTCAATTACTTTCATCAATGTATTATAGTTTTCAGAGCACAGATCCTTCACCCCTTTGGTTAAATTTACTCATAGATATTTTATTCTTTTTTTAAAAAAATATTTATTTATTTATTTGAGAGAGCGAGAATGAGAGAGAGAGAGCACATGGGGGGGGGGGAGGGTCAGAAGGAGAAGCGGGCTCCCTGCTGAGCAGGGAGCCCGATGCAGGACTCGATCCCGGGACTCCAGGATCATGACCTGAGCCGAAGGCAGTCGCTTAACCAACTGAGCCACCCAGGCGCCCTGCATATGATACTTTAATAGTGCATATGTGACATCATGCATTTGCCCAAATCCTTAGAACCATGTAACATTAAAAGAAAGCTCTAAGGTAACTATGGACTTAATAATGCATCAATATTGACTCATCAACTATGATAAAGACACCACGTTAGTGTAAGATGTTAATAATTGGGCAACTGTGCAGGGGGGGCAAGGAATATATGGGATTTCTCTGTATTTTCTGCACAATTTTTCTACAAATGCGAAATTGCCCTAAAATTAAACATATACATATATTTTTCTCTCTCTTTTTTTATCATAGGTATTTGCAGGAGATTCAAGTTAAGAGAAAAGGTACATCTCCCTTGGTTTTGACTTATACAAGCATTTTTTTTTCATTTGCTTAAACAACACAGGCACAGGTTAATTATATTTGTGACTTCTAGTATGCAAAATGCTATTCTTAGTTCTATCCAAAACACGAGGGATCAGTCATTTCATAGAGATATATGGGGAATCAATCAGAGATGTAGTGGCTTTCTGTAAATGTAAGGCACAGATAGTGACTTGTGAAGGAGGATCTTTAACCTAAAGCATTTCCTAAGTATTTACTGTTATAATGTTACACCATCTCCTACACCTTACTCTGAAATCATATGAGAACAACTTGCTAAACAAAGCAAACACTGAAACTATTACTATACTCACATCAGTAATTTATGAATCAATTTTGAAGCATTGGCACAATTTAAACTTTTACAAAGTTATTGCTTTTCTAGACATATATTTCTTTTAAAGACTGATACATTTCTTTAGTATGGCAATTTAAAATAATAGGGGTACCTGGGTGGCTCAGTGGTTAAGCAGCTGCTTTCGGCTCAGGTCATGATCCCAGAGTCCTGGGATCAAGCTCCTCATTGGGTTCCCTGCTCCATGGGCAGCCTGTTTCTCCTTCTCCACGGCTTGTGCACTCTCTCTCTCCAAAATAAATAAATAAATAAATAAATAAATAAATAAATAAATAAATAAATAAATAAATAAGTAAGTAAGTAAATAAGTAAATAAATAAATAAATAAATAAAACAGAAAAATAAAAATAAAAAAGTAAAATAAGATATTCCTCTAAAATAACTATCTTGGTTTTAACATATAATAAAGAATGCTTCAGAAATATATGCATTAGAGATGATCCATTTTAATAGGGTATCACAACAGATGAAATAAATATAATATTTAATATAATTTTAAATTTAATGTTTATGAATGTACAATGTAATGTAAATATATGTAATATATTTACATTATGTAAATGTGCAATGTAAATGTATAATTTTTTCTGCAGATGACAACAATGATTATACACAATGTGAATATATTTTCTCTAATTTGGACAAATGTTTTATTTGGGGAACAAAAGCCAGAAATTATAAACTAATAACTGTTCCTATTTTTATTCTCTTCCATAGCTATCTGCCTATCAGCATGAAATAAATATTCAGAGCTGAAATATGGATTAAATTGTTATGAGAAGAATCTGCTATACACATTGATTACATCTTAAATACCTTTATGTGTATCAAATAAGTCTATACTTCACCTTTCCTTCTTTTATCCCATCCATCTTGTTTCAATCCTAATCAGAAACCACATTCAAACAATGATGTAAATAAATACAGAATTTAATGTAATTTATTTGTTCTCCATTTACTTATACCCATTAAATTGAATGGTTTCATTTTTATTAAAAATTAGGAGATTCTCAGAAATGTGAACCTTTTTAGATTTCTCATATAAGCATAAGATGAAAATCACTGAAAGGAAGGGTGTCTAAACCTATACATTCTAGCCTTCACAGCCTTCATCAAAGTCTTGCTGGAAGAACATAGGCTGAAGATGAGATAAAATAAATTTAATAAAATTGTGACATCCCCCAAAATATTTATTTGAAAATAATAAGGAAATGAAAATAAATTTGAGTGAATCATGTAGAGAATTATGCTCCTATCGAAACAAAAGATAAATTTAGAGATTATTTACTGGTGAATATAAACTTTAGAAAAGTAACAAAATAGAAACAAGGAGACTAATGTATTCACTTTGGGAATTCTAAAACAAAAAGCATTTGTTTTCCCATTAAAATTGATAAAATAAAGCCTTTAATTAAAAAAAATACTATTTGAGGAAAAACAAATCTTTTTTTTATTAAAGATTTTATTTATTTATTTGAGAGAGAGAATGAGAGACAGAGAGCATGAGATGGGGGAGGGTCAGAGGGAGAAGCAGAGTCCCTGCCGAGCAGGGAGCCCGATGCGGGACTCGATCCCGGGACTCCAGGATCATGACCTGAGCCGAAGGCAGTCGCCCAACAAACAAAGACACCCAGGCGCCCTGAGGAAAAACAAATCTTTAATGAAATGCATCAGTTTAATATTTATTTATTTATTTATTTATTTATTTATTTATTTATTTGACAGAGAGAGACACAGCGAGAGCAGGAACGCAAGCAGGGGGAGTGGGAGAGGGAGAAGCAGGCTCCCTGCTGAGCAAGGAGCCCGATGCGGGGCTCGATCCCAGGACCCTGGGATCATGACCTGAGACGAAGGCAGACGCCCAACGACTGAGCCACCCAGGTGCCCCACTTTAATATTTAACAGGCAGCTTATCTTGATCCGCATTTGCAAAGAGAAATACATATGGTAGAAATACTACAAAAATGCTTTTTCAGTATTTCTATCTGAAATATATATAGCAAGAAAAATGACAGAATACACCTTTTGCTTCCTACCTTCCTTCAGGAATTTTATATTCATTTCATTATTCTCTTCACACATACACACAAGATTTACAAAAGGCTGCATTCTAATTGTTTTCATTTGCCTTTAGTTTTCTCTTATGAATTAAAAAGAAATCTGATAAATGTCTTCTCAATGCTTTTGTGATTTTATATTACTGACTTGATTTTAGCAGCTACTTTGAGTTTTTAAGATCATTTAATACTGGAAGGCTCTATATAAACATGTTTATGCAACATGGCAATGAAATTTTATTTAATTTTGATTATTTTTTAAATTTTATTATATTTACTCAGACTGCAAGATAGTATTTGCAAGATTGTTCGTGCTTCACAACTGTATTAAACACAAATTGGGGTTAGATGATTTCATATCTTACCGAAACCTGAAGAAAAAAAATCTTCACAATTCTCAGATGAACCTTTATGTTAGGTAGAGTTTGGAAAGCTGCATGCCTAATCCAATAGTAGAAAACTTTAAATACTGCCTATCAACTTCAAATGTCAATGGAAGATTACTAGCAATAAATATCATGGAGAGCTCTAATTACCTCCTACTGCTCTACTCTTTTAGAGAAGATGTTCTATCCACACAGGTCATGCTGTGTAACATATTCATTAAATATTTTCTGTGCTAATGAGAATTTGTACAGTAAAACAAACAAAAAAATAATGCTTTATCAAAAACTACAATGAAAAAAGAGTACATAATAAAGCAAAGAACTATTGCCATTAAAAATAAAATCTCCGATTTACAACAATCATACTAACTAGTATTGTACCTTCTTTAATATTCTGTTTGGAAACAAGCAGGTAAAGAGGTATTTATACAAGACTAAGACCATTTTATTTGTCCTCCATCCTTTCAGAATGAGATATTACATTTTTGCAGACTTGAAAAGAAAATTACTTTAACTAAATGAAAATGCATCTCTAGTGCCACAAGTTTCTTTCCCATTGTCATCACATGATTTATTTAAATATTGAGAATATGCAAAATGTTATTCATTTATGGAGATATGTTCACATTTATAACATGAAAAATTTAAATTGCCAGTTCTTTTAAATGTGTTTCCCTAAAAGATAATTTTCCAGAAAACAAATGGAATTTAGATTTGTGTATCCAAATGAGCATTAGAATTTTAAAATTTCATAAGTCTATTTTAATGATCTGTACATTTTAACAGAAGATAGCAAGAGCAAAGTTAATATAGGTTTGAACTGTGTGGGTCCATTCATGTGAATTTTGTACAGTACAGTAATACTGTAAATGTATTCTGTATTTCTTATAATTTTCTTAAATTCTCTTTTCTATCACTTACTTTATTATAAGAATACAGTGTATAATAAATATAACATACAAAATATGTGTTAAAATATTTGTTAATCAACGGTTTATGTTATCTGTAAGGCCAGTCAACAGTAGGCTAATAGTAGTTAAGATTTTGGGGGATCAAAAGTTACATACGAATTTTTGACTATGTGGGAGGTAACTGTCCCTAACCCCCATATTCTTCAAAGGTCTACTGGAATTGAACATTATTTTTTAAAATCTTTCATTGAGTTATGACAACTATCTACATTCTAGGGTTTTTAAACAACTGGATATTCTACTAACCATTTGAATTTCAGTTGGTTATTTTCTCATTGGTTCCATGTCTGCTGCTTTCTCTTACACTAGGTCCTTCAAAAAACTGTGATGTCTTTTTCATCCCATAACTCTCAAAGATGACAACCTTGAAATATGTGATTTCTATAATTATGATTATCCTAATTATTCTTTCTCTCCAGTTATACTTCCTGACCTAGTTTACTTGTTTACTACATGAAATTGTAGTATATCTGATTAACTCTCTCCCCTGCTGTATTAAAAACAGCATGAAAGCAGTCAAAGTCTGACTAGTCTCCCAAAGTTTAAGTGTTCTGGGATATAGTAAGTATGAAAATGGATTGAGTCACTATGAAGCATTTTTAATTTAATTTTGCATTAGCTTTTTTGACAATTTCATAAAACCATAGGCCTAACTCAAATCTCCAGATCATTTTTTCAAATGCATTACTAGAAAACAAATTATGTATGTCAGAGTTTTTATGAGAATTAAATGAATATATACATGTATGTGCATGTATATTAGAAAAATTATTGGCACACAATAAACATTGTGAATTTATTTAATATTTTTTTTCTAATTTATCAAAGAACTTCTTTTCACAGCTGTCTGTGAAATTCTAATATACTATATCTAAAACTTATTATTGGGATGGAATTAAAATTATACAGACCATTCTCATATAGAACCTATTTTTGTGGTAGGATAAACAAACAAAACACTTTAAGTTTTAGAATTTAATTTCATCATTCCTAAAACATGGATCATTATTTTGAGAACACTTATGTTTCTCAAAGTCAATATTTTATCTTTATAATCACACAACATACACATTCATCTCATCTCATTTTGAATAAAAGTATTCTATATCCTGGCAGCCTGGATACTAAATTATACCTTATTAATTGCCTGCCTAAGAGTACTGAGAGTACTGATTTTGGACTTAAATAGAATCCTGGATCATTCTTACTATGTACTTTCATTTGTTAACTGTGCCTTCAGCAAGTTGTATACTTTTCTGAGGTTTAATTTCTTCCACTGTGGAGTGAGGAATACAGTTCTATACCTCTGAGCATGGTTATAGTCACGGAAATAACATATGAATCAAAATACCTAGAATTTAGTAAAGATCTAATAAGTACTACATAGATACATCTGTTATTTTTATTTATTATTAGGTTCCAAAGCAGACACCCTTAGAAACAGGTTGAAAGGAATATAGCTGTAACTCATTTGAGATGGTGATTCTAAGGGGGGTAAACAGAAAGCTAAGACAATGGAAATCAAACTCTAAGAGGAATTTATTTATAAATTCTAAATATATTTGTGCGTATAATGAATTTAAAAATCTCTCTGAAATCTGAGTTAATTTCATCCTCTATGTGAATAATTTATGGTAGTAAATGTGTGGAATCCCAGAATAATCATTTATACCATAAATTATATTCATATTTACTTTTAAAATCTGCATAGTGTTACTCCATGTTTGCATACATTTTTTTCTTTTTCCATATCTTTTCTTAAATTATTTCCTCTCCAGTTTAGAAAAGTGGATTAGAATGATTAGAATAGATTTTTCACTGTTTGTATTAATCTAAAATTCTGTAACCTAGTAAATGAAGCAAATACAAAGTAAGTTATACTCTAAAACTTAAAAAGAAGTTTAAATAATTGTTTAGGATTCTAATTATCAGTTGAAAGTATAATTGAAGACAAAGAATGATAAAAACGAGTCTCATTATCTTAAAATGAAAGCTCTATATTTTATTTTATTAACTGATAATGTGAATTTGCAGATCTGTTTGAATTAACTAAAAAATATACAGCAATTCTGTTTATGTTTCACAATCCAGAAAAATAAACCAAAAAAAAATCCATTTTTTCAAGTTTTTATTTAAATTCTAGTTAGTTAACATACAGTGTAATATTAGTTTCAGGTGTAGAATTTAGTCATTTAAATTAATAGAATATCCTCATTGAACTCATCATGTCTCTGATCAATTAGTGCTGAAATGAGATAGACCTAATTTACAAATTAGCATTGTAAGTTTGTCCAGGTACATATATTATTCCTGGGTTTTGGATTTTTCATGAGAATTTAGAATTCACAAGGAAGAATGTGTCAACAATCAGTAAGTAATCATCACAGTTAGATAATTTTTTTCTCATGTGTCAGTCTTTTTTTTTTTTTTTTTAAAGATTTTATTTATTTATTTGACAGAGAGAGACACAGTGAGACAGGGAACACAAGCAGGGGGAGTGGGAGAGGGAGAAGCAGGCTTCCCGCGGAGCAGGGAGCCTGATGTGGGGCTCAATCCCAGGACCCTGGGATCATGACCTGAGCCGAAGGCAGACGCTTAACGACTGAGCCACCCAGGCGCCCCTCATGTGTCAGTCTTCTAATAAAAAAATATATTAAACATTCATAAAGGCCAACTTTTGAGGGTTAGCCTATTGGAGAGTCCCTATTTATACATGACATCACTTTTTAAAGATAATTGCAAACCAAGTTAATATAAAATATATTGCTCCTATTATAGTTTTTACTTATTCTGTATAGAAAATAACTTTTTAGTATCATAGACAAGTTAATTATTAAACCATCTTTTTTGCAGATAATTACATGAAAACAAATATAAATAAGTGTATAAAACATGATACAATGGAGTGTACATGTCTACACATAGAGATACACGTGCGTATATACATACATATATATCTTACATACATACACACATATTTACCTATATATAGACACTCATTCACACAAGTACACAAACACACACAAAGATTATCATGGATATATGAATATGCAATAGCATTATTATGTTCTCTTCATGTAGAGAAATGCATGATCATATACAATGAACACCAATATATATATTCCAAATCGCACACACCTAAAAATAGCCAGTTAGCTACCCCCAACTCAGAGCATATTATAATAAGTGGATTCTTATGCATTCCATCCTTTCTTTTAGTGAATAAACGTTGAAGTTCTGTCACTTCACCTCTATAAAATGGAAATTTAACACGATGGATTCTGAAAAACAAACTGAGTGTTCTAGAGGGGAGGGGGGTGAGAGGATGGGTTAGCCTGGTGGTGGGTATTGAGGAGGGCACATTCTGCATGGAGCACTGGGTGTTATGCACAATGAATCATGGAACACTACATCTAAAACTAATGATGTAATGTATGGGGATTAACATAAGAATAAAAAAAATGGAAATTTAACAAGATATGTAACTCATAGGGCATTTGTGAAGTACAAAAATGCATGGTATATGACTTTCGTAATATCTGTTGTTAGCTAATATAAATATCACGAGTATAATTACTAGCATGGTCTAAACTAAGAAGAATACACTATATCATAAGACATTGGCTCACAGAATTTTATATCTCTCAATGTCTATAAACTATATAAAATTGTTTTCTGTAATAAATTTTTTCTGTTAATCAGTTTGATAATAACTTTGTAGATACTTTGACACTTATAATTCAAAATTTTGGAGCAAAAGAATCAGCTCCAGCAATCTCCTTCATTAATTTTAAAAATAAATATTTTAGAATATCTATATTAAAATATATCAGTCTCTTACAGTTATTTAAGTTATATGGGACATTGTAAATAACACTGTTTTCTTTTTCAATATATATATTTGAGTCTATGATATAAGAAATACACATGCATAAGTGCTCTTTTCAAAGTCTAATAAGTATTTTAGTAGGGTGCTGAAATATTATAGTTGTTTGTTAAAAAATAAACTGAGGTATATTAAAAATATTTAAGGTTTATTTGAGCAAAACTGATTCCAATTTAGCAAATATAAAGAAGCTCAGAAGAGCTATACAAAAAGAGACTTTTATAGACAGAAGGAAGTGGAAACAAGGAAGTTATATTGGCAAAAAAGCAGATTGGTTATTGTAAAGTTACTTAAGAGGATGGGCGGGATCTATTAAGCAGATCACCTAACCAGTGTTGATCACATGATTCCTGATTGACAGGTTTTGAAACTCATTTCTGGGAAAGCTAAAACTGTCAAGTCTGTTTGGTGACATGGGACTTGGCATAAGTGACTCCATTTCGGGCCTGTTGTTTTGTTTTCAACATGTTGAACAACCCTAAAAATGTCTATAGTAATGTACAGCTATATATATGTATATATATAGAGAGAGAGAGAGAGAGAGAGAATTTCTTCAGCCTAATACATAAATGAAAATCATTATATTCTAAATAAATTTACTTACTTAGAAACAGAAGGTAATATGTATTTAAAGTAAAATTTTGACTTCTTTACTGATGTGGGATCTTTTGGAACATAGCCTCTGACCAAGGGACCCATTTTATGATGAAGGATGTGTTCTGAATGGCACGTGACCCTGGGATGCACTGCTTTTCCCATATACCACATCCCAGAGGTGCATGTTGTGTCATTCCAGTGTCACACAACAGTGGCATACAAAAGTCTTGGCCATAACACCTGGATGCCATTTTCCAAGATGCAGCATATGCACTGAAATGAAAACATGATATATTGTATAGAAGTAGAATTGACTCCTCCCACCATCATTCCCAGTGTCATACTTGCATTTTTTTCCCCACTTCTCCTGGAGGTAGTATCATCTAGAGTATCATTCAGTAAATATCCACTCTTCCATGCCCCCAACCTACTCACACACACTCCATGTAAAAATTATAGTTTCCTGCTCTATTGATGTTGTGAACTTGGCAATATAATCTGCTTAGCCCTTGAGGTATATTTCTCCACACTTTGACTTTGGGCTGACAAGTGACTTGCTTTAGTCAGTGGTATGGTAGCAGAGTTGATTCATGCCAAGGCTTGATTTGCACTAAGCACAGTTAGACAAGAACATAGGCCCTGTCTTCCTAGGTTTCTGCCATTACCACAGAACATTCCCAGGTAGCCTACTGGTCCCAGAAGAACAAATGACACATGGAGCAGAATACATCCAGCCAATGAGCAGACTCACAGTTTAAAGAAGATCTTTCCCAATAGATCTTTGAGCATGATAATAAATGTTTATTGTTAGAGATTTAAAATAAACAAGTACAATAACCTTATCAGGTTGTCTATAGACTCTATCCTAGTTATTGTGACAGACAACTTGAGTTCAAAAATTCAAATGAAAAATTAAAATTTCCGGGGGCAAAATCTATTTCTTCTTATTTTCCACTTTATTTCCTACTATACTCTTCTGAAAGTATTAGGTATTTGAAAAAAATAATTGTGTAATTATAATTATGGATTTCCTATATTTGGCAAAAACATATGAGAACCTAGGTAAGCATATTATAATCTTAAATATAAAAGAGGGGACGTTATGCTGAGTTCTTTTCCCTGATTTTAAGGTATAGTCATTGCTGCAGTAAAACACCAGTTAACTCTAAAAGTCCTGTTACAGCTGACCTAATAAATACCAAATATTCACATTAAAGTAAGTGCTGAAGAATCCATGAATTGCTAACAACCTACTATGAAGTGTATTCTTTGTGTCTTTTTTTTTCAGCAAGGAAGAAAACAGAAATCATCAATTTAATTATGTGTGCTTGTGTTGCCTCCTTTGTTATCCAGAGGAAGAACACTGTCATTTGTGACTTATTCAACCCACTACAAAATGTGCAAGTTAATTTTCAACTTTATTTTGTAATGTGAAGTAGGGAGGCTTTAAGCTGTCACAGCCCATGACAGGTATTTAAAACTTGTGTTGCTAGTTCTAACTGTTCTAAACATATTCAGAAAGCTGACATTTCTGAACAGACTATCTCTCAACTCTGACTGGCAAGAATATTTAATGGAATAATTTATTCTTTATTGAATAAAAACTATAGACTAAAGTTGAAATGACTAGAAAAAGTAACTTCTACAATTATTGTAGTATACTTACAATTAAAAATCAAAATAAAATGCTATTTACTGAACATAATTAGTCCAAACCTGTTAGGCTAATAATTTATAACATCAATCAACCAGCCCTTCCCTCTACCTGCAAGGAATTAATCTAATATAGAACTAATACAATATTGGTTTATGTAGAAAAAATCAATTTCTTCTACCTGTTTCACCTATATAAAAAAAATCATAACAACTTTGCATACTCTCTGTCATTTGGCCAATAAATTGAATTTAAATTATATGTTGATTAGGAAACTAACTTCCTACAAGAAATGCTTTATTACAACATCAGCAAAAGTGCCTTGTTATGTTACAATTCTTAAGAGGTGAAATTCTCAGAAGTAAGATAGAAAATCCAACTCAGTTAGTATTTATGGTATAATCTATGTTAAGAGTCTTTGAAGTCATGAACTAATTATTTACCTCAAGTATATTATTTACTCCAGATGAGCTGCATAAAATGTATAATTAATGGTATATTTCCTATAATTATAATACAATCACATAATATATAAAATATATAATATAACATACAACAAAATAAATACAATAACAAAAACTTTGCTCTTTAAAATATTCAGTATTAAAATATGTTATCTAATTTCACTTTATTTATCTGTAAAATATAAATGTAAATTTTCATGTTTGTATTAATTTGTATATCTGACACTACAGTGGCCCAATTCAATACCTTTTGAATAGTGGCAATGATTCAGTGCCTTTCTTTTTTTTTTAAGATTTATTTATTTATTTTAGAGAGAGAGAGAGAGTGAGCACAAGCAGGAGGGACAGAAGGAGAGGGAGAGAGACTCCTAAGCAGATTCTACGCAGAACATAGAACCGATGCGGGGCTTGATCCCATGACCTATGAGATCACGACTTGAGCCAAAACCAAGAGTGGGATGCTTAAACTGCTGAGCCACCCAGGTGCCCCAAAATAGTATTTTAAAGTATGCAAATCCCAGTGGAATCCCCAGGGTTCCTTGGAGAAAAAACTGATTCCAGGTCTGGTAGAAAAAGTACAAGATGTGCCTGGGATATTGTGCAAACAGCAATGCAAATGAAACTGTAATAGACAATTTTAGTCATGTCAAAAATACAAGGGTCCAAATTAGAGAGATCCCCACTGGCTAATACTGAGATACATGTGGATGAAATAATGTAATATCTAAAATTGGCTTAAAAATAATCTACTGGGGGTGGTTGGGTGGGTTTGTTTTTGTTTTTGTTTTTGGTTTTGGTTTTGGTTTTTTTTTAGGATCTATAGATAAAACACAATCATTTCTGAGTTGATAAGTTGAATTTAGGTAATGAATCCTTGATGGTTCATTATACCAGACTCTACATTTTTGCATGTGTGAAAATTTCCCTCAAAAAAATTAACTGGAGTACTTTGAATGTAAGGTATCTTAACGCACAGGTAGTGCTTTGCAAAGAGGAAATATATTGATTTAACCAAAATGACATTTCTTGTTTCCTCAGGGTTTATATTATGCATTCTTAAGTAGATGCTTAAAAAATGAAGAAGTGATATAGGAAAAGAAATATGTAATAAACATACTGTTTATATCTTTCTGGAACCCTGATCATCTTTTGCTTAAAAAATGGGTTCTCCTTCTTCAGACATATTTCAGCTTGCATCTCAAGCTAGGCCAAGCAAACACCTCCTCTAGAACGTGTGCCACAATTTTTAGTTAAGATTTTGCCTAAAAAATTTATATGGTGTAAATATAAGGTTACTAATGGACATCATGTCCAGCAATTAGCAAGAATATGTCTAAGAGATGAAGAGATGGCCTGGGATCAGAGATCTCTTGAGCATTTAGTTTCAGCCATGCCTAAATGTCTGTATAAAAATATGTCCTTATTTTTTAAGGTATTTTAAGTTAGAATTCTCTCACTTTTAATCTAAAATGTTTTGATGAATATAGGGCCAATAATAACAGAACTAGTTAATAATTAAATCATTTGAGACAGTTTTGTAAATCAACTAGTATGAGAACTATATGTATAAGAAGCTAGATGAATGGTCCCTATTGAATCAGATACAGGACAGTGAAAAAAATCTCAGGTAAAACAGGGGATCTGGCCCACAGTTATTGGCTTAATGAATTGATAAGAATATTACCAGTGAGATCACCAGCTGCCTTAGGGTACAAGATAAAGAAGAGTGGTTAGGAACATATTTATTGCAATTTATATGCAGATACCTTAGATATATTAAACCTGGAATTATTGAAAAAGTAAAAGACTGAAAAGAACAGCCCAGTAACACACTGGAGAAGTAAGGCAGAAAAATTAAAACAATAATAAGTAAAAACTAGAAAGAAGACTCCTGATCAGATTAATATAATTTATAAGTCAGAATGACAAAACTTCTTACCCAGGAAGTGAGAGTTTATTATCAGAATCGTAGCTTACTGTAGATTAATTCCTTTGTAGTTTTAGGGCATATCTGAGTTAAATATAAAAACAGTTTATAAGTCATTTATCTTTATGGGCAAAGTCACTCTTTTGCTGTTCTTGTTTTTAGTATCCAGTTTAAAAACAAAACAAAACAAAAAGAATTTCCAGTTAATTTTATACATCAAAACTTATGGACTTTGAGACTTTTATTTCATAATTAAAATCAGAATTTTGGTGCCAATTTAAGGTAAACTTATGGAAATACCAAACATTAAGGGAAAGTGCCTTGTTATGTTATAAAATACAGGAAATAGAATCCACTCTCAATTATAATAGAAGACAATGAAGGATTTGTTTGAATAAGTAAAGTAACATTTCAAAGAATAGATGATTTTATTCAGGTTGCTCTGTGAATGTTTGTTTTATTCCAATAGTATTCAATATTTGCTCAGGAAAAAAAGAAAAATAAATGCTCCTAAAAGAAATAATGTTTCAATCATAAAGTTGTCAATGAAATGCATTTCTACTCCAAATAAAAATGTATTTATATTTTACTTAGTTTTATATTCATGGAAATTCTCATTTCCAGTATACAGATAAGCAAATATAAACTTCATTCAATTTTCTGGATTTCTCACCTATTTCAATCAAAAGTAAGCTAAAGTGCTTTTATTGTTTCTTCAAAGTTGTTCAAAGTTACCATAGCAAGTTTTTACAGTTATCTTTCTAACAGTCCTATTTTAAGAGATTACTGTATATGGATACTTTATTTAATATTTAACATAGTTTCTCAGTTAAAAAATAACAAAATCTTGGTATTAATATTGTGAAGACCTCTTAAAGTCTATTTTAAGTGGCCTAAATATCACTTTGCAAAAATGCAAAAAGTCATACATTTCTCCTTATGTAGTTATTGCCTAATTTAAAAAAATACTCAAATTGAACACATAGTATTCTTTTATAAAATTTTAATTGATTTATTATGTTGTAACTAAATCAGATAATTAGTTAACATACAGAGATAAATCACATTTAGGAGATATTATCTCTTAACACTGCATCTTTAAAATTCATTTGACTGGGCGCCTGGGTGGCTCAGTTGGTTAAGCGACTGCCTTCATGATCCTGGAGTCCCGGGATCGAGTCCCGCATCGGGCTCCCTGCTCAGTCGGGGGTCTGCTTCTCCCTCTGACCCTCTTCCCTCTAGTGCTCTCTGTCTCTTATTCTCTCTCTCAAATAAATAAATAAAATCTTTAAAAAAAAATCTTTAAAAAATTAAAAAAATAAAATTCATTTGACAAGCATTTATGAAAGTCAATTATGTGTCTAGCTATTGTTCTATATTCCATGTATATAATGGTGAGAAAAATAGATAAATAATCTCTCTTCTCCTAATATGGGGTGGGAAAGGAGACAACGGTTTGAAAAACAAATAAATGCACAAAAAACACAAAATGTAAAGTACAAGTAGAAGAAAGTTACCAAAAGCTGTTACAGCAAGTAATGGGAGGGAGGCATTCAAAGTTATCACAGAAGGCTTAATTGAGGATATGATATTCAAGGTGAAACCTCCAGGATGATTTAGAGCCACAGAAGGGCACTCCATAAGAATACAGCCTGTTCAATGGCCTTAAGCCTGGAAAGGGTTGGTATATTTGTTGAATAAGAAAAAGGCATTGGTTATTAGGGAACAAGTGGTGGAGCATCATGGGATTTGGCTGGTGTAGTAGGTCACCTTAGACCAAAGAACCCTATATGTCAGAGCAGGAACCATAGATTTTACTCTGAATGGACAGCTTCCAGAACATAAAGCTAGTGGTTGTGGTAGGGTGGGGGTATGTTGGCTGATAGTGCTATTGCATAATGTGATTTAGGTGGTAAAAAGATCACTTGGCACTGTTGAATCTCAGATCTGTACCTTTGAAACAAATGATGCAATATATGTTAAGAAAAAAAAAAGAAGAAGAAGAAGCAGAAGAAGGTAGCAGGAGGGGAAGAATGAAACAGGGGAAATCGGAGGGGTAGACGAACCATGAGAGACGATGGACTCTGAAAAATAAACTGAGGATTCTAGAGGGGAGGGGGGTGGGAGGATGGGTTAGCCTGGTGATGGGTATTAAAGAGGGCACGTTCTGCATGGAGCACTGGGTGTTATACACAAACAATGAATCATGGAACACTACATCTAAAACTAATGATGTAATGTATGGGGATTAATATAAGAACAAAAAAAAAAAAGAAAAAAAAAGAAAAAAAAGATCACTTGGCCACTTATGAAGAATATATTGGCATTTAGAATTCCAGTAATTATTCCTTGTGATTTAACCTGTTAAAGGAAACATTGGAATCTTTAAAAATTGAGACTCTATATAAATATCTTTACATATATTTCTTTAAGGTGGCACTACTAGATTACTATCCAGTTATTCAAGTATGCCATTTTCCTGACAAATGCATACTAAACTATATATAAAAACATTTTAAAAAGTACTGCATTTGGATCTGTCTTACTACTATATTTACATATTTGATATTTTGAATATTGTAAAAACTCCTTTTTAATTTCTTCTTTAAAATTGTCACAACTGGATAGAGTGCTACTGGAATCATGCTCGTACTAAACATCATAATATGCACATGGTAAACCCCACAACAAAGAACATCTTCCAAGCCAATGGAGGGGACAAAGATGGTGTTCCGATGACTGTACCAAGTGAAAAACAGGATGTGCCCAACTGCCACTGAGGGGAGGGAGGTTGGCAACTGTTACTCTGAGGCAGGTTCTCCTCTGTGCTCAGGGAAAACCCAGGGTGCAGTGGTTCAACCACCCAAGTGGAAGCTAAGGCCAAAGATTAGTGCCACCAACCACTGGGTCCCATTCTGACCCTCTCAATAAATATGTGGGTGGTAGCACCAGTCAGTGCCAAAACGGTCACTATCTTTATTATGATAGAATGACTATAGAGTTCTAATGACATCCATGCCATATCTTTGGGACAATTTAGCTGGTTCTGTTCAGTGATTTTTCTGTTCCCAACATAGGGGTCTGTGAGTGATCAAGCGTTCATAACCGAAGGTAAGCCACATGAACCCATCCCATATCTGAGCTTAGCCACCGTTGGCTCTGAGAGTGGTATTTTTAAGACCCTTCTAATCAACAGTTTGATGGGCTTCCTAGATAGTTGGAGAAAAAAAAAAGAATATCCATGCCCAGTGTTATTGATAGCGTGTGCCACTATGAGTCACAGACCTGTGACCGAACACCATAGAACACCAGGATCCTAAGGTTGAAGATAGATGTTTAGTAGGAACTTGTATAGAAAAGTCTTCCACTGGGGCACTATGGTTGACACTCTTTCTATGCACCCAATCTGCTGTATCTACTAAAGGACCAATAGCTAGAGCTTATACCCAAGTTAAAGTATCAGCTTGCTAATTGCCAGGGGGCGTGTCAGTGTCTTACAAGACTGGATGTGTAAGAGCGAGGACTGCCTCAGATTCTTGCAGGTGAATCCAAATGTTTTTTTCATATATCCTCACCCCACAAGTGCTTATTTGTGATCATCTACCTCTCAGATTCCTGTTACCTAAGCCATGGAGTTAATTCCTTTAGAATAGCCCAACTGTCAGTGCAAAGGGTTAATGACTAGGGCTCATAACTGATCACCAGTCAAACCGCTCTTAGTCCAGCTCACTGGCTGCTGTGGTTCATTACTGTTTCCATCCAGGTGGTGTCAGTGTTGGAGTGAGTAGTCACTATAGTCCTTGTGGGCAGATTGCCCTGACTATCCTTCTGTATACTAGACATCTATGGGAATTTCCTTACTCCTCTGCAGGCCACAAGGGCCACCGCACGAATAGGGGTGGGGACATTTGTAGTATCTACATACTCTACAGAGCCTAGTAGCACCTGCATTTCTGGAGACAGTGGACTGGAAGACAGAGTAGTCCCCTGCTGCAAATACGCATGCCACTTAGTCAAATTGGGGGTTTGAGCTATGACAGAGGTGAGTCAATACAACATATTCTCAATATATCCCTTGATAGGAAGGAAAATTCTTACCATAATATGCTGTTCCTTAGTGAGAGGCTCTACCTGGAGAAATGTGTACACTGCTAGGGGCTGTTGCTTTATGGATTACATCTGGTTTCTGCCCCCTTGCAGAGCTGGGACCAAAATCTTAGTATTCCCTCCTTCTGTTGTCTCTGCCACAGTGTCCAACACTGTACTTTCCAGAGTCACAGACACATCTTATTCAAATAGTAGCCCTGCTTGGGAGATGCTCAGAATTTTAATCTGCTCCACTGGTATTTTTACCTTCTCAGAGTTGGCTTGCTGCTCTGATCCCCAGTCCCAAACTTGTCCTTTATTTATTAGTCAGTATAAGGGATGAAGACACAATGACAGTTGGGGAATAAGTCTTCCCAAACCCCCAAATCCCTACTTGCACTCCTTTCACATTCTTAGGAGTTGAATAGGCTCACACCTTATTAGTTAAGGCCTCTGGAACAACACATGACTTACCTGACCAAACAACTACCAAAAACTTTACGGCAGTGTCTGGATCTTGAATTTTCTGTGGGTTCACTGCCTAGCCTCTTCCTTGCAAATGTCCCAGCAAAGTCTGTAGAGAGTCCTGCAGCAGAAGTAAGTCTTCACATGTTATCATTATATCATCAGTGTAATGAACCCATTTTACTGATGTAGGGAAGGAGAACAGGGGCAGGTCTTGGGTTATTATCTCATGATGTATTGTGGGATTGTGCAGGTAACTTGGAGGAAGCACTTGAAAAGTCCATGATGACCCTTCCACATAAAAGCAAATTGATCTTGTGACTCAACAGCCAGGGATATACTAAAAAAAAATTTTTCCTAAGTCTAGCACAGTATGGTACACTCTTAGGACCATAGCCAATGTATCTAAGATGGTGTCATTATCAGGCACAGCTGCATACATGGGGGATACCACCTTGTTCAATTCTTGGTAGTTCAATATCATCCATCATGAGCTTTTTTTTTTATTCTTATGTTAATCCCCATACATTACATCATTAGTTTTAGATGTAGTGTTCCATGATTCATTGTTTGTGCATAACACCCAGTGCTCCATGCAGAATATGCCCTCCTCAATACCCACCACCAGGCTAACCCATCCTCCCACCCCCATCCCCTCTAGAACCCTCAGTTTGTTTTTCAGAGTCCATCGTCTCTCATGGTTCGTCTACTCCTCCGATTTCCCCCATTTCATTCTTCCCCTCCTGCTACCTTCTTCTGCAGCCATCAAAAGGAATGAAATCTTGCCATTTGCAACGACATGGATGGAACTGGAGGGTATTATGTTGAGCGAAATAAGTCAAACAGAGAAAGACATGTATCATATGATCTCACTGATATGAGGAATTCTTAATCGCAGGAAACAAACTGAGGGTTGCTAGAGTGGTGGCGGGTGGGAGGGATGGGGTGGCTGGGTGGTAGACGCTGGGGAGGGTATGTGCTCTGGTAAGCGCTGTGAATTGTGCAAGACTGTTGAATCTCAGATCTGTACCTCTGAAACAAATAATGCAATATATGTTAAGAAAAAAAGAAGAAGAAGAAGAAGAAGAATTAGAAGAAGAAGAATTAGAAGAAGAATTAGAAGAAGAAGAAGAATTAGAAGAAGAAGAAGAAGAAGAAGAAGAAGAAGAAGAAGAAGAAGAAGAAGAAGAAGAAGAAGAAGAAGAAGAAGAAGAAGAAGAACATTGTGAGCTTTTATACCAGCCATACTGGGCTATTGAAACAATATGGGCTGGGTGTATAATACGCAGTTCGTGCAGCTCTTGGATAGTTTCTCCTATTTCTTTATGCCCTTGGGCAATTTATATTGTGCGACAGTTATCATTCTTCTTTGAGGTGGCAGGCTTAGCAATTCCTAGTTGGTGTTTCCACCAGCACTGGTTTCATTACTCTAACCTAGAGATAGAATTTACTAATAGAAGTTTGCAGAGTTTGACCTTGTAACTTGGCATTAGAGAAGACATACAAATACCCAACAAATATATGACAAGGTGCTCAGCATCACTAATCATCAAGGAAATGCAAGTCAAAACCACAAGAAGATATCACCTCACACCTGTTAATATAGCCATTATTAAGAAGACAAGACATACATAACAAGTGTTGGGGAGAATGTGGAGGAAAGGGAATATTCATACACTGTTGATGTGAATGTAAGATGGTATACTCATTATGAAAAATAGTATGGTGATTATTCAAAATTAAAAATAGAACTACCATATGATCCAAGAGTCCCAGTTCTGGATATTTATACAAAAGAATTGAAATTAGGATCTCATAGAGATATTTGTATTTTCATGTTCATTGGAGCACTAGTCGAGATGTGGATAAAACCACCTAAATGTTCATTAATGGATGGACAGATAATGAAAATGTGTGACATACAATAGAATATTAGTCATCCTTGCGAAAGAAGGAAATCCTGTCATTTGCTACAACATAGATGAAGTTGGAAGGCATTATGCTAAGTGAAATAAACAAGCATAGTGGGGCGCCTGGGTGGCTCAGTTGTTAAGCATCTGCCTGCGGCTCAGGTCATGATCCCGGGGTCCTGGGACCGAGCCCCGCATCGGGCTCCCTGCTCAGCGGGGAGCCTGCTTCTCCCTCTCCCTCTCCCCCTGCTTGTGTTCCCTCTCTCACTGTGTCTCTCTCTGTCATATAAATAAACAAAATCTTAAAAAAAAAAAAGAAAGAAACAAGCATAGAAAAACAAATACTACATGATCCTACTTCTATCAGGAATCTAAAATAGTCAAACTCATAGAAGTAGAGAGTGGAGTTGGGGTTACCAAGGACTGGGGGAAGGGAAATCAGAGAGATATTGATCAAAGGGTACATAGTTTCACTTATAAAAGATGAATAAGTCCTAGTGATCGACTGTACAGCAGAGTGCATATAATTAACAATATTGTACTGTATACTTAAAAATTTAAGATGATCATAAATGTTTTTAAAAAAGAGGAGGGGAGGAAATTTGTAGAGGTTATGGTTAAGTTTAAGGCATTGTATATGGTGACAATTTAACTTATCTTTAAATTCATTAAGATGTATACATTAAATATGTAAAGATTTCTTGTATGTCATTACATCTATATATTTTTTAAAGATTTTATTTACTCATTTGACAGAGAGAGAGAGAGAAACAGCGAGAGAGGGAATACAAGCAAGGGGAGTGGGAGTGGGAGAAACAGGCCTCCCGCTGAGCAGGGAGCCTGATGTGGGGCTCCATCCCAGGACCCTGGGATCATGACCTAAGCAGACACTTAATGACTGAGCCACCCAGGCACCCCTACATCTATATATATATATATTTTAAATAAATGAAGGATAAAAAGAAAACAAACAAACAAAAAGAAACTGTGAGATGATAAATGTAGGTAATTTCATGCCTCCATCCCCTTCCAAAAGAATAATAAAAGGAATAGAAATAGCAAATGATGATATAGTCTCAGGGAGTCAAAGGGAATGATTCTAACTCAAGTGAACTAGAGTGTCCTTTGCTCAGGTTATAAGGCTCTTCACCTCTAGTGCATTATTTCTAGGCATACCTTGACATTGCCAGATCTTCAAGAATTTAGAGATAACAAAAATGTAATTGTGATGTCTTAATTTTTAAATATTGCCAATAAAACTGCACTTTTTTAAAACATGGTATGGACTGGTAAAGTATGTACAAATCATGTGTAGGCTTAATTTGGCAGAACAGTGATATGGAAGTCTTTGGTGAATATCAAGAACAGTTTCAGTATTGTATTGGGATGAAAGTCTACTGGAAGTTGTTTAGGGAAATAGTGAGGCAAGGATGAAGATTAACTTACTATAAAAAATACACTTTTTGAAAAAATTTTCTGTGAAAAATGATTTTATAGCTGGAAAGGGGTATGGATTCAAGTTTGGAATGCATATATAGAGAGATACATAGGTAGATAGTTATAGATAGATAAAGATATATTTTGAGATGGGAATTTTAGAACTTATTTATATGCTAATAAGAATGATTTAGTAGAGAGATAGAAATAGAAATTGATCATGTATGAGAGAAAAGCAATAATTTCAATAATGAGAACTTGAAAGAGAAATATAGACTCAGAGCAAAAATTGAAATCTTGATTTTATTATTTATTTAGTTAGTTCGTTAGTTTTAGAGAGAGAGAGCAAGTATTTGGAGGAGGAGAAGAGAGAGACGGAGAGAGAATCTTAAACAGGCTCCACACTCAGTGCGGAGCCTGACGTGGGACTCTTATCTCACAGCCCTGATATCATGAACTGAGCTGAAATCAAGAGTTAGATGTTTAAGTGACAGAGGCACCCAGGCACTCCAAAGCCTTGGTTTTATAAAAAGGGATTAAAAAAGCTTACATTAACTGTTAAGAAAATAGGGGTGCCGGGGCGCCTGGGTGGCTCAGTTGGTTAAGCGACTGCCTTCGGCTCAGGTCATGATCCTGGAGTCCCAGGATCGAGTCCCGCATCAGGCTCCCCGCTCGGCAGGGAGTCTGCTTCTCCCTCTGACCCTCCCCCCTCTCATGTGCTCTCTCTCATTCTCTCTCTCTCAAATAAATAAATAAAATCTTTAAAAAAAAAGAAAAGAAAAGAAAATAGGGGTTCCTGGGTGGCTCAGTTGGTTAAGTGTCTGCCTTCGGCTCAGTTCATGATCCTAGGTTTCTGGGATGGAGCCCTGCACTGGGCTCTCTGCTCAGCAGAGCCCGCTTCTCCTTCTCCCACTGCCTGCCACTCTGCCTACTTGTGCTCTCTCTCTCTCTCTCTATCAAACAAATAAATAAAATCTTTAAAAAAAAGTTAAGAAAATAGAGAGTATTATATAGAGGTATAGGAAGGATGATATATTTAGAAATGAGATGAAAATGTGCCCGTTTCTTTTTAGGTCAGAGCAGCATGTATTGGCTAAATGTCACTTAAATAAATATTATTTAAATATATACACACCAAATGACATTTTTCCAGGTAGTCTGAAAATCACAGTATATGCCTGAGGAAATAAACATTCTATGTGCATTGAATTATTCTGTATTATATGGACCTTATTAACACTATCCATGTAATGTCTATAATTTGTTTCCTTAATCTTTAAAAAAATATGTAGTAGTACCTGGACAAGTTTATCAGTATTTATTATATGCAGTATCATACATGGCAAATCCAGTTATCATTAATTTTACACGTGTAGGTATGCTTTGTTATGAAAGACCTGAAAATTGTTTGTTCACATGTAAAAAAAAATCTCTCTATGGAAAAAGTACATCATATGTATAAATGATATATTTATATTATATTTTATATATGATATAAAATAAACATTTACACATTCATGTATTTATATATGAATGTAATAATGTTATAAATCACTTATTTAAAAACAAACTGAGGAAAAAAGGGGAAAGTTAGGTAATCTTGAAAGTAATAGATAAGTAATATCAGTTTATACACATAAAATTAATTGCTAATTAATATTATTATGAATAACAGCATACAATTTCATTTTGAGTCATTGTTTAACAACAACAAAACACTTGAATTTCTTGCTGTTTTCCTTAGCAGTTGATTTTGCACAGTTACATGCCATTAGTGCTTAAATCTTCAAATCAACCAAAAATAACTTGATCCCGAAAATACTTGCTTCCAATTATCAGCAATAATAGAAATGCTATTAATTAAAAATATGTGACAGTGTCAGAGCCACAACTATTTACAAGACCTATAAAGCTATTTTGCTTCCAATAAAAGAATTTTCAAGCTATGTTCAGGCTCAACTTGTGTCTATCAAAATGTGAATAGTTCTTTTTCAAAATGCTTCCATTGTCCATAAAATTGAGAATTCAATATTTTTACTTTTGAGACATTGTCAGTTCGAACTAGTATATAAAAAATACGACAAACCCTGCAGTAAATATATGTTACCTTTATACCACATGATTTTAAAATATAATGATAACAACATCCTTATTATGGTAACCTACCATATTATGGTAACCTACCAATCTACCTACCCTGAGGTAACCTACCAACCTACCCTGAGAAATAAGACACTACTGTTTTAGCATGAGAAATAAATGTTATTTTAGGATATTCTCTATACCTTCATGTTTAGGCGAAGGGAAACAGATTTTATAATTATGCCTGTTGATGGCAAAGGTGTAGATGTGTGTATGTGTCTGTGTGATTTTATTGATATTCTCCACTTCCCTGGTGAGCCAGTATCATACTAAGAGATAAAATAAAAGCCCTCTGACTTAACCCTTACTGAGAGATGTCTTTTGTTGTTGTTGTTAAACAGTTCCACTATTCCACCATAAATTCTTCTCTCCCTAGTCTCTCAGCATCACCTCATACCTGAGTATTATCAAAAATAATGGCTATTATCATTCCATTAGAATGGCTGTGATCAAAAAGGCAAGAAGTAAGTGTTGGCTAGGTTGTGGAGAAAAGGGAACACTTGTGCACTGTTGGTGGGAATGTAAATTGGTGCAGCCACTATGGAAAATAGTAGTAAGTCTCCTTAAAAAATTAAAAATAAAAATACTGTATGATGGGGCGCCTGGGTGGCTCAGATGGTTAAGCGTCTGCCTTCCGCTCGGGTCATGATCTCAGGGTTCTGGGATCGAGTCCCGCATCGGGTTCCCTGCTCAGTGCAGAGCCTGCTTATCCCTCTCCCTCTGCCACTCCCTCTGTTGTGCTCTTCTGTCTATCCCTCTGTCAAATAAATAAATAAAATCTTAAAAAAAAAAATATGGGGCGCCTGGGTGGCTCAGTTGGTTAAGCGACTGCCTTCGGCTCAGGTCATGGTCCCGGAGTCCTGGGATCGAGTCCCACATCGGGCTCCCGGCTCAGTGGAGAGCCTGCTTCTCCCTCTGACCTTCTCCCCTCTCATGCTGTTTCTCTCTCTCTCTCAAATAAATAAATAAATAAATAAAATCTTAAAAAAAATAAAATAAATAAAAAATAAAAAAATAAATACTGTATGATGTAACAATCTTACTTTCAGGTATTTATCCAGAGAAAATAAAAATACTAACTCAAAACAATATTTACACACTAATTTTTGTTGCAGCACTACTTATAATGGCCAAGACAGGATATGGAAACAATTTAAGTGTCCATCAATATACAATTGAATATCATTCAGCCATATTAAAGAAGGAAATCTTGCCATTTGTGACATGGATGGAGCTTGAGCACATTATGCTAAGTGAAATAAGTGAGAGAAAAACAAATACCATATGATCTTCTTTGTATGTGGAATTTAAAAAACGAAAACAAAAAAATCAAGCTCGTATATACAGAGAACATATTGGTAGCTGCCAGAGGTATGGATTGAGAGGTGGGGGAAATGGATGAAAGGAGTCAAAAGATACAACTTCCCATTATAAAATAAATGTCATGGGATACAACATACAAGATGGCAACTATAGATGATAATACTATATATATATTTTTTAATTTTATTTTTTTTATTTGAGAGCGAGAGAGCGTGTATGCGGATGGGGGTTGGCAGAGGGAGAAAGAGAGAATCTCAAATGACTCTGCACTGTGCAAGGAGCCTGATGCAGGGCTTGATCCCACAACCCCGAGATCATAACCTGAGCTGAAATCAAGAGTCGGACACCCAGGTGCCCCAGTAATACTGTATTTTATATTTCAAAGTTGCTAAGAGTTTAGATCTTAATAGTTCTCATTATAAGAAAAAATTTGTATAATTATGTATGATGACAGATGTTAATTAGATTTATTGTGGTGATTATTTCACAATATATGCAAATATTGGATTATTGTGTTGTACAACTGAAATTAATATAAGAGTATATATCAATTGTATCTCAATAAAAAATCATATGTAAGTACAAAATACTTAAATAGCCAAAACAAAATTGAAAAAAATCAACAGTATTGGAGGGCAACCATACCAGATTTGATGATTTATTATAAAGTTACAGTATTAAAAAGAGTGTGATATTGACATCAATAAATAAATGGAACAGTGAATCTAGAAATAGATGTACATGTATAGGTACAACTGGTTTTTCACAAGATACAAAGGCAATTATTAAAGAAAAAATATCCTTCACAAGAAATGATGTTGGAACAATTCTATATCCATATGCAAATGAGTACTTCAGTCTATACCTTACAATATATAAAAAAGTTCAAAATGGATCAAAGATAAAATTTTGCATCTGGGTGGCTCAGTCTGTTAAGTGTTTGACTCTTGATTTTGGCTCTGGTAATGATCTCAAGATCATGACTGAGCCCCACATCAGGCTCTGTGCTGGGTGTGGAACCTGCTTAAGATTCTCTCTCTCCCTCTCCCTCTGCTGCCCCCCCCCAACTCACGCTCTCTCTGTCTCTCTCCCTCTTAAAAAAAAAAAAAAGAAAGAAAGAAAGAAAAGAAAAGAAAAATAATTGTAAAATCTAAAACTATTACGTTTCTAGAATAAAATATATGAGAAAAAATTCTATAACCTTGGGTTAAGCAAAGATTACTTACTTTTGGTAGCAAAGAATGTGATCCAAAAAGAATATGTTAATAAGTAGAACTTCATCAAAATTAAAACCTTCAGGTCTTCAAAAGACATTGTTAAAGATTAAAACCTCAAGTCATAGACTAATATAGACTAAAATACTTCTAAAGCATATATCAGATAAAGGACTCATATTCAAAATATATAAAGAACTGTCAAAACTCAATTATAAGAAAGCAAATATCCAAATTAAAAATTGGCAGATCTGAGCAAACATTTTTAATAAGAAGACATGTGGTTGCCAGTTAAGCAAAGCAATAATGGAGATAGACATTTTAATAATTTTTCCTGTGCACTGAACACAATGCTTTGTCAGTGGAGAAACATTCCAGGAAGATGGGTTTTCATTTTGTTTACTTCTTGCTTATTTTGAACTAAGAGTTGTGGGGACATTCAGTGCTACCCTTGCAGCTGCTGACTCATAGCGTACAATCTCTCAATGACTTCACAATTCCAGTACAGTGAATATCTCTCTTCAGTTATCCCACCTCAGAGACTACAGAGCCCAGGCCCCATTCTGCTTCACAGATGAGAAATCTCTCTGTAATCACACTGCAAAGGCATTCATTCCTACTCTTCCTGGGAGTGTAGACTGGTGAATGTCCACATATGAATCACTTTATAGGAACTGCCTTCATCCAAAGAAATTTTGGAAACATCAACCTCCCCAAGATCAGCTCAAATCTAATGACTGGTGGATGTGTAGATATGAAGTTGCAGTCTCCTTATCTTAATTTGGGCAACTCTGAAAGACCTCCCACTCCAGAACATTCCATGGTATTAGCTGAGGCCCTTCTTGCCAGTTGCATCATAGTTCAATTTCTCTCTCTGATTTGCTTTCTTGTTTTCTCATCAGTGTAGTTTTCAAGAGCAATTCCCAACAAACTTTTGGCATGCGAATCTCCCTCTCAAAGTCTGATTCTCAGGAAAATCTACCTTGAAATTATGGCTCACAGTAATCACCTTAAAATAATAAACTCAAATTTGATTATACTTATATTTCTAGAATGTACAATAGCAGTATATTTTGAAATAGGAAAATATTTGTTAGTTACATATTATTGTATAGCAAATTACTAAAAACTTAGTGGTTTCAAACAGCATATATTTATTGTCTCACAGTTTCCATAGAGCAGAAGTACAGGTAGAGATTACTAGGTCCTCTGCTCCGGGTCTGACCCAGTTTAAATCAAGTTGTTGAGCAGGGTTGCAACTTAATCTGAGGCTCACAGTCATCTTTCAATCTCACTCGTTGGCAGAATTCAGCTCTTTGTTCTTGTGAGAGTGAAATCTTTCTCTTTTTCTCTCTTTTCTTTCTTTCTTATTTTTTTTTCCAGTTATAAGCCAAGGATATCTCTCAACTTTTAGAGGTTGGCATCAGATCATTGCCACATGATCCTCTCCATAAGCTCCCTTACAATGTGATAGCTTATTTCCTCAAGACCATTGGTCAGATGAAGCCATATGATCCATCACTTTTCTTAAGGGCTCATCTGATTAGGGGAGGCTCACCCAGGATAATCTCCCTTTTGATTTACTTTAAGGAACTGATTAGTAACCACTCATGAGAGTGATATCTCATCATATCATAGGTCTCCAAAGGGAGTGATTTATTTTATTTTATTTTTTAAAGATTTTATTTATTTATTTGAGAGAGAGAGAATGAGAGAGAGAGCATGAGAGGGGTGAGGGTCAGAGGGAGAAGCAGACTCCCCGCTGAGCAGGGAGACCGATGCGGGACTCGATCCCGGGACTCCAGGATCATGACCTGAGCCGAAGGCAGTCGCTTAACCAACTGAGCCACCCAGGCACCCCTTATTTATTTATTTTAAAGATTTTATTTATTTATTTGACACAGAGAGAGACTGTGAGAGAGAGAACACAAGCAGAGGGAGCGGGAAAGGGAGAAGCAGGCTCCCTGCCAAGCAGGGAGCCCAAAGCGGGCTTGATCCCAGGATCCTGAGATCATGACTTGAGCCAAAGGCAGATGCTTAACCGACTGAGCCACCCAGGGCAACATCTAAGTTTTAAGAAGCTGTTTGTAATATAGTATAATTTGTTTTATTTTCCTTTTTAAAGATTAATCTTGCAAAGTAGGAACCAGGTGAAGTGAGCTTGGAAAATTCCCCTTCTCTCTCTGTCCGTTATTCATTCTTTACCTTAGGAGATGGAACAATTTCCCAAATGAATGAGTGGTATATTCAGCAGTTGTACATGCTCTATCCATCTCTTCTTAGCACTTCTTTCAGGATTTCCCAGTAGAAAAGACATCACCCTACTCTGGTTTCCAAACCATAGAGATCCCTGTGTGGGAGATTTGTCCACTTCTTTATGATTCTGAATTTGGGCAAAGGAGGACGAAGCACTATTCCAAGGCTCTCTAAATAATCAACAACCATTAAAAGTACTTAATACACGTGCATTCAGAGTGATGAAGGGCAAGTAGAAAATCCCTAGAAGATCAGATTCACATACTTTACAATTTTGAAAAAAGTTAATGGCTCTAATATGGTGTGCTCTTCCATATTTGAATTCTGTTCTTTGGGTAAAGATATGTATTTTAATCTTTTAATAGTTTTTTTTTTTTTTCTTTTTTACTTTGTTTTAGTTATGTGTGTTGCACCTGTTTCCACAGCTGTTAACTGCTGTACTCTACAGATTTCTTCTTGGACATTTTTTTTAGAATTTTATTTTTATTTTCTTTTTCTTTTTTTTTTTTAAGATTTTATTTATTTATTTATTTGACAGAGAGAGACACAGCGAGAGCAGGAACACAAGCAGGGGGAGTGGGAGAGGGAGAGGGAGAAGCAGGCTTCCCGCCGAGCAGGGAGCCTAATGTGGGACTCGATCCCAGGACCCTGGGATCATGACCAGAGCCGAAGGCAGACGCTTAACGACTGAGCCACCCAGGCACCCTAGAATTTTATTTTTCTATGCTTCCTATTAGTTCTCTAATTTGGTGTCATGGAGTGGATTTCCACTTCTGATGATATGCTAATTTGCCTGGATCATAATTTCTGAAACCCTGAGAATTTTTGTTCAATGCTGTATTTACTAGGGGACATCAGTTGAAACATCAAGTAATTGGTTATCTCTTAATATCAGATGAGGCTGATTGCTTTCAGAAAGCTTTTGGCATAGCTTCTCCATCTTCATACTGATTCTATCACATCCATAGGGAGTAACACATTAACATCCTACTGTGTTAACCAAGTTATTAATTATAGATTTCCACTATTTCCACATCAGGTACAACAGTAAAGGTAGCAAACATATAATATGCCTCTGGAGTGAAGGCATGGCTATAACAGATTAATATATTTTTTTTTATTCTTATGTTAATCCCCATACATTACATCATTAGTTTTAGATGTAGTGTTCCATGATTCATTGTTTGTGCATAACACCCAGTGCTCCATGCAGAACGTGCCCTCTTTAATACCCATCACCAGGCTAACCCATCCTCCTACCCCCCTCCCCTCTAGAACCCTCAGTTTGTTTTTCAGAGTCCATCGTCTCTCATGGTTCATCTACCCCTCCGATTTCCCCCCCTTCATTCTTCCCCTCCTGCTACCTTCTTCTTCTTCTTTTTTTCTTAACATATATTGCATTATTTGTTTCAGAGGTACAGATCTGAGATTCAACAGTCTTGCACAATTCACAGTGCTTACCAGAGCACATACCCTCCCCAGTGTCTATCACCCAGTCACCCCATCCCTCCCACCCCACCCCCCACTCCAGCAACCCTCAGTTTGTTTCCTGCAATTAAGAATTCCTCATATCAGTGAGATCATATGATACATGTCTTTCTCTAACAGATTAATATTTTTAAACCTATTTCATATTATTTTAGAATGCTTCCAAAGTCATATTTATTACATGGATTTTGGCAACATTCTAAATCACACAATCACACTTCATTTTAAGAAATTTAAATTTTGAGGTGTAATCATAATTCTTCTCTAAGCTTAGAAAATAAAACTAGGGCACCTGGGTGGCTCAGTTGGTTAGGCGACTGCCTTCGGCTCAGGTTGTGATCCTGGAGTCCTGGGATCGAGTCCCGCATCGGGCTCCCTGCTCAGCGGGGGGTCTGCTTCTCCCTCTGACCCTCTTCCCTCTCGTGCTCTCTGTCCCTCATTCTCTCTCTCTCAAATAAATAAATAAAATCTTAAAAAAAAAAAAGAAAACTAATGTAGTTGTATACATTTCCATGTATTGTCTCATCTGGTTAGACTGATACATTGATGAAAATACTTGATAGTCTTTGATCTCTTGCAACCTCAATTTATTTGTGCCATTTGGGGAGATAGGCTTGCCATACTTGTAATATATATGTATATATATGTGTGTATATATATATGTGTATATATATATATAATTTCAAATGAAATGTAATGTGATACTTATGAATAATTTAAGATATCATTTCTTAAAAATTAAAATGTTTAATGACATGTGGATAGTTTATAATTTTAAAATGTCAATTTATGTGTATTTAATATATTTAATGAGGATTAGGTTTTCCTATGTTAATATATCATTCATGCAATAAATATTTATTTTAGGCATGCATATAATGCTTAAACTGAAGTAAATTACAATAGTCTATGTCAGATAATTTTTATATCAAGTGATATATTTATCATGCTTATTTTATAGAAGTGCCCTCATGTATTTCTGTTGTTAATTCTAGCTGAAATATTCATTAAGACCTCATTGCATTTATAAAATTTGGTTTCCATACAACTCATAATCCTAGAATCTATGATGAATTGTTTTGGTTAATTCTCATCCAACCCTATTTATTCATCAATGCAGTAAATGTGCAGAGTCTCATTCTGTGCAAGGTATCCTGCTAAACCTAAAGATACAACAGTGAATTACATAGCTGAGGTACTCAAGTTCCTGGAGCTACAAGTTGATATTTTAAAAAATTATATTTTATAGATAGAGAAAATTTGGTCCATAACTCTCTTTTAAAGCCACTCTGCCAATCCCCAAACTTAAATCATCCTTACTTATAATTTATTTTAATAGCACTCTTAGTGCTGTTAAGCCGACTGGACAAATGAATATGCAATGCAATCAATAAAACTGTTATGTTTTTATTTTATTCCTAGGTCCACTATTCTCTAAAAATCTTCAGAACATTTTCTCTCATGTAATATACCAAAATCACCTCCATAATTTCTACTAACAGCTATAGATTTGCCTTACAAATTATCCACAAATTTTACATAGATGTGTGCCTAAGGAAACTCCCTTTTCTTGCATCAACACTCTACCTAACTTTGTTCTAGAAAACTCACTTCCCCACTCCCGTCTTTGCATGAACTGACATTTCTCCTTCTACGTAAGTCAAATCTACTTACACCTGCATGGGTCTTTATTTTTTTTTTAAAGATTTACTTATTTATTTTAGAAAGAGAGATAAAGAGAGCAAGCACAGGGAGGGTCAGAGGGAGAGGGAGAGAATCTCAAGCAGACTCCGAACTGAGCGCAGAGCCCAACTCGAGTCTCCATCTCACAACCCTGAAATTGTGATCTCAGCTGAAACCAAGAGTCTGATGCTCAACTGACTGAGTCACCCAGGTGCCTGTCTACTGCTCATTTCTTAACTGGATTGTTTTCTGGGTGTTGAGTTTCATAAGTTCTTTATAGATTTGGGATACTAACCCTTTATCAAATATGTCATTTGGAAATACCTTCTCCCATTCTGAAGGTTGGCTTTTAGTTTTATTGAGTGTTTCTTTCACTGTGCAGAAGTTTTTTTTATCTTGATGAATTCCCAGTACTTTATTTTTGCTTTTGTTTCCCTTGCCTCCAGCCACGTGTCTAGTAAGAAGTTGCTACAGTCGATGCCGAAGAGGTTGCTGCCTGTGTTCTCCTCTATCATTTGATGGTTTCCTGTGTCACAGTTAAGTCTTTCATTCATTTTGGATTTATTTTTGTGTATGGTGTAAATGGTGTAAATGGGGTCGAGTTTCTTTCTTTGCATGTTGCTGTCCATTTTTCCCAACACCATTTGTTGAAGAGACTCTTTTTTCCATTGGGTATTCTTTCCTGCTTTATTGAAGATTAGTTGACCATATAGTTGTGGGTCCATTTTTGGGTTTTCTGTTCTTTTCCATTGACCTGTGTGTCTGTTTTTTTGCCAGTACCATACGGGGTTTTTTTGTTTTTTCTTTTTTTTTTTAAGATTTTATTTATTTATTTGAGACAGAGAGAATGAGAGAGAGAGAGCACATGAGAGGGGGGAGGGTCAGAGGCAGAAGCTCGGCAGGGAGCCTGATGTGGGACTCTATCCCGGGACTCCAGGATCATGACCTGAGCTGAAGGCAGTCGCTTAACCAACTGAGCTACCCAGGCGCCCTGTTTTGTTTTTTCTTTAAGATTTTATTTATTTATTTGTCAGAGAGAGAGAGACTGAGCAAGCAGGGGAAATGGCAGGCAGAGGGAGAAACAAGCTCTCCTCTGAGCAAGGAACTCAATGTGGGACTTGATCCCAGAACCCTGGGATCATGACATAAGCCAAAGGCAGATGCTTCATCGACTAAGCCACTCAGGTGTCCCTATATTGTTTTGATCACTACAGCTTTGTAATATAACTTGAAGTCCAGAATTTTGATGCCCCCAGCTTTGTTTTCCTTTTTCAAGGTTGCTTTTTCTATTAGGGGTCTTTTGTGATTCCATACAAATTTAGGATTGTTTGTTCTCACTCTGAAAAATGCTGGTGCCATTTTGATAGGGATTGCATTAAATGTGTAGATTGCTTTGGTAGTATAGACAATTTAACAATGTTTGTTTTTCCAATTCCTGAGCATGGAATGTTTTTCCATTCCTTTGTTTCATCTTCAAGTTCTTTCGTAAGTGTTGTATAGCTTTCAGAGTACTGAACTTTTACCTCTTTGGTTAGGTTAATTCCTAGGTATCTTATGGTTTTTGGTGAGATTGTAAAAGGGGACAATTCCTTAATTTCTTTTTCTGCTGCTTCATTATTTTATATAAAAATGCAACAGATTTCTCTATGTTGATTTTGCATCCCACGACATTGCTGAATTCATGTGTTAGTTCTAGCAATTTTTTTGGTGGAGTCTTTTGGGTTTTCTACACAGAGTATCGTGCTGCCTACAGGAGACTCATTTTAGAACTAAAGACACCTCAGATTGAGTATGAGGGGATAGAGAACCACTTATCATGCTATTGGATGTGGAAAGAAAGCTAGAGTAGCAATATTGTATCAGACAAACTAGATTTTAAACCGAAGACTGTAACAAGAGATGAAGAAGGGCACTATATCATAATAAAGGGGTCTATCCAACAAGAAGATCAAACAATTGTAAATATTTATGCCCCAACTTGGGAGCACCCAAATATATAAAATAGTTAATAAGAAACATAAAGGAACTCATTGATAATAATACAATTATAGTAGGGGACTTTATCCCCACTTACATCAATGGACTGATCATCTAAGCAGAAAATCAATGAGGAAACAATGTCTTTGAGTAGCATACTGGATCAGATGGACTTAACAGATATATTCAGGACATTTTATCCCAAAGCAGCAGAATACACATTCTTTTTGAGTGCACATGGGACATTCTCCAGAATGGATCACATACAAGGTCACAAATGAGTCTTCAACAAGTACAAAAAGATTAAGATCATACCATGCATGGGGTGCCTGAGTGGCTCAGTTGGTTAAGCATCTGCCTTCAGCTCAGGTCATGATCCTAGGGTCCTGGGATCGAGTCCCGCATTGGGTTCCCTGCTCCCCGGGGAGCCTGCTTCCCCCTCTGCCTCTCTCTCTATCTCTCTCTCTATCTCTCATGAATAAATAAATATGATCTATAAAAAAAAAATCATACCATGTATATTTTCTGACCACACACTATGAAACTTGAAGTCAGCCACAAGGAAAATGTTTGGAAAGAACACAAATGTGTGGGGGCTAAAGAACATCCTACTAAAGAATGAATGGTTCAACCAGGAAATTAAATAAAAAAAAAAAAAAACATGGAAGCAAATTATAATGAAAACATGATGGTCCACAACTTTTGGGATGCAGCAAAAGCAGTCATAAGAGGGAAGTATATAGCAAATAGAGACCTACCTCAAGAAGCATATATTAAATCCTTTGATATATTTGGATAAAGCTGATATCTCTAGAATACTGAGATTTCCTGTTTCAAAATCTGCAATATGGTACATCACTCATAAATATATATTCAATTGCGTTTAATACTGCCAATTAAGATAACATTAAGAAGAGGATTGTAATTAATTTCATGAATCTAATTTATGGGTTAATACACATGTTTATGGGTTATTACACATATTTTCTTTTCATTCTGTAAAGTGCAACATCACCTGTATTAATTTTGCTTGATAAATTTCTTTTATGACAAAACAATTAGTTCACAATAATAAATATTTCAAGTTTTAACACTATGCTTTGACTTAATGATTCTTCAATGATATACACATTACATATTTTATTCAAAATTCTCCATTTTTATATGAGGACAACATACATATACACATATTCATTTTGAGACCAAAAAAAAAAGTGTGTTCTTTTTACATGTACCTTTTTTTTTCCATATCTGGAGTTTTCAGTTTTATTTAGTTTATCTGATATGTTGTCTTTAAATTAAATGCCATACTATATGTGTTCCCACAGTCCTGCAATTTATATTTCAGTTGTTTGGCAATAATAAAGACTTCTAAGATTATGGAAAAACTGGCAAAATCTATTTAAATATTTGATACTCAATCCATTTTTTACTTTTGTTATTTCCATATATTGTTCTCATGTTGCAAAGATAATTCTATCTAAAGTCATCTCAGAGAATAAAATTAATTTAGATAATATTCTTTTGAGATTGAAAAACTGGTCATCTTTGTTAGGTATCACATCTTTAGCTTTCTGCACATGTTAACATACAAAGTCAAATCATTATGCACTCTAGGAAAGCCTTATAAATGTTAATGGATGTGTTAACCACTGATGGACTAAATGTTAAAGCATATGATTCTTATTCCTTTTCCTTTATTTCTTTACATTCAGAAAGTTTGAACTATTATTTTGTTAAAGGAAAAGTTGGATCTTTTTGGAAAATCTCAGTAGCTCTGGTGATGGTCTTGAACATATTTTCAATTGCTTATATTAAAACTTACCACTTTCTCCATCTATGTTTCTCTCCACACCACTAACAAGGTAAAACCTTGGAATCAATATATACCAAAGCTTAAATGATAATAATAACTAATATTTAAAAAATGCCATGTGCCTGGTTCAGGTTTAAGCACTTAACATGTATTAATTTGCTTAAGTCTTACAGAAATCCCATTTGGATATCAGTAGTATTATCAGATTATCAATTCTACTTAACAGATGAGGAAATGGAATCAGGAAGAGCTAACGTAATTTCCCCAAGGTCACACAATTTGAAAATGACAGAAGCATAGCTCAAACCCAGATGGTCTGGCCCCAGAGATAGCACTCTCCTTCTTTATTTTTTACTAGCTTTTTAAAATTTTAAAGTATGGTAATGGAGACACAAAATGCTGTTATTACACTAAAATGCAAATGCTAAAATGGCACATTGGAAATTGACAATGACTTCACTGTTATTTCTTTGTACCATACTGGAATATTGAACATGTTGTGGATAAGCTGTACTTACCTTGGGATGAAAATGTTTCCGTTGTATACTTTTACTGTATGCTTAAAAATTCCAGAGAAAATCTTAATTAGGAAGTGATTTAAATAGAGGTACACTGATCATTCTGGTAAAGAAGAAAATAACTAGCTATTTGAACCATATTTTTGTTGCTTTTTCCTGAAGTTGACTAAAAGCAGGTAACCGTAGGAAGGACAGAGGTGAATCTAGATCTTTATCTCAACTTGATAGAAGAGAAAAGAAACAAACAAACAAAAACAAACAAAAAACAAAACCTTATCTTTGATTTCTAAGTTTCAGTGTAGAATCTACTATTACATTCTATTAAAGTTCTCAAATGTAGTGTTAGGCCAGACTGAATAATTATATATTAATGAGAAACTATTAATATTTCTATATTTCTATATCCTCAATAACCAGTGACTTGCTGGAATGACCCACAGAACTCAGCATATAGTTGTATTTGTTCTTAAGGTTTATTAAATTGCAGAGATACATGACAGGATCAGAAAGAAAAGTAGGCACAGGCAGAATCTGGAGAGATCCATGCACACACGCAGAGGTTATCTTTTTTTTTTTTAAGATTTTATTTATTTATTTGAGAGAGAGAGAGAGAGCACATGAGAGGGGGGAGGGCCAGAGGGAGAAGTAGACTCCCCGCGGAGCAGGGAGCCGGACGTGGGACTCAATCCCGGGATTCCAGGATCATGACCTGAGCCGAAGGCAGTCGCTTAACCAACTGAGCCACCCAGGCGCCCCACATGCACAGGTTATCTTATGCTCCCTTCCTCCTGTGAATGGTCTGAGTATGCTCATTTCTCCAGCAATAAAAAAGACATAACATGTACAATTTTTCTATTCCAGGAGTCCTGTTAATGACTTAACACCCGAAGTTCTTTGTGATAGTACTGGTTATGTAGACTACCCTCAGTAATTTAGCACATACAGAAATTCAGACTTTCATAAAGAAACCAAGAACTAAGGATAAACCACATTATTTGTATGCACAGTCTGGGCGGTTAACCACCCTTATCCGTTAAGGAATGGTTTGTGTGCCAAGTTCCCAACCTTGTAAGAAGCCTCAGTTGCTGTCCTAACATTTTCTGCACAATTTTATATTTTATACTATAATTTTAATGGATTTGTCTTAGGGGCCATAGGTTAAGGTCATCCTCTGGGTATAACTGACATTTCTGGTCTCAAACATCTTGGGAATGAGGACTCCAAATATAGATGTAAGCAAGAGATGGGACTCCTAAACTTTAGAATTCTCTCTTATGTGAAAACAAGGTGCATTTCTATTGCAGTGAAGAAGATGACAAGTTGTATAAATACATATTGGATTCTAATGGGAAGAATTGGGAATTTGGAATATAAGATCAAATATATCTTGTATCCAATTTAATTTTCTCTGTTGAAATTTCTATCATTTTGCATTAGTTTCTTATTACTGCTATAACAATTTACCATAAAGCTAATGGCTTAAAGCAACACAAATTCATTATTCTCTAGTTCTATAGGTGAGACATATGACAGCTTTTTGGGGGCTGAAATCAATGAGTTGGCAGGGCTGCGTTCTTTTCCAGATGCTCTAGGCATATATCCACTTTCTTGCCTTTCCCAGCTTCTAGATGATGTCTGCATTCTGTGACTCATGACACCCCTTCCTCAGTCTTCAAAGCGGGAAACATTACCTCCCTGATCCTGAACTGTTGTTGCATCTCTTTCTCTGACTGTCCTCTTCTTCCCACCTCTTGCACTTTCAAGGATGCTTTTAATCAAATTGGGCCCACTCTTACAATCCAGGGTAGTCTCCCTATTTCTTCCTATTTTAAGATCATTTGATTCGCAACGTTAGTTTCGTCTGGAACCTTAATTCCTTTTGCCCATGGAATCTAACATATTCACAATGCCAAAGTTGTGGACTTTGGGGGGCCATTATTCTTCCCACCATACCTTATACATCTTTTTAGCAATAATAGTGGTAATAGTAATAAACTCTAAAATTAATTAATGCTAGTATAAGACACTCTTTTAAGTACTTAATATAAATTAATATAAATTAACTGATTTAATATCTCCTATAGATCTATGAAACAGGTACTGTTTCCACATTTTATCAGAGAGGAAGCTAAGACATGGCATGTATAAGTCATTTGCCCAGTGTCACATAACTAACATGTGAACTATATATTTAATTTTATTTATTTGTATGACAGAGAGAGACACAGCGAGAGAGGGAACACAAGCAGGGGGAGTGGGAGAGAGAGAAGCAGGATTCCTGTCCAGCAGGGAGCCTGATGCAGGGCTCTATCCCAGGACCCTGGGATCATGATTTGAGCCAAAGGCTGATGCTTAACACCTGAGCCACCCAGGCGCCCCTGAACAATATATTTTGAGCCCAATATATGTGATCCAAGGAACATGCTTTTACCCACCATCCTTTCCTTCCTCTGTTGACTTTATAGTCACCTCTTAGATGTGTAAGGGGAAGTAAAAAAAATGGGCCTGATTGATACTTTGAACAGAATAGAAATAAGAATATAACCCTTTCCTCCAAGCCAGTATGATGTTGGTAGGAATGGTCTATGAAAGAGTTAAACATTATCAAGGTGAATTGTGACTTATGTGAGAATGAACAATGATTTTATAAGTCAGAAACTGAGTAAAGGATGAAATGCTGATTGATGAATAAGTTGATGAGATACAAAGTTTTTCTCCTGTAAACATTCAAGAAAAGAAGAGTGGGACTCAGATTTTTTATTTTTATGTATATGTAAACTATCAGAATACATATATTAGATTTATCAGAAGAATTTTTTTAAAGGTTTTATTTATCTATTTGAGAGAGAGAGCATGAGAGAGAGAGCATGAGTGAGAGAGTATGAGCAGTGGGGGGAAGGGGCGGAGGGAGAAGCAGACTCCCCGCTAAACAGGGAGTCTGGTGGGTAAAGAGCATGTCCCTGATCCCAGGACCCTGAGACCATGACCTGAAGCAAAAGCAGACACTTAACCAACTGAGCCACCAAAGTGCCCCTACATTTGTCAGAAGAATTTAAAAATATAATAAATACATAAATTTACTAGATGCTATTATTTTAGTTAAAATAAATGACTTTTGGATGCCTGGGTTGCTCAGTTGGTTAAGCGACTGCCTTCGGCTCAGGTCATGGTCCCGGAGTCCTGGGATCGAGTCCCACATCGGGCTCCCTGCTCAGCAGGGAGTCTGCTTCTTCCTCTGACCCTCTCCCCTCTCATGCTGTTTCTCTCTCTCTCTCTCTCTCAAATAAATAAATAAATAAAATATTTTTTAATAAATAAATAAATAAATAAATAAATAAATAAATAAATAAATAAATATGACTTTTTAAGGTGCAACAGTTATCTATTGCCACAATAACAAACAGCCACCAACCTCGGTGACATACAATAAATACTCACTTAGCTCATGAGTCTTCAGGTTTCAGGGTTATGGACTGGACTCAGCTTATTTCAACTAAACTCACTCATGTAACTGTATGATCATTATAGGTCATCTACCTGGCTCTGCTGATCTTGACTAGGCTCATTCACATCTTGTGCTAGGTTGACTTTTGGTTGGTTTAGAATGACTGGAGACATTTAGGATATTTGACTCTGTCTTATATGTTTTTCAACCACCCGTGAGCTAACTTGGGCATTGTCTTACTACAATATTTGAAGTCAAGAATGGGCCTGTTTAGCTACATAATTTATTATCAAGTTTGCTTATGTGACACTTGTTAAAATAATGTTGGCAAAGTCAAGTCAAATGGATGAGCTCAGAAGCAATAGGATGGGCTGCACAAAGTTATATGGAAAAGGATGTGGATACAGGGAGGCTAAGTATTTGGAGCTGTTAAGGTATCCAAACTATTACAGAAATTACAAATTTAATAAAATATTGTACGGATAATAATAAAAATTAAAGGGCACATACTGTGATGAGCTCTGGGTGCTATACGTAAGTAATGAATCATTAAATTCTACACCTGGAACTAATTTTACCATATGTGGTAACTAACTAGAATTTAAATACAATCTTGAAATTAAAAAAAAAAAAAAAAACTACAATGTTTGGAATATCAAGTGCTGTATTGTTTTACATAGGCATTGTAAATAACCATTTTAGTAAATATATGACATTTGTAATATCCCAACTTTATACATTTTCCCCACCTCCTGAAAGGAAACATACTTGGCTGTGTGGGAAGGGATGCTTCCTGGGAAAGATGAGGTCCTGATGCTCTGAAAAATCCTTCATTAAGGATTAACAAATCTCTTAGTTGCCCTAAAAGTCCAACATAATAAGCTTAGATGTTTACAAAACTAACATTTGCAATTATATGATATGTATCTAATACTATCACCATCTTCTTACATCATATACAATAATGCATATATATATCACATGTATCTGCCTGCATAACAGTAATGTAGTGATTTCTATGACTCCAAGGTGGGATGGAGCTAGGATAGAATAAATGACTATTGCCTCCCGAAAATTTGTGTTACATTTAATGAAGTAAATAACTTTCCTCTCTGTATTAGCATCTTTGCTTGTAGACCTCAAACTACAATTAGCTTTACAGATTAATATCAATATCTGTTATTTTTATTGTATAAATTGTATTAATATGACTAAAAAAATCAAATAATTTCAAATAGAAATAAATAGAAACTTTTAAAAAGAGTCCTAAAAAACAGCAGTTATAGACTGAATGTTTTTGTTTCCCCAAAATTTGTATGTTGAAACCCTAACCACAGGGGAAGTTATTTGAGGATGCAAGGAGAAGGCAGCCCAAAAAGACAGGACTTACTAGAGACAGACATTCCTGGGACCTTTATCTTAGACATGTAAACACTAGAACGAAGAGAAAATAAATTTCAATTGTTTAAGCCACCCAGTCTGTGGCATTTTTATGGGAGCCCAAGATGACAAGACAAATATGCAAGTAGGTGTCTATACATGTCTAAATGTTTGAATGTTAATGTGTTTATTTTACCATAATTGGGGACATAAAAGAAAGTTTTAAGATTATACATAATGCAAATGTGTTCAAGTGTTTTGTAAGAATGCATAATATATTTTAAGTGAGAAACATTCCATAATGCATTAATATAATATTTTATACTTCTCTGTGGGATTTTACACTATAAACAGATTTTCAACTTATTAACCAACAAAAATTAGAATATTACTACAAATGGAAGTTGTGAAAACGTATGATAGTAAATGATAATAAAGATGCTATGAGAAAAGAGGCATTAACATTCTTTCTTATTTATTATTTCATACTTCATTATTATCCTAAACAATATAAATACATATATATGTTCTATAAAATAACTTGGCCATGTTGTGCAGGTGAAGTTATAGTAGTAAAATAAGCTTATTATTAAAATATAAATCTAATTTTAAAAAATGGGTGTTATATACACACATTTGTAAGAATATCTACTTGGATGTACCTAATAGTTAAAAGAGTGCTTGAACATATTGTTAGTGCATGATAGATTATATGTATGTGTGTACAAAATAAAAAATTAGCTGGTAATATTCCATTATCCCATAATAATGTCATAATTTAATATTCAAATGAAAAATATGTAATATATATTCTGAACTACACTGAGTCTTCTAGCACTCATAATGCCAAATAAAATTTTATTATTACCTAATGAATCCATAACTTACATTAAAATATTAAAATGTATTTAGGCTTCTTGTTTTAAAAGTTTGCATCTATTAAAGTTGTTAAATTGTCAGGTTTTAAATGTGAATTGACCTACAAAGTCAAATGAAAATACTTGGATACTCAATTAAAATCCTTAGTTAATGTCATTTGAAGAAGCTAGGGAATTAGTTAATAGACTTAGAAATATTTAAAAAGCAGAATACATTTAATAATAAATTATTGTGGTGAGCATAGATAATGTTCTTTATTTTCTTTTTGGAAATAGTGTAAACAATTTTTTCTGCCTTTTAAAACTGTATCTAAACACTTTACCTCTACCAGCAATTCTGAAATAAAGATTAAATCTGTGTCTGTTTATAATGTAAATGATCACCTTCCATAATTACAATATTGTAAAAGGGCCATGTATAATAGACAAATAATCATGATTTTGACACTGTTTCTTTATAAGAAAGTTTTTTGGTGCATTCGAAAAGATCATCAGAAATGGTTTAGTACCTTTTCTATTTTATTATGCATAGAAGAATATCTAATGTCCAATATTATTATTTCAGTTGGGAAATAATATCTAAGAAATTAAACACAGTTAAATCATATAACATACTTAAATGAATAGCACAGAACAACATTTTTAGTTTTTTTAGTTATTTAGGCCATATTTACCTTGTAGTTATACCAAAAAAAGTGTTTTTCACATTTTTCTACAAAAATTTATACTTTTCAAAATATTTAGAGGTGCCTGGGTGGCTCAGTCAGTTAAGTGCCTGCCTTCAGCTCAGGTCATGATCTCAGGGTCCTGGGATCGAGCCAGCTTTGGGCTCCTTGCTCAGCAGGAAGCCTGCTTCTCCCTCTCCCTCTGCCTGCCACTCCGCCTGCTTGTGTTCTCTCTCTCCCTCTTTTTCTGTCTCAAATAAATAAACTCTTTTAAAGAAATAAAATATTTAATCGTCACAGACTTCAGTGTACCACTATTTTTTTAAATGATAAAGAAGTATATTACTTTATATAATGGTTGATCTAGATTCACTGGATTAGAATACAAGCACTTTTTTTTAAGATTTTATTTATTTGAGAGAGAAAGAGAGAGAGAGTGCACAAGCAAGGGGGAGGGTCAGAGGGAGAGGGAAAAGCAGACTCCCTGCTGAGCAGGGAGCCAGATCATGACCTGAGCTGAAGGCAGACACTTAACAGACGGATCGGCCCAGGTGACCAGAATACAAACACTTCTTTCATCAGATTTTCTTTCAATAAGCTTTGCAATGATAAAGCATGCAATGTATCATGTTCAAGTATTATATGTTTTCTGATGATGATATATGACATGCTAGATGTATATTCTCAGGTAAATATCGCCCGTTAGACCATAAGCAAAAAATATAGCCAAACTAAAATTAATGAGAATTTGATTCTTATTTACCTTAACTAGAAATCAGAAAGTCTTAATGGATTTTGAAATCTCTGATTAAAAAGATAAATTTATTACATAATATGGATATTAAGTGCCCTTAGAGATATTTTGCATTACTTTTTGAGTTGTGGCTTTTGTTTTGTATTTTTATAACAGGTAATGAGATTTAATTAACATGCCATAAATCCATCCATGTACAGTGTACAATTCAGTCTTTTAAATATATTCAAAGAGTTTTGCAACCATCACCATTTTGGGAAATTATAACCCATAAAATAAACTCCATACTGATTAGCAATTATTCCTCATTTTCCCTTATGCCCAGGCCCTGGAAATTACTAATCTACTTTCTGTCTTTATGGACTTTTCCATTCTGGACATTTCATATAAATGGAATCATCCAATATGGGGCCTTTTGTGTCTAATATCTTTCCCTTAGCATAAGTTTTGTTTGTTGGTTTGTTTTTAAGATCTATCCATGCTATATAATGTATAATTATGTACCTTGGAGTTCAACTTTGTCTGTTTCATCCTGCTTCCTTCATTCCCTCCTAAGTACTGTTGCTGAGTACTCCATATAAGTACTCTCCAATAAACAGTGTATATGCAAATCTCTTTCTCTGAATTTGTCTCCAGGGAACTTGGCCTTGGACATAGAGTATGTAGAATTAACCTGACAAAAAGAAAACAAGGAATCATTCCAGTAGCCAGTAGCCAGCCCAACATGCTTTCTGTAACAGTTAGCTTCATTTGTTTGAAAATTACAGAGTATGAGCCCTAGAAAGCATGTGCTTACTTTTATATTTCAATTCACTTTAGTGTAGTGGTTGAGGTCCCTGGCTCTGAAGATGGACAGATCTGGGTGTGAAAGCCAGCTGCACCTCTCAGCGGATCTGTACCTACACACTGCCTTCATGAGAATTTGATGTAAACTTAAACATATATAAAGTCCTCAATATAACACCTGACATTTAAAAATAACAAAATCAGTGATAGCTGTTACTATTATCAGTAGTAACTAATATATGAATGCAATGAATTATTCATAATTTTAAAAATTAATATTAGTGGACACAGAATCTCTACAATTAGATTAACTATCTTTCCATAACATACAAGATATTTGCCTAAGGAAGTTAATATGTTTTATTCAGCTTTCGTATTTCCAATGTTTTGAAATTTGCTGTTTTAATGCAGTTTTAATTTTAAAATATCCCTCTGTACTGTTGGGGATAGAAGACATGCATTAAAAGTACATGATAAGATTTTGCAAGTCTTGGCCCCTCCTAGCCATGTTCCATAATTAGAGGTTCCAACTTAACAAAAGTTTATTGCTATTAGGTTTTCATCCAAAAGTGTAATACATTAAGTGTTACAGTTGGCCAGTTTGCTTGAATAACTTTTTTGCTTGGATTATAGCATTAAAGCACAAAATCTTTTGTGCAATGTCATTTTCCCTCTAATTTAAATAATAGACTGAGCTAAGATCCATAGATAGCAAGAAAAATAAAAGATCATGAGAAGCATAACAGCAAGGGAAACTGTTTAAGAGAATGAACTTGTTATCTTCAGATCGTTCCAGCTGTTTTAAAGTTGTTCTGATATTGGAACCAAGAACTTGTAAGAGTAGACTAACCATCATTTCAATTAAGTTTTCACCTAGTTTAAGAAGTGTAGTTTTATTATATTTCTCATGCCAAATTATGACATAGTATATAAAGCAACAGGACCTTGGTAATCATCACTAATACCGGGAAAACAAAATCAGTCCTTTCTTGGGATCATTTTCCTCTATTTCAGTATCTCTAGTTTTGAACTAGCATTTCTGATACTATTAAAAGGCCCTTGAAAGAAAGTTCACCTTGTGTTTGCCTGGACAACACATTTCAAACACATTTCAAACCCACCGTTGCTGAATCAATTATTTTCCTTTCTTATTTCTTGAAAAGAATGGAGAGCAATTTATGTTAAAATATGGAAGTTCTCATAGTGGCATGCCTGTTTTTCGATTAATGTAAGTATTATGTTAAAATTACAATTCTGTCACCTTGATGCTTGAAACTGACACATATTTTGTTAATCAGTAAAAATTATATTTTCAAATTATGAATTATTCTGGTTATGCAAGAAATTAGCAAAATATTTTCTATATTTCTATTGAAGTAATTCTGCATTATGAAATAATAAACAATGCATGCCATTTTTATAAGTTTAATCACAGTATGGCTGTACATTCAGTTGTATTAGAAGCATTGCTGACTAAAAGTAATGTTTTATTCCAAGACTAAATATTTCAATTTTCTCATTTCTTTCTAAGTTTGTCATCTTACTTGTTAACTTTTAATTTTTAATTTTAATCTTATAATTTTAACTTTTAATGTTATAGCCTAAAAACTGCTCTTACTTTTACACATTATTTTCAATAAATAAGGGGACAAATATGAAAAAAGTGGTGTCTAAGATGTTCTTATTTGTTCTGATTTGAATCTCTTAATTATAATTAATAAATGATATTAAATGATATATCAGTTTTCATTAAAGCTAATTAGATAAATAAAGTACAGATTAGATGCAAATAAAAATATAGGTAATTCAAATTAATGTGATATTTTGGGGTGCCCGGATGCCTCACATGGATAAGCATCTGCCTTCAGCTCAAGTCATGATCCTAGGGTTCTGGGATCCAGCCCCACATGGGGCTCCCTGCTCAGTGGGGAGCCTGCTTCTCCCTCTGCCTCTACTGCTACCCCTGTTTGTGCATGCTCTCTCTCTCTGTGAAATAAATAAATAAATAAATAAAATCTTAAAAGAAATAAATATGACATTTTAATATTGCCTTTTTTTACATTATTTAAGAGTATTTTTATAAGAACTACTAATAGAAGTAATTATGATTTAATCATTCATCATTCAAATATTCCTGCATGAATTCTGTAATTCGGACCTTATATTATTTAAATGTCACATTACATTACTATGACATTTGAAACCTCAACATATCTAACTGAATATGTTGGTTCACTTGAACCTATAGCCAGTTCTTGACTTAATATGCCCAATTAATGTGATGACATTAATTTTTAGTTTCTAAATGCATTGGCTTACTTGGAAATTAGGAAATATAAAATAATTTTTTTTAAAGATTTTAATTGTTTATTTGACAGAGAGAGAGATAGCGAGAGAGGGAACACAAGCAGGGGGAGTGGGAGAGGGAGAAGCAGCCTTCCCGCTGAGCAGGGAGCCCAATGTGGGACTCGATCCCAGGACCCTGGGATCATGACCTGAGCTGAAGGCAGACGCTTAATGACTGAGTCACCCGGGTACCCCTAAAATAAATTGTTATATCAACTAAACATTCTTATATAAATACAAAAATATAAAAAATACATATAGATACCTGGGTATCTTATTATGAGCTGCTGCATGATAAAGCCAGTCTAAATTCTGATTACCACGTTCAATGTATTTTCATTTGGTTTTTAATTTTTCAAATAAAAATGTTACATGCATTCTTTTTTATAAGATGGTACACAAGGATTTAGTACTACTTTTCAAAAGGATTATAAAATTTGATAACTTTAGTATTAAGTAAACCATTTATTCTTAAAGTTACTTTAATAAAATATAGATATCAGTTTGTTATCTCAATTAAATTGAATTCATTTATTTAATAAGTGTGTTTTAACCACCTCGAAGCTTAAGTTATGTCTTTTGATGCCCATTGGCGTTTCCAATAACTTGAGATTCTGTCCAGTTGTTAAAGGTATATGTAAGGCTCGTATTTTTTACTTTTATCTCCATCTCAAATTTTATATGCAATAAGGACATACAGAAGTAATTTTTATTTTTTTGTCTTAGGTAATAAATGGCTATATTTTGATTATTTTTTCCATGAAGTATGTGTTTTCTTGTCAATTTTTTCATTGATAATATAGTTTTTATAAGTTAATATAAAACTTAGTAAAAGCATCAAATATTTTAATAACTTTGAAGTATTTTGATCTCTTCATTTTCATTGACTTTAATGATATATCCCTGTAATCATGTATTTTCATATTTGCCATTTTTCCTCAAACATGCTTTGTTTATTTATTCTAAGCCAAAAAGTCAAATTCTGGGTAGACTGAAAAATTCAATCTTAAAGTATTTTTTGATTCACTATGGAATGCACTCAGCAATATTTACTGAGAACATATTAATGTCAGGAACTTTTTTAAGCATTAAATATAAAATTGTTAACATTTAATTAATAACTTGAAATTTGATGGTTTCATTTTATAACAGATTTAACAAAATATTTATTTATAAATTCACTGAAAGTTCACACATCACGATTCTCTATATTATTAAAAATAATCTAACGCCTGGTATAGGTGCCGTGGCACACAAAAGTGAGAAGTTTCTTTAATTTTTTTTTTACCAGGTCCTGTCATTCAACTGCATTTGTATATCGTTTTCCAAACTCTTTTTTAAATGAGCTCACATTGGGGTTCCTGGGTGGCTCAGTCGTTAAGCGTCTGCCTTCGGCTCAGGTCATGATCCCGGGGTCCTGGGATCGAGCCCCGCGTCGGGCTCCCTGCTCAGCGGGAAGCCTGCTTCTCCCTCTCCCACTCCCCCTGCTTGTGTTCCCTTTCTCACTGTGTCTCTCTCTGTCAAATACATAAATAAAATCTTTTAAAAAAATAAAATTAAAAAATGAGCTCATATTACTTACACTATTTAGTCTTTCCAGACATGATGATTAAGATAATTTTCTATGTAAGAATAGTTTCATTTTCTAGTTTCCCTTTTGTGCTTGCTATTTTCATTATACTAAACTGTTCACAAAGTTTCCACATGATATATTAATTTGTAAGTACAAGATATCATTTATAACTTTTAATTTTCTTTTCTATCATGATGCAGTTTCCATCTCATACTGTGATTTTCTATCAATACACATCACAGCAGAAGGTGAATTTTCTTCCTAAAAATTCATCTAACTAGATGGATCCCCAGTATTTGAACAACGGCAGGCACTGCAGTGCATGACTGATGGAAATCAAACAAACTCATGTTTACATATTCTTTTCCAGAGTTCATCTGCTTAAACATCTTGTCCCTGATTACATAAAAATAATAATAATAATAATAATAATAATAATAATAATAATGTCACAAAGTTTTCACAAATATATTCCAGCTGCTGTAGATAGGCAGATTATGAAAATGTTAACATTATTCTGGAATGGGCGCCTGGGTGGCTCAGTTGGTTGGGCGACTGCCTTCGGTTCAGGTCATGATCCTGGAGTCCCGGGATCGAGTCCCGCATCGGGCTCCCTGCTCAGCTTGGGGGGGGGGGGGTCTGCTTCTCCTTCTCATGTTCTCTGTCTCTCATTAAAAAAAAAAACAAAAAAAAAAAAACAAAGAATAATTAAAAAAAAAAAAAACAAACATTATCCTGGAAGGAAACACAGCCCAATTATTTACTACAATCTATTTTAAATTAAATATTTGGCGTGGAGGGGGATGGGAGGGATAGGGTGGCTGGGTAACGGACATTGGGGAGGGTATGTGCTATGGTGAGCACTGTGAATTGTGTAAGACTGATGAATCACAGACCTGTACCCCTGAAACAAATAATACATTATATGTTAATTAAAAAAAATTTTAAGAAAAAAAAAGTAAAAAGTAAAGTAAATATTTGGTTTTTACTTTTTTCCTGAAAGAATTTTCTAGGACAACAACAGTGAACATTGGGAGAAAAAAGTTAAATGAGGAATTATTTACTGTATGTTCTCAGTTTTAAATATTTGTTTAGTTGAGGTGTGAAAATTGAATATCAATAAGAGTATCTTTTCATCTCAATATTATGCATTATGCTTTCTTATTTTCTAAATCATCATATTTATTGTAGAATTCTAATCTGATTTCACTGTATCGTCTAAATCAGATTTAAGAATCTTGGCATCTGCTTCTTCTTACTTCGTTTTAGACTTTAGTGTTTCTTAAGCAATATGTTTAGCATTTTTAGAATTCTGCTTTTATTCAAAAGGTAATCCAAAAAAAAGACATTTAATCAGTTATGTTCATTTAATCAATTTCATGGCAATAACTTAGTACTACAAAGTAATTTAAGTACATATGTTAGTTTTGACCAAGTGAAGGTCAAAAATACCATAGCATAATTTTTTTAAATAAAGAAATTATTGTAATTTAAAAGGAAGTAAGATAGGGATGGTTTATTCATTACTTAGCATGTGTTAGATATGTCATACTCATTTTGTGAGTGTGGTTTCCTATTCAACACAACAGCATATATCACATGTGTGTGTTTTTAATGTTATATTTTGCATAATTTGTACTAATTTTAAATATTTTTATTGATTTTGTGTTGCTTAAAGTATAACTTTTCAGCTCGATTTATCTTTTCAATTATACAAACAATATAAAAAGAAAATCTAATTTAAGACCATCAAATTTTTACTATTTAACTATTTAATGGTGCTTATGCATTATTCAATTTTACTATTTCATCAAAATTTTACTATTTAATGGTGCTTATGCATTATTCAATTTATTATGAGTTTTGAAGTTATCGCTGTTGATGATAGGTGTTAGACACTTCTACCTTAAAGGGCATTAAGGTTGTCAAATCTTGAAAATTGTGTAGATAGCATGTTATCTACTTCTTAGCTATGTAGCTGGGAATGGGTATAAACACAGATGAGAAAGTGTGTCAGGAAGGTCTATTCCATGCATATTCTGACTAGATCAGAATATACACAGAGAAAACTAGTTGTTTTTCTTTTTTTTTTAAGATTTTTTTTTTCCTTTATTTGAGAGAGAGAGAATGAGAGACAGAGAGCATGAGAGGGAAGAGGGTCAGACGGAGAAGCAGACCCCCTGCTGAGCAGGGAGCCCGATGCGGGACTCGATCCCGGGACTCCAGGATCATGACCTGAGCCGAAGGCAGTCGCCCAACCGACTGAGCCACCCAGGCGCCCCTAGTTGTTTTTCAATATTTTTCTGATTCGTGGTTTCCATCTCAACTGACAGATAGTAGATGTGTTGAAATCTTCTATCCGTTTTTATTTTCCAAACAAGTAATTTATTATAGAAACCCATTATAAGGAGAAAGATATTAAGATAGAAACTTGAATGTATCACCCGTCTGTGTGTAGTATCTCTTCTACCACTGGCTTCTGAGAGAGGGGATTTTACATGAATAGAAGTTTGCAGGCCTCGAAACAAATAACTGGATGAAATGAAATAATCTATTTTTAGGGGCACCTGGGTGGCTCAGTCAGTTAAGCGGCTGCCTTCAGCTCAGGTCATGATCCCGGGGTCCTGGGATCGAGCCCCGCATCGCGCTCCCTGCTCCGCGGGAAGCCTGCTTCTCCCTCCCCCCTCCCCCTGCTTGTGTTCCCTCTCTTGCTGTGTCTTTCTCTGTCAGATAAATAAATAAAATATTAAAAAAAATAATCTATTTTTAGATTTTATTTATATTTTAGTTTGATGTCTTTTTAGCCCCTCTACATATTTATCTCACAGGATATAATTTCACCCAAAGCCAAGCACTCTTATTATGACAACCCCTTTGCTCTCATGACTTTCTCCACTTCATAAGTGAGAGACAACTAAGAAGTCCCTTTTTTCTAGCATTTTATATTTCCTGGTGGAATCTTTTCTTTGTATAGTATACCCGCATAGCATATTTATTTAATTTTTACTAATAATATCCAAAATATCCCTGCTCGGCAGGGAGTCTGCTTCTCCCTCTGACCCTCCTCCCTCTCATGCTCTCTGTCTCTCATTCTCTCTCTCTCAAATAAATAAAATAAAATCTTTAAAAAAAAAGTTATTAAAAAAAAACAAAATAATAGAGGGAATCCAAAGGTGAGCACAAAATCTTGAAAGATGAGTGTTTAATATATTTTTACCACAGTCAAAGACTTTTATGTTGAAATTCAGAGGACTGCTTAAGATATTTACAGAAACAAAAAGTATATTTGTGTTAGTCTGCCAGGGCTGACATAACAAAGTACCATAGACTGAGTGACTTAAACACAGAAATCTCTTTCTCACAGTACTAGAGTCTAGGGGTCCAAGATGAGGTGCCATCATAATTGATTTCTTCTAAGGCTTCTCTCCTTGACTTGTGAGACTGCTATCTTTTGTTGTGTCTTCACCGGGCCTTTTCTCTGGGCATACAGATCCCTGGTATCTTTTCCTCTTCTTATAGGAACATCAGTCATCTTAGATTAGGGTCTCCCCGCTATGACCTCATTCAACCTTAATTACTCTTTAAAGGCTCTATCTCCAAAATAGTCACATTGAGGTTTAAGACAACTATGTATGAATTTGGTGGTGGGGAGGCATAATCCAGTCGATGAAAATACTCCTTCAGAACTAATGTGATAACTGGTTAAATGAGGAGGAAACATTAAGATGATATTTTCTGTGGTATGCTAATGTTTTTTTTTTTTTTTTTTTTTTTATGCAGAAGGTGGTCAAGATACACAAGATGTTCAGAAATCCTGTTTTCTAATTGTAGGCAGAGGACATTTTCTAGTTTCCCTGATGATAAGCAAGTTCTCTCCAATAAACTTGGGTAGGAGAGATGTATATCACCTTGGACTAGACCAAGACATCTTCCTTTGTTTCTCTCTTTGTTCATAGACCAGATCAAAGCAGTGTATCTTGTGTATGATTGGAAGAGACCTGGGAAAATGGAGATGCCACAAGAAGGAGGACACCAGAGTCGCTAAGTCTCCATATAAAGGTGCTTGGCAATTCCCTATTTGACTGTGTATATATAAGATGACAATTTTGATGAGCCATCAAAATTTTGTGTTATTTGTTATCTTATTTTTTACTTAAATTATAGTACTTCTTTAAAAAAAAAACCTAAAATATGTGGTATTGGTTTAATATTAAGAAAACTGGAAGCAAAGTAAATTTTAGTGTCTAGGAAGATGGCACAGTGCCTGTTATATGGTGGTAATATATTGGGTAAAACCCCTCTCTCATCTCCCATAACCTAAGAAGCAAACCACATATATACTGAATTGGTAGATATACAAGAAGAGAGTGGAAAATTAAAATTCAAAATGTGTTTGGATTATTATTGGTTGTACTTGGTCAGATATTCCTATAAAAGATGAGTTCTGAAAGGAACCGAATAGTTTGTAAGCAGACATGAAAGGGAAAAAACTAATTCAAATATTCACAGTATTTGCACGGGTGGAAATGTCAACTGAGTCTAGATCCAGCTAAGAATTAAAATGCAAAGTTTTGTGCAATAAAAGACAAAGAAAACATTTTGTTAAATAATGTGACTCAATACAAAGATCCCAACTTTAAGTGACTTCTCAAATTTAGGTGACATTAAGGCACAGGTAATTATGTTGTGAAAAAGAAAATAAGGGTTAGAGTTCTGCCTAACAGAAAACTATGAGTATGACTTCTTAAACATGGATCCAATTGGAAGCAAACAGATAAAACAAAGATTAAAATTTTGGAGGATTTGTGTTGTCAAATAAGCCCTGCGGGGCGGGTGGGGGATAACTATTTCAAACTTCAAACAACTTTTGGCTCTCCAACCTTTCTAAAGTTTTCAAAGAGTTGGAAATATACAGTCAAAGGCATGATCCCCAAACTTGGTAAATAATGTGGGGAGATCAACTAAGGGTTTTGGGGAGAGAAGGAAATTTCTATTAGAAAGTAAAATTAGGAAACTTCCCACACATCAAGAGTAAGATCCCCAGAATATTCCAGAATTTCTTTAGCTCAAAGCCTGTTCTTTGCCTCCTATTCTTCCTTTTTCTAAATGAGTATATATCTTATAATCATCCTATCTCTTTCAATTCACTGTACTGAGTTTGGTGGGGAGATATATACTTATCTATTTTAGTTCCTACTTACTTGAGCGCAATGTACCATATCTGGCCATGATGATGAGAATCACACATCAATTGGAAATCCTGGGCTTTGAATAGCATGTAATGACTATAAGGGACTTTGTGGTGTCTTTACTTTGGGGATAATGTATCGCGTATGTTGATAAAAGAATGAAACAGTAATTAGATTATCAAAAGGCAAAGTAATATAAGAAACTGGCTAGAAGTTTAAAATTCCATTTCTTTTTGGTGTATAGAGGAAGACTCTGTTTTTCAGCCTCTCTTGAAGTTAGTTTGAGTCTTGTGATTTTTTTTTTTTTAATGGCTAATAGAATATGGGTAGTTGTGATGTATTTCACTATCACATCTTATCGTGAAATGTTATGTGAAATCTCTTTTTTCTTCCTTTCCTTATTTTCGGGACAACTGATGGAGGGACAGAAGGACCCTGTAGGACTTCAATTTAGTCTAGTGTTATTATAAGATAGTGTTGCTAAAAGTTGGAATGAGTAAGGACTACTGTATCACTAGAAGAGGTGTACCTGAAGACCTAGACACACTAAGAGTTAAAACAAATTTTATTTTGTTAAGCTACTAAGATATTTGGTCATTTTGTTACATTATCTACTGTGAATTATTCTAAAAATACACATATTAACACATTTTCTAGTATTCATTTTCTCAGCAAATACTTCCCTTCATTTTAGTACTTTTGTTTGTTTTGTTTTTTAATTCCTCACCTCCCCTACCACCATAACAGATTATTCCTGGGAAAAATAGAGAAAAAGACTTCTGTTTTACTTCTTAATTATTGACATTTGTTGGGAAATTGTCAGCAATTGTTTATTAGTACCATGTATCTCTAGTCATGTACTCATTATAGGTTCTTTAATGTTATGTATGCAGAAAGAAGAAATTTGAAATAAAGTCTAATTATAACTATAATGAATGACTGTGTTGACTTAAGGAATTGTCAAAATCTTTATACAGGGCCAGAGAAGAAAACAATATGTGTACAGCCTTGATTGATACCAGCAAAAAGAGTCAGAGCTGTGTGGTATTATTTATACCTCCCTTTACCAAGGAATTCCCTTTACCTAAAGAAGCATAACTATTGGGACACCTGGGTGGCTCAGTCAGTTAAGTGTCTGCCTTCAGCTCAGGTCATGACCCCAGGGTCATGGGATCGAGCCCTGCATTGGGCTCCCTGCTCAGTGGAGAGCCTGCTTCTCCCTCTCCCTCTGCTGCTCCCCTGCTTGTTCTCTCTCTGTCTCTCTCTGTCAAATAAATAAATAAAATCTTAAAAAAAAGGAAGACATTAAAAAAAAAAAAAGAAGCCTAACTATTTAAGAGTTCCTAACAATACATGACCCTTAATTTCTGTTGGCTTTTCCCCAGTATACACATGGGCTATGTCAAGCAGTGAAATAAAGAAAATTTTTATTTTTGTTTCATAATACTTGTCAAACTCCTGTTCTAGATGTAAAAATTATCCAACAACAGATATCATTGAGTCATGCTCACTTGGACCAGTGCAGAGGAAAGAGAAAAAGTTCAGACCAACTCACAAAAAATAGAACTTTCTTTTGAGTTTTCAGATTTTTTTTTACGTGGGGGTGATTCTGGTAGTGAGCTGAGAGTTGAAGATTTTTAGTTCGGTAATTTTATAAACACAGCAGTGAGGCATTGAAGTTGTTTAGCACTCTCTTTAGAATATGGGGATGCTAATTGCTTATTTGCCATAATTTTGTGGCTTTATCTGAAGTTCTAAGATCAGAAAAAGTATATCTTCTTGATCAAAACCTTGATCTCTTACAGGGCAAGCAATTAAGTCTACAACTACTTACTGAATCAGATATTTCCCCCAAAGTTCTACTTACATATTTGGGTTTGTTTTGTTTTATTCTTATTTGATTATGTGTTTTTATTTTGTTTAGTTTTCCCTTTATGTATAGAACCATGAAAGAAGTATTTGGTTGATTTGTTTCTTTGCTTTCCAATTAACAGTGAATAAGTTTTTTTAATTCTCTGCCTTCTCAGTTGCAATATGAAGATAACATTTATGTTAAAGTGTTGGTATGAGGGGAATAGAAATAACCTATGTGTACTTTCTGCTAAACAGTACAAACTTCCATAACATAAGACTACTTAACAGGATTCACTTTGTCATGGTCAGTTTTTTGCCCCCTCATCATCTTGCACAGTGCCTCCCAGTGACTAAGTAATCGATTAAAGTCTGGCAAATGAATGAACGAATAAACAATTCAGTTATGTTTTACTGGAGAAATAACATTATCATATTATCACCCATTATAGATTGTTAGAATTCGCTTAAATGCCTGCATAAGTATACTTGTCCTGTAATGTCCTGTTATATAAATAACTTAAAAGCAAGTATCAATGGAAGAAAGTTTCTGGACCAGTTACTTCCAGGACATAAAATAGGTGTGCTTCTTCGGATTCTGCCTATCCCAGCCTACATGGGGTATCTTGAACACAACACAGAACAAAGTGAAACAGAATTTAAAGTTTAGAATAACATCATCCCCTTTAATTTTCTTTTTTTTTCCCTTTGTACAGACTAGAGTAATTTGAAGACCGTATTATTGTTATGTTAACACTGAAGAGATGGAAGGATTGGAAAATCAAATGCTTTATCATTGTAAAGCAATAAATATGGTCATTTTAAAAACAAAACGTAATACTCTCATGATGGGGTTTTTAGTAATTTGGTGTTTCATTCTGCACAGTTTTTACGTATATTTTTTTATTTTATTTTTATCTATTTATTTATTTTTTTATTCTTATGTTAATCCCCATACATTACATCATTAGTTCTAGATGAAGTGTTCCATGATTCATTGTTTGTGCATAACACCCAGTGCTCCATGCAGAATGTGCCCTCCTCAATACCCACCACCAGGCTAACCCATCCTCCCACCCCCCTCCCCTCCAGAACCCTCGGTTTGTTTTTCAGAGTCCATCGTCTCTCATGGTTCGTACACCCCTCCGATTTCCCCCGCTTCATTCTTCCCCTCCCGCTACCTTCTTCTTCTTCTTCTTTTTTTTTTTTTTAACATATATTCTGCACAGTTTTTATTTGAGGTCTTCCTTAAAATTCCTTACCTTTCAGCTAATGGTAAAGAAAAGTCATTCAGATCTCTTAAGAATGCATGTATTAGCAACTATTTCCATGCTACATCCAGCATTCCAGTGATCATTTGATATCAAAGTTTCTCAGAAGACTGAATTAAGAGGGACGAAGAGTTAGCAGTAGCTTTGCTTTTATGACATTATCTTTCTAAATCAGTTCTACCAAACCAGAAGATGAATGTGTGTTAAGGCAAATTTATCAGATTATCTAACCTACAAACGCCAACAAGGCAATAACTACTACTTCTGGAATAATGTGATGGTTAGAGTATGGGACCACTCTCTCTCTCTCTCTCTTTTTTTTTTTTTCTTATCATGTTTTAAAATTATCCCTGGATTTCATTTAAGTTGAATTTTATTCTTGTGGATCAGTAAAGATTTAAGTACAAAAGCATTTTAAAGTTACAGCGTTTGCAGTTTTGATTATTTGAGATGTCCCTACTCCGTTGTCTGGTTACCTAGGAAACAACCATGTGACAGAGTTGGACTCCTATTACCTAAGTCCTACTTGATTGTGTTATATTTGTTTTATACTTTGTAATGCAGTTGGTTATTCCTAGTTTGTTCCAATATTCATATCAGAAATGGTTTAGTTAGCTTTGTGATGCTCTATTCATAGGCGTATTGTAGATGCCATGTATTTAGTTTCTTTTTATACAGCATTACTGCATATTGATTTGCATCAAAGTAGGGTTTATTATGCAGGTATGGTTTATTATGTTGCTGATGCATCATATTTAAACAGCAATGAAAATTAACTGCAGTGCATGCTCAACAGCTAATTTTCAAACTCAGAGCTTTTGGGGGTATGCTGGTCACCCATATATTTAAAAGGCAAGAAGATTTAGCCAGTTTACTGCTGACCTTTAATGCTATTTTGTGCATGTTTTTATGATGCCATTAAACTAGTTTGTGAATAGTAGATTTAATACTGAAACTGTGTTGGCTGTTCCTTTAGGGTAGAGAAAAGACATTACTGAATGGGGAACTGAGACTAACAAAGCTGCATACATGTGGTCAACTTTCTCACATCCACAGAATCAGGAGAAAGTGTAGATAACTATGTTTGACCTGAGATACTTACACCTTTTGATTTGAATGTACGTGTTTCTGAAATTTAGAAATATGTAACACTTCAAGCAAAATGTGTAAATCTCTCTCTAAAATCTCTCCATAGAGTTTCCCTGTCTGTAATCCTGTTCAGTATCTTTACCGCACCTATTTTTACAATGAGATCAATTAATTAACTACCAAAAGAGATAATAGGGGAACAGCTTAATGCCAAGACCAGCTGCATGTTAGACTTGCTGACTTTTATAACCTGTGTAACAAGTGACATTTCTACATTATGGTAAGATTTATTTATGCAATTGCATTTACACAAAAATGTTAGCTGACAAGGAGCTACTAAATGCCCCACAAAATGTGGAAGCAATAGTACTTGCTTGAGTAGTCATGTTGTATAACTTGCCATCTCTTTCATTTTCCTTACTAGATGTTATCAGTTTACATTCCCATCAAGAATGTACAAGTGCTCCCTTTTCGCCATATTCTTGCCAGCATTTGTTGTCTCTTGTCTTTCTGATAATAAACATTCCAACAGGGGTGAAGGAATATCTCATTGTGGTTTTGATTTGCATTTCCCTGATAATTAGTGATGTTGAGCACCTTTTCATGTAACTGTCGGTCATTTTTTGTTTTCTTTGGGCAAATGTCTATTTAGATTCTTGGCCCATTTTTTAAATTGGGTTATTGGTTTTTCTTTGTTTATTTGTTTGCTGTTGAGTTGTATGAATGCCTTGTATATATTTTTATGTTAACCCCTTATTACATAGATGATTTGTAAATATTTTCTCTCATTCTATAGGCTGCCTTTTCATTTTGTTGATAGTTTTCTTTGCTATGCCGAAGCTTTTTAGTTTGATTCAGTCCCATCTGTTTACTTTTGTTTTTGTTGCCTTTACTTTTGGTGTCAAATAAATTAAATAAATAAATAAATAAATAATCACTGTGAAGACTAATGTCAAAGAGCTTACCCCTTGTGTTTTCTTCTTCAAACTCCTCAAAATTGTAATGTGCCTCTGTTTACCTTTTGAAATTACCAAACTGTATTCTGATATTTTTACTACTTCTAGAATAGCAACATAGAGTTCTAAATATAGAATCTGTACCTTTATAGTTTTGGCTCTAAGTGATATCAATCTTATTTAATATTGTATAAATCTTTAAGTGTGGTTATGGTTTTAGATAACTGCATCTTATGCAGCAACTCCTTTAACCAATAATGGGTGCATTTATACAGTAAAACCCTCCTTATAGTTAAATCTGCATTTGTCTCAGTCTACACAGTGTTTCCTTCAGTCACCACCAACTAATTGTAAATGTCTTGACAATGAACTTATTTATATTTTAAGATGAGATTATCCCTATAATCATCTGTGATATTCTAGGATTCCTTATTCCTTGATGATTATTTTATCGAAGTATAATTGACATACAATATCCTATGAGTTTTAGGTGTTCATCAGAGTGATTCGATATTTTAGTACATTATTAAATGATCCTCAGGATAAGTCTAGTTACCATCTGTTACCATAAAAAATTACTCCAATATTATTGAGATATCCCCTATGCTGTATATTACCATGACTTATTTATTTTATAAATGGACATTTGTGTCTCTTAATCTCCTTCAGCTGTTCCACCCATCTTCTCATGCCCCTCTCCTCTGGTTTGTTCTCTGTATTTGTGAGTCTGTTTCTGTTTCATTTTGCTTGTTTGTTTTGTCTTTGTTTATTGCTCTTTGAGAGAGAGAGAGAGAGAAGCAGGGAGGGCCAGAGGAAGAGAGAGAATCCTAAGCAGGCTCCATGCCCAGTGCAGAGACTGGCATGGGGCTCAGTATCATGACCCAGAGATCATGACCTGAGCTAAAATCAAGAGTCAGACACTTAACTAACTAAGCTTCCCAGGCACCACTGTTTATTTGTTTTGGTTTTATATTCGACAATAAGTGAAATCATATGGTATTTATCTTTCTCTGTGACTTATTTCACTTAGCATAATGCCATCTAAGTCCATGCATGCTGTCACAAATGGCAAAATTTCATTCCTTTTTATGGCTGAGTAATATTCCATTGATTGTGTGTGTGTGTGTGTGCACACACGCACGCATCTTCTTTATCCATTCATCTATCTGGATACTTAGGTTGCTTCCATATCATGGCTATTGTAAATAATGTTGCAGTGAACATAGGGGTTCATATATCTTTCAACTTGGTGTTTTTCTTTGCTTCAGATAAATACCCAGAAGTACAGTTGCTGGACCATATGGTAGTTCCAAAACTTTTTGAGTTACCTCCATAGGTAACTCAAACCAATTTACATTTCCACTAACAGTATACAGAGGTTCCTATTCTCCACATTCTATCAACACTTGTCATTTTTTGTCTTTTTGATAATAGCAATCTGTGGTGATACCTTCATTGTGGTTTTGATTTGTATTTCCTTGATGATTAGTGATGTTGAACATATTTTCATGTGCCTGTTGGGCATCTGTATGTATTCTTTGGGAAAAAAAAATCTATTCAAGTCCTCTGTCTATTTTTTTAAAATCAGGTTGTTTCTTTTGCTTTGTTATATATTTTGGCTATTAACCCCATATTAGATGTATGATTTGCAAATATATTTTCCCATTCAATAAGTTGCCTTTTCATTTATTTTTTTAACATTTTATTAATTAATTTATTTATTTGAGAGAGAGAGCACAAGCGAGGGAAGTGGCAGGCAGAGGGAGAAGCAGGGTCCCCGCTGAGCAAGGAGCCCAATGCAGGACTCCATCCCAGGACCCTGGGATCATGACCTGAGCCAAAGGCAAAGACTTAACCAACTGAGCCACCCAGGCGTCCCACTTCTAATCCCTTTCAAAATGTTATATCAAATATGTTCTTTTAGGTACTCCAGTATCTATTACAGGCCATCAATAAATGAAAAGGCATGGGACGCCTGGGTGGCTAGATGATCATTTAAGGTGCAAAATTTTCTTTTTCTTCTCTCAGTATAACCTGTCTCATCTGAGTAGCTCCTCCATTAGCCTTCTATTCCTCAAGATTGGATTATCAAAAGAGACAATCTGATACAATAGCAGTACACTAACCTCACCTCTTACCATCCAGGAGATGTTTCTTCATGATTCTTCATAAAAAAGGCTAACAATTTCACTATGTAAACATATTTAAAATTACCACCAAAACTTTTAGTATTTTTTTTATGTTGAAGTAATTTCCTCATAGAGGATCAGACCAAGATGAGTTATTATAGTTACGAAAAAGAATGCAACTGAGATAATATAGGAGGGATTGGTACAAAAATATGAACAATGAAGTTTCTTAGAATTTTCTCAGCACCCCAGAATGGTCCTAAATCCTGGTTTGATTATACTGCCTTAGAAGTATTTATTAAATTTTCTAACCTCATGTATTTTTTCAGTGGTTTTCATCTTTGTTTTAATACATCATATGTACATTAGGGAGAAACTTTGAGTCTATAATCCACTTTTAAACTGATCTAGAGATAATTTTTAAATATTCATATAGTGGTAGACTTACTGGCATATATCAGAAGTGCTAAGTTCTCTTTAGCAATAAAGTATTATTTCTCTGGTATTGTGTGTTCTTTCGAATAGTAGAAGATCTTAATTCAAACAGAAGGCATGATCTCTACTCAATTTAATAATTTCAAATGAAAACAGGGACACCTAGGTGGCTCAGTCAGTTAAGTGTCTGACTCTTGATCTCAAGTCAGGTCTTGATCTCAGGGTCGTGAGTTCAAGCCCTGCATTGAGTCCATGCCCACAGTGAAGCCTACATTAAAAAAAAAAAAAAAAAAAAAGTAAATAAATAAATATGTATTTTCTTTAAAAAAATAAAATAAATAAAATGAAAACAGTTTTGGTTCTTTCCTGGCTATCTCTTTTCAGTGTTTTGTCAAAAATCTAGAAATAAAATACTGAAAAACAATCACAGCTATATACATTTCCATTGCTTAAAAACCTACTGTTATTTTAGCAGTGTTTTTAAGGGTTTGCTATGGTTAAGATGACTCTACTACACATTCATATAAGGCATAGAGGTCAAGATAGGAATCTGGGACTATTTCCCAAGTGGAAGTTGCAGAAGATGAACTTTGTCTCAGTGCATACGGATACCAAAGACAGAAAAACAATTAATACAATGAAAGAAATGTGACTAAATATTTTTTTCATAAATGACAAATATATATGATAAATTATATATATGATTAAGTATAATATGCTCAATATATATGTTTTACACATATATAAAATATGCACAAGTTTGTATAAATGATCATCTCTAGTATCATGATTAAAATCCTCTTTCTAGGGGCACTTGGTTGGTTCAGTCAGTAGAAGATATGACTCTCTATCTCAAGGTTGTAAGTTTGAGCCCCACATTCAGTGTAGAGATTACAAAAAATAAAGCCCTGGGTGTTATACACAATTGATGAATCAATGAACACTGTATCAAGAACAAATGATGTACTATATGTTGGCTAAGTGAATTTAAATAAAAAAATCTTTAAAGAATAAAATAAAATCCTCTTTCTAAAGTGAATATTATTATTTGGTAACTAATATAGGAAAAAACTCAGTAGTCACTTCCACAAATTCCATTCAGCTTGGCTCATTATATTTTCTCTCTTTATTTAATTATATTTATTTATTTTTAAGTGAAGTATAATTAGCATACAATGTTATATTAGTTTCTGGTGTACAACATATGGATTCAGTAATTCTATACTTTACTTGGTGCTCACCATGATAAGTATAGTCACCATCTGTCACCATACAACGTTACTACATTACTCATTATATTCCCTATGCTATACTTTTTCATCTCCATGACTTATTTATTTTATTACTGGGAGTTTATACCTCTTATCCTCTTTTTCTATTTCTCCCATCTCCTCACCCATCTCCCTCTGGTAACAATCAGTTTGTACTCTGTATTTGTTTGTTTGTTCCTTCTTTCTTTTCTCTTTTTTATGAGGTAGATATATGATGAAAATTTAAACATAACTGTTCTGGTTGTAATTTCATAAGTTTTACATGTATACTGTAGAGTCATATTTTATTTATTTTTAATAGACAATTTTTAAAAGATTTTTATTTATTTATTTATTTGACAGAGAGAGACAGCAAGAGAGGGAACACAAGCAGAGGGAGTGGGAGAAGAAGCAGGTTTCCCACTGAGCAGAGAGCCCGATGTGGGGCTTGATCCCAGGACCCTGGGATCATGACCTGAGCCGAAGGCAGACACTTAACAACTGAGCCACCCAGGCACCCCTAGAGTCATATTTTAAACAGTAATAATTTCATTAATGAACATGTATGAATACTTAGATACACACATTCTTTTATGGGGTTTTAAAAATCATATACATGTACTGCATAGAATGCATACATTTTGTAAACATGACAAGTCAATTTTCACTTACATTTTATTGAAAATGTAATTCCAGCTCCATCTTGTGGTTTATGATTTGGTTTCCAAAATGGTACATTGTTATGATTATACTTTATTTTTTATTATTGCATCTTTTTATTCATTGAATGAATATTTAATGGTTACCTGCAATCCTATATTCTAAAGAAGATTCTATACTTTTTCTGTTATATATGAAATATATCTTTATTTTTGAAGTTCTCATATTTATTATTTTTACTTTTATTGTATGCACACATAAAAGAAAAACAAGTACTATACTAATCAAGTACTAAATAAGTACTTATATTAATCAATATAATAAGCCTCCTTGAAATCTAATCTAAAGGTCTTATTAAAATTTCAATTAAATTTATTAAGAAATGTAAAAGTATAAAGTCAGCATAATTTTATTTCCTTCAAAAATACTTTGTTTTGCTTTCTAAGTCTCAGTATCTATATCCTTAATATTCTTGCTAGGTAAAATAAATAGTATTATGTTTCAAAAATGCATGGTGTAACTGCAATAAAATTAGTTTAATTTTGGCTTACTTATCTGACAATAAGTTTAATTATTTCCTGCCATATTAATCTTCTGAGAACTTTCAAATAGCTAGTATTTATAAAGTGCCTATTTTAGGACAAACTACAAATGTTGGAAATATAAATTAAGGTTTTTTTATACTAATTTAATTAACATTTAAAGTGATTTCAGCCCCCATCCAAGAAAATCATGATTTTATGACTGACACAGTTTAATATGCCTTACTTGAATTCCAGGGTTTATTTCACTAATTTAATTGATCATGTTTTTCAGCATGTAAAAAATGGCCAATCAGAATCCAAGATTAATCATGCAACCTGACTCCTAAATTCAAAGGAAAGAATGCATGATTCATACCACACTAGTTGTATAGTTGTAAAGCTGCAATAGTTTTTGTAGATTACCATGTCATCAGTCTGGCTGTCCCCATCAGAACTAATATTGAAAGATGCCAGGAATAATAAATCCACAAACTGTGGTCTAGTTTGTCATTGAAATAATTGACACATAGGATAAATATAAAAGCAATCTAAGATACATTATCTCTAGTTTGTTTTATATAATATGTGATATTTCTTATATATTGATTAGTTATTTATCACTTGTAAAAATTTAAATATCGCTAAAGAGGAGAGAGAAATTTATATCCTACCAAATAGCTGTTTTGAGAGCAATTCAGTTGACCAACTATAAAGAGCACAGGGCCTTACAATTCCAATATAAATGCATGCATACAGATGAAAAAGTAAGAAAAACCTTTTTTAAAAATCTTTTTTTAAATTAAGCTTTATTTTTATTATTTTTTAAGATTTTATTTATTTGACAGAGAGCGAGAGAGCACAAGCAAGGGGAGTAGTAGAAGGAGAGGGAGAAGCAGGCTTCTCACTGAGCAGGGAACCTGATGCGGGAGTTCGATCCCAGGACCCTGAGATCATGACCTGAGCCGAAGGCAGATGCTTAACCATCTGAGCCACCCAGGCACCCCTAAAAACCCTTTTTAATAAGAAAATATCAACTTGCAATATTGTTCACAATATATGAAATATTAGTAAGTTCCTTTTAGCCCTTACTTCATACATAAGATGAAATCATTTTTAAATATAATGGTTAGAGAAAAAGCATCCTCGATCATAAAATATTTTGATTAAATAAATTTACATAGATTATTGATTCTCAAAAAGTAATAATACAATTGAATATAACAGTATATAATAAAATGCGTGTAGACTGTCATGGAATAAACAGGGTTTTCCTTTTGGCATATAGTTTCTTCTAGGAACCAGTCCTATGACCCATATCCTATTCCCTCTTCTAATGGCTCTCAGCAAGAAGGTTTTATTATATACATTGCTTCCAGGCCAGAGATTTGGGTCTGGCATAAAATACCCTAAAAAAGCTTACAATTTAATACGTGACTCTTTATTATTATGAATTAGAAGAAAAACTATGGTCTGAATTATTGCCATGGCTAAAAGAGAATGATATAAAATTAAAGAGTTGCTAGAATGTGTGCTTCTTGCATTGTGTATCAAAGTAGCATAAGAAGAACATCTATATATGAATAAATAAAGAACACATTCACAAAGGGAACAGAAGTTGGGCATGCAAGTTACCAATTCTAGTTGTTACTGAGATCCAGCCACATTTCTACACTTGTGTTTGGTGTAAAACTTTTGCATCTTTTTCATAATAGATATCGCTTATGTCAATTTAAATTGCATTTCAACCATTCAAATATAAAGATACTTATTTTTTTAAGATTTTTTTTTAAGATTTTATTTATTTATTTGACAGAGATAGCGAGAGCAGGAACACAAGCAGGAGGAATGGGAGAGGGAGAAGCAGGCTTCCCACTGAGCAGGGAGCCCGATGTGGGACTCGATCCCAGGACTCTGGGATCATAACCTGAGCCGAAGGCAGACGCTTAACGACTGAGCCACCCAGGCACCCGAAATATAAAGATACTTAATTAAAAAGAAAGGCAAACTTTATCCAATACAGTAGTTTAGAAGGCAATCCAAGATTGCACAGAATTAATCCAAGCTTCTGAATTGTGATGTATTCATAATATCTGAGTACCAGAATTAACTAATAAGAATATTTGTGTTTTCATAAATTTATTTTTCACATTTTACTATTTTTTTTTTACACTTCTTCCAACATACTGATTTAGAGCCTCTTCAGAACACTACATACTCTCTTTCTATACTTTCCTCTGTGTTTACACTGTAAGAACTTTTTTTTTTTAAGATTTTATTTATTTATTTGAGAGAGAATGAGATAGAGAGAGAGCATGAGAGGGAGGAGGGTCAGAGGGAGCAGCAGACTCCCTGCCGAGCAGGGAGCCCGATGCGGGACTCAATCCCGGGACTCCAGGATCATGACCTGAGCCGAAGGCAGTCGTTTAACCAACTGAGCCACCCAGGCGCCCCACTGTAAGAACTTTTTAAATACACACACATACCCCCACATGCATACACTTGTATGCAGTGGCTTACAAAATGATAGAAACAGTGCTTATAATCAGTGTTTATAACAGTGTTTTATAAAATGATGGAAACAAATGTACTTGTTACTCTGTCAACATACTTAGTCTTCAAAGTGAACATTATATTTCTTTTTTTTTTTCAATTTTTATTTATTTGAGAGAGAGAGAGTGATAGTGAAAGAGAGAACATGAGCGGTGGGGAGAGGGAGAAACAGACCCCCAGCTGAGCAGGGAGCCCGGGGCTAGATGCCAGGACCCAGAGATCATGATCCGAGCCAAAGGCAGACGATTAACCAACTGAGCCGCCCAGGCACCCCGATACATTATATTTCTGACACAGAAAATAATCTTAATCAAAATTTAGTCATTTTAAAGGACTTGAAACATTAAAAATGATAAGGTATTTATAAAATATAAGACAAAACTTCTGTCTACTTAATAATGTGATCAAAATACAGATGTTAAGGGCACCTGGGTGGCTCGGTTGAGCATCTGCCTTTGGCTCAGGTCATGATCTTGGGGGTCCTAGGATCGAGCCCCATGTCAGGATCCCTGCTTAGGGGGAGTATGCTACTCCCTCTCCCTCTGCCCCTCTCCCCATTCATGTTCTCTCTTTCTCAAATAAATAAAATATTTTAAAAAATCTAGATGTTAATATTTGGATGGTTCATTTTGTCAGAACATAAATTGACTAGTGGTAGTTTTGACCCTTTATAGATGCATGCCTTCATTTGTCTGTGAGGGTGTTCATCAGTCTGTAAACAAAAGCAAAGCATGTCCTTTTTAATATTAATAATTATGTTCAATTAATGTTTTAATAAAATAAATTGTGAAGTACTCCTAAAAATAAAAGAAATCTAAGAAAAGTATATTAGACTCTTTTCCACTGTACTTAACTAGGCTAAATATTAGCAAAAAATTTAAAAGCAAGAGAGAAAAGTGATTATTCAAATTATAAAAGAGAACATTGAAATAATTTTAGTTGATCCTCTGGTGAATTTACCAGGTTTTTGTACTGATAAATATAATTTTTAAATCTTTCTCTAAAAAAAACCGTAGTCACACTAATTTTCTAAGTTATTTATTGTATGAATAGATATATAAAGCATATATATCCATTTAATTTCAGAAAATAACATTGAGCAAAATTACTTCCTGCCTTTTATGCTTACATTTACTTTACATTTATTCTACATCATCCACTGTATACAATGGCAAAAAGAGCCCATTAAGAATTTCTTTGAACCTGATAATGTATCACATTTTGTGTTTGGTAGAAAAAATAGAAAATACAAAGGTACAAGACAATCCATACTGCCTGGTTAATATTCATCATATGCTGATAACCTTAAAGTTTATCTTATATTTTATGTGTATCTTTGTGTGTATATGTGTGTGAGGGGGTTTATTTAATCATCACAAATATCCATGTCTTTATTTCTTTTCTCAAACTTGCAAAACTAGTTCCATAACTCTTTTCATCTTAATCTTTCACAAAGAGTTTTCTGTTCCTTTATGTTGGTCAAATCTTAAATATTATCTTCTCAAGAGAACTCTGAAAACTCAGTTAGCCACCCTGACCCTAGTTATATTATGTTGCAAATTCCTATTAAACCATACCCTTTCTTAATTCTCTGTATCACACTTACTGGCATATGATATTTTTATTGCTTTACTTATTTATTCAACTAGAATAAAACAAATTTTTACTAATCACATTCTCAAGGTTTGGTACATTGATGAATTCACATCTCCATTTCACATATTTCATTCAACCAGCACTGGGCTTAACAAAACAATGCAAACAACTCAACAAGTACTTCATGAATTGAAGTGAATTTTCTAGTCTTTCCACCTGTCATAAAAAGAAAATTTTCCAAAGAAATAACCTAAAGAAAGAGGATATGGTTAGATAACAGATATTTAATGGAGATTAACTGTTAGTGCTAGCTCAATTACCTAAGCATTAGCCTTGATTAAAATTATACTTAAAAAAGTATAATAAAGCTCAAAAAAACTGAAATTTAAAATGAGAAAAAATATGAAAGATAACCTAATGAAGGCATCTGCAAAATAAAATCTTATAATAATGGAAAATGTAAGTATTTCTACACAAACTTTATTCAAAAATAAATATATATACAAATAAATATCTTAAATATAAATGTATAAATATATCTATATAAATATGTATGCATATGGATATATAAATGCATATTGGTATATGTTTGCATATGTATAATTTATAAATATATATAAATATACGCCCCAAATAATGTTTTTAGTTTATATTCTGTTATTTAATAAAGAGTAAATATTATAAGTCAACTCTAAGTGCATAAATAGATGTATTCTAATTTGTGAAATATAGTTTTTTCCACTAAATGTAGAATAAAATTATTAAAGCTTTTGATAGTCATTATAATTTTAATTAATATTAACATATATAAATATTTAGAGTTAAAGAGGGAATATTTTAATAATCTTGATTGTATTTTATTAATTGGAAAATATATATTAAAATATTTCAGAAAGAATGTTTCATAAGTGATTTTCAAACCATGATATTAAATAAGTTATTATATTTTAACAATTTTAAGGTTTTAGATATCATAATGTGGCAGTATAATTTGAGGAACAAAATTAAAACAAAGAAACTAAAGTGTATATTTATTAAATGTGATTACTGGCTATGCCAAAAGTTTTATACTGTTTGTCTCTGAAATCCCAAATTAGGAAACACTATGCAAACATAAAATGCCGTGACTTGTTCATGGTCTTAATGAGACAAATTATGGCAGATATAATGAAAATATTTTGATCTTCCTTTAGGAATACCTAACCTTTCAGATTAATTTTCACATATTCAGTGTGACCAATTAGAAGTAAATGTCTGTGGACCCTGTTAAAATAAGCTATTACATTACATCTACAGAATCTCTGTGCTTTACAATGAGCCCCAGAGGGGTACTTGACAGTCCATAGAAACCAATTTATAAGGATTGCAGAAATATTAATTTTGGATATGACAGAAGGTAGAACATTTCCACAGTGCAGCATATCTCAGTTCTGATGTCTTAGTATTTAGGTAATTAAATATGTGAAATTTGTGTGGAATTTGATTTAAACTCTGCTTTTAACGTGATGAAAATATTGAACCAAATTCTAGAGAAAGAGTGTAAACAACTGGAAAAAAATGAACTAATCTGATGAATGGATTATATTTGTTTAGAAACAACATAAATTTGATGATATAATATATAGGGTTGCCAGGTAATCTGAAAATCATTTTCAGAAAAATTCAAACTATATATATAAACTCTTTTTATTATCATATGCAGAATTGCTTTTGAGTTGGAAATTATATTTAGTTTACTACAGATAAAATTTGCCTCGTGGTTTTTAAAATGCATTTGGAAAAACTATAGCGAAAAGAGTTATGTCAGAAACATCAATTTATACGTTATTTTAAAATGTTGTACATAAAAATATTTTCTTTTTTTTATAAAATATTTTCTAAAATATACTATGATATTGCAACTGTTGCAACATTCTCATAAACAGAAATTTCTTAAATAATAATGTAATTCTTATAGGCTTTCATGATTCCTCGGTGTATTTATTTTATAAGATATTTCATTATATCACTATCCCTTTTTGAATTCTCTTTAAAATATAAAATAGTCAGTAGCAAAAGGATATGTTAAGAAGTTTGATTATGAGGACATGCAATTGCACTTTTACATTAATTAGAATGGGGGATACTGACCAAAGCCACTGAATTCCTAAGAGATTCAAGGAGCAGTTCCCATTTGCCTAACAGGAGATCTTCCAGTATTGTTTATGTGTTCGTCCTTCCTGGATTTATTCAGAAAATGGAACTTTTTCCCCTAGATTCCTCTTCAGCTTTAAGGATTTATTTCAGCTGAAAAACAAACATATAAAAAAAAAAAAGAAAATCAACTAAAACCAAACAAAAATGTTTTATCTTATTCCAGTTGAGCATCTTTCCTTTTTTGTCTTGTCTTTATTGTCTTCTATTTTTTATCCTCCTTGCTAACATCTAGGAAGCTATGCTGTTGAAAACTCATTATCTCTTTATTTTTATTGTTTTAAAGATTTATTTGTCAGAGAGAGAGAGCACAAGTGAGGGAAGTGGCAGGCAGAGGGAGAAGTAGGGTCCCACTGAGCAAGAAGCCTGATGTGGGACTCGATCCCAAGACCCTGAGATCATAACCTGAGCCAAAGGCAGACACTTAACTGACTTAGCCACCCAGGCATCCCTCATTATTTCTTTAATCTACACTTACATGAAGAAGGGGGAGAAAAGAAGAAAACAATAAAAGAAAAAAGATTTGAAAATCATTCACAGATATCAGCACCAAAGAGAAAAATGATTCTAGTTAATCCATATTATTTCTCATCTCCTATTGTTTTCCATGGATTAACCTTAGAGACAGTTCTTATTTAACACTAGAAAAAGTTGGTGGGTGCTTCTAAATAATAAATAATATAATGAAACACTAATGACTGGTCTTCACGTGTAAAAACTTTGATTCAGTTGGTCTGGAATTAACCTTGGGTATGATCATTTCTTTAAAGATCACTGAGTGATTCTAATGAATACCTGTAGTTCAGAACCATTGTTTAATTGGTCATATAAACATATTTATTGAATTCACCTTGTCCAATCCATACACTCCCATGTCCCTGTGCATTGTTGTCTTCAAATCTATTACTAGTACACTCCCTAAGAGTTTCTGAAAAATCAAATTGTTTCCCCAATTAATCCTAAAAATCATATATTAATTTAAAAGTATTTAAGGGGATTTAATTTTGCTTTACATATTTTAATATTTAATAATGTTTATTTTAATATCAAAATTTTAATCTAAAGCCATTACATCATTATTCAATGACTCCAATTATAACTAAACACCATGGTGATTTATATCTTCCAATTAAAATAAAATTCATAAGCAAGCTTTATTTTAATTCATTTCAATTAAACTTTACTAATGGGATATGTAATAATAGCATATTTAAATGTTATAAATCTTTCATTGCACATTCTTTCATATTTATATTACTATATCTATGTAAATTTTAAATATATGTGAAGTTTAAAAACAATTTTCCTTGCTAAAATGTCTTTGGTTTGAGCTTATTAATAGTGAAAATTTAACCAAGACAATATAAAGGTACCTTAAAATTTTTATATTTTGTAAATAACAATATTCAATTAAATTCACAACTCTTAATGAGATTACTGTAACCTTTTAAAAATTATTTTCTGCATCCATAGATCAATATTGCTTACACTGCTACAAGAAGGCAGACTTCATTAATATTTTTTTCTATTCTTCAATTTTTCATAGATACACAGCTGAAGAAATTTTTCACAAAAATACTTACGTAGGAATTGAGAAAATATCAGTTAACTACAGTATCAGGACCATGAAATTCATTTTTTTAACCCCTTAAAACTTGTGTAGCCCATCACTGAAATTAATTTTAATTGTCTATGACCTAAAAAAAATTCAATTTAGGTCTCCTGCAATTTTAATGAAAACAGGTAATTACAGGCTACCTTTTGTGCAAAAATAATTTTTCAATGGTTTTTAGAGTCATTCATTTTTACAATAGAGGCGCAAATTGTTGCCAATTTTTCATGTAGTTTTTATACCTCTGAGTAATCATGTTTGAATGGGTAAATGGGTAAATGGTATGCTTTCTTCTATAAAGTGGGAGAAGGGAGATTGCAAGCAAAATTAGAAATGGTGTCAGAAAGCCAACACAATAAAAACACAATCTCAGGAAGATAAATATTAGAAATGGTACATAAAGATTTTGAATTTCTGCTAATTAATTTCTTTAAAACTGTGCAATTCTTTACACCTCTTGGGGAATACTCTTGCATAATCTAGGTTATATGTAATCCATTTGCAACATTACAAGTATTTTCCCTTTACTGTGGTTTTTATAACAGGAATAACTTGAGATAATTTATTCAGGAAAATAACTTCTTTTTCTTCAGGAAAAAATATTTATTTATGGTATGTAACAAGAACATCCAAATGATTAATAAAATTTATAATTTATCAAATGTTTTTGCAGTTATTTCTTATTGTTACAGAAAAACAATCTTTAATCAGTACCATGAGCATATATATTTATCAGAATTAGGGGTTTTTTTTGTTTTTTGTTTTTTGTTTTTTTTTTAAATAGGCTCTATACCCAGCGTGAGCCCAACTTGGGGCTTGAGCTCACAACCCTGAGATCAAGACCGGCGTTGAGATCAAAAGTCAGGTATTTAACCAACTGAGCCACCCAGATGCCCCCAGAATTAGACATTTAGAATTGAGTTCTCATTTTGTGCCTTTAGTTACTATATTTTCATAATTTTAGTATGCTCTTCTGGCCCACATACTCCTTCTTTAATTTGTTGCTATATCCCAAACTGCTACTAGTTTACTATTCTCCACTTCTTTCTCAATATTTTATTTGTATGTAATGTCATTATATATTTTTTACTATATAATGTGCACAAATCATATGTCATCTTTTTAAAAAAGAAATTGTTTAATGTAGAAAGCATGTAATAAAAATGAGGGAAAATCACATTACTCACTACTCCTAATACACAGAAATAGCAACTATTAATAACTTGGTATATAGATTTAATGTTCCTGTCTATAAATATATTATTTTCAGAGTTGTTTTACAGTATATAAAAAGGAAATATTGTATTTTTCTTTTATTTGGTAGCTTGCCACTACACCAAACTTTTTATTAGTTCTAATGAGTTTTCATTTCTCCTTCTAGCTTTTCCAGGAATACAATCATGCTATCTTGAAAAAAAAATTCTCTTTGCTTCAGAAAGCATACCTCATTTGTTATCAATTACTCCTAAATCAATAACTGCTATGTTAATAAACACAATTCTCACCCTTCCTTCAAACTCCTGCAGTCAAATAAACTACTCTATATATTCTCCTTTGATTACTCCATTAAACTTACCATTTCCTTGCCTTTCCTTAGCTCTGATCAGATTTCAGGTGAAGAGTGTCTCTTTATCCCAGTCTCCCACTTCTTAGTCTTTCATCTACTTCAGCATTTATGTAATTGGTTGCCATGTCCCCTATGCCCTTCTAATTCTTTTTATGCTATATTTGTACTTTTACTATCATACCTTAAATGAGCCTTCCTTTATCCCTCCAAACAGTGAATCCAGTATTTTGCCTTTGATTACCAATTACAGATATTTATCAAAAAAATGCATGCACATGATTAAAAATTCATATGTAAAAAAGCTAAAAGCTAACAACAAAAACAAACCCTCCATCCCAGTCTTCCCCAGACTTTTTCTTGTTTTTTGCAAAGATAATTCCTATTAACCAAGTACACATTCCACCATTTAAAAGAAACTATATTTATTAGGGAAAAAATGTAACTAGCTCTATTTATCGATTTATCAATTTTAGATATACACAAGCAGAGGGATTGGGTAGAGGGACAAGGAGGCTTCCCATGGAGCAGGGAGCCCGATGTGGGGCCCAATCCCAGGCCCCTGGGATCATGACCTGAGCGGAAGGCACACGCTTAACGACTGAGCCACCCAGGGGCCTCAGGAGCCCCCGGTTCTAACCACCATGTCTTTACTGTTTGTTATCACAGGCTATGTCATCTGACCCTCTCTGCTTTACACTAAAGATAAGAACACAGATGTTCCACGCTAGAATGAAAGTTATATTCTATATGATTTGGGTAGAAAATTTTAACCCAAAGTTAAAAATTGTACATAGATTTTTCTCTATCACATTATAAACATTGTTTACCACAGATCAAAGTATTATTAAAAGAATTAAAGTATTTGAATTATCAGATATTTATATGGGCAAAACTGACAAAGCTTTTTTTTTTTTTTTTTTTTTTTTTTTTTTAGGGGCTCATAGGTTCCATGGGTCAGAATTTGGGTAGAAATGACTTGTCCTCTTCTGTTTTGGTATCACAGCTGAGAAGACTTAGGTACCTGAGCATATCCGTAATGGCCAGAGGCTGAAACCATTTGGCAATTTCTTCACTCTTATGTATGATGCCTGAGTTATGATGAATTAAAGGCTGAGCTCAACTGGAAATATTAACCAGTGGCTACACATGACCTCTTCATGTATCCATGTAGTTTGGACTACTTCATACAATGGAAGCTTTAGAGTACTTGGGCTTCTTGCATGGTGGCTCAAGGCTCAAAGGCAACAAAACAGAACAAGACAGAAGCTACAAGGCCTTTTATGACTCAGTCTCAGAAGTCACAAAGTAATACTTTTACGCTATTGGGGAGGGCAGTTATAAGTAAGGAGAGGGAATACAGACCCTGCTTCTTGATAGATGAAGTGTCAGAGAATTTTTGACTATGTATTGAAGATCACCTTATGGTCACATATTTAAAGTGTTATCTAAACATTATATGTAAGCTAAGGGGAAAATTTTTGTATACTAACTGTACAGAATATTTTAGAGTGCAAATTCAATAACATTCTGTATTTCAAACTTGGAAAACTGCAATGCCACATGAACTTAAATATGCAGGAAAACCATAATAATATCCATGGTCCTGATAAATTATAGTTAATTGATACTACATAACGTGTTCAAAAATCTTGCCTATGTTTACTCTTTTTTTTTTAAGATTATATTTATTTATTTGACAGAGAGATAGACAGAAGAGCACAAGCAGAGGGAGTGGCAGAGGGAGAGGGAGAAGCAGGCTCTGCACTGAGTAGGGAACCCAATGCGGGACTCGATCCCAGGACCCTGAGATCATGACCTGAGCCGAAGGCAGATGCTTAACCATCTGAGCAACCCAGGCGCCCTATGTTTACTCTTAATATTGGCAAAATTGGCAAAGGCCATGAGGTAGTTAACAGTCACAGAGCTTATGAATGAATTTCCTACCAATTTAAATAAGTATTTCTTAGTAGCTAATAACATTCTGGAAAGTATCAAAACTAAGACAATCCTGTAAGTTTGGACCGTAGTAATGACTATAAAGTGATTTCTGTTTATGTATTATGCAAGTTTCTCAAAGACTAATTTACATCAAAGGGGTGCTGAAATTCAAATCTGTTAAATGAGAGAATATTAACAAAATGTCAAAAGGAGAATGATGACATAATTTACTCAATTCAGAATGATCAATTTTTGGAATGTGTGTATGAAAATATGGATCTTACCATTATAATAATGATTATACATGGGGTTATAAAGAAATATAACAAGCCAACAACATATCTCCCTGTGCGAGCCGTACATTATCTTAGAATGTTTCAGTAATAAAATAAAAAGTCATGAAATAGCATTATTGTTTTCATTTTGTTGATTACAAAGTTTTTTATCCTGCAAGGGATGTTGGAAAAATTTATGGTTTCAACCTTTAGTTTAGAATTAATGTTATTGCTGAGCTTTGGGATTACAAATAGCTATCTATTCCCAACATAACAACAGACAACCTTTACAAAAGTCATTTAATAAATACTGCCTTTGCTAGGAAAAAAAAAAAAAAAAAAGAAGATTCATTGTGTGAGAGCTATTGACAAAGGGCAGGTAATAATCTAATGGAGAAAGGTTATAAAATTAACAGAGGAAAAAACTTTAATTCTTTTAATAATATTCATCTACTTGGCAAAATAACATTGTCAAAATTTTCTATCACACATCATTTTTTAAATACTCCTGAAAAAAAAAAGATAGGTTCTTTATTCATTTTATTGTATAAAATTATAAACCATTTTATTGTTTTTAAATAGCTAGGAATGTCAGTTCCTATGTGAATTCAGGATACTTAAAAATAAACTTTAATATTAGTTTTATATGTTATTTTGTAAATGAAAATGTTGTAATGATACCAAAGAAATTTGTCTTCATTGCTTTTAATGATCTAAGCTAAAATTTTGAAATTATGCATGAAATTAGGGCTTGGGATAAAAAAGTTTGTTCAGTTGTTCATCATGCAATGCAATTTTCTGATTAGTACATATTTTTCATTCACAGATGCATCTATAAGTCTAGCCTAAAATACTTTTTTTTGTTTCTTTCTTTGTTTTTGAAGTCTTAAAATACCTGATAAACTAATTGTTATTTGTACATATGTAAAATTTTCTCCTTGTAGTTGAATGAAAATTTCATAAAATTAGTTAAATCAATATGGAGTACATTACATATTAATTTCTTTAGGCAATCTCTTGACTCACTAGTGCACAAATAGTGATGGCTGAGTTCAAGCATTAAGTATGTGGGGGTTTAAAAAAAAAAAGTATGTGGGGGTTTTTTAGTAGAAAAACAATTAGCTCACTGGTTGTGTGGATTACTCAGTATACAGTTTATGGAAAGTGACACTGGGGTTCTGCAGGAGGCAAAGTATGAATGTCCTTTATTCTGGCTGAGGTGATTTGTTTAAGATAGCATAATTGTGTGCCCTTTATAAGTCAACCACATAAATTTAGGTTTTATTATTTTTAAGAAAAGAAAACTTGCAAATAAGTCTATAAAATGTATTACAAGTACAGAAATTAGTATATGGAAAAATGTCTGTTTATTACTGTTTCTTTGTCATTCTTCATTTTATAGAAAATTTTAGAACTGAAAATTTAGCTCAAGCAATGACAATATTTCAAGATCTATTTTAAGACTATTATATAGGATAGATTTGATAACAAAAAGTGTTTTTTCCTCTTTATTCATTTTGTAAATAATTTTAAACATTTGATGAGTTTTCCCCAGGATCATTCAATAAAGAGGCTAAGTAAAGCTAAGTTTCAATAATAATAGAATGGTCCATTCAGCATAAAAGAGAAGATGTGGCTTATGTTATATGTTTCAGATATATTTATAAGTATAAATACACATATATAATGAATGTATACTTATTCTATTTGTATATTTATGCATATATACAGACACATGTTGGTACTATATTATATTTATATTTTAAATGGGGTTGTACAGGTATATTTAAATGGTGATTATCATTCAAGGTAAACTCATTGTAAATTATACATCATTTATGAATTTTATTTTCAAGAATATTATTACTCATTTTGGGTGTAAGTACTAATATAAGAGAAAATGTATATATATTTTTTAAGTTTACATTGACCCAAACGACAATAAATTACATTGTTTTACTTCTTTTGATTCAACTCATGTTTTAGCTCAATCCTTAGGAATTAGATTAGTTCATAGAAACATATTATGTTTCAATTTTACTTATTAATTTATTTTTCTAATTTTGTAAATATTACATATATTGCTATAAGAAAAGGTAAACAGAAAAAAACACTATAAAATATAATACAAAATTAAATTTATATTTGCCTGCCACTGTGAATAAAACCTAAAATTCTTATGATTTTTAGTTTGCAAAACATTTTCATATAAAGCAGTCAGATGAATATTGAGAGCAAGAATTGACAGAAATAATCTTTCAAAATAATTTACATTTAGAGGATTGATTTTATAGGTAAACGATTACCAATTACTTATAAATATACTGGAAACTAAAATTAAACTTTACTTTCAATTGTGGTTGTTTTGGCATGAGCATGAGCATAATCTACTATTCTACTTATTTCAAAGTATTATAAATTCTGGGGCGCCTGGGTGGCTCAGTCGTTAAGCGTCTGCCTTCGGCTCAGGTCATGATCCCGGGGTCCTGGGATCGAGCCCCGCATCGGGCTCCCTGCTCAGCGGGAAGCCTGCTTTCCCTCTCGCACTCCCCTTGCTTGTGTTCCCTCTCTTGCTGTGTCTCTTTCTGTCAAATAAATAAATAAAATCTTAAAAAAAAAAAAAAAAAAGAAGAAGAAGAAGAAGTCTAAACCTGAGAGAAAATAAAAGAAAATACCCAAGTGCAGGCTAAAGGCCACAGTGATGCCAAGCCCTGTGAAAGGCAAAGGGAAGGTGAGTCACCCCACAGCTTCAAAGGCATCAAAGGAAAAGACTCCTTCTCCCAAAAAAGAAGACTAGGAACCAGAAAGCCCTGCAGAAAAGAAGCCCTCCGCAAGACCTCCACCTGAGAAACTGGGGGAGGAAGGGTCTGAAGATGAAGCCCAGTCTGGGGAGGATTAAAAAGTGATGACGGTTGGGGAGAGATTTTATTTAAAAAAGAGGGGAAAAAAAGAAAAGAAAAGAAAAAAGAAAAAGAGGGAAAAAAAAAGAAAACCTACTTAAAATAGAACTGTGCAAGACTGTTGAATCTCAGATCTGTACCTCTGAAACAAATAATGCAATATATGTTAAGGAAAAAAAAAAGAAGAAGAAGAAGGTAGCGGGAGGGGAAGAATGAAGTGGGGGAAATAGGAGGGGTAGACGAACCATGAGAGACGATGGACTCTGAAAAACAAACAGGGTTCTAGAGGGGAGGGGGGTGGGAGGATGGGTTAGCCTGGTGGTGGGTATTGAGGAGGGCACGTTCTGCATGGAGCACTGGGTGTTGTGCACAAACAATGAATCATGGAACACTTCATCTAAAACTAATGATGTAATGTATGGGGATTAACATAAGAATAAAAAAAAAGATAGAACATGGTTTTGGCTATGGCTTTACTCATGGGCTTTCAGTGCCTTTTTTCCTTTTCTTGAAAATAACATTCTCTCTCTCTCTCTCTCTCTCTCTCTCTTTTTTTTTTTTTTAAGAAAACCATTGTAAGTTTAATTTACCTTTTTGTCTATTGGTCCTCTCTTTGCCATCACCCCTCTTCCCCACCCCTTTCCAATGAAAGCCATGTCAAAATAATCACTGGATTGACTGCTTCATCTTTTTATTTTTAATGGAAGGTATACCACAGTTGTAAAGCAGTAAGATTTGAGATGAACACTATGGAAATTTTACTTTTTGCTAAATGAAAGCAAGTTGAACCGTAATCAAAAAACATAGAAGTGTTTTCATTAAAAATGATTGCTTCTTTCTCTACCAGGATTTAAAAAAAATCAGTTGTCATCTAATACAAGTTTATATGATTATATACATAAGTATATATGTCTAAAAAAATCATGATGTTAAACTTCCACTGATGGGGCAGGTAGGACATAAAGATAAATTCTGAATTGTTACTAAAAGTATTCATATTTTTTACCTTGGGGGCAAGGCAGGGAATGGTGCCACCTGACCTTTTTTGAGGGTGTGTTTTTTTTGTTTCTTTGTTTGTTTCTTTTTTTTTTTTTTAATTTCATCCCTTGTTATCTCAAAGAGACCCTGAGACAGTGATCCTTTTATCCTGCTAAAGTCTTTCAGGAACTTTAAAAGAACAACAAAAAAAGGCAAGGCTGCCAAAACTTAAATCACTCTTGATTTCCTATTTCATTCTCTAATGGTTCATGTTTTTAAATATATATGTATCTATTCTGTTTCCTGAATAAAATTTTACCAAGGATCAAAAAAAAAAAAAAAAGAACCTTAGAATTTAAACTGCGAGATTTATACACCAGAGTGGATTTCTTCTTAACTGACAATGTTTAGGTTTTAAGCAAATAAAGTATCAATTAATGTGAAACTCAAAAAAAAAACAAAAAAAAAAGTAGTTTCTGCCGTACACCAGAAAAAAATCTTTCAAAGTAACTTACATTTAGAGGATTGATTTTATAGGTAAACGACTATCAATTACTTATAAATTTTTAGCAACAGACAGCTCAATTCAAAGTGACATAAGTTTAAAAGGCATATATAAACAGTCTGCCGGGGCACCTGGGTGGCTCAGTCCATTAAGCGTCTGCTTTCAGCTCAGGTCATGATACCAGGGTCGTGGGATTGAGCCCCGCATGGGCTCCCTGCTCAGCTGGGAGTCTGCTTTCCCATCCTCTGCCCCTCACTGACCCCTTCCCACACTCGTGCTCTCTCTCGTGTTCTGCTCTCTCTCAAATAAATAAATAAATAAATAAATAAGTCTTTAAAAAAATAAATAAAAATAAAAACAGTCTGCCATAAAACTTACTTTTGTGGTAATCCTAAATGATATCTCCAGAAATCAGTGTCTGCTCTTTTCCACATTGGCTTCATTTTCAATTTCTATATTTTAACAAAGTATCTCCCAGCTCTCCCAGACATACATCCTCCTACTTCAAGTCCAGTGAAAAAGAATATCATTCTCAGGTTGTTCCAGCAAAAACCCATCTATTAGCTCATAATAGCTTCAATAGACCACATACCATTATCTAAATCAAATAACTGGCTAAAGGAACATGAGATCTGAAACATGCCCGTTTACAGAACAAGGGCTAATTTAATATTACGTAAAGACATGGTTTAAAGTTAGGGGAAAGCCAGTTCTGCTTAACCAAAATCAGGCTTCTATTACTAGAACTAAAGTAATTTTATAAATTCAGAAAGTATTGGATCCTATAATCCCCTTTGAGAACAGAACACATAAATTGCCCTGTAGAAATCCTCAAGAAGTTTTGTAGGAAATAAATATGCTAAACTTGTTAAATACAGAGTCTCCCAAGTTTAGCTGACTGTTACCACAATTTCTTTTTTTTCACTATTGTTATGTTAATCACCATACATTGCATCATTAGTTTTTGATGTAGTGTTCCATGATTCATTGTTTGCATATAACACCCAGTGCACCATGCAGAATTTCTTAAAAACTTTCTTCTATATCACTTTTAATCCCTAGTAGTTGCAAAACAACTTTTGGAAAACACTGATACATAATTAGTTTCGAGACTGAGTTTTTATTTTATTTGATACAAATATGTACTATTGAATAGTTTTACAACTGGTACTGTGATTGAAAATGTATAATTTGGAATTATTGGACTTGCAACATTATGCAATAGGGACTGTGGTGAGGATAGACAAAATGACAGGCTACTATAGTTGTGTGCAATTACATCTCAATGTCTACATCATTGACTCATCCATGGAAGCCAGTGTTACATTAGATAATCTGGAAAAGTCAACACAAGTAGATTTATGGTGCTAACTCAAACTCAAAGGATAAGTGCAAAAATTTGGGTGAGTATGAAACATTTCCAAGGAAAAATTCTTAAGGAATAATGCCTTTAATAAGAAAGGTAAGGATTAAAATTAATATAGATTTAAAAATAATATTAAAATAGATTATGAATATAAGAGATGAAGAGAAAGAATTTCTAGTAAATATAAAATAAAACCTTAATAATTTGAGTCAATTTTATCAGATAGTGATTGGAAGAATTTGTGCAATTTTTTGTTTGTTTTGTTTTGTGTGTGTTGATACCTGTAAGGAAGTGGAGAGATGAAAAGAGGGAGAGCAGAGGGTCAGACAATGCCAGACAATGGGGAGGGAGAAAAAAGGAAAGAGAATTGAATAGAAGTTAGGCGAAAGGAAAAGAAAGAAGGGAAGGGAAAAGGTAAAAGGAAAAAAAAAAAGGTGAGGAAAAATGATAATGCTTAATTTCAAAATATCTAGACTATTTGTTTTGAAAAATGTAATTTTGTCAATATCCAAGGATCATCTAGGGAAATAGTTATATGATCAAAAGACTACAATTACAACTTTGGGGATTTTTTCTAATTTGGTGACATTGGCACAATATTTCAAAGTATGGATATGAATGTATGAACTTCATATTTAGGAATAGATCTAAAACCAGGAATGTAGCTATTATTATCAATATAAAATTATACAATATAGATTGTCAATTTTATAAACAATTGCTGATGTAAAGCTATAGCACATTTTTATGGTTTTGAACTGAATATTTCTTAAACAAAATCACATCATTTACAGTTATTTTCTATAAATTGCCTGCTAGTAAATATTTTAGGCTTTTCAAGCCAAAAGACAAAACTGAGGCTGTAATGTAAGTACTAGTATAACCAGAGGTAAAACATATTTCTATAATTTTTGTCATATTTCAAACGATGATAGTTTATGTTTATAATACAAGTATGCTAATAATAAATATAATAGATTTTGGGGTGCGTGGCTGGCTCAGACAGTAGTGATTGCGGCTCTCAATCTCAGGGTCATGAGTTCAAGCCCCACACTGGGTGTGGAGCCTACTTAAAAAAAATAATATATATTTTGGAAGGGATAATATTTCACTTAACTGGGATTCATAGTTAATATTTCCTATTATCACAGTTGATTGTAAATGTTCATCTGTTAAAGATGATGTATAATGAGATTTAACATATTTCAACTTTGAAATATCTTTACATAGATAAGCACTTCCAAATATTATCACTCCATGTGCATATGATGTGTTGCAAGGCATTTATAAAGAGTTGTTAAATTCTTCTTTTGAAATCTCTCTGTTTAAGTGATATAATACAATGTTAAGTACATCTTAACATTGAAGATTTTCTTTTAAGATTTATTTATTTATTTGAGAGAGAAAGAATGAACAGGGAGAAGGGCAGAGAGAGAATGAGAAGCAGACGGCTGGCTCAGCAGGGAGCTTGATGCGGCACTCGATCCCAGGACCCCAGGATCATTACCGGAGCCAAAGGCAGACGCTTAACTGACAGAGCCACCCAGGCACCCAGCATCGAAGATTAATCACTTCTAAATGAAGGTTTCATAGAAGCTCCTCAATTGCAGTGAAAATGAATTTTGAAATCTGGACATTTCCTTTGGACTTGCACTGAGATCTAAAAAATGCTGCTAGAACAATAGTGAGTTCACATTAATGAGTTCACATCTGCCCCAAATTTGTTAAGAGATAAGGCTCTTGCTTTTTGTTTTAACTTTGACAGCATGTAAAGTCATAAAGCAACTTGGCATTATCTGGGGTTCTGGAGATGAAAGTTGTCCAGATCACTTTACTAGAGTATAAGTTTCATATATAAGTGCTACTTTGCTTTGTACATTTAGTATGAACTTAGGTTGGCCGCAAAAGCTAATTTCCAAAGCCATTCAGTATAACACACTGGCGGTTAAGGGTGGTTCTCTTCCAGAAAAAAATAATCTCTACCCTGAACTAATTCAATCACAGTGAAACTTGATGATTTCGAAGACAAGATTTCTATGTGGTAAATCAAGTAAGTATATCCAACTTCTATTTCTGCAAAAATTCATGGAATTAATGAAGTTTGAGTCCATAAGAACAAGTGAAGCTCATCACTGATACTGTTGGCTCAATAACACATGACAGATTTACATATTTTTCACAAAGTATCTACTCAAGAATAATGCAGAGGGAAAACATATGCCATAAACACCTGCCATCTTCAGAAACTTGGAGAATTTGTCCAAACATGTCTTTTTTTGTTCCACACCTAGTTTCCGTACAAGCATCTGTAACACATTTCATCAGGTTCCACATGAATTTGTACTATAATACTGTTTTCTCAATTTCTTTGAAAATATTCTCTTATGTAGTTGTTCCATGAAGAATATTTTGTGGAGGCCAATTCTTCTGTCACTTCAAACTTTGCACTGACTCTTCAAATAAATATTTTAGCAGTATAGGTACCATGTGTCGACTTAAGAGACAAAACAAATGCTGAAGTTTTTAAGTGAAGATTGATGTTCCTTCTAATGGCTTTAACTCTTCAAACAACTGTTCTCACCAAAAGGTTAATAGTATTAACAGGTAGTTTTTTTCTGGATACATTTCTCTATTGCAATCAATTTTGCATTAGAGTTATTGCAATCAAATCCATTTAAAGAATTCATCAGCAAATATCTTCCCTTGCTTAGCAAAAAAAATGACCTGCTCAGAAACTTGTTTTGTTCTAGGCTCTTTTTCTTTTTCTTTCTTTTTCTTATTTTGTAAAGAAAGTCTTATATCGGGGCGCCGGGGTGGCTCAGTCATTAAGCGTCTGACTTCGGCTCAGGTCATGATCCCGGGGTCCTGGGATCGAGCCCCGCATCGGGCTCCCTGCTCCGTGGGAAGCCTGCTTCTCCCTCTCCCACTCCCCCTGCTTGTGTTCCCTCTCTCGCTGTGTCTCTCTCTGTCAAATAAATAAATAAATAAATCTTAAAAAAAAAAAGTCTTATATGATTAAATGTTCCATTTTAACACTCTAACTCTTCTGACTGTTGCTTTCCAGTGATCTGGGAACAACGTGATGATTGCTATAGTGTCCAGTTTCATTATGTAATAAACACAATATTCTGCCATCAAATTTGATACAAAATAATCCACATTTCCTGTTGTTAAAAGTGTGACACTGAAGTCCACTTTTATCTTCTTATCTTGACATGATCCGCATGGTCTGATAATAAAAAATAAAATATAAATTCTTTTGAGTTACAACCACATCACTATGCTATCACAAGTTCTATCACAAGTACTAAACTCTAGTATTAGAGTCATTAAATCATTAGTCATTAGTCATTAAGTACATAAATGAATGAATGTGACTGTTGCAGTAAAACTTCCTGGAGATTTTGAATTTTAATTTCCTATAATGTTTATTTACATGATACATTATTCCTCTGTTATTATTCTTTTTCAACCATTTCAAATTTATTTATTTATTTATTTTTAAATTTATTTAAGATTTTATTTATTTGACAGAGAGAGACACAGCGAGAGAGGGAACACAACCAGGGGGAGTGGGAGAGGGAGAAGCAGGCTTCCTGTGGGGCAGGGAGCCTGATGTGGGGCTCGATCCCAGGATCCTGGGATCATGATCTGAGCCGAAGGTAGACGCTTACGGACTGAGCCACCCAGGCGCCCCTCAACCATTTCAAATTTTTAAAAATCTTTGTTTGCTCTACAAACAAACAAAAAACAGAAGGCCAACTAGTTATGGTCCATGTACCATAGTTTGCTGACCCTTTTACTAATATATATATACACACACACACACACAACATGCTTTAACACAGAAAAGTAAAACTGATCATTGACATTTCCCAAGTGATTAAAATATATTTTCAAAAATATTTTTTTCATTTATACAAACTCTAAAAGAGTGAAAACCAAATTATTAAAAATATCCATTTAAGGGGCGCCTGGGTGGCTCAGTTGGTTAAGCGACCTCCTTTGGCTCGGGTCATGATCCTGGAGTCCCCGGATCGAGTCCTGCATCAGGCTCCCTGCTCGGTGGGGAGTCTGCTTCTCCCTCTGACCCTCCTCCCTCTCATGCTCTCTGTCTCTCATTCTCTCTCTCTCAAATAAATAAATAAAATCTTTAAAAAATATATCCATTTAAGTCAGAATCAATTAAAAATATCCATTTAACCAAGAATCAAGAATCATATGAAGTTATGAAGTTTTTTTAAATCAAGTAAAATAAAGAAGAAAGTCTTGAAATAACGTCTATCAATCCTGAGTTTGTGTGGGTAAAAAATAGAATGAGTAAATAAAAAAAGACTGACTTTGTATGCACAAATACTATTTTAAATCATAAGTTGTTTCCCAGGAAACAATCATGAATAATATTTGATCTTCTGTCAACTAAGGTAATCATTGTTTATATTAACAGATCATTTTCATCCGTGTTACAATCCATAATATTTTTCTTCTTTAAATATTAACCTAGTTTTCACTTTTTGGTCTCAATTTATTACTTCTCAATATAGTAATCTCACAATAAATCATTAAAATTACACAATATATCATTAATTGTTAATGAAATGGTGAAAAGCACAGGCTTTGCAATGAAGAGCCTTGACCTTTCTCTCTCTGCTCATTAATATGTGATCTTAGTCAATCACTTAGGCTTTTTGTGCTTAGTTTCCTTAGGTCTGGTTCTCCAGGAACAGATCCTCAGGTGAGAATTTGAAGGCAGTTACTTTATTAAGGAAGTGTACCCAGAAGAATATTGTGAGGGAATTGGGTAACCAAAACAGGAAAGGGGAAGAAGGCTTGTAAGGATGTATTTTGAGGCAAGGATTGAAACTCAAGAGTGTCACAGGGAACTCTGTAATGTGCACTAGACCTCAGAGTTAGTCTCACTTGAAGGAAAGGGAGCTGGGCTTTCCTACCCTGTCTACCAATTAGTGACTGGCTATATCACTAGTGATGTAAACTCACAGCACTTGGTAAGAGGAATGCCCATAGTCTAAGTGTAGTCCTCTGGAGAAAGTATCAGACTGGGGGCATTAGAAGCAAAGAAGTCAGAAGGTGAGAGATAGGCACATAAAATGGAGCTGAACTCCTGTGAGTAAAGCACTTTCTGCCACAGTGGGAAAACAGGGGCATAATGTTACCTAAATATTGTTGAGTGCTTACTTTATTCCAAATATTAAGGAAAGCGCTTTATTTTTCTTTAAGGTAATACTTTTGCATAGTATTTACTCAATAAATGTTACCAAATATTTCTATTTTTATCACTTACAGAAATTCAGCTTTGCTGTATATATATGTATATATAATATATATTATAAAATTAAATTGTACGTATTTTTTTATTTAAATTATTTAGTTATCATCAATTTATTATTTAATCTTATGTCTTCTCCTGAATGAAAGACTATTTCAGTTATTATTATATTTGAACTTGGAAGATCCCCATAAGAATAGCAGTCAAATTCTTAGTAATTAAAGTTGGAGAAAAAGAAGTAGGTAGCTTGTGAATCTATTAGAGAATTCTAGGGGCGCCCGGGTGGCTCAGTCGTTAAGCGTCTGCCTTCTGCTCGGGTCATGATCCCGGGGTCCTGGGATTGAGCCCCGCGTCAGGCTCCCCGCTCCACGGGAAGCCTGCTTCTCCCTCTCCCAATCCCCCTGCTTGTGTTCCCTTTCTCGCTGTGTCTCTCCCTGTCAAATAAATAAAATCTTTAAAAAAAAAAAAAAAAAAAAAGAATTCTATTCGAGTTAGTCTTGTTTTTCTTTCTGGGCAATTTACCACATATGTGGTATTTTTTAGCCCTGCAGGGAAGAAAGGGTGAGAATTATAGTTGCTGGAAATTCCTGCCATCTGGCTTTCTGATACCTTAAATTACATGTTATAACTCTTTTTCTTTGACTACATACAACTTTCCCTTTGGTCTTATACTTCTGGGCAGAGTACATTAACTTATCAACTGAAAATACATATGTAGGGACGCCTGGGTGCCTCAGTTGGTTAAGCATCTGCCTTTGACTCAAGTCATGATCCCAGGGTCCTGGGATCGAGTCCCACATTGGGCTTCTTGCTTAGCGGGGAGCCTGCTTCTCCCTCTGCCTGCTGCTCCCCCTGTTTGTGCTCTCTCTCTAACAAATAAATAAAATCTTTAAAAAAAAAAAAAAAAGAAAAGAAAATACATATGTATGGGGTGTGTGTGTATGTGTGTGTAAAAGGTATATTCATATTCTTAACATGGTAACATTAAATAATCTGTTTCTAACTCCAACATATTTTAGCTAAGGTAACTGCTATAGTACTAAGGTTTTAATTCTGTTTCTCTATTATATTCATCTTATTATTTATAAGTATAATCGTCTCTTTCCAATATGGAAAATTTAGAGATTGTGAATATTTTGCTTGCAAATTGAAAGTTTACTTATAGATATATAACTCATTAATATATACCAATATTTGAAGATATATGTCTAGTCATAACATTATTAATTTTAGAATTTTTTTTTTTTATTAGAGAGCATGCACAAGCGTGATGGGGGTGGGGGGGCGTGCAGGGGACCAGAGGGAAAGATTCTTAAGCAGGCTCTCTGCACAGGATGGAGCCTGGTGTGGGGCTCTATCTCACAACTCTGACAGGAGTTTTTAAAGTACTTAAATTTCTCCAAACATGTAAAACAATACTGTCTTTCTTACATATTTACCTTGACATCAAGAAATTTTCCTGACAACCTCAGATTAAATGGCAATGATACAACGTAAGGTGAAGTGGAAAATAGCATAAAGGAGCAAAGGATGAGCAGGATTTGTTGTCATCCTTGTTGTTTTGCTTATTTACTGGTGTTTAAGGACCAATAGTTGGGTGACAGACAAAAGGAAAAAGGTGGCCTAAAATATGCAAACCGCCTAGAGATTTTTTTGTTGTTGGGACATGCCCAAGCTAATCTTTATATTATATATGTCCCAAGACAATATCTATAGGAAGTATTATTAAGACTCTATTCAAGAATTTCCACAGATACTATTATGTGTGTCCTGTATACACTTAAAAATATGAATCACTTCGGAGATGGATGAGGTTAAACTTGTCTCTCTTCTCTTTTTGCATTGCCTAAATCTCCAGTGTGGGAGTAAATGTATGTTATTCATCTCTGAATCTTTCAAGTACAGTAAAGAGATTTGTCCAATAATTCCAAAAACCAACACATATTTTTCTGTGAAGATCATATCTGAACCATTTCCCAATATTATAAAAAGAAAAACAAAATTAATCAGTTTCCTTTTCTGCTACCATAATCAAAACAGTTTGATTTTACACATATATACCTATCAACTGATTTGAATAGAAGTTTCATTTAACTACAAAATTATTTACTTGGAAAACTGAGCCATATATGTTTACTATAAGTGATAGTTTGGTGAATCAGTGACAAAGCATGATGATAACAGGAAAACACAATCCCTTAAGAATAAATCAATATAGTTATCTTTAATAGCACATTTATAATAACAGATAAATGTGTATGTATATTTTAGATTGTGGTAAGAAAATTGAACATGAAATTACGCTCTTAACAAATATTTACGTAAACAACGTAATATTGTCAACTGTAGGTATCGCATTTGTACATTAGATCTGTAAAACTTACCTGTCTTGCATAACTGAAATTTTGTATCTGTTGAACAACTCCCCATTTTCTCCTCCCCACAGACAACCATCATTTTACCCCTGCTTCTATGAGTTTTACTATTTTAGATACCTCACATAAGTAGAACTTCAGTAATCATTTTTTGTGATAAGCTCATTTCAGTTAGCATAACATACTGTAGATTTGTCCATGTTGTTGATATCTGCATGATTGCAGTACTTCCTTCTTTTTAAAGGCCGAATAATATTCCATTATATATATGCTATATAATATAATATATAATGAGTTTAAGTAGATTTTATTAACTGATTTTTACAATTTATTTGGGTAATAACCATTATAGTGGTTGGTATCTCTTAACTCCTGAACTTGCCTGAACTGTAGAAGCCAGCAAATTTATCTGCTTATTTTTATGAATTTACTTCATGTTCTTTTAGCACAGTAGATTTCTGAAGTGGCAAAGAAAAATCTTGCTTTTTGGCCTTTTCTTACTAGGCACAGAGTATCTGTTAAACCTAAACATATAACTTTACAATTATGTGACTACATTCCTTTTCTCACAAAGCCATGAGATATTGGGCATCATAATGTGGATAATCTATTCATTAAAACTAGTAGCATACAGAATTTAAATTGACAATATGATATTATTATAAAAAGAAATTCTTCCATTTCTCTTAAAAATAATGATAATTTAATAATGCTGTACTAGTGGAATGACATAGTGGTTTATTTCCTTTACAGAGTGGCTTCCTATCATCACACAGAAATTTCAGTATTAAATCATCTATTTGTTAGTATAATAATAGCTTTCATTTGAACAGTGCTTTATAATTTTCAAAGAACACTTTCATACATTATTCCCTCTGTTCTTCAAAATAACTCTGTAAGGAGCCAGGTAACAGGTATTCCTTTTTTATTTAAATGAAGAAATAGTGGCTTAAAGAGTATTTACAGCATGGCTACAGCAACTTAATAGCAGACTTGCTCTTGAATCTATGTCACTTATCTCTCAGTCCAATGTTCTTGCTGCTTAATTATACAGAAGTCAAATGTTATAATAACTGCAAAATCAATTCAGCAAATATAACAAATTAGACTACATTTAGATAACTATAAGCTAGATTAAATTGGACATATTTCACTACATTTTAAACATTTACAGACATCTGATTTTTTGAATTATATAGCCCTCCCTCCACTGGGTCCTTTAGAAAATAAAGCTATCCGAATAGTAAAGATAATCCATATAATTAGATTGCAAATACCGTTTGCCTGAACTTAGTTTGTAGCGAGTCAAAATGATAATTATCTTTGTTTCAAAAGACCACACTTCCAAAACAGAATTTACTTATGATTAATCTATCTTATGGAAAATCCATAGTTTTCCTAATGATCCTTAGAGCTACTGACTATTTGTACTGATTTCACAGTTCAAATAACTTTCATGGCAGTGGCACGGTTTCCAGGAAAATGTGACAAGATTCAAGCACAGTGAATGTTCAGAAGGAGCCAAATGATCCTGTACCTGCTCTGTGCTTCAGTAGAGGAGAAATCCCACGCCATAACTGCCTGATAGATTTGTTTTTGAAGAAAAGCCAAACTCTCCTCCAGTCTCACTCATCTCTTGCTCCTTTTCAAAGATGCCTAGGGGGCTCCACGTCAGGAATGCATACCTGGTTTGCCTTCCGACTGGAACGCTCTTCCCTTGTCACATCTGGCTGCATAGCATAGGACTCCCTTCTCTTAAATCCCTAATAAGGTCTCACTTTTCTCACGAGTCTATCTTAGACCACTCTGTGTAAAAGAGAGGCTTCTTTTTCTTGCGAAACCCTTTATCTTGAACGTTTTATTTTTCCTCTGGAGCCCTTACCCTATGTTATCTACTTATTTGTTGATTTCGTTTCTTTCCTCCCCTTATTATATAAGCGTGATGAAACAGGGACTGGGCCTCTTTTGTGTTCACCACTGTATCAGCAACACCCAGAGCAGCTTGCACATATCAACTGATTTGAATCATTGATTTATACAATTTTTACTTCGTTCACGGAGACTCAGTATTCTATTAATGCTACTGCACCACTGAGATTTGTCTTCTAAGGTACCAAAGACTGGGTATACTCCAAATTCACTTGGTCAGATGAATGCTCTGTTTTGCTGTTGTCATTTGCCCTGCAGACTGGTAGCTTTATCTTATCCTGCACCGTTCAAATGAACTTGGGTAAAGTTACTTCAGGAAGCTTGGTGGGAATCGAGTGAAATGGAGTTGAGTTTGAGGACTTGAGACAATAAAGATTTTGATGCAATACCATTTTTAAACAATGAGATCTCAGTGATTATAATGGAGTTTCAATATTTTTGGATCTCCATTGATGGCAGCAACTGGAAGTGCCTTTGTTTTCTGTTTAAAAACTGTTTAAATATAAAAGTTTCCCTTGTGAACCGAGGTTATTTGATTACCTATAACCAACATTTGGAAAATATCCACTCTCTCCCTCTAGACTGACAGGCTTTATACAATTTGCTCCAATTTTTCAGTCTTGCTTCCCTCTATTTTCCTGTTTCTCTCATGTGACTATTGAATACAAAACTTGTCCATGCCCTGGGGCTTCTTTTTGCTGGCATTGAATCACTCATATTTGGATAAATTTGCTCAAGTTAAAATCACTATGCTAGTTTCTCTGATCTCTGTTATTCTTTTACTCTCTACTATCTAAATATATATATATAGAGAGAGAGAACTTTTTTTTTCTTTCTCAGCTACCACTTGCACTCTTATTTTCCAAGATATAAAGTTTGGCGATTCTAATATATTTCTTATTGACTCTTATATTTTTATAGTTAACTTTATATATATATTTTTAATAAACAAATTACCTAGATCATTGTGTTTATTAAAATAAAATACAAATAATTGCATGGTATATTATTACATATTTATATATGTATTTAGAGTTGTTTTAGATGAAGGAACAGATTTTTTTTAATAAACTCTCAAAGTTGCAAGTAATATGTGTTGCAATTATTTGGCAGCAAAACATAATCATTGGTTGATTCAGAGGAAAAAAAAAGAAAATGAATTAGTTAGATCACATCATTGAAATTCTATTGGGCTAATTTACAGTAACCTTCAGCAATTAAGATCGTATTGTATGTGCTGATAGCTACATGAAATTTTGGGGTTAAATTATTTTAATATCTTTATTTACCAATTCATTAATTGACTACAGTAAGTGTCTAGCAGATGTATTTCATTGTTTTTTGTGATTTGGTGACAATGTTGGTAAATTGAAGAGTTATTTAGACTAATGTCTGCTTTAAGATTTGTTAGAAATGTCTTCTATATCAAGAGCTTCCAATGATGAACTGAATTGGAGAAAAATTGCTATCATTTGATACTATATGTATTAAAAAGCAATGAAATAATGTGTTATTAGAGTTGACATTTATTTAAAGGTATTAACCAAATACGAAGCTCATTCAAAACTTGGAAAAGTCTTTTGATATTTAACTGAGAATCCAAATATTTAGACTATGTTGCTTATACTAAAACAAGTTGTTAAATGTGAGAAAGAGCTGCTGATTTACATTTTTCAATTGTTTCAGATTTTTCTACCACTTTTTTTATTAATAAATACAAAATATAACACCTTTTATTTCCAAACTCCGGACTACTATTGCTTAAGCTTAACTTCAGCTAATGTAATATTTGAATAAGTTTTAGATTTCTGCTAGCTGAGAGCTCATTAGCATGGCACTTCACAACACAAAGAAGTCATTTATATTCCAGTCAAAACCAGATGTTTACATACATATTTTTGAATTATAATGTGGTGTGATTATACCCAAATATGTTTTATTGAACCAAAATCAGATTCAAAACTTCACTTGCAAACAGAATTACTTTAGTACTGTTAATGACTTTTTACCTAATAAGTAAAAATATAATGTGATTGCTTAATATGTGTGTAATTGTACAGGAAAATACACTCACTTGAGTGGGAATGCTGTTAATTTAGGGCTGATACTTCTAAAATCAAAAAGCAGTAGGCTGAGACTGATAAATCTGATGTTTACTATCTTGCTCTGTACTAGTTTTCTGAGGTCACTGATCAATCTTGCAGTCACTGAACAGCATTCAGTCACTTAACTACCATCAATATTTGATTCTTTCCTTTCTATGTTTGTGGGGCAAATATTGTTATTTATTCATCTTAAATTGATCCAAATAAAATGGGACTCTATTAAACCTGTGCCTCATGTTGCATTAATTATATAGGACTTACAGTGAGCCCACTAAATTTTTAAGAACTTCACATGTATTAATTCCAGTTCATCTTTACAATTACCTTCTGCTGAGATAAGCAATCTGCCCAAGGTCATATTGAGACAGGGAAACCAAAGGGACCCCATGAAAGAAAAAGCTGGGGTTTTTTCCTTTGCTTTTTTCCAGCTTCCATTCTTGTTAGAACCTGCACCTCCATCCTACATATGCTTAAATGTATGTCCTCCTTATAAGGAACACAGAGTTAATGATGTCTTTGTAGTCTTCCAGCACAATAGATAATACCTGGAGAACGACCAGGTAAGGCCATCATGTGCATATTCCAGACCACTGATGCTAGACATCTCGACACCAAGACCCCTGCCTCCCAAAAATGAGCGATTTATGGTGGAGACCTGGACCTTGTCCTTCTTCTGATCAGTTCCTGAATGCCTGAGACGACATGTGCACCAGACCACAGTTGTCAATAAAAACCCCAGACCCCAAGCAAAAAGAGGGGACTCATGCTACTTTCCTTTCTGAGTCTCCCAGATACTCTGTCTATATCTGCTCTCTCTATATCTTTGGTAAACTCTGCTCTCACTGTCTGCTGGCTGGCATTTGATTCCCACCCTACACAAAGCCAAGGACCCTCTTTGCTGGTCCTGCAGGACACCCTGGGTCCTTAGACCCAACCTGCCTGCATCATTACTTAGGAATGTCAAGGCTGCACAATCTTTCCTTATTTTAATGACTCCTCAATACTGTATCAAGATCTTTCTTGTAATCCCTGCTTTGACTTAAGTTTTAAAGACATAGAATGTATAAAGTAGATAAAAATCAACCATACCCTTCCCATCATAATATATGTGCTTTTTGTTAGAAGATGTTTCATATGGAAGTCAAATTTATCATTTTGAGGAAATTGTCTTGGTTTCAGCCACTAGCATACATGTCAGAGGTTTTTCTCTCAATGGGAAAGTTATAGGTACTTATAGGTACTATAGATACTCTGTTTTTATATTATTATGAATATTATGAAGCACTACTTATATTTTATATTACTAATTATTGAATTACATGACACCAAATACCCTTCTCTCTAGAGAAAAATTTAAAAAAAAAATGAAAACTGGTGTTCTATGTTTGTCTCGTAGCATCTTCTCATGAATATTTTCAAAATCAGACCCAAATCACTGATGAAAATGTTACCTGTATCTGAGTTTGTTACATATCATTAGATTTACATAATTATAAGAAAATGTTTAAGTGTCTCATAATTGTTACTCATTGGTTTGAGAGATAGGATCTTACTACTTATATCTCAACAACAAAATCATTACCCATTTCTAGCACATGTATTAAAGTATTGACAATTTAATAGGTGAAATATTAGTATTTTAATTAATATAGAATATCCAGTCAATATTGGAGTTCAATTTCCATATTCTTTTAAAATTCTACAGAGGATTCTAATGTATACCAATGGAAGAGAACAATTTGTGATTTGGAAACCTAACATCTCGTACAATTCTGCTGGACTAAGTTTAGTGAGATCTATTTTTTAAGTATTTAGATGACTTAAAATTTATAAGGGGATTAAATTTAAGAAACATATTTAACATATCAAATTAGTCAGCATTAAAAGTTTTTTGTTGCTTTTTTCAGAGATGTGTGATTGAATATATTTCAAGTCTCCAAATCAGCAGCTCCAAATGCAATTTGGTGCATTCTAATTAGACTGAATTTTAATGATCATAGTATAAAAATGAAGGCTATGAATGATGTTAAATCCAGTGATTTAAGCCAAAACTAAACAGTGGGAAATAAGAAGTAGATATTGAATAAATTATAAAACACTTTATTCAAATCAATGGTGCCCAGCAAGACAAAATAAACATGTGTCCATAATGTATTAATAATTCATTTACAATGTTAATTACCCAGGGTGCAGTTAAGCTTCCAGTGGCACTCATTATTCTAATAGAGAAGGAATATCTTTGTAGAATTACTATGCTTTGAGCAATAAGTTTACACTTTATAAATTTCTGGGGCAAGATAAACAAAATAAGAATCTTTTATTGACTGAGATTAATTTGAGTTCTTCACATTCTGCTGCTCTTATTCTTTATTCTCAGTGACACTCAATTATCAATTAACTCAGTCAAAAGCCAAACTAATAACAGTCCTTCGTTTTCTGAAAAATCTTTAAGGGAACTCAATAGGAACATTCTAAGCCAATACAAAGAAACAAAGCATTTAGTCACTTGAGATTCTCTCTCATGATGCCTTTTCCTATGTGTTTCTATGAGCTAAAGCCTGTGTTCTTTGTTTTAGATCAAGTGGCTTTTACTTATTACAAGTAAAGGCAAGCCAAACACAATGACAAAGAATGGCGATAACGTGTAAAATTAATTCTAAACCTCAACAATACTATAATGCTATACATATCTTGAGCAACAGTTTAAAATAAGGTATTCCTATGTCAGATATGTTGTATTTTTGAAGATCAATCATAATATTATATAATCTTAAATACCTAAATCTATTGGTTTGGGAAATAAAAGTATGTTCATATTGCTCTAAAATGTGATTGTATATGTTGGGTTTCTTTGAAAGACTTAGTTAATGATGAAATAAGTAAATAGTAATATCATCTTGATAGGTATCCTTGGTTGATTATGTCTTAGCACCGCAGCAAGTTAAGTTTCCCTGGATCTACTTCTTGAACATGTCTGTTTGGAATATATACTTGGTAGGGTCATTGATAACTATAAACTTAAGATTTCATTCTGCCAAGATTTAGAATTCTAGATATCTCTCTGAATTTGTGTTTTTTTCAAATCTGATCAGTTCATGTTTTTATTTATTTTTTTTAAAGATTTTATTTATTTATTTGAGAGAGAGAGCATGAGAGGGGGGAGGGTCAGAGGGAGAAGCAGACTCCCTGCCGAGCAGAGAGCCTGATGTGGGACTCGATCCCGGGTCTCCAGGATCATGACCTGAGCCGAAGGCAGTCGCTCAACCAACTGAGCCACCCAGGCGCCCCAGTTCATGTTTTTAAATGGATTTTTCTACATAAAATGATATAAAGCTGTTAAATTTAGGATCTTCTCTTTCTCTCTCTCTCTCTCTCTCTCTCTCTCTCTCTCTCTCTCACACACACACACACACACACACACACACACCGTTTATAGTCAGTACTTCCTGGTTAGTTCCTTGCAAGTTTAAAGGCAATATTTTTGCTTTCCTTGCAACTAAGCTAAGTCAATTAAATTTTATATCATATACCTCACTTAGGTTTATGATCAAATTGAATATAATTGTCACAAGAAAACCAGTATAATGAATATCTAAAACTTGGATTTGGGATTCATCTCTGCTCTATCCTAGCTCTATGCCCTTGGGTCTAATCTTTCTTAGTATATGAAAATGGGAAGACTAATATTTACCTCACGGGATCTTTTAATGAGTCAAAATGGATATAATAAGAAGAGCCTTGGCACAAGTTAGGCTCTGAACAAATATTTTTTTTTTCTTTTTCCTAAAGTATTCTGCAACTATCTGAGAATAGTTGGCAAAAGATAATAATTTATCACATATATTAAATAAAATATCCTAACTGTGCTTGCAACATCCTTATCTTTCCTTCCATTACAAGGAAAGAAATGTCTGTCTTACTCTCAAGGTCAGTCTCTCTAGTTGTATCCCTATTCCCAGCCTCAAGCTTCTCAGGGACATCACCATTTGGTTACCAACTTTTCTTCATTATCCATCTTGCCCATTTCCCTGGATTATTACAAGGGGCATATAAAGATATTTTATTAACTTCCATAATAAAATATAATCTTTCTTTACTGTAAATCTCTCTTCAATAATTCAAAGCCAAAATTCACAGCCAAAATTTTAATCTCAAATTGCCTCAGCTTATTCATTTCCATCACTTCTTTAATCTATTAGAATATGAAGTATGAATTTTGGCACCCTCCCATTAATGTTATTCATCTTTTTCTCCATTAGTTTTCCAAAATAACTTAGTCTTGCTTATTCTCTTATCTTGCTGTCTATTTTTTCATCCCATTTTTTTCTATGCTTTTCTTTTCCCAAACAGTAGATGATAGTGCTTTACATGTCCAATACTGGAATTTCTGTTAAATTTTTTAATACTCTCTCTCTAGGTGAGTTTAAATTCCTTAGTTTTGAGTATAACCTTAATGCTGATGGCTATAAGTGGCATTAGCATCTCTATCCTATAGCTCATTTTTTATGATTTAGATTTGCACATAGATTGTGTGTCATTTTTCCCTATATGTGAGCAATGTTTCCCAATTTTCCATGTCTTAAATTTAAATATAAGCAATCTATTCAACCCACCATGTCCCAGTTTTGCAAATGAATTCCTGACTCACTATGTTTAAAATCAGATCTCTGTGTCTTATCATTGACTGCTCCAATTCCTTCAACCTCTGTGCTCAGAATCATTGGGAAGTCCCTCGTTACTCCAAAACATATCTTAAATTTACCCTCTTTTTTTTGTCCTCATTGACAAGTCTTCATGCAGTTCAAATTAATTTGCCAAGACTACTAAATAGTTTCCTAAAAGGCCTCCCTCTTTCCACTCTTGCCTTCTTCTCATCCATTCTGCATAAGATGGCAATACTGGTCATTCAGTCATAATATTACACTATTTAGAATCTAATTTGGGGTTCCCATTTGATTTTATCTCCTTCCCATCACCTGTTTGAGTCTCTGACTTCTCTGCTCCCCACTTAATTCCTCTAATATGCCCCTTTTCCACTATACATCCATTGTTCTGGTCTTCTTTCAGTTATTCAGAAAATATTGTTTCCTAACCTCTGTTTTCCATACTGTTCCCTTTCCCCCATTATCATTACTGATATCAGTGAAATATGCATACTATTCAGCTTGCTATTCCTCTGGCCAGAAAGCTAGGAGTTAGCCTAGAAATTTTTCTAATATTTGACCTAGAATTCACTCCATCACAAAACTCTGCTGATTTACCTCGTTTATATTTCAAATTACTCCATCTCTTCTTGCCTCCATTGTAACATTCTCATCCAGAACACCTGCACTACTTCATGAAGTGTCCATTTATATTTCTATACTCTATTTTATTAATTTTTTCTCTAATCTTTATCATTTTCTTCCTTCTAATTGCTTTAGGTTTACTTTCATCTTCTTTTTCCAATATCTTAAGGAGGAAAATTAAGTTATTAATTTGAGATCTCTTATCTTTCTTCATACAGGCATTTATAGCTACCAACTTCTATTTAAGCACTGATATAACTGCATTCCATAAATAATAACTATATCTCAAAGTGGTTATTTTTAAATTTTCCTTTTCATTTCTTCTTTGATACATTGATTAAGAATGTGTTATTTAATTACCACATATTTGTGAGTTCCCCACATTTTTCTCTGTTATTGATTTCTAATTTCCATTTTGTTCGGAGTACATACTTTGTATTCCATTGTAGTTGAAGAATATGTTTTATATTGCCTCTATTGTTTTAAGTTGATTATGTTTGTTTTATGACCTAGCTTATGCTCTGTCCTGGAGAATGTTCCATGTGCACTTGAGAAAAATGTATATTGTTCTGTTCTATGGATGCAGTTGAGTGTTCTATAGATGTTTGTTAGGTCAAGTTGGTTTATAGAGATGTTCACGTATTCTATTTCCTTGTTAGTTTTCTGACTAGCTGTTCTATCTGTTATCAAAAGTGGGTGAATAAGTTTCCCAACTATCATTGTTGAATAGTCTATTTCTCCTTTCAATTCTGGCAGATTTTCCTTTGTGTATATTGAAACACTATTATCAGATACATATATGTTTCTATATCTTTCTGATAGGACAAATTTATAATTTAAATTGTCTCTATTTATCTGTAGTAACTTTTTTTTGCTTTAAAATTTATTTTGTATGATATCAATATAGACATTCCAGCTTTCCAGCTTTCTTGTGGTTGCCTATTTCTATGATATATCTTTTTGCATCCTCTACATTCCTACTATTTATATCTTTGAATCAGAAGTATGTCACCTATAGACATACCTACCATATGGTAAGATCATGTTTTTTATCCAGTTTGGCAATCTCTGTGTATTGATTATTTAATCCATTCACATTTAATGTTTTATGGATATGGTTAGATTTATGTTTGCCATTTCATTTTACTCATGTCTTTTGTTTGTTTCTTTATATTCCTCCTTTACTAATTTCTTTTGCTTTAAGTGAATATTCCCTAATGAATCATGTTAATTTCTTAAATGATTTATACTACATTTCAAGGGTTGTTTAGGGGGCGCCAGGGTGGCTCAGTCATTAAGCGTCTGCCTTTGGCTCGGGTCATAATCCCAGTGTCCTTGGATCGAGCCCTGCATCGGACTCCCTGCTCGGCGGGAAGCTTGCTTCTCCCCCTCCCACTCCCCCTGCTTGTGTTCCCTCTCTCGCTGTCTCTCTCTGACAAATAAATAAATAAAATCTTAAAAAAAAAAATAAAGGGTTGTTTAGTAGTTTCTCTAGAATTTGTCATATATATTAAAGAGTCAGTTTTCAATCTATGTGTGGGTTTATTATTAAATGTATTGCATCTATGGATATTATAAATGCAATAATGCAAAACTATAATTTTTTCTATACCATCTATAACTATTTTGTTAGCTCAATACAAGCTTTGCTCCTACTCATCTCTTTTGTACTCTTATTGGCAAATATATCATATACATATTATGTTTCTATATATTACAGGCCCAGGAATACATTATGTTCATATTCTTTTACAGTCTTGCTTTCTAAACTAGTTATGAATGGACAAAAAATATGCATGGATTTTTTTAAAGCTTTTATTTGTTTATTTGTCAGAGAGAGAGAGAGCACAAGCAAGGGGAGCGGCAGGCAGAGAGAGAAGCAGGCTCCCGACTGAGCAAGGAGCCCAATTTAGGACTCGATCCCAGGACTGTGGGATCATGACCTGAGCCCAAGGCAGCTGCTTAACCGACTGAGCCACCCAGCCATCCCCAAAAATATGCATTTTTACTGTGTTTTATAATTACATAATTACCTTTGGTAGGGCTTTTCTTTATGAATGAATTTGAATACCATCTGGGTTTGTTTGCTTTCAACTAAAACTTTCTTCAGTATTTCTTTTAAGGGTGGTCTGTCAGAAACAAACTCCATTTCTGTTTATCTGAGAAAGTATTTTGCCTTTACTGAGTATGGGACTATTAGCAACTAAGTTGTGTTTCCCCAAAATTCATATGTTGAAGCCCTAACACCCAGTATCTTAAAATGAGACTATATTTAGAGATAGGGCCATTGGGGGTGGGCCATCATGCAACCTGGTGTCCCTCCTTATAAGAAGAGGAAATTTGAACACACAAAGCGACACTAGAGATGTGCACACATGGAGAAAAGACCATATGTGGACACAGCAAAAGGTAGACACATGAAAGCTAAGGAGAGAAGGCTCTGAAGAAACCAAAGCTGTTGGCACATTGATCTTAGACTTCTAGCCTTCAGAACTGCAAGAAATAAATTTATGCTGTTTAAGGTACAAGACCTGTGGCATTTTGTTACGGTAGCCATAGCAAACTAATATAGGCATTCTAGATTGACAGCTTTATTCTTTGAGCACTTTGGATATGTTATCCCACTGCCTTCTGGTCTCCACAGTCTCTGTTGAAAATTCAGCTATTAATCTTATTGGCCTTCTCTTGTAAGTAATGAGTCCTTTTCTCTTGCTGCTTTCAACATTCGATCTTTGTCTTTGTTTCAAGATTTTAACTGTGATGTGTCTTGTTTGTTGTTCTCTTTATGTTGATCTTGCTTGGGTCTCTTTGAGCCTCTCAAATATATAGATTATTGTTTTTCAGTAAATTTGGGAAGTGTTCAGCTATTATTTCTTTGAATATTTTTTCTGTTCCTTTCTTTCCTCTCCTTCTGATACTTCTATTATGCATATATTGGTATGAACAGTAATGTTTCACATTTCCTTTAATTTTTATTTATTTTTTTAATAAAAATGTATGGTGTGGCTATTTTCTGTGCAAATAAACCAACAGGGAATACAAATATAGTATAATGCTATCTGTTATTGAGAACATGCATTTCCAAGTTTTCACTAGATATTTTGCTGTTTTAAGTTTTGATTTTCCTTTTCTCTTTCTTTCTTTCTTTCTTTCTTTCTGGTGACAAAAATCTCTTTGGGATATAGCTGATAGAAGCAGAATTAAGAAACCACTCAAAACACCTAGTTTAGTATTTAAAATGTAATCATTAATGTCCTTAGCAGTCCTAGATGCTAAGAAAGCTAAAAATACATGGAAAAAAGATGTCACTTGAGTTGCTGAATTTCTTACATTCTCTGCATAGACAACCACTAGCTGTTGTCTATTCATTGATATGTTGCTGTTTTTTGGGGGGTAGTAATGAAGTGTTCACATAGATTTTTCCTTGTGAAATGGCTCAGTGATGTGATGATATGATGAGTCAGGCTTTGACACTTGCTATGGACCTAAATATTACTGATAAACCTCACATTCTCTTAGTTCAAAATAAATCATTTAGGTTGAATTATTACTATGAAATAACCCCATATCCCTCTATTATCTATTCTGTTCAATGTATCAATATGTCTATCAAAGTAACTGATGTTTAATTGGGTGGCATAAAGCACTGAATAAGTTTAAAGTCAAAAGAGTTCACTTCGGAGCAATTTCGCATGTCAACTATCAGTTAAAAGAATGAGGAATCTTTTACAATATTTTCTTTTTTTTTTAAAGATTTTATTTATTTATTTGATAGCAAGAGATGGAACACAAGCAAGGGGAGTGGGAGAGGGAGAAGCAGGCTCCATGCTGAGCAGGGAGCCCGATGTGGGACTCAATCCCAGGACCCCAGGATCATGACCTGAGCCGAAGGCAGTCGCTCAGCCAACTGAGCCACCCAGGCGCCCCTCTTTTACAATATTTTCAAAGGTACATTCCAAAGTTTCCTAAAATTTTGAAGAAAAGATACATTTATTCTCTATCTTGAAAAATTATAGATATTTGAACAAGTAAGGGATTTAATTAATACTTGAATTTAATAAGCAAATAAGAATGAAAAAGGAAAATAAAAATAGTCTAATTATAAAACATCTGTTTTTGGATCAGTATTTATAAAAATGATTTTATAATGATTATTAATAATATCAATGTTTCCTTTATTAATTTTTTTAAGATTTTATTTATTTATTTGATAGAATGAGAGAGCAAGAGAGCACAAGCAGTGGGAGCAGCAGAGGGAGAGGAAGAAGCAGGCCACCCACTGAGCAGGGAGCCTAACGCAGGCTGGATCCCAGGATTCTGGGATCATGACCTGAACGAAAGGCAGTCACTTAACCAACTGAGCCACCCAGGCACCCCTCTATGTTTCCTTTAAATGAATGTTATCTAACTTTTCATCTACCATTCAACTATTATTTATCTATTTTCTATCTTTATGTATCTCTCAACTATCCTTCTATCTATTTATTCATTAGTTTACTGAGCAAACATTTTACTTATTGGCAGATAGTTGTTTTATAAATAGAAGCCAGGGTTATAAAATTTAATAACTTGTCAGTTACAGCTCAACATAGAAATGTATTGACAATTTGTTTCTTTAATTTTGAAAACTTAGCATACTTGTTTTATTTTTTCAAGTACCGTGTAGTAATTAAACCTAGAATTTCAATGAATAATACCACTTTGCTGAGAAAATATTGACTACAAGGACAAGATTTGGATAAATGTCACATCTTAGGAGAGGAAGTAAGATAGCTTAACAAGTATAAAGTATTTGATCATCTATATGGAGGTCAGTGGAGTCAATTTTATCTTTAAATGTATTTTGCTCTTTAGTATCAATTCTTTCTAGTAATTGCACATCATTTTGTATCGAATACCATAAAATATCTTTAAGATTCTTAGGGAATTTAGCAACTTAATTTGATCATTTGATATTTTTAGGTATTTTCTTTTTCATAATAAGTAAAGAATCATGACCTGACATGCAACTGTGAAGACCTTGAAAAAGCTATATGTTCTCTGATTTTATGCATTTATGTATGCATATATGTATGAATTTGTGACTGGATGGATGGATTGGTGGATGGGTGGGTAGATGAGTGAATAGATAGATTTGATTTCTGAAGCTTCTTTTACTAAAGAAATTTTATTTTAAAAATCACTACAGAAATTTATTTTTTTAAATAAATTCTTCATATAAGCATTTGTTATTATTTTTATGGGTTTTTAGCTTTTTCTGTTTTTTGTTATTTTGTAAACATTTATGTATGAAGAACTCTTTTCTCCATGATGTAAAACATATTCAGGCTGAGGTTTATAGATGTGATAAATATATTGCTTATTAAATCAACTGTTTCTAACTTAATGCTTAGCATTTATGTTGTTAGGACTAGTTGCCTTAGATTTATGCTAAATGACTTGCTTTTATTATTCTTTATATGAATATATATTTGCCCAACTCAGGAATATGTGAAATGTAAAAAAAAAAAAAATGCTTGTGTGGCATATAATGTTTGCCTTACAAATATGAAAAAAAAAAATAGATTCAGGTATTGTAAACATGTATTTCTAAGCCTCTAATAAAAACATCTTTTTTGACTATTTGTAAATTGACTTTTTACTTTCTCCATGATTTGCTAAAATGCTAATTATGTTTCCATTATGCAAATACAGACATTTTGCTTATCTAATTTTATTAAATGCATAGATTGAATACACATTTGAAATATTAAGAGTCTTATGCTCTACCGACTGAGCTAGCCGGGTGCTCACATTTGAAATATTAAATACAAATTTGTAACTATAATATCTGGAACAATATTGTGCTAAAAGAAGCGAAGTAATGCTACTAGTTGAGGCAGATTTTATTTCTAGCAAGAAATTATTACAAAAATACTTATGATTAAGTTATGTTGAGTGTTTATTGTAAGGTTGAAAATGTGCTAAATATTTTTAAATAGATTATTTCATTGAAATACCATTTTAATTTTTGACATACTTTGTATCATTACATTTATTTTATAAGAATTGAAATAGAATAAGAGACTTGAGGAACTTGCCCTGTGTCATACAACATTTTTGATGGATGAGTTGGATTTGATTTAAGGCAGTTGGACAACAGAGCCCTACATGGCTAACTTCTATAAAGAAGAACAAGGAAGCTTCAGGAAGTGACTCCAGCCAGGTCCAAACAGTTTAAAATGAAGGGTATTTGTAACTCCTCCAATTTTTTACAACAGACTAGAAGAAAATATTTTATCTTATTCCCCTGAACATTATTATTTATTATTTGTTTGCCTAGTAAAGGCATTTTGAGAGTCTACAATATATTATGAATCTGGAACACTGGATTTGATTTGTAAACTTTCCAGTCTAAAAGTTTTGTTCCTTTTTCCCCCCCTTTCTTTTATTTGAGTGTAGTTGACCACAATATTATATTAGTTTTGAAAGTATAATATAGTGATTCAACAACTCTATACGTTAATCTATGCTCACCATAAGTGTAGCTATCATCTGTCAGCATGCAGTGCTATTACAATATCATGGACTATATTTTCTATGCTAAGTCTTTTATCCCCATGACTTATTCATTCTATAACTGGGAGCCTGTATCCCCCACTCCCCATCACCCATTTTGCACATTCCTTCACCCCATTTCCTCTGGTAATCATCAGTGTGTTCTCTGTATTTATTGGTCTGATTCTGCTTTTTGTTTATTCATTTGTTTTGTTTTTTAGAGTCCACATATGAGTAAAATCATATGGCATTTGTCTTTCTCAGTCTGACTTATTTCACTTAGCATAATACCCTCTAGGTCCATCGATGTTGTTGCAAATGACAAGATCTCATGTTTTTTGTATGGCTGCATAGTATTGCATTGTTTATACATATATATAACATCTTCTTTATGCATTCATCTATTTTTTTTAAAGATTTTATTATTTATTTGACAGAGAGAGACAGTGAGAGAGGGAACACAAGCAGGGGGGTGGGGGAGGGAGAAGCAGGCTTCCTGCTGAGCAGGGAACCCAACGCTGGACTTGATACCAGGACCCTTGGATCATGACCTGAGCCGAAGGTAGATGCTTAACGACTGAGCCACCAAGACACCCTACCCATTCATCAATTGATGGACATCTAGGTTGCTTGTAAATAATGAGGCAATAAACATAGGAATGCATATATTTTTTTCAAATTAATGCTTTCATATTTGGGGTGTAAATATTCAGTAGTGGATTTGTTGGGTCATATAGTAATTCTATTCTTTTTTAATTTTTTGAGAAACTTTAATACTGTTTTCCATGATGGCTGTACCAATTTACCTTCCCACCAATAGTGCACGAGTTCCTTTTTCTACACATCCTCACCAACATTTATTATTTCTTATCTCTCAATTTCAGACATTTGACAGGTATAAGGTGATTTTCCTTTTGGTATTAATTTGCATTTCCCTGATGATTAAAGGTGTTGAGCATCTTTTCATGTATCTATTGATCAACTGCATTGCTTCTTTAGAAAAATGTCATTCAGTCCCTCTGCCCAGTTTTAATCACATTATTTGTTTTCTGGTATTGAGTTGTTTTTGTTTTTTTAAGATTATTTATTTATTTATTTATTTATTTATTTATTTATTTATTTGAGATAGAGGGGGCCAGAGACCACGAGTGGGGTGGGGTGTGGGAGGAGCAGAGGGAGAGGGAGAAGCAGGCTTCTCACTGAGCAGGGAGCCTGATGTGGGGCTTGATACCAGGATCCTGAGATCATGACCTGAGCTGAAGGCAGATAAGTCACCCAGGTGCCCCTCTAGTGTTGAGTTGTATATATTCTTTATATATTCTGAATATTAAAAACCCTTATTGGATATATCACTTGCAAATATCTTCTTCTGGTCAGTGGGTTGCCTTTTTGTTTTGTTGATGGTTTTCTTCACTGTGTAAAAGGTTTTTTGTTGTTGTTGTTGTTGTTTTTAATTTTGATGTAGTCCCTAAGTTTTTTTGTTTGTGTTTTTCTTTTTGTTTGTTTGTTTGTTTTGTCTTGTTTCCATTGCTTGAGGAAATATATCTAGAAAAATATTTCTATGACCATTGTCAAAGAAATTACTGCCTGGTCTTAGAGTTTTGATTTGTATTGCTGTTTCAGGTTTTTCTTAAAACATTACAATTGCGGGGCGCCTGGGTGGCTCAGTCGTTAAGTGTCTGCCTTCGGCTCAGGTCATGATCCCAGGGTCCTGGGATCGAGCCCGGCATCCAGCCCCGCATCAAGCCCCGCATCGGGCTCCCTGCTCGGCGGGAAGCCTGCTTCTCTCTCTCCCACTCCCCCTGCTTGTGTTCCCTCTCTTACTGTGTCTCTCTGTCAAATAAATAAATAAAATCTTTAAAAAAAAAATTACAATTGGAACTTAATTTAAATCAAAATTTTACCTGCTTTTAGTGTAAATATGCTCAAGTTCTAAATTTATACTTTGCAGAAAACAACACCTAATTTCCCTAAGATAACGATAATCAATATATGGGATATGTACTTTTGAAATCATGTCTCTCTGCTGTAATTAAAAATTTGACAAATAGAAGAAGGTTGGACTGCGTTAAGCAGGATATTTGAAGTCACATGCTTGCTTCATACAAAGATATATGAATAATTCAAAAGAATTAAAAGCAGAAGTTTTGAATAAACACACACACACTTTAAAACACACACATTTACAGAAAACATGTTGTATTAAGCTATAAATATATATGGTTTTTCATTTATTAAAAATTGCCTGCATATGATTTAAAATGTGAATAGATCTCACAAATAATTTTTGAATCTTTCATGAGAAGATTTCAAATTATTACCATGTAGAAATATATTTTTGACTATAAAAACTAGTCAAAAAGCTACTCTGTAATTTTAAGATAGGGACTAGATACCAATACAAGATACTGTATTTTAAAAAATTTACAATCCTTATATATACATTAACAGGGAAAAAAATATGGTTAAACAAAGAAGAGGATTTGGGAAGGTTAAGTTCAAATGAGTATGAGAATAGAAACTGCAATGCGGGTACCCTTGAAGGCACTATTACTAGGTAAGTAGGAAGACACTGCAAGATCATTTATCTAATATCTATAATAATGGTGGTAATAGAATTTGGAAGGGCGTATTTCCTAATTTGTGTGCCCTAGTCACTTGCACTCCTTTATTTGAACATCAAGCAACAACTTCATCTTTCCACCAATCTGCAATGGATATTCATTCACATTAGGTTATATTTCCCCCTGCGTGTTTACACCATGCAGTGTAGGAGAAGCTGTTTGTTTTTGTTGTTCTAAGAGCAATACCTTTAGATAACACAGAAAATCTTCTCACATATAAACATCTTGTTAGAATGAGATGGAAGCTGTGATCAATATAGTTTGGGTAAAAATCACATTCAGAAACTGGATCTATATCCTGTAATGTCAATTGCCTGGGTCAGGTGGAGAAAGAGAATATCAACCTACCTTAAAGAGAATGAAAACTTGAGTTTTCATATTTTAGTTTAGATTATATTTTGACTAAGGCTTTTATCTAGAAATGCGTCTGTTGTAATAAATATTGATGTTGATGCAAATTTACATTTACTTTCAATATACACATTTTTCCTTATAAGAGAAAGTGTTCACAATTTTGAGTACTTTGCTTTCTTAGATACCTAGTTAATATGGTCTTGAAGAGAAGACCCAACTGGGAAATTTTAAGGTGGGATGAAGTATCTCCATACTGCATAAAATAACTTGGGCTCTTATCTGTCAGGGAAATATTCCCTTTTCTGGAGATATTTGTCAGAACTAAGAGTAAGTTGTCAAAAATATCTATGTGGAAAGGGGAAAATGGATGTAGGTGGTCAAAGGGTACAGACTTTCAGTTAGAAGATAAACAAGTCCTGGGGCTGTAATCTATGCCATGATGATTCTAGTTAACAATACTCTATTGTATATTTGAAAGTTGCTGAGAGATTTTAGAAGTTCTCACTATCAAAAGAAAAAAAATGTAATTATGTGACATGTTAGATGTGTTAATTAACCCTATTGTAATCATTTTGCAATGTACACTTATATCAAATCATTATGTTTTACACCTTAAACTTACACAATGTTATATGTAAGTTTTATCTCAGTAAAGCTGAAAAATAATATCTGATATGATCTTATCCATAAGGGATCCATTAAAGTGTGCACTGGTTAGAAAGCAGTTACAACCAGAGACAAAAAAAAAAAAAAAAATTAAAATGGATGAAAGACATATATGTGAGACAGGAAAACATCAAAATCCTAGAAGAGAACACAGGCAGCAACCTCTTTGACCTTAGGCAAAGCAACTTCTTACTAGACACATTGCCAGAGGCAAGGGAAACAAAAGCCAAAAATAAACTATTGGGACTCCATCAAGATAAAAAGCTTCTGCACAGTGAAGGAAACAATCAACAAAACTAAAAGGCAGCCTATGGAAAGGGAAAAAAATATTTGTAAATGATGTATCAGGATATGTCAGTGTTAGCTTCCAAAGTATATAAAGAACTTATGAAACTTAACACCCAAAAGACAAATAATCCAGTTAAGAAATGGGCAGAAGACATGGATAGACATTTTTCCAAAGAAGATATCTAGATGGCTAACAGACACATTAAAAGATGCCCAAAATCACTCACCATCAGGGAAATACAAATGAAAACCACAATGAAATACCACTACAGAACTGTTAGAAGTGCTAAAATTAACAACTCAGGAAACAACAGGTGCTGGCGAGGATGTGGAGAAAGGTGAACCCTCTTACTATTGGTAGGAATGCAAACTGGTGCAGCCACTCTGGAAAACAGCATGTAATTTCCTCAAAAAGTTAAAAATAAAACCCTATAACCCAGCAATTGCACTACTAGGTATTTATCCAAAGGACATAAAAATACAGATTTGAAGGAGCACATGAACCCCAATGTTTATAGCAGCATTATCAACAAGAGCCAGACCATGGAAAGAGCCCAAATGTCCATGGACTGATGAATGGATAAAGAAGAGGTGGTTATATATATATATATTTTATATATGATAATTATATATAGGAATATTACACAGCCATCAAAAAGAATGAAATCTTGTCATTCGCAATGACGTAGATGGAACTAGAGGGTATTATGCTAAGTGAAATAAGTCAATCAGAGAAAGACATGTATCATGATCTCACTAATATGAGGAATTCTTAATCTCAGGAAATAAACTGAAGATTGCTGGAGGGGTGGGGGTTGGGAGTCATGGGGTGGCTGGGTGATAGATAGACATGCGGGAGGGTATGTGCTATGGTGAGTGCTGTGAATTGTGTAAGACTGTTGAATCACAGACATGTACCTCTGAAACAAATAATACATTATATGTTAAAAAGAAGAAAACAGTAGTAGGAAAGGAAAACTGAAGGGGGGGAAATTGGAACGGGAGATGAACCATGACAGACTATGGACTCTGAGAAACAAACAGGGTTCTGGAAGGGAGGGGAGTGGGCGCATGGGTTACCGTGGTGATGGGTATTAAAGAGGGCATGTATTGAATGGAGCACTGGGTGTTATACACAAACAATGAATCATGGAACACTACATCAAAAACTAATGATGTAATGGATGGTGATTAACATAACATAATAAAATTAAATTAAAAAAAAGAATTGCAAATTGTAGGGTTCTTTCTTTAACCTTTCCATAGAAGCTATAAGTAATCAACCAGCTCATCTGTTCTTACAAAGTCCATAATCATAACCATAATTTATAACAGCATATATTCATTCTACTAAATGAATTACCCTACCTTCAGTAGACCCATTGATATGGCTGATCCTTTATCTGTGACAATTTAAAACAAAAATATAAGAAATGCCTCCTTAGCTGTCATGTGTTAAGGACTATAAGAATGCATTCCTCTGATCCTACCTTGGATATAAGTGCTTCCAAAATTAACCAGATTTTTACTTTTCTCAAAGATTTGTTGTCTAAACCCAATTCTAGCTAACCCTTTTATCACTACAATTAGTTTCATATACTAAAGTTCAATCCAGCTATTTTAAATGAGAAGAGATGAGATGTTCTAAAAGGGACTGAAACAAACAATAAGCAAACACAACTCACAATATTTTTGAAAAGGCTAAAAAGAAGAGGTCTTGGTTGAATTTTCAGTAGCAATGTCTAGAACTTCATTAAAGATTAATGTGATACTTAACGCTTGAGGTATTTGTGCCCGAATTCCTATCCTAATCATGGCTATGGGGCTACTGGCACTGCCTTTAAGCAAGAACTGTACATCTTTTTTTTTTTTTTTTAAAGATTTTATTTATTTATTTGAGAGAGAATGAGAGAGAGAGAGCACATGAGAGGGGGGAGGGTCAGAGGGAGAAGCAGACTCCCCACCGAGCAGGGAGCCTGATGCGGGACTCGATCCTGGGACTCCAGGATCATGACCTGAGCCGAAGGCAGTTGCTTAACCAACTGAGCCACCCAGGCGCCCAAGAACTGTACATCTTATAATGCTACTCATGCAGTTTATCCTATTCCATATTTCATGTTGCTTTCTTCTGAAATAAAATCTCATACTGACGTATGTAAATATCAGAGTTTATTTAAAAGACTTTGTATAGAAATGGATGGCAAATGCTCTAACTCCCATCCATACAACCGATAATCAATACTTATATTTTGTATACTTCCAAAAACAAGAATTACACAGTAGTTGTTTCCATTTACTTTGGCAAGTTAAATAAACATAACCTAAAATGTCTATGTCTGAGAAAAAAAGAGGGTCGACCTGTTTGCTGTAACATAGTTAACAGGCTTTACTAAATGTGGACTCTAGAGACAAGGCACATGAAAGCATAGCACTGAGTAATTTCTATAAAACTTCAGGTAAATAAAATATTGAGACCGTGTGTGTATGCATATATGTGTGTGTGTACCTGTATATAGATAGATAGATAGATAGATAGATAGATAGATGATAGATAGATAGATAGATAGATAGATAGATAGATAGATAGATAGATGCATACACATTTTATTTCAGTGTCTGGCATCCTACTATGGCTACAACTTCAGACTTCTAAAGTGAGGGAGAGAAAGTGGAATTTGGAGATCTTTCCAACATTTCCTTCAGTGTAAGTTTAGTGTTGGATGAAAATTTTCTCTAAATAATGTCATGGATTGTATTAACTTCCTAGGGTCCTGTGGCTTTAACTGAAACTAGGTGGCTTAAACAACAAAAAATTATTTTGTCACAGTTCTGGATGCTAGAAGTCCCATATCAAGATGTTGGGATATTGGCAGGTTTGGTTTCTCTTGAGGCCTCTGCCCTTGACTAGCAGATGAGTGTCCTTGTTTTGTCCTTACATGGCCTTCCTCTGTGCATGTACATCATTGGTGTACCCTTTTCTTGGATTAGGACCACTTTCTTATTAGCTGATTTAACCTTAATACTTAGTATCTCAGAATATGTCTGTATTCGGAGATAGGGCCTTTAAAGAGGTAATTAAGATGTCAACCTGTATTTTGAGGGGACATAATTCAGTCCATAACACTGGTAATCTGTCACTGCATGCCTGGGGAAGCCAGAAGTGCATGGATTGGTACCAGGTATTTCCCTTACAGATAGAAAATGGGTGATTCTTCTGGAAAAGCTCTTAAAAGTTGCCTGAACCAACTGGTAGGTGTCCTTTTAGGGTGTTCTTTTTTCTTCCTTTATCAGATATGAATATAGATATAATGCCTACCAATGCAGGGATCATTTGCATGCAAGAAGTAGCTTCTTCATTGAACCTGGAGCCACAAGCTAATTATGGGCAATAAATAGCTTAGGACATTGCTTACTAGTTTCAGACTGCCTATACTTGGACCTACTTTACACAAGGGAAAAATAAGTAAATCTTTATTTTTTAAGTCGAAAGATTTCCAGATAATTGGATAACTGCTGTGGGGGCTGGGTGCAATTTCTAAATCTCTTAAAAGGTGGGCACAAACTCTATACTTTGAATGAAATTAGTGACTATGTTTTCAAAGTCTGCTTTATTTTTTTTGTCTCTCCTCTTGCTTCACTCTTACATTGAAAATGGAATCTATAAAAGTTCAGAGCATTTCTTATTAACCTCCTCTTCCAACTTTAACTTTAGTAATGCAGTATCTCAGGGTTGTTAATAACTTTTTAATTTCCTCCTGTTTAAAAGATGAGATGGAAAGAAATTGTTTCTTTTTTATTTCTTTTTCTTTTTTTTTAATAATTAACCAAGGTATTGAACATATTGAAGCTTGGGCTTTCAATGAAGCAAAGAATTTCACTTTAAGAAATTTCACATTTAAAAAAATGATCTGATCAAAGAGAGTGATCCTTTGACATTATCCAGAACAAATAAATTTTAATTGTACAAGTATTTACAAAATTTAGACTATATTTAGTTTATAACTTCATCTTTGCTATTATCCTTTTCCTTTTCTCTCACCCTCCCTTTCTTCTTCACTCCCTCTCTCCTTCACTCCCCTCTCCTTCACTCCCTCTCCTCCTACCCTCCCTTCTTCCACCCTCTCTCCTTTCTTCTTTTCCTCTTTCCTTCTTTCCTTCTTTCCTTCCTCTTTCTCTATCTGTCTTGCTTTCTTTCATCCAACCCTTAGAAGAGTTTTATTTCTGGCTGTAATAGTAGTAGCTGAAATATCAAAGACTTAGCTATGATCCAGTAAAATACTACTTCATTCCTTGGTGCCCTTTTACTTTTTCTTACCCCACTGAGGGCTTCTTTATCCCTATTCAAAGATTTTTGAGGGTTAAAGATACTCCATGCAAAGTAGAGATGCCTCAAGCTTGTTAAAATAGCTTACGCATTTTACCAGGACTTTTATTATTATTATTATTATTATTATTATTATTATTATTATTATTATTTGATTAATTGAATCAAGGTGACTTTTTGCCTAGGGCTAAAATAACTTGATCACTCAAAGCACGTTAACTATAAGAGTCAACTCTATTGAAGCAAAGCTATTTATTATCCAGGACTTAATGAGTTCAGTCTGCATACCATAATCTACCACAGTGCCTATCAATCCAAATCGATACCACTGCTAGCCAAGTCATTCAAAGCAGTTAAAATCAACCAAATACTTAAGAAAAACAATTTTTTTTCAAAAGCTGTTCTATATCATAAGAGAGTCTTATCCCCAGGTATGGAAATGAGAATGTCTAAGATATAAGTACTCCAGTGAAAGTCACAGAAAGCAAAGCTGTGCTCAAATTAATGAATATCTTATTTTGAATAAATTTATAACTACCAAGGCATGTGATTATTTTGTTATAATTCCATGTTATCAAGAACACAGAAGATTATACATTTTAACCAAGAAAAGCAATTATTTTCAAGGTATGCCCTATTAGGAGTAAAAATTTTATATAAACATCCTCAGATATTATTGCAAAGGTTATGACTTTCATTTTTAATCCGAATGAAACCATCTGTCTTCAAGTTACATGGACACACAGTGTGAATGCAGATAAAAAACATGCTAAAAAAGATCTTTGGAAGGACTAAAAAGCAATAGAATAGATGTATATATTTAAGACATATGTGTCTATATGCACAATGTCTATGCACATGTATACTCATACATACATGCTTGTCTAGTCCTATACACCTTGCTTATTTTCATGTGTGACTTATGGCACCCGATCATAACTGCAAAGATAAAATAAGACCAAAATAGGTAATATTTGACAAGTATAATTGACGTATACCATATAAACAGAAACATTTTTTCTTTTTTTTGTTTAAGATTTTATTTATTTATTTGACAGAGAGAGACAGCGAGAGAAGGAACACAAGCAGGGGGAGTGGGAGAGGGAGAAGCAGGCTTCCCACGGAGCAGGGAGCCCGATGTGGGGCTTGATCCCAGGACCCTAAGATCATGACCTGACATGATCATGACACTTAACAACTGAGCCACCCCGGAGCCCCCAGAAACAATTTTTTCTTAAAGAAATAAAAATATCCTTGTAGCTCTAACTCTACTACCATCCATTATCCATACAAAAATAGAGATTCAGTGGCATAAACAAGTGCCAGAATATGTAAAAATATCTCGGTAGAGATAATCTTCATATTTTTTTCAAAAATTCAAACTTTGGTTCTTTAATTAAAATTAGATATAAGCCCTATAATTATTTAGTCTTCAGTTATGGTTCAGCTTTGAAAAGATCAGAAGGATTACAGATTATATTCCACTAATGAGACCCATTAGCAAAAGCTTTAGAGAGGAGACTATAAGCAAATGCCCTTGCTTATGTAGATATGACAGGCAAGTTCATGGGCCATCATCGCACCTGGTAGAAATAGTTCTCCCAGTAGCTTGTAGATATAATTTATCAAACTGCTCCCACTGATATTGCAGGAATCTGAGAAAATTGATGGCTACTTCCTATGGTAACTGAAAATTTCTGATCTCCACAAAGCTATTGGCAGAGTTCACTGACTTTTGCTTCCTCTGACTTTCTAATGGTTTTGTAAGTAAGAGTTATATTTCCAAATTATTTTGTTGAATTTCTTTCTGCTCAACATATCTACATTGCTCCCTGTTTTCTTGATCAAATCAGGACCAATACAGAAAGCCATAACATTCAAATTAAATATCTATAATATGGCATTTTTATGAATAGCAAAGTTATAAAAAATCATGCTTTATTTTAATTTCCAATTGGTCTTACTATACAGCTCTTGCTTTATTTCACATCTCAAAGCGATTTAACTGGCCTGTCAGTATGTATGCTTATAATTACTATCTGGAACAAAAATAAAATCATTAGATCAAGGTCATGAATTGCTGTCATTTCTAGGAAATTAACTACTAGGGAATTTTCTTAGGGGATTTTTCTAACAATTCTATTTCTTTTATTTCATAAGGGCCTTACTTAGAAAGGTCCTAATTTTTATTGCATTTGTTTTGATGTGCCAAATAAGAGAAATTTTCTCATAATTTCCTTATGTTCAGTGCATAATGCACATTCAAGTTTCATATCATTCTGTAGGTCACCTCATACCAAACATTGACAATTTTTGCAAAAATAATTTTGTTTTAGTATTTTTATTAAATTAACTATAGTTTTTGAAAGAAGTGCATCCATCATATTTCCTTCTCTAACCACAAGGAAAGATAAATAAAATAAAAAGCTAAATATTGAAAGTAGGTTATTCTGAATTTGCAACTGATCTCCATCATTGTCTTTCTAAATCTGTTCTGAATGTTTAAAATCAGGGGCGACTGGGTGGCTCAGTTGGTTAATCCTCTGCTTTCCGCTCAGGTCATGATCCCAGGGTCCTGGTGTTGAGTCCCCCATCAGCAGGCTCTCTACCCCTCTATCTTAAATGGCATCTCAATATGTTTTTCCACTCCATACTATACCATTTTGCACACATGAAATGTAGGAATTACCATGCAAAGTAAATTGTATTTGAATCAATTATTTTCCTTTGATATATTTATAAGAATTCAGGTTAGTTAAAAATGTTTGTTGTTTGGGGCGCGTGGGTGGCTCAGTTGGTTAAGCGACTGCCTTCGGCTCAGGTCATGATCCTGGAGTCCCGGGATCGAGTCCCGCATCGGGCTCCCTGCTCAGCGGGGGGGTCTGCTTCTCCCTCTGACCCTCTTCCCTCTCGTGCTCTCTGTCTCTCATTCTCTCTCTCTCAAATAAATAAATAAAATCTTAAAAAAAAAAAGTTTGTTTATTAAAAAAAAAATGTTTGTTGTTTAACATAAATATGTTCTCAGTGTTAATTCCAAAATAGTATAGCATTTGGTCCTTTATGTGAACAAGTTATAGGTTTAAAGTGAATATTGTTTTGAGCTATATCTCTAGCTTACTTTTTTTTTTTTTATTTCTTTTTAAAAATTTTATTTATTTATTTGAGAGAGAGAGAATGAGAGAGAGAGCATGAGAGGGGGGAGGGTCAGAGGGAGAAGCAGACTCCCTGCCGAGCAGAGAGCCCGATGTGGGACTCGATCCCGGGTCTCCAGGATCATGACCTGAGCCGAAGGCAGTTGCCCAACCAACTGAGCCACCCAGGCGCCCTCTAGCTTACTTTTATAATTAAACTTTACGATTAGGTGTTGGTGTATTATTTGAAGATAAATATTAAAATATTAATGAAACAATTTTCCTTGTGAAGTGTTAAAACAAGAAATAACATGCTATTGCTGTCTGCAGGTATGAAACCCAGTGAAAATTCGTCAGGAAAAGAACAAGTCAAGTTTGAAGTGGAAATACTTTATTTTATTCCTAAGAAAAATTAAAACAATTTGCATTTGCACAGAAATCTCCCTTTCGTTTATCCAAATATTTATTAATCGTATTCCAGGTAAGTATTTAGGCACACAGGATGCACAATAAACAAAACACAATAATGTCTCTATTCTTGTTGGCTTGTGTTCAAAAGAGACAGAAAATAAAGAGAATAATTTAGTCAGTTATGTGATATATCAGGATATGATAAAAAATGTGGAGGAAAATAAAACAAGAAAGAGGAATGAGTATTGACACATTACATAAGTTAGAGAAGTCTTCAGAAAGAAGACAACATTTGCTCAAAGATATGTGTAGTTGACAAGGAATAAATTATGAGAAAATCCAGTTTAAGTATCTATTAGACAGGAAGTTCCGCCATAACTAAAGCCCTTTGGCAGAATTGTGCCTAGTATGTTCAAGGAACAACAAAAAGCCGGTTTAACTGGAGCTGTTGGAGAGGGAGAGGCACAGAAGATGATGTCAAAGAGGTTGTTAGGGGCAGTCTCTGTTTGATTTTTAATTATTGCAGTATCATATGCCTTTTATTCTCTTACTTGCATTTTCTAAGCGATTTCGTTCAATATATCACCCTTAAACATCATGTATATGCCAACAAATCTAAAATGTATAACTCTAACCCTAAGATGTCTTCTAATAATAAGAAAAACAACAAACACATGACATAAGAAGTGATTTTTGGTTTCTTTCTTCCTGCTGAATTGACCTAGAAACAATGACATAAGAATCCCTTGCATCCTGACTTTGGTTTCTAAATACCATTCTACCAAAAGGAATCAAGTACTTTGGAAAAATGGACAACTTTAGGAATAGAATAAGAAAATTTTTTTTAAAAATGAAATTAATTTTAGTGTCTTTTGCCATAAAATAAGGAAATGCTAAAAAATGATGGGGCATTAAAAAAAAAAGGAAACATCTTGAAGGAACTAGCTAAATGTAGTGCATTTTGAACAACGAAAGAGTAATGCCAGTAAAGTATTAATAGTACACTCCAATGAATAATCAGTCTGAATTCACTGAAATTGAAAAGGAAAAAAAAAATAAGGAGAAGGAAGAGAGAGGAAGCAAAATATTTTTCTATAGCAGTTTGCCAATAATAAATGTAGAAAATACTAAATTTAGAAAATCAGTAAAATTGGTGAAATATGAATCAAGCAAGAATAATCAATTGATGCTAAAAGTACATATAAGGGTAAGGAAGAAGAGACTGAAGAATTTCAAATCATCTTTCCAACAAAATATTTTAATTAATTGCAAAGGGAAAAAAGGTAACATTTTGGTGAATAATGTTGATAAATACTACCTCAGCCAATTGATGAAAATTAACTTCACCAATAACAGGACAAATAAACATTAATGTTTTCCCCAATGCAATTTATTGAGAAAAAAAGAACTGTTGTTTATTATGTATTTCTGTCACATATGGATGACTTGAATTTAATCTTGACAAACGGGGCAAATCTAAATGGAAGATCATACTATAAAACATATTGCTTGTTATTTTAGAAAATATTAACCACGAAAGAAAAAGAATGGCTGAGAAAAATCTCCAGATAAAAGGAGACTTAACTGACAAGATAATTAAATGTAACAAGTGATCCTGGATTGGATTCTAGATCAGGAAACTATGTCCACAACAGACATTATTGGACATCTGGTGAAATTAGCATATGGATTATATCATAGTATTATAGATAGTGGATTATAGAAAATATAATTATATAGCTAATAGTATTATATCAATATGATATTTCCTGAATTTGAAATTTGTTCTGGGGTTGTGTATGAGATTGTCTTCGTCCTTTAGAAATACAGGCTATGAAGTATTTAGGAGTAAAGTGTTATGAAAAATGATTCAGACAAATGTATGTCTGTGTGTAAAGAAAAAGAGAGAGATGCAAAGGTTACAAAATGTTAGTGATAGCTAATTCTGGATAAAGAGTATAAAGGAGTTCTTTAATTGGTAATTCTAGGTGAAAAATATGTGGGAATTTTATCCTTCTTAAATTTGAAATTTCAAAATAAAAAGTGTTTTCCATGCAAATAAGGATTCAAAACAAAGAGACTTAATATACCCTCCTACCTTGAGTGACAAATCAAACTACAAACATGTGTTTCCCCTACTGCACAACACACAAGATGATGATCCCAGAGAGAAGGGAGATAAACAACGTGAGCCCTAACTTTACTCTGGCTTTCTGTGTGGAAACAGGCTATGGACTGCAGTGCCTGGAATTAGTTTCCCTGGTATGGTTAGTGTTTGGATACTTTTAGTTTTTCAGATCTCAGCTCAAAATTCACCCTCTCAGTGATAACTTCTTTGAATTCTACCTCACGATGATGATATTATACATCACATGTCATTCAAAGAATTTACTATGATCTGAAGTTATCTTGTATATTATTTGATCAAATGTTTCTTGTAGGTATCCATTCAAAGGATTGCAATACTTATGAGAGGATGAGCATTTATGAGGCATCATCTCCAATAATTTAGTTTCCTCAATGCCTACAAAATTCCCTGGCATAAAATAAATACTTAATAATTATACGTTGAATGAGAATGCAAATAATAAATGCAAATTGTACACAATCATTAATATAAAGATAAATATGTTTTTAAAAAAAAACAAATCTATATTAGCTGTTCTGAATGATTAATATTTACAATTCCATTTAATCCTCACTACATCTCAGTGAGTTAGGGAACACTAATTATCATTCTCATTTTAAATATAAAGACACTGGATGGGGTGCCTGGGTGGCTCAGTCAGTTAAGCATCTGACTTCTGCTCAGGTCTTTGATCTCAGGGTCCTGGGATCCAGCCCTGTGTTGAGCTCTTCACAAAGCAGGAAGTCTGCTGGTCCCTCTGCCCCTCCCCCCACTCCTGTACACTCACTCTCTCTCTAATAAATAAATAAAATTTTAAAAAAAGGAAAGAAAGAAACTGGAAAATAACTAGTTTAAATATATCACACTGTCAGTAAGTGGCAAGGCCAGTCTGGTTTTGATTCCGGTTTGAATCTCAGGTTCTTAACCATTATGTAGTACTACTATTTACCTACTATGTGTTATTATTGTACTACATTTTAAAATTATCAAGTGAAATTTAAGAGTACAGGAAGTATAAGGACATATTAAACAATGGAAATTGAAGAAAAAATCAGGAATAACAATATTATGACAAGATATCATCAAATTCAGTGTCAGTAGTTGAAAGTGATAAAAAAGAAATTCTTTCATAATGAAGAAATATAACCACAAAGATTAAACAACTATATAACAAATATCATAAAAATTATAATTTATAAAAACAAATTAAGATACAGGAAAAACAAGCTGAAATAAAAGATCTTTTGTTTCAAATTAAAGAACATTTAAAAAAATAATGATTGGCTACAACTGCCAAATACTGCGCTGGGTTCTGAGTATTCAAAGAAGAAAAATACTATTTGTTACTTTTACACACTTATAAAGAGATTAACTTCCCTACTATCCAAATATTGCAGGAATCTTAGATATATTTTTAAATATACTATTATATCTGTGAGAGCATAATGCATCTATCCTTGGCTGATAACATATTATTGCTAAGAATTGAAGAGAACGAATTTGTAAGATGTTTCTAGCCACAAACTACTCCCACTCTTAAGGGAGAAGAGTCAATGTATTATAGCTGGCTGGTGTTGTGATTGCAACATCAATGTGAGGAGATATACTTCCACGTAGAGACAGATGACATCACATTGTGAGTATGAAATTTAAAAAGGGGAGGTATGGAAGTAGCCAGAAATCACTGCCAATAGCAACATTATTTAAGCTAAGCTGTTTAATGTTAAATTACAAGGGATTTGACTTATTTGGCTTTCAAGGACAGTAGCTTGTTTCTTCAAAAATGTGATGAGATTTGATGAATTTCTTCCAAAAATTTTCCATTACAGAGTATTCTTTTGGAATGTATTCTATATGGGCAGTCAAAGGAAACATTTTTAATGCCTTAGGAGTTCTGCACAGGACTGAATTGTTAAAAGATCTATATACACACTTGCACAAAGGTGAGAACCATAGGAGGACCATAATGATCCTTCTGAAAAATATGTTAGCAACAGTCTCTTATTCCTCCCTTAGAAAAGAAAGATCCCTTTAGTCTAAAATCTATCTGGTCTTTTTAATCCTCCTCTTAGTGGGAAGGTTTACCACATGAAACAGTTCTACAGGAGAAGAAAGATAGCAGTAGTTTTAATATTATCTTTTTACTCCCCTTCCTAAAAATCTTCAAAATTTGAAAGTAGCAAGGAGTTTTAAATTATCAGTCTAGAAATAAAGAATAACAAGAAAATTCTTGGGGCATTATTCCAGCAATTATTTGGAACTGTGTTGAAACCCTATTGCTTTATAATTAGATTGACTTGCACTGTGTGACTTTCGGTGCTAGGGTGGATGAAAATGAAGCTTTTTGGGGCGCCTGGGTGGCTCAGTTGGTTAAGCGACTGCCTTCGGCTCAGGTCATGATCCTGGAGTCCTGGGATCGAGTCCCACATCGGGCTCTCTGCTCAGCAGGGAGTCTGCTTCTCCCTCTGACCCTCCCCCCTCTCATGCTCTCTCTATCTCATTCTCTCTCTCAAATAAATAAATAAAATCTTAAAAAAAAAAAAAAAAAGAAAATGAAGCTTTTTGGTTGATAATGATTGTTCAGACCAAGTTGTATTAAAAGAGAATAGAATGTTTTATGATGCAGGAACATGTTGTGAATTTCTAAACAGCATAAGGAGGGAGATTCATCTTGCAACTCCTTTCTGAGAAATGGCATATTCTGACTCCTTTCTAAAATTCTCAATTTAATTTTCAAATCAAAGCCAAACTATAGAGCTCCACTTAAAAAAAAAAAAAAAAAAAAAAAAAAAAACGAAAACTATTTTATGTCAAAGTACCACATAAGGACAGTCCTACATACATCCAATAGCCAATAAAATCTCTCAAATTCTCACCAAAAAAATGTTTATATTATTATCAAAATTTTTCAGTGAGGAGAGAGAGGTCCATTTGGGTAGGCAAATTGCTTCATGATTATAGTAGCAGTGCCAAAGTTGATATTTAATTCCAAGTGTTTCTGAGACAAGGTGCATATGGTTTATTTTTAATATAATTATGCTTTCTACAGTGCATGCAAATGTCAAAATTGAGTTCCTGCAGAACTCCAGAAAATAAAACTTTTACAATATTAAAATAAATAATGCCTAACTATAAGAGTACATTTATTTGGTTTACTTATCACCACCTTTTGCAACTTGGACAACATCCAGAAAACTCAAGAGTCAAAGATTAATCAAAGCAAGAGAATATATTACATTAACTGTTATTTGAAGACTGTGATTTTAACCACAGTAGGCATGACTCCTTGCTTATGCCCAGCGATTTCCTTGTAGTTAATAATCTCATGAGAAAATGTTTCTAGAGTTGTTGTCACAGATTGTCTTATTTTAAAACAAGCCTGTCTTTGACACCTTGGCTTCAAGCTTTCAATCAGTGCTATTGTTTGGATTTGACTCCTAAACCATCAAGGAAGCTCTTGACAGTTGAAGTTTCTCAGGAGCCAAAGCACTAATTCTTAAAATGTTATAAATATATGGAATAAAATGATTTGCAAATTAATAACTTATTTAAACAAGAAATATTATCAGCTTAAACTACTTACCAATATTTTAAAGAACATATAAGGAGGATTATGAGGAAAAATATTAAGAGTAAACATTTTTTAACAAACTGATATAAGTAAATATTTGAAAGATTCTTTATTGAGTACCCACATTGAGTCCAGCAGATAGTAAGCATCACATGAGTTATTTATTAAATATTGCCTATCAGTAAAATTCCCTACCAAATGTCTGTAAGAAGTTGAAGTGCTTAAATTTGAATTTTGTGTTTCTTATCCTAAAAATCATGTTCTTCATATAAAACACACAAAAATCATTTACAGTGAAAATAATGCTATATGCAAGTAGTTTCATAACTATAGTATCATGTAAAGTTAAAATAGGTCTAAATTTCCACAAAGATTCAGACTTAAGTGTGCGTCCAGACAGGCTCATCATAAGATCAAAATAGGATTTCATTATTTGATTGCAGGAACAAAGCAGGCTCACTGTATTTATACTAACACTAGAAGAAATCACAGTAAAGATCTAAAGAACAAAGAATGACCTTTAGTTCTACAATCAAGGAATATCAGTGAGTAACTAACTAAAGCCCCATGTAAAATTCCTGACTGCTAAATAGAGGAATTTTACCCACAGTGTAACAGTTCCATGTAATACTATGTGAAATGCCTGAAATATAGGATGTCTATACACAAGTCTTGGTTTAAAAGAAGATAATGTTATAACAGCAGTTTTAGGGGTGCCTGGGTGGCTCAGTCAGTTAAGCGGCTGCCTTCGGTTCAGGTCATGATCCCAGGGTCCTGGGATCGAGCCCTGTGTTGGGCTCCCTCTCAGTGGAGAGTCTGCTTCTCCCTCTCCCTCTGTCTGCCTCTTTGCCTACTTGTGCTCTCTATCTGTCAAATAAATAAATAAAATATTAAAAAAAAAAAAAAACAGCAGTTTTACAACTTCCCCCTACAAAATTGTTAACTACAGAAAATGACTGGACATGAGCAAAGTGACAGGCACACTGAGGTTAAAATCATAGCCTTTAAATAGTAATTACAAGAATACATTCACTTGCCTATTGTAATCATTGATTCTGAGTTGTCTGAATTTTACATTCAAATACAATAAAGTCTTATTGATTTGTAATATTACATTAGAAAATAATTTTATGGGGGCCCTGGGTGGCCTAGTCTGCTGGCTCAGGTCATGATCTCAAGGTCCTGGGATGAATTCTGCCACAGACTCTGCACTCAGAGGGGAGTCTGCTTGAGGATTCTCTCTTTCCCTCTCCCTCTGCTCCTCCCCCTACTCACACTTCTCTCTCTCTCAAATAAATAAATAAATCTTTAAAAAAGAGAAAATAATTTTATGAAGAAAAAACTTTTTGAACACGAAACAATAAATGAAGTAAAGTGAAATAAGTGTTCTATTCTCAAATTTGACATCCATTTTCAATACACTTATATTTTATAGATATACCATTGTCCTTAATGTCTTTTTCTAGATTTTCGCATTTATTCAGATCTTTTCACCAAAGAGTAACCTTGCTGACCTACCGTCTTTATTAATTCAAGCAAGGGCATAGGCATCCTAGGCTCCTGACTTCCACAATGAGAAGAAAGACTTCAGGTAACAGCTGTTCTACAGAGAACAAAGAAAGTGAGGAAAACTCAGACCCAAACAACAGCTTAAAGCTTTCCCTAAAGTTGCTCAGATTAGAACTGTCAAATGGCAGAGACTCACTAGGGATGCCATTGCGTAATTGTTAAAAAGCAAACTCGAACTGATACAGAATTTTGTACCAAAAGTACAGAGTGTACCAGTAATCTAAAATGTGTAATACAGGCTTTAAGATGGGTAGTGAGTGGAGAGGACACTGTTACTGGAGGTTTGAAAATGACTGCCCGTATTATATAGTCAGAGAACATTTGGCAAACTCTCATCTGGGGTAGCTGAAAAGACTTTTAAGCAATTTGGAAGATATATTTAACTTGTAGCCTTGGGAGAGGAGATTTTGATTCAAATATTGAAATCATGAGTTGTTACTATCAATTGTTTATTGCTGCTAACAGGATTTTAAAAGATACTATAAGGAAGAAATTAGCTCAAAAACATAATGACTATTTTGCTAGATTTTACAGGAAATAGCCCAGAGATTTCAGATTTAGAAGGTAAAACTGTAGTTTCCCAGACAAAGGTGCAGCCATTAAGACACAGTCCCTGATATCCTGTGCCCTGCTATAAAACATTGTTTCAGGGGTGTCTGGGTGGCTCAGTCATTAAGTGCCCCACTCTTGAATTTGGCTCAGGTCATAATCTCAGGGTTGTGAGATCAAATCCTGCATCTGGCTCCATGCTCAGTGGGGAGTGTGCTTGAGATTCTTTCCCTTTTCCACTTCCCCATACTCACTCTATCTCTCAAATAAATAAATAAATAAATCTTTTTAAAAAATCACTTCAGAGTAAAGACCAAATCAAAGTATGATCACTAAACCCTTTAATAAGATCTGTGAAAGAAATAAGATAGCTTCTAAATCTTTGCCTTTGGACAGCAGGGTTCTTGAAAGATTAAACATGTAGGCCAGTGAAGTCTATGGAACCCCAAATGCACTTTAATTAACCCAGAGGGAGGGACAGTTCTTAAATAGAAATGTTGCTTTTATGTCTGACTTTCAGCACATGGAATTTACTGGAAACAACTCCACACAGAAAATCCATAAATATTTCAGAGACCAGTATTGGCAAAAGTGCTGACAGCCTGCTAGAAAAGAGGCTGAATTTGCTTGATATATAAAAATAGATGGACACCTAACTTTCTACAGACAAAAATCAGGCTACTAGTTATGTTCATCCATATGCCCCCAAGAAAGGCATATTTTCAATACTCATTTAAGAAGTTGCCATTGAGGAGGATGAAAAAAGAAGAAACTCCCAGAGGAACAATGGACTAGAGAACCATACATGCTAGCCAAACTAGGGCCAGTTTCTGCTATTACCTCTCACTATTCCCTCTTTTGAATAGAAATATTTATTGTGATTATTCTATCCCTGGCTGGTTGAATGTGTATGTGTGTTGGGGGGAGTGTGGAAGGTAAAGGTGGAGGAGTGGAGTCACAATACTTGTCTTTTTAATTTATAGGTCTCTCAATAATGAGGAACCACATGTGGACATATTAGACTGTAAGATCCTCATATTTGAGTTTGATGTAATGATTGGTTGATACAGTTGAGATGAGGTCTTGAGATGAAAGTAAAGGTATATTTATGTCAGGAAAAAGATTTGACTAGGTAGAAAAAAATTGTTCCTTTTCAAAAACAATCCTGAAATCAAGTCTTCACTACAAGTTCAGATTCACTGCCTGATTCTCCCTTCCCTTAAGATCATTTATATCAGCAGGACAGAAAGACTTCTAAAAGTTTAAGGATGTGATTATGTGAAGTCTGAAGACCCTAAAATGTCTTTAATTCCAAAATCTCACAATTATAGTAGCTCTCTCTTGACAATATTTATAAGACTAGCAAAATATAAACAGAAAATACCCCCCAAAAATTAAACATAAGTATAGTTTTCATAGCTTGAAATGTACTGGTTTATTTTATAAAGAATGAGCTATTCATTTCCTATAATTTCTACTTACCTATTAATCATTTTACTTAAGTGGAATGTAATATTAATGAAAGCATTTTGTTCACTTTCCATGTCAATAATTCCCAATAGTTCACTTAAATTTTTCCTCATAAATATTTCAGTGAAAACCTAGACCTTAACTTCTGCCTCAATTATCATGTATTTGAAATATCCAGAATTCCATTTAATAAAGTTGTATAATACATTGCTGATCAAATATAATAATTCACATTTAAGGAAGAATTGTTGATATATAATCATCATAAGTATTTAATTGTTCTTGGGACCCCTGGGTGCCTCAGTCAGATGAGTATTCAACTCTTGGTTTTGGCTCAGGTCATGATCTCAGGGTCATGGGATCCAGGCTCTGTGCTCAGTTGGGGGTCTACTTGAGAGTCTCTCCTTCTGCCCCTACCTTGCTCCCGTTCTCACACTCTCTCTTTCTAAAGTAAATAAATAAATCTTATAAAAAAATAAGTATTTAATTGTTCTCATCTAAATTAGCAAAGCTGAGTTTTTGTTTTTGCAAAGGTGAGTTTTTTGACATATTCATGAATGGGCAAATCTTACTGTTAACTGAATATAACATATTTTTTTTCTTGCTTTTTCTTTACTAATTAGTAAAATAGAACACTTGTAAATGATCTGATATTTTTAAACCATCTGTGTCTATTATGAATGTTTAAACAAATGAAAGAAATGCTTTGATTTAACTGCATTTCCCTTGATCCTTAATTTGAAAATGGGAAGATGAATTTTCTTGACAATTTATTATTTCAGATAGTATCACTAGTTATTTAGTAGCAGGGGTGCCTGGATGGCTCAGTTGTTAAGCATCTGCCTTCGACTCAGGTCATGATCTCAGGGTCCTGAGATCAAGCCCCGCATCAGGCTCCCTGCTCAGCAGGAAGCCTGCTTCTCCCTCTCCCACTCCCCCTGCTTGTGTTCCCTCTCTCGCTGTGTCTCTCTCTGTCAAATAAATAAATAAAATCTTAAAAAAAAAAAAAAATCGGACTTTCTTGCTGTAATACAGTATGTTCAGTGTTCAGGGAATAAGTGCTCTTCATTATTTAGATTTACTTTGCTCTCCAGCTCTTTAGATTGTCTTCACATTTTATGAATTAAATGAAAATGTTTTAAATGGTATTATTCTGTTCTGATTTAAATTTGGCCAAAATTGGGGCGCCTGGGTGGCTCAGTCGTTAAGCGTCTGCCTTCGGCTCAGGTCATGATCCCAGGGTCCTGGGATCGAGCCCCGCATCGGGCTCCCTGCTCCGCGGGAAGCCTGCTTCTCCCTCTCCCTCTCCCACTCCGCCTGCTTGTGTTCCCTCTCTAGCTGTGTCTCTCTCTGTCAAAATAAATAAATAAAATCTTTAAAAATAAATAAATAAATAAATAAATAAATAAATAAATAAATAAATAAATTTGGCCAAAATTACATGTGCATTTAATGGGCATTCCATTCATTTTAAGAAAAAAAGAACAGTCCTTGCATTATCCATTCATGTAGGCATCCTATTGGATTCAAAGAATCCTTTCCCTCTTTCTAGTTTATATTTTTATGGCAATAAATCTTGACAAGGAAATGATGATAATAAAATAATAGAGGCATTTACATTTGCACATTAACTTTTTAGTTATTGTATTACATAAATAGGTATACTGTATGAGAATAAAGCATAAATATCCACTATACTTCATAAGAACAATTAACAAAATGTCTACTTAAAATTTTTAGTATTTTCCTATGTAAAAATATAAATATTATTTAATAAAGCTCAATTAAATTTTTTGAATAACAATATAGAGACTTCTGGTTTCATCTTTGATGGTTAAAATGCTGTGTTAAAGTAATTAAACAAAGTAGTATATGTAGCAAATTAACACCTAAGCCAGAGTCAATGCACTTGAAGATGAGAAAATGAAACTTAAGAAAAACCAACCAAATAAAGTCCTTGCTTTGCTCCCATATACTCTCTGTAAAATCCTCTCCCCTACCTCCTGTCAGTGGAATGCTTCTATCCATTTTAGGCTTGGAGCTACCCAATTCAAATGAATATAAACTTAAATAAATTCTCAAAAATCGATTGCCACTCAGTTTATTTTTTAACAGAAGCCAATATCCCAATCTTACAACACCTACACACAAAAAATGGACAAACCGAAATCACGACTTTTCTTGGACTCATCAGAGAATTAAAGTTGGAGAAGAAACCTCTACCCTGAAATCTGAAAAGACAGTCACATTCAGAGACACAGTTGAGATATGTTGACCTGGGAAAGAATCTCCTGGGGGCATAAACCATTAGAAACAATTAGGTGCTCATTTTGATGAATTCCTGGGGGCTGAGTGGGGACAACCGGAGAGCAAAAAATTCCTGGGATGTTATAGTTTGAGAAGACCTCTAACCTTTTGTGGATTTACCTCCAGAAAACCCACCAGGTTCTTGGAGAAGATCTAAGGAAGATTTTTTTATTGAATCCAGCAAGGGGGAGGGAAAATAATCATTATGAAATAAACCCAGAACATTCTCTATAAAAAAGACCTATTTTCCAATAAAAGGTAATTTGCCAGAAAACTAACAAGCTGGGGAAAGGGGAGTTCCTCCTGCCCCAACCCCCTTCAGTCCTCCTGTGTCACCTAAGGTTGAGGGGAGAGGGAGGACATAGTAAACAATGGTTTAGGATCAAAAAACATATTGAGAACACTGAAACGAGAGAAGGGAATAAGGCTTTAGAAGAAAAGAAAAAAAAAAAAGACTATACCACTGGAGAAACATTGGTGAAGGTCTCAGCCCAAAGATTAGACCCACAAAAAAACAGACTGAATTTCAAGACTGTAGATTAGTTCCCTTTCTCCACCTCTTTTTGCCACATCAAAAGTGCTCCAATATATCATGAGTGGATTACGACTAAAAATGACGCATGCGATGGACTTGTGATGAGGAGTCCAGAGGAATTTAATTTTCTTTCCATTTTTAATCTCCTATTGTATTCTCCCTTTGTAGAATTCAGATTATTCAAACGTACATCATGAGAATAATGTTATGGTTTTCTTTTCTTTACCTTTCTGTTGCCTTTTTAAATCTTTTTTTTCTCAAAATATTTTATTTATTAAAGCAGTTTTAGGTGTACAACAAAATGAGAGAGATACAAATTTCCTTTTCTGCCTCCAAAAATGCATAGCTTCCTTTATTATCAATGTCAACTGGAGATAGTACATCAATCAGAATGATATACTTAAAAAAAAAAAAGGATAAACCAACATTGAAATATGATAATTAACCAAAGTTCATAGTTTACCTTAGGGTTCACTGTGGGTGTGTACATTCTTTGAGTTGGGACAAATGTATGAAATGAATCCATCAGTCATTATAATAGCATACGGAGAACTTTCACTGTCCTAGGGAACATTTGTGTAATACCTATCTATTTATCTTCACCACCATCCCTGGTAACCACTGAACTTTTTAGAATCTCCATAGCTTTCCCTTTTCCAGAATATCATATAAGTTGGAATCATATTATATGTAGCTCATTTGGCTTATTTTACATAGTAATATGCACTTAAATTTCTTTCATGCCATTTTATGATTTGATAGTTAATTTATTTTTAAACCTGAATAATATTGCATTGTCTGCAAGTACCACAGTTTATTTATTCATTCACTTGCTGAAAGACATTTTGGTTGCTCCCAGGTTTTGGCAATTATGAATAAAGCTGCCATAAGCAGTAGTGTGCAGGGATTTGTGTGGACACGGTTTTTGACTCCGGTGGGTAAATACCAAGGAAGGTTACTTCTAGACTGTATAATGTGTTTAACTTTGTAAGAAACCAACAAGTGTCTTCAAAGTGGTTGTATCATTTTGCATTTCCTCCAGCAATGAATGAGAATTCCTGTTGTTCCATATTATTTTTTTTGAAGATATTTTAATTTATTCATTTGAGACACAGAGATGCAGAGAGAGGGAGAGCATGGGCAGGGGGAGAGGCAGAGGGAGAAGGAGAAACAGGCTCCCCACTGAGCCAGGAGCCCGATGCGGGGCTTAATCCCAGGACCCTGGGATCATGACCCGAGAGAAGGCAGACGCTTAACCATCTGAGCCACCCAGGCGCCCCACTGTTGCTCCATATTTTTGCCAACATTTGGAGTTGGTAGTGTTCTGTATTTTGGCTATTTTAATAGGTGAGTAAAGTGGTGTCTCATTATTTTAATTTGCATTTTCCCGATGACTCAGGATATCTAGCATTTGTGTGTGTGTGCTTATTTGCCATCTGTACATCTTATTTGACAAGGTCTTTGTTAAGACCTTTAACATGAGTTTCTCATAGAAAACATTTATAACTAATCTAAGTCTACTTTCAAATAACACTACCATTTTATGAGTAGTGTGACTACTTAATAAAAACCAAATAATCTTTATTTCTCCCCTTTATCCCTTTATCATTGCTGTCATTAATTTCACTTATATATAAGCATACGTAAGCATATATATACATATATATACACACACACACATTCAGTGTACATAATCAATTACATTGTTGGTATTATTATTTTGAACAACAAACTGTTATCTGTCAGATTGATTAATAATAAGAAAAATAAAAGTTTTTATCTTACCTTCACTTTTTCCTTCTTTGATGCTTTTTCTTTATTTATTTAGACCTGAGTTTCTGACCTATATTGTTTTCCTTGTTTCTCAGATTTTTAATGTGGGAAACTGATCAAGATCATGGAAATAAAGTTCACAATATTGTGGAGCCCCCCTGTGACTGGGTCTGCTTAGAACTTTTAACTCTCAGTTCATCAGTTACAGTTCAGATTTCCCTGCCTTTGCACTGGTGCCTATGGTGTTTTCTGTCTTTGGGTCTCTGCTAAGGTAAGCCAAGACTCCCTGTTTGCCTAGCCCTCTCTGTTCATGGGGAGGTAGTTTGCCCTATGTCTTCCCCTCTCATGGATTTAAAGAGTTGTTGATTTTCTAGTCTCTTTGGCTTTTTACTTATTAATATGAAGTGGTAGATTCTAAGCTCCTTACATATGGAAACAGAAACCAGAAGTTCTTTATCTTTTTATTCTAATCTCTGTGAGTTCTTAATTGCCCTTTAGGCAAATAAATTTGGAGAAGGGATGAGGTGAGTCAAACAAAGCCCTAGTCAGATTTTGTGCCATTCCTCCTGTTTTGGCACCCCAACCCAGAAAACCACCTGAAAGAAACCTGATGCTTCACATTCCTAAACTCATGGAGGCTCTGCAGGGAGAATTTGCTTGCTTGGTGATTTCTCTCTGCAGGTTGTTTCAATTGTCCATGATGTACTAAGTTAGATATGCTTTCCAGATTCCAAAATTTTTGCTGTTTTATATACTGTTTTGTAACCTTTGATTTTGTGGATATATCTTTCAATACTGCTTTGTGGTATTTTGAAGGGTTTCAAATAGGAAACTAGCAAATGTGTGTGTTTTATACATTGAATTAAAGAGAAACCCTATTTTCTCTTTCAAGTAAAAATTGCTTTCTTAACCAGAAAACACTGTCTTCTGCAACACTTTTCCTTGTGAGATTAATTTGCAATTTTAATTTATATCTTCTCCATTTATCCTAGTGTTCTCTTGTCACCATCTTCATTTCCTTCCATCCTTCAAAATTCTCTGAAATGTAAAATGGTTATATTTAACTTAATGTGAAGAGTAATATAATGCCATCTCAATTGCTTATCAGCATAGCACTGTTGTTAAAATCTATGAGCTTTAGGGGTGCCTGGGTGGCTCAGTCGTTAAGCATCTGCCTTCTGCTCAGGTCATAATCCCAGGGTCCTGGGATTGAGCCCCGCATCAAGCCCCCCATAGGGCTCCCTGCTCAGCGGAAGCCTGTTTCTCCCCCCCCCCCCTTGTGTTCCCTCTCTTGCTGTGTCTCTCCTGGTCAAATAAATAAATAAAATCTTTTTTAAAAATCTATGAGCTTTAGAGTTATATAACCTGGATCAATCAATACCTGCAAACCTACCTATTCACAGTGTAACTATAGTTAAATTAATCTACCTCACCACAACTAAGCATTTCTTTTTTCTTTTAATGTAAGGAAAATATTTGCCTACATTACAGTGACAGAGCATTTGAAAAGTTATTCAGTAAGGAGTCTGACTCCATTTTGTAATAAGCATTCTGGCAGCTTTCAAGCCCCTTCTCCCCCTTCTTCTGCAAGTTGGTAAACTAACAAGAAAGCCGGGGAGCGCGCTTCTTTGGCACAGGTGTTAAGTTCACACTTCACAAACACCCTGCCTCTGCACCTGAACCTTTCTCCTTGTTTCTCCCTGCAGCCACTGTAAGGCCCAACCCCCTCGATCTGCCTCCCTCAACCTATTTCCAACCTTCTCTCCTCAGAAAGACTTATTATGTAAACAAGATGTCCATTCGTGCCCTCTTGGTATATTTGGTATCATTAGTCTCAACACCCAATTCAAATTAACTTTTGGAGTTTGCCCCTGCCTTTGTTGGGGCAACCCCAATAGTAGTACATTATCTAGCTTATTCGTTTTCTTTTTTCCAACTAATATTCATTGAGTCCCTATTCTCAACCTATGGCCTAGTCCCTATTCTCAACCTATGACTTATAATGTACAAGAGAATAAACCCTAGCCTGCTCGAGCTTATAGTTGAGTGAATGCTTCAAAACACTGTTAAGATTTAAATAGGATTTAAATTATTCAGCAAATTGCCTGAAATGCTTTATTGTGTCTGTGTAACATTTTTAATGACTTGTGCCATGCAAGGTGTTACAATGACCTCTTCTTTTTAACCTTTGGAATCAATGATTGTCTCATTGTTAACTTGCTTAGACTATTTTTTATGTAACTCTTTGTTCAGTAGGGAAGAGAACTATTAAACACATAGTTGGCCAAATCTCCTTGATTTAAACCTTCTTACATTCTACTTAAAAGAAGTATAGTATTCTGTGAGAGCGCAACTAAATAAGGAAGTCAGCATAGTGAAAAATATATAAATATTTTGAGAAGGTCAGCATAAGTATATGTGCAGTTTAAATGAATTACTTTGGTTGCTGTGAGAAAAAAATAGAGTGGGAAAAGATGAAAACAGACAAATTAGGGATTTCCTTTCCTCTCTTCTTTCCTCAGAATAAAATTAGATTCTTAAAGCAAAAAATTTAATGAAAGAAAGCTGGGGACTGAACGATAATTATCACTCCAATAACAAGTGAGAGAAAAAAAACAGTTAAGTACAGAGAAAGGAAACAAACAGGAAGAAGCTATCAAAGTTGAACTTTGAGGAGTGGCTAATGATACAGAGACCAAGATAATGAAGACAGAGAAACCTATTAGTTGTAAACACAAGTGAGTGTATTACATTCAACGAGGCCTTAAATCTGTCAATTTGTTAATTTCTATAAGGAGACAAAATGAGTGTTTTGTTTGGGGTTTCCCACAAAATTGAGCTGAAGACAAGGACTTGGTTCCAAGTATTTTATTTGGAAGGCACTTCCAGGAAACAATGTTGAGGGACTGGAGAAAGGGGAATGGGTAAAAAGGAAAAGCTAATAGAAGTTTCCATTTTCAAGGATGTCGTGGTCCATGTAAGCTTCATACCTCCAGGACCTCATGATAAATGTACAGAATTGCTCACGTTCTTGGCTTTAAAAAGGGCAGACCGATACTGTAGAAGGAAATACACTTTAGGGCACTAGCAAGATCTGCTCAATTGCAATAAAAAATACTTGGAAAACCAGCCAGACATAATTACTAAATATGAAAATAAAATTAATGAGAGAATAAAAAGTTCAGAAAGGGACATGAATCTGTATATGAACATGATTATGTATATGTTTCATCAAATTGTCATTTCAAAATGCAGAGACAGGTGGAATTCTTCAGGAAATATTTATCCCACATTTTATCCTGAGAGCTATTAAACTTATCCAAAAGTATAATTTCATAGCATGAATACTGTATGAGTTACCCACATTGAATACTGCCCTAATGCTCAATTGGTTACAGATTTACTTGCATTCTCTTTCTTCCTTTCAAAAAGTAAATATAAAAATCTGTTCATATTTTAGATATTGCTAATATGAATTCCTTTTTATCATTCTTCTATGATATAATTTTTGCCTAAGTCAAGAGCTTATAAATAAAAATGTCTAAGATAAACAGTAAATTTTAATGGACATAAATAACTAGGTGTTCAGTGACAGAAAAGTATTTTGTAATTTATGCTGTGGACTTGTGGCAGCCTTAAAGTTTATATATTTTATACTTTAAATATTTATGTCCCTACAGTCAAGAAAAAGTTAAGGTTGGAGTAAATATATTTACTCAAGTTTGCCGATAATAACAGTAATAAATAATGGATGTAGTAAGCTGAGTATAAAACCTGCCCAAACGCATAAGACAATGGACCAAGTATCCCTGTGTGACTTGCTACTGTTTGGAAGCTAATTCGAACCTCAAGATGTCATTTTTCATTTATTCTATTAGAATCCAATGCTTTGCATTTTCAGATAATAAATATTGCATGCTATGTATTTATGTTTTAATTTAAAAACAATCCCTCCCCTTAGCTATTGAGCAAAATTATTGCATAAATTCACAATTGGATACTTTATATATTATTTGGAAATTTTTGTAGTAGTTTTTTTGTAATATTCAAATCATTAAATGTTATTAGATAAAATTGAGTATTTTAGAATTACCTAATCCATAATATACACTTAGGGTGATCTGAACTACAAAATATGAACAATGAACAAATTATGGAGTACTTCAGATTTCTCCAGCTGGTTTTGATACCTCAGTATATTTTTGAAGTTCTGTAAAATGACATTGTGAAAAAATATAGTCAAATATGTACTCTGTAGTTATAGGTATGGGTTTGTTCCATTCATATGTTTAAAGTCATTTAATAGTCCTGTATCTTACTTGTCTAAGTAATTATATAGTATAAATTGATTTATAATAATAGCTGTAAATCATTTAGTTCTGTAGCAATTTCATATTGATAAGAGAAGAACACTTGGCTGGAGTGTTTGCTTTAGATACATAGAATGTAGTTGTGTATATTCCATTTTTACACATTGTTTTACACATTTTTACACCTTGTTTTTCCCTGGTGACATATTAGAAATCTTTTAATTAGTTGGCCTTTTGTCACTTATAATGTCACATTTTCTTTCAGTCTTATATTTACATGATTGTAAATTTAGTCACAATCTGTCACACTGAATTCCTTTTTGGCACTGTGGCACTGGGAGTAGGCTAATATCCTTCAGGTCAGGAAAGAGTTGTCCAAGCCCAGAGCAAAAAAAAAAAAAAGAAAGAAAGAAAAGAAAAGAAAAAGGGGTCTAACCTCTGTGTGATGCTGATTGTGTGTTCATCTCTATTGCTTTAGGTTAATTTCTGTTTCTCTAGGTCTCTCTACTTTTGTGGCTGTTGCAATTTACTTAGCCATTTCTATCTTTGAGTTGTTCTTAAATGGAGTGAAGGAGAAATGGGAATATCATTTTCCTCTAATGTGGTGATATTATTTATTAGCAAGCTTGGAACTGCACATGAATAAATCATAACATTAGCAGAAACATCACTGCCGCAAAAGTTAGGTGCTAACATCCTTTGCTTAACACATTGATTTTTTTTTCTTTCATAATATTTAAGAAGAATCTCTATAATACATAAAAGTTTCCCCACTTGAGAAGCTAATAATTCAACACAGTAGCAAATGGACTCTTCTCACAGTTGATATCAAATAAAGCCTTGCATTTTTCTTTCTTTTTTTTTTTTTAAGATTTTATTTATTTATTTGACAGAGAGAGAGCACAAGTAGGCAGAGTGACAGGCAGATGGAGAGGGAGAAACAGGCTCTCCGCCGAGCAGGGAGCCGGACGTGGGGCTCAATCCCAAGACCCCAGGATCATGACCTGAGCCGAAAGCAGCCGCTTAACAGACTGAGCCACCCAGGCGCCCCAAGCCTTGCATTTTTCTTGTAAATTTCTAAATAAATAAAAATTCACCCAATGTTCAAGTTCTGCAATTTGAATTACTGCAAACTCTTGGTTGAGTTAACTACTTTCAGAAGCAGACAAGTCTTGGAATGCTACTTAATTAACAAGAAGTATCCTTTACTTTATGCATTGTTGTTAGTACATGCTTAGTTTTATCAAGCAATCTGTTAAGGTAAGATTTTCCTTTTCAATACAAATAAATCATTTCAAAGATGTTAAGTTAATTTTCCTATTTCCTATTGATTTTCTATTTTCTTTTTTTTCAAAGATTTTATTTATTTATTTGACAGAGAGAGACAGAGCGAGAGAGGCAACACAAGCAGGGGGAGTGGGGGAGGGAGAAGCAGGCTTCCCGTGGAGCAGGGAGCCCAATGCGGGGCTCCATCCCAGGACCCTGAGATCATGACCTGGGCCGAAGGCAGAGGCTTAACGACTGAGCCACCCAGGCGCCCCTCTATTTTCTTTATTACACCATAACTATCACTCTGATGGTTATAATTTATTTATTTCTCCTGTTTTGATAACAGAAGGTAAATTATTTGCCACTATTTAGAATACATATGACAAATACCATTGTTATTTGCACACCATTAGTTCATTTTCTACTGCATTCAATCTTTGTTCATAAAGAAAGGAAAGGCATAATTCATACTGTGCTAAATGTTAATAACATGGGAATTTATTTTAAAATATAAGAAATCTGGGGAACAGTTGCTTGAGGGAAATGGTACATTTCAGAAAGAGTATGGATAACATGTTAAAAAATAAGAAAGAAGTATTAAAGATGCATATTTTTTTTCTTAAAGATTTACTAATTTATTTTAGGGAGGGGGAGGCACAGAGGGAGAGGGAAAAAGAGAAGATGCACACATTTGTAATATTAAAATTTCTAATCATCATTAGAGTCAATGAAGAAACATAAGTTACCATGCATACATTAGAGTTTATTTGATATTATTTATGCCATCAGAAATGCATGCGTGCATTCATTCATTCACTCACTCATTCATTCAGTAATTAATGTATCTTCATGCACTATGTTTAAAGTCTGCACCATGGGCAATATAAACTTCTGTAGCACAAATTAAATTTGGTGGAAGTAATGAGCTACAATCTTCTCTGCTCATTCTAAATACTAAAAGGACTACAAAATCACATATATAAAAAGCTTAGAATGTAGGATCACCTGAAATGGGTAAAGGCAGAATTTTCATTGTTTCTTTTTCACAGAATCACTGATTATATCTTAAAACTTTTTTTTTTAAATTCAGATTTCCTCAGTTTTACTTGTGCTCGTTAGTGTGTCTGTGTCTGTGTCTATTTTTAACTCTTCACAGTTTTGTCACACTGCTGTTTTATATATCCACCACTACAGGCAAAATAGAATGTCATCAGCACGAGAATCCCTCCTGTTGTTTTATTGGAATCACATCCACCTTCCTTCCCCTGCCCTGTTCCTAACCCCTAATTTCCCTAGTTATATCATCATCTTCAGAATGGTGATCTTTAAAAAATATTATATAAATGGAATCATATAATAGGTACCATTTTGGGACTAGCTTTTTAAACTCAGTTAAATCCCTAGAGATTCATCCAAGTTTTTGTTTATATCAGTAGTTTGTTCTTCCAATTTCTGAGCAATATTCTGTGATATATAAAGAAATGAAGTGTACTACGCTTTCTTTAATCATTCACCCATTGAAGGACATCTGTATTGGTTCTAGTTTGTGGTTGTGAACATTCATGTACAGGTTTTTGTGTGAACCTAAGTTTCCATTTCTCTGGGATAATATGAAGATAGAGTACAGTTTCTAGGTTTACAGTAATTTTATGTCTAGGCTTAAAAAATATCTGCCGAACAGGTTTCCAGAGTGGCAGTACTATTTGATATTTCCATTAGGAATGCTTGAATGATCTAGTCTCTTTGCGTCCTCACCAAGGTTTTGCAGTGTCATTATTCTTTATTTGGATATCTAATAGAAGTGTAGCAGTATTTCATTGTGGTTTTAATTTTCATTTCTATAATGGTGTACATTATTTTCATGTGATTATTTACCAATGGTATATCCTCAGTATAGCATGTTATATATTTTCCCATTTTTTAATTGGAGTGTTTTTTGTTTTTTTTTTTAATATTGAGTTTGAAGTCCTTTATATTTTCCATATATTACTCATTTGTCAGAAGTGATTAGGAAATATTTTCTCCCAGTCTCTACTTTACCTTTTCATCTTTTTCATAGGATCTGTTCTAGAGCAAAAATTTTTGGTTTTAATGATGTCGAATTTATCAATCTTTTCTTTTATGGATTATGCTTTTGATGTCTAGTCTATGAACTGTTTCCTAGCTTTAGAACAAAATATTCACCCTATATTCTAAAGGTTCTACTGTTTTGCATTTTGCATTGAAGTCTGTGAACCATATTGAGTTAGTTTTTGTATATGGTATGAAGTTTAGGTTAATGTTTATTTTATGGCTTACAGAAGTTAAATACTACCAAATTATTTGTTGAAAAAGCTAACTTCCACTGTTAAATTATTTCACACCTGGACCAAATATCATTTGGATATATCTGGAGGAGTCTATTTGGAGGTTTTCCATACTATTCTATTGATATGTGTCTGTCCCTATGTCAAAGGCAATCAAGAAGATTCTCTCCCTCTGCCCCTCCCTCGCCTCTCTCTCTAAAATAAATAATCCTTATAAATAATAAATAAATAAATAAATAATAAACAAAATCAATGTCTCAACATTTGTTTTATGAGCTGTAATTCAGATCCTGTTGTTTGATTGGGTTCAGATCTTATAGATTCTTGCTAATTTTCTGTCTAGCAGTTTTATCAGTCACTGAGTGGAAGGTGATGAAGTCCCTAACAAAATTGAAATAAAAAATATTTCTATTTCTATTTTTTAGAACGCTATAGGTTTTGCCTCAGGAATTTTGAGACTCTGTTGTTTATTTGGGGCATACTCATTTAAGATCATTATATTTTTTCCAATGGAATGAACTTTTTTGTCATTATGAAATGACCTACTTAGTCTCTAGTCATTTTCTTTACTCTGTGATCTATCATATATTAACCTCACCTACTTTTGTAAAGTTTGCATTGTAAAACTTTCTTCATTCTTTTACTTTCAACTTACCCATGTTATTGAATTTGATGTAAGTTTTCTGTAAATGGTTTCTTGTCAGCTAATTAAAAAAAAAGCCTATTCTGACAATATCTGTCTCTTATTGCTGTATTTTACTATGTACATTTTTACATTTCAGGTAACTGTTAATATGTTAGAGCTTGATTCTGTCATTTTTATTATTAATTTTATGCTTCCCTTAGTCCTCATTCTTTTGTTTCTCACTGCCTTCCTATGGGTTACTTCGACATTTTTAGGATTACATCTTGATTTCTTTCTGGTGTTTGGGGGGGCATATATCCCTATATAGTTTTATTAGTGATGCTCTGAGTATTAAAACATACATATATAAATTATCATATTCTACTGATATCAAGTTTCCATCACTTCAAATGAAGTGTGGAACCTTACTTCTTTTTAGGTGCCTTTACCTCTCCCACTTTTCTTTTTTTTTTTTTTAATTTTATTTATTTATTTGACAGAGAGAGACATAGTGAGAGCAGGAGGAACACAAGCAGGGGGACTGGGAGAGGAAGAAGCAGGCTTCCCGCAGAGCAGGGAGCCCGATGTGGGACTCGATCCCAGGACGCTGGGATCATGACCTGAGCCGAAGGCAGACGCTTAACGACTGAGCCACCCAGGTGCCCCCTCTCCCACTTTTAAATATCCTATCTCAAGTAACAAACGGTCATAAAGTATTTTTTAGCTCTATCATAAAATATGATTTCTACAACTCACAAGGTAAAGGTTGGCCTTTTTTATGTACTCATATTTCTGTTCTTTCTATTGTTTCTTTCTTTTATTTTTTTTGTTTCAAGATTCTTTATCATTTTTTTCTGTTTGAAGAACTTCCTTTTGCCAGTCATTTAGAGTATGGCCATCAGAAACAAATTCCTTTAGTGTTCCTTTGAATGAGAAAATCTTTAATTTCTCTTCATTCTAGAAAAACAGTTTCACCAGATACAGAACTTGCAGTAGTTAGTCAGCATTTAAAAAATGCCATGCTAAGTAGCATGGTCTCCGTGGTTTCAGAGGAGAAATCTCTTGTTCCTCAGATTGGAGTTCCCTTCTATGTAATGTCATTTTTCTCTTGTTGGTCTTAAGGTTTTCTCTTAGTCTTAGTTAAATATGTGTCTTGGCATGGATTTCTTCATTCTGCTTGAGGTTTTTTAGCTTTTTTAATCTATAGGTTTATATCTTTCTCCAAATTTGGGAGCTTTCTGCCATTATTTCTCTGAATGCTCTTTCAGAAACATTCTGCTTTTTTTCTGGGACATTGATGATACAAATATTGAATCTTTTGTTATTGTCCCACAAATCCCTTTGGCTCTATTAATATATTTTTTAAATATTTATTTATTTATTTATTTATTTATTTATTTATTTATTTATTTAAAACAGAAAGCGAGAGAGATTGAGAACACAAGCAGTGGGAAGTGTAGAAGGAGAGGGAGAGGGAGAGGAAAACTCTGCACTGAGCAAGGAGCCCGATGTGGGACTTGATCCCAGGACCCTGGGATCATGACCTGCACCGAAGGCAGATGTTTAACCAAATGAGCCACCCAGGTGCCCTGGCTCTGTTAACATATTTTTTAAAAAACTATTTCTCTTTGATTGTTTTCCTTTGATTTTTAAGTTGGGTGAATTCTTTGGAGATGTTTTCAATTTTATTAATTCTATCCTATGTTATCTCCACCCTATTATTGAGCCCATCCATTGTTTTTTTTTTTTTTTTTCCTTTTTTTTTTTTTAATTGGTTATTTTGTGTTTAAATTCCAGGATTACCAATTAGTTATTTTAACTTCTTTTTTCTTCCAAGTTTTTATTTAAATTCCAGTTAGTTAACATAGAGTATAATCTTAGTTTCAGGTGTAGGATTTAGTAATTCATCACTTAAATTCAACACCATGTTCATCACAAGTGCCTTCCTTAATACCCATCACCCATTTAACCTATCTCTCCTTCTACCTCCCCTCCAGCAACTCTCAGTTTGTTTTCTGTAGTTAATAGTCTATTTTATGGTATTCCTCTCTTTCTTTTTTTACTCCTATATTCATCTGTTTTGTTTCTTATATTCCACATATGAATGAAATTGTATGGTATCTGTCTTTCTTTGACTGACTTATTTCACTTAGCTTGATACTCTGTAGCTCCAACCATGTTGTTGCAGAAGGAAGATTTCATTCTTCTTTATGACTAATATTCCATTATATATATATATATATATATATATATATATATATATATATATATATATATATATATATAACAACAAACATCATTATCCATTTATCATTCAGTGGACATTTGGGGCTCTTTCCATAATTTGGCTATTACTGATAATGCTGCTAGAAACATCGGGGTGCATATATCCCTTCAAATCAATCCATTATCTTTGAAGAACATGGATGCAAAAATTCTCAACAAAATACTAGCAAATCAAATCCAACAGTATCATTCCCACAATCAAGTGGGATTTATTCCTGGGTTGCAAGGGTGGTTCAAATCAATAAACATGATACACCACATTTATTTTAACTACTATTGTGTTTTGTTTGTTTGTTTGTTTGTTTGTTTCATTAAAAAGTGAGAGAGCCTGAGCAGGGGGAGGGGCAGAGGAAGAGGGAGAATCAAGCTCCCTGCTAAGAAAGGAGCCTGATGTGGAATTCGATCCCAGGACCCTGGGATCATGACCTGAGCAGAAGGCAGACACTTAACCATCTGAGCCACCCAGGCACCCCTTAACTACTGTTAAGTTCTTTAAATTTTTAATTTTAACTAGCAGTCTTTGTGTTTAGGTTTAATATGCAAACCTTAGCCTATTTTTTGGCCTGTGTTTTCAATGAAAATTTAATTTCAGAGGTTTGCATGGTTTGTCTGCTCCCTTCAGGCTCCCACTGGACATTTTGGTGCTGACTGAAAGAGCATAAGTTATTTTCCCAGATTGGCCCAACTGGAAGGGAAAGCTATTCTATGGTCTGTCGATTGAATAACACTGACCATGCCTGCCACTGATTAGGATGGAATGCCCCTTTGCAGTGTCCCCTGGCCACCATTTTTTTCTTCATGGAGGAAAGGAGTCTTAGGTCTGTGGGGACAAAGAGATATCATCGGCTTGACATTTGTTAGAGTGTAATTTTTCTTGTCTGTGCCCCTAAGCTAGTCTGTGTTTTTTGGTTGAATAGAGTAGTCTCAGATCTAGCAAAAAGGCAAGCACTTCAACTGGCCACTTATTGTTAGCTGAGCTCCCTATTAATCCCCTGCCAGTGCTGATGGGATCAGCTGGTATTGTCAGTGAGACTCAGATTTGATCTGGGGAAAAAGAGCTGGGGAGAAAGTTGCTAGATTTGGAGTACATAATTCAAGCTTGATGGCCTTATTGTTTTGAGATAGTAAGACAACTTGCTCTCTTATTCTTCCAGCTACATTATCTCAAATCAGTTTCTTTCTTCTTTCCACTTTTCAGAGTTCTTCTTTAGCGTGTATTCTGTTATTTTTATGGTTTGGAGTTGTACACAGAAGAAAAGAGCAAGGAGATAGGAGTCTATAACATAATGTCTGGTCCAGAAATCCCAGTCATTTTTGAAAATACAAATCCCTAGGGACTTCCCCTATAGATTTGAATTAGCTATTCTATGCAGAGTGCCTTAGGAGAATCTGTATCTTTGACAAATGCCTAAGTTAAAGGGAAAATGATGAAGTTAGTAAAAGAAAAGTTAGTTTATGTTACGGTGTTTTATAGCAGAAAGAAAAATACAGAACTGAAGAGAGGTCAGTGTTTGAATAAGTTATGTAGCAAAGGACATTGTTTCCTGTAATAATTCCTGCCTGTCACACAAGGAACATCAAGGCTGTGTAATTCTTGTCTATTCACTTATTCAAGGAATAAGTACTTATAGGAGGCTTACATTTCTCTGACCATTATTCTACCACAAATCAGGACCTTAAAATAACACATTTATTCTCTCAGTGTTCTGGAGGCTAAAAGTCTGAAATCAAGATGTCAGCAAAGCCGTGCTCTCTGAAGGTTCTTGGTGAGAATCTGTTCCATGACTTTCTCTTACCTCCTTGTGTTGCCAACTGTGCTGGTATTCCTTGGCTTGTAGATACACCACCCCAATCTCTGCCATGGTGTTTTCCCTGTTCCTCTGTCTCTATCTCTTCTCTTAGAGAGATACCATTCATATTTAATTGGGGCCCACTCTAATGACCTCGTATTAACTTGATTACATCCTCAAAGAACTTCTTTTCAAATAAAGTCAAATTCACAGTTACCAGAGGTTAGGACTTCAACATATCTTTATGAGGGACACGATTTAACCCATAACAAAGAAATCTTACTCATAATGGAACATAGGTAATAATTAAAGTAGACTTCTGAAGTGGATTGTTATACTTAAAATACTGCAGAGGAATAAAAACCTTACCAACATATAATCCACACGTAGCCAGATTGTCTTTCAAAGAGAGTCATAAATAAATATTTTCTCAGGCAAATTAAAACCGAGTGAATTTTTCACCACAGACTTCCCTGTTTCTATATAAAAAAAAGGAATGGAGAAGGAGAAAGAGAAAGAATAAAGAGAGAGAAGGTAAAATTAAATCATATAAAAATGCTCAATCAAAACCAGAAAATACAAAAAAGAAAGGGGAGGGGTTATGTGGAGAAACAGAACACATGCAATGAATTAAAAAATAAATAAAAACATGGTAAGAACTAACCCAATTATATAAATATTCATTTTAAATGTGAAAATATAAAAATGTAAATGAAAGGACAGAGGTTATCAGCATGGACTAAAAAATAGACAAGACCTAATTATGTTTTCTATAAGAAACCCACTTTATTTTTTATTTTTTTAAAATATTTTATTTATTTATTTAATTGACAGAGAGAGAGAGACAGCAAAAGAGGGAACACAAGCAGGGGGAGTGGGAGACGGAGAAGCAGGCCTCCCATCGAGCAGGGAGCCCGATGCAGGGCTTGACCCCAGGACCCTGGGATCATGACCTGAGCTGAAGGCAGATGCTTAACCACTGAGCCACCCAGGCACCCCAGAAACCCACTTTAAAAAGTCAGCTAAGTTAAAAATAAAGAAATATCTATCTATCTATCTATCTATCTATCTATCTATCTATCTATCTATCTATAATCACGATAACACTATATACTATATCAAAATTAATCTCAGACAAAACAAACTTCAGAATGAGGGAGACTAGTGAAGAGTAACATTTTATAATGATAAAGGGGTCAATTCTTCAAGAAAACATATAAGCCCTAAATCTATATCTACCTAACAACAATCAATATACACAACACAACAAATGACAGAACTGAGACTAGGAATAAACCACACTGTTATTTTTAGAGTTAAGACCCTTCTTTCAGTAATTGATAGATCAAGCAGGAAGAAAAATCAGTAAGAAAATAGTTACCCTGAACAGCACTATCAATAAACTTTATATAATTGGCATTTGTAGACTGTTCCATCCAACAACAGCAGAGCACATTCATCTCAGTACACATGGAACATTCATTAAGAGAATACATTAAGAGCCATAAATTACTCTTTGCAAATTTCAAGGAGAAATCATATACATTATGTCCTCAGACCTTAATAGAATTTGATATTATATATGTGTATATATATATATATATATGTGTGTGTGTGTGTGTGTGTGTGTGTGTGTATATATATATATATACACACACACACACACACACACACACACACATATATATATATGGAAAATCTCCATATATTTCAATTAAATAGTACCTGGGTCAAATAAGTCTTTTTTTTTTTTATTAAAAGATTTTATTTATTTATTTGACAGAGAGAGAGATAGCGAGAGCAGGAACACAAGCAGGGGGAGTGGGAGAGCGAGAAGCAGGCTTCCTGCTGAGCAGGGAGCCCGATGTGGGACTCGATCCCAGGACCCTGGGATCATGACCTGAGCCGAAGGCAGATGCTTAACGACTGAGCCACCCAGGCGCCCTGGGTCAAATAAGTCTTAAGAGAAATTTAAAAATATCTTAAACTAGGAAGCACCTGGGTGGTTCAATCAGTTAAGTGTTGGACTCTTGATTTCTGCTCAGGTCATGATCTCAGGGGTATGAGATTAAGCCCAGCATGGGGGTGTGTGCTGAGCATGGAGTCTGCTTAAGATTCACTCTCTCCTTCTGCTTCTGCCCCTCCCCTCCCTGTTTGCATGCACTCACACTCTCTCTCTCTCACTCTCTCTCTCTAAACAATAAAAAATAAGTAAATAAAAATATCTTGAACTAAATGAAATTGAAAATATGATACAATTTATTATAAATTATGGGATTGAGTAAAAGCAAGAAAAAATAGAGTAGGTAAAGACATTCTTTGTTTTTGATATTTTTAATTTCCTTTTTAATTTTATTTATTATTTTTAGATATACAACATAGTAATTCAACATGTCTATATGTTATGCTATGCTATGCCAACCACAAGTTTAGGTACCATCTGTAACCATACAACACTATTACAATACCTCTGGCTGTATTCCCTATGCCATGCTTATTATTTTCATGACTTACTTATTCCATAACTGGAAGCTTATATCTCCAACTCATTTCACACATTTTTTCCGTCACCCATCCTCTGGCAACCATCAGTTTGTTCTCTGTATTTATAGGTCTGATTCTGTTTTATCTTGTTGTTGCTTATTCAATTGTTTTGTTTTTTAGGTTTCATATAAATGAAATCATATGGTGTTTGTCTTTCCTTTTTCTGACTTATTTTCCTTATCATAATGCCCTTTAGGTCCATTCATGTTGTCACAAATGGCAAGATCTCATCCCTAAATATATATATTTTTTAAGATTTTATTTATTTATTTGAGACAGAGAGAATGAGAGACAGAGAGCATGAGAGGGAGGAGGGTCAGAGGGAGAAGCAGACTCCCTGCCGAGCAGGGAGCCCGATGCGGGACTCGATCCCGGGACTCCAGGATCATGACCTGAGCCGAAGGCAGTCGCCTAACCAACTGAGCCACCCAGGCGCCCCATCCCTAAATATTTTTTAAAGCATAATATCTAGTAGAAGACTTATATCTGAAATAATCCAATAATTTTTATAAATGAGCAGTTAAAGAATACACATAATTTTAAAAATAGGCCAAATATCTAAGTAAACACCACCCCAAAAAAGAAATACCACGGGCAAAAAACATACTCAAAATCTTCACTTTCAGTTGCATATTACAACAAAATGAGATACCACCAAAACTTATTTGAATCATTAAAATAAAATTTTAGAAAAAAAATGACGGTACTGATGGTGAGGATATAGATAAACTCATTGTTGGAGGAAATGTAAAATAGTGCAGCCACTTTGTAAGAGATTTTTCAAACTTTCTTCTAAAGTTAATCATAAGTTTCTCATAAGATCTAGTGTTCATACTCACAGGTATTTACCCAACTAATATCAAAACTATGTTGACACAAAAACAACCACAGAAAATATAAATATATATACATAGATTTACAGCAGCTATATTCATAATCACTCCAAACTGGAAGCAGCCAAGAGCTCCTTTAATATGTGAATGGGTATAGAAACAGAAACACATCTACACAATGGGATACCATTCAGCAACTAAAAGGAAAGAGCTATTAGGCAAACAATTATATTGAGTCTTCAATGTATATTGCTAAGTAAAAGATGCTAGTCTGATAAGACAACATTATTTATAATTCTATTTATATAATATTCTGGAAGAGCCAAAGCTATAGAAAGTGTAAAGCAATCAGTGCTTGCTAGGGGTTGGAGACAGGGGATTTGAATAAATGAAGCACCAGGAACCTATAAGGCACTGAAAGAATTCTATATTATTCTGTATGATTCTTTAATGGTGGATATATGACACTTTACTGTGGCAAAACCCATAGCACTGCACAACACAAAGAGTGGACTTTAATAAATGTAAATTAAAAAAATCATTGAGGAATGCAAGATGATACAGCCATTTTGCAAAGACATTTTGGATGTTTCTTACAAAACTAATCGGTTGCACTCCTTGTTATTTATTCAAACTTATGAATTAAACTTATGCCCACACAAAAATCTGAACATTTGTTCATACTAGTTTTATTCATGTTGTCAATACTTGAAAGCAACCAAGATGTCTTTCCATATGTGAATAAATGAGCAAAGTGTTATATCCAAACAATGGAATATTATTCAGTACTAAAGAAATGAACTATCAAACTGTGAAAATATATGGAGGAACATTAAATGCATATTGCTAAGTGAATGAAGCCAATCTGAAAAGGGTACATATGACATGATGCAACTCTATGATATTGTGGAAGGAACAAAACTATAGAGACAGTAAAAAGATCAGTGGTTGCCAAGATTTGGTGAGAAAGATGGACAGATATGCATCCACATAGGATCTTTAGGGTAGTGAAACTGTTCTGTATGATCCTATAATGGTGAATATATGCCATCATGCATTTGCCAAATACACGGAATAGACACTATGTAGATTATGTAATGTAACTTAAACTATGTAAACTATGAACTTCAGGTGATAATGTGTCAATATACATTCACCCACTGAAACAAATGAATAATTCTGGTGCTCAATATTAACAGTGAGGGTAGATGTTCATGTGTGCACGTAGAAGTTATCTGCAAACTATGTAATCTCCTTAATTTTTTTTTTCTGTGAACCTGAAACTGCTCTAAAATTAAAAAAAAAGTCTCTTTAAAAAAATTCACTGGGGAATGCCATAAAAAAGGCAGCATGTGTCAAAAAAGAAAAAAAAAAAAATCTCCCTGAAGGGTATGGAGAAAGATATTGATCTAAGAAACTGGAAATGAGTGGAATCTGAAATACTAAACCAAAAGGGAACTGCACATAAACATTGCATGATAGTTAATAAACTTTCATCTCCTGGGTACAGGTCAACAATTTTGATTCTGTTATACATAATACTGCAATTAATCAAGTAAGTAAAAAGATGGTTGATGGTGGAAGCCAGATTTCTCATTCCTGGAGTGGGAGTTTATAGATAAGCAAGAAGAGGAGGCTAGGATTATCCATGCGATAATGGATTACTAGAGTTGGAGATCTCAGCATGAATGCATGGTTAGCTTAATACAGACACAAATGATTACATATAGAAATATTTATAGACATGTAGATATACACAGGTAGGTAGCACATATATTTTCTTTCTCGCTCAGCTGAGGGAGCATAGAAGCACCAACACCCAGTAGCGAGGAGCACACCCATCATCCAGATCTTGGTTTCTAATACATTCTTCAATAGAAGGAGCCAGTTGATAATATGAACCCTTGTTTTGTTGTGACAAAAAGAGCACTTTCTATCTGGATTCCCATTAAAAATACATTTCGCAATCTAATCATGAGAAAAACCATAAACAAATCCGAGTTGTGGGATTTGCTACAAAATTTCTGACTGGTACTTCTCAAAATTAATGATGCCATCAAAAACCAGGAAGTCCTTGGGGAGTCTGGGTGGCTCAGTCATTAAGTGTCTGCCTTCGGCTCAGGTCATGATCTCAGGGTCCTGGGATCGAGCCCCGCATCGGACTCCCTGCTCGGCAGGAAGCCTGCTTCTCCCTCACTCACTCCCCCTGCTTGTGTTCCCTCTCTCTCTGTGTCTCTCTCTGTCAAATAAATAAATTAAAAATCTTAAAACAACAACAACAAACAAGGAAATCCAAAAATTTTCACAATCAAGAGCTGCTTAAGAAGACATGATGGGTAAATATATTTTGGTATACTGGATGAGATCCCAAAACAGGAAAAAGACAATAAGCAACAAAGAAAATCAGAATAAATTATAGAATTTAGTTAATAATAATGTATGAATAAGAGTTAATTATATCTTAATAACCTAAAATGTTAATCCTAGGGAAACTGGATGAGGGATATATGGGAATCTGTACTATCTTCAAAATTTTCTAAAAATATAAAAATGTTCTGAAATCTTTATGTTAAAGAATTTATTTCAATTATAACATGGAGAATGAATTAGACCACAGATGAAGAGACAAAAGTTAAAAGACTCTTATAATAATCCATGGACCAGATGTTTGTGGTTTCTCCTGGGAATATACCAATAAGGATGGAAAATGGCAAACATCTTCCAGAAATATTTAGGAATTACAGTAAAAATGACTAGTTATTGATTTGGGTACAGTGTCAAGGAGTTAAGTGTTACACACAGATTTGGTAACTGAATGAATATTGGTGGCATTTATGTTTTAGTTGGGGTTTGATAAATCTTGAAAAATGATCTTTTAAAAACTGCATTCAAATGGTTGCCTTAACATTATGCAAGTTAAGGCAGACAACAGATTAATGTACTTGGCCAAGGTCTTTGGTTTTATAGTGTGTTTACAATAGATTAACCTCTGTCATGAACATGTTCAGATGATCCAAAATTGACATATTCAATTTTCCCTCACTGAGATGGTTAGCATATTTTAAAATTGCTTTCCCATACAAACTCGCATACATGGTTTCAATGTTTGAAACTTCTAGATAAAGATAAATAAAAAATTCAAATGGAATACAAAATTATTTTAATGTGTCTTAGAGACTCTGAGTATTCTTTCTGGATCTTATATGAGATAATTACAATAAATAATTGAAATGTTAAGCGATTCTACCTTCCCTCAAGTATAATGTTATATGTAGAAAAGATGAGGGGGGTAAATAAGACTGAGACTTTTCTTCCCTATATAGAGTAAGGGCACATGCCCCCTGCTACAGATTTAATAAATTCAGTGAATGCTATTTTTTAGTTTTATATATTGATCTTGTTTAAGAAAAAAAAAATGTCCTGAATAACATCAGATTTCATAGACATAAGGTGCATTTTCTGACCCAAACAAAAGCATCAAAACTCAATAGAAGATTATTTTATTGACTCAGTTAGTTATTTGAATCTCAAATAATGCCTCCAAATTATCTTTTGTCATAATAGACATTTCTGGCACAGAACTAGTAAAAGTGCACAGATGATATGATGGAAAAAATAAAACCTTCCTTCAATTAAAAAAAGAAAAAGCTATAAAGCTGATAATATCATTAAAGGCATGACTCTCATTTCCTGAGTTTTTAAAACTATTTTTGTTATCAGTTTTAGTGAAACGGATACATCAACAGTGCCACACAGATAATTTATATGTCATGATTCTTTGACAATAGCTGGACTTGCAGATGTGTTTCTTGATAACAGTACATTTTCGTTTTAGAGAGTGATAAGCTCCCTCTTGTAAAGCTGATGTCAGCAAACCTGACCGGTTTGATCTTCATAAGGTTATGCTTTGAAAATTAATGGGACAGCTACCTATAAAATCAAAATCAATTTACTATTTTCTACATTGGGACAAAAATGAATTGTCCAATATAAAGTGTGGAATGCTATAAAGGCTGCAATCTCATCTCACTATTCTTATGTGTTGTTTTTTTTTAATAAACTGCTCATGCTTTTTTCTTGCAGTTTATGACATCAAAGGGACTCTTCTGTAAAATTACAGCAATAAATTTCACCTTATGCTGGACAGATTTTATTTCTTTTCTCTCTGTCATCTTGTTTTGCAAATAATCAAGACATGACAAAATTGATTAAAAATTTATCTTTTCTTCATCAAATAAAATAACTGCTTTACTTAGTTAAAAAAAAATGGCAGTGTAAAAGCAGAACTAAGTTTAGACTAAGCTGCTACTATCTAACACCACTCAAAGAGACGAGTGATATCCAGGTAAACCAAAATAGTTGCCTTTATGATCACTGAATACTTAATTCCTCGGAGTCCAAGATAAAGTGGATTTCTTTATTACCACTGGCATTTGGCAAAAGTTGTTAATCAGTTATAAAAAAATGCATTGTTTACTACCATCTGCTGCCACATCTGTTTTACAAATACATGGCTCCAAAGAGGAGATTATATATAGGTTGAATATAGAACAGATACTTCTAAGTGTTTCTGCTCTTAAACAGCTTATCAGAGATAAGACATTCAAGTAGTGGCATTTTTAATGTAATTTAATATAGTAGGTGACAAATATATAAATGGTTTGACTTCAAATATGATGGATTTAGGTCTACTTTGCCACATTGAACAATTAATTCAATTCAGCTCAGTGGGTTGACGTTATGTGGCTCCTTACTATGTAAACATCTCTCCTGAACCAGAAAATCTTATGCAAAAATATAAACATGCATGTGAAAGAAAAATCTCTGTCCAAAGGCATGTTACATAATATAGGTTTTCCAAATATAAGATATATAGACAAAAGATTTTAGAATGCAGATGAAGTGATTATTTTGATTGAAATAGTCACGGAAGCTTAAAGCAAAATGTTTTATTTTCAAGCTAAGATTTTAATCATTTTACATGATGGATGAACCAAAGCACAGTGACTGAGTTCTATTCCAAAAATGACACATGGTTTAATTTTTTTAGAGTATAGGTGTTTGAACAAAATAATTATTATTTAAAATGCAAATATATAGCTTTGATTAAAATGATGGAAGCCCTTAGAATTTGAGTTTAGTTTTATACTTGAGAGCCAAAGAAACTGCAGTCCTATAGACATATTCTGACAACAGGGGTGCCTGGATGGCTCAGTCAGTTGTGTCTGCCTTCTGCTCAGGTCATGATCCTAGGGTCCTGGGATCCAGTCCCACGTCGGGCTCCAGCCCCACGTCAGGCTCCCTGCTCAGTGCAGAGTCTGCCTCACCCTCTCCCTTTACCCCTCCCCCTGCTTGTGTTCTTTCTGTCTCGCTCTCTCAAATAAATAAAATCTTTAAAAAAATATTCTGACAACAATAACTACTATGAAATTAGTTATTGTGTCAAATATTTTATCAACTACCTTATGTATCATGTCATTTAATATTTAATAAACTCTTATGGAGCAGGGATAATTAGTTTATGTTGTAGACCAGAAATCTGAGGTTTAGAGAGTTTATGTAGCTGATGAACCATCAATAAGCTAGAAGCCAGGGCTTTAACTCTATTTTATCCAAAGGAGGAACACCAAATACTATCCCATGGTTCAGGAAAAAAAAACATGTTTTATGTGTATGTTATGTGTTTGATAGTTTGGAAGATGTAGAAAGTGGAAGTTTGGAAACTGGCTAGGAAGAGATAATAATATTTAAGGGACCATCTGATAACAAATTGAATTAGAAATTTTCAGTGATATATTGGTTAACACCTTAAAAACAAGTGAATTTCTGTCTGACAAACAATATCAGATACATTGTGTTTTTAGTACTACTGTTTCAAACAGATGCCAAACAGAAGATAAGTAAGCGAAAATTATATTATAAAGTTAGAAAATTAGTTAGAAAGTTACACAAGGTGGCTCAGTCATTAAGCATCTGCCTTTGGCTCAGGTCGTGATCCCAGGGTCCTGGGATTGAGCCCATCGGGCTCCCTGCTCATCAAAACAACTGACGGCCAAATTGGGCACACACATGATTTTTGTTTCCTTATTTACACTTTACCCAACCAAGTTTTATGTTTGTTACTTGTGTTTCATGTGACAATTCTTTTATTCAGCAACAATTTCCATTGAAAATCATTTTTATTGATATTATCTTTGTAGATGTTATTCTATATGTAGATACTGAAGATATAATAGTTAACAAAATAGAAAAGTGATTCCTGTTCATAGAGATATTCCATTCTAATACTATCATTGGGACGCTCATGCACTTATTTATATTACACAATTAAAATTTTATCCTCATTCTTCACTAAGTAAATAAGAATCCCTTCCACTTTGGTATGATTTCACATTGTAATTACTAATTGTTGACACTAAATGGGAAATAACTAAAAACAAATTCTTTCTATATTCTAGCAAACATCCTCTGAACACTGAGGAAGATCATATATAGCATCAACTATAATGCTGCATGTATGTTAAGTGGCATCTCTTTCCTTCATCCAGTTACAAAAAGAGTCAGTAAGATTTAGACCACTGATAGCTAAGTGAGAACAAAGAATGGATGGCAGTGGTATCAGTCTCCAATGTCTCTTCCTTTCAAGGCATTAATATAAATTATTGCTATAATCTTTGCAATCTTTTTCAAGAAGATTATGTATAAAGATAAATATAATATAGAATTAATGTCTTCTCTTAAAACAGCACCTAGCGGTGATAGGTCTCTCTTCCTTTTGACTACTTCTCCTGTTACATAGTGATGTAAGATTTAGTCACAAAACATTTAAATACGGAGTTTGCAATATAGCAGCCCCAACCTGGACTGAGATTCTTCTTTTTGTTTTTCTGGAAGAAGGAAACCTACTTTGAATATTAATTTTCTCTAAAGGCTTTAGGCCAAAGATGTTACAATTAAAATAATAATTTATCTCTCATGCACCCTTTTCCTTCCTAAGACCCAGAGGAAAATAGGGAAATGTTTATTATTGTTTACTACTTGAAAGATAATTTAGTACAAATGAATAAAAATAAAATATTTCTATACCAGATCGTGATGACCACTCAATATTTAACCATGCATTTTAATGAAATGAAACATAGTTAATATTTGCAAAGAAAAATATCATAATGATATTCTGTATGGAAATTTTCATTCAGAGGATGACACCTACTTTATATTTTTCTTATCCTTCATAATTAAAGAGTAACAAAAAATTCTAAGAAATCCCTTCGAACAGCCACATGTAGAAGAATGAGACTGGACCATTTTTGTACACCATATACAAAGATAAACTCAAAGTGGATGAAAGACCTAAATGTGAGACAGGAATCCATCAAAATCCTAGAGGAGAACACAGGCAGTAATTTCTTCAACCTCAGCCACAGCAACTTCTTGTTAGGCACGTCTCCAAAGGTAAGGGAAACAAAAGCAAAAATAAACTATTGAGACTTTATCAAGATAAAAAGCTTTTATTATTTGCACAGAAAAGGCAATAGTCAACCAAACTAAAAGGCAACCTACAGAATTGGAGAAGGTATTTGCAAATGTTTTATCAGATCAAGGGCTAGTATCCAAGATCTATAAAGAACTTATCAAATTCAACACCTCCCAAAAAAATGAATCCAGTCAAGAAATGGGCAGAAGACATGAACAAACATCTCTCCAAAGAAGACATACAAATAGCCAATAGAGTCATGAAAAAATGCTCCATATTACTAGACATCAGGGAAATACAAATCAAAACCACAATGAAATACCACCTCACACCAGTCAGAATGGCTAAAATTAACACGTCGGGAATTGGCGAGAATGCAGAGAAAGAGAAGCCTTTTTACATTGTAGGTGGGAATGCAAGCTGGTACAGCCACTTTGGAAAAGGGTATGGAGGTTCCTCAAGAATTTAAAAATAGAGCTACCCTATGACCCAGCAATTACACTATTAGGTATTTACCTCAAAGATACAAATGTAGTGATTGGAGGGGCACCTGCACCCCAATGTTTATAGCAGCAATGTCCACAATAGCTAAACTGTGGCAAGACCATTGACAGAGGAATGGATGAAGAAGATGTGATATATATATATATATATATATATATATATATATATATATAAATATATATATTATATATATATACCATATATATGTAAATTTATATTTAATATATATAATAATATATAATATATAATAAAATATATACATATATAATATATACATATATATGTATATATTGCATATATGTGTAAATATGTGTGTGTGTATGTGTGTGTGTATAATCGAATATTACTCAGCCATCAGAAAGGATGAAATCTTACCATTTACATTGATGTGGATGTAACTGGAGGGTATTATGCTAAGCGAAAAAAGCCAATCAGAGAAATACAATTATCATGTGGTTTCACTCATATCTGAAATATAAGAAACAGCACAGAGGATCATAGGGGAAGGGAGGGAAAACTGAATGGATAGTCATCAGAGAGGAAGACAAACCATGAGAGACTCTTAACTATAGGAAACAAACTGAGGGTTGCTGGAGCGGAAGTGGGTGGAGGATGGGGTAACTGGGTGATGGGCATTAAAGAGGGCATGTGATGTGTTGAGCACTGGGTGTTATATGCAACTGATGATTAATGAACACTACATCTGGAACTAATGATGTACTATATGTTGGCTATCTGAATTAAAAGAAATCTCTTCAAAAACTACATACTTTGTTTTTAAGTTTAAAAAATCTTATTTAACAATAGGGAAAACTTTTTAAGCCTATTCTAAAGAAAACTGTATTTCATAATTTGATAGGTAATATCAAAATCTATTAGTGAAAAAAGGCTATACAATAAGAGGGATGCTTTTATTTTTATTATTATTTTATACAAAATGTTTCAGGCATGAAGAATACTAGATGATAAGAAAAAGCTATAAGGATGCATCACTGAAAAGAAAGACAGAAGGAGAACAACAAAAATCCTCCTTATCTATACATAATTAATGGCCAAGCTGTTGTAGCCTACTGTTCCTGATAAAAGAAGAGGTCATTTGTGTACATATTTTCTGACAGAATGAGGACATTCATGTTATCCCTGATTAGTTGAATAATGTCCTGTGGCATTTTCTCCATTGATGCAACTTAGCAATGACAACCTCATTTGCTGTTCATCCTGACCTTCCTTCTTTCCTCTTACTACACCCCTCCTCTAACAGACTTAAAGCTATCAGTATGCTCCTAGCTCTAAAAATAAAATACAGTTGTTTGTTGTTGTTTTTTTTTCCTGGCTTACAATACAAAAATGAGGACATTATCATTAACATTCCCATATACATTTTGTTTTTAAAGCATGTGCTTTTCTTAAAAAGAAAGAAAGAAAGAAAAAGAAAGAAAAAGAAAGAAGAAAGAAAGAAAGAAAGAAAGAAAGAAAGAAAGAAAGAAAGAAAGAAAGAAAGAAGAAAGAAGAAAAAAAAGTTACTAATTCTTTTTTTTTAAGTCATGAATTCTTATAAAAATTACCCACATGGTTAAGGTATTAGTTTGGATGAAGTTTAATTGATATGTATTTTCTTTTTGGTAATAGCCATTCTGACAGATGTAAGTAATATCTCATTGTGGTTTTGCTTTGCATTTCCCTGATGATGAGTGATGTTGAGCATTGTTTCAATGTGCTTGTTGGCCATCTATTATGTCTTCTTTGGGAAAATGTCTATTCAGATCCTCTGCCCATTTTTTTTAATTGGATTGTTTATTTTCCATTGAGTTGTATGAGTTATTTATATATTTTGAATATTAACACCTTATCAGATATATGATTAGTAATGTCTTCTCCCATTCAGTCTTTTCATTTTAATGATGGTTTCTTTCTGTTGGGGGAGATAATTGAAACAACATGACTGACCCTGGGTGATGGAGGCTCCTCATCACCTTCCTTGTCCTTGGAATGTGTGTTCTGCTTGCCTTTCTTGCTCTCAGAGTCTGCTCCAATGACATAGGTGTTGCATGTTATAACACACTGAACCAGTTAAAGCCTCTATATAAACTTCTAAGATTTGGCAGGCATGTAGGGGGATCCATTTCTCTTGCTGCTGCTCAAGACAAACCTCATATGTTAGTTACCTTTGCTTATTAAAGCTGCCAACTACCAATCTGGAGTGGCTTGCCTCTTTCTTAAATCTCTCCTTTCCTTCCTCATATGGGGGACCATTTCAGATTACTCCTTTAAATCTCTGGAAAGGATTGCAAACCAACAAGTTTTCTGTGCAGAAGTTTTTTAGTTTGATGTAATCACATTTGTTTATTTTTGCTTTTGTTTCCCTTGCCTTTGGAGTCAGATCTAGAAAAACATTGCTAATATTTTGTCTCAAGGATTTAAATATCTCACTCCATTCTGTATTTCTTTGTATGGTTTCTGATTTGCAACTGGATGTGATTCTTACCTTTTGTTCCTCTATAGGTAAGCTGTTTCCCCATCCTATTGCCTTTTCAGGAATTTTCTTTATTCAACTTCTGTAATTTGAAAATAATATACCTATTTTGCTTAGTGTTCTCTGAGCTTCCTGAATATATGGTGTGATGTCTGACATTAAGTTGGGGGAAAATCTCAGTCATTAGCATTTAAATATTTCTTCAATTCTTTTCACTCTTCTCCCTCTGTTATTCACATTACATGTATGTTATACCTTTTATAGTTGTCCCACAGTCCTTGTTCTTACAATCATGTTCTACGTTTTCAATCTTTGCTCTTTGTTTTTGTAGTTTTGGAGGTTTCTATTGAGATGTCTTCAATCTCAGACATTATTTCCTCAGGTGTACCCAGTCAACTAATAAGCATGCCAAAAGCATTCATTTCTGTTATACTGATCTTTGTAGCATTACTTTTTAAAAAAAAATTTTCTTATGATTTCCATCACCCTGCTTAAAATGTCCATATGTTTTTGCCTGTTGTCTATCCATTAGACCCTTGGCATATTAATTATACTCAGTTTGATAATTCCAATATTCCTCTCATGTCTGTTCTGATGTCCTCTCTGTATTCAAAGGGTGTTTTTCGCCTTTTCTTATGAATTGGATTTTTTTCTGATAGGAAGACACGATACACCAAGTAGAAGGAATTGCTGTAAGTGGGACTTTAGTAATGTGTGGTAAGGTGTGGGGGTTAGAGAATACATTCTATAGTACTATGCCTAGGTCTCAGTCTTTTACTGACTATTCCTCTAGACTATGAATTTCATAAGTATTTCTCAGTCTTTTTTTTTCCTCCCCTAGATGGCTAGAGTAGGCTGGAATTGGTTATTTTCAAGGTCCCAAGTGAAACTAGAGATGACTTGAGTTGGGTATTTCACTTCCCCAGATCAGTTAGGCTCTAATAATATGCTGGCTGGTTAGATTCTGTTTAAAAAGTTCCTCCTGAAGGGGGGCAGAGCAAGAGGGCAGAGGTATAGGAGACCTGGATTTCATCTGGTCCCAGGAATTCAGCTGGATAGGGATCAAACCATTCTGAACACCTACAAACTCAATAGGAGATCGAAGAAAAGAATAACAACAACTCTGAACAGAAAAGCAACCACTTTCTGGAAGGTAGGACGTGTGGAGAAGTGAATCCAAGGAGATATACGGGAGGATAGACGGTGGGGGAGGGGGCCTCCATTGGCTCCTTCCAGCAAGTGATAGAGCAGCAGAGCACAAAATCAGAAATATTAGAAGTCTGCTCTGCTGAGGGACGTTGCTCCAGTGGCTAAGCGAGGGGCAGAACCCTAGCTGGGACAGTGTGGTCTTAGGACCCTCAGGGTCAAAGAAAGCCCGGGGGTGCCTCAGTGCAGCAGAGCTCCCAGGTATCGGAGTGGAGCAGCCAACTGCAGAGACAGAGCCGAAGAGTGGGCTTTCAGCTTGGGGTTGCCATAAACTGTGATCCACGGCACAGCTGGGCCACTGCTCCTCCAGCAGGGACACAGCAAGTGGCAGATCCAGGGAAACTCCCCTTCCTTCCCTGGGAGAAGTGGCGGGGGAGCGCACCACAGGGATCTGCTGGGTTTGGAGACTCCACACAGGGTCATGTGCCAGAGGTAAGAAATGCTGGTCACAGGCCAGGTGAGCATGGAATGCGGCCAGAGAATGGGGAGATGGGAATGACTGACTGAGGGTCAGTCTGGGGTCGCACTGAGGAGTGGGCCCTGAGTTCTCCACTCCTCTGGGGCGTAGATCAGGAGGCCACCATTTTCACTCTCGTCCTCCAAAGCTGTACGGAAAGCTTGCAGGGAACAAAAGCCCCTGAGAGCAAACCTAAGCAGATTACTTAGCCCGAGCGGGGGGGGGGGGGGGGGAGGAGGGCGGAGCAAATCTGCCTCCGGCAAAGATATTTGGGAACCACTGCAACAGACCCTTCCCCCAGAAGATCAGCAAGAACAGCCAACCAAGACCAAGTTTACTGATCAATGAGAATGGCAGAACTCCAGCGCTAGGGGAATACTGCACATAGAATTCATGGCTTTTTACCATGATTCTTTAGTCGTTCAAATTTAATATCTTTTAACTGTCTTTTCTTTTTCTTTCTTTTTTTTTTTTTTTGAATTTTCCTTTTTCCCTTTTCCAACAAACATCTTATCAATTCTTTTTTTAAAAAAAATATTTTTTATTTTACATTTTTAGAGCCATATTCTAACCCTTCATAGTAGTTACCCTTATTTTTGGTATATATATATAAGTTGTTCTCTCTTTAAAATTTTAAGATACAGTTTTTTCTAACAGATCAAAATATACCCTAAATCTCTACTGTATGGCTTTGTTCTAGTCTCCTGCCTGATCACATTCTCTCCCGTTTTATTTTTCTTTTTTTTTTTTTAAATCCTCTTCTTTTTTCAACCAACTTCTTATCAATTCGTTTTATAAAATCTTTTATAATTTTCATCTTTACAGTCATATCCCATCCCTTCATTGTATTAACCCTTATTTTTGTACATATATAAGTTTGTCTTTCTTTAAAATTTTGAGAAGCACTTTCTTCTCACAGACCAAAATACGCCCAAAATCTAGGGTGTGGCACTGATCTATGCACCAGCCTGAACATATTTAATCATATTCTGTTTTTTTTGTTTTTGTTTGTTTGTTTGTTTTTATCTTTTTTTATTTTTTTTATTTTTTCTTTCTCTCCCTTTCTTTTCCCCCAGTTTCAGGTCTCTTCTGATTTGTTTAGTGTATATTTTTCTGGGGTCATTGTTACCCTGTTAGCAGTTTGTTCTCTCATTCATCTATTGTCCTGTGGACAAAATGACAAGATGGAAAAAATCACCTCAAAAAAAAAAAAAAAAAAAAAAAAGAACAAGAGGCAGTACCAACTGCCAGGGACCTAATCAATGTGGACATTAATAAGATGTCAGAAATAGAATTCAGAATGACGATTTTAAATATACTAGCTGGATTTGAAAAAAAGCATGGAAGATGCAATAAAAAATGGAGGCTCTAACTGCTAGGATAAATGAGGAAGAGGGGAGAATTAGCAATATAGAAGACCAAATGATGGAAAATAAAGAAGCTGAGAAAAAGAGACATAAACAACTACGGGATCATGAGGGCAGAGTTCAAGAGATAAGTGATACCATAAGACAAAACACTATTAGAATAATTGGGATCCCAGAAGAAGAAGAAAGAGAGAGAGGCACAGAAGGTACATTGGAGGAAATTATAGAAGAGACATTCCCTAATTTGGGAAGGAAACAAGCGTCAAAATCTAAGAGACACAGAGATCCCCCCTCAAAATCAATAAAAAGAGGTCAACACCCTGTCATCTAATAGTAAAACTTATGAGTCTCAGAGACAAAGGGAAAATCCTGAAAGCAGCTCAGGATAAGAGATCTGTTATGTACAGTGGTAGAAACATTAGATTGGCAACAGACCTATCCACAGAGATCTGGAAGGCCAGAAAATGCTGGCATGATATATTCAGAGCACTAAATGAGACAAATATGCAGCCAAGAAGACTCTATCCAGAGAGGCTATCATTGAAAACAGAAGGAGAGATAAAAAGCTTCCAGGACAAACAAAAACTAAAGGAATTTGCAAACACAAAACCAGCCCTACAAGAAATATTGAAAGGGGTCCTCTAAGCAAAGAGAGACCCTAAAAGCGACATAGACCAGAAAGGAACACCGACAATATACAGTAACAGTCACCTTACAGGCAATACAGTGGCACTAAATTCATATATTTCAATTGTTACCCTGAATGTAAATGGGCTAAATGCCTCAATCAAAAGACACAGGGTATCAGATTGGATTAAAAACCAAGACCCATCTATATGCTGTCTTCAAGGAACTCATTTTAGACCCAAAGACACCTCCAAATTGAAAGTGAGGGGGTTGAAAACCATTTACCCTGCTAATGGACACCAAAAGAAAGCTGGGGTGGCAATCCTTATATCAGACAAATTAGATTTTAAACCAAAGATTAAAATAAGAGATGAGGAAGGACACTATATCATACTTAAAGGGTCTATCCAACAAGAAGATCTAACAATTGTAAATATCTATGCCCCTAACATGGGAGCAGCCAATTATATAAGGTGGTTAATAACAAAAGCAAAGAAACACATCAACAGCAATACAGTAATAATGGGGGATTTTAACAGCCCCCTCACCGAAATGGACAGATCATCTAAGCAAAAGATCAACAAGGAAATAAAGACATTAACTGACACACTGGACCAAATGGACTTCACAGATAGATTCAGAACAATCCATGCCAAAGCAACAGAATACACATTCTTCTCTAGTGCCCATGGAACATTCTCCAGAGTAGATCACATCCTAGGTCACAAATCAGGTCTCAACTGGTACCAGAAGATTGGGATCACTCCCTGCATATTTTCAGACCACAATGCTTTGAAACTAGAACTCAATCACAAGAGGAAAAAGTCGGAAAGAACTCAAATACATGGAAGCTAAAGAGCATCCTACTAAAGAATGAATGGGTCCACCAGGAAATTAAAGAAGAATTTAAAAATTTCATCGAAACAAATGAAAATGAAAAAAACAACTCTTCAAAATCTTTGGGATACAGCATAGGCAGTCCTGAGGGGAAAGTATATAGCAATACAAGCCTTTCTCAAGAAACAAGAAATGTCTCAAACACACAACCTAACCCTACACCTAATGGAGCTGGAGAAAGAACAGGCAAGTAAAGCATAAACCCAGCAGGAGAAGAGAAAAAATAAAGATCAGAGCAGAAATCAATGAAATAGAAACCAAAAGAACCATTGAACAGATCAACAAAACTAGGAGCTGGTTCTTTGAAAGAATTAACAAGCTTGATAAACCCCTGGCCAGACTTATCAAAAAGAAAAGAGAAATGACCCAAATAAATAAAATCCTGAATGAAAGAGGAGAGATCACAACCAACAGCAAAGAAATACAGTTATAAGAACATACTATGAGCAGCTATATGCCAGCAAATTAGATAATCTGGAAGAAATGGATGCATTCCTAGAGATGTATAAACTACCAAAACTGAACCAGGAAGAAAGAGAAAACATGAACAGACCTATAACCACTAAGGAAATTGAAGCAGTCATCAAAAATCTCCCAATAAACAAAAGCCCAGGGCCAGATGACTTCCCAGGGGAATTCTACCAAATATTTAAAGAAGAATTAGTACCTATTCTTCTGAAACTGTTCCAAAAAATAGAAATGGAAGGAAAACTTCCAAACTCCTTTTATGAGGCCACCATCACCTTGATCGCAAAACCAAAGACCCCATCAAAAAGGAGAATTACAGACCAATATCCCTGATAAACATGGATGCAAAAATTCTCACCAAAATACTAGCCAAGAGGATCCAACATTACATTAAAAGGATTATTCCCCATGACCAAGTGGGATTTATCCGTGTGCTGCAAGGTTGGTTCAACATCCACAAATCAATCAATATGATACAATACATGAATAAAAGAAAGAACAAGAACCATATGATCCTCTCAAGAGATGCAGAAAAAGCATTTGACAAAGTACAGCATCCTTTCTTGATCAAAACTCTTCAGAGTATAGGAATAGAGGGTACATACCTCAATATCATAAAAGCCATCTATGAAAAACCCACAGCAAATATCATTCTCAATGGGGAAAAACTGAGAGCTTTCCCCCTAATGTCAGGAACACAGCAGGGGTGTCCACTATCACCACTGCTATTCAACATAGTATTAGAAGTCCTAACCACAGCAATCAGACAATAAAAAGAAATAAAAAGCCTCCAAATTGGCAAAAAAGTAGAACTCTCACTCTTTGCAGATGATATGATACTTTATGTGGAAAACCCAAAAGACTCCACCCCAAAACTGCTAGAACTCATACAGGAATTCAGTCAAGTGGCAGGATATAAAACCAATGCACAGAAATCAGTGGCATTTCTATACACCAACAACAAGACAGAAGAAAGAGAAATTGAGGAGTTGATCCTATTTACAATTGCACCCAAAACCATAAGATACCTAGGAATAAATCTAACCAAAGAGGCAAAGGATCTGTACTCAGAAAACTGTAAAATAAAATGAAAGAAATTGAGGAAGTCACAAAGAAATGGAAAAATGTTCCATGCTCATGGATTGGAAGAACAAATATTGTGAAGATGTCAATGCTACCTTGAGCAATCTACACGTTCAATGCAATCCCCAACAAAATATCATCAACTTTTTTCAAAGAAATGGAACAAATAATCCTAAATTTTTTACAGAACCAGAAAAGACCCTGAAGAGTCAGAGGAATGTTGAAAAAGAAAAGCAAAGCTGGTGGCATCACAATTCTGGACTTCCAGCTCTATTACAAAGCTGTCAACATCAAGACAGTATGGTACTGGCACAAAAACAGACACATAGATCAATGGAACAGAATGGAGAGACCAGAAATTGACCCCCAACTCTATGGTCAACTAATCTTTGACAAAGCAGGAAAGAATGTCCAATGGAAAAAAGACAGGCTCTTCAACAAACTGTGTTGGGAAAATTGGACAGCCACATGCAGAAGAATGAAACTGGACCATTTCCTTACACCACACACAAAAATAGACTCAAAATGGTTGAAAAACCTAAATGTGAGATAGGAGTCCATCAAAATCCTAAAGGAGAACAGGGGTAGCAATCTCTTCAACATCAGCTGCAGCAACTTCTTAGGAACATCACCAAGGGAAAGGGAAGCAAGGGCAAAAATGAACTTTCGGGACCTCATCAAGATAAAAAGCTTTTGCACAGCAAAAGAAACAGTTAATAAAACCAAAAGACAACTGACAGAATGGGAGAAGATATTTGCAAATGACATATCAGATAAAGGGCTAGTATCCAAAATTTATAAAGAACTTCTTAAACTCAACACCCAAAGAACAAATGATGCAATCAAGAAATGGGCAGAAGACATGAACAGACATTTTTCCAAAGAAGACATCCAAATGGCCCACAGACACATGAGAAAGTGCTCAACATTGCTCGGCATCAGGGTAATCCAAATCAAAACCCCAATGAGATAGCACCTCATACCAGTCAGAATGGCTAAAATTAACAAGTCAGGAAACGCCAGATGTTGGCGGGGATGCAGAGAAAGGGGAACCCTCCTACACTGTTGGTGGGAATGTAAGCTGGTGCAGCCACGCTGGAAAACAGTATGGAGGTTCTTCAAAAAGCTGAAAATAGAGCTACCATTTGATCCACCAATTGCACTACTGGGTATTTACCCCAAAGATACAAATGTAGGGATCTGAAGGGGTACGTGCACCCCGATGTTTATAGCAGCAATGTCCACAATAGCTAAACTATGGAAAGAGCCAAGATATCCATCAACAGATGAATGGATAAAGAAGCTGTGGTATATATATATATACAATGGAATATTATGTAGCCATCAAAAGGAATGAGATCTTGCCATTTGCAACGACATGGATAGAACTGGAGAGTGTTATGCTGAGCGAAATAAGTCAATCAGAGAAAGACATGTATCATATGATCTCACTGATATGAGGAATTCTTAATCTCAGGAAACAAACTGAGGGTTGCTGGAGTGGTGAGGGGTGGGAGGGATAGGGTGGCTGGATGATAGACATTGGGGAGGGTATGTGCTATGGTGAGTGCTGTGTATTGTACAAGATTCTTGAATCACAGATCTGTACCTCTGAAACAAATAATACAATATATGTTAAAAAAAAGAAGAAGAAGGAGAAGATAGCACGAGGTGAAGAATGAAGGGGGGGAAATCGGAGGGGGAGATGAACCATGAGAGATGGTGGACTCTGAAAAACAAAGTGAGGGTTCTGGAGGGGACGGGGGTGGGAGGGTGGGTTAGTCTGGTGATGGGTATTAAAGAGGGCACGTTCTGCATGGAGCACTGGGTGTTATATGTAAATAATGTATCATGGAACAAAAAACTTATGATGTAATGTGTGGTGATTAACATAACATAATAAAAAAAAAAAGTTTCTCCTGAACTCAGGCCTTGTTTAAAAAAAAATGTGGTCTGGCATATTTTCTAACATTCCTTTTCCCATCTTCCTGTACGAAGCAAGAGGAAACTTTCTCAAATACATACTTTTGGATCCTCGTGGAGGTAAATCTTTCAATATTATTGGGGTTCCCCATGACTGGGTACCCTGGGAGTATTTAACTCTCAGACTTATCCACTATGAACTTCCAGTAGTTTGTCAATTATATTTCAGGTTTTCCTACCTTTACACTAGTTCCTGTGGTGGTTTCTATTTGTGAGTCTCTGCTCCAGCAAATCATGACTCCCTGTATTCACCTGTGTGCCCAATCTTGGGGGCTATAGATTTCCCTATGTCCTCACTTCTTTTATAGATCCAAGAGAGTTGTTGATTTCTCATCGTTAGGCTTTTTATTCATTAGGGCAGAGTATCAGATTCTACGTTCCTTACCTGGGAAACTGGAATCCTCCTTTAATCTACTTTTATATTTATCATTGTTCTCTTGTAGGTGCCATATAATTGGGTTTTCCTTTTTATACAATCTGGTAAGTTGTACACATTAATTGGGATTTTCTTTTATATGTGATATGATCACTGGTATGGTTAGGTTCAAAGCTACTACCTTACTATCTTTTTTTTATTTGTCCCACCTTATGCTTTGTTAAATTGGTAGAAAGGGAGAGTTATTAAAATGGTATGACAAAGCAATGGTATAGGCTGAATGTAAAAATTTAATTGATCCAAAGCTACACAATATAGAGTCAGCTCACTGAGGTTATTAAGAAACCCTAATAAGTATTTAACTAATTTTAATTAATAGAACTGTGTTAACTTCACAATGAGAAATAAGAATTTGCCTTCATATTGTAATATTTTTATATTGTAATATTGAACAGTAGAACAAAGTTGCATATAGTTTCATATAGTTTATCGACCTCTACCAAATATAATCTAAATGGAATTTTCTTACTTGTACATATAATGCTATATAAAATATTTTATTTATTTCTTCATATAATTTCAGATTGTTCTGGAGAAGAAAATATTATTTTTAACCTAATGCTTAATTATTGAGGATACTATGATTATTAACCTTTGTTGTTTTTTTGTTGTTTGGTTTCTGCTATGAGCCCATCCACTAAGTTCTTTTTGTTTTGTTTGTTTTTTTAGCTTGATTGGGTTATTTCTTATAATCCAATTTCTTGTAAATATTTAAGATAATTTTTACTTTTTATATATATCTAGCTTTCTTATTTCTTTATGAAGATGAATCATAGTTAATTTATTGTAAATTTCTGACTACGATATGATTGAATGTTGGAATATAGGTATCTTATAAACATAATTTTTTTTTTTAATTTTATTTATTTATTTGAGAGAGAGCGCACGAATGGAGGGGACAGGCAGAGAGGGAGAAGAATACTCCCCACCGAGCAGGGAGCGGGAAGAAGCAGTGCTCAATCTCAGGACCCTGGGGTCAGGACCTGAGCCAAAGGCAGACACTTAACTGATGGAGCTACCCAGGTGCCCCCTATAAGCAATATCTTTGCTTCTGTCTGGTGATTATGCAAGAAGTATTAGAGATACCAGATTAGCTTAATCAAATCATATATTGAGATGATTCATCATTGGAATTCAGTTTATTTCCATTTACCCCTACTGTTAGGGAGCTGTCTTATAGGCTACTAACCGAAACCCTGGGGTTTCACTAAGACCCTTATTCCTCTTTAATGAATTCTAATTCCCTTAGAACCTTGTGTCTTTCAAAAGCTGGTCAGCTTTTCAGCCTTTATGCCATATTTTTATATTGGCTATTTCTGAGGAAATATGGCCTGCCAGTTTCACCTATCTGGGTATTTCTATTTTCCTCTATCTTGGACTGTAATTTTTCATTACTAGAGTAATACTCCAACATTTTCAAAGAAACTTTAAACACACACACACACACACACACACACACACACACTTGTTGTTTTTGTTGTTGTTCTTAGATTTAGTCAGTTATTGCCAGATGAAAACCATTTGTATGAACAACTTGTATTAGAGACACTAATTATTGGAAACAATAGGTTGATCCAAGTATAAAATAAATGAGTTCCTAGGATTCTCAGCATGAGAACATTAGCTGCATTTCCTTTCTGATTTGCATTTTTTGAGAAGGAACAGACGTTTATAAAGAAGAAACTCATAGTATAAGTTTAGATGCCAGTAGTCTATGAATTACAGGGTGATTCCCATTTTGATCTCAAATATATTATTTCAGTAACAAATGCATTTTTATTAAAAGGAACACATTTTTCTTGTCAAAATGAAAATTAAGACTGTTATTTTCACATGTGTAAAGTCATTCAAGAAGAATGTTAAGTCTTTATGCATTGCAAGGAACCGATGATTTTTGTCTGAATTATTACAGTGTTGATGGCCAAAATGATGATTGTCTTATTCCATTACTCTTCAACACTTATTATTTTTTTTTCCTCTAGAAGGAAGTTTTCCTACCTTTCTTCCTTCCTTGCTTCCTTGCTTCCCTCCATCCTTCCTTCCTTCTTCCCTCCCTCTTTCCTTCCTTTCATCAGTATGGTGTGATGGATTCTTATTTATTTGATAGGTTACAATTTATTATTACTAATGTTAATGCTCACTTTATTCCAGATTTGGCCAGCTAAATATCATGTCGTTTTGACATGTCTCCATTATTCTTTTGGCACTTCTTTTCTTTCTAACACAAGGTGCTTCAGGCTCATCTTTTTCATTCTCAGTCTGAGCCTTGGCACAAGCCATTTATCTAAGTATCCCTGGTTGCTTTTTGAAACAAAGATATGGATGCTAGTTGAATTTATTGTAATTGGGATGTCATTGCTTCTAAGCCTATTCAGTGGACAGAGGTCAGACATACATTTCTGTCTTAGTCTGTTCTATCCACTATAACAGAATACCATAGCTTGAATGGCTTATAAACAACAGAAATCTATTTCTCACAATCTAGAGACAAGGAAGTCCAATATCAGGGTCTCAGAATGGTTGAATTCTGGTGAGGGTCCTCTTTCTGGTTTATAGAGTCCTTTTGCTATGTTCTCTCATGGCAGAAGGGGCAAGGGAGCTCTCTGTGCTGTCTTTTATAAAATCAGTTACCCCATTCATGTGAGTTCTAAACACATGACCAGGCACCTCCCAAAGGCCCTACCTCCAGACATCATCACATTGGGGATTAGGTTTCAAAACATGAATTTTGGGAGGACACAAACATTCAGTCTATGGCAATGTATATGTACTGTAACTTCCTGCTCTGATAGTGAAGAACCTGGCTCCCATTATACACTATATCCACTACATATATATTCAATTATAGAGTACTTTGAATATTGTTTCCCAATCGGCCCATACTGTATTCCAAGAGTTACCACGGTTTAAACTTTGTTGTTTTTATCCCTTTTTAGGGAAGGTTTGTTATTCATTTGAATACTGTTTGGTTGATTTCTTTCCATTGTATACCATTCTAGGTTTTTGCCTCCAACCTAGTTGACTTTGTTTTTATGGGGAGAGGGTTGTTGTGGATGGGATACATCAACAAAATTCCAAGAGTAAGAAAGAAGCAAAGAGAGTAGACTCAGAGACAATCCTTGTCAATTATTTCTATAACATTCTTAACCCCCATTTCTTCCATCTATTCCAATGATATCCTTAAGTGACGGTCTGCTTTGGCACAAGTACAAACTAACAGACCAATGTTACAGAACAGTAAGTGCAGAAGCAGGAAGACATAGACACACATGTATGCATGTACACGCACACACGTTTGATCATGTGCTTTACTAGAAAGTATGCACTTGATGTCAGTAAGAGAATAATGTGATTTTTATTAAATATTGCCAGGTCCATTGAATATCCATATGGAATTAATCAGTGAACCTAACAGCTTTAAGTGAGACAGATGTGGTAGTGAAAGATTTAAGATAAAATAGAAGTATATTTTAACTTGAATGAGGGAATCTGCTTTCTATTATAAAAAGCACTAACTAGGGGCGCCTGGGTGGCTCAGTCATTAAGCGTCTGCCTTTAGCTCAGGTCATGATCCCAGGGTCCTGGGATCGAGCCCCGCATCTGGTTCCCTGCTCAGTGGGAAGCCTGCTTCTCCCTCTCCCACTTCCCCTGCTTGTGCTCTCTCTCTTGCTGTGTCTCTCTCTGTCAAATAAATAAAATCTTTTTAAAAAAAAAAAGCACTAACTATGGAAGATTGATAAATTTGACTTCTTAACATTTTTAACTTCTGTTCCTCCTATATACCATGGGAACATGAAAAAGCCATTTGATTGGGAAATTATATTTGGAATATATAGTCACAAAAATATTAAAACCAGTGTTTTATGAACTTCTACAAATCCAAGAGAATACAATTAAATGCCCTTACCTCTAGTCCATCATTAACAGAATTTTTTTTTAAAGATTTTATTTATTTATTTGAGAGAGAGAGAATGAGAGACAGAGAGCATGAGAGGGAGGAGGGTCAGAGGGAGAAGCAGACTCCCTGCCGAGCAGGGAGCCTAATGCGGGACTTGATCCTGGGACTCCAGGATCATGACCTGAGCTGAAGGCAGTCACTTAACCAACTGAGCCACCCAGGCGCCCAACAGAATATTTTAAAAGCATTTCACAAAATAAGATACAAAATGGCAAATAAATATATATGTATACTTAAAATTAATAGTCATAAAAATGTAAATTAAATGAAATATGTCATGCACACTTTAAATGAGGTATTAAATTTTAATTTAATAATTTTCATTTAATTAAAATGTTTATTAAAATTTAATTTAATTGTAATTGGGATGTCATTGCTTCTAGGCCTATTCAGTGGACAGAGGTCAGACATACATTTCTGTCTTAGTCTGTTCTATCCACTATAACAGAATACCATAGCTTGAATGGCTTATAAACAACAGAAATCTATTTCTCACAATCTAGAGACTAGGAAGTCCAATATCAGGGTCTCAGAATGGTTGAATTCTGGTGAGGGCCCTCTTTCTGGTTTATAGAGTCCTTTTGCTATGTTCTCTCATGGCAGAAGGGGTAAGGGAGCTCTCTGTGCTGTCTTTTATAAAATCAGTTACCCCATTCATGTGAGTTCTAAACACATGACAAGACATTTAATTAAAATGTTAATTAAAATTTAATTAAAATGTTAATTAGGATTTAGAAAGGATACAGAGTAATTGTGCTTATGTACACTAAAATGGAGTGTAAGTTGTCACAATCACTTTGGACAGTGATTGACTCTGATTAGGAAAGTAGAACAGACTTTGTGACCCACAGTACTGAAATACCCCATGGCCATTAACAATAGAATAGATACATTTTATACATTTTTACACTGGAATATTATGCAAATAAAAGTGACCAAACTACTGCAACAATAAACAATATGTTTACATCTCTCAGAAAAATGAGCAAATGAAGTCAGACACAAAATCATATTCAGTGTCATTTGTCCTTTATGAAAAGTTAAAAACTGACAGATCTAATCAATAGGAACAGAAACTTAAACAATTTGGGGGCAGGAAATTACATTTTATATCTTGAGCTGTAGGATGGTTACAAGAGGATTTTCACTCTGTGGAACTCCATTGAATACATACTAATGATTCATGTAGCTTTATGTAGATATGTTATGCTTTAATAGTTAACTTAATAAACTTATGAGGTGCGCCTGGGTGGCTCAGTTGGTTAAACATCTGCCTTCAGCTTAGGTCATGATCCCAGAGTTCCAGGATTGAACCCCACATTGGGCTCCCTGTTCAGTGGGGAGTCTGCTTTTCCTTCTCCCTCTGCTCCAACTCCCGCTTGTGCTCTCTCTCTCTCTCACTCACTTTTTCTCTCAAATAAATAAATAAATAAATAAATAAATTTAAAAAATAAATTCATGAGATAAAACTAAATAAGAACTTAGATAAAATGACTTTATATAAATTTAACAGGAATCAAATATGGTTATAAATTGATGAGTTAAGCAGTCAGCTTAGAACACTGGGGAAAAAAAAAAAAAAGTGTATCTAAGGAAATCCAAAGTAAGGAGAAAGTGATATCAAAGAAAAAGGCAGGATAATAGGACAGTTCTATATTTAACTTTTTGAGGAAGCCCCATACTGTTTTCCACAATGAGTGTACCAGTTTGCATTCCCATCAAAGGTTTAAGCTCCCCTTTTCTCCACATCCATGCCAACAACTGTTGTTTCTTGTCTTGTTGATTTTAGCCATTTTGACAAGTGTGAAGGGATAGTCCACTGTAGTTTTGATTTGTATTTCCCTTATGGTCCGTGAGCATGATCTTTTCATGTGTCTGTTGGCTGTTTGGATGTCTTCTTTGGAAAATGTCTATTCATGTCTTCTGCCCAACTTTTAATTAGGTTACTCATTTTTTGGGTGTTGAGTTTTATAAGTTCTTTATATATTTTGGATCCTAACCCTTTTTCTGCTATGTCATTTGCAAATATCTTCCCCAATTTTGTAGGTTACCTCTTACTTTCATTGGTTGTTTCCTTTGCTGAGCAGAAGCTTTTTATTTTGATGAAGTCCCAATAGTTTACTTTTGCTTTTGTTTCCCTTGCCTCAGGAGATATATTGAGAAAGAAATTATTATGGTTGATGTCAAAGAGGTTATTACCTCTGTACTTCTCTAAGATTTTTATTGTTTCAGGTCTCATATTTAGGTCTTTAACCTTATAATCCAGCAATTGCACTACTAGGTATTTACCAAAAAAATACAAAAATACTAATTCAAAGGGATACATACATCCCAGTGTTTATAGCAGCATTATCTACAATAGCCAAATAATGGAAATAGCCCATCAACTGAAGAATGGCTAATGAAGATGTGAGATATATATGATATATGATATCTTACTCATCCATAAAAGAAAGAATGAAATCTTGACATTAACAATGACTGGATGGAGCTAGAGAAAATTATGAAGTGAGTCAGTCAGAAAAAAAGACAAATACCGTATGATTTCACTCATATGCAGAATTTAAGAAACAAAATGAATGAGCAAAGGGAGAAAAAAAAGAGAGGCAAACCAAGAAACAGACTCTTAACTATAGAGAACAAACTGATGAATACCAGAAGAGGTGGAGGGGGAGGGGATGGGTGAAGTAGGTGATGGGGATTAAGGAGTGCACTTGTTGTGATGAGCACACGGTGTTGTATGCAAGTGTTGAATCACTATATTGTACACCTGAAACTAATATTACACTGTATATTAACTAAATGGAATTTGAATAAAAACTTTTAAAAAAGGAAAACAAAAACAAAACAAAACAAAAAGCAAGAATAAATGAAAGAGGAGAGAAAAAAGTGAAGAAATATAAGACCAAATTTAGTATCTTTGAAAAGATTAGTAATATAGACATAACCTTGGCATTGCCTAATAAGAAAATAGGGTAGTAAATGCATAGTATAATTTGCACTATCATTTAATAAAAAAAATAAAGACAGTATATGATGCTAGGAAGAATGGCTAAAAAGGAGGAAAACCAAACAAACAAAAAGTAAATTCTTCAGAATGCTACATACATAAGTGAAATTATGAATTAATGGTAGGTCCTAAATGTGAAAATCAATACAAGAGTAGGAGAATATTTTGTGACATAATGTGCAAAAGGGACTCATAAATAATTATTTATGCATGTAACTGATGGAATAAAAATGAAGGATTTCATTATAACAATGATTATTTTTCACTGAAGGACACAGTGATAGATTTTATGAGCATATGACAGATTGTGAATAAATTATAATCTATGAAAATGACAAGGGGTCAACATCTAAATGTATGAAGTAGTTAATTTATTTAAAGACAGAATGAAATCAAATACATAAAGGACTTGAAAAGTGAGATCAAATACATAAAGGACTTGAAAAGTGAGATCAAATACATAAAGGACTTGAAAAGTTTACAACAAAAGAAAACAAGCTGAAAATATGAAGTCATCTTTACACTAATCAGAAAAATATGAGCATGAGGTATTATTTATGATGTTAAAAAAAGAAGAAACAGTTGATACTAATTGAGAGCATGTAGAACAAATAGACCTTTCCTAAAGCAGTTTTTAAAGATGCATTTCAGAGTAAATGAAGATAATTCCAAGTATAACTTAAAAGGCAAGAACAAATGAAGAAAAGATTAAACAGCATGCATATGTATTTAATTAAATGACACACTCTCTAAAATGATAGTAGTAAGTTTGTTTAACTTGGAGATATAAAAGGAAAAACTTAAGTTCTCAAAGAGATAAGCACATAAGTGAGAGAGAATGATAAAAAAAATAATGTGTTTTAAAGTCACTTTATTATTTATGAGAAGAATCAAGATAGCATGTCTCTTCACATTTGTTATTTGTAAAATCCCTGCAAAATTTCACGTTTCAACAACAACAAAAAAAGTGTAGAACATTCATCCCAAACTAGAAGATGAAAAATTTAAATAATAAAAAAATAAACCTCCAAACTCAAACTCCTTATAAAAATGAAATAGGAAAATAGAAAGTGCACAAAATAGAAAAATTAAAATGATATAAACCCACACAAATATATGAATAAGTACTGTAATTGTAATGGGCTAAATGCAGGAAATGCAAAAGTAAAGACAATGGTTCTTATTGGGGAAAAAATGCAGTTATGTTCTGGCTATTACACATATACACACCTAAATGTAAAAACCATGAAGCCTACAAATTAAAAAGATTTAAGGATATTCTAGACAAATACTAATTTAAAACAAGACTATCCCTCATAGAATAACTCAAAGTCTGGATGGTGGGGGATGGCCTAGATGGGTGATGGGTATTAAGGAGGGCAGTTGTATGGGCACTGGGTGTTGTAAGTGATGAATGTGATGTATGTGTTGAATCACTGAATTCTATTCCTGAAACTAATATTACGCTGTATGTTAACTAACTGGAATTTAAATAAAAACTTGAAAAAAATTAAGGTCTGGATTAAATACAAAAACAATTAGAGCTACCTTGAAGTTTTGGAATATCAACCCAAGTTATCAATTTCTTTTTTTTTTTTAAGATTTTATTTATTTATTCGACAGAGAGAGATAGCGAGAGCAGGAACACAGCGGGGAGAGTGGGAGGGCGAGAAGCAGGCTTCCTGCTGAGCAGGGAGCCCGATGTGGGACTCCATCCCAGGACCCTGGGATCATGACCTGAGCCGAAGGCAGACGCTTAACGACTGAGCCACCCAGGCACCCCCAAGTTATCAATTTCTGAAAGTTTTTCTAATAAGGATGGATGAAGAATGACTGCTGGGGTGCCTGGGTGGCTCAGTCAGTTAAGCATCTGCTTTGGCTCAGGTCATGATCTCAGGGTCCTGGGATTGAGCCCGCATTGGGCTCCCTGCTCAGCAGGGAGTCTGCTTGTTCCTCTCCCTTGCTCCTCCCCCTCCTTGTGCACTCTCTCACATAAATAGATAAAATCTTAAAAAAAAAAAAAAGAATGACGGCTAATGACTACAAGGATGGTATTTTGGGGATGATGAAAATATTCTAAACTTAGATGGAGGTGCTCACTGCACAATTCTATCAATATCCTGGATACTACTGAATTATGTACTTTAGAAGTGTGGACATTATGGTTTGAGAATTATATATCAATAATCTGTTATGCATATATAAAAATAAAATTCCAAGGCAATCAGCATGGGGTGAATCTTTATTTTCTTTTGATATTTAGCCTGAAGTAAGGTCTCAGCTACAGCACTGTTTGGGACAGATAAAGTTCTGATATTTCACAGTCTTTCTGGCTTAAGGACAAAAGAAAGAATTTAGGTAATGATGGCATCTAGGAAGTGAGTATGTTTTGGTAAGGAAAGCCATCGATGTTGAGCCCACAATCTGCTTTATAAACTGTGCTCAAGTTTCTAGTTGGCCCTTGAAACATGCAAACATGGAGCACACTACATCGAACCTACTGAGGCAGGGGAAGGGGTGGATAACAGAAAACAAAAACATTCAAAAATGAGATCCGAGCCAAAATGTCAACCAAAAATTAAGGCGAAAGATATTTTCTGATGAAAGGAAATCAAAAGAATTCATCTCCAGCAGATGTGCAATATAAGAAATGCTGGGGACATTCTTAAGATGAAGGGAAATCATATCAGAGGGAAAACTGAATCTCCAGGAATGAATGAACAGCATCAGAAATAACATGTATTGTGGTAAATATAAATGAGTTTTCTCCTCTTAGTTCCAATAATATTCATATGTCTTTTCAAAGCAAATTTAATACTATATTATATATGGATCTAATGTATATGATCTGGGTGACATAAAGGGCAGTGAGATTGGAACATGGATCTATACAATGGCAAGATACCTATATTTCACATAAAGCAGAATAATTTAATGAAGTGTATTATGAAACGTTAAGGATGCATATTATAATACCTAGAGCAACCAATAGTAATAAGCACCAAATAGGCATAGCTATCAAAAACTAAAAAAGGAACTCTAAAATAGATAAATAATAAGAAACAAGGCAGGAAAGGAGGAACAGAAAGAAAAACTGGAGGGGATAAATAAAGGAAATTTTTAAAAAGTATATATAAATATAGCCATAATAACAACTACGTTTAATGTTAATGAAATGAAAATTGTCAGAATGGACAAAAAAAAAAAAGGTCTAACTATGTGCTATGTATGAGAAATGCCTTTTTTTTTTTTTAAGATTTATTTATTTGACAGAGCGAGACACAGCGAGAGAGGGAACACAAGTAGGGGAAGCGGGAGAGGGAGAAGCAGGCTTCCTGCTGAGCAAGGAGCTGGATGCCGATGCGGGGCTCGATCCCAGGACCCTGGGATCACGACCTGAGCCGAAGGCAGACGCCTAATGACTGAGCCACCCAGGCGCCCAGAGAAATGCCTTTTAAATACAAAGAGACAGATGATTTGAAAATAACTTGAAGGAAAATTCTATACCATACAAACCAAAAGAATAAGAAAAATGGGAGTGGCTACATTAATATCAGATAAAATAGACTTCCAACACAAAAAGTAGTTTCTGAGATAAAGGGGAACAGTGTTTACAATAATAAAAGGAATGGTGTATTACCTGACCTCAAATCTTATTATAAACCTGCATTAATCAAGATAGAGTGGTATTGGGTGCCTGGGTGGCTCAGATGGTTAAGCGTCTGCCTTCGGCTCAGGTCATGATCCCAGGGTCCTGGGATCGAGTCCCACATCGGGCTCTCTGCTCCTTGGGAGCCTGCTTCTCCCTCTGCCTCTCTCTGTCTCTCATGAATAAATAAATAAAATCTTTAAAAAAAAAAAAAGATAGAGTAGCATTGGCATAAAGATTAATAAATAGATCTTTGCATAGAATGGAGAGCCCAGAAATAGATTCTCACTTTTACAATCATTTGATTTTTAACAAAGGCACCAAATCAATCCTCTGGAGAAAGGAATACCTTTTCAACAACCGTGGGTCATAATGGTACGTCCACAGAGAAAAAATAAAAAATAAATAAAATAAAATTTGACTCTACTTCAAGCTATACACAAAAAATAACTTTGAGATTATAAATACGCCAAAGATGATATTGAGATTAATTATAAATTAGCCACGATGCTTTTAAAGTAAAGCATAAGATATGGTCTTTGTGATTTGGAAGCATATAAAGTATAAAGTTTTCCTAGAGCAAATATGGAAGGAAATATATATATATTATATGATTATTTCTTTATATAATGATTATATAATCTTCTCCCTCTCCCTCTGCTGCTCCCCCTATTTGTGCAGTCTCTCTCTCCATCAAATAAGTAAATGAGATCTTAAAAAAAAAAGAAAGAAAGAAACAACCCAATAAAAGAAGTGAAATTTTAGCAGACACTTCATCAAAAAACATACAAATGTCCAAGAAACACTTGCAGAATTACTAAACATAATTAGACATTAAGCAATGTAAATTACTACCATAATGAAATGCCATCTCACATCCACCAGAATTAATAAAGTGGTAAAGATGTAAAACAACTGGATATTTCATAACTTCTTGGAGATGTCTAAAAATGACATCTTTAGGAAAAGTTTTAACCATTTCTTATAAAACTGAACATAAACATTTAAACATTTCATATAAAATCTACACTGTGATCCAGCAGTTCCACCCATTGGTAGTTACCCAAGAAAATGGAAAATCAATTCCACAGATTTGTGCAGAAGCTTTCTTTTAATAGTCAAATAGTGGAAACAACTTTGGTATTCACCAATAGGAGATCGGAATTATGTTTAAATGGAAAACACACACCTTCTGAATTTCTCTCAAAATCTTATGCTACCTGAAATAAGCTTCTTGCATAGAGCAAATACTTAGTGGGGAGCCCAACCCAGGGCCTGATCCCAGGACCCTGAGATCATGGCCTGAGTTGAAACCAAGAGTTGAATGCTTAACTGACTGAGCCAACCAGGCGTCCCAAACCTCCAATAGTTTTCATACATCTAGAGTGGGGCTGGAAAACATTTTTGTAAAGGGTCAGGCAATGAATATTTTGGAGTTTGGAGGCCATATAGTCTCTGTTTCAGTTACTCAGCCTGGCAGGTGCAATACTAAATCAACCATAGACAATACATGAATAAATGATCGCCAATGTGATCTAATAAAACTTAAACAACACAACAACAAACTGTTAATAGTTCAGAATTAGTATATGGACTATAGTTTGCTGTGGCTTTAGCAAACTGTGGTTCACAGAATCATGTTGAAACAACTAAAAAGAAGAGAATCTGAGAATCTGTTCTACATTGGATTCTCCTCTATTTCTACTCACAAAACTGCTATGTGCTAAAGCATATTTTATTACACCTTCCTGCTTTAATCATTCATTGCCTCCTAATTTCTGTCACACATGCATCTTCCTTCTGACACTAAATAACTTAGATACTGCACTGCTGCTTTTGAAATACTCAGCTCATTTCCAATTAAAGTCTAATTCCACATATCAATTGACAAATTACATTGACTTAAGTTCTCACAGTCTCTTGTGTATCCACTCATTATATGCTCCAAATATCCTCCCATACTTATTACAGAAGCCTGGTAAATGTGTGGGATCCCCCTATGGTAAAATGTCAAGGGAAATAGTGGTACATGAAATTCAAATTGATGCAGCCCCACAGTACTGAACTTTAGCTTGTCAAACAATTGTGAGGATTTATTCCCTTTCCTCCATGCTAATAATATAGCACTTAGAAAGTGAAAAATAGAAAGAATAAATGAAACTAGTGTTCAAAGAGCCTGAAGAATTTGTTAACAGTCACATCTTGTGGACTTCACCTCTTTTAGGCAGTGAAATCTCAGATTTATTTGGTTACCCTTAAAAGAAAACAAATTACTGTGACATTCCCAAAACATCTGTAATTCTATCCACAGGCAGCTTTAGAGTTTCTCCTTCATTAAGACTGCATTCTGTAGCTGCTGTTGTCTGTTAAAGTCACAGTAAACACTGTTGAAAACCAGCTGTTCCTTTCTTATACCATAACTGAACTGCTTAGCGTAGATCATTACTTGGCTTAAATCCACCCATTATTTTTGCCAAACAATAAAAATATTAATCTGCAAATATTCTTAATGTGAATTTTGAGAAATATGACATACTTCCCTGAGAGAATTACATTTCAAGTTACAAAATCCATTCTTAATTATAGCTGAGAGTTAAAATACAATTGAATATTTATATTATTGCTATTTCGACTTGGAATAGTGACTGGTTAAGAGGATTTGTTTTTTTCCCTCCATGTGACACGACATTATTAAAATTTTTAAAGCACTATCAGTCAACTACACCTGTCAATTGTTCAATTATACTGAGCTTAAATTTTAGGCATTTAAAGTGAATGTCATCCTTCTTCCCAAGTAAATACTGATATTTTCATCTTTGAATTTAATTCACACAGATATTTTTAATCGAAGTTCACTGAGATACGTGGATGTATTTTAGCGTCCTTAAATCCTCTGAATTCATATGCACAATTACACATGCCATTTTTTTTTTTCTGGTGGGAATAAAAGTCTGTAGATAAATATCAGTAGATTAAAAAATGGAATGATGAGCCAAAATGATCACTAATAGAAAAAAGATTGCTATGACTTTAGGACTGAAAATACAACTTTTCATTTTTCTTTATATTTTAACTTGATTTTGGTAACTTAGACTCTAAAAATTATTGTTTCTGGATTTAAAACCTTTAAATTAACATTTAAAGGCAATTTTCATATCACATTCCGAAAGATATTGAATGAGATTTAAAAAAAATGATAGTAGACCCATGTCATTTGCTGAAATCAATAAATAACATTATGTGACAAATGAATGTATTGTAAGACGGAATTTTTCATTATGTTTCTAATAATAACATATGACTCTGAGATATAGGACAGATACAAAAACTTCTTGTCAGGGCTGTGATGTAATCAAACTTTTCAGAGTTCTGTGCCAGTGGACCAACTGTTTTTTTACTATATGCCATTTGTAAAAGCTCCAACAAGTTTTTGTTGGCTGCCTGATTGATTTTGTTGTTTAGATGGCTTTCTCTTTCAAAGTATTTTTGAACCATAAAATCAAGCCTTTGGAGCCTGTTCATCTGCAAATGGATCTGGATAGGCTAGAAGAGAGCTAATAGGGCATATTTCTAATTATCCTTATACCACATTCAAATTAAAAATAAAATAGAATCCGGTTTCAGAAGAGTGAATAGAAGAAAAGATGGTTAACCTTCCTGTACCTTTAGTTTTATCATTTGTAAAATCTCTTCTAGCTTGAAAATGCTATGACTTCAGTTTCAAGAAAAGCCTAGCAAATGAATCATAAAAACAATATTGCATTGATCAGTCTAATGGTTTGAATAGGATGTAATGAGTATCGGTGACCCCCTCCTAGGAATCAAACTATTAAACATCTAAGGTCAATTCCAGCCATCAGCTATTCAGATATTTTCACTTCAGCTACCAGGTAAATTTATTTCAGCAGAATCTGGACTTATATACTTGAATCAATAATATACAATGAACACAGAGGAATGATGTCTCATGCTAATGAAGCAGACAACCCATCTTTTCCTCAGGCTTATTGATTGGCCTAAGAACAGTACTTGCTAAATTTTATAGTTGGTGGGATGATTCACTCTTCAGTGCTGTAGAGCAAGGGAAAACATAAAAACTCCAGTAGAGGTATATCAGAGATAGAATTTTCTGAAGTGAAATAAGTATGTGAGTGCTTCCAAGCTGAGATGGTCTGTTGAAAAAGAATAACATAACTTCTCTTAGTTTTTAATTCTATTGAAACTTTTGGCTATATATTCACTATTGAAATGTGTAGAAATTTTAGTGATGGAAGTTCATTTTCCTTTTGTTTATGTATTATACCAGAAGAATCAACCCCTTTTTTCAGTGATATAGCACAGATAATTGCTTATATTTAGAAATATATTCAACTACAATTGCCAACACTTTCTAAGATTTTTAATTATTTTAGAGAGAGAGAGAGAGTGAGCACATGAGAGCAGGGGGAGGGTCAGAAGGAGAGGGGGAGAGAGAATTCCAAGCAGAATTCACACTCAGCACGGAGCCCCACGTGGTGCCCAATCTCACGACCTTGAGATCATGACCAGAGCGGAAATCAAGAGTTGGACACTTAACCAACTGAGCCACCCAGATACCTCCAACTGTCAACACTTTTAAAGTAAGATTAAAGATGCTAGTGAGAAGATTACTCCATCAAAATATATTTAGAAATAAGCATGAGCAATTAAGATTAATGATTACAAATATAATAAAAACACCAGGGTAAGAATTACAGATGTTAAGAGCTAGAAATCATTATAATATCTCTTCTCTTTGCCATCAGTTATGGTCAGTTAGAATGTGCTTTTAGAGCACCTTTACTGGAATAACTGTATCTAAGTTGTGTTTTTTTTTTTTTTTAATCTTAATACTACTCTTTCATTTAAGATCTTTGAGTATCATGGTTTACTTTTGTAAGGTAGAAGGTATGAGCATTGATCATATTAATGAATACATAAATTGAACATATAAACTGATTTACATTTAAAAACATATCTACTTATTGAAGGAAAAAGGAGATCTAAAATATGGGAAAAAGAGATGAAACTGATTCTGTGTGAGAGGAGTTACCATTTTAAATAAGCCTTTGAAAAAATAAATGCATAAAGAGGATATTTAGGTGCTTTTCCTTTGTGAAGTGCAGTTCTCTCTTTTGAGCCTTTTCAGAGGAACTGGAGAATACTTTAATTATTTTATAATACTTTTAGCTATCTTATTTAACTTTTAATAGAAAACCAAGAAACATTATCTCTATGATTACATGGCTGTTTTTTTTGTTGTTTTAAATTTTGGCTTTTTTGTTTGTTTGTTTTTTCCAAATTACTAAGAGTAACATAAGATTTTGTTTGGAGGGGGAAACTCAATCTTTAAAAATGGATCAAGCTCAAAAGTCTGTTTTATTATTTATTTATTTATTTATTTATAATTTTTTAAATTATGTTATGTTAATCACCAGACATTACATCATTAAGTTTTGATGTAGTGTTCCATGATTCATTGTTTGCGTATAACACCCAGTGTTCCATTCAGTATGTGCCCTCTTTAATACCCATCACCAGGCTAAACCATCCCCCCATCCCCATCCCCTCTAGAACCCTCAGTTTGTGTCTCAGAGTCCATAGTCTCTCATGGTTCATCTCCCCCTCCGATTTCCCCCCCTTCACTTTTCCCTTCCTTCTATCTTCTTCTTTTTTTTATTTTAACATATAATGTATTGTTTGTTTCAGAGGTACAGGTCTATGAGTCAACAGTCTTACACAATTCAGAGCACTCACCATAGCACATATTCTCCCCAATGTCTATCATCCAGCCACCCCTTCCCTCCCCCTGCACCACTCCAGCAACCCTCAGTTTGTATCCTGAGATTAAGAATTCCTCATATCAGTGAGGTCATATGATACATGTTTTCCTCTGATTGACTTCACTCAGCATAATACCCTCCAGGTCCAGCCACATTGTTGCAAAAGGCAAGATTTCATTACTTTTGATGGCTGCATAATATTCCATTGTATATATATACCACCTCTTCTTTACCCATTCATCTGTCGATGGGCATCTTGCTGTTTCTGCAGTTTGGCTATTGTGGACATTGCTGCTATAAACATCGGGGTGCACGTACCCTTTCTGATCCCTACGTTTGTATCTTTGGGGTAAATACCCAGTAGTGCAATTGGTGGATCATATGGTAGCTCTATTTTCAACTTTTTGAGGAACCTCCATACTGTTTTCCAGAGTGGCTGCACCAGCTTGCATTCCCACCACCAGTGTAGGAGGGTTCCCCTTACCCCACATCCCAGCCAATATCTGGTGTTTGTGACTTGTTAATTTTAGCCATTCTAACTGGTGTGAGGTGGTATGTCATTGAGGTTTTGATTTGGACTTCCCTGATGCCGAGCAATGTTGAGCACTTTCTCATGTGTCTGTTGGCAATTTGGATGTCTTCTTTGGAAAAATGTCTGTTCATGTCTTCTGCCCATTTCTTGATTGGATCATTTGTTCTTTGGGTGTTGAGTTTCATAAGCTCTTTATAGATTTTGGATACTAGCCTTTTATCTGATATGTCATTTGCAAATATCTTCTCCCATTGTGTCAGTTGTCTTTTGGTTTTATTAACTGTTTCTTTTGCTGTGCAAAAGCTTTTTATCTTGATGAGGTCCCAAAAGTTCATTTTTGCCCTTGCTTCCCTTGCCTTTGGCGATGTTCCTAGGAAGAAGTTGCTGCAGCTGAGGTTGAAGAGATTGCTACCCCTGTTCTCCTTTAGGATTTCATTGGGCTCCTATCTCACATTTAGGTCTTTCAACCATTTGAGTCCATTTTTGTGTGTGGTATAAGGAAATGGTCCAGTTTCATTCTTCTGCATGTGGCTGTCCAATTTTCCCAACACCATTTGTTGAAGAGCCTGTCTTTTTTCCATTGGACATTCTTCCCTGCTTTGTCGAACATTAGTTGACCATAGAGTTGAGGGTCCATTTCTGGGCTCTCTATTCTGTTCTACTGATCTGTGTGTCTGTTTCTGTGCCAGTACCATGCTGTCTTGATGACAGCTTTGTAATAGAGCTGGACGTCCAGAATTGTGATGCCGCCAGCTTTGCTTTTCTTTTTCAACATTCCTCTGGCTATGCGGGGTCTTTTCTGGTTCCATACAAATTTTAGAATTATTTGTTTCGTTTCTTTGAAAAAAGTTGATGGTTTTTTGATAGGGATTGCATTGAATGTGTAGATTGCTCTAAGTAGCATTTACATCTTCACAATATTTGTTCTTCCAATCCATGAGCATGGAACATTTTTCCATTTCTTTGTGTCTTCCTCAATACCTTTTATGAATATTTTATAGTTTTCTGCATACAGATTATTTGCCTCTTTGGTTAGATTTATTCCTAGGTATCTTATGGTTTTGGGTGTGATTATAAATGGGATCAATGCTTTAATTTCTCTTTCTTCTGTCTTGTCGTTGGTGTATAGGAATGCCACTGATTTCTGTGCATTGATTTTATATCCTGCCACTTGACTGAATTCCTGTATGAGTTCTAGCATTTTTGGGGTGGGGTCTTTTGGGTGTTCCACATGAAGTATCATATCATCTGCAAAGAGTGAGAGTTTGACTTCTTCTTTGCCAATTTGGATGCCTTTTATTTCTTTTTGTTGTCTGATTGTGTGGCTAGGACTTCTAGTACTATGTTGAATAGCTGTGGTGATAGTGGACACCCTTGCCATGTTCCTGACCTTAGGGGGGAAGCTCTCAGTTTTTCCCCATTGAGAATGATATTCACTGTGGGTTTTTCATAGATGGGTTTTATGATATTGAGGTATGTACCCTCTATCTCTATACTCAGAAGAATTTTGATCAAGAATGGATGCTGTGCTTTGTCAAATGCTTTTTCTGCATCTATGGGAAAAAGAATGCCACAACAACCACTGGTAGATGTTCGCTCAGACTCTGAGATCTCTGAGAAAACTCGAGATTGCAGGGTTAAAAATAACCCTAAAGGATCAGAGTGAAATGCCCTTGGGATGTGTATGGTCTGTTCTAAAGTACACAGCAGAAGATGTTTAGTAGATAGGAAGCTAGCTGTAAAAAGCACACTGTGCACTCCCCTTTGTTCCTTTATTCTGTTTTAAAGATTCTTACGTGCTTGACTAATCCTGGGTACATGGAGGAATGTGCTTTACTATGCCCCTGCTGTAAATCATTATAGATCTATATCGCTGTAAAAGGTATATAAGAGTATGGAAAATAAACCTCAGCACCTTGGGCTGTTTGTTTAGGGTTCCCTGTGCCTCGCTATACTCTTGTCTCTTTTTCTCAGTTCCTTCACCGCCCCAAGTCCCCAACTCTCAGAGGTCGACATGCATCCACTGAGAGGATCATATGGTTCTTGTTTTTTCTTTTATTCATGTATTGTATCACATTGATTGATATGTGGATGTTGAACCAACCTTGCAGCCCAGGGATAAATCCCACTTGGTCATGGTGAATAATCCTTTTAATGTACTGTTGGATCCTCTTGGCTAGTATTTTGGCAAGAATTTTTGCACCCATGTTCATCAAGGATATTGGTCTGTAATTCTTCTTTTTGATAGAGTCTTTTTCTGGTTTTGGGATCAAGGTAATGGTGGCCTCATAAAACGAGTTTGGAAGTTTTCCTTCCATTTCTATTTTTTGGAACAGTTTCAGAAGAATAGGTATTAATTCTTCTTTAAATGTTTGGTAGAATTCCCCTGGGAAGTCATCTGGCCCTGGGCTTTTGTTTATTGGGAGATTTTTGATGACTGTTTCAATTTCCTTAGTGGTTATAGGTCTGTTCAGGTTTTCTTTTTCTTCCTGGTTCAGTTTTGGTAGTTGATACATCTCTAGGAATGCATCCATTTCTTCCAGATTATCTAATTTGCTGGCATATAGTTTCTCATAGTAGGTTCTTATAATTATATTTCTTTGTTGTTGGTTATGATCTCTCCTCTTTCATTCATGATTTTATTTATTTGGGTCATTTCTCTTTTCTTTTTGTTAAGTCTGGCCAAGAGTTTATCAATCTTGTTAATTCTTTCAAAAAACCAGCTCCTAATTTCATTGTGTTCTTTTTGTTCCTATTTCTTTGATTTCTGCTCTAAACTTTATTATTTCTCTTCTGCTGGGTTTAGACTTTATTTGCTCTTCTTTCCTAACTCCTTTAGGTATAGGGATAGGTTGCATATTTGAGACCTTTCTTGTTTCTTGAGAAAGTCTTGTATTGCTATATACATTCGTCTTAGGACTGCCTATGCTGCATTCCAAAGATTTTGAAGAGTTGTGTTTTCATTTTCATTTGTTTCCATGAATTTTTAAATCCTTCTTTAACTTCCTGGTTGACCCATTCATTCTTTAGTAGGATGCTCTTTAGCCTCCATGTATTTGTGTTCTTTCCGACTTTCCTCTTGTGATTGAGTTCTAGTTTCAAAGCATTGTGGTCTGAAAATATGCAGGGAATGATCCCAATCTTTTGGTACTGGTTGAGACCTGATTTGTGACCTAGGATGTGATCTATTCTGGAGAATGTTCTGTGGGCACTAGAGAAGAATGTATATTCTGTTGCTTTGGCATGGAATGTTCTGAATCTATCTCTGAAGTCCATTTGGTCCAGTGTGTCATTTAAGGTCTTTATTTCCTTGTTGATCTTTTGCTTAGATGATCTGTCCATTTCGGTGAGGGGGCTGTTAAAATCCCCCACTATTACTGTATTGCTGTTGATGTGTTTCTTTGCTTTTGTTATTAACCGCCTTATATAATTGGCTGCTCCCATGTTAGGGGCATAGATATTTACAATTGTTAGATCTTCTTGTTGGATAGACCCTTTAAGTATGATATAGTGTCCTTCCTCATCTCTTATTACAGTCTTTGGTTTAAAATCTAATTTGTCTGATATAAGGATTGCCACCCCAGCTTTCTTTTGGTGTCCATTAGCAGGGTAAATGGTTTTCAACACCCTCACTTTCAGTCTGGAGGTGTCTTTGGGTCTAAATGAGTCTCTTGCAGACAGCATAACGATGGGTCTTGTTTTTTTATCCAATCTGATACCCTGTGTCTTTTGATTGGGGCATTTAGCCCATTTACACTCAGGGTAAAAATTGAAATATATGAATTTAGTGCCACTGTATTGCCTGTAAGGTGACTGTTACTGTATATTGTCAGTGTTCCTTTCTGGTCTATGTTGCTTTTAGGGTCTCTCTTTGCTTAGAGGACCCCTTTCAATATTTCTTGTAGGGCTGGTTTTGTGTTTACAAATTCCTTTAGTTTTTGTTTGTCCTGGAAGCTTTTTATCTCTCCTTCTGTTTTCAATGATAGCCTCGCTGGATAGAGTCTTCTTGGCTGCATATTTGTCTCATTTAGTGCTCTGAATATATCATGCCAGTCTTTTCTGGCCTTCCAGATCTCTTTGGATAGGTCTGTTGCCAATCTAATGTTTCTACCACTGTACATAACAGATCTCTTATCCTGAGCTGCTTTCAGGATTTTCTCTTTGTCTCTGAGGCTTGTAAGTTTTACTACTAGATGTCGGGGTGTTGACCTGTTTTTATTGATTTTGAAGGGGGTTCTCTGTGCCTCTTGTATTTTGATGCCTGTTTCCTTCTCCAAATTAGGGAAGGTCTCTGCTATAATTTCCTCCAATGTACCTTCTGCCCCTCTCTCTCTTTCTTCTTCTTCTGGGATCCCAATTATTCTAATAGTGTTTCATCTTATGGTATCACTTATCTCTTGAATTCTGCCCTGGTGATCCAGTAGTTGTTTATTTCTCTTTTTCTCAACTTCTTTATTTTCCATCATTTGGTCTTCTATATTGCTAATTCTCTCTTCTGCCTCATTTATCCTAGCAGTTAGAGCCTCTATTTTTTATTACACCTCATTAATAGCCTTTTTGATTTCAGCTTGTTTAGATTTTAGTTCCTTTATTTCTCCAGAAAGTGTTTCTCTAATATCTTCCATGCTTTTTTTCAAATCCAGCTAGTATCTCTAAAATCATCATTCTGAACTCTAGTTCTGACATCTTACTAATGTCCATATTGATGAGGTCCCTGGCAGTCGGTACTGTCTCTTGTTCTTTTTTTGAGGTGATTTTTCCATCTTGTCATTTTGTCCAGAGGAGAATAAATGGATGAGAGAACAAAATGCTAACAGGGTAAAAATGACCCCAGTAAAATATAGACTAAACAAATCAGAAGAGACCTGAAACTGGGGGAAAAGAAAGGGAGAGAAAGAAAAAAGAAAAAAAAAAGATAAAGATAAAGATAAAAACGTACAAACAAACAAAAACAGAATATGATCAAATATGATCAGGCTGGTGCATAGATCAGTGCCACACACTAGATTTTGGGTGTATTTTGGTCAGTGAGAAGAAAGTGCCTCCCAAAATTTTAAAGAAAGAAACACTTATATATGTACAAAAATAAGGATAAATATGATGAAGGGATGGAATATGATTGTAAAGATGAAAATTATAAAATATTTTATAAAAGGAATTGATAAGAAGTTGGCTGAAAAAAGAAAGAAGAGGATTTAAAAAATAAAATAACAGGGATGGGCGCCTGGGTGGCTCAGTTGGTTAGGCGACTGTCTTCGGCTCAGGTCATGATCCTGGAGTCCTGGGATCGAGTCCCGCATCGGGCTCCCTACTCGGCGGGGAGTCTGCTTCTCCCTCTGACCCTCCGCCTCTCATGCTCTCTCTATCTCATTCTCTCTCTCAAATAAATAAATAAAATATTAAAAAAATAATAATAAAATAAAAAATAAATAAAATAAAAGGGGAGAATGTGATCAAGCAGGAGACTAGAACAAAGACATACAGTAGAGATTTAGGGTATATTTTGGTCTGTTTGAAGTAACTGTATCTCAAAATTTTAAACAGAGAACAACATATATATATACCAAAAATAAGGTTAACTACTATGAAGCGACAGATTATGACTCTAAAAATGAAAAATAAAAAAGATTTTTAAAAAAGGGATTGATAAGATGTTGGTTGAAAAAGGGAAAAAGAAAAATTCAAAAAAAAAAAAAAAGAAAAAAGAAGACTAATAAAATTAATTTTGAAAGACTAAAGAATCCTGGGAAAGAAGCCATGAATTCTATGTGCAGTGTTCCCCTAGCACTGGAGTTCTGTCGTTCTCATTGATCGGTAAACTTGGGCTTGGTGGCTGTTCTTGCTGATCATCTGGGGGAGGGGCCTGTTTTTGTGGTTCTCAAATGTCTTTGCCAGAGGTGGAATTGCCCTGCCCTTGTGGGGGGCCAGGCTAAGTAACCTGTTCGGGTTTGCTCTTGGAAGCTTTTGTTTCCTGCAAGCTTTCCATACAGCTTTGGAGGACGAGAGTGAAAATGGCGGCCACCCAATCTCTGCCCCAGAGGAGCAGAGAACTCGGGGCCCACTCCTCAGTGTGCCCCCAGAGAAAAGCAGTCAATCACTTCCGTCTCCCCAGTCTCCGGCTGTGCTCCGTGCTCCCCCGGCCTGTGACTGAGCATTTCTATCTCTGGCACTCAACCCCCTGTGGAGTCTCCAAACCCAGCAGATCCCTGTGGTGCTCTCCCATGCTGCTCCTCCCTGGGGGAGGAAGGGGAGTCTCCCCAGATCTGCCGCTTGTTGGGTCCCTGCTGGAAAAGCAGTGGCCTGACTGTGCTGCAGATCATGGTTTATAGCAACCCCGAGCTGAGAGCCCACTCCCCGGCTCCGTCTCCGCAGCTGGCTTCCCTGCTCTGATACCTGGGAACTCTGCCTCACTCAGGCACCTCCGGTCTTTCTGTCACCCCAAGGGTCCTGAGACCACACCTTCCCAGCTAGGGTTCCACCCCTCACTTAGCCACTGGAGCGATGTCCCTCAGTGGAGCAGAATTCTAAAAGTTCTGATTTTGTGCTCTGCTGCTCTATCACTTGCCGGTATCAGCTGATGGAGGCCCCCTCCCCTGGGATCTATCTTCCTGAATATCACCTTGGATTCACTTCTCTGCATATCCTACCCTCCAGAACGTGGTCTCTTTCCTGTTCAGAGAGTTGCTGCTATTCTTTTCTTTGATCTCCTGTTGAGTTCGTAGGTGTTCAGAATGGTTTGATCCCTATCTAACTGAATTTCTGGGACCAGAAGAAATTTAGGTCTCCTACTCCTCCACCATCTTGTCATAGTCTTCATCTGTTTCATTTATGAGAAAATAGGTTAAAAAATTAACTTTTATTGAAGGGCAACAATAAGTAAATTAAAAATTTTGCTCTCAATCTCAGTGTTTTTCCCTAATTTCCCAATTACTTGTGTCTGAGAATCTGTTGTGGAGATAGGAAGTAGAAAGTGTTTTAATCTAAAGTGTGACACCCTTCAAATCCTGATTAAATTACCTGGATTCTTTTCATATAGGAGAATCATAACATCTAAACTGGAAACAAATGTTCTTCAACTATTGTAAGAATAACCCATGGTTATTGGTATATGGTTATTGGTTATATAACTCCATGGTACATTAAGTAGTATATGGAATACTACCGACCCATAAGGAGGAATGAACTCTTGATACACAAAACAACATAGATGAATTTAAATTCATTACAAGTGAAAGAAGTCAGACTTGAAAGTGTGCACGTTATAGGATTCCATTCATTTGACATTCTGCAAAAATCAAAATTATAATGACAGAGAACAGATACCTGCTTCCATTATTTGAGGATGAGTGGAGTAGTTTAATCAAGAAGGATAAAATATTTTTTTGGCCTGATGGAACTCTTGTGTATAATTGATTGTGATGGCATATGTTACATGACCCCATGTATTTGTTAAAACTTATAGAACTGTCCACTAAAGAGAATGAGTTGTTTGAATGGAAATTTAAAACAATAAATTGAATCGCACAGCTAAAGTTGTTTCATTATCTATATCGTTTTCATGAAAAATTTATGTTTGGTTAATTTAGTTATTACAGTGCAATTTATTGAACTTTCACTCTATTGATACTTAGCTATTTTCTGATGTTTCAATATTATTGCCTTACAGATTTAACATATTCATGCATGTCAATACCTCATTCTCCATATTTTGAAAAATTTCCTTAAATATATTCCTTAATGTTTATAGCGTCTTTCAAATATAATGTCTATTTATCTTCTGAAGGGATTAAATTGAATTTTGATGTCACATGATTAATAATTATATTATTTTCCCTTATCCAAATTTGACATTGTTACATTCATTTTTTCCCATTTTTAGTAAGATAAAATACATAAACATAAAATTTGCTATCTTAACTACTTAAAGTGTATGGCTGTAATATTAGAACATTGATATTATTGTGTAAGCATCACTATCAGAAATTGCCAGAATTTGTTTCATATTGCAAATCTAAAACTCTGTACCCATTAAAAAATAACTCCTCTTTCTCCTCTCAACCTAGGCCCTGGAAACACCATTCTACTTTCTATGATTTGAACTACTCTAGGCACTTCATATAAGTGGAATTTCATTGTATATATCTTTTTGAGACTGCCTTATTTCACTTAGTATAATGTCCTCAAAGTTAATCCATATTGTGTCATATCTGACAATTTCCTTCTTTTTTAGTGTTGGATAATACTTTATTATATATATTATAATATCTATATTATATATATATAATATTTTGTTATCTATTCATCTATTCATCTGTCCATAGATATTTGAGTTACTTCCACATTTTAGCTATTGTGAATAATGCTACTATGAACATGGGTGTACAAAGATCTCTTTGAGACCTTGCTTTCAATGCAATATTTTTTTAAGATTTTTTAAAAATTTATTTGAGAGAGAAAAAGGAATAGTGGTAGGGAGGGGCAGAGGGAAAGAGAGAGAGAAGTAGACTCTCCGTTGAGCAGGAAACCCGAACCGACTGAGCCACCCAGGCACCCCCCCAGAAGTGCAATTTTTTGAGGAACATTTATTTATTTTTTCCCACAGCAGCTGTACCATTTTACATTCCCACAATAGTTCACAAGAGTTTCAATTTCTTCACATTCTTTCCAGCATTTATTTTCTGTTTTGTTTTGTTTTGGTAGTAGTTATCCTAATGGATGTGAGATGGTATCTATTATAGGTTTGATCTGCATTTCCCTAACGATAAGCAATGTTGAACATTTTTCTTGGGTTTATCTGGCACTTTTTTGAAGAAAAGTGTATTCAAGTCCTGTGTCCATTTTTGAATCATAAGCTATTTATCTTTTGTCTTTTTACTCTGTGGATAGTGTTCTTTGATGCACAAAACATTCTTAAATTTCATGAAGTTCAATTTGTCTCTTTTTTGTTGCTGTTGACTCTGTTTTGTTGTCATATCCAATAAACCATTGCCAAATTCAATGTTGTGAAACTCTGGTCTAAATTTTCTTTTAAGAGTTTCTTAGTTGTAGGTCTTACATTCAGGTCTTTGATTCATTATGAGTTAATTTTTGCATATAATGATAGATAATGCTCCAACTTTATTATGTTTTTCTATGTAAATATTCAATTTTCCCAGTGCCATTTGTTGAAAAGACTGTCCTTTCCCCATTGAACGATCTTGAGACCTTGTCTAAACTCATGTAACCATGTATGAGAGTTTATTTATGGGTTCTTTATTCTACTTCATTGGTCTATATGTCTATTGTTATTCCAGTAATATACTGCTTGGATTTCTGTAGTGTAGTAAATTTTCAAAATCAGGAAGTGTGAGTCCTTCAACTTTGTTCTTCTCTTTCATGATTATTATGGCTATTTGTGATATCTGGAGATTTTATGTGGATTTTAGAATGGATTTTTCTGTTTCAGCAACAACAACAACAAGGATCATTGGGATTTTGATAGAGATTGCATTAATTCTGTAGATCACTTTGGGGGTAGTAATAACACCTTAAAAATATTAAGTTTTCCAATCCATAAACATGAGCTGTTTGTCCATTTATTTCTGTCTACTTTATCTTCTTTCAGGAATGTTTTGTAGTTTTCATCATATATGTCTTTTAACAGCTTGGTTAAATTAATTCTTAAGTATTTCATTTTTTGGTACTTTTGTAAATGGAGTTGTTTTCTTACAGTCCTTTTCAGATTATTCAATATTTGTATATAGAGTGGAACTGACTTCTTAGCATTGAAATTTAATCTTGCTAATTTATTGAATTTATTTATTCTAACAGTTTTTTTGTGGAATCTTTAAGGATTTCTGCATATAAAATCATATCATCTGTGAACAGAGATAATTTTACTTTTTCTTTCCAATTTCAATGGCTATTATTTCCTTTTCTTGACTAATTCCTCTTCCAGTGCTATATTAAATAGAAGTGGCAAGACTGGTGTACTTGCCTTGTTCCTGATCTTAGAGGAAAGCTTTCAGTCTTTCAACATTGAGTAAGATATTCCCTGTGGATTTTTTATACATGGATTATATTATGATGAGGTAGTTTCCTTGTATTACATAACTAGTTGAGTGTTTTTATCATAAAAGGGGCTGGATTTTGTGAAATGTTTTTTTCTGCATCAGTTGAAAAGGTCATGTTTTTATTTTTTCCTCTGTTAATGTGGTATGTTACATTAGTTAATTTTTGTTTTTTAAACCATTCTTACATTTCCAGGAATAAACCTAATGTAATTATGATATATAGTCTTTTTAATATAATAACTTTTTTTTTTTTTTTTTAGGATTTTTGCATCAAAATCCACAAAGTATATTGGTCTGTAGTTTTCTTATAGTTCTTTGGCTTTGGTATCAGGATAATTTTTGGTTTCATAAAATGAGTTAGGAGGAAGTATTCTCTGTTTTTTTTTTTTTTTCTTTCTTCTTTTTTCCCTAGAAAATTTAAAAATTGTTAGTTCTTTAAATGTTTGGTAGAATTCATCAATCAGTGAAGCCATCATATCTTGGGCTTTTCTTTTTCAGGAGATTTTTAATTATTGTTTCACTCTCATTGCTAGTTACAGGTCTATTCAGAATTTATATTTCATCATGATTCAGTCTAGAAAAAAAAAAAAAACTTGTGTTTCTAGGAATGTGTCCATTCAAGATGATGACAAGAGGTATAATGTTTTATAATTCATTTTTCACAATAATAGTGTAGAAGCAATGTGAACATCCACTATACTCACTCTGGCAGTGTCAGAATTTTAACATTTTTTTTCTCATGTATGTTTTTATAGTCCTCAGAACATAAACTGCTTGCCTTGCTCAGCATTTCCCAGTAGCCTCTTTCACATGACCGGATTTAATGTTCTTACATAAATCTAGTTCAAGTAGATGAAAGTAACCATTTTATCTAAATACTTACTGAATGGCAGTCCAATTGTCAGTCTTTTAAAATGGGACTTTTCCCCAAGTTGCTAAACAAAACAATACAAAACAAAACTTCACCTGAATTATACTATTGTAGAAGATAAACTCATTTCACATTAGCAACTCTAGATTCAATAATTCCATTTAAAAAAAAAAGAGAGAGAGAGAGAGATAAAGAAAAAAAGGAAGAAGGGCCCCTAAAAGTGAACTCTTATGTAATCTGTAGATTGAACCCCTATAGTGTTCTTGAATCATTGCTCAACACTGCAGATATAAAGATGATTAAGTCTTGATTCTTGCCTTCAAGAAATGCATAGAATACAATATCTATTAAGGCAGGAGAGTAAGTACATATAATATGATATATGGCATATAAACTGACATAATAAGAATGCATTTGAGTATAATAGAGAATAAGTATATTTGGGAACACATAAGAAACAAATACAATATGCCAGAAGAGAAGAAAAAAAGAGATGGTGAGGTTATGGAAAGTTTCATAGAGAAGTTGTCAGTTCACTTTATTTTTGAAGATGATTTCATAGCTTTATGATTTTGTTCATATACACATACACATACACACACATTTAATTGTGATGATGGTGAAAGTAGGATTAGACAAACACTTTCAAGAGACATTTTGAATATTAAAATTTGGCCCCGTATTGTTCTGTTCAGTTGGCTAAAAGGCTGGTACTACTAGAAGACAGATCATTATTTTCACTTACATTTAAGTTAACCTTAAATCCATGTGTGAATTGAGTTGTAGGTGCTTAATAAAGTGACGGGTAATTATAATCAGGGTCTTAACATTTAAAAGTATATCTGTACCTATTTATCTCTAATTAATCACAGATGTAGGGAATCTGTTAGCAGAAAGAAATAACTATTTAAAACAAAATATGTGGGCGCCTGGGTGCCTCAGTTAGTTAAGCGACAGCCTTTGGCTCAGGTCATGATCCTGGAGTCCCGGGATCGAGTCCTGCATCAGGCTCTCTGCTCAGCAGGGAGTCTGCTTCTCCCTCTGACCCTCCCCCCTCTCATGCTCTCTCTCTCTCTATCTCATTCTCTCTCTCAGATAAATAAATAAAATCTTTAAAAAAAAAAGAAAACAAAAACAAAATATGTGAAATAGCTAAAAGAATTTTGCTTTTATTCTTTTTTCTTGGTGAAACTTTGTTGGCTAGTAATGAAGTTACTTTAATAAGAGTTATATATATTCAATTGCTGAAACTGCACACAAAAAATAAACAGAAGTTTCTCTGAAATGACAGAGGATACATTGGTGAGAAACATGGAAACATCCAGTAAATGCAAGAGCCTAGAGTGGAAATTAGAAGTTAAGAGTCTAAACAAGATCTGTTGTCCTGGGATGATTCTGGACACTGGATTCTCAATATCCAGTGCAGAAATGAAAATTGATTTAGTAGGATAGTCTATAAAAATCTGGAAAGTGGCCTGAGAATGTCATAGGTTATAGGTATTTAAAAGAACTTTTTACTCATGGAGTGAAAAGCCAAAGTGAAATTGCACAGTGTACCCATATAGAATGCCATTTTCACTGAACACTCATCATAAACCTATTGATAGTGCTTATGGGTTATGTAGTTTGGGGAGTTTTTGCAAATGAAAAATTCATGGTTACTGGGACTCCCCCCCCCTTGAAATTTTAAACACAATTTTTGATGTGGTTTTTCATGACTATTAAATATTGATAGAAAAAATATTTTAAAATCTTTATTGATTATATTATTTCTTTTTTTTAATATACCCTTTAGTTAATTTCAGGTCAGTTTAACCAGTTTACTGGTTTATAATTTCCAAATAATTATCTTTATAGTATTTAAAGTCTAAATCTAGTAAATGCTAAATATACTTTTAAAGCTAATTTAGTATTTAATACTAAATAGTGTTAGATTTAGTATTTATATATAAATTTCTAAATAGTAATACTTATAGGATGCAATATTTTACAGTAACTTTATATTCAAACCACACCCTTATGAGGCCTATGAGATAGTTACAAGAAAAATTTATTGGAGTAAATTAGCATGACTGTATCTTATAGTAGAAACTGAGTAATACACAGACAGATCAACCTACTTTTGACAGGTATTGAATGAGAACGTAAGATACTACCTTGATTTCAGGAAATTGTTTATATCACTGACTTAGGTTCTTTAATTAGTTCTTATTTGGACTATATTTAAATAGGTCTTTGTCAAAGTTATTTAGTCTGTTGTTACTTGTTTTGCCCTTTGTGGCAACTACCTCCAGTATGTGTACAGAGGAAACTAGAGCCTACAATTGGTTTTAGTCTTTGAGCAGTAAGAAAATAATGTTAAAAGTTATATATTTACATTTGTTTATTTGTGATTTACCTAAGTATTTAATTATTTTGAATCTGCCTTATTCCAAATAATATTTAGAACAAGATAATAATTCAAAGAGGGTACTAGATACATAATGCTGCTTCATAAATATATTAGTGGGGGTGTAAAAAGTCATCCTGAGTTAAAATTAGATTGTTAATAACAACCTTTAATAAGTGACTTGAAATATATCAGAAAGTCACATGAAGCAAGTATATTGAAAAAGTAACTAAAATATACATTCTTATATGTCACATTAATCCAGTTGAGAAGGTGTTATCATTCTTTTGTTACATATGAGAAACATACTTCTACTTAGCTAACTTAACTTTTTGCTTAAATATTTAGTTCTTATGTTACTTTCTTTTTAAGTCTGTGCCTTTTTTATCTCTTCTCACAGTATTATTTAAAGAATCAATATTTGTAAATAACTAGAGCCAGACTTACTGTACTTAATTTTTAGAGGTTATTTACTTCTGATCTTGACAAACAAAGAAATGGAATGTTAAAATTCACATTTGAGAGCACAGAGCAAAACCTATTAGTTAAACATTTCTTGAGAAACCACTTCATACATTGTGTAAAGTTTAGAGATGAAAATCACACAGTCCCTGTTCTGAAAGATATTCTCTAGTACTTGAAAGAAATATTTTGATGAGATTAATAATATATTTTGCACTCATAATAATAAAACTCAAAAAACCATAATTTATTTATTATGGACCAAGAATTGGGGTAAACTCAATACTTTGCTGTGATTTAAACAATTTTGTCCTCATTTTACTGAAACCTAAAAATCCTAGTCTTATCAAATATCACACATTTAATAAATATGAGAACTTAATTTGAAGCCCTGTCTGCCTAAATCTATTTCTATGACTTATGACCTGATTATGGAGAAACCTACATACCAAAGTAACCAGCTTGCTTATATACTTGAAAATTGTTAAAGTAGATCTTAAATGTTCTCACCTTACACACATGCAAAAGTTATTATGGGAGATGATGTATGATTAACCTTATCTGATAATCATTTTGCAACATATATGTGTATCAAATCACCATATTGTATATGTTAGACCTACACAACGTTATGTGTCAATTATATCTCAATAGTATTAGGGAAAAATAATACAAAAACCAAAACAAAACTGACCAGTTTGCTCGTAATTCTCATATTGAGAAAGATCCACTTAATGGATTTAAATAAGGGAGAGATATATCCAGATAAGCATATGATATATGTCACTTTATCCATTTTGTTGAAGAATGTCTATATTGACTAGGAGTGGTTTCAATAATGTCACAGAATATGAACATTAATAACCACAAAATATGGAGAAAATATCAATTTATGACATACTTTTAAGAAATAAGTTTCAAGATATATTTTAAACCAATAATGTATACCTTCTATGAAAATGTTGATTCCAGCTCTATTAATTACTGACAGTGTGATTGTGGACAAATCATCCTATATATTAGAGAGTCTCAGTGTCAGCACTATTAATATTTTTAAATGGGTAATCTTCAGTGTGTGTGTGTGTGTGTGTGTGTCTGCGTGCACACGCGTGTGTGTGTATGAAGGGAGAGGTAGTTGGGTGAGTGTATCCTGTATACTGTAGGATGTTCAGTGGCATTCCTGGCTTCCACTGTCTAAATGTAGTAACCTCCTAGTCATGGCAATCAAAAATGTTTCCAAATATTGCAAAATATTTCCTGGGAAACTAAGTCAACTCTGGTTGTAAACCACTGCATTATACCCTCTATAAACTCAATGTCTTCAGCAATAATATGGGGATTTTATACAAAAATAGATGGTTGGGAAAATTAAATTAAAACATGTAGTTCCTGACTGCCATTTAATGTTATTTATGTTATGTTTTCTTTACAATATATGTTAATCTACAGAGGTGGTTTGTTTACTTTGTGAAATATGTGTAAATTGTGGAGATATATTTCATAAAGGATTACTTCATTAATTAGGTATATAGATATATGTTTCTCTCTACTTGTCTGAAAAATAAATTATGAACAAAGGAAGTTATGATTATGTTAGATTCTTCTGGGAAATGGAAGATTGAGAAGACATGATAAACTCAGGTCAGTAGGTACAACTCTGTGTTTTGAGATAATGGAGAAAGCGAAGCTTCAAGAGGAAACTAATTTTTCTTATGCATTTTGAAGCCATTGAATGATTCCCTTAAATGAAAAGAAGGTAATTACATGAATGGACATAAATCATAAATGTAGGGGTACTTATTATAACCATAATTGAATAAGTTAGAGAAATAAGAGGGTAGCTGTTGGAGCAGCAAAATATATGCTAAGAAGATAAGAGGGGTTCTCTAGTTCTCCATTTAATACAAATGAAACTCCAAATTGTTGCTTTGCATCTCAGCTAGACTGTAACTGATTATGACCTACTGTCAAAGAAAAGGAGCCTCAAAAAAGGAGCCTCAGATAAACTAAAAGAAACTCCTGTTATGTCTAGTCTCACTTGTTATTGGAAGAGATAACTATATGTGTGATGACTGGGAAATAATCCCTCCTGTAGAATTTCAGTTCATTAGTTAGTTTGGGCTGCTCTAACAAAAATACCATAAGCTGGGTGCCTTAGAAAAAATAAAAATTTATTTCTCACAATTCTAGAATCTGGAAGTCAGAGATCAGGATGCTAACTAACATGCTCAGGGTCTGATGAGGACCCTTTTGCAGACTGCCAACTTCTCCTTGTAACTTCACATGGTAGAAAGATGGAGAGAATTTTTTAGGGTATCTTTTTTTTTTAAGATTTTATTTATTTATTTGACAGAAAGAGACACAGCGAGAGAGGGAACACAAGCAGGGGGAGTGGGAGAGGGAGAAGCAGGCTTCCTGCCAAGCAGGGAGGCCGTTGTGGGGCTGATCCCAAGACCCTGGGATCAGGGTGTGAGCCAAAAGCAGATGCTTAATGACTGAGCCACCCAGGCGCCCCTAGGGTATCTTTTATTAGGGCACTAATCCCATTCATAAGAGCTCCATTCTCATGGTCTAGTCACTTCCCAAACACCTGACATCATAATACCACATTGGGGGTTAGAATTTCTACATAGCAATTTTGAGGTGATATAAATATTTGGTTTATAACACTTAGCCTGGATTAAAATTATTAAAATTAAGTGTGCTTTGAAAATTCCTTGTTTTATATATTGAGAATACATTTGATATTTTAGATATTCTCAATTTTATAACATGATTGTTTTTATTAATAAGATTCATTGATGATTGCATCTTACTTTATTTAATATTTATGAATTCTAAGTATTATATATGTGTGTGTAGTTATAACTTTATTTCAAAGAAGCTAACTCCAAATTTAAAAAAATAGAAATGATTTCTATTGAGAAACTATAAAGAAGAATTTCATAGTTTCTTATGGTAAAATACCAATTCTTTCTTAATTTGGAGCTCTAAATCATTTATAAACATGAACAGGACATGCATCTATTACACACATGAATACACATACACATACACAAAAATCTTTATATAGGTATTTTCAAAAAATTTTTAATTAATGAGTCCACATAGGAGACAAATTGTCTTTGCAGAATATGGAGAATATTTTAGGAAGTTCCTGGCTCGGGAGACTGTTGCTGTAATTAACAGCCAATGCATATAAGCTGTGTGGCCTAGAAATCACTGAATTCTTGAATTCCCAAAAGAGCTTAAAAATGATATCAAAAGCTAATGTTTAATTTTCAGTTGCAAACTACATTGTAGAATTTAGCATACTTTGTGACTTATGCCCTAGACTCATTGGAATAACAAACTAGAATAAAATAACAAACTAGAATACAGTGAATATATATATATATATATAAATTTTGATAATCAAATTCTTCTATTTCAATTGATAATCAAATAGGTTTATATTCCTTAATAGTTTTGAGCTGCCAAATCTTTCTGAGACCTTAGGGATAGATTAGGATTTTTAATCTTCTTTCCTGTAAGAATTGCAAATTTATCAATTCTCTCATTGAAAGTACAAAACTAAACTCAAGATCAAACATTTCACACATATAAATGACAAACTCCAAACATAAATCTGTTTTGTTGTCAATGAAAAGAAAAGCAATCTTATCAATTTTGTTTGGTTAAATTTTCTCTCTTTACTCTTGTTGATTTTATTTTGTACTTTGAAGTTCATGTTGTATTTAGGGAAAGGTTTTCTGTTCTACTGTTTTATCATTTGGAATAGCCAATTCAAGTCTTTAGTAAATTTTTCCTTCTAAAAATCATTTTTTATTCTATGTATACTTCAAAAATTCCTCTACTTCATTAATTATGTTGTGCTAACTAAATTGTCCCACCACACTGTATAACTTTTCTTCATACCCCAAACAAGTGTTTCATTTCAAATAAATTTTGTGTCCCCTTTCATTTCTATTGGGAAAACCAAAAAGATTAGCATTATAATTTCAGCTATATACCAAAAAAATAATATATATTATCCTATAAATTACTGTAATATTGAATAGGTAAGGCAAGTGAGTCTTACAGATAGTACCAAAATAGACCCATGTTTTAAAATGCTTAGGTGTAGAACTTGTAAAAAATGGTTTTGTAGATTTGGGGTACATGATAAGAACAATATTGTTCCCTACTGAAATTTGAATTGTTTTCAATAATACACACAAATTTTCGTATATGCAAATAAGCCAATGTTATCTGCTGATGATATATATTAATAATGTATTGTGCATTTTTAAATATTCATAGAACTAAAATTCATAAAAGTCTAGTAAGCTTACATAAGATGTGCACACATTGCAGCATTCACATTTTTCCAAGTGTAGAAGAATTTACCAAAGTAGACATATGCTGTGTAACAAAGTCTCAACAAATTTCAAAGATAAAAAAATAAAGAAATCTTTTGAAGTATGTTTTCTGACCACATGGAATTAAGCTAGATTAAACAAAACATTTAGAAAAGAGCCCAAATTCATAGAGACTAAAAGCTTACTCTTAAATAATCCATGAGTAAAAAAAAAAAAAAAAATCAGAATGTTTTTAACTAAAATGTAAACTAATAAATGCATGACATATCAAAAATGCATTGACACATCAAAAGCTGTGGTTAGTGGAATATTTATTATAAAATTTAAAATGTGAACAATTATTTGAGTTCCATTCTGAGAAAGCTAAAAAAAAAAAAAAAAAAAGAACAGCAAAAAGAAAAAGAAAAAAGAAGAAAAAAATGTGATCATTGCAATAGATGAAGAAAGCATTTGAGAAAACTCATTACTTCATCATGTAGGGGCCAAGGGCAGGCAGCCCCAAAGTGGCCTACTTTGGCATGAACATTATTTTGAGTTAAAAACAGTCAAAACCCAGCAGATTCAAGAAAATCTCTTTACCTCCCCCTCAATTGCCTGCTTATACCAGAAAGAGAGCTATTATCAGAGATCCCTCTTTACTAAAAAGAATAACCTTTATTAAACATACTAGACTCTTTATGGGCTGGTTCCTTCATTTTTTCTCTAGCGTCATTTCCAAATATATTTCGTGATATTTTATGTTTAAATAATCACTGATCAACTTAACATGTATTGAACTTTTCATGTGATTTTATATGGCTAAGCTTCTGAATATATTATTTTACAATATGAACTCCTTTAAATTAAGTTTTTTTTTAACTTTATATTGAAATTTACACATATATGCCAAAAATTATACATTATTATAACTATAAATGAATTTTTCAAATTAAGTATACTTAGAGTGTTGCAAAAACAGAATATTACCAGCAGTCCTGAATTCCCCTACTCACCACCCACTTTGTAGTCACTATCTCCTAAAAGTAAAACTATGTGACTTCTAATAGCACAAATTAATTTTGCAAGTTTTGTGATTTACTCCTGTGTCTGTTTTTTATTCAAATCATACAAAGTTAATAAATATTGTTGCATGTATTTTGCATATTTTTCTTCTACTTATGTGTGTGATACCTTCATCACTTTTGAAATTTTTTATCAGTTTTAATTTTCATGGGCATTTGGGTAAATTCCAGTTTTAGGTTATTACAAATACTGCAACTATGAACATATTAATACTTTTTTGGATAAACATATATACACAGGCCTATTGATTATGTATCTAACAGCTGAATTGTTGTGTCATGGGTGTGCTTATTTTTCAGCTTTAATAAATACTGTCACACAGTTTTTCCAACATGTGGTATTTTCCATTTTGCATTTGGCTGAGTATGTACTGGCATATCACTCTGTATTTAATTTGCATTTTTCTGGTAGCTAATGAAGTTAAACACCTTTTCACATGCTTAATAGTCATATGGGTATCCTCTTTTGTGAACTGCTATTTGTCTTTTACCCCAAAAGCTGTTGAATTTTCTTTCTTATTGATATGTGAGATATTTTCAGTATTTAAGTTGTGAGTTCCTTGTTTTATATCCATCTATCTATTCTCTATTGTATCTTTCATTTATTTCTCCATGGATCTACAAACCTAATAAATATGTTCTCTTGTTCTGTGAGTTGCTTTTCTAGTCCCTCAATGCATATTTTAATAGTAACATTAACATTAATAATAACATTAACAATTCCAGACTTCAAAAAAAAATGTTCTTTGTGTCTTTTTCAAATGTTCTTTGCTGCCTCCAAGGTCACAAACATGTTTAACTATGTTTTCTGTTAAAAACCTTAATATTTTATCTCACACAATTGATCTCTAATCTATCTGGAACTGATGTTTCTGTGTTCAGAGTAAAATGGAGGCAAAAATACATTTTTATTGTATAGATGGCTAATGTCCTAAACTATTCATAAAGAAAACAATTTCCCATTGCCTTATACCTGCTGGGAATTGCCAGCACTCCCTATACTAATGAGTGAAAGATTACTCCAAACTTTGCTGTGAAAAAGAGAAGGCAATGGGGTCAACACGTGGAGATAAAGACCCATTGCTCTTTGCTCCCACCTTTCTTGGTCCTTCAGGATAATCATACTTCTTTATCATTGTTTCTCAAGCATGTGATGTGTGACAAGGGGTCTTACTTGGAGCTAGGAAGATCTGTTTAAGGGTAAGATATGATATGCTAATCTGCATGTTTTGTGAGTTCTGATAAACAAAACCTAGGGTTATGGGTCTGTTCAGGTTTTCTATTTCTTCCTGGGTCAGTTTTGGTAGTTCTCTAGGAATGTGTCCATTTCTTCCAGATTGTCTAATTTGTTGGCATATAGTTGCTCATAATATGTTCTTATAATTGTTTGTATTTCTTCAGTGTTGGTTGTGATCTCTCCCCTTTCATTCATGATTTTATTTATTTACCTCCTTTCTCTTTTCTTTTTTTATAAATCTGGCTAGGGTTTATCAATCTTATTAATTCTTTCACAGAACCAGCTCCTAGTTTCTTTGATCTGTTCTGTTCTTTGGTTTCTATTTCATTGATTTCTGCTCTAATCATTATAATTTCTCCTCTCCTGCTGGGTTTAGGCTTTATTTGCTGTTTTTTCTCCAGCTCCTTTAGGTGTAGGGTTAGGTTGTGTATTTGAGACCTTTCTTGTTTCTTGAGAAAGGCTTATAGAACTATATACTTCCCTCTTAGGACCGCCTTTGCTGCATCCCAAAGATTTTGAACAGTTGTGTTTTCATTTCCATTTGTTTCCATGAATTTTTTTAACCAGTAAGGAAATTGAAGCAGTAATCAAAAATCTCCCAAGAAACAAAAGTCCAGGGTCAGATGGCTTCCCAGGGGAATTCTACCAAACATTTAAAGAAGAATTAATGCCTATTCTGAAACTGTTCCAAAAAATTGAACTGGAAGGAAAACTTCCAAACTCTTTTTGTGAATCTAGCATTACCTTGGTTCCAAAACCAGACAAAAGACCCCACCAAAAAAGAGAATTACAGAACAATATCCCTGATGAGCATGGATGCAAAAATTTTCACCAAAATACTAGCCAATAGGATCCAACAGTATATTAAAAGAAATATTCACAAGGGCCAAGTGGGATTTATTCCTGGGCTGTAGGCTTGGTTCAACATCTGCAAATCAATCAATGTGATACACTACATTAATAAAAGAAAGAACAAGAACTATATGAGCCACTCAATAGATACAGAAAAAGCATTTGACAAAGTACAGCATCCTTTCTTGATCAAAACTCTTCACAGTGTAGGGATAGTCGGTACTTACTTCAATATCATAAAAGCCATCTATGAAAAGCCCATAGATAATATCATTCTCAATGGGGAAAAAAATGAGAACTTTTCCCCTAAGGTCAGGAACATGGCAGGGATGTCCACTATAACCACTGCTATTCAACATAGTACTAGAAGTCCTAGCCTCAGGAGTCAGACAACAAAAAGGAATAAAAGGTATCTGAACTGGCAAAGAAGAAGTCAAATTCTCACTCTTTGCAGATGCTATGATATTTTATGTAGAAAATCCAAAAAACTCCACCCCAAAATTTCTAGAACTCATACAGGAATTCAGTAAAGTGGCAGGATATAAAATCAATGCACAGAAATCAGTGGCATTTCTATACACCAACAAGACAGAAGAAAGAGAAATTAAGGAGTCAATCTCATTTACAATTGTACCCAAAACTATAAGATACCTAGGAACAAATCTAACCAAAGAGGTAAAGGATCTGTATTCAGAAAACTATAAAATACTCATGAAAGAAATTGAGGAAGACCAAAGAGATGGAAAAACATCCCATGCTTATGGATTGGAAGAACAAATATTGTTAAAATGTCTATGCTACCTGGAGTGATCTGCACATTCAATGCAATCCTTATGAAAATACTATCAACTTTTTTCAAAGAAATGGAACAAATAATCCTAAAATTTGTATGGAACCAGAAAAGACCCCAAACAGCCAAACGAATATTGAAAAAGAAAAGCAAAGCTGGTGGCATCACGATTCCGGACTTCAAGCTCTATTACAAAGCTGTAATCATCAAGACAATATGGTACTGGCACAAAAACAGACACATAGATCAATGGAACAGAATAGAGAGCCCAGAAATGGACCCTCAACTCTATGGTCAACTAACCTTTGACAAAGTAGGAAAGACTAGCAAAAGGAAAAAATACAGTCTCTTCAACAAATGGTGTTGGGAAAATTGGACAGCCACAAGCAGAAGAATGAAACTGGACCATTTCCTTATACCACACACAAAAATAGACTCAAAATGGATGAAAGACTTAAAGGTGAGCCAAGAATCCATGAAAATCCTTGAGGACAACACAGGCAACAACCTCTTCGACCTCAGCCACAACAACCTCTTCCTAGACACATAGCCAAAGGCAAGGGAAACAAAGGCAAAAATGAACTATTGGGACTTCATCAAGATAAAAAGCTTTTGCACATCAAAGGAAACTGTCAATAAAACCAAAAGACAACCAACAGAATGGGAGAAGATATTTGCAAATGGCATATCAGATAAAGGGCTAGTATCCAAAATCTGTAAGAAACTTATAAAACTCAACACCCAAAGAACAAATAATCCAATCAAAAAATGGGCAGAAGACATGAACAGACATTTCTGCAAAAAAGACATCCAAATGGCCAACAAAGACCTGAAAAAGTTCTCAACATCACTTGGTATCAGGAAATACAAATCAAAACCACAATGAGATATCACCTCACACCAGTCAGAATGGCTAAATTTAACAAGTCAGGGAATGACAGATGTTGGCGAGGATGTGGAGAAAGGGGAACCTTCCTACACTGTTGGTGGGAATGCAAGCTGGTGCAGCCACTCTGGAAAACAGTATGGAGTTTCCTCAAAAAGTTGAAAATAGAGCTACCCTACAACCCAACAATTGCACTACTGGGTATGTACTCCAATGATACAAATGTAGTGATATGAAGGGGCACCTGTATCCCGATGTTTTACAGCAATGTCCACAATAACCAAACTATGGAAAGAGCCCAGATGTCCATTGACAGAAGAATCTATAAAGAAGATGTGGTATATAGATACAATGGAATATTACTCAGCCATCACAAAGAATGAAATCTTGCCATTTGCAATGACATGGATGAAACTAGAGGGTATTATGCTAAGTGAAATAAGTCAATCAGAGAAAGAGAATTATCATATAATCTCACTTATATGTGACATTTAAGAAATAAGGCAGAGGATCATAGGGGAAGAGACGAAAAAATGAAACAAGATGAAAGCAGAATGGAAGCCAAACCATAAAAGGCTCTTAATCTCAAAGAGTTGTTGGAGGGGAGGGGGGTGGGGGAATGGGATGTCTGGGTGATGGACACTGGGGAGGGTATGTGTTGTGGTAAGTGCTGTGTGTTGTGGAAGACTGATGAATCACAGACCTGTACTCCTGAAACAATACATTTTATGAAATAATAATAATAAAAAATGATTTTTCATCATAAAAAGCAAAACAAAACAAGAACAACAAAAAACATAGCCTAGGGGACAGTGCATACTTTGATCACAGGGCAGCTGTTTGGGCTAAGAGAGCTTCAGGGAAGGCAACTCCCCATGGCATTCCTAGGGCAGAGTGGTCACGCAGGCCTTGGCATTCCAAAGGCTCATGTCCTTCTCTGAAAACTTCCCATCCCTCAGTGGTCTCCGTGTGACATCTTAGCAAGCCAGGTATTATGGATGATTTAATTCTCTACATTAACCCCAGCATACACCTTTATAAACTGAATGACTGTATATGTTAGTCTATTTTAGGGGTTCATGATTTTAAACCATTGGTCAGACTTAGGCTGTTTTTGTATGGCTTCATGTTTAACCTTGCACTGTTCTTACCTTATCCTTATTTAACCATCTTTCCAGGTGACATTTGTCCTAACTCCACTTTTCTTCCTCTTCTTAAAGACTGTTTTGGTTATATTTGGCCATTACATTTTTATTTGAATTTTAGAACCACTTTATAAATTAAAAAAAAATCTCTTGAGGGGCGCCTGGGTGGCTCAGTTGTTGAGCATCTGCCTTCGGCTCAGGTCATGATCCCGGGGTCCCGGGATCGAGTCCTGCATCGGGCTCCCTGCTCAGCAGGGAGTCTGCTTCTCCCTCTGACCCTCCTCCCTCTCATGCTCTCTGTCTCTCATTCTCTCCCTCGCAAATAAATAAAATCTTTAAAAAAAAAATTGCTTTAGATTCTTTCCCCTTCTTTCCCCCCACCTTGGTTTTTTCCCCTGCTCAGTCTCTCCTCTCTCTCTCTCTAAAATAAATAAATACAATATTTAAAAAATCTGAATATTATCCTCTTAGAAACAATGAATCATGGAACAGTACATCAAAAACTAATGATATAATGTATGGTGATTAACATAACATAATAAACCTAAAAAAAAAAAAAGAAAGAAATTACCTTGATGCAATTTCTTTATGTGTCTCCTCTAAGACATAGGTATTCTTCTATTCTATAGCAGAATTGAATTTTCTACAATAATACATCAAGTAATATAAGATTTAGACTGGCTTATGGGCCATGCATGACATGTGTCTTCAGTATTTCTCCAAACTCAGTGTGCATGACTCATTCTCTTACTAAGTATATTCCATTTATACTGGATTGCTTACTGATCTTCAAGCATACCAAATTTTTCCTGTCTCAGTGCCTTATATATGTCAATTTTATTTGTCTAAAATATTCTTTTTGCAATACTTCACCTTGCTAAGTACTCTGAATGTCTGCTAAGAGGTCATTCCCTTACAGAGTAAATTCTTGATCACACCATCTGCCTCATCCCTCATATTGCTATTTTACTTTCTCATAGAACATAATTCATTGATAGCACATTGATAACAGTCTAAATTAGTTTGTCACTCATTTATTTGTTATATTCCAATTTTGTACATCAAATAGAAGTCTACAAGAAAGAAGAAATCTTGTTTAATTTGTTCAGGAAAGCTTAGATGTGTTCTTTAGATATCACGTACTAATAAATATATTTACCTAATTAGTAGAAATTATGTTGTATAAAAAGTAAACGTTGGTTACATAATTCAAACATGGATTTTATGATATATAATTTTTGAGAGCAATGAGAATTGACAATGATTTGAATCAACAATTTTCTACAAGAATATTGGGAAAGGATATTATAGGTTACTCACCTCAAACATCTCATTTTATAGATAGGAAAACTCATAACTAAACAGGGAAACAAACTTCAGCCAGTGTCAGATATTTCACAATAATTCCTAAGTGACTTATTTTTTACTTCTATAAACTTCTTAAAGTAATAGTACTTGGACTTTTTTTTTTTTAATACTTGTTGGGATTATATATCCTATTGTATTCTCTTTTGAACAACAGATAAAGTATAATGATTTCCTCCACTCAGAGATTCTGTCAGGAAGTACAGAAGAGTTTTTGGAAAATAAACCATCTGGTGAAAGGTTAGTAAGTAGGAAATCATCAGTAGAGGAAGAATGAATTATAAGTAAGGGGTTTTTTTTTATTCTTATGTTAATCCCCATACATTACATATAAGTAAGGTTTTATCATAGAAATAACATTGATTTTCAGGCCAGTAGAATGGCACTATACACAAGAAATTATGCTTTGTGATTGTTTTGAACACTTCTTATATTTGTTGTAAATAATAAAATTTCCCAGGTACCAGTCTTATAGGACTTCATTTCTCAAACAAAGTGTATGTAAATATGTCTTCTCAATAAAATCTATCTAGGATGATTATAGATTCATTTTTTAAAATATTTCTGAGCATTTTTTCCTCACATATTTTAAGCACCTTTATCAAGCTAAAGTTAAAAACCAAAATCTCATTTTAGCAGGAAACTTCTGCCTCTGGAAATGCTTTTATGCATTTCCTCAACCAAACCTCCTCTGAAGGAAGGCTAATTATAGGCTTCAATATGCACCTGGGTGAAAATTAGCTTTTAAGCAGCCTTTAAAATAAATGGTTTTTAATTATTATCATTATGCAAAAGCTGCATAAATGCCCTTACTTGTGCTTATAAAGTAACATTTGCTATAATCACCTTTAATATCCAGGAGCAACATAAAGGTTTTCTTTTCTTTTTTACTAAAAAAAAAGTGGAAAGAACATTCATTATCAATTCACAGGTCATTTTATTGTATTTTATGAGGACAAATGTTTTAATTGAAATACATCAACTGCTAAACATATACTGAATGCCAGTTACTTAAAATCAAACTTAAAATACCTTGAAAATATGCTTAATTACTGAAGATTAAAGGTAAATATACAAGATATTCAGCTATAATGTTGAATTTTCTTATTTGATTATGCTTAGGTATTAAACATAACATTTCTATAGAGAAGATAAAACACGTCCATTTAAAAAATAAGAATTTGCTTTATTTATTTAAAAATTATTTGACCCAAAATATTTTTTCTCTTAAGAAATGATAATACTTAAAATTGCTGTGTTTGTGCTTGTGTGTGCCTGTGTATGAGTCAGAGAATAACTTTTGTTTCCACAAAACTTACTTAAAGGCAAAATGCACTACAGGTCTATTTTTATTCAAAATTAGAGGCAAAACATTTTTTTTAAAACACATGCAAACAAATCGAAAACACCTATAAAATAGCAGCTTGAGGTAGACATGATGAAGGGGTGGAGAGCAGAAGCAGTATGCTGTGATAATTTGGGGTGGCATAGCAGCTGACTTAACTTTTGTTGTTTTTCTTTTGATTATTTTCTTTCTGCAGCTACTTTTTACAAGAAATGTGTGAGAGATGAAGGTGTGGTATTTTAAAAACACTGTTTGCAAATTTTTATTTGGGATTAAAGAAAGTATTCTTCCAGACAATGATTCAAAAAGGTAACTATTAGAATAATTATTAGATTAAATGAACTATATTTTTAATATTATATGTAATCACAAATCCAGTATCAATCAGTAAATTCTGATGTTAATTTATTTACTCTCATATGATTAATTACAGTCATAAAATTGAAATGTGTTATTGGCTACCATTCTTAAAAACTCCAAATGGAAGGTGCAAAGCTGTAGCTTCGCAGGGATCATAATAATTATTGCATTAAATGATTTGGATGATTGAGGCTGAAATCTGTGATTATATTTTTGCACTCCTGACTAAGTTTATTTCCAGCCTTTGTTGGGAATGGGGCCCTTATTTGTGAAGACATAGTAAGTTCTATGTTAATGGAGGGACACGTTGTGTGGAACTCATTTCCTAACCTGGTCTTTTCTACTTTGCATAGTTTCATCCTCCTAAGGACCCTTAAACTGACTCATCCTCCTAAAGACCCTAGATGTGTAGAAGGGAGTTATAAAACATCAAGTAAATCAATAAATAACTCAATCTATGAAGATATCATTGGACATGAATTTATAGATCTATAACCACCAATGATATATTTTTATTTTTAAAACTTTAGGGGTTTTGTTTTGTTTTTATAAATGGTATGCTCTGCAAAAATGATAGAAATGAAGAGCAATTTTAAGATATTATAACAAACAAATGGCCTGAGAGAAGATTGAGCATGTGAATCAGATTCCCAGTTCCATAGTTTGAACAGGCATTTACAGCTTGAAGTAACGTCCATTCCTTTTTATCCATGCAGCCCAGTAAATAAAAGAACAAAAACTTAATAAAGAAAAGTTAATACTATCTTTAGATGTTTAAAATCAGAAATTAGATGATATTTGGAGATCATATTTGGAATGAAAATACAACTTAGCAGGCTATTTTTATGTTGTTTTTATTAATCATGAAGGGCCGGTAGGTAGTTCTATATTGTTATGTCAGTTAATGGAGAAGAAATACTGATTTTACATGTTTCCATTTGCCAAACATAGAAATAAAAGGCACAGACATTGTGTCCCTACAGAAGGTATTTTATATTCAGTTTTTCTCCAAGTAAACTTAGCTGTTTGAACATCTCATTTGTACAGTATCCTTTTTGCTGAGACATCATATCCACTCAACTTTGAGAAAATTTAAGGAACAACAATGTGACTGCTGAGTTATTGATTCACTTAGAATAATTATTATTCTTGTCCATTAAGGACAGATCCTATAGCCTGCTTTGAAATCCTAGGATAATAAAAAGGGAAGCTCAAGTATTTTATTTTGTTTAGTTTTATTTAAGTTTTTATTTAATTCCAGTGAGTTACAGTGTTATATTTGTTTCAGGAGTACAATATAGTAATTCAACAGTTCCATATACTCATCATGACTCCTTAATTCCCATAACCTGTATAACCCATCCTGGCCCCCGTAACCATCAGATGGTTGTCTTTCCCTTTGCTTGTTTGCTTTGTTTCTTAAATTCCACACAGGAATGAAATCCTATGGTATTTGTCTTTCTCTGACTCTTTTCACTTAGCATGATACTCTTAAGCTCTAGGCATGTCATTCTTTTTTATGGCTGAATAACAAGCCAGTGTGTGTGTGTGTGTGTGTGTGTGTACCTATACCTATATTCTTTATCCATTTTATCCATGCATCAACTGATGGACACTTGGGCTGCTTCCAAATCTTGTCTATTGTAGATAATGTTGTGTAAGGATGCACGTATCCCCTTGAATTAGTGTTCTTATATTCTTTGGGTAAATACCTAATCATGTGATTAGTGGTTATATTTGGCAACATTAATGTTGATAACAAAATGGTGTAAATTTAACAGTTTCTATCTTTTGAGGCAATGAGTCTTCCAGGAAATAAAAATGAGAAAGAAATAATTTTCAAAAAGCAGTTCATAACCCATTAACCAAGGTGTGATTCTCAACTGTAAGGAAATGATTGGTATGAGATAGATATGAGGGAATGTAGCACCATGGGAAGAGAAATGTTTGTCCTGTAAGTATCCCATCATTCCTTGCTGTATCAAAGAGCTTCTAGTCCTGTAAGAATGTGCAAACTTCCTGGATTGGCATCAGTCAGGATCTAGTTAAGAATACATAGCTATTCTTTGTCTTTCAACAAAGATAATTATCACAGGTGGTTGATTACATAGATGTATTAAGTGTATGTGGGTTAATGTATTAGTACCTCCTTTTAAGACTTTTGCATGAGCCTAGACGGCCATCAACAGATGAATGGATAAAGAAGATGTGGTGTGTGTGTGTGTGTGTGTATTTATATATATATATATATATATATATATATATATATATATATATATATATATATATATAATGGAATATTATGCAGCCATCAAAAAATGAAATCTTGCCATTTGCAATGACATGGATGGAACTAGAGGTTATTATGCTAAGTGAAATAAGTCAATCAGAGAAAGACAATTATCATATGATTTCACTGATATGTGGAATTTGAGAAACAAAACAGAGAATCATAGGAAAAGGGAGGGAAAAATGAAACAAGATGAAACTAGAGAGGGAGACAAACCATAAGAGACTCTTAATCTCAGGAAACAGACTGAGGGTTGCTGGAGTGGAGGGGGTTGGGAGGGATGGGGTGGCTGGGTGATGGACACTGGGAGGGTATGTGCTATGGTGAACGCTGTGAATTGTATAAGACTGATGAATCACAGACCTGTATCCCTGAAACAAATAATACATTATATGCTAAAAAAAAAAAAAAAAAAAAAAAGGCTTTTGCTTGATTCCATGCTACTTTGCTGAATACATATTAGGGAATTAAAGTTTGTTGTTGTCTTCCTCTGAGATATTTTAATGCTATACATTTGGGGATGATAACAAAGTTTTTAAAAGGGTGCTTTTTTATTTTTTGAATAATTTGACACATGTGTTAATGATAGGTTCCCACAGAATGCATACATACCTACATTTACCAAGGATATTTTGTCAAATATGTATATAATCTAACAGCTTTAATGAGGATATTTTGATATATATGTAGAAATTTGAAAGGTTCTAGAAATTAACCAATCTAAAGAATCTCAATTTAAAAATGAAGAAACTTTATTTTTTAAAAATATTTAAATAATGTGTACTTGATTTTTGTATCAGTCATCTCCCTGTCAAAATATATATGCATATTCACATACACACACATATGCAAACAAGCTTTGAGAGGACATAGGAAATATTTCCACTCTTAATCTCAAAACATCTCCAATGTACTCTGTCATCACATATAATCAATTTTAAAAATACATATTTCAATATATACTTATATATAAAAATGATTTGCATGTAAATATAAATATATATTTAATATGCAGTATATATTCAAATGATTTAGTAAATAATGTCTAGAAAATATTTTTAATTATTATAGTTTCAGAATGTATAGTTTCATACATACAACGTATGTATGAATAAATGAATATGGCATGAGAAATTACATGTTTCACTTTTAATATAGGTAGAATTTTCACAAGAAATTGAAATATACTTCTCAATAACATGTTGAACAATAAAGAAAATAATAAATTACTATCAAAATGTGTAAAATTCAAGGGACTTAAATGTCACAATTTTTTTACTTTAGAATTCAGGTATTTTAATTATCTTAAGCAAATAGTATTATGAAATATTTAATGACGTAAGAAAATCTTGTTTAAGGACCAATTCTTTGAAAAGATATTGGATACTATTTTTTATTAGTCCCATATTTATGGTTTCTTCTTTTTGTCTCAGGTTTATTCCTTTAAATTTAGCTAGATGATACCATTTAATATTTATACTCAGTAAAAGTACTGTAGTTTTTGAAAATCTGTTGCATTATAGTCAACAATTGCCCAAGTCTGATTTATTGAGCTTATATACTTTTCTTCTATATATTTTTTCCTACAGTATGAATGGAATCATTGCTGATTTTCTATGCACATAAGAATTGAATTTCTTCAAATAAATCTTATGTTTCTTTTGTGCCCACAGAGACATCTGGATACTCATCAGAAGTGTAAAAATCCCAACTAGAAAAAAAAAAAAGAATTATCCTTTCTTATTTCTATGATAGATATAGCAAGTTCTATTAGAAAAAGAATCTATTTAGCTCTTAAAATATTTCTCAAGTGATACTTCTGTATCAATTTTCTTTACTCATATTAATTGCCTAGCATAATATATATTCTATTTTTACCACATGGTTGAATAAACATAGAAAGTACATAGCAGAGGTCAAAATAAATCCACATTTTTTTATATCCCACTGCCACAAAGTATTTCCAAATAAGGAATTTTTATCTTTCTGAATTTTTCAATAGTAGTTTTCTGTATGTATATAACATACATCTAGACACACATGCATATAGCAAACCACGTTAATTATGATTCAAAAATTTTATACAGTGGAACAAATAATGGATGAAATGGATGTAATACATACCCTTTCCAATACATGCAGTTCATTTCAATTTAACTCTCTTATGTGTGTTAAAATGCCCAGCATTTAAGATTACACACTCATGCTCCCAGCCTTCCCTTCAGAGACATCACGGACACTTGAAGGACACAGCACATACACATGTCTGTCTGTGTTCATGCATAAGAGTTTCAAGTGAAGTGTATTATTATCACCACTTCTGTTAACAAATCCTTGTCGCTAGTAAATATGTTTGAGCTACATTTTCTAGGTTGGATTAAGCCACAATTACCTAGAGATTTTTGTTTCATTATATTTTAATACTTCTAAAAATATCCAAGATAAAAATAAAAATGGAAGCATAAAATCCTTTTGCAAAGCTGCCAAACTTTAGTACTATGAAAACTTGTTATCAGAAACCACTTCTCTTAAAGCTGCACTTACTTAAATGTCAAATAACCTAGTCTTACCTGGCAGTGTTTGTGTCATGACTGTGAAACTAATCCATGATCCAATCTGTTAGATTAAAACATAAATTAATAAATACCTATGATTAATCTAATATTTTTATTTGTGATATTATATAAGTAATGTGAAAGCTTAAAACACAGTGGGAAAACTATAGGTAGAAATAAATGTCACCCAAATAATAATTTTGTTGTTAAATATGATAGTCATAATGCCATAAAAAGCATCATATTCATAAAACAAAATGAAAGATATTGTTCCAAAAACTTTGATGATAAAAAAAGGAATCCTGAGGGTCGCCTGGGTGGCTCAGTTGGTTAAGCGACTGCCTTCGGCTCAGGTCATGATCCTGGAGTCCCGGGATCGAGTCCCTCATCGGGCTCCCTGCTCAGCAGGGAGTCTGCTTCTCCCTCTGACCCTCCCCCCTCTCATGCTCTCTCTCTCTATCTCATTCTCTCTCTCAAATAAATAAATAAAATCTTAAAAAAAAAAGGAATCCTGAAACATCTCAAGACATTTTATATGAAGATTGTAAAGTTTTCTTTAAAAATAAATATATACGAAAATATTCATTTTTTTGCAGGGAAAATTGTGGTTAAATGTTCCAATTTCCTATGCCTATAACTTGAAATTAAGAGTCTCATGCTCTACCGACTGAGCTAGCCGGGCTCTGTATGCCTATAACTTGAAATGAAATAATATATCATAATATATATCTCTGATATACAGATCTACCGATAAAATCTGTGTATAATCATATATATTAAACTTTAATATATGTAAATACATAAGCATATGCATTTAGTATATCAGAATAAAGTTTAATTATTTACATACATAAATAGCATACCTCATAAGTGTAGTTAGGACATGAAACCAGGAAAAACATCCATGTGAAGGGGTTATAATTTGGACTTGGAAAACAGGCATTAATTCCTTTTAGAAAGAAGAGTAAAATATCAATGATGCTACATATTGTAAATTTAATCATATATGTCTTATATGATTCTGAATTCCCTAGAATAACTTATACAACATAAAATGCCATCATATATTTATAGAAACCTATTTCCCAAATTACTTAGAAGAATTCCAGTTTCAAATGTTATGACCTTTTGACTCAAACAGAATACCTGCCATTTTCTATGTCTATAGCTATGTTGATAATAATCAGTTCTTTAAAATTCAATATATAAATGTTATTTTGCATAATAGATGCAGCTGAATTGTACACTGAAATCAGTAAATGTGCTTTAACAATTGCATGCCTCTTCTCTTTTAGTGTTAAAGGCAATGATTTGGTTGAGATTATTAAATACTTCAAACATCCCTTTCTATTTAATTAGTGAAAATCCAAAGGGAATTTTGTAAGGATGTCATTTATATTAGGAAAGTGTGAAAATCTCTCATAAGAGGATTACAGTGAATATCAGCATAGTTAATATTCAGAAATACCACATAAATTATTTCTGCTCAGCAATCAGGATTGTGATTTACAGTTTTCATTATACTTACCATACTGCCGCTTGATTTTTGTGGTTTTTTTTGCCTTTTAACTTCTTTCAAGAAATATTTTAGATAACAAATTTATAAAGATTTCAAGTTGAACTTTGAGCAATGGCACTTGTAAAAGTAAATATGAATTATAAATTACTGGTTATTCTCCATAGCAAGTTTAATCAAATAACACATCAACTAATCTCTTTTAGTTATAATTCTAAAGTCATAATGAAATGTCAGTATTTTGTTTTCAGACTTGTAACTATCGTTAAACTATCAAAGTAAAAAAATATATTAGGTACTGTGCAGATTTCATGTACTGCTCATTTCAACATAAGGATAAAAACATACCATTTAATATTACAGATTCTCTTGATAACTTACATGCAAGTTCCTTTGTGTAATGTCCATATATTCATCAAAAGATAAGTGATTGAGGAACCTAGTATCCATGTTATAGAAACTGAATTTCAGAGGTGGAAGATACACACAAGATAATCTGGGTTAAACCTAGTTTATGACTGTTCAGCCTCTAGTGGTGGTGGAAATGTTCAGGGATCCACAAATACACATTTCTTCTAGTTTGTAAATTTAATAACCAAAATGTCTTAGGACCCAGGAAAATATATGTATATAGATACTGTCTCATGTATGTATTTACTGTTAATTTTAAGGTGTAAGTCTAGATGTTACTAATTTAATACTTACAAGCCCATGAAATGCTTTCTCAAGCTATAGTTACTATTAATAATAGAGCTTCTATTAAATAAAAGTCAGAAGATTTTTTACATTACAACACTGCACCACACAGAATCTTCTTCAGGTATAAAAGTTTATTCCACAGCTTCAGGAATAACTCCTGGCAGAAAACTTTCAACCCTCAGCACCCTCTATAAAGATTGTCTGACAGAAGGGAGAAACCTTACCCAAGGTCACACTCATATTTTGGTGTAGCCTTAATCCAATATTTGATCAATGTGGTAAATTGAGGACTCAACTCAGAATAGCATTGATTGTTCATCCTAGCTGTAGAATGCCCCTGAGGTTCATCTGAAACTCCCCTTGAAACTGCATGACTCTCAATTTCCTCCCCAAACATGACTTATTTTTTTTCCCATTCATAAAATCACTCTCTAAGAAACCTCCTGAATGCTAAACTCCATTTCAGCATCTGCATCCCAGAAAACTGAACCAACAATAGCTGCCACCAGGAATGGCCCCCAAACCAGATAATGGACTGGCATTTTAAAGTGGAATGACCTACTGAAAAGCCTGCAATGAGTACTGCATCACTGATGGTAGGTCTTGAACAGATAACTGCTGGTACAAGAGTAGCTATGCAAGTGTAAAGCCTTTTACCAATGGTGTGCTGGCATGCTATACTGGTGGAAAGGAATGCTTTATTTGGTCCAATAGAATTAAGTGGTGATCACTATCAGCGCTCTTGATAAAAATAGCTAAAAACTGAAATTAACAATTGGCAATTAAAATCCAGCTGTGAAAGCTAGAGGGCCTCATCAGAGAAGCTCTGATCTCTTGCAATAAGAGAAAGGCAGAGAAAGCTGAGGACCAGACCAAGGACTTACTTGCAAGAGTAGTCAGGCTCCAAAGAAAAAAGACTTCCAATCCAAACTTGGTCTGCTAAGCCCAGGTTGTTGTTCACAAAATCTTGGAATATATAGATTTCCATGAACTCCCTGAACCTACAGAAGTCACCCACTCCTCCCTATTAAAAGTTAGCACATCCCCTTGCTTAAAGGCAATACATATGCCACTCTGTTGCAAGAAAATCCCCTCTAAGATCTTCTCCATGTACTTTCTTAACTCCTATGCTATAGGCTAGGGTTATAGTACAATATAACCTACCAGAGTTTGTTCTGGACTGATAAGGGGAAAAAAAAAAAAAAAGAATTATGCCCCAATGGACCTACAGAACTCAGCTCCCATGAACTAGCTAATTATAGAAGAATGTATGTACATGTGATTGGATTCTGGGGGTACTTGATAAGAAAGGCAAAATATAAAATTGGACAACAGTAGGTTTATGATGTTGGCACAGTCTTCTGGGACATAGGAAATAATGTTCTGCTAAAATGGTACAAACACGCTAACATGCGTCTGGAAGCATGAACAAAGTAATGGCACATAGTAAGTGAGGAAGAAATGTTAAAATTCCATGGCAAACAGGGGACAAAATATATCAAATGGCTTGGAAAAGTGGGGATCCTAAATTAGTCTATATAAGGCTGTAAAAGGAAGACCCTTTTCCGTGGGAGAAATTTTTTTTCTCATGTTCTATATTCCCATGTTCTTTCCTATGTTCCATAGAACTTTTCCAAAGCTATAATGAATGTTTTAGTGAAAGGGGCACCACCAGCACTAAGATTAGTGTTGTCTCTCTGCTATTCCAGGCTGAGTATAAGTGATGTCATCTTAAAACTAGGATGGACTAGTTGTGATTGGGATTTAAGGATCCTTCCCTCCCCTTTTCCCAAATCAAAAGCATTTCTAGTTGCAGCACTTACCTGTCATAAGCCAGAATGTGTAGTAAATTCAGAAGAAGCTTGATCCACAAAGCGTTGTGGCTAGTTATAATAACGCAATGTTCCTAGAGGCTAGCTAATGTTTACCCAACAGTACTATTTTTGAATTTAGGTAAAATAAGAGATGAATAGTCCAGAGATTTGGAGCAGCTAACTTAATATAAAATTCCTTTCCCACTTTTTGCACTTTAACCAGTTGTAAGACACTAAACTCATTGGTAGAAGAACAACCTGGGACTCAGAAAAGAAGACCCTGCAACACCAAAACAAGTATCCATGAAAATTTTATCCTCTAGATGAGGATCTAGGTAGGGGCATCTGGGTGACTGGCTCAGTAAGGTAAGCATCTCTTGATTTCAGCTCAGGTCATGATCTCAGGATTACGAGATCGAACCCCATGTTGGGCTCCATGATGGGCATGAAACCTGCTTAAGATTCTCTCGCTCCCTCTCCCTCTGCCCCTCCCTGCTTAAAAAAAAAAAAAAAAAAAAAAAGTGAAGATCTAGGCCATGCCAATAGGTAATCCCTGAGACATTAAATGTTCATGTTGAGGGTAAAAGGAATTTAGCAGTTTGTGGAGGAGGAAATTAGTACAAATCAGTTGTCATACCAAGACCATACATTTGTCGGATTCCTAATTTGGATATGGGTTAGCAAAAATAACCTTTGTGTTTGTGCCCTACCCAGGGGACTCCCCAGATTCTGAACTTGAGCTAGACTAAGAGGAATCCATGAGGTGCTATCTGGCCAGACTTAAGTGGATTCTATTTCCTTGGTTCTCCCTCTACCTAGGACTGCTCCTTTTATTGTCCCCTCTTCTAGATCAGTTCTCCTTTAATTTGGATGTGTTGAGGTTTGTTGAGGAGGTTGGAGAGTAGATTAGCAAAATTCCAAGAGCGAAATTACAGTGTGTTAGAGTGTGGGGGGAAAATTAAGTCTTATTTTTTCCCTACATGGGATACAACACTGTGAAATTCAATCTTCAACAAAGGCCCTGCAATTCTCCTAAAACATAGTTCTTTGTTTCTTTCTTTAACAAAGTTAAGCTAGTGTTAATAAATTAAAAAGAGAAATTGCTTGTCTGTCCACTTCAGCTTTGTTTTATGCCCATTTCATATTGTTGTCTGTGTTGTAATTCATACTTTTGATACCATTTCTGATGTGTAAAATTGGTTGTCTTGTAAATATCTTATAAAGAGTCCAATTGTAAATAAACTACTGTGGCTGTTAAAAAAAAAAAAAAAAAGCTGTGTACTCTCCCACTAGCATATCTCTTTTATTTTATTTTTTTAAGATTTTTATTTTTATTTATTTGACAAAGAGAGACACAGCGAGAGAGGGAACACAAGCAGGGGGAGTGGGAGAGGGAGAGTCAGGCTTCCCACGGAGCAGGGAGCCTGATGCAGGGCTCAATCCCAGGACCCTGGGATCATGACCTGAGCCAAAGGCAGACGCTTAATGACTGAGCCACTCAGGTGCCCCAGCATGTCTTTTTTAAATTTCCCATACTCTGGTTTCTCTTCAGATCATATAAATCTTTCACCTTTTTTTTAAATTTCCCCCAGAAAGAGAGGCCTATTGGCATCCTGACAGGGCTACTAAAAGAAAGTATACAAAGCGGATCCGTGAAAAAAAAAAAAAAAAAAAAAGGAAGAGACTGTGATGGTTTCAGTGATACACTGCCAAGATCCCCAGTGGGTGTGATAACTTCCATAACTTGTAAGTGCTGGTAGCAGAAAGATTTCAACTATCAGACCCGCTGAGAGGATGGCCTTGACTAAAGAGAGCTGCCTTATCCTTGGTCATTCACATTTCCCAGAGAGATCCACACCTAAATTACCCTTCTTTTTCTAGTCATTCCAACATAAGACAGTTCAGAAAGATTGTTCCAGTTTCAGATACCCCTATAGAATTGACTGAGGCCACCCATGAAATGGCATCAATTTCTCACTTAGCAAAATTCTCCTTCCTTCCCTCTTTTCCATACTTTGTAATAACCTTCTTTTAAATTTATTCTATATCAGATTGTGTCTCCTGGGGAACACATTTTGTGACACCTTGTTTAAATAATATATATTAAATGGTCCCCCAATACATAATTTATGGCTAAGGCACATCTAGGAAAAAGATATTACCACAAAGTTTAATTAATACATAATGGGGAATAAAAATTCAGGAGCAGCAGAAAGTTTTTCAAAGCCAACAAAAGAACTGATATTTTAAAAAGGAGTTTATGAAGAAAAAAAAGAATTCTATACTGTATGTATAGAAATCTAGAATTCATGATGAAAAAAAAATGGGTCTACCCTGAGAAATTGTCTGATACTTGATAGATCAGAACACTGGATATGAAGAACTGAAATGAGATGAAATGATTTGAAAGTGAGACCAGAAGGTTTTCATCTTAGAAAGCACTGCTCCCATGAAAAGAAAAGTAGTATTGGAGAGCAGTTCATGGGGAAGACATTGCTTGGAGGCTTAGAGGAGAAGGAAAAGAAGGAAACAGTTCTGGGAATTGTGGGATGTATAAAAAAAGGAGTGTTTAAAGAATCAAAAGACACAATAAAGAAACCCCCCATCCCTTCCAGAATACACTTTAGGGACTCCTCTTCAAGCATCCCATCTATAAAAAACATTTGTTATTTCTCTTTTAGGACAATCCATACACTTAAAAATGAACATAAGTTGACTGGCATTCATATAAGCTTTTTATGTGAATAAAATAGAAAGTTCCTTTTTCCATGCTGATAAAAATACCCCTCAAAAAAAAGAAAATTGAAAAATTTTAACAGAACATGCCTACACAGAAGCATTTGCAGGTACTAGAGGACATAACTATTAAGAATTCCAAAACTCAAAATAGATATGGCCAACAAGAAAGGAAAAAAGATGAAAGGTGATTGTACTCAAGAAAGAAATTGTAGAAAAAGAAAAAAAGTCATCTCAGTAATATAGACATTTCAATTTGCCTAAGAGTGGAATGTTCAATAGAATAGAGGATATTAAGTAGATTAACAAAAACAGCCAAAAACAAAGAAAAAGCTAAAAATAGAAATTGATAAATATTAACATATAAAGATATAACATATATAATTTACCCCCCTGATAAAGTCCACAATGCAACAAAACAAATTTTAAACTATGAGAAAACTTTCTAGAACTAAAAAAAAAAAAAGACATGAATCAACCTATTGGAAGTTTACATCATGTTTCTGGGAAAATTGACCTGAAATTACGAACTCTAAAACATATCCTACAAAATTAATAGACTTAGTGGTAAAGAAAAAATCTTTTGAGTCTCAAGGCAAAAAGACCGAATCAATTAACAAAGAAGAGAAGATTAAATTGGCGTCTGATTTCTCAAGAGCAATATATAAGCAAGACAAAGGGTGGAGTAAACACTGAAGAAAAAAGTCTTTTTCACATGAACAATTCCAAAATCATGTTTGACTTCAGAAACATGATGATTTAAAATTTTCATTTTCAAATCATGATACCATAATCCAAATAGATGAAGAAACTTGAGCAAGGTGACACTGTTAAAGGGTCACAGTTAAGACTAAATTACTAATGTTCATAACTTTGGCAATACTAGTGTTTTTACAGGATTGTATTGTGTTTCTACACTAAAAACAAATCAGACTATCAGAAGGTTTTCAATTGGGCTTCAAATACATCCAAAGAGAACTCAGCAAATCTATGAATTTAAGTCAGATAAAAATGGCATCCATCCATTTAAGGAAATGTAGGCTCTTCTTTAATGCAAAAGCAGACAATAAACCACGATAGCATTGGCATTAATCTGTTAATAATTTTCATCAAGATAAAGTACAAATATTTTCAAGTCATATTGTAGTTATTTTAGATATCTATATATATTTCTATCTGTCTCTGGATATATGGTCAATAGTCAAAAAATTGACTAGTTATCACAGTATTATGTAATGTAATAAAACATGTTATATATTATAGCTGTTTTATATATTCATAAATGTTCTAACATAGTAAATTTCCTTTGTGATTCTATATATTATATGAAAAAAAATATTTTGGAAAGTGTTTCACCAACCTGCCAGAAATGTGCAAGGCAAGAAAATGTTAGACATTCAGGTAGATGTTAAAAAACACTTGAGGCAAATGCACCTTTATATTTGCAACTAGACTGATAACAACATGAAATCCAAATGTTGACCATTGCCATTTAAAATATAATTAAATTATGTGTCATATACAAAACTCAGTATGAATCCATACCTATAATTAAACCTGAATGAGAGGATTAATTTACCAAGAATATCTTTATATAAACACTGTGAATTTTGTGAAATACTTTTAACTAACTACTAAATTCAAAATGTCCTCCCAGGCATTGCTATCTCAGAGCTACTGAATTTGTCAAAGATCACTATTATTAAAAAAAGTTTAAGTCACTTGAAATACAGTGAGGTTATATCAATTATTATGCAAATTAGATCAAGATTGAGAGTTAAGCTAAAAAATTGGCATTTATCACTGGATTTTATACTGCCTTAGTTCTTAATCATCTGTTTATTTTTTACATATTTAAGTGAGATCGTCATTTGATGTGGGGGGCATGCACATTTCATTTTAGAAAAACCATTATTAGAAAAGACGATTTAGTTGGGGCGCCTGGGTGGCTCAGTTGGTTAAGCGAATGCCTTCAGCTCAGGTCATGATCCTGGAGTCCCGGGATCAAGTCCCGCATTGGGCTCCCTGCTCAGCAGGGAGTCTGCTTCTCCCTCTGACCCTCCCCCGTTTCATGCTCTCTTTCTCTATCTCATTCTCTCTCTCAAATAAATAAATAAATAATCTTAAAAAAAAAAAAAGAAGAAGAAAATACGATTTAGTTCAAATATTTTAAAAACTTAGGCATACAGGGCCTAGAATTGGGATATATTCTCTTAAATGTTTCCAACTATTGCTTTAAAAATTGTTTAATAAAGGCTTTTAAAAATAATAATTAACATTGTTTAGAGAAGATAAAGAGAAAAAGGGACTAACCTGTGTGATTGGGATGAGCCAAGATTACATTGATGAAATGATTTCCAGCTTCACAAATCTGTAAAACATTTTAAACTATTCAGTGTAATCTACATGTTCCTCTTTAAAAATCATATTCTATAGGGGCACCTGGGTGGCTTGGTCCATTCAGCATCTGCCTTCGGCTCTTGTCATGATGCCAGGGCCCTGGGACTGAGCCCCAAGTCGGGCTCCCTGTTCAGTGGGGAGTCTGCTTCTCCCTCTCCCTCTGCTGCTCACCCTGCCCCTCCCCCTGCCCCTTCTCTCTCTCTCTCTCAAGTGGATAAAATCTTTAAAAAAAAATTTTTAAATCATATTCTATAGATTTGCCAGTATCCATTTAATATATTAATTTCAAAGATCCAAGAGATATATTATTACTCTAATTGTAGGGAGAAGGAAGCTTATATCATAATAATGAAAGAAGCTGTTGTAGATATATATTGAATTAACATAATGAATCACATTGAGCTAGATACTTTGAAGATATTATTGATCCTTTTTGATAACTAGGTACAAATTCCCTTGTTAAAAATCAGGTTGTGCTGATTATATGCTTTGTACTTGTTTAGTAGATAAGTTTGCATGCCACGAAGAGACAAGTCAGGTCGTGGAAGATAGATTTGGCATAGGTATGCATGTTCTAAATTCATTAGCACAGTAGCAACCCTGTTACTGCAAGGGTGGTAGTGTGATGCCCAGCTGGTTTCAACTCAATTTAGAAAATTGAGTGGAAGCAGTACTGTCCCACAAAGACACTTGCTGATTGTCTGTCATCTGACCCCTTGATCATATACACTCCACTAGCCGTCCCGGTCCATAGACCACTATGACGTCTAAGAAGCTCAAGTCTTACTAACATCTTCAGGGGCAGGGTTAATGTTTTTCCCAATTTGCAGGTGCCTGGGTGGCTCATTCGGTTGGGCATATGCCTTCACCTCAAGTCGTGATCCTGGGGTCCTGGGATCAAGTCCAGCATGGGACTCCCTGCTCAGCGGGGAATCTGCTTCTCCCTCTACCCCTCCTCCCTGCTCGTGATCTCTCTCTCTGTCTAATAAATAAATAAAATATTTAAAAAAAATAATGTTCCCAATTTGCAACATGTGTCCCCAGAAGTTAGTACCCTTTCCTTTGTCATAAATATGCTTCATCTGATTAACACTAGATATGTATTCAAAATTTAATACTTTGTTATTAATAACATTGTTATCCAATACCATTATTGTTTAGAGTCATCCAAATTTTCACTATAAGATATCCCTAAATTGAGCATGTTTTTAACTCAGTGCCTTTAATCCTATTAATCTCTTAACATATATCTGATTTTATTCTTTTCAACAATTTCTGTAGGGATTTCTTCACATATAATAGTTTTGTAATTGTAGAAGAGGCCCTTAGTTTCTCAAGTTATCATTAGGAATAAAAGCTGAATTTTACATTTTCAGATAATAATTTTATAGTTGAACTTATTTATAGGTGAATGTGGTTAAGAGTGTGAGCCATTGTTGAATGAACTTGTGCTCGAATGCCTCATCTTTTACTTTTTAGAGATTACATGATTAAGACATCTGAAATTCCATTTCTTCACCTAAATGCTGATATTACTTTCTTTCTCATGATGGTTATTTTAGGATGATTAAATGAAATGAAGTGTCTGACATATGAATTACCCAATAAAACTGTGATAATTTTAGTTACCAATGTCATCAATTAAAAATTGGACAATTACCCTACATTGATTAATCTTACTTCTCTAAATTTCTATCTCTCACAATGGCAGCACCACAAAACACATAATTACTAAATTAATAATTTGTTTTCTTTGTTCGGTCTTTTTTTTGCTCTTCTTTCAGTCAAATGGCATGTCATACTTATTTTCATCACTCACAGTGCCAAATGCAAAATGGAATATATGATAAAAATACTTATTAATAAGCAAATTAACTTACCAACTCTGTGAACAAATTATATTTTAGAAATTGTGGTTTTTCTTCTGGTAAAACATATTCACTTTATGATTATCAATATTTTAATCTCATTCAACCTTCAAAATATTTTTTCCTTCCTACTTTTCATAACACAACTAGCTACGAAAACATCAATCCTCTACCCAAAGTATAGGCCATGGAAAAATGAGCATTTAGCTTCAGTTAGACCACTAGCTGTATGCTAATGCCATAATTTATCATTAGGTGCCCCTTCCCGCCTGCCGCCAAATAAAACATAACATATTGAAATAAGAAATATGAGAGGTGATTTAAAAAAGTGGTAAATAATCCAACTTTTCCATCTTGCTATCTACAGATGAAATGCATATCCATATACATTCTAGGGGTGGAGAGAAAAAAAATCAGCTATATCTATATGTTTAAAAATACTTAGTTTATCATTAACTTAGCGAATCTGTAATGGATTTTAAAGAGCAATTGTGACTATTTTCAACTTTCACCTTAAGCACTGGCTTTAATACTCTCAAGAATGAATGTGTCCAATATAGGTTAATTGACCTAGATAAAAGTGGTTGATGTAATTTCCTCTTGGGTCAGAGCTGAGTAAGATTAGAAAATTCAGTCAGTGCTATAAAACTCAATATATGGTTTTATTACTGAAAAAAAAAATCAGAAGAACATTAAATGTGAAACACTGGAAAATTTTCTAGCATTTCCAACACTTAAACATTTCTCCTGGGTTGATTCTTCTCTAAATCAGATATCTGGGGCGCCTGGGTGGCTCAGATGGTTAAGCGTCTGCCTTCGGCTCAGGTCATGATCTCAGGGTCCTGGGATCGAGTCCCGCATTGGGCTCCCTGCTCCTTGGGAGCCTGCTTCTCCCTCTGCCTCTCTCTCTGTCTCTCATGAATAAATAAATAAAATCTTTTAAAAAAATAATAAATAAATCAGATATCTTCCTTTGGCACATTATATGTAAACACAGCAATTTCACAAATAAAGTTTGAGGAAGTTGCTATCATTAGGTTTGATTTTTACATTACTTAAATGTTAAATTATCTTATATAGTGAAACATACAGATGTGTAGAAGAAGCCCAACTTGCAGAGACCTACTTTTATATAATTTCTGTAATGTTCTTTCTTGCAAGCCTCAGCAAGTGGACATAATCTACTTATATAAATAGTGAAAACACTGTGTCTATAGAATAAAATCTAGGGGCGCCTGGGTGGCTCGGTTAAATGTCTGCCTTCAGCTCAGGTCATGATCCCAGGATCCTAGGATTGAGTCCGGCATCCAGCTCCCTGTTCAGTGGGATCCAGCTCCCTGTTCAGTGGGGAGTCTTCTTCTCCCTCCCCCTCTACCCCTCCCCCCTCCTGCTTGTGCTCTCTCTCTCGTGCTGTCTCTCTTAAATAAATTAATTAAATATTTAAAAAATAATAATAAAATCTAAACACCCTAATACAGAATTTGTAGCCATCAAATAGTAGGCTTTGTCATTTTGTCTTAGTAAAATTCTTTTGGTTTCCAAAGTAAAAATGAGTAATTTTTATTCTGTAATCTAATAGTACTTTTATAGGAATGAAAATGAACGGGGTGCCTGGATAGCTCAGTCGTTAAGCGTCTGCCTTTGGCTCAGGTCATGATCCCAGGGTCCTGGGATTGAGTCCCACATTGGGCTCCTTGCTCAGCCAGAAGCCTGCTTCTCCCTCTCCCACTCTCCCTTGTTGTGTTCCCTCTCTCGTTTGTGTCTCTCTCTCTCTGTCAAATAAATAAATAAAATCCTAAAAAAAAAAAAAAAAAAACTATATTATTTCTGTATATATCTGTTCTCCCCAAATATATTTTTTATTATGTTATGTTAATCACCATGCATTACATCATTAGTTTTTGATGTAGTGTTCCATGATTCATTGTTTGCATACAACACCCAGTGCTCCATTCAGTACGTGCCCTCTTTAATATCCAACGCCAGGCTAACCCATCCCCCACACCTCTCCCCTCTAGAACCCTCAGTTTGTTTCTCAGAGTCCATAGTCTCTCATGGTTCATCTCCCCCTCCGATTCCCCCCCTTCATTTTTCCCTTCCTGCTATCTTTTTTTTTTTTTAAACATATAATGTATTATTTGTTTCTGAGGTACAGGTCTGTGATTCAACAGTCTTACAAAATTCACAGCGCTCACAATAGCACATACCCTCCCCAATGTCTATCACCCAGCTACCCCATCCCTCTCACCCCCCACCACTCCAGCAATCCTCAGTTTCTTTTCTGAGATTAAGATTTATATATGTTATTGTTATTATTAATTATCAGCAGATATGTTTATAATTTGAGCAATGTAATGTCTATTTCATTAATATAATTTAAAAAATTTGAATCTGCCAAAATGTTTCTAACACTGATAATCAGGTTTGTTTTGAATTTCAGCTATTTTAATTTTCTCTGTTTCTAATGATAATAATTATTATGTCATGTTTTATTTATTTTATCTTAATATTTCAAGAATAAGGAAAATCTTAGATCACTATATAATTATCTAAAGGATAAAACACACTTGCATAGACATGCTATTTGATAATATAGGCCAATATTACACTCTTTTAGCATCATAAGTTAAGTTTTATAACATGATAATATATCACTATAACATTATAAAAATTTATTCTAATTCCTAACCTCTATTTTTTTTAAATTAGGAAACCCATTTATATACATTTCAATAAAAAAAGGATAGCATGCATTGTGTTCCAGAATAAATATATTTCCAATATGCTAATTATGAGCTTATCAGAAAATATATATACTAACCAATACTTTTTTCATTAAGACTTTTTTTTAGAGCAGTTTACAGGAAAATCAAGGGGAAGGTCCAAAGGTTTTTCATATATCCCCTGCTCCTGAACATGCATAACTTCTCCCATTATCTGTGTCCTCCAACAGAGTGGTACATTTGTCACAACAGATGAACCTACATTGACAGATTATAATCACCCAAAGTCCACAGTTTACATTAAAGTTCGCTCTTGGTGTTGTACATTCTGAGTTTGGACAAATGTATAATGCCACATATCCATCATTATGGTATCATACAGAGTATTTTCACTGTCCTAAAAATCCTCTGTACTCCTCTTGTTTATTCCTCTCTCCCTAACCTTTGCTAACCACTGATCTTGTTACTGTTTCTACAGTTTTGTTTTTTTCAGAATGTCATCTAGTTAGAATCATATAGTATTTAGCTTTTTCAGAAGGACTTCTTTTACTGAGCAATATTCCTTTAAGCTTTCCCCATGTCTTCCCATGGCTTAATAGCTCATTACATTTTAGCACTGAGGAATATTCCATTGTCTGGATGTATCATAGTTTATCCATTCATCTACTTTGGGACATCTTAGGTGCTTCCAAGTTTCGGCAATTATGAATAAAACTATTGTAAACATCCATTTGTAGGGTTCTGTGTAGACATAAGTTTCTAATTCCTTTGGGTAAATACTCAGGAGCACAATTGATAATATGGTGAAAGTATATCTAGGTTTGTAAGAAACTGCCAAACTGTTTCCCAAAGTGACTAGATCATTTTGCATCCCCACAGCAATGAATGAGAGTTTCTGCTGTTGTTCTACATCGTTATCTTCATTTGGTGTTGTCAGTGATCTAGGTTCTTGGCCATTCTGTTTGTAGCGCTATCTCATTTCAATTGGCATTTCCCTGATAGGATATGATTTGGAGCATCTTTTCATATGCTTATTTGCTAACTGTATATCTTCTTTGGTAAGGTGTCAGTTAAGGCCTTTTACCCATTTTTTAATTGAGCTGTTTGTTTTCTTATTCTTGCATTTTAAGCATCCGTTATATATTTCAGGTAATGATCTTTTATCAGATGTGTCTTTTGCAAATATTTTTCCTAGTCTATGCTTTTCTTCTCATTCTTTTGACATCAGTCCTTGCAGACCAGAAGTTTTTAAGATGAATGAAGTCTAGCTTATCAATATTATCCTTCATGGATTATTCTGTTAATTTTTGTGAAGAGTATAAGGTCTGGGTCTAGATTCATTTTTTTTGTATGTATATATCTGGCTCCTACAGCACCATTTATTATGATTTATTTGTTCTATTGTATTGTCTTTGCCCTAACCAATACATGTCACTTTTAAAAATGAATAACTGTAGGGTTCTAAGTAAAAGTTCAGCTATTGCATTTATATGATTGCAGGATATGAAAAATAAATTTTAATAGTTATTTTATGAATGTATTTATTGCATGAAATTAATATTTTACTGTATAAAACTTGATATACTTGCTGTAAGAGATGATATTTTCACTCAAATTGTAACCCAAGGTATTTGATTTAATGTTTAAAAATAGTATATTTTATTTCTGTAGCCCATCTCATTACCACAATTCTAGGGATACCTGATTTATTTATTTTTTAATCCATAGAGTTTTCATGAAATATCATATAACACAAGAATGTGCACATACAGTACAAGATTATAGTCTAAAAAATAGCACCATACAGTAAAATTTTAAAGATAAAGATACTTCATAAATACTGACTATTATAATTTATTGTTAAAAACACATTTATGATGATTTTTTTAAAAGTTATTTTATTTTATTTTATTTTATTTTATTTTTTTTTTTAAGATTTTTATTTATTTATTCATGAGAGACAGAGAGAGAGAGGCAGAGGGAGAAGCAGGCTCCCAAGAAGCAGAGAGCCCGATGCGGGACTCGATCCCAGGACCCTGGGATCATGACCTGAGCCGAAGGCAGACGCTTAACCATCTGAGCCACCCAGGCGCCCTAAAAGTTATTTTATATTAGCTTTCATACTATATATTTTAGCAATGATAATTTTTATCATTATATAGTAGCTGCTGATTTTAATTTAAAGTATTACTATTTTTAGGAGTATTAGCCAAAAAATAAATGATAATTACAAAAAATTATAATAAAATAAATTTGCATTAATTTTACATTATTAGGGATGCCTGGGTGACTCAGTTGGTCAAGTGTCTGCCTTTGGCTCAGGTCATGATCCCAGGCTCCTGGAATCGAGTCCTGCATCAGGCTCCTTGCACAGCAGGGAGCCTGCTTCTCCCTCTGCTTGCTGCTCCCACTGCTTGTGCTTGCTCTCTCTCTGGCAAATAAATAAATAAAATCTTTAAAAATAATTTTACATTATTAATTTTAAAACTAGTTTTCTAAACAAATTACTGAAGAAGCAGTACTCCAACCAAATTTAGGTATAAAAGTTGATTCCTACTTATGTTATTATTTATCTTAGATACTTGAGGAGAGTTGAGAGGAAACCAAATCGGCAAATGATGAGAAAATGTAGAGTGCTAAATTTTGTTTTAAGTCTTCAATAAAAAGTTCTGTCCATCTTTTTACTGGTGTCTATCAACAGTAGGCAAAAGATCAGGAAAAAACTCTGACAACCGAACCTGAGCATGCTGCCTGAGAATGAAAGCACTTACCTTTGGCACACATTTCTTCCCTCATTTATCTCCTCCACAAATACCCAACATTCGAGCAGTTTCCTGGCGTTACTGAAGTTTCCATAGCACAGCCCCACTCTCCTCCACCCTTGTTAAAAGCTGTGATATATTGTTCCCAGCATCCTCTCCCCTAATCAAAAATTACTGTTCTCTGCCCAAGGTCCTTCTCCATTCAATGTTACAAGAGAAGGTGACTGTTTGATAAGAACGTAATTTATTACTTCTCCAAGAATATTTGCATTTTAACAAAAAATAAAACTTAATCTAAATGAGTAGATAACTAATGGTGAGACTGAAGACACAGAGGCAAAACCAGGTAGAAGAGTGATTTTCAGTACTTTGCAAACCATGTCTTATATGTTATTATTTATTTCTTTCAATTCCTACATTGCTGAAGAAATGCAAGGAAATGCAAGGAAAAAATTCATTTTCTGGTGAAGTGCTCAATGTACAAAGAATTGACAAATCATAAACTACTTCTGGAGAGTAAAAATAAACTGAGAGGAAGAGTGGATAAAGAAAACAGGATTGTTATTTATAAAATAGCAAAATATTAAAAATTATAGACTGTATTCTGTTTTGCAGTAGTGCTTTCGTTCCTTTGTGGGTGGACTTGGGTTCAGAGAATGAAGAGAGATCACAGAAATATGAAGAGACTGGATTATAGTGTATCTCTACAATATTTCTAGCAGAAAAAAAAAGATCTAAAAGTTGTGGTGAAAGATACACTGATGTCTTTATAAATTTGCCTATATTTGATTCTACTTCTTTGATTTTTTCACTTGTAGATTTTATGATATCAGAACATACTTGAGAGAACAAAGTCATGTTGAAAGTCAGAAAGAACTTACACAAAGGGGGAGGTGGTAAAATACTTCTCAGAATATAGTATCTACATGACAAAATTCACCAAAATCAAAGATTTTCCACAAGGAATTATACCTCCCTTTGGAATACTTTAAGTATGCATTGTAATGTGTGTTGTTTTGCTTACAATAGATTTTGCTTATTATATTAGAAAACTTAGACTAAAAATAAAAGAGGAGGGAGCAGAAGAGAAAATTATAATTGTTAATGGTTAGTCCACAAAATGGATGATTCATATATGAATAATTAAGAATTAACTAAGACCATATTTCACACATTGCGCTGTATTACTTCCTAACCAGGTGATAATCTGGCTCTACACAGCAGCAGAAGCAAAATCAACTTTAAACGGATAATGCTTTTCTCTTATGTTAAGAGGGTGCATATACCAACAAAATGAAGAACAGGAAGTTTTGCAAACATTAGCAGAGAAATTAACACTTTCAATTAAGATAGGCATTTTCTGGTTAAACTTTATATTATACAAGATTGGCCTATGAATTTCCCCTCTTTTTCCTCTACATAATAATAATTGACTATATTATATGCTGATAATATAAAATAATTTTAAAAGCACTTGACTTAAACATACGTGCTTTTCTTTCCGAACCATTTGCATATACATTTCTTATGATAAATGTGAAAAGCACACACGTAGACATTCAGTTATTGTGAACGAAAAAAAAATTAACCTTGAAATATAGAATGTTATGCTCACAAAGATATGGTAGGCATCTTCAATTTAGGTGATGTATGTGCAAACTCAACTCATTTGTTGTTATATCCAGTATGAGAATCAGTCTCCTAATACTTACCTCTTAATATCATATTTTATTTGTGAAAAGTAAATGTGTTTTGCCTACATGAAACATTATTAAGAAATTCGGGGCTAGCAGGACTTTTTAATTTGTCATCACAATTTATAATTTTAGGAGACTCGCGTGACCCTTCTGTCTCATTTCTGAATCTATTTGCAACAGAATACAATTGCATTCAAAATTTTGACTTTTACATAAGGTTTTATTCATATACTCAATACTATCTGTAATTAAAAGCACAGGCTGTTCTTTTAATCTTAATTTAAGTCTATGATTGGAACAGTCAATATCTGTTATGTGCTTAGAAATGTGGAATTAAAGTTATTACACTTACTTTTTGTCTGTATTGGATTTAGTCAATGCTATTTATCACTACTTGTTTATTTTGACACCTTGGCCTTTATAAGACAGAAACTCTGATAAAGTTTTATGACTTTCCTAATTCTCCTTCTTATTTTTTCCCCATGTGAAATGTATTAAAAAGCATTGATTAATAAAATCATGTGTGAATATTAAGCACTAGTAGATTAATTAGGAGGCAACGTCTTTAGAAGTCTTTGGGGAAAAATGTATATTGCAAACCTTTAGAATTTTGCTTGTTTTCAATTATGCCTCTTTTTTCACTTAAAAAATATTATAACTGTTAAGACAAGTGTTTTAAAAAGTAATAACTTTTCTTGGAGGACGTGGGTGCCACAGTCATTTAAGCATCTGACTCTTGGTTTCAGCTCAGGTCCCGATCTCAGGATCATAAGATCGAGCCCCACATCAGGCTCTGTGCTCAGGGCAGAGTTGGCTTAAAACTTCCTCTTCCTCTCCCTCTGCTCCCCCACCTCAAATAAATAAATCTTAAAAAAAATTAAAAAAACTATAACTTTTCTTGAAAGTTTTCTTTTATACTAGAGCCATGGATTCATAGCTATACCACATTAGAGAAAAGGAAAGAAATCAAGAATAGTATATAAAATGGGAGATGTGTAAATATTTACACAGAAATAACAGAAAACAAGTTGCAAAAATGTATAGTGGCTAACATTATAAGGAGGATAAAAATGAGAAAAATAATCAGGTATGAATCCAAAAATATATAAAAATAAAGACCAAATACGTGGTTATTGTTTTGTTTATCCACTAATTAATTCTTCCATTTGCTCAAATTTACTGAGTAGTTAATATACAGAAGTCATTTGACTTGGTACAATGTAGGTTAACAATAAAGGCATCAAAATAAATAAACTGAAGCCCTGCAATCTATCAATAATATACACATGTGGAAAGTTAAAAGGTGATGATATATTGACAATATATTTGCTTAAGAAGTTATAAATAAAGAAATGATTTTTGTTATTCACTAAAGCAAGGAGTGTTTCTAATATGCACAAAACTAGGTGCTAAAAATATTAAAGCAGGACCTGCTCCTGCCACAGCCAACATGTAGAGGATGTAATTAACTAAAGTATTAATTAAAATACACACATGTACACACATAGGTTCACATGAGAGATTTTAACAAAGTGTTTGTGATTTATGCCTTGTATGAAATGGTGGGGCATAAGTTATTCAATACCAGCTTCACAAAGGATATAGACTTATATATGAATCAAGAGATTTCATCAATGCATCAGGGACAGGAATCATGGAAGTTAATCTATCAAGGACAAGAATGAGGAAGAACGTGAATAAAGAATAGAAGCATGGGTTATATGGTGGAATTATATGGTGTATGAAGCAAAATATGTGTTTAATGAAATAATGCATTTCAGAAATGATAAATAATCTGTTGTACTCAGATTGATGTGTACCCAATTCAAACAATACATATGTAAATTTAAATAAAATAATCTAAATAACTGGATTCAGAACACTTAGAAAAGACCTAACTTTCATTCAAAAAAGTAGACTGTTTTCATATGCCAAAAAGTCTTTTAGATGTTCATCTGTTAGACTCATAAAACTTTTTGCTCTTAGGGGTTTGTAAGTATATAGACAATAGGAAGAATTACTATGATTTTTTTTCAAATTTTACTAGATTTCAAATTATTCTAATCATCTTTCATAGATGAGTAGAACATTTTGATTAAAAGATTTAGAGAGCTAAAAAAAATTTAGAGAGCTAATAGCTTGATTCGGGGTAATTGTTTGACTTACTCTACTAAATATCATTAAGTATATAATATAAAAATAGATGATATTTCTACATGTGAAATCCTCAAATATAATTTGTTTTGCATTCTTAATTAGTACTACAACTAGAGCTGAATGCAAGTAATATAAATAATACATACCAAAAAATTGATAGCAGATACTGTGACTTGCCGGTTTCCAAATGCTAGAAAGTAAGAAAAGAAGATGTAATGCAAACATTCATATTTTGGACTGCCACACTATAAACATAATTTAAGCAATGTTTATTGGATATTACTATCCTCTAATCCAAAGTACAGTGGTGTATGTAATTGACCCTTTGGGATAGCACATTTGCAAACCAAATGGATGAAAATATTTTTGCTATCAACATATACTTTTTTTCTAGTCACTTAATTATATTTAGAATACAAAAGGAATCTATTTTTAATTTGTATTATTAAGCTCTTTGAAGGCAGATTTAATCTTTCATTTGTCACCTTAAAAGCACATCATATGGCATAATATATGATGGCACCCAATGATAACTCTTGTTTTTTAACATTTAACAACAAAAAAACATGCTAATAAAAACTTTTATTTTATGCATTGATATTTTATAACAGGTAATATTTTATTTTTTTTATTTTTCATCTAAAAACAAATATATGAGGCAAGCATTAATGTTCTCATCTTAAAGTAAATAAAAATTTAGGTTACATGTTCCCAAATTATATAGAATAAGGAATAAAATAGAATTTTAGACAGTGTCTTAAGGTTACCTTTCTCATGGTAAAGAAGGTGGAATATACAAAAGTACTAAAAATAAAATTTTCTGATATCATCTGTATTAACAGTTGCATTTCTTTTTTTTTTTACTTTTGTGTGTGTGCATATACATTGTATTTATGTAAACACATTTACACAATTATAATGTCTCATTTTAAATCTTGCATATTTTATAAGAATATATTTAAAGGAATTTCTAATATTATTAAATGTTCATTGTACAAGCTATGACAATATCTGCATCATAATGTATAACGTGGCTAGCTCTAAAAACATTAAATATTATCTCACTGCTGCATAATTAGTGCTACTTTAATTTTTTGTATGATAAATACTACTTCAAACATCTTTCTTTATAAGTCTTTTATGGAAGTTCCATGGGTTAGAAATTTTAAGGATGATTTAGTCAAAAGTTATGTAAGTATCTATGCATGGATATATGTATATATACATATATATACATATACATATATATATCCATAAAGCATATATATAAAATATGTAGAAGTATTGAATGTTTTGTTTTTATAAAGTACATATATCTAATTATGAAATAAAATACATTAATACATTAATGGAGAAAATTTGGAAAATAGATAAAAATGTAAAGGGAAATAAAATACATTAATATCCCATTATCCATGATAAATCAGTTAAAACTCAGATTTTCCCTTGGAAATATACATATTTGTTATACACTTTTTACAGTATCTTATAAAACACTTTTATAATCATTTATTCCTTAATATTATATTTGCCATATAACTAAGCAACATTTGCCATATAATTAAACATTCTTCTTTAGCTAAATCAAAATATATATATTTTTTTATTTATGCTACTTCTAGACAAAACTTTATTCATTCAATAACAGCTATTAGGAATTTATAGGACAGGCACTATAATGTGTGCTTGTGATAAAATCAATTATAAACTAAGCCAAAAGCAACTCTTATCTTAATAAAAATTACTGTCTAACAAGGAAACAAATAATAATCACAAGATAACAAAGGGAAGTGTGCAACCCTGATAAGTGCTGGCCTTACTAAGAAAGGCCTATATAGTATTTAATGTAAGAGCTAAAATGAAGGATTTAATCAGGGAGATCAAGGAGGACTCTCTGAGTACATGGTTGAACTCTGATTTAGAAAATGAAAAGATATTAAATAGACAAGAGAGGGGTTCAGAACATTTCATGTAGTAGGACAGTGAAAATATACCTTGTTTTCATTTTTTAATAAGAATAAATAATGATGTGATAAAAACAGGTACAGGGACAAAGAGTATAATTTTTAAATATTTTTAATGTTTATTTCCAAAAAGCAAAGCTACAGATACTGTAATTTGAAACAAACTTTCTATAAAAAATTTTAACCATCATTAAAACTTTCTGTAATTTTTTTTTAAGATTTTATTTATTTATTTGTCAGAAAGAGACAGAGAGCGAGCACAAGCAGAGGGGAGGGGCAGAGGAAGAAGCAGACTCCCCGCTGAGCAAGGACCCCCCCCCCCCCCACCACCCAATGCAGGACTCAATATCAGGACCCTGGGGTGAAGACCTGAGCCGAAGGCAGAGGCTCGACCGACTGAGCCACCCAGGCCTCCCTAAACTTTCTGTATTATTTTTATAATTTTTATAATATTTTACATTTGGCGAGAAAGAAAAACAGGTTGTTTTTATTTGATTGCTGCTGATACTAACATTTATGTATTAAGTTTTCTGAACATATGCATGCCAGTTTACAGTTAATGGAATATTCTTGCCATTGGGCAGTTTTTAATTATCATAATTTGTCTCCTATTTACTTTAAAATATTTTCAAGAAGTACAAAAAATTACTTCCTTAATGGTATATGTGGTGAAAATACATAATAATAATATGTAGTATTTTATTCAAGTTAGTGTGTCAAAATGTACAGATGCTATTAATTTTATGCAGTCAAATCTGTTGAGAATAAGACTAGACATGATATTTATTCACTTTCCGGTTGGAATCAATATTGTAATGTTATATATGTTTTCACAGAATTTAAGTCCTACTTACATCTTATGCATTTAAGAGTCTTGAGCACAGTAAAATTAGACTTTCAGGGCCTCATTTTCCTAATCATAATCGGGAATATTAGCACTTACATAAAAATGTTTCTTCTTACAAAAGAAACAGATATTTTACAATTATTGACAAACATTAAGTTTTCGATAAATATTTTGCATATGTTAATAACAATCAGCTTCTATTATTTTGTATCAGATACGTGAATGTAGCATTTTTCAGAGGTTCCTCTTAAACACCTTGTGGAGCAAAAATATCTGTCCATTAATATTCTAACGTTAGTAGGTACATCTTCTGATAAAATATTTTTTTTAAAAAAATTTTATATAATATTAAGAAATTTTCCCCTTCAATATTCATAGTTAATTGTTAGTATTTAGAAGAATTAAAGTTTTGAACATTGCAATGATTTACTTTTAGCACACTCAACTAGATTTGCTGATCTTAGTAAAGATTTTGTTGTTGGTACTTCAAGCACAGGTATTAAGATGGTTTAACTTATATTATAAAATCTAAAATAAAGCCTGACTACTCCATTCATTTCCATTTCAAACTTCATAAACACCAGAAATAGACCACACACAAAAAAACTGTCAATAAAATGTGAAACCTCCACCCTTGTAGCACCCTTGTAGCTCTGTGTGTGTCTTGAGGGCTGCAGTAAAAGCTGAGGAGAGAAAAGTCCACAGCAAATAAAAGAAATGGAATTCTTTGACAAGGACAGCTATTTTTCTTCACTTTTATGAAATGAGGATTTAGGTTTGGTCCATTGTGTTTTCCACCAAACTGCTTCATCTGAGTCAATGGTCAGGACATTTAATAAAGTTATAAACAGAAAACAGTATGTTACAGAAGCAAATTGCTTCTATCTTTTCTTATTGAATTACATTTAATATAATAATTACATAATTATTGTGTATTTTAAAAATCCTGATAGCTGATTTTATATGATTGATTTTGTGACTATATGGAATTTTTCTTTTTAATCTTCATTCTTTCATTTTACTATCTGTCATTTTGGAGGTTTACAATCAACTCATATTTTTGCTAGAGTTCCTATGGAGAGAAAATAAATCAAAGTATGTCGGTCAAGTTTGTTTTTTTAAATCTACATAAAAATGTAATAGAGTATGATATGGAAGCTATTAAAAATTGACATCTTTTTCATTATTTACTTCTTTTTTTTAAGTGTGCCAGGTTGTTCATTATTTCTGTGTAGTGTAGAAGAGAGTTTTGATGTTGGCAATTTAGTATGTGTTTAATTAAAAAGAAATCCTACATACATGGTGGTGTATACTGTGGGTGATTAATGTAGTAGGCAATCCAAGAAGTAAATCCCCAATAAAAGGCACAGGCCTATAAATAAAACATAATAAAAGTTAGTGAATATATATAAAATCTATCATATCATTTGAAATCATCCCATATACTTATATGCCACACTGCAGCTTATTTTTTTGTATGAAAAATGGTATGTTCTAAGCAAGATAAATGAAATGACTCCTCACCCAATAAAGTAGCATTTTACAAGTACCTATTTGATATCACTAAGGAAAGGCATTAACCTTATTAATATAAATGGGTACTTAGGTTATAAGGCAAATGTAACACTATATTTTAGAATATTTTCAAGAGTAGTCTTTGACTATCAAGTAATAAATATAAATGAAGTAATAAAATAATAAATAATGTATTACATAAAATATACTAATATTCATTTTCCAACAGTAAGTGAATAAGATAATGAATTATTTAATCGTTAGTAAAACATATCTTGATAGATTGTAAAGGGAAACAACCTAATTCAAAAAGTCCTAGGCTATAATGCTGATCTTGTATTGATATGATAAATTTTCATATCTTCTGCCAGAATAGAAGCTAGTCTAAATGATTTTTGAGGTTTCTAAGAGTCTTGGAGTTTATTTGCTTTATTACAGTGACAACAATAGAAAGACTTGTTGAAATTTTTACAAAACAGATATTTGTCAAAAAAGACAAGAAATTTTTAATAAGGAAATATTTCCTATTGAAAGTAAACTTTAAATCGGAAATTAAAATAAATTGGAATTAGAATTGGAAAATTGAATTGCAACATGTCATCCAATGTACATTTCCACTTCAATATTTCATAAAACTTCCCATATTCTTGACAGCTATTTGATGGGATGGTTATTAACTCCTGCATCCACCACTTTTGGAAGAGCAAAGACACTGTCATCACACTGACAACTGTCATAAATACAGGGTGTGTTTTCATCATTGTTATCACACAGATGTATTTTTACAGGAGGGTTCATATATGACATCCCCCCTCCTCAAGCGGCACTTAAAGAATCTGAATTCAGTGCTAAGTATTTCCAAAATCAAAGATACCAGAGAATACAGGGCTTGTAACAAAAGGCCATGGCAAATCTTTTATGTAGGGTTATTGGTTGAACACAGCTCCAGTGAAATAGGTCATTCAGGAAGTGGCATCTCAGGAGTGGATGTTTAAGATATGCTGACACAGTTGAACAGAAAATTCTAAGCATAAGGAAAATAAACATGATTTTGTATCATTTTATGGATGACCCAATACACAAAATTTCTCAATAATAATTAAAATTACAAAACATATCAATCCTCACCTTTATCAAATTTTTCAAAGGTGTATGTCCTGCAGAAACTTTATGAACAAATAAGGTTTCCAAAAGATATCGGATATAGTGTATACAATGACAGAAGCAAGCCAAGCTAGAAAGAAAATAAAACATGAACATATTAAGTCCCCTTCTAAAGGTCTGGCTTGCCTTACACATAAGACATTTTTTGTTAGTTGACTACAATATTATATTTATTAGGAAATGTTTCCAATAAAAAAACACTAATGTTTATTTTAATATTTTTATTCTAGAAATATTCTAAATTTGTTTCACAATAACAGTACTGTCACAACAGTCTCTATAAATTTACTTTCGGTGACATTCAAAATACCTTATAATACCAGTCACAATCTATATGTTCACCCCTACCGAGGAATAAATATATAATAATTATAAATGTACTCATATGAAAATGTCACATGAATTAAGCAGAAAATGTACAAGGTTTTTTTTTTTTTGTATACCTGACACACAATGTTACATTAATTTCATGTGTATAACTGGTGATTTAACAAGTTTTACATTATGCTATGCTCCCCACAATTGTAACTCTCATCTATCATCATACAATGCTATTATAATATAATTGACTGCATTATTTATGCTGTGCCTTTTACTCCTGTAACGTATTTATTCCATAGCTGGAAGCCTGTATCTCCCATTCCTCTTCACCCATTTTGCCTGATCCCTCACTCTTCTCCCCTCTGCCATTGGAGACAACATGGATGGACTTAGAGGGTATTATGCTAAGTGAAATAAGTCAGATTGAGAAAGATACCATATGATTTCACTCTTGTGGAATCTAAAAAAAAAAGATGAATAAACACACAAAAAAGCAGAATCAGACCTATAAATAAAGAGAACAAACTGTTGGTTGCCAGAGGGGAATACTTACAAATTTTAAAAATACCCAAAATCTACTTAGAATCCATTTGACATTTTATAATATTCAGAATAACTTTTTCATTGTCTGGTTGTCCTTTAGCAAGAACCATACATTGAAAAGGTTTGAATTTCACTTTTTATGGAGTCCGTGCAGCTTTTGTTTTGTTTAGGTTTGTTTTATGTTTGGTTTTTGCCTACCTAACAAATTGTAATATTTTGTTTGTCTCTTTGTGTGTTTGTTTTTGTTTTTGTTTTTCTAATTGAGCAACTCTTGTTGGCATTTATAAAACTATTGTTTTAAAAGTAGATGTCGTGTGTGTTGCGAGAGTGGTGGGGGGTGGGAGGGATGGGGTGGCTGGGTGATAGACTTTGGGGAGGGTATGTGCTATGGTGAACGCTGTGAATTGTGTAAGACTGTTGAATCACAGACCTGTACCCCTGAAACAAATAATACATTATATGTTAAAAAAAAAAAAAAAGGATAGTAAGAAGGGAAAAATGAATTGGGGTAATCGGAGGGGGAGACGAACCATGAGAGACTATGGACTCTGAGAAACAAACTGAGGGTTCTAGAGGGGAAGGAGGTGGGGGGATGTGTTAGCCTGGTGATGAGTATTAAAGAGGGCACGTATTGAATGGAGCATTGGGTGTTTAATGATGTAGTGTATGGTGATTAACATAAGATAATAAAACAAAAAAAAGTAAATGTCAGACATGATTTACACAAGTATATTTTCTTACTTATTCTTAAAATATATTTCTGTTAAAATCAGTACTGATTTTGTTAAAAATATAAAACTTTGAAAACTGTGGTTGCTATTCAAGAAAATCAATATGGATCAAAAATTGCACACTTACACCAATAAAGTTTGAACGTAAAAATCAGCATTTCATTTACTCTATGCACAATCAAACATTGAGTCTTTACGGGAGTCTATTTTAACAGAATAAATTAATGATTTCGGGTTAATAAAAACAGTGACTTTTGGGAAAACAAATAAATAAACACAAACCAACCTGCCTAAATCATTAGGGAATTTATTATTATTCATTAATTCAGAAAAAAATATAAGTGTGCCCCTATAAGTGGAGAGACAACGTTCAATGTTTGTATATCTCTAAATAATAGACAGATTCTGCAAGAAATGAGAGAACGAAGTGTGGATATCCAGGGGCAGAGCTTTCTAGACAGACGAGCAAAAGGAAAGGTTCTGATTTAGGAGAAGCTTTAAGCCCTGTAGGCTTAAAGGATTGATATGGGAATCAGTATCTCTCCTACCTTGTTGGTTCTTTGTAGGAGTAAATACTTGAGTGATAAAATTTTCCTCTTTGTAAGAAAGCATAAAGTGAGGTTATGCCCAGCTATGTAGCAGAGCACTAAATGAGAAATTTTAGTTCATGCTATGTTTAAATTAGTTTACTTATTTTTCTGATGTTATACCAGCATAGTACACGCAGTTGTATCTTATTATATGGATATATGTCACTTCACACAGTATTGGTAACTCACTTACCATGTTTGATTTCATTCCAAATATTTCTATTTAATTATGGTTGATTTCCCTTCAAATATTAACTCTTTCGCTGTGCAGTGCTAAACTAATTGAACATCCATAAATAAGTTTGGGTCCAATTCTTTTTTCCAATCATAATATTCAAAAATATTTCAGTGGCATATTTGCACTGGAAGGAGTAGGAATGGCTACCATGAGTAAGAAGTACTGAACTTCTACATGAAGTTTACATAAGAGAGAAGAAAGAGGTAATCAGGATGGAGGAAGAGGGATAGCATGTGTAAATGCCCTTCCATGAAAGGGAACATGGTAGGTATCAGGGACAAGAAAGGTCAGTGTGGCTGTGGTACAGATATTAAGGGTAAGGGAAAACTTGATTTGAGATGAGAAAGTCAGGAATCAAATCATTCTCTATCTTCTAGTATCCCTAAGACCTAAATTTTGTTTCTTAATTCACTTAGAGTTTAGTCATTAAATCAGGTTCTTTTTTTTTTTTTTTTTTAACGAATTGCTAACAACACATCTCAGTGTAGCATCTTGAATAATAATTATTCTCTTAATCTTTAATTTGGTAAGCTGAGGGAGAGAGACACAGAGAGAGATTATTCTCACAGTATGCTATATATTGTTGTAATAAACGCCCTCAACTTTTTCTGTACTTTACTTTTACTTTTAACTTTAAAGTAAAATTTATCTTGGATTTTGATTTACTAAAGGTAACTTATAAAACCATTGTTTCTTTCCTATTAATGTTGCCCATGAGAAGTACGTATTTTATTTTATTTAGTTTTATATCTTGAGCTCTTTATATATGACCTCACAACTTTATAATTTTAAGCTTCTTGTAATATTTCTAAATTTCCAGATTTCTTTTACTGTGATCATTATGAACTTATATTACCTCAACTTTAAGGTATACTTAGTAGGTCTTTGTATATAAATTTGCAAGTTGGTGTGTATACATTATTTAAAGTTACTTAAGATATAGTTTCTTAAGTGTAATCCACTTTAATTTTGTTTATAGACAAACTTTAAAATTATATCTGTGTCCTAGTTTATCTCCTCTTCATCTATAGGTACTAATGTATTACTTACTGTACCACTGGGTGACGGAATCTTCTAGAACTCTCTTTCATATCATATATATATGGGATCCTCAAATAAAAGAGGAGATATATCAGCAGAGGTCCTGTGTATTCAGCCAAAAATACCTGAAAATAAGAAAGTGATTTAAATCAAAAAATAAACTTTTGTAGATATTATTAAGATTTATATATAAACATAAGCATGTCTATAAACTTAGCCTACTGAATGAACTGGTAAAATGTGCACGTGGCATTATCTATTCTTTAAATTGAATTATACTGGGTGCTAATATAATTCACAAGAAGTCTTCCTTGCAAGAACTAGCCAAGACTTAAGGACAGGACAATTATAAATGGTGACTTTAAAATAAAAAATAAATATTGAAGCTAATGATTTCTTCACAAATAGTACACAGGAGTTTTTATTTAACTAACCAAACTATTATAAACATATTTCTTAGTGTCTCTCCAGCCCCATACACACTCCATCTTCTATGTGAGCTGTTCCTATAACTGAATGGAATTGGCCTACAGTGACTTTATTTTTTTTTTTTTTTAATTTATATGGCCAGGTCATCTTGAATTTGATTGATTTGACAATGATTCAAATTGAAATAATTTAGTTCTCTCTTCTGGAAATTTTAGACTTTAATTCTAATGAGTTTGAGTAGGTAGTTAAAAGGATTGCCTTCTGAATTCTGGAGCTGAGAGTCAACCATATATATGGAGAGATATATCTGATCTATAGAGACATAATCCTAAAATTTGGAAAGATAATTGGAAACAAGGCTGTGTTAAGATTCACTGGCTGACTGGCCTTCTGATAGTTTTCTAAATATTATGATGGTCCATTATTTAGTTTTGTTTTGATACTAAAACCAGGTTAAAGTCATTCTGGAATTCATACAGAGAAAGGAAAATAATTTATCTCTGAGTGTTCAAAGAGAAAGAATGCAGACATGACAATGATAAATTCAACTGCCATTACTGCTTTGCTTTGTCTTTGCCAATTTTCATTATTTTCTAAGAAAGAAAACTTAAAGCTGCACATGTTTTACTCAAATATGCAGGTGTGCACATTGATTAGAAATTATATTCTTATTTCTCATGAGAACTTTGTATAACTACATGGTTAGATTATATGATATATATATGCATGTTTTATATACATAATTATATCTGTGTGTATATGTACACACAAGTATAAACATTTATATATGTAGGTTTCTTAAGGTATATTTTTTCCATTTAATAGTATTGATCATCCCATTAGCCATGAAAGACTTTTATATGAGGGTAAATATGCAACATCTGATAAAATCAGTGTAAAGCAACTTTTTACTGATAGACTATATTAATTTATGGCATAAAACATGCCTGATTATTCAGATGTAAAGAAAAAAGTGTTTACCACTTTGAATGTCTGATAATAGAGTTTAGTTAATATTCCAGAATAATTACAGTAATTATTTTATTAAAACAAAATATTTAAAATATTTATTTCAATGCCATCTGATCTAGTCAAGTTAATTTTGAGCAAATCCTCTAGTAATATATCAGTAATGAAAAATGTTATGAACAATAGTTAACCTTGACCACCTGTCATTCTTTATTAAGTTAATAAAAATGCTATCACAAATATGAAGTTTCTTTGGATCAGGAAATTAAACTACAGTCTTATCTCCATCATACCCTAAAAATAAATCAGGAGAACCTGGTGGCTTACAGTAATATGTTCAGGGAGGCCCAATATTTTATCACAAATATTGTTCATGCTGAAACATGGGGGTTAAAACAGTACTAAAGTATGAAGGCGATATCCTGACCTGAAAGAAGTAGAGAATGAGAAAAAATAACTTTTGGACAATGCATCTTTCAAAAAAAAAGTATATTTGGGTGCAAATAGAAAAAAAAGGAGTGCAATGTTTTATTAAACTTAGAAAGTAATCTGAAAATAGTTTTAGAATAAATAAAAACAAGGACCAGATAGACAATATTAATAAGACACACTTCTGAAAAAGGAATTTTTCTTCTCCTACTAAAAGAAACAAATCCAAAACCAAAGCCAAATAAACAAATATGCCAGTCATAAGCCCTAACAAATCAGATGAATTTACAAAGACTAGGAAGTCCATTATAATCCAAAAGTTTAGTAGAAATTACATATTCAAAATAAGCAGATAGACTTTCTTCTTACTTTGAATATATATATATATATATATATTACTACTTTTAAATTCCAATTTATGTCCAATATGAAATTATTTTCATGCTTTTCCTTTATAGAATGATCACTGTATTAAACTAATGTGTTGCTTTAAATGTAAAATTTAAACTGATACTAGGCATAGGATATTAAGCATCCTAGGTAATTGAGATTTTTTTTTTTTTTGAACTTCTGTAGAATATTCAACTTGGGATATGTCTAAATTGAAAAAGGAAGAAGACAATAAGATGTTTTAGAAATATAAATTGAAACACACAGCTGCAATTGTTGCAAACTGATTAGAATCTTTGTGCTTAGACTGGGATTAATGCATTTCATCCTCTCTTGAAAAAAAATAAAACTTTTTAGTGCTATTATTATTGGGATGGTGTTGGCTTCACTTATTTTTTAAAATTACAATTGACAGTTGAAATCAAAATAAATTGCATATTTCACAGTTGCTGAAAATTACTGACAAAATAAAGTAGTGCCATCCTTAATCTTCTAATGATGGGAGAGTTATTAAAATTATGAGAGCATTTCTCAACAGTAATAGCACTTTGTACTGAATGAGAACGATTGAAGCTAACATAATACTAAAAGAAGTTTTTGTTTTGTTTTGTTTTAATTTAACCATTATATGAATAACATATAATGGAAAATTTTATTCTAAGTTATTCAAACCATTGTAATGAGATCAGCAAGAAAAGTTGATCAAAATGTTTTTCAGGGTTCAAAGAGCTACTGAGTCACTGAGAATTGAGAATTAGGATTTTTTAAACAGGATTCTAGAATAGTGATTGACTCTAGGATTTGAAATCTGACAACATCCTAAGAAGAAGACTAAATCTTTTGAGGATGCCTGAGAATGAAGGGAAAAAAAAAAAATTGTTGGTTGGCATCTTTTAAAGACAGAAATGGCCTTATAAAATCTCCAGGATTTGGGTTAAAAGCCATGATGAAGCAAAAATGGATGTCTTTACAGGTACTAAAGCTCAGCCTGAAATCATTTCAGTCAATTGGATTAAGATGACATGGGCCAAATAATGCCATTAGTCCATCTACAGGATGATAAATCAGTTTGAATAGAAAGTAACATGATCCTCGGCCTCAAGTTATCTTTACAGGTTGCTCATATATATTTTCCTGCACTATGTCAGAAATATAAAAGTATAATAAGAGTAAAGATATTGTAATCAAATCCAAAAGAAACAACAGACATTCAAAAGAGATAAACTGAAGATCCACAGAGTAGAATTATCAGACACATACATTTAAAAAATGATCTTTTATATATTCAAACAAATAAAAAAAACAAGGCTGAGTATTTCAGCAGATATTTGCAACCTCTGAGAAGAAAAATATGGAAATGTAATAGGAGTCCCAGGAGGAGAATACAAAGAGAATAGTGGAAAACCAAATATTAAAGAGATTATGATAATTTTTCAAATTAAATATTTATACCAAACAGTAGACTCAGATAACACTATAAACCCAAAACAGGATAAATAGGAACATAATTGTAACTGCATGCATCATCGTCAAACAGTGATAATCAAACAAAAGGCAAATTTAATATGAGCCAGAGAAAAGACACAGTATTTTAAAAGAGCATAGTGGACTTTTCAACAGATGCATGGGAGTCAAAAATCAAAATTACAAAATTTTGTAAAGTGAAGAGACAAATATAACTGCCAATATGGAATTATTTTTTTCCACAAAAAAATTTTCCCAAAATAGTTCAATAAATACATTTTTGGATGAACTGAGTTGAAAAAATTCACCAATGGCAGAACCAGAATAAATCACTAAAGATGTTCTTTAGGAAGAATAATGATCACAGATACAAGCTCAGCATTAGAAGAAATAACTAAATTAGAGTGAAAATGATAAATCTAAATGAATATTGGCCATATAAAATTATAGTAGTGGATTTTTACTTAACAGTACCTAGAAAATTAAAATATACCACAATAGAAGATTAGTCAGGAAGAGATTAAATGTCATAAAGTCATTCAATTATCTATGAAGTATTTTCACATCAGTAAACCTAAATTAAATAATTTCTATTAGTGTTCAATATTTTAAAGATGCACATTATAATCTCTTGGGTAACCAGTAGAGTTGGCAAAAAAAGAAGATATAGCCAAAATAACCAAAAGGCTAATAGAAACTGAAATATGACAATTAATTCCAAATAGGGATGAATATAAAAACAGAACAAAAGAATTGTAGAACACAGGAAACAAAGATACTAATCTGGATGATAAAATTAGATATTTCTTTACAATAAAAATAGACTATGATTAAAATGTAAAACATAAAAAAACTATTAAACTGTTAGAAGAAAACATAGGAGAAATCTCCCATATCTAGGGCAAGGCAAAGGGTTCTTACATGTGACAGCAAAGACAATATCCTTAAAACACTGACAACTTAAACTGCATTAAAATTGAAAACTTTTTACGCACAAAAAAAAGAAAGAAAGAAAGAAAAAGAAAAGAAAAGAAAACCACAAATCACATTAAGAGAATGAAAAGGCAAGCTAAAACTGAGAAGAAATATTTGCAAACCACTTATCAGACAAAAGGCTTCATCTGGAATATAAAAGGTACTCTTATAACTCAACAGTGTGTATCAGATAAATAAAAACTTATGTTTATACAAATACCTACACACAGATTGATAACAGCTTTATTTATGGTGAAATACTGAAAGCAATGCAAATACCTGTCAGGGGGTGAATGGATAAACAAACTGCTACATTCATACAACCAAATACTACTCACCAATAAAAGGAACTGAGTATGGATACATGCAATAACCAGGATGGATCCCAAAGGCACTGTACTTAAAGAAAATTAAACATCAATCTCAAAAAACAAACAAACAAAAGCAAAAAAAAAAAAATCTATTTCTGTTTATAGCATTTGCTACACGACAAAAATATAGAAATGAAGAACCGATTGGTGGTTGCCCCAAGATAGGGAAAAAAGTGTATAAATATAGAGATTAATATGAGAGAGTTCCTTTGTGGGAATGGAACAATTCTGTATCTGATTGTGGTGGTAGATACCTGAATCTTTGCAAGGGATAAATTGCATAGAACTATAGGACAAACAAGAATGAACATAAAAATGGTGAAAAGTGAATCGGATCTTTAGTTGATAGGATCTATATAATGAGGATTATTATAATAACCGTCTATCCTGTCTTTCAGTAAGTTCAATGAGGCAAATATTTTCTCAATATTCTGTGACAGCACACTCTTACTTCATGAAAAATATTATTAAAATCTTATTTTTGACCTTGATAAAGAGATTGTCTCTAAAAAAACAAAAACAAACAAAAAAGCCCAACCCTAGGATAATGCTTTTATTATAGAAGCACATTTTAATATCTTATAAATGTACAACAATGTTATAAGTGGTAAATATTGCTTTTATTGTATAATTTAGTAGGCATAAAGTGGGTGTGATTGCAATGTAATGTGTATATTTTTAGCATTTAATAGGACTGATTCATTTGGAGCAAAAGATTGTGTGAAACATAGGGTTGATTTAAAAATATTCACCCTATTTCCAGAGTTCTCTTTGTCACCTAGACTTTCCTTTCAAATAAGCTATAATTTTCTGGTACAATTGTCCTAGAATTCCACCTTAGCAATTTCTCTGCTCAGTGCTTATCCTAATGATGCAGCTGGAATTTCTAATGAACTCACCGTTAATGCCACTCATCCTGACAAAACTTCTAGAGACAGAATTCCCTTTTCATCATAAATGTGGACAAAGACTTTGAATATCTTAACCTTTGAAGATCAGAACATGCTTGTCTAAAATCTCCTTTAGTAAAGGTCTGTTGATATCACATTTAAGCATTAAATCTTTTGCTTACATAATGAATGCTTTAATAGGCTGTTTTATAAATACTATACTTAACAAGGATTCAGAATACTCTAAACTCAGTTTTTTTTTTTTTTTGTGCAACAAATTAGTACTCAAAAATTCAACCTAAGAACTTTGAAAACTAAAGCAATTATTTAAGCAATAACAATGAAAAATAAATAATGAACTAAATTCAGGAAGATAATGTATATTAAAGGACAGTTTATCAGAAAAATAAAAGATGTGACAATATTTTAATAAATGCAAACTTGAATTTCTCTATTTGAGAATCAAATAATAATGAATAAATTGTCCTGTGTTTGCAATAATTTTAAAAATTGAATGTTTACAGGGAAAACACAGTACTGTGTCTGATACTGTTGATTGTTAATGATGGCAAAAGAAAAGCTACCTTAATATAGAAAATAATAAAAGTGCAATCCATCAAAATCCTAGAGAAGAACATAGACAGTAACCTCTTTGACATCGGCCACAGCAACTTCTTTCAAGATACATCACCAAAAGCTAGTGAAACAAACACAAAAGTGAACTTTTTGGACTTCATCAAGATAAAAAGCTTCTGCACTGCAAAGGAAGCACTCAACAAAACAAGGAGGCAACCCACAGAATGGGAGAAGTTATTTGCAAATGACACTGCATATAAAAGGCTGGTATCCAAGATCTATAAAGAACTTCTCAAATTCAACACCCAAAAAACAAATAATCAAGTCAAAAAATGGGCAGAAGACATGAACAGACACTTCTCCAAAGAAGACATACAAATGGCTAACAGAAACATGAAAAAATGTTCATCATCATTAGCCATCAGGGAAATCCAAATCAAAACCACATTGAGATATCACCTTACACCAGTTAGAATGGTAAAAATTGACAAGGCAAGAAACAACAAATGCTGGAGAGGTTATGGAGAAATGAAAACCCTCTTACACTGTTGGTGGGAATGCAAGTTGGTACAGCCACTTTGGAAAACAGTGTAGAGGTTCCTCAAAAAATTAAAAATAGGGCGCCTGGGTGGCTCAGTTCGTTGAGTGACTGCCTTTGGATCAGGTCATGATCCTGGAGTCCTGGGATCGAGTCCCACATCGGGCTCCCTGCTCAGTGGGGAGTCTGCTTCTCCCTCTGACTCTCCTCCCTCTCATGCTCTCTGTCTCTCATTCTCTCTCTTGCAAATAAATAAAATCTTAAAAAATATATATATGTTTAAAAAAATTAAAAATAGAGCTACCCTATGCCCCAGCAATTACACTACTGGGTAGCAATATCTGCAATAGCCAAACTGTGGAAAGAGCCGAGATGCCCTTCCACAGATGAATGGATAAAGATGTGGTCCATATATACAATGGAATATTACTCAGCCATCAGAAAAGATGAATACCCAACTTTCACATCAACATGAGTGGGACTGGGGGAGATTATGCTAAGTGAAATAAGTCAAGCAGAGAAAGTCAATTATCATATGGTTTCACTTATTTGTGGAACATAGGAATAGCAAGGAGGACATTAGGAGAAGGGAGGGAAAAAAATGAAGGGGGGGAAATCCGAGGGAGAGAACAACCATGAGAGACTATGGATTCTGGGAAACAAACTGAAGGTTTTAGAGGGGAGGGGGTATAAGGGGATGGGTTAGCCTAGTGATGGGTATTAAGGAGGGCACATACTGCATGGAGCACTGGGTGTTATACCAAAACAATGAATCATGGATCACTACATCCAAAACCAATGATGGGGGCGCCTGGGTGGCTCAGTTGTTAAGCGACTGCCTTTAGCTCAAGTCATGATCCCAGGGTCCTAGAATCGAGTCCCGCGTCCGGCTCCCTGCTCTGCGGGGAGCCTGCTTCTCCCTCTCCCACTACCCCTGCTTGTGTTCCCTCTCTTGCTGTGTCTCTCTCTGTCAAATAAATAAATAAAATCTTAAAAAAAAAAAAAAGATGTATTATATGATGACTAACATAACATAAGAAAATAAAATTAAATTTAAAAAGTGCAATCCCAGAGGAGCAAGATGGTGGAGGTGTAGCAGAACTAAATTTCGTCTGGTCCCAGAAATTCAGTTAGATAGGGATCAAACCATTGTGAATACCTACAAACTCTACCGGAGATCAAAGAAAAGAATAGCAGCAACTCTCTGAACAGAAAAGTGACCACTTTCTGGAAGGTAGGGCATGCAGAGAAGTGAATCCGAGGTGATATTTGGGAGGATAGACGGCGGGGGAGGGGGCCTCCATCAGCCTCTACCAGCAAGTGATAGAGCAGCAGAGCACAAAATCAGAAATTTTAGAAGTCGGCTCTGCTGAGGGACGTCACTCCAGTGGCTAAACAGGGGGTGGAACCCTGACTGGGAAAGTGTGGTCTCAGGACCCTTGGGATCACAGAAAGACCGGGGGTGCCTGAGTACAGCAGAGCTCCCAGGTATCAGAGCGGGGAAGCCGGCTGCAGAGATGGAGCCGAGGAGTGGGCTCTCAGCTCGGGGTTGCCATAAACCATGATCCACGGCACAGTCGGGCCACTGCTCCTCTAGCAGGGACCCAAGAAGTGGCAGATCTGGGGAGACTCCCCTTCCTCCCCCAGAGGAGGGGCGCAAGAGCACACCGTAGGGATCTGCTGGGTTTGGAGACTCCACACGGGGTCATGAGCCAGAGATAGAAATGCTGGGTCACAGGCCAGGTGAGCACAGAGTGTGGCCGGAGTCGGGAAGATGGGAATGATTGACTGCTTTTCTTTGGGGGGCACTGAGGAGTGGGGCACTGAGTTATCGGCTCCTCCGGGGTGGAGATTGGGAGGCTGCCATTTTCAATCTCATCCTCCAAAGCCTAATGGAAAGCTTACAGGGAACAAAAGCAGATTACTTAGCCCGTACCCAGCAAGGGTAGGGCAATTCCGCCTCTGGCAAAGACATCAGGGAACCACAGCAACAGGCCCCTCCCCAGCAGATCAGCAAGAACCAACAGCCAAGACCAAGTTTACTGATCAATGAGAACTGCAGAACTCCAACACTAGGGGAATACTGCACATAGAATTCATGGCTTTTTTCCCATGATTCTTTAGTTGATCAGAGTTAATTTTTTTTAACTTTTTTTTTTGAATTTTCTTTTTCCCTTTTTCAACCAACATCTTATCAATCTCTTTTATAAAAAAATATTTTTTATTTTTCATTTTTAGAGTCATATCCTACCCCTTCATAGTAGTTAACCTTATCTTTGAGATAGATAGATGATAGATAGATAGATAGATGATAGATAGATAGATAGATAGATAGATATAAGTTGTTCTCTCTTTAAAATTTTGGGATACAATTTCTTCTAACACCAAAATATACCCTAAATCTCTAGTGTATGGCTTTCTTCTAGTCTCCTACCTGAACATATTCTCTCCCTTTTTTTTTTAAATCTTCTCCTTTTTTTTTCAACCAACTTTTTATCTTACCAATTCCTTTTGTAAAATCTATAATTTTCACCTTTACACTCATATCTCATCCCTTCATCATATTTACCCTTATTTTTGTACATACATAAGTGTTTCTTTCTTTAAAATTTTGGGAGGCACTTTCTTCTAACAGACCAAAATACACCCAAAATCTAGTGTGTGGCATGATCTGTGCACCAGCCTGATCATATTTGATCATATTCTTTTTTTTATCTTTTTCTTTCTTTCTTTTTTTTTTTTTCTTTCTTTCCCTTTCTTTTCCCCTGGTTTCAAGACTCTTCTGATTTGTTTAGTGTATATTTTTCTGGGGTCGTTGTTACCCTGTTAGCATTTTGTTCTCTCATTCATCTATTCTCTTCTGGACAAAATGACAGATGGAAAAACTCACCTCAAAAAAAAAAAAAAAAAAAAAGGAACAAGAGGCAATACCAAATGTCAAGGAACGAATCAATATGGACACTAGTAAGATGTCAGAACTAGAGTTCAGAATGACGATTTTAAAGATACTAGCTGGGCTGGAAAAAAGAATGGAAGATATTGGAGAAACCCTTTCTGGAGAAATAAAAGAACTAAAAGCTAACCAAGTAAAAATCAAAAAGGTTATTAATGAGGTGCAATCAAAAATGGAGGCTCTAACTGCTAGGATAAATGAGGCAGAAGAGAGAATTAGTGATATAGAAGAGCAAGTGATGGAAAATACAGAAGCTGAAAAAAAGAGAGATAAACAACTACTGGATCACAAGGGCAGAATTCGAGAGATAAATGATACCATAAGACAAAACACTATTAGAATAATTGAGATCCCAGAAGAAGAAGAAAGAGAGAGAGGGGCAGAAGGTACATAGAAGGAAATTATAGCAGAGACCTTCCCCAATTTGGGGAAGGAAACAGGCATCAAAATCCAGGAGGCACAGAGAACCCCCTTCAAAATCAATAAAAACAGGTCAGCACCCTGACATCTAGTAGTAAAACTTACAAGTCTCAGAGACAAAGAGAAAATCCTGAAAGCAGCTCGGGGCAAGAGGTCTGTAACCTACAATGGTAGAAACATTAGATTGACAACAGACTTATCTACAGAGACCTGGCAGGCCAGAAAGCACTGGCATGATATATTCAGAGCACTAAATGAGAAAAAATATGCAGCCAAGAATACTATAACCAGCTAGGCTGTCATTGAAAACAGAAGGAGAGATAAAAAGCTTCCAACAAACAAAAACTAAAGGAATTTACAAACACAAAACCAGTCCTACAAGAAATATTGAAAGGGGTCCTCTAAGCAAAGAGAGACCCTAAAAGCAACATAGACCAGAAAGGAACACCGACAATGTACAGTAACAGTCACCCCACAGGCAATAAAATGGCACTAAATTCATATCTTTCAATTGTTATCCTGAATGTAAATGGGCAAAAGGCCGCAATCAAAAGACACAGGGTATCAGATTGGATAAAAAACCAAGACCCATCAATATGTTGTCTGCAAGAGACTCATTTTAGACCCAAAGACACCCACAGACTGAAAGTGAGGGGGTGGAAAACCATTTACCATGCTAATGGAAACCAAAAGAAAGCTGGGGTTGCAAACCTTATATCAGACAAATTAGATTTTAAACCAAAGAAGATAATAAGGATGAGGAAGGACACTATATCATACTTAAAGGATCTGTCTAACAAGAAGATCTAACAATTGTAAATATCTATGCCCCTAACATGGCAGCAGCCAATTATATAAGGCAATTAATAACAAAAGCAAAGAAATACATTGACAACATTACAATAATAGTGGGGGACTTTAACAGCCCCCTCACTGAAATGGACAGATCATCTAAGCAAAATGTCAACAAGGAAATAAAGACCTCAAATGATACACTGGACCAAAGAGACTTCACAGATATATTCAGAACATTCCATGCCAAAGCAACAGAATACACATTCTTCTCTAGTGCCCATTGAACATTCTCTAGAATAGATCACATCCTAGGTAAAAAATCAGGTCTCTACTGTTACCAAAAGACTGGGATCATTCCCTGCATATTTTCAGACCACAATGCTTTGAAACTAGAAGTCAATCGCAAGAGGAAAGTCAGAAAGAACTCAAACACATGGAGGTTAAAGAGCATCCTACTGAAAATGAATGGGTCAACCAGGAAATTAAAGAATTAAAAGAATTCATGGAAACAAATGAAAATGAAAACACAATTGTTCAAATTCTTTGGGATGCAGCATAGGCAGTCCTAAGAGGACTGTATATAGCAATACAAGCCTTTCTCAAGAAACAAGAAAGGTCTCAAATACACAACCTAACCCTACCCCTAAAAGAGCTGGAGTAAGAGAGCAAATAAAGTCTAAACCCAGCAGGAGAAGAGAAATAATAAAGATTAGAGCAGAAAACAAAGAAATAGGAACAAAAAGAACAGTAGAACAGATCAATGAAACTTGGAGCTGGTTCTTTGAAAGAATTAACAAGATTGATAAACCCCTGGCCAGACTTAACAAAAAGAAAAGAGAAATGACCCAAATCTACAAAATCCTGAATGAAAGAGGAGAGATCATAACCAACACCAAAAGAATACAAACAGTTATAAGAACATATTATGAGCAGCTATATGCCAGCAAATTAGATAATCTGGAAGAAATGGATGCATTCCTAGAGATGTATCAACTACCAAAACTGAACCAGGGAGAAATAGAAAACCTGAACAGACCTATAATCACTAAGGAAATTGAAGCAGTCATCAAAAATCTCCCAACAAACAAAAGCCCAGGGCCAGATGACTTCCCAGGGAAGTTCTACCAAACATTTAAAGAAGAATTAATACCTATTCTTCTGAAACTGTTCAAAAAATAGAAATGGAAGGAAAACTTCCAAACATGTTTTATGACGCCATCATTACCTTGATCCCAAAACCAGACAAAGACCCCTTCAAAAAGGAGAATTACAGACCAATATCCCTGATGAACATGGATGCCAAAATTCTCACCAAAATACTAGCCAATAGGATCCAACAGTACATTAAAAGAATTATTCACCACGACCAAGTGGGATTTATCCCTGGGCTGCAAGGTTGGTTCAACATCCACATATCAATCAATATGATACAATACATTAATAAAAGAAGGATCAAGAACCATATGATCCTCTCAATAGATGCAGAAAAAACATTTGACAAAGTACAGCAACCTTTTTGATCAAAAGTCTTCAGAGTATAGGCATAGAGGGTATATACCTCAATATCATAAAAGCCATCTATGGAAAACTTACAGTGAATATCATTCTCAATGGGGAAAAACTAAGAGCTTTCCCCCTAAGGTCAGGAACATGGCAGGGATGTCCACTATCACCACTGCTATTCAACATAGTATTAGAAGTCCTAGCCACAGCAATCAGACAACAAAAAGAAATCAAAGGCATCCAAATTGGCAAAGAAGAAGTCAAACTCTCACTCTTTGCAGATGATATGATATTTATGTTGAAAACCCCGAAGACTCCACCCCAAAACTTCTAGATCTCATACAGGAATTCAGGAAAGTGGCAGGATATAAAATCAATGCACAGAAGTCAGTGGCATTCCTATATACCAACAACAAGACAGAAGAAAGAGAAATTAAGGAGTCAATCCCATTTACAATTGCACCCAAAACCATAAGATACCTAGGAATAAATCTAACCAAAGAGGCAAAGAGGCTGTACTCCAAAAACTATAAAATACTCATGAAAGAAATTGAGGAAGACAAAAAAAAAAGGAACAATGTTCCATGCTCATGGATTGGAAGAACAAATATTGTGAAGATGTCAATGCTACCTAGAGCAATCTACACATTCAATGCAATCTCTATCAAAATACCATCCATTTTTTCAAAGAAATGGAACAAATAATCCTAAATTTTGTATTGAACAAGAAAAGACCCCGAATAGCCAGAGGAATGTTGAAAAAGAAAAGCAAAGCTGGTGGCATCACAATTCCAGTCTTCAAGTTCTATTACAAAGCTGTCATCATCAAGACAGTATGGTACTGTCACAAAAACAGACACACAGATCAATAGAACAGAATAGAGAGCCCAGAAATGGACCCTCAACTCTATGGTCAACTAATCTTCGACAAAGCAGGGAAGAATGTCCAATGGAAAAAAGACAGGCTCTTCAACAAATGGTGTTGGGAAAATTGGGCAGCCACATGCAGAAGAATGAAACTGGACCATTTCCTTACACCACACACAAAAATAGACTCAAATGTTTGAAAGACCTAAATTGAGACAGGAGTCCATCAAAATCCTAAAGGAGAACACAGGCAGCAACGTCTTCAACCTCAGCCTCAGCAACTTCTTCCTAGAAACATCACCAAAGGCAAGGGAAGCAAGGGTTAAAATGAACTATTGGGACTTAATCAAGATAAAAAGCTTTTGCCCAGCAAAAGAAACAGTCAACAAAACCAAAAGACAACCAACAGAATGGGAGAAGATATTTGCAAATGACATATCAGATAAAGGGCTAGTATCCAAAATCTATAAAGAACTTATCAAACTCAACACCCAAAGAACAAATGATGCAATCAAGAAATGGGCAGAAGACATGAACAGACATTTTTCCAAAGAAGACATCCAAATGGCCAACAGACACATGCAAAACTACTCAGCATTCCTCAGCATCAGGGAAATCCAAATCAAAACCTCTATGAGATATCACCTCACACCAGTCAGAATGGCTAAATTTAACAAGTCAGGAAATTACAGATGTTGGCGGGGATGCAGAGAAAGGGGAACCCTCCTAACCTGTTGGTGAGAATGCAAGCTGGTGCAGCCACTCTGGAAAACAGTAGGGAGCTTCCTCAAAAAGATGAAAATAGAACTATTCTACGATCCATCAATTGCAGTACTGGGTATTTACCACAAAGATACAAATGTAGTGATCCGAAGGGGTACATGCACCCTGATGTTTATAGCAGCCATGTCCACAATAGCCAAAGTTTAGAAAGAGCCAAGATCCATGGACTGATGAATGGATAAAAAAGTGGTACATATAGATACAATGGAATATTATGCAGCCATCAAAAATAATGAAATCTTGCCTTTTACAACGTCATGGATGGAACTGGAGGGTATTATGCTGAGCGAAATAAGTCAATCAGAGAAAGACATGTATCATATGATCTCAGTGATACGAGGAAATTTTTTTTAAAGAATTTTTTTTTATTTATTTGAGAGAGAGAATGAGATAGAGAGAGCATGAGAGGGGGGAGGGTCAGAGGGAGAAGCAGACTCCCTGCTGAGCAGGGAGCCCAATCCGGGACTCAGTCCCGGGACTCCAGGATCATGACCTGAGCTGAAGGCAGTCGCTTAACCAACTGAGCCACCCAGGCGCCCGATACGAGGAAATCTTAATCTCAGGAAACAAACTGAGGGTTGCTGGAGTGTTGGGGGGTGGGAGTGATGGGGTGGCTGGGTAATCGACATTGGGGAGGTTATGTGCTATGGTGGCGCCGTGAACTGTGTAAGACTGTTGAATCACAGACCTGTACCTCTGATACAAATAATTCATTATGTGTTAAAAAAAAATAAAATAAAATAAAATAACAGGAAGGGAAAAATGAAGGGGGGGAATCGGAGGGGAATTGAACCATGAGAGACTATGGACACTGAGAATCAAACTGAGGGTTCTAGAGGGGAGGGGTGTGGGTGGATGGGTTAGCCTGGTGGTGGGTATTAAAGATGGCATGTACTGAATGGAGTACTGGGTGTTATATGCAAACAATGAATCATGGAACACTACATCAAAAACTAATGATGTAATGTATGGTGACTAACATAACATAAAAAAAAAAAAAAAAAAAAAAAAAAACTTTAGTAAGTCCCCCCCCCAAAAAAAGTGCAATCCCATCACAAATATGAAATATCTGTGTAATTGGAAAAACTTTAAAATTCTAAAAAAATTAAAAATTGAATTGAAAAATAGAATGATTACTCTATTCTTTTTATATCAGTGTTAAAATTATTTATCAAATTAACTCTTTGTCACAAAAATATCACCTAGGATTTCCTATTGCTACTAAAGCTATTCAACCTATCTATTCCATAACTCATGAATAGTTCAATACTTGTGACCTAATGTCAAGTATTTTCTCTATTTCTTAATCCTCATTCTTCATTCTTCTAATGTCATTGGATTCAGTTGCCACCACTGAATGTAGTCTTCATTCTTCTAATGCCATTGGATTCAGTTGCCACCACTTTGAAAGCTCCTCCTTCAAGGAGAGCAGAAAGTATTCCATGACCGTCTTACTCAAAGAAATCTCACTACTTCATTCTGATTTTCCATATGCCCTCCCTTTGCCTTAGAATATTTTTTTTATTGAATATTCTATCTCCTCTTTTTCCATTGTGAAGAGTCTTCATATCTCCAGGTTCCTAGAAGGAAAAGCTGAAGAAATACAGTCATAGGATAGATGGACATTTAAAAAAAAATAATTTATTCTCCTTCTTTCAACTGTGTATTTCCATGGCTCTAATTCTTGTATGAAATTTTGACCATGGTTTCTAGTAAGAGTGGAAAACTTAAAATGACATTCAGTACAGTATTTTGTTTCATTATGAATTTATTTGATAAAAATTGTCCTTCTGTCAACAAATTATTCCTATCAAAATGTGGGACATGCACATTATATTTCAGATTGATACTTACTGTAGTCCAACTGACCTGTTGACCTAGGTCTGTAAAATAGAGGGTGACAATGGAGGAAGCTGCAATGCTTTGAATGGTTATGTAGTCCTTCAAAAAAGGCCCACCTTAAATAATAAGGAAAAGTATTTTAATACAATTTCAAGGCATCGTGATTTTTAACAAACAATTTTAATGTGAAAAATTGTGAATGCTAAGAATAAATCATACATAGAAACTGCAATGTATAATAAATATTTAAAGTAAAATAAAATGTAAGTGAACTCATTTTATAAAATACCTAAGAATTTTTCAAATATATGGTAGTTTCCCACCTCTACTTAAACAAAGTGCAGACTACCACTAGTTACTATCCTGTTGTGTTCTGAGAAAATGTAATACTGGGTAATATCATAACCGAGCATGATACAGGATATTTTTAAAGTATAATTTTTTGGGGGGAGGGCACCTGGGTGGCTCAGTCAGTTAAGTGTCTGCCTTCAGCTCAGGTCATGATCTCAGGGTCCTGTGATTGAGTCCTGTGTTGGGCTCCCTGCTCAGTGGGGAGCCTTCTTGTTCCTCTCTCTCTGCCACTCCCCATGCTCATGCTCTCTCTCTCCCTAAAATAAATAAATAAAATCTTTTAAAAAAGTATAATTTGGGGTGTCAGTAGACATAGATGTCAACTGTTCTCTAAATTCTTTTATTATTTGATAAATTAATTAGGGCAAATAAATTTTAGTAGTCATCACAAGCATCAGCAGAGTGACTTGATGTATGTTTTAAAAGATCTCTATGGATGCTGTATGGAAACTGGGAGGAAGGGAAGCAAGGTTACTTAGGATGAACTCAAAATTCATCAAGCAAGGGATTTTTTGGATTAAGATGGCACTGGTAGAAATGTTAAAAGTTCATCAATTTCAGATATGTTTTGAACATAGAGCAGGTTCAACTTGAGAAGAGAGTATTTCAATGAAATAAAGACAGTCTTAGATTTTTGACCTGGGCAATTAGGAGCATTGTAATTTCATTAACTGGCAGGAGGAAGACTGGGGAAGGAGCAGGATTTGGGGGTGGAAATTAAGATTTAAGTTAAGGTATGTTAAGTGTGTGATATTTATTAGGCATTCAAGTAGGAGCTGTCAAATAGGCAGTTGGTTAGGTGTGTCTGTAGATATTTGAAAGTCATTAACGTTTAAAGCCATTCTGTGTGATGAGATTATTTGAGTGTTCAGTTTGAAAAGAAAATGGAAACTGAAAAAAGTTTCTAGCACTACGGGCTTTCAAAGTAATAAAAGAAACATACTACTGAAAAGGAGTTTCTCATGAAATTGGAGAAGAATAAACTGATGTCTTAGAAGACATGTAAAGGAAATGTTCCGTTCTTAATAATAAACACTAGATAAGTCTGACATGTGTGTACTGAAATATATGTACAAAGATGTTCTTTTTAGCATTATTTATAATTGTAAAACAATTGTAAAAAGTTAAATCTTCATAAATGAGATAACGCTAAATATATCTTGTTTTATTCAAAGTTATACCATACAGAAAGAAAAATAAGTGGACTAGGGCTAAATGAATCTCATAAGTATAATGTTATTTTTATTGCCATTGTAGTTGCTTGTATTGATATTATTCTTTATGCTAATCTATCTGTAATTTATCTTTATCTTTTTCTCATGAAAAAGTGTCATTTCATTCTCTATTTTTTAAAGATTTTATTTATTTATTTATTTTTTAATTTTTTTTTTTTAAGATTTTATTTATTTGACAGAGAGAGAGAGCGAGAGCAGGAACACAAGCAGGGGGAGTGGGAGAGGGAGAAGCAGGCTTCCCACTGAGCAGGAAGCCCGATGTGGGACTCGATCCCAGGACCCTGGGATCATGACCTGAGCTGAAGGCAGATGCTTAACGACTGAGCCACTCAGGCGCCCTATTTATTTTTTTGAAACAGAGAGAGAGTGCATGAGCATGGGGGAGGGAGGGAAAGGGAGAAGCAGGCTCCCCACTGAGCAGGGAACAAAAAGCCAAAGTGGGGACCCTTCCAGGACTGTGGAATCATGACCTGAGCTGAAGGCAGATGCTTAACCAACTGAGCCACCTAGGAGTCCTCCATTCTCTATTTTTCCAAGACACATTAAATATTAATTTATGACTATTTTTAGTTGATTTTCAGAATCCAATACATTGATTTACAATGAAATATTTTAAAGTAAGATAAAATGTGCAATTGTTATATATTAATTTTGAAGATGGTATTTGATAAAGCCAATGTGAATATGGTAAGCTATCATTCCCTTGTTAGGTTAGGCTATGTGGCTTTATAAGAGAGATTATTCAGGTGGGTCTGAGCTAATCATGTGCTATTTAAATCTGCAGGAATTGGTAAGCCAGAGGAATTCAGATTCAAAGTACTAGAATACTGATACTACAGTACGAGAATGATTGCTGGGATGAAGATGGAGAGGGCGACATGGCAAATAATGCAAATAGCCTCTAGGAACTGAAATGGCCTATAGAATGTGACAAGGAGCAAGGAAATAGGAACCTCTGTCATAGAACCACAAAAAAAAAAAAAACTTCAGACAATAAGAATAAAGACAGAAGTAGAATTTTCTAAAAGTCTTGAGAAGAGATTCAGCTCCACCAACACCTTGATTACAGCTTTGTGATACTCTGAGCAAAGAATCCGGCCATACTGTGTCTTCAAGCTAATAAATGAGTGTTATTTTAAGCTTAGTTTGTGGTCATTTGTTACACAGCAATAGGAAGTTAATGTAACATGGGTCAAGGTAAAGACTTGGATATACAAATGGCCAAAATCATTTTGACAATCATGTATAACAATAAGAAATGTTAATAAGAACAAAATAATCTGAGATAATTGTACCACTTGAAGTACTGTAAACATCTTCCCAACATACATCTATTGACATCTTTGGACAGGGGATTAGTTTCTACTCCTCTATTACTTTTGATGACTTCAAGGAGCAGACCATTGGCATATTTTTAAAATGTGGTCCCATCAATATGAGATTTGCATAGAAGGAACTGAGAGAATCCAGGCATATCATTAATCATACCACTCAGACTCAGTAATCAGGGAACCCTGTCCTTGGCTTTCTATGTCTATGTCCTTTTCCAAAGGGAGAGGAATGGGTAGGGCCAAGAATATATTCCTAAAACAAGAGTCAATTCCATGAATATCAGGCTTCAGCCACTTAAGGCCTGTGAATTTTCTGCCCAAATTAATTTAAACAAATCTTCTTTGTTGGGCATTTCTTCCCCAAAATTGTGCCAGACACTAGGGTATGTACCTAGGGGTTTGTCAAGGCCCTTTTATAAGTGCTATGGATGATTAGAGCCAGGGCTGGGAAGGAAAGGACCAAGTCTACTCATGCTTCACCTTTCTATTTTAGAAATCCAATGATTTTAAGCATTGGAAATTCAACCCTGTTCTTCCAGAACATTATTAAGTATCTTAATCAAAGTAGGAGGAGAGAACACATTTTAGTTACCAGTTTCTATGACAGATGTATTACAATTGTGACTTCAGTTCTTTACCATTCCCATATCCACACCATTTACAATATGACTTTTAGTACCTCTTATAAGAGTTGGTGCCTATTTCCCTGTGCCCTTGAATATGGGTTAGCCTAGTCATTAACTTTAGCTAACAGAATGTAGGGCAAGAGATATGATACTTCCAAGCCTGGGCCTTAAGAAATATTTTTCTTTTTTTTTTAAGATTTTATTTATTTATTTGACAGAGACAGAGATAGTGAGAGCAGGAACACAAGCAGTGGGAGTGGGAGAGGGAGAAGCAGGCTTCCCGCCGAGGAGGGAGCCCAATGTGGGACTCGATCCCAGGACCCTGGGATCATGACCTGAGCTGAAGGCGGATGCTTAATGACTGAGACACCCAGGCACCCAAGGGCCTTAAGAAATCTTAAGTGCTTGTGCTCATTTGTTTGAATCCCTGAATCCTCCATGAGAACAAGCCCCAAATATTCTGCTGAAACATGAGAAACCACAAAGAGTAGAGAGGATTGGCTATAGTCATGGCCATCCTAGACCAGCCAGTCACTAAAAACCCACCAGCTGACTGCAGCTACTTGAGTGGACCCGCCCAAGTAAGGCTAAGTCTAGCTCAGCTTAGCATAACCACTGAGCTAAAAAAAAAAAAAAAAAAAAAGTTTGTTAATTTGCCTATGATTATCAATGTTTGCTATTTTCTTTATGTTTTACTGATGTCTTTTGTGTAAAGAAAATGTAGAAGACTAAATCTGCATGATGTCATTGCTCATAGTATAAGCATTCTGGCAGGAAATATTTGTAAATATTTAGGCCTTGATTTGTTTCAGTGTTAAGTTTTCTTAATATGAATAGTTATAACATCAGTTATAACAGATGAAGCATCTACCATGTGTCAGTAATTATAGTGCTTTATAAACATGATCTTATTTAACACTTATAAAACAAAAACCAAATCATGGGTTAAATTCTTTATTAGCTCCACTTTACGAAAGAAGACCCTATAGATAGGTAAGCAGAAGAGTCAGGTTTTAAAATTCTGTTTTACTCCAAACAACCTCTTTGTACCACATCCTGCTTAGCTCACTAAAATAATTGAGTCTTTTTTTTTTTTTTTTCAAATAAGTCATCACATTCTTATTCAAGGGCACTCAGTGGCTATATTTCATTCAGATCATACCCTATAAATGTATGTGAAGGGAAACCAAATAAATATATGTGAGGAGAAAGTAAAAAGTCACATTCACCAGGAAGGTTGAACTAATAGAAATTTCCTGTTTCCCCTTGTAGTGTTCTTCAAATTGAATTATATTTTATATTGATGCCTGTGGCATTCTAGAGTCTTCATTATATAAGAGTCAAGTTCAGAAAACAATACCACTATATAATTTTATGTTATTTGAGCATCCATGTGTTAAAAGGCATTTATATGGTTAGCATATACAAGGCCCTGAAGAGGCAAAAATAAACAAGAGAGTGAGTCTTCTCTTTTAAACTCTAGCCAGATAGGAATTTTTCTTGAACATTTGAGCTTGGAAGAATTTGAAATCATTAAGAAAGTATAACTTCCAAGAATATCATGGATTCCTATTTTTTTCAGCATAGAGGTCTCAGAGAAACCTGGAATGTCTAAGAAACGATGAAAACAAACAAAACACCTTAGAGAGATGCAAGGAAATCATCATTTGTCCTTAAGTAAAGGTAATATCTGAGAAAGGATGTCCTGAATATTAGCAAAAGTACCAGGAAAAAAAAAAAAAAAAGGGCAGTTCACCACTCTATGGAAAAATTTAGAGATTGAAATTCCTTAATAGACACCTCTTGTAGATTTACTATTATTGACTTCAAGTATTCTTCCAAAATTTATATTCTACCCACAGCTCTTATTTAACAAGTCCAAATTTAAGGTCAAGTTGATGTAATATTAGTGACAATGATTATTAGCAGGAGTAACTTTTAAGTGTATCTATTTATAAATTTTTTGAATGAAGAATAGGATTTGACAGTTTGAGAAATTTCAGGCTTAATCCCAGATATTACATTTTCCCTAAAATTCATTCATTTCTCCCCTCCTTAGCTCATTTATTCTGCTTTAAACAGAAAAGAAGAAAGAAAGAGAAAGAAAGGAAGAAAGAAGAAAGAAAGAAAGGAGAAAGAAGAAAGAAAGAAAGAAAGAAAGAAAGAAAGAAAGAAAGAAAGAAAGAAAGAAAGAAAGAAAGAAAGAAAGAGAGAGAGAGAGAGAGAAAGAAAGAAAGAAAGAAAGAAAGAAAGAAAGAAAGAAGAAAGAAAGAAGAAAGGAAGGAAGAAAGAAAGAAAGAAAGAAAGAGAGAGAGAGAGAAAGAAAGAAAGAAAGAAAGAAAGAAAGAAAGAAAGAAAGAAGAAAGAAAGAAAGAAAGAAAGAAAGAAAGAAAGAAAGAAAGAAAGAAAGAAAGAAAGAAAGAAGAAAGAAAGAAGAAAGAAAGGAAGGAAGAGAGGAAGGAAGGAAGAAAGGAAGGAAGGGAGAGAGGGAGGGAAAGAAGGAAAAGAAGGAAGGAAGGAAGGAAGGAAGGAAGGAAGGAAGGAAGGAAGGAAGGAAGGAAGGAAGGAAGGAAGGAAAGAGGGAAGGAAGAAAAAAGAATATTGAGCTGTATCCCTGAGAGCATATTAGGTGATAGTAGAATGAGAGAATAAAGCAGTAAAACTTTTAGAAACAGAAAGATGTTAGTTCAGATCCTGCCTCCAATGCAAATTACAGTGGATGTGTGAAAATTATCTTTAGACTAGAATTCCTCATGCAAAAAGTGAAGCACTAGCTTATGGGGAGAATCAACCGACATAACTGATCTAGACCACTTACTATAATGTTTGTCATTTAGTAAGTGATAAATAAATATTAACTATTGATGAAAGAAAAGGGATTCCAAATTAAATAAATAGATCAGTGAAAATTTATTCTTACCTCGTTCTAGCTGCAGGCCAACTCGGGAAGGATACCACTTTGGACCTATTCCATGAAAAATAAAGCATTTAATTGTCAGCACAAGTATACACACATTTTAAAATCTAATAGTTTCTTCAGGTAGATTCCTAGTAATGCAATTGCTGGATCATAAAGTAATTCTATTTTAAATTTTTTAAGGAGCCTCCATACTGTTTTCCAGAGTGACTGCACCACTTTTCATTCCCAACAGTGTAAGAGGTTCTCCTTTCTCTACAACCTCACCAACACCTGTTGTTTCTTGTCTTGTGAATTCTAGCCATTCTGACTGGTATCAGGTGATATCTCATTGTAGTTTTGATTTGTATTTCCCTGATGATGAGTGATGTTGAGCATCTTTTCATGTGTTTGTGGGCCATCTGGATGTCTTCTTTGGAAAAATGTCTATTCACATCTTCTGTCCATTTTTAATTGGATTAGTCATTTTTTGGGGTGTTGAGTTTTATAAGTTCTTTATATATTTTGGATACTAACCCTTTACCAGAAATTATCATTTGCAAATATCTTCTCCCATTCTGAAGACTGCCTTTTAGTTTTGTTGATTGTTTCCTTTGCTGTTCAGAAGCTTCGTATCTTGATGAAGTCCCAACAGTTCATTTTTGCTTTTGTTTCCTTTGCATCAGGAGACATATCTAGTAAGAAGGTACTATGGTCAATGTCAAAGATGTTACTGCCTGTGTTCTTCTCTAGGATTTTTATGGTTTTGGATCTCACATTTAGGTCTTTAACCCTATGATCCAGCAATTGCACTACTAGGTATTTACCAAAGAATACAAAAATACTAACTCAAAGGGATACATGCACTTCAATGTTATAGCAGCATTATATACAATAGCCAAATTATGGGAACAGCCCAAGTGTCTTTAACTGATGAATAAATAAGGAAGAAGTAGTATAGATGCACAATGGAATATTACTCAGCCACAAAAAAGAATGAAATCTTGCTGTTTGCAATAATGTGGCTGGAGCTAAAGTGTAGCACATTAAGTGAAATAGTCAGAGAAAGACAAATACCATATCATTTCACTCCTATGTGGAATTTAAGAAACAAAACAAACTATCACAGGGGAAAAAGAGGAAGAGGCAAGCCAAGAACAGACTCTAAACTACAGAGAATAAACCAATGGTTACCAGAGGGGAGGTGGGTGAAGGGATTGGTTAAATAGGTGATGGGGATTAAGAGTGCACTTGTGATGAGTAACAGGTGTTGTATGTAAGCATTGAATCACTAAATTGTACACCTGAAACCAATATTACACTGTATGTTAACTAACTGTAATTTAAATAAAACAAATGAAAAATCTGATTAAAAAATGGGCAGAATACATGAATAGACATTTCCCTCCCCACCCCAAGTAATCTAATAGTTTCTGTTGGAAGACAGATTCGATCTTAGGAAGTGGATAAAGTACTTATCCAGTGTCATAAATGGAGATAGATCTTGGCAGTGTGCTGATGAGCAGTGGTTGATAGTTATGATGAGAGCTTTAGGGTGGTAATTTTCTGTTTTTTAATCTGGGGTCTGGCTACATATATGTGTTCAATCTGTGGACATGTACCAAGGTATATGACATAGGACTTGTGCACTTTATGTAAGTTATTTTTCAATAAAATGCTTAACCATCTTCATTTAAAACCAAAGAACATTGATCTTATTATTATTTTTTTTTAATATTGACACCTGAAAGTGGATTATTTTCTTTACCAGGAGTAAAGCACACAATTCATATTGGAATAATATGTATTATCGACTTTTAATAATTATAAACCTATTGATCATAGCAGACCATCAATTTAGTATCTTTCCCTTATACTACCATTAGGAATAAATACATAGTTTACTAAAGAATTCTACCTGGATAAGGAAATCAAAATGCATTTACCATATACAGCCATAATAGAAAAATTGGTTCACAAAATAGAGCTACCCTATGACCCAGCAATTATACTACTGGGTATTTACCCCAAAGACACAGATGTAGTGAAAAGAAGGGCCATACGCACCCCAATGTTCATAGCAGCAATGTCCTCAATAGCCAAACTGTGGCAAGAGCCAAGATGCCCTTTAACAGATGAATGGATAAAGAAGATGTGGTCCATATATACAATGGAATATTACTCAGCCATCAGAAAGCATGAATACCCAACTTTTACATCAACATGGATGGGACTGGAAGAGATTATGCTAAGTGAAATAAGTGAAGCAGAGAAAGCCAATTATCATATGGTTTCACTTATTTGTGGAACATAAGGAATAGCATGGAGGACATTAGGAGAAGGAAGGGAAAAATGGTGGTGGGGGGGGAATCGGAGGGAGAGATGAACCATGAAAGACTATGGACTCTGAGAAACAAACAGGGTTTTAGAGGTGAGTGGGGAGGGGGATTGGTTAGCCCGGTGATGGGTATTAAGGAGGGCATGTACTGCATGGAGCACTGGGTGTTATACAAAAACAATGGATCATGGATCACCACATCAAAAACCAATAATGTATTGTATGGTGACTAACATAACATAATACAATTTAAAAAAAATTATTTTCTCTTAAAATGAATTCTAAGTTATTATTTTAAAGTTTCTATTGAAAATTTAATTCTTAACTTTGATATCCAGTATTAAGCAAATTAACTTGATTTATAATAAATTAAGAGTACTGTCAAAGAAACATACTGCATTGCTCTTTTGTTTTCAAAACACTGCTTTTTATTTTTAATTTTTTTATAGACTTTTTTTTAAAGATTTTATTTATTTATTTGACAGAGAGAGACACAGCGAGAGAGGGAACACAAGCAGGGGGAGTGGGAGAGCGAGAAGCAGGCTTCCTGCCGAGCAGGGAGCCCGATGTGGGGCTCGATCCCAGGACCATGGGATCATGACCTGAGCCAAAGGCAGACACTTAATGACTGAGCCACCCAGGCGCCCCCAAAACACTACTTTTTAAAGTGGTAGTAAGAATGATGATAATAAGATGTAAGTAGACTATTGAAATAAATTCTCTCTAAATTTATTGCAAAAAGAGAACTTATACATGCACATTATCATGGACAAATAACTCATAAGTCAAAAATTGTAATCACAAGTTTAAAACTATTTAGGATTATATTTAAACAAAATTTAGTAACAGCATGACAAATGAGCAGACACAAAATTTAATTTTGACATTTGATTTTTTAAATTAGAGAATATGCAGGTAAAGACACTTTTTTGTTTTGTTTTTGTATTTACTAATAAAATTCTTATTATTTATATAACCATTGGTTGTTCTGGAATGTATATTAACATTTTTTGCTGAAAGATATTTTAAAATAATTACTTGTATTATTCATAGTGAAAATCTGCTGCCAAAGAAGATATGATGCAAATATATACAACAGAGGCTTCTAAAGTTTTAATTGAGTTTCAAATATGGGTATTGGAGAAATTACAATCAGAATGGGAATCCATTTATATTGAACAGATAGTCATTGAGCACCTACGATGGGTGTACATTAAAGCTGACAATTTCTGTCCATTTAAATAATATTCACATGAGATACTGCTTTCAACAGCACTTTGTGATGCTTCCTATTGTGGAAATAAAAAACTATCATTCTAAGCCAATAAAACTGTCTATGAACCAAATGACTGAATACTGGCTGAACCCACACTAATACATCAGAGAAATTAGAAACTCTAAACACTTTTTGGGAAATCCGTGGCCTTCTAACTCTGTCAACATAGATCTACTTATGGAATAAACTTGGCATTTATAGGTTGTGACCTTTTAACACTGTGTCCTAGCGAAAAACAGTTATTAACTGCCTATATAAGCCTTTAGATTAGTTTCAGTCACCTTTTCAAAGAGCAAAGAATACATTTGCTGAAATGTTCTGTGCTTGTTGTGGGGAGGCGGAATAGGTTTGAAGAATGGCAGAAAAAAGACAGTATAAATGATAAAGAACATAAGTTGCATACGGATTTTTAGCATGGATGAATATTCTAAAAGATTATTTATATTGTGGAGTACATTGAAGTTAGATAACTGGCTTACAGATGAATTATAAATACATAGGAGATCTAATGCATCTGTCAGTCTCCGAATTTATCAAGATATTGAGCTTGATTTGTGCAACTTTTTTCATATTCTAACCACGACTTATAGTTATTTTCTTGATAATTAAAAGTGTTTATATCACTAAGGGATAACATTCTATTTTAGTTTAGTTTAGCTTAGTGTAGTTTAGTTTTATTTATTTATCTGAAAGAGAGAGCATAAGCAGGGAGACGACCAGAGGGAGAAGCAGACTCCTCATTGAGCAGGGAGCCTGACGTGGGGCTTGATGCCAGGACCCTGAGATCATGACCTGAGCCAAAGGCAGATGCTTAACTAACTGAGCCACCCAGGCGCCCCAAGGGATAACATCCTAAATGGGTAATATATGTAATTCAATATATATGTACTTCAATAGGTAATTCAAATATATTTATTTTAATAAGTTATTTTCCAAACTGTTGGTTGTGAGCCATTAATAAATTGAAAAATGGAATTAGTGTGTTATTCTTAACATTACTTAAAGGAATAGAACAGAATAGTGTAGAGTAGAATAAGTAGAGATGTATCATCATGACACTGGATGCAATGTATTGCAATAAATTGTAGATAGGTTAAGGACTGTTTCTTGAACTTTTGTTCAATAGTTTAAATTGTATAAGTACATTTTATTTTTATAAGAACTATAATAATTTCTTATTCACAGTCAAAAAATTTTGAAATCCATGAATCCCAGAACACTTATGCCTTCACTTATGACCCTTGGTAAAACTTGCCCTTTACTCCTACCTTTTTCTTGATTTCACCCATCCCAGTAGGAAGGATAAGTTCTGAGAGCAGTTAAGGATTAAAGAAAGTTAATAAATGTGATGGAGCCTCCATATTGAACCATAGAGACTTCTAGGAATAAATGAAATGGTGATCAATTTTTGTTGTTTACATCCTGGGTTCTTTGTGGCTGGTGTTGTGAGATAAGATAAAGAATAAATAGAAACAGAATATAGACCTAAGAAGTATGCTATGCAGAGCTGGCTCTGTTCAAGAGGTTAATGGAAGAAAGATGAAGTTCTACAAGCTTCTACATGGCTCAGTTTAATTCCCCAATATTCCAGAACTGGATGTAGAAGAAAATAAGCAAATTTGTCTGCACTGTTTACTGTGACCTGCCACTAGATATAAATGTGGCAATTAAAGCTAATCTTGAAGATGACAGTTCCAGAGAGTTAGAAACAAAGAAGGCTTATTTTCCAAATAATTGATAGCTACAAGATAGGAAATAGATTCTAAATGTTCTGAAAAATAACAATGGCACCTGTTTAAAAAAAACTTTAGATAATAAGACTCAAGAAAATGTAGCATTTTTTTTTTTTTTTTAAATAATCTCTATGCTCAACGTGGGGCTTGAACTCACAGCCCTGAGATCAAGTCACATGTTGTACTAACTGAGGCAGCCAGGCATTCCAAGAAAACATATCATTATAAACTAAAGTGTATCAACTGTTATTTCTAATAACCCATTTGAAAGAAAAAGTAAATTGTATGTGTATATAATTATTATAATATATAACATAATATATAATATTATTTGTATTTGTATAATTCATCCTTGTTTATATACACAGAGGCTTTTTGACAAAAGACTGAATAAAATTTATAGAAATTTATCAACTTATTTTTAATAATAAAAAAAAGTTGAGTGATAGTATAGACAATTAGACCAGGCAGAAGAGAGAATTAGTTAGTTGGAAAATGGACGAGAGGAAATTACTCAGAAAGTAGAAACATGAAAGGTTCAAGAAAAGGTGAAAGCAATTTAAAAGAAATAGGGGCTAAAAGTGAACAATATATTAGGCATATTCAAGCATAAGAAAAAAAATATTAATTACAATGGTACACTATATATTCCTCCCCATACATCCTATTGAGGACAACTAGAAAAGAATGGCAAAATATTTTCTCAAGTTCTCCACAGAGTAATTAGAAAAATGAAGAATTATGAAACTGAGCTCTGGGAGAACAGAAAACCAAGAAAGCTGAGTCTAGCAACTGGAGACACATTCCCCTAGGGATATCAGCTTGTATTGGAAGAAACAGCTGAGCAGGACTTTCCACAAACTCACAAGCCTAAGGAAACAGAAGAACAAACTATATCCCCAGTTCAGAAGTAGAAGCTCTGGTAAAAGCCCAATATTCCAATTGGCATTGTGTAATTAGGGCAAATCAGAAATAAACCAGTTCCTACAGGAAATGAAGCTGAATTTTGAATCATCCCAATCCCTGTTTGGATTCAAATGATCTGTAATCTCCACAGTCCAGCTCTTCTGCCCAAGGAAGCAAAAGTAAATAATCTCTGGAGGCAGATAACTTCATCTAGAGTCTGTTATTATCTTTACATACTTTCACATTTTTCAAATTTTTATGTATGGCAATTAAACTGATAGCAGATTTTCTAAATGGCAACAATAAAAGGTAATGGACAAATGGCTTCTAAATGGAGTACCTTTTAAACAAAACATAAGGACATTACTGGAATGAGAAATCTCACACTCAGTAGACCCTTTCTGCCTGTTGGTAGATGAACATCTAAAGGATCAACTTTTAGAAAAATAAGTTAATTCTAGGACTAAGAGATAAGATAAACTAAACAATATTGAGCAAAGGAACTGGCATATATGTGGACACTTCTATATAAAATAGCTGAATATCTATATAATTCATGTATATAAAATAATATAGGTACTAGTAATAATGTATATACGTATATAGAAACAAAATACTGGACAACAATAACATACAAAATGGAAAGCACTCAAAAAAATGGAAAGCACTCTTTGTACTTAAAGTATTCTAAATAACTTGGATTATTTAAGAAGAATGTAGGAATATTGATCAATTTCAGATTTTGATAAAAATATTTTTATTTGTTTATTTATTTATTTATTTATTAGAAAAGGAGGAGGAGGAGCAGAGGGAGAGAGAGATCTTAAGCAGGCTTCACACCCAGAGCAGAGCCTGATATGGGACTCGAACTTATGACCTTGAGATCATGATGTGAGCAAAAATCATGGGTCAGACACTTAACTGATTGAGCCACCCAGGCTTCCCAAAAGATTTATTTTTTAAAATTTTGAACAGTTTATTAGTAAACATATTTCTATTAAGCCAAACTTTTTCTTATTAATAACTTCCACATATATTCCTTGTTCTAATATCTGAAGTATACAACACTCTCTTTTCCTTTGAGACAAAGGATGTGCTCTGATGTAAAGTTCTCATATGTACAAAATGAAATTAAAGTACAGGAGATATCAACCAAGTAATGAAATTCTAAGTAGGAAACATGATGTTATGACAGACTGTCCTGTGTAGTTTGCATTATCTCTTTGGTTATATTGTTTTATTAATTAGTACTTCCATAGTCTTTCCAAACACTACAATTCTATAAGCAAGCCTGAACAAAAGGGCAGACACATGAATTGTTTCCTTTTTTATAAGAAATAAACACCAAACATATATAAAACTCCTTATGTATTAAAATACTGGCTGCTGATTTAATATTGTTGAATCAGTTGTTTTATTTGTTACAAATGATTCATTCAGTACAGTACTTCACTAGAACTAAATGGACCATTCTTTTCCTTGGAAACCATTTATTTGAAGTTTTATAAATGCCACCTACATAATTAAGTGATCAAACTAAAATAGAATCAAGGAAGCCAGTAAGATATGATATGAGTGATAGTGTTTATATCTGAAAAATAAAAGAACCATTTCCTATCTCATTCCAACAACAACAAAAAGTTTTAACACTAAAGCCAGCCACCAACCAATGTATGTAATTTTGCTGACCTTGAAAAGAAAATGCATCTGCTAAAGAATTTGCTATTATGGAGTGCTCAAATAAGAAAGACAGAGTGCTATCACACTGTATAATCAGCAATCACAAAGCAAGGCTTCTGAAGGAAAACAGACATGGTTCTAAAAATGGAAAATTTAAAAGCTGCATAAAAATATTCAGATTTATAAAAGAGAGCATGAAAGCAAGAAGCATAAAGTAGCAAGTCAATTTCACACTAAATAACAAAGCAGAAAGCAGAATAATGTGGGGCAGGGAGAAGAACACAAAGAGTATAACCAGACTATTTCTTTATCCTCACTGGCTTAAATTTATAGCCAGTTTGTTCACCAAATTACCCACCATACTTCTAAGAAATTACCAGGATTGATCATTTACATTGGACACCATTAGCTGTCAAGTCTCCCAGAGTATTACAATGACTCTTCTCCCAATTTTGCCTTGCACAACCACTAATCAGACCTGATTGTCCACCTTCCCATGCCTTCTAATACTCCCCCAATGCACTTGAGGGCACTTAGAGTCTGTCAACAGCAAAAACTTCTAAACAATCAATTTTCACTCAAAAAAGTCCCTCCATCTTCTTCCCTTAATAGAAAACTCTGTGATTTTCAACTAAGTATTTATTCTTCACACTAAATCCTTCCAATTATGGGCATGAAAATGTGTTAGGAATCCTCCTTGCTATTAAATGCTGTTTCCAAAACATTTTCTCCATTCTCCTTGTGGACTTCATATCAAATTTTACTATCTAATTTAATTGATTCTTGTTGCTGTCTCTGGTGGACTGGTCTTTCCACTTAAAATATTCATGACTTTAACTCAGAACATGCTCTCCACCACTACTCATTCATCATTGTTAGTGATTTTAATATAACTTGATTTTTTATATTACTCACCAAACATTATGTCCATAAGCCTGCTAATGATTGAAATTTAACCAAAAACAGTAGAAAAAAAATTAAAAACAAACAGAGAAAAGAAAAGAAAAGAAAAAAAAAAGAAAACAACAAAAAGAACATTGCTTTTAAAGTTTGCAAGATAATCTTTGACTTCATACCAGTGGCCATAGTACTCTGTGCTTTCTGGTTTTGTATTATTGAGAACATTCCCTTAAAAAGTATAATAACCAGTCCAGATATTTCACTGTTCATATATCTATTTTCTTTGAATTTAAATTTCCTCACACAGTCACACATTCAAATATAAATTTGAAATCAATCATTTGCTATAGATAAGACATCTCTTCTAATATTTGGTGAATCTATAATATAGTCACTTGCTCAAGTTCAAATACTGCTATCCCAACCATTTTGACTTTTGGATATTATAAAACAAAATTATTTAATAATATCTGTCTTTGGGAATATCAGCATGTCATTAAAGATGAATCAAAATAACCCTGACATTGCTCAGCAATTCACAGGTTTAAATGTGCCATAATGAGAGATGAAACAACTTACAGACAGGATCATACCTCATGCACTTTAATAATTGTATTAGCTATGACAGTTGTATTACATGAAACTTGACTGGCAAAATGGACATCCCTTCCTAACAATTTAGTCTCCTAAGATTCTGAAAACAATAATACATCACATAGGTAAATTGAATTTTTGACACTTATATGAGTTGCTGATGACATTAAGTATACAGCAATGTAAATTTGACCAGTATTTTACAGTAGTCACAGTGAGAAGAAGTCTATTTTCAATACTTGGTACATTAATATGTGCAAGTGGTTTATACTATGATTTGAACTGAAGCCACAAAGAAAATATTGGCTTAAGTAAGAAAGTTAAGAGAAGTACTTTTAACAAGGGCCTTTTACTTAGTTAAGATGACAGAGAAAACAAAATTGTATTATTCTATATATCATTAGCAGAATTTCATAATAGAAAACATTAATGAGATATAAAAAACATGTTTGGAACATTATATTATTACACTTTGTGATTTCAGTACCTATATATACTATAATGGAATAAATTTGATATGTAGTTTCTTTTCAAAATATTACCTCAAAACGTATGCAGCTCTTAATATCATGTTGGTGGATGATACATTCCTTAGTTCCTTTTTTTAAAATTTCAACTTGCCACTTATGAACAAATTAATCATCAATCTCTCTAAAATTTCAGTTTTTTTTTCTATTCAGTATGTGCCCTCTTTAATACCCATCACCAGGTTAACCCATCCCCCCACCCCCCTCCCCTATAGAACCCTCAGTTTGTTTCTCAGAGTCCATACTCTCTCATGGTTCATCTCCCCCTCTGATCCCCCCCCTTCATTTTTCCCTTCCTGCTATCTTCTTCATTTTTTTTTTTAACATATAATGTAGTATTTGTTTTAGAGGTACAGGTCTGTGATTTTACAGTCTTACACAATTCACAATGCTCACCATAGCACATAACCTCCCCAATGTCTATCACCCAGCCACCTCATCCTTCCCACCCCCCACCCCTCCAGCAACCCTCAGTTTGTTTCCTGAGATTAAGAGTTCCTCATATCAGTGAGGTCATATGATACATGTCTTCCTCTGATTGACTTATTTTGCTCAGCATAACACCCTCCAGTTCCATCCAGTTGTTGCAAATGGCAAGATATCATTCCTTTTGAAGGCTGCATAATATTCCATTGTGTGTGTGTGTGTGTGTGTGTGTGTATATATATATCTCAATCACATCTTCTTTACCCATTCATCTGTCGATGGACATGTTGGCTCTTTCCATAGTTTGGCTATTGTGGACACTGATGCTATAAACATCAGAGTGCACATACCCCTTCAGATCTCTACATTTGTATTTTGGGGGTAAATACCCAATAGTGCAATTGCTGGGTCATAACGTAGCTCTATTTTCAACTTTTTGAGAAACCTCCATACTGTTTTCCAGAGTGGCTGCACCAGCTTGCATTCCCACCAACAGTGTAGGAGGGTTCCCCTTTTTCTGCATCCCCGCCAATATCTGTCATTTCCTGACTTGTTAATTTTAGGCTTTCAAAATTAAGATCCTGAAGGCTCGGCCAGCATTACCTTAATCCTCAAACCAGGAAAAGACCCTATCAAAAAGGAGAATTTCAGACTGATATCCCTGATGAATATGTATTCCAAAATTCTCAACAAAATCCTAGCTAATTGGACCCAATAATACATTAAAAGGATCATCCACCACGATTAAGTGGGATTTATCCTGGGGATGCAAGTGTGGTTCAACATTCACAAATCAATCAATGTAATAGAACACATTAATGGATCACCACATCAAAAACTAAAGATGTATTGTATGGTGACTAACATAACATAATAAAATTAAATTAAATTAAAAAAATAAAATTTCAAAATTAGGGAAGCAATCTTCTTCCAGCATTACCTTTTTTTTTTTTTTTTTTTTTAAGATTTGACATTTCTTGGGGTCCCTGTGTGGCTCAGTTGTTAAGCTGAGTTCGTGATCCCTTCGGCTCAGGTCATGATCCCAGGGTCCTGGGATAGAGCCCCACATTGGGCTCCCTGCTCCATGGGAAGCCTGCTTCTCCCTCTCCCACTCCCCCTTCTTGTGTTCCCTCTCTCGCTGTGTCTTTCTCTGTCAAATAAATAAATAAAATCTTAAAAAAAAAAAAGATTTGACATTTCTCTCTATGTATATACATTTCTCAACATATATAAGTTAACTATTTTGAAATATACTTAAGAAAAAGAAAGTTGGATATATCCTGTCAACTCCTTTTAAGAATCAAGAGAGCATCTGCGACCACACAGAATAAAATTTACTAACATTAATGTAAAATAAAATTTTAATTATTTTTAACTAATTAATTCAACATTAAGCAATTCTGGAAAATCATTCAATTTGTGTGTATGCTTGCGTAGGCACATGTGTTTCAGTATGCCACAAAGTCTTGATGGTTAGACTATGAATATTCATCTATAGTAGTAAAGCATAATACCTGATGATTTAACTTGATTAATGAGTATTTGTTGAATTAAATGGAATTAAATAATTTTTGTTACTCAAGTAGCAAAAAAAAAGATTTTCTTAAAGATACAATTAAAAATACAAAAAAATTAAACTATTATTTTGTGAGATAATCATGTGGAAACTTATAAAAAATTTCCTGTAAAACAAAATTTTTTAGATTACCAAATATTATTTGGCTTCAAATTGTAATGATTCTTTCTTTATTGAAGAAAACTTAACAATCTGTGGAATAAAATTGTTATAATGATGTATACAGTATGCTTAGTAAAGAAGAGATGCTTTGAAAATCTGATTAAATTTTAAATGGGTTAAATATGATTCATAAAAATTCACTCTTTTCCTGAAATATTTTGCATGAGGTTCATCAAGGATGTGGTTAACAGATCTCTTTTGCTATTTCTAGCTCAGGGAGACCCATATAGTCTACTTTTTTGTGTCATTTGGCATATTCATTAGAATTTTTTCAATGACCAGAACATCAATATTAACAGGATTTATTAATTTATCTCAATCTTGAGATCTAATTGTAATAAGAAAAAACTGGTGAGATTTTTGCCCACTATTGAAGGGTCTTACTGAATTGTGGGGTGATTAGATTTCTAGAAGGGAAATAGCCACTTAATCCCCATAGCTTTCACAAAATGTAACCTGAGTGAATAACCTGCCAAATTATTCCATATATTTATCTAAACTCTTGATAAGACTCATAATTTCTGTTGCTGAGGAAACTATTATAGAAAGAATATTAGCTACTTCTAGAGTTAGCAGTGGAGAGCTTTTTAAAGAAAAACATTCTGCCACTTCTTCCCTTGGTTACATTTATCATTTTTCTAGCTTCTTTCACAGAGAGATCAGGGAATTCTACAGCCTTGTCCAGGAGGCTCCTTTCAGATTGCCTAGAGGATACTCATTATTCTATACTATATGTCATAAATATTTCCATTGTGTTATCTTTGTTTTGAGTTATTCTCCTTGAACCTTTCAAAGTTTATCATTGTTTATGTCCCCCTGGCCTTTTGGCAAAGAAATATAAGCATTTCAACTGTCACAATAAATTATACATCCCTTTATGGGTCTGAAACTGCAATTGATTTCCTAATCCCATTGCCTTTTCTTGCTTCTCTCTCCCTTTCCACCACTGCCCCATCCCAGGCTCTCTCTGGGGACTCAGAGACAAGTAGTCCAATAAATTATAAACATCACTGAAACTTTGTATGGTGTTACCAACTAATAGATAACACAGGTCATGAGTAAAATGACTTGGTTTGTCTTTCAGAAAATTCCTTTATGACACAGAATGAGTGCATGAATTATACTTCAATTGACTGTCATTCACTTTTTACTTCAGTTCATATATTACTAATTCTTAGATCAGTCTCACAGGAGAAAATTCCATTGGCAATTTCAAACCATATTTGCATTAATTCCTCTTATTTGTATTAAGTGTTGTTTTTAATTTAACTGTTGATCTTACATGGCACCAGGTGACATTAGACAGGGATTTCAACTTTTATAACCAATTGTGAACTATGCATAGACTTATAGCAATATTATTCATTACATAATTTCTAAAACTAACTTTCAAGTTCTTTCTCTATTTGTTAATGAGGACTAATGATAGCATTTCTGAAGTAAAATACACAGGTATTATTTGAATTTCTGCCTAAAAAATAATTTAAATATATGACTCAGTAAAATAGAGGCAATGGAGATTAGTGGTTTGAGTGCAGGTTACAGAGTCATATTCCCTGAGTTTGAATTCCAGCTCTGCCACTTATTAGCTATGTGACACTGAGCAAGTTCTCTAATCTTTTTCAAAGAATTTCATCTGTAAAATGAAAAGTAAAATACTACTAGATGATGATAAAGTTGTTGTAAGTAGTTTTAAATATTTGCTGAACAGAAATATCTTAGGATATTCATAACAAAGAGTGACTATTTGATAAAAGTTAGCTATATTTATTTTCCTTATTATGAATGTTAATGCAAGGGAACTAGAATAGGACATACAAAGATATTATGAGGCACAATATTTGATAGCAAAAGCTCAACTTTGATATCAGCTATAATCTTTCAATTTAAAAAAAATGAGAGTATAATTAAGAAAAATCAAGGATTCTCATCAAGAACAAAAAGGCATTTATATCTTGATAATTTAGTGAATTTTATAAAGATAGATTATTCCAAGAAATATAAAGAGACGAGCAAACATCGGCGTGAAGGAATAGGGATACTCTGCCTAAGTGACAATTTAAACTTAATAAATAATTTTTAAAGCAATTCAAATATCCAAGAAACAAAAATTAGCGATGCTATAATCATTGGCAGAAAGTATGAAATTTAACAAAAAGAAATTCATTTGAAGGAGAATTAGAGGTTTTAAGTATCAAGGAACAGTTATGCAGAGAAAAAATCTTATAGGTTTTAGAAGTGGATTTCCCAACAAGACAGAGGATCATAGGGGAAGAGAGGGAAAAATGAAACAAGATGAAACCAGAGAGGGAGACAAACCATAACAGACTCTTAATCTCAGGAAACAAACTGGATTGTTGAGTGGAGGGGGGTGGGAGGGATGGGGTGGCTGGGTGATGCACAATGGGGAGGGTATGTGCTATGGTGAGCACTGTTAATTGTGTAAGACTGATGAATCACAGACCTGTACTCCTGAAACAAATAATACATTATATGTTAATAAAAAAAGAAAGAAAGAAATTTCTGCAGCCCAGGGATGGTATTGGAAGCTAACAGAGTTATGTTTTTGAGGTATAATGCTTGAAGAGCACAAGGATACTAATAATTGACACACCTAGATTTGAGGAAAGAAGAGAAAACAATAACAAGATAAACATCACAAGGAAAGAGCTTTTCTTTTCATTTTCCTTGCCCTTCATGGTTTCCTCTAATTTTCTTAAACACAATTGTTTATCAATTTTGACATATATGTTCCTAGTCCATAAAAAATTGATGAGTAGAAAGATTCCATGGAATATCATACTAATTTCATGGTGTTATTATTTCTGACTTTATTGGCTTAGAGCATCTATTTTGGGTTTTGCACCCAATTAAACATGTGTGTGTCAGGGTGTGGGAGGGAGGAGGGTGTTCTCCCATTACAACCTATGCTTGGGACACCACCATGGTGTCCCACAATTTAACTAAATTCTGACACTATCTACCTGGAAGTACCAGCAGGTTCCACAGGTTAAGAGTTCAGTCCTACAAAACTGCTTTTCCATTACTTCAGACACCAGTTGCAAGTCCAGGTTGTCACCTGTGCTTCTGACCAACCTCCTATAAAATGAAGTTTCCCAAGACCCCTTCCTCAGGTATCATTAATTTGCAAGAGCTTCTAACAGAACTCAGAGAAATATTTTACTTATTAGATGACAAGTTTATTATGAAAGGATATAACTCAGGAACAGTCAGGTGGAAGAGATGAATACAACAAGGATGGAGAAATGCCTCAGAGTTTCCATGCTTTGTCTGAAAAAAAAACCACACTCCCTGAATCTGCACATATTCTCCAGAAGCTCTCTGAATCCAGTCTTGTCGGCTGTTGACAATTGATTCAAACTTTAGACCATTCCCCTCCCCAGAGGCCTGGGGGTGAGACTGAAAGTTCCAAACCTCCTGGCAACAAGCCCCCATTCTTAGGTGTAGTCTAAAATTTACCTCATTAACAATAAAAGACCTTTGTTGCTGTCATTACTTAGGATATTCCAAAGTTTTTAGGAGCTCTGTGCCGGAAACTAGGATGAAAACCAAATATACATTTCTTAGTATAAATCAAAACATCACAGCATCCTAATTTATTTTGATAATTTAAAAAGAAACATGATCTAGAAACACTAAAAAGCATTTACTATGTATAATTTTCTTTTTTTAAAATTTTATTTATTTAATTGACAGAGAGAGAGAGAGAGAGTGAGAGAGGGAACACAAGCAGGGGGAGTGGGAGAGGGAGAAGCAGGCTTCCCGCCGAGCAGGGAGCTGGATGCGGGGCTCGATCCCAGGACCCTGGGATCATGACCCGAGCCAAAGGCAGTCGCTTAACCAACCGAGCCACCCAGGTGCCCCATACTATGTATAATTTTCTAAAAAAAAACAAGTATTCAAACTTTAGTGTCAAATAAGGATCCAAAATATTTATGAGGAATTATCTAGAAAGAAATCATTCATCAAGTGTTTGGTACAAATGCTCACATTAATCAAAATCTTGCATAGTTAATCTCAATTATATACAAACTTTGATATAAGCTTTGAAAATATAAATATTGATGTAACTTGAAAAACATTTAGTAAATGTTATGTGATTTGTTACTACATAAAGATTGAATCTCATTCAGTATTCTTCAAATGTTCATTGGATTTTATATCTCACCCAACTTTAAAACTGTGGATTTGTCAATGTTAAATGAACAAACCTTTTAGAGTCTCTAAACATAAGAGAATTTTAAATAAAAATTACAGCAGAAATAAATGATATAGAAACAAAGAACAGTAGAACAGAATAACAAAACTAAGAGCTGGTTCTTCAAAAGAAATAATAAAATTGATAAATCCCTAGCCAGACTTATGAAAAAGAAAAGAGGAAGGACCCAAATAAATAAAATCACAAATGGAAGAGGAGAGATCACAACCAACATGACAGAAATACAAACAATTTTAAGAGAGAATTATGAAAAATTATATGCCAACAAACTGGGCAATCTGGAAGAAATGGATAAATTCCTAGAAACATACAAACTACTAAAACACAAACAGGAAGATATAGAAAATTTGAACAGACCCATAACCAGCAAAGAAATGGAATCAGTAATTGAAACTCTCCCAACAAAAGTCCTGGGTGAGATGGCTTCCCAGGGAAATTTTACCAGACATTTAAAGAAGAGTTAATACCTATTCTCCAACTGTTCAAAAAAATAGAAATGGAAGGAAAACTTCCAAACTCCTTCTATGAGACCAGCATTACCTTGATTCCAAAACCAGACAAAGACCCCATTAAAAAGGAGAATTACAGGCAAATACCACTGATGAACATGGATGCAAAAATTCTCAACAAGATACTAGCAAATCAAATCCAACAGTACATTAAAAGAATTATTCACCATGGTCAAGTGGGATTTATTCTTGGGCTGCATGGCTGGTTCAATATTCATGAATCAATCAACATGATATGCCATATTACTAAAGAAAGGATAGGAACCATATGATCATCTCAGTAGATGCAGAAAAAGCAAATACAACATCCATTCTTGATAAAAAACCTTCAACAAAGTAGGGACAGATGGAAAATACCTCAATATCATAAAGGTCATATGTGAAAGACCAAAAGCTAATATCATCCTCAATGGAGAAAAACAGAGCGCTTTTCCCTTATGGTCAGGAACAAGACAAGGATGTCCACTCTCACCACTATATTTAACACAGTACTGGAAGTCTTAGCCTTAGCAGTCAGACAACAAAAAGAAATAAAAGACATCCAAATCATCAAGGAAGAAGTCAAACTTTCACTATTTGTAGAGGACATGATACTCTATATAGAAAGCCTGAAAGTCTCCACCAAAAATCGCTAGAACTAATACATGAATTTAACAAAGTCACAGGATATAAAATCAATGTACAGAAATCTGTTGTATTTCTATACACCAATAATGAAGCAGCAGAAAAAGAAATCAAGCAATTGATTCTATTTGGAATTGAACCACAGACCATAAGATATTAAGAATAAACCTAACCAAAGAGGTAAAAGATCTGTACTCTGAAAACTATAGAACACTTATGAAAGAAATTGAAGGGACACAAAGAAATGGAAAAACATTCCATGCTCAGGGATTGGAAAAACATTGTTAAAATGTCAATCCTATCCAAAGCAATCTACACATTTAATTCAATCCATACCAGAACTAATCTTCTGACAAATCAGGAAAGAATACCCAATGTAAAAAGTCTCTTCAACAAATGGTTTTGGGAAAACTGGACAGCCACATGCAGAAGAATGAAACTAGACTACATACAAAAATAAATTCAAAATTGATTAAAGACCTAAATGTGAGACAGGAAACCATCAAAATCCTAGAGGACAACACAGACAGCAACCTCTTTGACCTTGGCTGGAGCAACTTCTTACTAGGTAAGTCTCTGGAGGGAAAGGAAACAAAAGCAAAGGTGAACTATTGGGACTTTATCAAAATAAAAATCTCAGCACAACAAAGGAAACAATCAACAAAACTAACAGGCAACATACAGAATGGGAGAAGATATTTGCGAAAGGCATATCTGATAAAGGGTTGGTGTCCAAAATCTACAAAGAATTTACCAAACTCAATGCCCAAAAAAATAATAATCCAGTTAAGAAATGGGCAGAAGATATGAATACACATTTTTCAGAAGACATCCAGATGGCTAATAGACACATGAAAAGATGCTCAACATTACTCATCATCAAGGAAGTACAAATTAAAACCATGATAAGATACCACCTCACATCTGTCAGAATGACTAAAATTAACAACACAAGAAACAACAGATGTTGGCGAGGATGTGGAGAAATGTGAATGATCTTAACACTGTTGGTGGGAATGCAAACTGGTGCAGGCACTCTGGAAAACAGTATGGAGGTTCCTCAAAAAGTTAAAAAAAAAAGAGCTACTGTATGACCCAGCAATTGCACTACTAGGTCTTTAATCCAAAGGATATAAAAATACAGATTTGAAAGGGTACAGGCACCCTGATGTTTATAGCAGCATTATCAACAATAGCCAAACTTTGGAAAGAGCCCAAATGTCTACCAGGTGGGCTAAAGAAGATGTGGTATATATATATAATGGAATATTACTCACCCCTCAAAAAAGAATGAAATCTTGCCATTTGCAACAAGGTGGATGGAGGTAGGGTATGCTATGCTAAATGAAAAAAGTCAGAGAAAGATAAATACCATATGATTTCACTCATATGTGGAATTTAAGAAACAAAACATATGAACAGAGAGGGAGAAACAAACCATGAGACTCTTAAAGATAGAGAACACACTGTGGGTTGATGGAAGGAAAGCAATGAGGGTAGATGGGTGATGGGTATTAAAAGGGGCACTTTGATCAGCACTGGGTGTTGCATGTGGGTGATGAATCACTGAATTCTTCTCCTGAAGTCAATATTGCACAGTATGTTCACTAAATAGAATTTAAGTAATTTAAGTAATTTAAGTAAGAATTTAAGTATATTTATTTATTTATATTTATATTTATTTATTATGTATTTTATTATATATATTATATTATATTTATTATATATATAATGTAATATATAATAAATAAAATTTTTTAAAGAAAGTTTTATTTGAGCCTAATTTAGGATAGTTGCCCAGGAAACATGCTCTTCACAGGGAAGAAAGTGCTCTGGAAAATGAAGAGCTTTTATAGGGTTATATATTTTGTACTTCTTGTAAAATCTCAAAGGATTATAGATTAACATATATGCAGAAATCACAAATTTTAGTGTTAAGGGATGCAGGCAGTAGGAGCATTGATTGATATCTTATGGGCAAGATGGTTTTCCTTTAGGGGCGCCTGGGTGGCTCAGATGGTTAAGAGTCTGCCTTCAGCTCAGGTCATGATCTCAGGGTCCTGGGATCGAGTCCCGCATCGGGCTTCCTGCTCCTTGGGAGCCTGCTTCTCCCTCTGCCTCTCTCTCTCTCTGTCTTTCATGAATAAATAAATAAAATCTTGAAAAAAAAAAAAAAGATGGTTTTCCTTTAGGCTACTTATTTAAAAAGCAAGTGTACAAAGTATGCTTGGTGGGCCATTAATCAGCCTTTTGGTTTAAATGAAGTTTATACACAGTCCTGTTAACTTAGGAAGAAATCTAAAATGGCTTCCCTTGATCTTTAGAGAGTTTTTCCTATCATCCATTTTAATTATAACTATGGTATTTAGGTCCACCAAACAATCACAGAAGTTGTCATTCACAGTAAGTGGTTGAAGGCTAGTTCTTTTTAGAGATTATGCATGAAATGGTAATAGTATTCAGAGCACCTTATCTTGTTGTGATTGCAAATCACTTTTAGCTACAAAACCAGTAAAAGTTTTTAAAGATTTGAAAAAAAGTTGTTTTTTTTAAACTATTTAGATGAAATCCTACCTTTATACAACTTTGTACAGCAGTAGTATTATCTAATCTCTGCTTTAGATTCCTTGGCTTCCTCCCTAAAACAAGTAATGACAGAGTTTTGAAAGAATATATTCACTAGACATTTGCTTTAAAAAATCTTTAAATTCTTTTTATTAATATAACTTCTATTTTATCCATGCTAACTATTCATCCATCCCTTTTCTAAGGAGGTCTAGATTATAAGAATCTAAATACTTTTAAGTATGATAAAGCATAGCAAAATAACTTGTAATATTTGGGCAGAATTTTTCCACTGTAATTTACTTGTTATTCTGGCAAACATTTTGATTGTTGATTGATTAAATCCACAAAATGGAATATATCATTACAGATTTAAATTAGTATATACACAGTTGGCCCTGGCTTTTTATAAGTTCTATTATGTTCTAAAAATATTAGCTATTATTCTAATAAAGTCATATTGTACACCAAAAGATAATTAACTTAAATTTAAAATAAAGAAATCATGGAATAGTTATTGATTTAAGTAACATGAAATAAGGTAATGCTACTCAGCTTGAATACGTAATAGAGTTGTTTTTTGTTTTGCTTTGTTTTTAAGATTTTATTTATTTGACAGAGAGCAAGACACAGATAGATCATGAGAAGGGGGGAGGGGTAGACTGAGAAGCAGACTCCCCGCTGATCAGGGAGCCCAATGTGGGACTCCACCCAGGACCCTGGGATCATGACCTGAGCCAAAGGCAGATGCTTAACCATCTGAGCCACCTAGGTGCCCCAAGTTTGTTTTTTAACATGGAATTTTTTTTAATCCCTTGAAATCTTTGAAAATATTCACATAATTTTAGTCACAGTGTCACCTAGATTTCTAAGATTCTTAATTTTTCAGCTTAACTTTAACAAGGTTTAATTCTTCTGCACAACCTTTATGAGAAAATGAGAGTAAACAGAGCATGACCTATAGGGCCGTGAGCATGGTCTCTGAGACTCTCTAGGAGAGGCTTCAAAATACAAGCAAAAACAATCATCACAAGTGTGAATAAAGACATGTGTGGAGGTACAGAAAGACTGGGGGAGTATTGCAGCTGAGGCATTTCATACATTTTTGGTGATTAAAAATGAGAAGAGGATAAATAGATGAAAGTGTATATGTGTGCATATGTATAATTTAAAGTTTTATTAGAACCTCTTTTTCATGAAACCATTGCTATTTCCCTCTTATTTTAACAACTAATATTTTAATTGTGGTTTCCTTCCCATTCTATTTCTTCACCAGTCTGGCTGCCATGGTATTAACAGGGTAATCTAAAAGATGACTCTTTTTTTTTTTTAATTTTTATTTATTTATTTGACAGAGAGAGACACAGCGAGAGGGAACACAAGAAGGGGGAGTGAGAGAGGGAGAAGCAGGCTTCCCGCTGAGCAGAGAGCCCGATGCAGGGCTCAATCCCAGGATCCTGGAACCATGACCTGAGCCGAAGGCAGATGCTTAATGACTGAGCCACCCAGGCGCCCCAAAGATGACTCTTATAACAAAAGTGAACTAAAAAAATTATAAACCCTGGAAGAGGATAAGATAGTCATTTTACAGGGTAAGAAAATCACAGTAAAGAAAATTTAAAAATAGAACTAAGAAAAATGTAAAGTTGACACAAAGAGAAACAGTAGGGCGACCAGAAATCAAGATCAGTCAAAACACCTAAGAGAACAAAGAATAGAGATGAAAGACAAATAAGGAGAACTCTCCCTCCAGGAAACCCAGCCTTCTGATGACTCTGTTTCTTTCTTTACAAGATTAACAATTCCTATTATAACTGCAGGGCTTGCCAATAAACAGCATCAGAAGTATTGTAATAAAAAAATTTATTCTGTGTCAGAAAGTAAAGAAATAAGTTTGTAAAAAATCTAACCATTGTAGTTACATATATAAGATTAATATTATTTGAATATATTTATGAAATTCAACAAGATATTCAATGCTATTAAATATGCTAAACATCAACATAAAATATTAAAGCAATCAACACATTATTTTGTTCTGTTTCAGTTTTACCATTGTAAAATTTTTAGTGTTAGCACTTTTTCCTTGCCTTTTATTATTTGGTAGATACATTAAACATAATGTCCAATTTAACTGACTTACAGAAAATTCTCTGTAATGTAATATAACAAAAAAATGTTTTTGTGCTTTGTAAAACTGAAATACCAGTAAGTTTTTGAAATAAAGTATAATGGACAAAAATTGCCTGAATATTATATTTTTTATTAAAGTGTAATTTACACATAATACACGATTTTCAGGTGTACAATATACTGACTCAACACCTACATATATTATGAAATGATCACCTCAATAAGTTACTATCTGTCACCATACAACGTTTTTATATTGACTATATTTCCTATGTTGTATACCACATTCCCATGTGTTATTTATTTCATAAATGGATGATTGTACTTCTTAATATCTTTCACCTATTTTATCCACCTCCCTATTCCCCTACGCTCAGGCAATCATTAGTTTGTTTTCTGTATTTATGAGTCTCTTTCTGTTTTTGTTTGTTGATTCATTTGTTTTGGTTTTAAGAGTCCATATGTAAGTAAAGTCATATGATATTTGTCTTCCTCTGCCTCATTTTGCTGAACATAATACTCTCTAGTTCTATCTATTTTGTTACAAACAGATATTGCTTTTTACGGCTGAGTAATATTCCAGCATGTGTGTGTGTGTGTGTCTGTGTGCGTACCATATCTTTTTATCCATCATCTATTGATGGACACTTAGGTGGACACTTATGCTTTCGTATCTTGGTTATTGTAAATAACGCTCTCATAAACGTAAGGGGTGCATTCATTTTTTGAATTAGTGTTTTGATTTTATTTGGTTAAATACCCACAAGTGGAATTGTTGGATCATATGGTGGTTCTATTTTTAATATTTTACAGAATCTCCATGCTATTTTCCACAGTGGCTGCACCAATTTACATTTCCACCAACAGTGCACAAGGATTCCCTTTTCCCACATCCTCACCAACACATTTTCTTTCTTGTCTTTTTGAAAATAACCATTCTGAGAGATGTGAAACGATACATCATTGTGGTATTAATTTGCATTTCCTTCATGATTAGTGATATTGAGCATTTTTTCATGTTGGCCACATAAAGTATGGTATAATAAATACAATCATTTGAATATTATTTTTCTTTAAGTGATGGGTATACTTTATAAAATAACACTCATTTTATAATAATGAAAAGATCACAATTTACATATAGTTGTTAAAGATTAGATATATGGCTAGGAAAATAAATAAAATAATAGTCATCAAGAAATCATTAGGTTTAGGGCACGTGGGTGGTTCATTTGGTTAAGCCACTGCCTTTTACTTGGGTCATGATCCGGGAGTCCCGGGATCGAGGTCCTCATTGGGCTCCCTGATCAGTGGGGAGTCTGCTTCTCCCTCTTATCCTCCCCCTCTTGTGTTCTTTCCTTCTCTCTCAAATAAATAAATAAAATCTTAAAAAAAAATCCTCTAAAGAAAGCATTAAGTCTAAAAAAAAAAAAAGAAATCACTAAGTCTAAAAAAAAGAAATCATTGTCTTGATATAGCTTTTAAAACTAATCACATTATTGTCACATTTTTTTACATTTGTCTATTTATTTATTTATTTATTTATTTATTTATTTATTTATTTAGAGAGCCTGAGGGGCAGAGAAAGAGGGAGAGACTCCCAAGTAAGCTCCACGCTAAGCATGGAGTCCAACCCTGGGGTCAATCCCACAACCCTGAGATCATAACCTGAGCAGAAACCAATAGTCCAATGCTCAACCGACTGAGCCACCCAGATGCCTGTCTTATTTTTAATTATCCAGTTCAGAAACTGCATATTTCTAAGATTTTCTGCAAACTACTTATTATTAGAAATAGGCTCTAAACCACATACAGGACTTCTGGCTCAAAAATTTTTAAGATTTCTTGTAATTGTTATGTATATCTATATATATATTGCAAACTGTCATACAAGCAGTCATAGACTTACACATCAAGGTAATTGCACATTCCTTCTACACATGCATTAGCCCTTAATTCATTTCCTCTTTTTCAGACAATAGTAGAAATCATATTTTTATTACGTTGTCATTATTAATTTAAATACAACCATTTTCTTGCAACTTTGTACTTTATAGTAAAAGCATTATTTTCAAATGTCTTCTCACTTATTACTACAATCTAAACTTTCTGAAACGACCTCATTAAATAAGTTTAGTCCAAGTCTTTCCAAAGATGACAATAATTATTAGTTTGAGAACCATATTTTATGCAAAGATAGGAATAACACAAACAACTGCATTAGTATGCAAATAAACAGGAAATATTTGTGTAAATAATCAGGTTAATATGGTTAACATAGGTAATGTGATGAGGCACAAATTTGGGGTTTGGAAAAGTTCTCCCTAATTTAGAAAGTACTGGCAAAAATATAATTTATTTTCATTCTAAAAGTTAGAGAATCAATTCCATGACAGATCTCTGCACTTGTTTTTTTCTCTTTTCCTTACCATAATCCCTTTCTGGTTCATTTCTGCATATTTAAATTCTACATGTCTTTGAGGTAAATATTAGAACCTACCTTCCCAAAGAATTTTAAACAGGTTAAGCATATTTTAAATAATTATATTCCATACTATATATGCTATCTGTTCCTATTAAAAATTCTACCTACTTTATTTATAAACTGTTTGATGCATTACATTGCGAGCTTTAAGACTTTCAGAAAAGAAATATTGTTCAAATAAATACAAGAGATTGAAAATGCTCACTAGCAAAAACCATACAATGTACAACACAAAGAATGAACTCTGATGTAAACTATGGACCTTGGGAAATAATGATTTGTCAATGTAGGTTCATGAATTGTAACAACTGTACTACTCTGATGTGAAATGTTGGTGGGAGAGTCTGTGCATGTGTGAAAGCAGAGGGTATATAAGAACTCTGTGTATTTTCTGCTTAGTTTTGCTATGAATCTAAAACTGCTTTAAAATTAAAGTCTATAAAAAATGCTTCCTAGTAATTATAGACATTTTCATGATGTTTAAGTTATGAGTAAACGTTATTGTAAAATTGTAAAATAAAAATCCAATTTAAATAAACCTCATATAAATATTTCTAAGTAAATAACAAAGACACCTCTTAATGAGGTAAATTTGGCTATTAATAAAATTAAATAGTATAGTTTTAATTTGCTGTTAAAAAATCTCTATGTGAAAGAGATTTGACCAGTATAAATGCATGGAGTAAAGTTTTTGCTTAATATTCTGCTTACATATAAGTAAATACTTGTTCAAATATGAAGGACAAAATAATTTTGTGAAAAACTAAGAGAATTGTGGATTAGAGTTAGATACGAAAATATAGTCAGGAAATATATAACACATTATTTCTGAGTTTCCTGTAAAAATATGATTTCCATACACTCTTTCCATCATAATGTTGAACTTATTCTTACAGATACATTTGAACCAATTTGAGAAAACTGTAACATAAATTCTAAATTATGTATAAAACTTACATGCTTTGTGGAGTTTTTGTTTAACATCATGAATAGTAGATGTTTGCACCACCTGAAAAGGAAAATAAAATATATAGAGAGAATTATTTTAATAAAGTATTTATTTGTTTGCTATATTTTTAAGAAGAAAACATAATTTAGTAAAGTATAAAATTAGTATGAAATAACCAGTGTGTTTTGTGTGACTTTTTATTCATTACTGCTTTGACAACCTTGAAATATTGCATCTGTATGCCTTTTTCTAAAATTTTATTTTTGTATGTAGCAATAATGATGTCATTATATGAGATTATTAAATGGTCACCTCAAAAATATATTTTTGAATCTTCTTTGTCCATAATACTCAACTTCTGGCTTCCAAACTGGTGAGACTACCAATTAAAATATGAATAAATATACAAGATAGACAGAAGGTAAAAGAGTTTGTAACAGAGAAGCTTCAGTATATGAGGTTGATTTATATGGGCAAAAGAGGAAAATGTTTACTACAGAGTATCATCCGAAAAAATATCCTATCCAAGCCCCCTCATTAGTTATGTTATTAAAACTCCCATTTCAAAATGGTAAGTCTATCAAAATTCATGTTAGATATATTAGATATATAATTAGATATATTATTAGTATTTATTCATGTTAGATATATGGATTCATCGGGATTGCAAAATGTATGAGGATGAGAATTCTATTTAAACACCTCAAGCCAATACAACATTTTTTTGACTCTCTGAATTTGTTCATATCAAACTTGCTAACTGAAATTTTTCTCTACCTCTGGTCCCTTTCACTGGCTTATGAAAAAACTCAACAATACTTCAAGATCTTTAACAAAGGACAAATCCATGGCCATGTAAGAAAATATATTTCCTTTCTCTAAACACATATAGAATATTGTGTTCATGATGTATTTTATTGCTACACTAAAGTCTTACAGCTATTTTGAAAGAGTGAAGTGAATAATAAAAGTGCATAAAGGATGGCATATAAAAACACCCCAGGCAGTTCTAATTAACATTATAATATTATATTTAATATTTAACTAAATATTAAAAGTATAACAATGAATGCATTGATTTTACCATATTCCACTCTCTGATTAATAGACCTATAACCAAGGGTGGGCTACATTAATTCATAGAATGTTTTTTTTTTTCTAATTTCTTCTATGAATATGGTTTACTAAATAAAATGTTCTAAGATTGAAGCACAGAATGATGATATTAATTCCCATTTGGGTAGTGTTGTAAAGAACAAAAGAACCTTAAAGAATCTGTATGAAAATTTCAAAAATTTCATAACATTGCTCTTATTTGGAAGAGGTTATAAATATTTATAAAACAGTTTTTAGATAGGGTAATATATATTTATATACTTGAATATATTATACTTTATTTAATTTATTTATTTTTATTTTTTTAAAGATTTTATTTATTTATTTGAGAGAGAAAGAATGAGAGAGAGCACATGAGAGGGGGGAGGGTCAGAGGGAGAAGCAGACTCTCTGCTGAGCAGAGAGCCCGATGCGGGACTCGATCCCGGGACTCCAGGATCATGACCTGAGCCGAAGGCAGTCGCTTAACCAACTGAGCCACCCAAGTGCCCTATACTTCATTTTAATATTGATAATTTAACTCTTATATTTGAATTATATTTTTTAAAACATGGTACTTTAACATTGTTCTGGTTTTATCTTACCACTACTTAAACACAAAGAAATTTTATATGTTGCTTTCTCTGATAAGGATGCCTAAAATCCATATACTGTTTTCTAGAGTATCAATTATTTGTCCACCCCTCATTTCAAGGGCCATCTAATTTAGAAAAACAAGTAATTTTCATGATCAATAGCTCCTTAGAGTTCACTGTTGCTCAGCTCTCACTTGATGAAGGCATATTATCTTGTGTTTACATGCTAGTTGTTCCAACCATCTCTGAAGTCCTTGAGGACAAAGACCTGGTGTTATTGCAGTCTGCATTTCAATATCTAGTGCACCATATAAAATGTAATAATGTTTAACGTCACTTCTGTTGAAACAAAAAAATAAAGCTGTGAGTGCAAATTCATATGAAAACAGAAGTTTTTAAATCTGGAATGAAAAATCTTTCTCAAGTAGATTTCTGTGGAAAAGCTATGTTTTCCTAGAATAATTTAAAAGAAAGCGCTGTGAATTGTTTAAGACTGTTGAATCACAGACCTGTACCTCTGAAACAAATAATACATTATATGTTAAAAAAAAAAAAGAAAGAAAGAAAAAAGACAATAGCAGGAAGGGAAGAATGAAGGGGGGGAAATCGGAAGAGGAGATGAACCATGAGAGACTATGAACTCTGAGAAACAAACTGAGGGTTCTAGAGGGGAGGGGGGTAGGAGGATGGGTTAGCCTGGTGACGGGTATTAAGGAGAGAGCAGGTACTGCATGGAGCACTGGGTGTTATATGCAAACAATGAATCATGGAGCACTACATTAAAAACTAATGATGTAATGTATGGTGACTAACATAACATAATAATAAAAAAATAAAACTAAAAAAAGTAAATAAAAAATAAAAGAAAGTCTTCTAATTTGATATATGCATTTTTGCTCTGAATTTACAAATTTTCAAAACTAAGGTTATATTCTCCTGAAAGAAACCTACGTGTGGAAATGGGTTGTTATTGCAAGCTTTTAACAAAGTTTTTAATTTACTTTTTAAAAATTACATTTGACTTTCACATGTTAGAAAAGTGCTGATTTTGAATAAATCTTTGAGAACTGCCTTAGCTGGAGCAATTTTAGTCAAATACAGAAGAAAAAAATAATTAACTATTAAATGATTCAGACAGTATTGCTCAATTAGCCACAAGACTGTGCTTGATCAACTCCTCCAGCCCTTCTGTTGTACTCAGAACACAAAGAGAGGAAAATATGATAATTACCAGAGTATGTAAGACTTTCCAATTACTAAAATCGATGTCTCTGTAGCTTCATCAGAAAGTTTATTCATAATAACTTTTACTTTTTAGCCAGTTTTAATACCTCTTAAAAAAGACAAACTATCATCACAATAATTTGTTCACTTTTATAAATCACAATTAATTGTGCAAATGGGAGACATAAGTATTCTGACATCTGAAATCCTGAAATTCTCTTCATTAATGTTTCTTTCTCATTAGATCAATTAGGAAATTGATCTTAAAATGTTAAATAGACAAGGTAAATGGTGTTTGTTAGTTGAATCAAAAATTTACTTCTAATTCCAACTGATCGTGATTGAGTTTTGGGTCACTATTACTTTATCCAACAATTTAAATTGATAGACTGAAAAAACTTTTCACATTCAATTGAAATCTAGGATTTGCTTGAATTTGCTTCCTATGCAGATACTGCGTATTACACAGTAAAACTCTTTTTGTACTATTGCTACTTTTTAGAATTAAATTTCAGCTACTTTCTCAGGAACTCCTTGAAATGAACAGATGTCTTCAGAATACTGCTTATCCTGTTTAAAGAAATGAAAATCAAGGGATAAGGAAAAACAACAACCTCTTTGAAATTCATTTGACAGTAATTGCCATGACCACACCAAAAATTGTCAGTAAACTTTGTTTAGAAATGTGTCCAGCAGTAAAGACATAGAAAAACAGAATAAAAGATGAATTGAATAGAAATGAATAAATGCAGAGGCATGAAAATACACACACGCACATACAGGCAAAATATCTGGTGCAGTTTTGCTAACTGGCATGAGCTTTTTGTTCCTGGTTTTCAGGACACAAGGAAGGGTACTAGCCTGGAGAATCATATTTTAGGATTGATAAGTTCAGGAAAGTGAAAAATATTTCTCTAAGAATTTCCATTGGAAGGTTTTACATTAGCAAATGGGATACATACTTGCATATACTGCATATATTTTACTCAGAATGGATAGGAAGTATTCTGAGTAAACAGATATTTTACAATAAGTAATCTTCAGATCGTAACTAAAAATATTTTTATGATTTATTTGTTCAGCTTTATTGAGGTATAATTGACAAATTAAATGGTAAGATACTAAAACTGTGCCATGTGAGGATTTGATATACATATGCATTGTTTGTTAAAGAATTTCCCCCATTGAGTTAATTAACGCATCTAACACCTCACATTTTTTGTCTTTGGTGAGGACATTTAAGTTCTACTCTCTTAGCAAATTTCAATCATACAACACAGTGTTATAAGCTATAGTCATCAGGTTATACAATAGAATCACTGACTTTATTCATCTTATAACTGAAATTTTGTACTATTTTACCCCCACCCCCAGCCCCTGGAAACCACTTTTCTATTCTCTGTTTCTAGGACTTCATTTTTTTTAAAATTCCATATATAAGTGATATCATGCTTTGTCTTTGTCTTTGTATTTGTCTTTCTCACTGTGACTTATTTAACTTAGCATAATGCCCTCCAGTTTTATCCATGTTATTGTAAATGACAAAATTTCCTTTTCCTGGTTGCTGAATAATATTCCATCTTATACACACGGTGTCTGTACACACCAAATTTTCTTTATTTAACCACTTAGGTGGTTTCCATACTTTCGCTTCTGTAAACATTGCTGCAATAAACATGGGGATACAGATATTTCTTTGAGATACTGATTTTACTTCTTTTGGATATATACCTCAAAACTGGATGAATGGATCATATGATAGTTCTATTTTTTATTAATTTAATTAATTCAATTTTATTTATTTATTTATTTTTTTTGAAAGAGAGAGATAGTGCAAGTGGGTGGGGAGGGGCAGAGGGAGAGGAAGAGAGAGAGAATCTTAAGCAGGCTTCACACCCAGCTAGTCTGAGGTGGGGCTCAATCTTACAACCCTGAGATCATGACCTGAGCTGAAATCAAAAGTCGGACGCTTCACCCACTGAGCCACCCAGGGACCCCTATTTTTTATGATAGTTTTATTTTTAATTTCTTGAGGAACCTTCATACTGTCTTCCAAAATGGTGGTACTGATTTACATTCCCACCAACAGTGTACAGGGTTCCCTTTACTCTACATCCTGGCCAACACTTGATACACTTGTCTTTTTGGGAAGATTACCATTGTTAACAGTTGCAAGGTGATACCTTATTGTGGTTTTAATTTGCATTTTCCTGATAATTAGTGATGGTGAGCATCTTTTCATGTCTGTTGAGCATATGTATGTTTTCTTAGGAAAAAATACCTATTTTAAGCTCCTTTGCCCATTTTTAAATTGGATTATTTGTTCTTTTGCTTTGAGTGGTATGAGTTCCTTGTATATTTTGTAAATAAACCCCTTAGTGGATATGTGGTTTGCAAATATTTTCTCCCATCCATAGGTTGCTTTTTCATTTTGTTGATGATTTCCTTTGCTGTGCAGATTTTTTTTTTTAAGTTTGATGTAGTCCTGCCTTACAGTTTTAAGTAGAAGAGGAAAAAAATGACAATGAGATAGAAAACTGTTTCTCTATTTGTCTCTTTGTTGTAAGTTATTTTAATGATAAAAGAATCTTTAGTAATGAACTGACAAAATCATGAAATGATTTTTATCATTTAAATTACCTTTTTAAACAAGATTTAATCATTTTAATTCAAGTTTCATTGAATGCACTTCTCAAAATAAGTTGTGTCACAAATGTGGTTCAAAACAATACACACTTATTTTTCACACACACTACATGTATATCACAGACCGGCTGATGGATCTACTGCACATTTTCCTTACTCTAGGATCTACACTGAAGAAGCAGACATCACACAGAACATTGCTTATTTCTAGCAGAAGTTAAAAAAAGAAAAGATGGTGAATTAGATTAGGTTCTGAAAGCTTCCCTCAGGAAATAAATGCATGCTTCTCACCTTCATTTTATAGCACAAAACAAGTTACTTCAAAGAAGTAGGCAAGTTTAATTTTACCAATCTCCTGTGTGAGGACCTGCCAAAAATTCTTAATAAACAGCACTAATGTTCAACAGGGTTTACCTTTCTGATCATCAAATATTTGGCCCTCTATCCCTTACATTTCAAAATACACATACACCATGTCCTCATCTATGTAGCCATCCTCTTGATTGATAGATATAGATATATAGATAGGTTTTATGTTATATATTTTAAACATTATTGTAGTAACATAGTAGTTGGAAAATATGAGTTCCTTTAGCATGTGGGGGGATGGGGAGATAGGATATGAAATGCAATTCAGTTTTCCTCCTTCACATAAAGTGTATGCTTTCCATCTTTGACCAAGACATTAGCTTCTTGGGCACATGAGAGAAATAAAAATGGTCAGATCATCAGATGTTAAATAAATATAAGATCGACTCTTTTTTTTTTCAGTTTCTTTATCTTTTTGTTATTCCTTTTTTTTTAGTTTTTATTTTAATTCTAGTTAGTAACATACAGTGTTATATTAGTTTGAGGAATGTAATATACAATATTCAATAATTCCATATGAGACCAACTATTTTTTACATGAATTATAAAATTACTTCTATCGCGAACATGTCATGGAGAGTGTCCATAAATCGTGACTGCAAATAATAATCAAAATTTCTTTCTCAGTGAATATGGCAGACAGCTCAGCCTCTGTCCCTCATGGTACAAAAGTGGTAACTACGAGGCACAGCAGCATTCTTTCCCCCCTTGTACAGCTAGCATTTCTGGAAAAATAACTTTTATCAATTTCTTTCTAAAGTAGTTTTGAAGGACATAGGCTTCTAGGGTGTACTCTTCTCACAGGCTTAAATGTAGAAAAAGCAACCATATAATTTATAATCCTAATGCAGACAATGTTAAGTCTAAACAAAATGTTATTACTAAATACAGCACAAAACAGGGATAAAAAAGTGTAATACAGGTAAGGAGTCCCATCACTTCTCTTCTGGACATAAGGTGTCCTAAACAGCTACAATGGACCTTAAAGAAACTGAATGTTATTGAGACCTAGAACTTAGATCAGTTTCAATGCTTGATATATATTATTTGCTATTCTTTCATCTATTACTTTGATATAGATTATCATTTTTCATCACCGAAGTGTGTTCACTCCCAGTGTAATGCTGTAATTAAATCATTTATCTCATTTTTGTTTTAAATTAATATGGAATGGAGAAATAGCATTGAAAACCATTAAGAATACTGCTAGCAGTCATAACTGACATCACTGAATGCTTAATAAGAGTCCACCACTATTCCAAGACCTTTACCTTTATTAAGTAATTTAATTAACATACCATCTTTATGGCTTTAGATACAACATTATCTTCATTTTACATACAAGAAAACTGTGGCTATAAGTGGTTAAGTAATTTATCTGGGTGACACAGCTAACAGGTTACAAGAATGGACTTTGGATGCAAATAACCTGGTTCAAAACTTATTCTTCACCATAGTACATGACATAGCAGAGGTGGTGAAAAAGGTGAAGGTAGGGGAATGGAGGAAAATATATTGAATATTTATCATTATAAGCACTGCTTTACGATCTATACAGATAGGCACTTGATCATAAGCAACCTTATGAAGTAAGTGACACTGAGATTTTTTAAAAGGTGAAAAAATTGTGGTCATGAAATATGAATGTCCTCCTGAAGTTATACAACCAGTCACTTAACTAATATAGATTAAAAAAAAAAAAAAAACTTGAGAAAGTATTCACTGTCATGTCTTGCTGTTCATAATATTTATTCCAAGCATGATATTTTGGATATTTATTATACAAATCAATCATTAGCCATTATACAAATGCAAATAACATTTGTATTTTATTAACATAAAAGGATCCAAGCTAACAACTAATATGATATGGTAAATATGTGTGGAGTTTGTTGTTTCATTCAAAAGTATTAATTGAGCACCAACTATGTACCAGTAACTTTTCTATGTGTCAGAGTGGAAAAACTCTCTCTCTCTTTCTCTTTCTCTCTCTCATTTTATTTTAAAATAATAGCCAGCATTTGCATAATGTCTTATATGTACCAGGAACTTTTCTAAACAGTTAAATCATGTGAACTCCTAACAACCCAGAGTTTGGTATTGTTACCCCAGTTGACAGAGCAGAGACTAATGCACTCAGATGTGAAGAGATCTGTGTCCTGTCCCATAGCCAATAAGAAACAGAACTGGGTTAATTATAAGCAGTTTTATACCTGAAAGCACTTTCTAAAATACTATGGCACAATGGCACACATTGAACTAATATTCAATTATAACTAATATTTAAGAAATGAGACAGTGAATAAAGAAATACATATGTAATATATCCGAGGATGACAAGTTTTAAGAAGAAAACATAAAGGAGGTAAGAGATGTGAATAATGGAAAGAAGAAATATGATTTTGATAGGAAGAAAAAGATGTATGAGCAAAAGCCCACGCTAGATAGCAAACTATGCAGATAGCTTGAAGAAGATTCTTCCAGACAGAAGTAACATCAAGGACAGAGACCCTGATGGACCACCACATCCAGAGTATTTGAGAAGCAGCAAGCAGGCCAGTGTGTTCGGAGCAGAGTGAGTTAGGAACAGCGTGGTTAAACACATGACCAGAGAGATGAAGGTGGGAAATAATGAATAACTTTCTAGAATATGGGAGAGTACCTTGGATTTTCTTCTGAGTGATATATGTAGCTGTTGGAGGGTTTTCATCAGAGCAGTGACATGATATAACTCAAGTTTTAAAAGAATCAGTCTGGCTTCTGTAAATTGAACAGACACTAGGTGACAATTAAAATGGTACTGCAATTAATAAATGATTCACCTATAATAATAAATTCCAAGTTCTTTTTCACCAGATGATACTGTGGAACATGTATGAGCTGTAAGTACAGCAGATACAAACTCTAGTATATTTCCTGTTTTGCTACATATTCCATGGGTGTTTGTTGAAGACCCACATAGATCAGTCGGTATGTTAGAAGTGATAATGATTTGAATTTGGATGGTAAAGTTCAGAGATATATTGTGTATAGAATAAAATGATATACTCATTGATTGAATGTAGTACAGACAGGGAGAAATTCTAGAGAATTGAAGCAGATTGATAAGCTAAGGTGAGACTTTCTCTGTCAGCTCATTAAAGAATTAGCTCCACACATGAATTCTCTACTGATGGAAACACTTTGATCATCTTGCAATCACTTGCTGAGTGTTAGTGTCTTCAACCTCCTAAATGAATAACCATGAGGCAACAGCAGGGACCCATCTGAAAAAAATAGCACTTTCCATCACACATGCATTATGTATTATAGTACTCCACATGTTGGTTCCTCCTTTTAGTATGGATGTGATGGTGGATGATGTGAGTATTTAGAAGAGACATAATCTGGCAGAGTGGATATGGTGTCATTTTGTGCAGAAGCAGAGCTAAGCTGTGAGTTCAGATTTTTTTTTCTATTATAGCACAGTAGAGACCCAAGAAGAAATAGCTTGAAAATTAAGTATTTTAGTGAAGTTGTATTTACATATTTAAATCATGACATACTTGGACCATTAATTTAAGTTAGAGGAATTCGATTGCCAACAAAGTTCTAAGAAGACATTATGTTCCCCTGAAACTAATAATACAGTATATGTTAACTAAATTGAATTTAAATAAAAAATTAAAAAAAGAAGATATATCTATGCAATGCCAGAAATGCTGATTGAAAGTAAAAGCAAATAAGTACATTTATGGATCTCTTTTTTTATAGTTGTAGAAAAATGTACTTGATTTTTTTCTTCTCATTTTGAAATGAAGCAGATTTCATTTTAGCATTCAACAGCTCAGGGTTTGTGGCTGTTCTTGCTGTTTATAGGCTTCTTATAATGTCGAGTTAAAAGAATTCTACATAAAATATCTCTTAAGACAAAAGTAGTTTCTCAGGAATTTTAGTGTGAAAGCTCTTTGAAATTTTCCTATCTGTAAAAAAGAAGTAGCATATCTTCTGAATGTCTCAGGGATTCTATGTTAAAGTCCTTATTAAATTGAATTCAGATTACAAATGGATTTTATTAAATGATGTTAATGAGAAACAGATAATAGATATTCAATGGCACACAGACCAGTACTGACAAATGAAGGCCTCAGTTATATAACCAGTAATTCATCAAATATTTTGCTAAAAGAAATTACAATTACATTACATTTTTATTTTTAAGAAATCAAATAGCCAATAATTGAAAAGTCAGAAATGCCCAAACATGAAGTAATATTAAATGTTTATTTTGGAGACAGTGAAAATGTGTAATAAGGAAACTTAAACAGCAATAAGAAAAAAGACAGGTGATAATTAATTCACACTTTTTACAAAATGATGTTAAAATGATGAGTTTATAAGAAGGCAGAGGTACAGCATTCTTGACTTAAGAGGAAGATCAATTCTCAAATAAAATATCCAATATGTTGATGTAGTAGGCAGTTCACAATAAATCTCTCTACAAGAGAACTAACTTCTTATAGGAAAATAAATAAGTGTGACATTCATAGGCTTTATGTGGTGGCAGACTGGTGGGCTCAGGTTACTTAGCTGAATCCCAGTAGATCAACAAGGATTGAAAATTATTTGATGACTGTCAGTTTAAAAAGCCACTAATAAAATATAACATACTAATGTTATGGAGCCCGAAAAGTTTGCACATTTGAAACTCTTAAGTGGATAGAGAATTCATCTTTGCCTTTCTTCCCAAATTCTCCAGAGGTGTCTCTATAGCTATCTGCCTTCAGTTAAAGCTTGAAAAGCTGAGGATATAAGGCATTTAGAGGAGATAATTTCTACTTTAGAAGATTGCCCTTTACTATTAGAGATGTCCTCGGGATGATCCGCCAGTGTGTCGGGACTGTTTATAACTGGAGAAGGTTTCTAAAGCCCCTCTCAATTTCTGCAGTAAAAAAGAAAATCATCCACTTGGACTTAGCAGCTTGTTCATGACTCTATTTTGGCTTGTGTCATATTATCTTATGTTGGACTACTTACATGTGATTATCCATCAAAATACAGAGAATGTCTGAAAAGGAGGGAACTTTTTTGGGGGGGCGGGTTTGGTTTGGTTTTCACACTAGTGTTCCCAGGATCTATTACAGTGGAAGACTGGTATTCTTCAATGTATATGAAAGAAAGAAAGAAAGAAAAACAGGAAAGAAGGAAGGAAGGAGGAAGGGAAGAGAAAGGTGATATTCTGGGGTTCTGACCTTGCAAGATATTCTTGTAGGAACTTGATGATCCATTGAACACACTTAAAGGGTAATATCAAGTTCAAACAATGATTGCTTCCAAACCTTCGAGCTCTTATCATGTGGCCATGTAAATAGCATAGTTTTCACAGCAGATGGTAAGATGCACTGTAAGCATACGTCAATCTAAGATCACTCACATTTATGTATAATTACACAAATTCTAACAGAAATATAAATTTTGTCATTGCTATATTCTATGTTGTTAAGAAGCACAAATGTGTATCGTGAGGATGTTAAAAGGCTTAAATGATATCAATGTCAGTTTCCACTTTCTGCGATATTATGCCTTCAGACCTCTTGCCCTGTAGCCTTTAGTTAATTAAAAAACAAAATGAAGCAAAAAATGGAATGTTGAATTCTTAATGTTGCCTTAATTTACTCCTCATTTGTTAAATACTACTATTATGAGTAATAGTACAGGAAAGAAAGTTGTTACTAGATAATTTTGAGCATTACAGTCTATAAAAGGAACAATTGAAAAAAAAGTATGTTGTATTTAAATAACATTAAGTTCACAGCAACGCGTTCAGTAATGATTTTGATAGCTCTTTATTGGGCTAGCCAAAGTACCAGTAAAATGTTAATCTGGACAAGGTACACGCCTAAAATATAATTTCTTTTAGTTTATTTGGAAAAAAAGAATCAAAGAAAAGCACAAAAATACCAAAACAAAATTATTTCTCAGAAGTACGTTATGTTAAGCACAACTTTTAATCTTTTTTGTTTGAACTGTTAGATCATGAAAAAACTAAGAACTCTTTCATCATGAACTGTCTGATAACTAATACACTCTGCTCATCTTCAGGTTTTGTCAAGAGTTTAGCTAAGCTGAGATTGCTGCTTTGGCATCTGTTTTGTTTGCCAAGCAGCCTGCAGTGACCTTCACCTGACACTAGCCCTTCAGACAAGAACATGCCCAAGAGAGCAGCCCTCAGAGTTATAAGTAAATGTCCATTCTGATAGGACTTTTTCAATAGCCCTTGGGACTAACAGTCTCCCCTGTTTCCCAATGACTTTTCTTAATGTGCCCCTAAGATAAGACTTCCTTGGGGCTTACCAAAAGCCCCTATTTTGGTCTGAATTGACTAACTCGGACTTAAACCAGGAACCCCTAGCACTCCACTCACACAGCCTAATAAAGGCCTGGGCCTCAGGTCTTGTCTGTCTATATCTGCACCCTGTCTTCTCTCACCTCCCCATGTAGCTCCTTGAAGCCTGCTGGATACTTTCCTTCAGAACCTGTGAGTAATAAACTCCTCTATTTTCATTTCTCTTGTGGTCTGTTGTCGAACCTCGGCTCACCATCTACCACCCTGTGCTCCACTTAATGTGTATTCATTTGACAAATTCATAACAGGTTTATATACAGAAGATTGCCTTGATTCATTACAAGTTCAAAGAGCAAAATCCCTGTTAAACCAAACATAACTGAAATAAAATGGTAATGGACTATCATATTCCTTTTACCTATAATACCACATTCTATTCTATTGTACCTGGATATAAACATTTGTCTAAACAATGTGGACCATAACCACATTTGATAGAAACTATGGTATATTTATTACATAACTATTCTGTTTTTTTACATAAAGTGTGTTGTCCAATAAAGATTAAATTAGAAATATATGTGCATATATTGATTACTTTAAGGCTCAGGTGTATCCTAAAGATGCGCCCAGTGATTTATATTTGATTTAAATTGTTTTTTACTTACTCCCCCATGAGTATGCACATACAGAAAGAAAAAAATAAATAACTTCAACACTTTTATCACAGTGTGAAAATTCAAACCTTCCTTCATTTTATAGTTTTTAATATATTTAAATGATGTGAAAACTTTTATATTATGTTTACATCTGTAGATTTTAATTTGTTAGCAATATTCAAGGCCCTGGGCCATAGGCATTTCCTTATGGAAATCCCTACTAGAAGGTGGCATTTGTTCAGATGACTCCAGTGACATAGCTTACCTCAGTAAAATTTAAGGGAAAAGAAAATAAGGACATTGCCCAATGTCACAAGCTGGTTAAGTGTGGGAGGTGGCTGAGTATCTTCAAAATCAAAGCAGAGCCCAGAATTCTCTGGTGCCTCCGAAGTGTGGCAGTCCTGACCAGGCTCCCAAAAGATTTGCTTCTCAGTTTGACTGAGCTCTCTGTCTTCAATCTTTCTATTGTCCATTCTATCTTCCACATTGTTACCAGATTTAATTTGCTGAATGTAGTATCTTAAAATACTATCCCCCTGATTTGAATGGAAAGAAAAAGTCCAGATGCTAGAAAGTCAGCTAGGCCTCTACCCTCAGTTCCAGCCAAACCTTCCCTTCTGTTTGCTCTATTTTGCATCATCACACCATTGACTTAATTACAGTAAGCCAGAAAGCTTGTTACTTTTCGGCTTCTTTACCTTTGATATGTTAATTCTTCTTCCTGGAATGCTCTTTGTCCACCATTCATGCTATATATATATATATATATATATATATATATATATATATATATATATATATATATATGAACTGAAGTATAGTTGACATACAATATTACATTAGTTTCTGGTGTACAACAGAATGATTGGGCAATTATACACATTATGAAATGCTTACCACAGTAAGTATAGATACTCTCTGTCACAATACAAAGTTATTACAATATTACTAAGTATATTCCCTATGCTGTACTTTTCACCCCTATGACATATTTATTTTTTAACTAGAAGTTTGTACATCTTAATCCCCTTCACCTATTTTGCTCATCACCCCACCCTCTGACAACCACATTTGTTCTCTGAATTTATGAGTCTTTTTTCCTTCTTTGTTTTTTAGATTCCACTCATAAGTGAAATAATATGGTATTTGTCTTTGTCTCACTTATTTCACTCAGCAAAATCTCTTCTAGCTTCAACCATGTTGCAGCAAATGCTAAGATTTCATTCTTTTTTATGGCTGAATAATACTCCAGTGTTTGTGCACACGTGAATCTGTGTGTGTGTACCACATCTTCTATATCTATTCATCTATTCCTGGACACTTAGGTTGCTTCCAGACCTTGAGTATCGTTAATAATGCTGCAATAAGCATAGGAAGCATATGAATATATATATATTCATTAATCTTTTTGTTTCTTTGGGTAAATACCCAGTAGTGGAATTATTGGATCATATGGTATTTCTATTTTCCACACTGATTGCACCGATTTAAATTCCCACAAATAACACATGAGGGTTTCCTTTTTTCCACATCCTCACCAACATTTGTTACTTCTTGCCCTTTTGATACTAGCCATTCTGACTGGTTTGAGGTGATACTGTGATTTTGATTTGCATTTTCCTGATGATTAGTGATGTTGAGCATCTTTTCATATGTCTATTGACTATTTGTTTGGCTTCTGGCCTTCTGTCCATTTTTTAACTGGATTATTTGGGGTTTTTTTGTATTGAGTTGTATGAGTTCTTTATGTATTTGAGTATTAATATCTTATTGGATATATCATATATCTTCTTCCATTCAGTAAATTGCCTTTTTGTTTTGTTGATGGCTTTCTTCATAGTGCAAAAGATTTTTAGTTTGATGTAGTCCTAATTGTTTTTTGTTTTATGTTTTTTTTTGGTTTTGTTTTGTTTTTGCTTTTGTTTCTCTTGCCTGAGAAGATAGATCCAGAAAAATACTGGTAAGGCTAATGTCCAAGAGTTTATTGCCTGTGTTTTCTTCTAAGAGTCTTATGCCTTCGGGTCTACATTGAGGTCTTCAATCCATTTTGAGTTTGTTTTTGTGTGTGGTGGGAGAAAGTGGTCCAGTTCCATTTGTCTGCATGTAGCTATCTAGCTTTCCCAAAACCATTTATGAAGAGACTGTTTTTTTCCTCATTGTATACTTTCGTTTCCTTTGTCCTTGATTAATTGACCATGTAAGTGTAGGTTTATTTCTATGCTTTCTATTCTGTTCTATTGATCTCTGTGTTTATTTTTGTGCCAATACCATACTGTTGTTTGTTTGTTTGTTTGTTTTATTTTGCCATACTGTTTTGATTACTACAGCTTTGTAGTAGAAATTTGGGTTTGTGATACCTTCAATATGCTAATTCTTCCTGGGATGTTCTTTCTTTTCTTTTTTAATTTATTTATTTATTTGAGAGAGAGAGAAAGAGAGCAAGCACACAAGCAGGGGAAGGGGCAGAGGGAGAAGCTGGTTCCCCTCTGAGCAAGGAGCCTGATGCTGGGCTCAATCCCAGGACCCTGGGATCATCACCTGAGCCAAAGGCAGAAGCTTAACCTACTGAGCTACCCAGGCGCCCCCTGGGATGTTCTTTCTACCTCACCCATGATAATTAAATGTAACATATATATTTTTAAAATCCTTTTGAGTGCCTCCTTTCACTCAATTTAGCTTTTTTTCTCATCCTCATGCCTAAACCTCTATCAGATGAATAAGTATTCTTTCCCTAGCCTTCATAATATAATTTGTGTTAAACTTGCATATGCTATTTGCCATGTTATAATTTGTTTTAAAATGTGTAATCTGTCTTTCCAATTTGACTCATGTATATCAGGGTAAGGAAATCCGTTTAACTTTCAACCTCAAGTAATCTAAAGTATAGTAGCTACTCATAAATTAACTGTCTAATTTGAATAACATGTCTTTCTTGGATATACATTTGACATTTGGATAACATGGGTTTGAACTGTGTGGGCCACTTGTTCACAGATTTTTTTGCAGTACAGTACTGTACATGTATTTTCTTTCATTGTGATTTTCTTAGTAATATTTTCTTTTACCTAGCTTGCTTTGTTGTAAAACTGCTATATATAATACATATAATATTCAAAATATGTGTTAACCAAATGTGTATGTTATTTGTAAGGTTTCCAGTCAACAGTAGATTATTAGTACTTAAGTTTTGGGGGAGTTAAAAGTTAAACATATATTTAAACTGCATGAAGGTCAGTGCCCCATGCCCTCAAATTGCTCAAAGGTCAACTGTAGTCACAATTTCATTGCTAGATTTTTTTTACATAGACTGTTATCTATGTTTTATGTACTTTTTAAAACATGTGTTTCTAAAATTAACTATCTTAATTCAGGCTTGACTTAATAGGAAACAGGATTTCTTTTAATAGTATAATAGTCCCCTCATAATTTTCTTCCCTAGTGGTTAACATTTCACTTTTCAGGGGCGCCTGGGTGGCTCTGTTGTTAAGCATCTGCCTTCAGCTCAGGCCATGATCCCAGGGTCTTGGGATGGAGCTCCACATCAGGCTCCCTGCAAGCCTGCTTCTCCCTCTCCCATGCCCCCTGCTTGTGTTCCCTCTCTCACTGTGTCTCTCTGTCAAATAAATAAATAAAATCTTTAAAAAAAAATTCTCTTTTCATCCTGTCTTTACATTTCCAAGGAAAACATGATTTATTCACTTTCTTTGATGTAAAAACATGTTATTTAAGCCAAAATTTTTGTTCTATATTTACAATTCAAGTGTTTGGGAATTATTATTTTACCTTGTCTGTCAATAACATACAATTTTTAAAATGAAATCCAAGAGGAGCCTGCTATGACATTTTCTAATTTTGCATCCAAGACATATTTATTGTACCATAGCATTTAGGTCATTTCCATGTCATCCAGTTCAATGCTTCCCAAACAATGTAGGACAAAATATCACTCCTTAAGAAATTCTATGATGCGGGGCGCCTGGGTGGCTCAGTTGGTTAAGCGACTGCCTTTGGCTCAGGTCATGATCCTGGAGTCCCTGGATCGAGTCCCGCATCGGGCTCCCTGCTCGGCAGGGAGTCTGCTTCTCCCTCTGACCCTCCCCCTTCCCGTGTACTCGCTCTCTCTCATTCTCTCTCTCTCAAATAAAAATAAATAAATAAATCTTAAAAAAAAAAAGAAATTCTATGATGCATTTGTAAAATACAATGAAATAAATTGCTAGAAAAAATAAAATACTGATAAACTAATTACAATTCTCATTTAGAAAAATTATTTGATTGAACAAGCACAAAATTATTTTTTCAAATTGTTAGGATAGTTTACAAATGTTCACTTCCAACTATTAGATTATATAATGGAAATTTCAACCAACTGTTCCTGGGACAAATAACATATCAGCTTATCAGGGATCATAAGTGGTACACAAAGAAGTTGTCATCTCAGTTTGATCATGAGGAATAGATGTGAATTAGACAGAAGATTGTGACAGAACACTCCAGGCACAAGAATCAAATTTTACCTAAACTCAAAGAATGGAAATTACAATATTTTGTGGGGAGCTGGTGAGTAATATAGAATGTTAAAAGTGGAGTAATAAAGGGTAAAAAATAAGCCAAAGTATGTGAATCAGACTGCACAAGTCAATATAGAGTTGAAGAATGAAGAGTTAGAGACAATTAAGTTTTTCAAGACTTCTGCTGCCTATAAAAGAAAGGCTTTCTAGGAAACTCAAATTTTATCTTACCCATAGACTGTCATCCCCATTCTAGACTGGATTTCCCCCCAAATCACTGTACCTAAATTGATCTGATTAAACTAAACAGTGAACACTATCCCACTTAATACCTGGGGTACTTATTGTATTTTTTTGTGCTTCTTAGCTTCATCTACTGATCTTTCCCTTCTCACTCAAATATTTCTTCTTAGGTTTCTATGAGGAAGGAGTTACCATATTTCTTCTGTATCTCTGGAGACTTCTCATTTTCCTTTTCAATCCCCCCTTTATTTAAGATCTGTACATATTGGAATTCCTCAGGCCTCTATTATTGGTTGTTTTCTTTCCTTATTCATTGTATTGTTCTTTTAAATTTTCTCTTCCATACTACAATGGCTGCAAGAACCACCTATACATTTGTAATCCCCAAGTTGACATATTTAAACATGACCACTTTCCTGAGTTCTAGATCCTCGTACCCAAATGCCTACAGGTTATCTCTTTTTGGATATTTCACAAAGACCTCCAACTTAAAAAGAACAAAACTGAGTTCTTGCTTCCTACCGCTTCTCTACTTGTCTGTACCAAAAACAAGAAAGGAAACAATCCCACACCTGAAACTAGTATTACACCGTATGTTAACTAACTGGAATTTAAATAAAAACTTGAAAAAGAAAACTAACAAACACCAACAAAATAAGTCAATAAATTATACCATTCTCAGGATCTCAGTTGCTCAAATAGCAATTCAACATCATACTTTCATCCTCCCTGGCTCTTATTTTTTACAAGCAAACAAGTCCTGTACTCTCTATCTCCCGTGTCTGTCATATCCTCCTATTTCTCTTCCATCATATTCACTGTCTGAGCCACACATAAACATCATTCCTCCAGGGAGATTCTCCTGTTTCACAGATTATCTCCCTTTGTTTACCACCTCAAATTACCTTGTTTCCTCTAACTGTGTAGATATCTTTGCAGTTAATATTACTTGTGCAGTGTTTGGCTTCCACAGGAAAGAATTGAATCTATGAGAATATGAATCACAACTGGTCGAGTTAATGCATTATCTCGAACACATAATAGAAAACTAGACAAATGTCTTAACAAATACCTATTCAATTAATAAATGGTTGATTGTGACGCTATAAGACATCAAAAGATAGAACTGGAGAACCACTGGATCTGGTAAATTTCAACTCTTCTCTTTCGAGATGCATCCTCCAAAACTTACTCATCTATGTTGACCTTCTAAAAGAGTATCATTGCATCTCTTATTGCAATGATCATGACATCTTCTTTATAGCTTCACTATAAACAAAAACAGTTTTCTTACATGGTGATATATTTGGAAAATAGAAAAAATGTAGACATAATTTAATTGAATACACATAATCATTTATATTTGTTTTATAAATGTTATTCATGAATAGTTTTCTAGAGTATATTCTTTTTCTCTATGTATTGATGTGCAATGCTTATATATCCATTGACGTCTTTCATGGTATATCATGGTATAGATACCCAATGCATATTATTTGGAGTATGAAAATTAGATATAGCATGCTAGAAACTGATGTTACAAAGATGGCCCCCATTACCGTACTTCCTAATTCTAATGCTTCCTAATCATTTCAGAAAGGAACCATAATGACTGTCATGAAAAATGACTAAATTCTTACAGTTATAAAAGAAAGGTATTAATTTAATTATTTTCCATGTCAGTGGAATAATAATATTACTGATATACTGCCACTATCTAAAATGCAGTATTCATTTACAGAAAACCAATCATGTGATGGACACACTGCTGTATTTTTCATATTTACATGAATATAAAAGCCCTAGATAATCCTGGAAGATAGATATTTACTGTACTTTGATTTGGTATTTATTCTACTTATAAAAGCAAGAATTAGAGTAGTCAAGTAACATGTTAGGATGATAAAACATTAATAATTTGCACATCTCAAATGCAGACACAAATGTCTGACTTCTGTGCATAAACCATTGCACCACGTGGCCTCTCATGGCATTATGTATTTGTTAAATATAGCTGGTTCACTTGTTCTGAGAGAACTCTAAGTCAGGGCAGATGATACTAAAATATATTAAGTTCAAAGTACACTGATGCTTTTGAAATTAGAATTTCATGCTGTATTATGGAATTTCCTAGTATATCCAAAAAGAGGAGTGGGCATTGAGGCTCCTCTGGGCTCATAGAAAATGCTTATGTTAATTTCCTCTTTGGGGAGGAATTGTTCATCTCAGTTCCTTAATTTTTAATGATATAAACATTTTGAGCATATCTGCTGCTTAATTTATTATTAAAGATACTTCAAAGATATTTTTAATTCTAGGTTTGAATATTAATTAATGCTATTTTATGTCTGTACATAAAAAGTAGAAGCAAAGCTTTGGAAACTTCTTTCATATCAAATGGAAGGGAAATAACATTCTTCAAAAATAGCACCTCTAGGGGCGCTTGGGTGGCTCAGTCGTTAAGCGTCTGCCTTTGGCTCAGGTCAAGATCTCAGGGTCCCGGGATCGAGCCCCACATCGGTCTCTCTGCTCAGCGGGAAGCCTGCTTCTCCCTCCCCCACTCCCCTGCTTGTGTTCCCTCTCTCGCTGTGTCTCTCTCTGTCAAATTAAAAAAAAAAAAAAAAAAAAATAGCTCCTCTAACAAAACAGATGAACACAGGAGAAAGAAAAAACAAAAAGAGAGGGAGGCAAATCATAAATGAGACTCTTTTTTTTAATACTTTTTTTAAAGATTTTATTTATTTATTTGAGAGAGAGAGAATGAGAGAGAGCACATGAGAGGGGGGAGGGTCAGAGGGAGAAGCAGACTCCCTGCTGAGCAGAGAGCCCGATGCAGGACTTGATCCAGGGACTCCAGGATCATGACCTGAGCCGAAGGCAGTCGCTTAACCAACTGAGCCACCCAGGCGCCCCATAAATGAGACTCTTAACTATAGAGAACAAACTGAGGGTTGCTGGAGGGGAGGTTGTGGAGGATGGGTTAAATGGGTGATGGGTATTAAGGAGGGCACTTGTGATGAGCACTGGGTGTTATATGTAAGTGCTGAGTCACAAATTCTACTCCTGAAACAAATATTACACTATATGTTAACTAAATAAATTTAAATAAAAACTTGAAATATTAATAAAAGAAGATGGCAAAAAAGATGCAAAAAAAAAAAAAATAGCATCTCTGTCCTGAAACATATTGTTTGTATCAGAAGTCAGATTCAGATGTTCTGTACCAATCATGAAATTAAAGAGAACATGAGAAGTTGGGCTAGTGAAAATCACGGGTATCTGTCAATTGGTAGTGTATAGTAGTTAAGAGCAAAGCCCAGAACATATATTGGCCAGTGCAAAACTTGGTTCTAATTCACACTAAGTTCTTCATTTCAAGTCTCTATGCCACTGTTCTTCCTTTATAAACAGACGAATAGTAATATTTAAATCCTTTTTACAGTAAATGATAATAAAGGGCATAGATATTGGATTATGTCCAAAGACAAAGTAAAAACAGTCAAATTGATATTAAAATTCCGTTCTGTGTGAATTCAAAGTTCATAAGCTTCAAGTATATCATGCTCACAATAAGAAATAGGAGGAAGGGGATTGAGGTGGAAGGAAGAAAAAAGGGGAGAAAGAGGTGAATGGTAGAGGAGGAAAAGAAGAAGAAAAGAGAAGGAGGAGGAGGAAGGAAAGGAATGAAAGAAAAATAAGATATTGCCATTTGTATACACATGAAATTCCAAAAACTGCCATGAGGATATTTTAAGACAGATGTCATTCTTATTTTACAAATGAACAAATTGAGGCATATATATGCTTAGTTGCATGCTGCCCAAGGTAAAATATTAAGTGACAATATTAGAAATTAAGAATTCTTAAAATTTCTAACTAAAGTATTAAAAGTGCAATTTTTATTCATTCTGACTACCCTATAATTCTCTCTAGTATTTTCTGGTAAAAACTGATATTTTTACCATTAGAAGGATTGGAAAATTACTGGGTGTTTTCTTTTATTTATAAGTGCCTTTCTTTAACATACAATTTTTTATTAGCTTCAGGTGTACAATATAGTAATTCAACAATTCCATATATCAACCAGTGCTCATCACAATAAGTGCACTCCTATAAGTAGTCTTTAAAATGCTTTTTAAAGTTTTGACATAGAGCAAATAAAATAATAGGAGAAAGAGGGCTCTTGAGGTCAAGTTCCTTGGAGAACAGATTAAAAAAAAAAAAGAATGGGAAGATATTGGAAACATTTATCAATCTTAGCTTTTAGAGTTCTTGCTGTGCTCTTGAATCATCAGTATATCACTAGATAAGCTTCTGACATTTTACAAAAAAGAAGTGAGACAGGGATAGTGAGCAACTGAAAATAACACACTGTTAAAGTTTAAAAATTATTTTTCATATATTTTTATGTTACAATAAAACAAGAATGATATTTACATTTTAAGTTAGCTCTCCATCTAACCATCCTTGATTAGTCATATTATTTTAATCACATATGAGAAATAACTAAATTAATTGAATAACTATCCCCATCTTCATTGTCTGCCTTATGAAAAACTTATTAGCTTTTTAAAATCAGAACACGACTGTCAGTAAATTATACAGTAATACAAAGTTAAATATTATACATCTTTTTGGGGAGCAAACCAGGAAGAATTTCAGCATTTAGTGAAATGGTTTAATCAGATGTCTTTTTCTGTGAATACATTTTTTTCAATAATAATTTGATTTTGAGAATAGTAAAAAGTACTTTCAAATATCCTATTCCTTCATCCCAAAACTATCAGTGCTAAACATGAGTGCATTGTCAAATTTACACATTTCTTGAACAGGCATCATTTATTCAATACATGTTGGTTAAACACCTTTTTTGTATGTGTTTAAGTATTTTCTTTGTGCCAGCCACTGTTCTAAATGTTGGAGGAACAGGAATGAAAAAAAAAAAAAGAAACAAAACAGATCCCAGATTTTGTGAAGCTGGCATACCAGGAGTATGCCAAATAATAAACAAAATGAAAAGGAAAAATAAACAGTATGTTAGATGGTATTAAGTAGTAGTAAAGAAATAGAACAGGAAAGGGTAATAGAGAATACTGGCAGATTTTACAATTTAAAAACAAGTAGCTAGCAAAAGCCCCCAAAGAAAAAGTGACAATTAAGTAGACCTAAAGAAGACACTGACTAATTTTAGGTAGGAAATGCTATTATCTGACATGATATAACAGGCTAGTCCTGGTTGCTATGTAAGGAATATACTGAAGGTGCTAAGAACAGAAGTAGAGGAAAGATTTAAGAGTGCTAGCAGTAGATGTGGTGAAAATTTGTCAGTTTGGATATATTTGAAAGTATCACTGAGAAGATGGATTGTATGTGGAGTGTGAGATTAAGATATGAGTTATGATGGCTCTAAGTGTTCGGCTTGAGGTATCTGAAGGATGTAGTTGCCGCTTATTGACTTGGGAAACTCTGTCATAAAATCTGGGGGTGAGACCAAGTGCTCAGTTTTGGATGTACTAAGTTTGAGATGCCCAATAAACATCCATATAGATGGACGGGTAGTACATAAATAGATACATAGATAGATGCATAGGTAAATACATACACAGATCCATACATAGATGTATACATACATATATAAATCAATTTTCAATTCAGGAAAAAAGGAGAAGCTAAAAGTCACCAATAGATAATATTCAAAGCTATGGGACACAATGAGTAAAGATGGGGAGAAGTTCTGATGACTGAGTTAATGACAATCCATGCCTACTTAAATCAGATGATGAAGCAGCACCAAGAGGAAAGGGAGAAGCAATGGAGTGAGTTTTTACGATATGTGTCTATTATCCTGAAACACACGTCGCGGAAGTTTTTTAAGAAGGAGGACGTGCTTATCCAGCAAATGTTGCTGTACACTAAAATAAAGTGTGAGAATTGACCTTTGGATTTAGCGAGGAATTTACCACTGCCTCACTGGTGATCTTGGCAAGTTCAAACTCTGACAAGTTAGGGAGGTAAATGCTTGAATGGAGTAGGTTTAGGATGGAATGAGAAGAGAGAAATGTGGATAGACAATATGAACAGGACGAAAGTAATCAGAGAAATGGGGCAGAAGCTGGAGAAGATAGTGAAGGCAAGAGGTTTTGGTTTGTTTATTTAGGGTGTGTGTGTGTGTGTGTGTGTGTGTATGACGTTAAGTAAAAGAACATGATTCAGTATATCTTCTTTAACCCCAGGAATTCTCTCAATGCTTTGTTTCATGAATGTCTTTAGTAGATACCTTATCCATTTTGAAATTTAAATTATAGTATCTAGATATAAACTAAATTTCTACTAGAGGTCAGCATGTATTACTAAAATACATACATTCCGGGGAATGTATTCCGGCCACATAAATGAGGGGTACTACCTTGTTCAATTCTTGGTAGTCTTTGGTCATCCACCATGAATCATGTGGCTTTTTTACTGGCCACATCAGGCCATGGAAAACACTGTAGGTGAGGCATGAAATATCCACTTGTTACAATTTTTGGATAGTTTCTCCTATTTCCTTATGCTCTCCAGTCAATTCATATCGTTTGAAAGTTACCACTCTTCAGGGCGCCTGGGTGGCTCAGTCGTTAAGTGTCTGCCTTCAGCTTGGGTCATGATCCCAGGGTCCTGGGATCGAGCCCCGCATCGGGGTCCCTGCTCAGCGAGAAGCCTGCTTCTCCCTCCCCCACTCCCTCTGCTTGTGTTCCCTCTCTCGCTGTGTCTCCCTCTGTCAAATAAATAAATAAAATCTTAAAAAAAAAATCATACATATTAAAAATAAAATAAAATACATACATTCCACTCAAGGCATTTGAATATTTGAATATGTATATCTAACCTAAGCATTATAACAATTCACATCAATGGACAATCATCAAGAAGTCAAATTTAAACTCTGCGCCAGTATCACAAAGCTCATCACTTATTTTTTTCTTGAATATTTATGCACATTCACTTTATCTCTCCAAATGATTATTAAAACTAAGAAAAATATAGCTTATCCCTATTGTGTTCAAGGCACCATGCTAAGCATGTTACATATATTATCCCTACTTTTCAGTCTAAGCTTACAAAATAGATTTTATTAACCTATTTTCTAAATAAGGTGGTGTTGATCAGCAATCCAGCAACTTGCCTGAGCCTTGATAAATATGATTGATGCAGCAGGGATTCAGTCCAGATATACTTAGTTCCAAAGTACACGACCTTTAACTTTTACTACTTTGTAACACAGTACTTACTGAAAGACAGGGATTCAGTCATAAGCAACACTTACTTAGTATACTGAGTAAAGCTAAGAACAACGAAAGGCACTGAACATGACCTTACTGCTAATATAGCTGTTACTTTGTCTAAGAAAAACAGTATCTTGAACAACAAACAAAATCAATCTTTCTCATGTTTACAGATTTGAACTTTTAAGAGTCACGAAGCAAAAAAATGTACATGAATCCATATCTTTTTTTCTTTTAAATGTCTTTCATTATCGAGACAATTTATCAAATTACAAAATGAAAACGAGACAAAACAAAATCCAGTTCTCCTGACAAGTCAAACACTTCTATGTTGTAAGTTGCACATCATACAGCGTCATTGCGCAATAAAGGCTGGTGTGGAATCCAAAAGTAATCTCCTCGTTGGCTTGCTGAGTTTCCCCAAAGGTTTGCCACTGGAGATGCGATTACCAGGACTATTCAAATGCAAGCAAAATTTCTGAACCGAAATTCTTAAGCCAAATCCTTATCTCTAAAGAATGCTGGCTTTCTGCATGCTTAATTTTTTGTGTGTGCAATTTAAGTAATAACTGAAAATGTAGGCCTCCATGTTTTACCTTTAAATGCAATCTCAATATCAAAATTTGAATGTATGGGAAAAATAATTCGCAGCCCATTAGCAGGTTCTCATTACTCTAAGGTGGATTTTGCATCAAGGTTTAGACACATTATCAGAAAGGACACAAAACCCAGTCTCATTTTAGAATCTTGGTTTTTGGGAATCCTTGACCAATTTAATATTCGTCCCATTCATTACCTTATTTCTTTTCATTTAGTTGTAATTTTCTTATAAGTTTTAAATTTTCAAAAGTGACATTATGCAAACATCAGCAACTTCTGGATATTTTTTGTTTTATCTTATTCCTGTATGATATAAAAAAAATCTAAAAACTTTATTGGGATACTAAAATAGAAGGAAATTATAACATGCATGAAATTCATAAGTTAAAATTCTCTTATTAGTAATACATATTCATCATTTATATATGATTCTTGTATAGAAAAAGAATGTGACTTGGAATTGCATAGACATAGTTTTGAATCTCTTGCATTCCACTTACGACCTGTATGAACTTGTAAAAGTTCTTTGTCTTTTATTTCCATCTGTAAATAAAAGTTAGTGTCACCCAGCTAATAGGTTGGTCATAGTGTTATAATTACTAAGTAAGAAAGTACATATGATCTTCTGCAATTAAAAGCAGTAAACACTTTTCTCTTTCCCTGTTATCTAAAATCATATGTATATTTAAATGAAATCAGTGATTGAATTTTAGAACAATAGCAAAAAACTTATTTAACGTGTCTTTATAGCAAAATAAATGAAGATATCTTATTTTTAAAAATATCAATCTTTCACAATAAATTCAATTACTAGTGACTTTTCAAACTTATGAAAAACTGAAAATGTTTTAAATATTAAATACACATATGCATATCCATGATGTACGCATATATTTATGTGTCAATTTTCTAACCTAGGAAGTATGTATTTTATCTTTCCTGAGTGAAACATCTGTGATATGAATATAAAAGTGTAACATATTCAGCAAGACTGATTTTTAGGAATTTAAACGTGGTAATTTTGAAATAAGTAAACTTTTCATAAAAAGTGAGATGTTTATTTTTCAAGACAATTAACTCTAAATAATTTTTAAATGACTAGACTTTATCATATATGCTAAACATAATTTTTTAGTAAATGTAGCACCTTTTGCTTGCTATTTTCTATGAACACTAATAAAACCCTATGATAATTTGAATATGTAATGAAGTACATGGAGAGAAAAACCTAGAGAAACTTTGTTACCTAGGCTGAGAAGTTGAGCACTGGACATTTTACCTCTGGACAATGGTCAACGTTAACAAGAAAAACCAGAACCTAATAATTATTAGCTACCATTTAAACTGACTATGAAAGACATAATAAATATCTTCCACTGAAACAATATATGAAGTATCTATCCTACTATTCATAAAACTAACATTAAAAGCCAAGAATATATTTTGATACAACCTTGTAAGCATTAAATCAAGTGAACAATAATCTTTGGGGCAGGTAAGAGAAATTTAATGAATGAATATAACTTACCTTATCCACAATACATATCTGCTTTCTTGTTTGAGCATCAAGTATTTCAATCTCAAAGTGCGCAGTTTTTGCATGTTTAACTACTGGAGCTGATTTTAGAGGGCCTGCTGAGAGCACAAGTTGCGACAAACAGTGAAAGTTTCTCAAGTCATTCTTCAGCATGGACCGTGTAACTCCTCGGGAAAATATTTCTCTCTTGCGTTCCGAAGCAAGGGACTTGTGCCTTTTGAACATTGTGTGAACTAGCAGGAGAATCTGTCATGACAACAGAAGACACTTGCAAGTATGTTGCCTTGCACCAGTTTAAATACTGCTGGTGAACCCGGGAAAGGTCAAGTGCCATGCCTTTCCAAGAGTTCAGTTTTATTTAGCAGGCTTGAAAACAATGACTGATCTATTTCTATATATAACAAGCTATTGTAAATTGCGGCAGTGTAGAGGATTACTTTACCAGCATTCCAATTATTTCTTGCTTTCCCCTTTTATCTCTGCTTTTTAATAGGGTCACTAATATCTGAAATTCCAAAAGAGTAGAAAGAGATTTTATTATCTTTGAATTCTGTACGCACTAATCTTCAAGGACATATGTTATTATTCACACATTCACATTTAGATGTATTTAAAATTAGCATAGAGCTATCTTATAGATAAATTTAAAAACACCTAGTGCATTATTACATAACAAAATTTTTTATAAATCCTGCCTAAGATAAAGATTTGTGGCATGTTTTAAATACATATAAATAAATGTAAATATATAAACAAATATATGGTTAATATATAAATATAAAACATGCTACATATAATATAATGTAATATAAATAATATATATTATATATACAAATGTGTATATGTATGATACAAACGGATGAATTCTTCACTTTGTACAGGGAATAGAAAGATGGCAAGTCATCCATGAGATTGGAATATGTACAAAGCCGTTTTATAACTTGAGGAAAAAGAAGTAAATTTCATTTTAACATTTCTACACATTACATTTATTGGAAAATATTTGAATTTATGTACGAAATTAGAACTAACCACCACATTTACCACAACATTAAACTATGGCAAATTGAAATAATCACAAAATTAACAATGAAAAATGTTAAACAACCTGTACAAAAGACTCCAAGTACTCAGATACGGGTATATCTGGTAAAGAAACAACTGAGAGATTCCTGGGTGGCTCAATCAGTTAAGTGTCGACCTTCAGCTCAGGTCATGATCCCAGGGCCCTGGGATGGAGTCCCACATTGGGCTCTTTGCTCAGCAGGTAGCCTGCTTCTCCCTTGGCCTGCTGCTCCCCCTGCTTGTGCTGTCTCTCTCTCTCTCTCTCTCTCTCTTTGTCAAATAGATAAATAAAATCTTAAAAAGAAAAAAAGAAACAACTGAAAACTATCCAAAACATATTGTCACTGATTTAAAGGGATATTACAGGAAAGTATTCTGAGATATCATTTTTAATGATGACATGAAAAGCAAAATGGTTAAAATTATAGAGGGTTGTGGGGCGCCTGGGTGGCTCAGTCCATTAAGCAACTGAGTTGAGCTCAGCTCAGGTCTTGGTCTCAGGGTGGTGAGTTCAAACCCCATATTGTGGAGCCCACTTAAAATAATAATAATAATAATTATAGAGGGGTGAATCCTTATATCTATATGAGGTTAAAATTTACTTTTATAATTAAAAAAGTAATGTAGTGATTTTTAATTTTGATCAAACATCATTCAATAGAGATCCATTTACACATGTTCAGTTATCATTTCATCCTCTAGACAACCATTATACTCAATATTTAATATTTTGAAAACATAGAAGACAGGAATATATGTGTCTATGTCTGTGTACATTTGTGTGTGCATGTATTTACACACACACACACACACACGTGTTGTGAAATTTCATCACCCCAGTTGTTAAGGACTCCAAACTCACAAAATGAATCATCCTTAACATCTCCCTTTCTCCGACACCTCAGTTCTAATCCATCAGAAATCCAGAACACAGTCTTCTCACCACCCCATGCTACCTTCAAAACATCAATCACATCTGTATTGCTTTTCCAAACTAGTCCCCTGTGTCAATACTGGTCAATCTAGTATCATTTTAATACAGCAGCTAGAGTGATCATGCTATGATCCCTCTGCATATGGTCTATGCTAAAGCAGATAATGCAATAATCTGCTCAGCACACGGCAGAGGCTTCCTATTTTATGGAACGAAAAAGCTAAAGTTCTCTGCAAAGGTCTATAGGGTCTGCATCATCAGCACTTTGTTATATCACTGATCTCATCCCTTAAACTATCTACAGTGCCTACAACAGTGTCTGGTACACAGTAGGTGCCCCCAAAACATATATATTAAAGAAAGAAATAAACAATCAGTAAATGTATCTTGGAGGTATAGGCAGAATGGTGTGATGTTAATAGAATGCTCAGGTAAACTATTGTCTTATATTAAAATGACATAAACACAACCTGTATGTCTCTTCAAATATAGTTTCTATTTAAAAAAAAATAGTCTAAAGGACATAGGAGCCAAATTGAATGTAGCTCCCATTGACAAAGCTGGAATAATTCCAGTAAGAAAATAAATACTGATGATAATAGAATCTAACTCAAAAATATTATAAACATCCATGAGTCCATACTTTTATCAATAAATGATTAAATAATAAATAAATAAATAGGCATAAGGGATGATTTTCCTTACGCAAGAATTCCAAATAGTATATATGGTTACTCTGATTCTGAGTGTGGATTTCACTTAGTGACACACTTGCAAAAAATAATTAAGGGAAAATGGAAACTCTATAGAGGAAAAACAAGCAGCAGACAGCATTTTAAGAGAGGCCAAGTTGAATATCACCATGAAAAGTCATGTTGATATCATGTACTCACAGATACCATGAGATGAAGATGCTTCACTCCTGGAGTATTCTACCAAAAGTTCATTTCCTCAGTCTAACCATGAGAAAACATCAGACAAACACAAACTGAGACACAGTACTTAATACTCTTCAAAACTGTCAAACATTTGAAAAATAAGGAAAAATTGAGAGACTGTAACAGATCAAAAGAGAATTTATGGTAACATGACTAAAAAATGCAATGGCATCCAAATTGTTTCCTGGAACAGAAAAAGAAATTAGTGGAAAAAACGGTGAAAAGATAATAATGTGTGTAATTTAATTAATAGTGTTGTGCCAATGACAATTTCTGAATTTTGATAAATATACCATGGTTATACAAGATGTTAAAATTAGGGGAAGCTGGGTAAAAAGTACACAAAAAACCCTCTGTACCTCCTTTTCAATGTTTTTGTAGAACTATTCCAAAATGCAAAGCATAAAATAAACACACACCTGCACCAACATATAAAATAAGGAATGGAGAAAGAGAAAAAAATGGAAATTAAAAACATTTTAAAAAGCAAACTTTCAGGTTTTCATCTGTGTCAATCACACAACTTAAAAATTTGGGTAAAGAATAAAAATAAAGTCCTTAAAAAAATAAAATAGAAAAAGTTTACAAAAAGATGCAGTGTCAAAAAAGTGTCTTTATTCTAATTGCATTTATTTATAATAAAGTATGAAGGATGGGAGTTAAGATATTATTGTTCTTTTTTTTAAAAGATTTTATTTATTTATTTGACAGAGAGAGACACAGCGAGAGAGGGAACATAAGCAGGGGGAGTGGGAGAGGGAGAAGCAGGCTTCCCGCTAAGGGGAGAGCCCGATGTGGGACTCGATCCCAGGACTCTGGGATCATGACCTGAGCCTAAGGCAGACGCTTAACGACTGAGCCACCCAGGTGCCCCTATTGTTCTTTTTTAAATATTTTTTTTATTTATTGATTTGAGAGAGATAGAGCACAAAAGTAGGGGGGAGGGTTAGAGGAAGAGGGAGAAACAGATTCCCAGCTAAGCAGGGAGCCAATGCAGGGCTCAATCCCAGGACCCTGGGATCATGACTTGAGCTGCATGCAGACATTTAACCAAGTGAGCCACCCAGGTGCCCCAAGATACTATTTTTCTTTTATTTATTTATTTATTTATTTATTTATTTATTTATTTATTTATTTATTTTAAGATTTTATTTATTTATTTGAGAGAGAGAGAATGAGAGAGAGCACATGAGAGGGGGGAGGGTCAGAGGGAGAAGCAGACTCCCTGCCGAGCAGGGAGCCCGATGCAGGACTCGATCCCGGGACTCCAGGATCATGACCTGAGCCGAAGGCAGTCGCTTAACCAACTGAGTCACCCAGGCACCCAAGATACTATTTTTCTTTACCCTCATATTTTTCATTTATTTTTGACAGAAAGCTATCCACTTCAGTTCATTTTCTATTTGAAGTACCATTTCTTCTTAGATTATTTTAAATAATTAATAGATTTATAATATTTTTTAAAGCTGTTCTAGTTTACAGAACAAAAATACATAATTGAATGCAGTGTTTCCACATATTCTCTCCATCCCCCATGACATAAATCTTTAATTAGTAACATCTTGCATTAGTGTGGAATTTTTGTTAAAACAACTAATATTGGCAGATATTTATTAATTAAAGTCCATAGTTTGTTTTAGAATTTAGTCTTTGTGTTTTACAGTTCTTTGAGTTTTGACAGATGTAAAAAACCATGTATCCACCTTGATAGTGTCACACAGAATAGTTTCACTGACCTGAAAATGTCCTCTGCTCCAACTTCCCCACTGTTCCCCCCACTCCAAACCCCTGGCAATGACTCATCTTTCTGCTGTCTTCTTTCTCCACCATATCATTAGTTGAAATCATATAGTAGGTAGTATTTTCAGCGTGGCTTCTTTCTTTTAGCGGTATGCTTTTAAGTTTCCTCCGTGCTTTTTCATAGCTTGAGATCTCTCTCTCTCTCTCGTGTGTGTGTGTGTGTGTGTGTGTGTGTGAATAATACCTTTAGTGTAAGGATATATCATAATTAATGTATTCATTTATTTATTGAAGGATATCTTGGTTGCTGCTGTAAACATTCATGTTCAGGTTTTTGTGTGAATATAATTTTCAAATTATTGGGGTAGATAAGTAGGAGTGTGGTTGCTGGATTGAATGGTAGACCTATATTTAGCTTTGTAAGAAACTATCAGGCTGCCTTCCAAAGTGGCTGTACCATTTGCCTCCCCACCAGCAATAAATGGGAGTTCCTCTTATTCCACATCCTTATCAGAATTTGGTGTTGTCAGTGGATTTGGGCCATTTTAATTGATGTGGCATGGTATCTCATTGTTTTAATGGGCAATTTTCTAATGACAAATGATGTGAAAGAATTTTTGCAGCATCTTTTCTTATGCTTATTTGCCATCTGTATGTCTTCCCTGGTGAGGTGTCTGTTCAGATCTTTTGTCCATTTTGTGTTTTTTTTTTTTTTCTTATTGTTAAGTTTTAAGAGTTCTTTGTATAATTTAGACGCAAGTCTTTTATCAGATATGTGTTTTTCCAAATATCTTCCTCCAGTCTGTGGCTTGTCTTCCCATTCTCTTAATATTACCTTTTGCTGAGCAAACGTTTTTAATTTCAGTGAGGCTCAACTTACCTTTTTTTTCATTCATGGATCAGGTTTTTGATGTTGTATCTAAAAAGTCATCACCAAACCAAAGATAACCCAGATTTTCTCCTATATTATCTTCTAGAAATTGTATGGTTTTGCATTTTACATTTAGGTCTATGATCTATTTTGTGTTAATTTATGTGAAGAAAATTTTTTTTTTTGCCAGTAAATTTATTCAACAGTTACTTTTTTATTCAAATTTTTATTTAAATTCTAGTTAGTTAACATATAGTGTAGTATTGGTTTCAGGAATAGAATTTAGTGATTTATCACTTACATATAATACCCAGTGCTCAACACAATAAGTGCCCACCTTAACAGCCATCACCCATATAGCCCATCTCCCTCCCCCTCCCGCCTTCCATCCTTAGTTTGTTCTCTGTAGTTAAGAGTCTCTTATGGTTTGCTTCCTCTATCTTTCTCTTTCTCCCCTTCCCCTATGTTCATCTGTTTTGTTTCTTAAATTCTACATATGAGTGAAATCATATGCTCTTTGTCTTTCTCTTATGGACTTATTTTGCTTAGCGTAATTATGTGAAAGATTTAAGGTCTATGTATAAATTTGTTTTCTTTCTGCATGTTGGTGCTTAGTTGTACTAGTAGCATTTGTTGAATAGACTACTTTTATCTCCATTGAATTGCCTATAATTGGTAGATTATATTTGTGTGGGTCTATTTCTGGACTCTCTATTCTGTTCCATTGTTCTGTCTATTCTTTTGCCAACATCACATTGTCTTTATTACTGTAGCTTTATAGTAAGTCATGATGTTGAGTAGTGTCAGTCATCCAACTTTGTTCTTCAGTATTGTAAGGGCTCTTCTGGCTTTTGTGTGTCTTGGTTCAGTTTTTATCATAGAGACTCCATTTTTTTCCAAAATTGCATTGTATATTCTCTAAATCATAGTCTGTCATATTTGAGTATCTGCATGTTTACAAAGGATTTTCTCATAAGATCATAGGATTGGAAATTTGCAAAACTGATATACCGTTGCTCTGAATCAATGGCAAAAATGCAAAACAGGAAGGGATCTTATGCCCATCAGTGGATAAATGATTGTTACTCCTTCCTCTAGAGAGTAGTTCAATTCTCTATATTTAACACTTGTTGTCAATAGACTAGTCAAACAATGGAAATTGTAGTCATCTATACGTGTTTGTGACATTTAACCAAGAACAGTGTCACCCACCTAAGTTTCATGATGCAGAGATCAGATCTGGTTTTATCCATCACTCTACCTTTAAGGCATAGTATAATTCCTGGCATATAGTAAGTACTCAACATTTTTTGTTGAATAAACAAATAATAGTATAAATGAAGTTTTTCCCTCTAAACTGGGACATTAATTAATAATAAAGTATAGATTAAATCTCAGTCGAATGGATGTGCCTTTCAATAAACCAATAAAGTAGTCACTGGAGTTTAAGAACATCTTTGATAGTAGGAAGGTCCTCATGATAAAACTATGCTTTATATCAGTACTACATGTTACCTGAGCAAATCCTGGAAGACACTAAACCCAAGATTAGGTCGGTGAAAAAGAAAAGTATAGGAAGCAAAAGACAAACCACTTGTCCTGGACATTTTTAGTCAATACTTATGGGAAAATCTTATATATTAGTAACAAATAATTGGAGTTTAAGAAGTTAAGGCATGAGGAGGATGTCAATATATACATCAAGGTACACAATTCTTGGACCAAGGCACAAGCAACGTGTGTCTAGGAGGTAACATTGTTTAGTAGAAATAGTATGGGCTCAAGAAGTACTTGTAATTAAATCGTTATGGGATCTCAAGGCTTCCATTATCTTCACACATTGATAACATTATAAGTTTCATGAAATAGGACAAATAGGACAATGCATATGAAGTGCAGAGAAGTTTCTGAAAAATAGAAGGCATTCAATATATACTCACAAGAGTCTCATGCTCTACTGAAAGAGCTAGCCAGGCACTCCCAATATATGCTTACAATGCACTTTCTCAGTGTTGGTCTCCAAAATCAGATTTATGTCTCTCCAAATGAGATCTATGCCTTTCTTCACCCCATCACCCTACTCAAGCATTCAAATTATTTCTGTTCTCTACCTTTCTAAACCTGAATAGTTATACTACTATGAAATTAAATTTATTCATAATAGCCACAGTGACAGGCAGTGTTCTAACCTAGTTCCATTGACTCCCCAAAATATCTTCCTCTGTGAAGTTTATATGGTCTTATTTTTTCTCCAATTTTCCCAATTTTAGTGATATCAATGAACTATGAAATGGGCTCTGAATCAGCAGGCTAAAAGCAGATAGGAAAGACCTTAGTAATACAAAAATAAATTATTTTCTGAGTCCCCAGAGGATATGAACTTTCCCAAAATAATATTTTATATCCTGATCTATTATACAAGCTTCTGAAAGTCCTGAAACTACTAAGTGGTTAAAATCACTGATGTTACCATTTCAACTAATACGTAATAATTGAAAAAAATATATATAATAACTGAAAAACTATTTTGGTCACATGAAATAAACCACTCTTAATAGAAGTAAAGGGACAGAAGAGAAAAGCAGATGTTCTTATTATGATGAAGCTTCCATTTTACATTTTTGATCAACAGATTAGGATAGTTGATCTGAAAAAATTATCAATAAAAAATAATGGCAAATGCATCAGTTCAAATTACAGATAAATCATAGTTGCTCTATTCAAAAAGACAGTGTAGCTGAAACATACGGGAAAGAGCTCTGGTATTAAAGAAAGAGATGTAGGTTCTTATTCTTACTCTGCCAATGTGTTCTGTGTGATATTGGATAAACTGGGTAACCTCTCTTAATAGTAGTTATAACATTCATGAAATGACTACATTCTCAACATGATCTTGAATGACCCCTGTAACTATGATTTCCATGTTTTATTTGTTATTTATTTATTTATTATTTATTTATCTTTTTTAAGTTTTTATTTAAATTCCAGTATGTAAGTGATGAATCACTAAATTCTACACCTGAAATTAATACTACATTTTAGCCAAGTAATATTTAAAAGTTTGTTTCCTGTTCAAAATCAGCCATAACAAAGAAGTAGAAATAAAATCTGCATCCTCACAGATTTTAATCCTTCCCTCACAAGGTTGTTGGACAGTTAAGTAATGTTTGTAAAAATGTACTGTGAAATCTGTGACACTATTATTAATTAATAAATCAGACTGGAGTGAAAATATCTGCTCTTTACCAAGACTTTGATGAAATTAATGGTTTATTGAAAGGCACATCCATTCGACTGAGATTTAATCTTTTTTAAAGAAAATTGAGTAAAACATAGTCTTATCTTGCGTGTCTAAGGTTCAAGGTTTTTTGTAAAGTTAAAATTTCCATGGAAAAGGAAAATGAAAAGGAGGGACAGAACTTTATTTCATAGTTTCAAGCCGACCATGCATTTCTGTTTCTGTTGATTGTTTTTCTTTTTTAATTTTGATATGCATATTTACTAAAATGTCTCCTTTGAATCATTTATACAAATTACAAACTCATCACAAACCATTCAATCTCAGTCTCTAATTCATCTCTGTCTGCTTCATTTCCCTTAATTACACACTGTGCTTTTATTAGGGCAGTTGGCTATGCCCTCCCTTGCGTTCTTTGAATCATTCCTGGAGAGTTTCCAGATCACTCAGGCCTGCCCTTCCCCAGAGCCTGTCTTAAGATTGCAGTTGTTCACTGATGTGTGTTGGCACAGCCTGCCCTTCATTTTGGGAGCTGAGGCCAAGCTTATTTCTCATCTTTCTTTCGGGGATTTGTTGTCAGGAATGGTGTGGACTATAGAGCTTCTTAATCAATGTTCAAAAAAGAACCTGAAAAAAAATAAGAGAAACAAAATTCAACACTTCTTATGCAGGTTTTTTCCCTCTACTTTGGTAAGTTGTGGGGAAATCATGGTCAAACAAAAATTTAAGGTTGAGTTTGAGAATCATAACTCAGTTTCTTTATTTTTTTATTATATGTAGCTGATTTTTTCATTCAGGTGGTAGGATTGAAGCAGGTGAATTTCTTTGCTTTCATAGATCTTCAAAAAAACGTAAAATATGTCAGAGAAATGAGAATGAAGCAGTACAAACAGAGTGAAGGTATTAACCATCCTCATAATTTAAAGTTCAAGAATATTTTATTCAGGTTTTTAAATGCACATTTAAATAAATTTAGTAATAAGACCTGAGATGTTTGAAATGAATTTTCAACTGGAAGCAGAGTGATTGACTATCAATATGTGAAGTATCATGTTTTAAGACTCTCTGGCATTGTCTATATTGTTTTCATTTTGATACATCTTATACCACAAGATTTACATAGTTTAAATCTACTTAGGAAAAGAAAAGATAGGTCTATGCTGAAGTACTCAGTATTCACAGAATAACAGCCAATGCTCATGTCAGGTTTATTATGGTCCAGGCAGTGTACTCCATGCTTATCCATATTGCAACTCTATAGGGTGGTGTTTATTCTAGATGCAGAAACTGAGACACATAGAATTTAAGTAACTTGACCACAGCGATAGTCAAAACGTGTTCACAAACCAGTGTAAATTCCTAATCACTTCCAGGCATCACTTTTCATGACCACACACATACATATACAGAGCTAAGCATGTAAGTAGGGGCCTATTATTTATCTTAAATTCAATGCTTAAAATATAATTGTGACTGCAAAATGGTAGACACACACACATTTTTCAATGGCACACTTTCAAAACCTAGGGATCCTTCATATACAATATCATCTATGTGTGAGTATGTTTGTGTGTACAAATGAGTGTGTGTGTGTGTGTATGTGTGTGTGATGATTTAGAGCAATCAGTGCTGTTCTTTGGCGGGCTTGCTCTTAATGAAATAGCAAACATAATGTCCCCTGACAAATACATAGGCTCACACTCCTCTGGCTTTCATTCACTCTAAGTTTGCCCCATGAGTCACTTTTCCTGCCATTCCTACATCACAGCTATTCTGGGATTTACTTGAGCCATAATGATACCTAGAGTTACACAATTTTCTTTTGGACTGAGGGAGATAAGTAAAGGGTCATTATGTTTGCTATATAAGAAAATTATACTGCACTGTGATGAATAGTCATTTTATTCTGTCTTCTGATTAGTATATTATGCAGTTTTTATAAAAGAATTGTATTTTCTTAAAGTTTCAGAACTTATCTTAGTTAACCTATTTTTGAAATAATAGAGCATAGTACCTAGTGTGTAAAAATGACAGGCATTCAATAAAGTTTAATGAATAAATTACCTAGTGTGGAAAAATGACAAGCATTCAATAAAGTTTAATGAATAAATTAATAAACAGAAATGAAAATATGCTTAAGACAGTATAAAAAGATGGATAAAATATAGTTTTATGTTAATAAGTACAGTCAATATCATTATTGGGCTGGAATGTATGTGGGCCAGAATATTCTTTTGATTATATTAGGAAAGAAAGATCCAGTCAAAAACAATCATACTTAAGCTCTGCCATGTCTGTCTCCAGTGGTAGAATGGAGTGACACTGGATGAATTAAGAGGGTCAGGATGATCTAAAACCCAAGCTAATGTATCTTCTAGTGGTCTGTATAATTACATAAATAGTGAACAATGACCATTCTTTTTTTTTAAGGTTATATTTATTTATTTATTTGAGAGAGAGAGAGAGAGCACAAGCAGGGGGAGAGGTAGAGGGAGAGGGAGAAGCAGGCTCCCTGCTGAGCAGGGAGCCTGACCTGGGGTTCAATCCCACAACAGACACTGGGATCATGAACTGAGTGGAAAGCAGATGCTTAACTGACTAAGCCACCCATTTGCCCCAAAAATGGCAATTCTTAACAGTTGTATACCAGCTAATAAGGAATAATAGAATTACAAAGATAGCACTTTGTTACCATCACAAAATTTTTTCAGGCAAAAAAATTTCAATGAAAAATAAAATAGGATATTTACATAGTTTTAAATATCTCGCCATAAAGTAATCACTAATTATAAAGGAAAGTGTAATGTTTCATTGAAGAAACTTGGTAGCCATAAGTGATCTATTATTATAACATAAACAAAAATGCAATAAACTGTTATCTTGTATCCCCTGATATAATGTACTAAGAAGAACAAAATATTGATTCTGTAATATTCCTCCCAAAAATAGTTGCTCACTCTAATCATAATCATAGGAAAATACCAGATAAAAATAAACAAGACATCTGTATTAAATTCTTCAAAATTTACAGTGTAAGACAATGAGTAAATAAATCCTCCAAATGAAGACTCAAGAAAAATGAACAATAATTAACATTTAATTCTTGAATAGAGGTGGGATCAGGTAGAAACTTTCAGTTAGACAATAAATAAGTCATTGAGATGTAATGTATACATAACAGCATAGGGAATTAGTCAATAATATCATAACAACCTTGTATGGTGAGACGTTAACTATAATTATCATGGGAGTCATTTCATAATGTATAAAAATACGGAATCACTATGTTGTATCCCTGCAACTAACAGGATTGTGTGTCAGTTATACTTCAAAAAAAGGATGAATTTGAGATAATTGAAGAAACAATGAATTATATATGAAATAGCATTATTGTATAAAGATTTAATGTGCTAAGTTAGATAATTTTATCATAATTATGAGAGTGTACTTAGGAAATGAATTCTGAATTATTTAAGGGAAAAGACCATGATATTTTAAACTAACTTTCAAATAGTTTAAGAAAATAGAGTATATACACACAAGTCAAAAAATGGCAAATCTGGGGGCGCCTGGGTGGCTCAGTTGGTTAAGCGACTGCCTTCAGCTCAGATCATGATCCCGGGGTCCTGGGATCGAGTCCTACATCGGGCTCCCTGCTCTGCGGGGAGCCTGCTTCTCCCTCTCCCACTCCCCCTGCTTGTGTTCCCTCTCTCGCTGTGTCTCTCTCTGTCAAATAAATAAATAAAATCTTTAAAAAAAAAAGGCAAATCTGGGTTACAGGTGTTCTTTGTATTATTATTGTTATTATTTTTTCAGCTTGTAATTCTTTAAAAATAAGAAGCATTTTTGTTATAAATGAAGAGGTTATGATATATAATACTCAAAAGAGATGAAAGATTAATATATTAGGGTACAAATCCTTAATTTAAAATGATTCCTCATTTGCAATGAGATTAGATACCAAAAAAAAATAATAATAGCAATATGGAGTTTTCCAGGAATCTGTGACATCTTGCAACTTTTAACCTCTTGGTAAATGTGTTAGTAGTTTTGCTTCTTTGGCTAGTCTTCAGTACAGTGACTTTCACTGTTATGACATTACATCATTTATAGTTTAGTGCAATCTACACATAAAGGGCACTCAATAAATTATAGAAATGAATAATTACCATAAAATTACCATAAAGTTCACATTGCACCAACTGCTTTATACCAGATACCAGGAACTATGAAAAAATGCCATAAAAAGAAGCATTATTTTTCTCCTAATTGTAGAAGGTATTTGCAAGAGTACTTAACTTGTTTTTTTTTTTCAGGTCTCTGCTTAAATACCACCATTTCAGAGAGGACATTCCTAATCACTCCATCCCTATTGGCCACTAGTCTGGGTCCTTATCCACCTTTATTTCTTCTGAGCACAAATTACCATTTGACACATTAAGTATGCAATTCTTTGTGTTTTTATCCTTCTTTTATCTCCGTTAGAATATAAACTCCACAGAGTAAGAATTAGTCTATTTGTTTAACTTGTATCTTCGACACCAAGAATAATTGCCAGCAACATGGTAGGTTTATGGGAAATATTTATAGAATGTATCTTGAACAAATTAAGTATGAAGCAACAATTTAAATATGCCAGAGATTAGTGTAGTTGAAAGTAATCTTAAGATAAAGTTGTTTGTGGCTACCAGAATCAAATATCTATATATTTATGTATATATAGCTACCAGAATCAAATATATATATATTTATGTTGTTCTTTTTTTTTAAGATTTTATTTATTTATTTGAGAGAGAGAGAATGAGAGAGAGAGAAAGCACATGAGAGGGGGGAGGGTCAGAGGGAGAAGCAGACTCCCTGACAAGCAGGGAGCCTGATGCGGGACTCAATCCAGGGACTCCAAGATCATGACCTGAGCTGAAGGCAGTCGCTTAACCAACTGAGCCACCCAGGCGCCCCTATGTTGTTCTTGATGTAGAGGAAAAAATATACAAAACTTTTAGACCAGACATGATTCCTTTCCACCTCTGACTCTTGAAAAAGTTTCTAGGAGGGGCACTGGGGTGGTTTAGTTGGTTAAGCAATGGACTCTTGATTTCCGCTTGGGTCATGATCTCAAGGTAGTGAGACCAAGCCCTATGTGGGGCTCCATGCTAGGGCTCCATGCTGGGCATGGAGCCTGCTTAAGATTTTCTCCCTCTCCCTCTGCCGCTCACCCCCATGCTCAGGCACGCACATGTTCACTCTGTCTCTGTCTCTCAAGAAAGAAAAAGAGTTTCTAGGATTTTTTTGTTGTTCTTTTCTCAGGCAGACTAAATTATGCAAGAGGGTAATAGAGAAGAGCTAATATTCCTTCGCTGTCAATCTAAATAAATATCTTGAATTTCCATAAAATTAAGTGAAAAAAGAGCATGGATGTAAACCACCTCAGTTTTGAGAACAAATACTGACTACCTAATGTATTCAACAACAATTTAAAGTTAAAAAAATGCTTATATGTCACAATTCTTTAAAAAAGTTTTTTAAGTAATTATGAAATAGTTCTTTTAACTAAATTATGCATATTTTATTTAATGCATTATACTGGCAGCTTCTCATTTTTTCCCTAATCCACAATATAATTGTATCACAGTACTTTCATCAAATTTCTAAATATTCATTTTTCTCCTGTGAAATCAACCTCTGTCATTCTTTAGTATTTCATATTCTCTGTGTTGATGCTTATGGAATTGGCAAAACTAAATGATCTCCTAATCCAGTTACTCTGATAAAGAATAATATTAAATAGAATGTTGACATGAAAAATATAGATATGATACAGAATGGAGAATAAATATTCTATCTGACACAGTAAGAAACACATGGGTCATGAAACTATTCCCCTAGCACTAAATAAAGAATGTTTACATCTTGCAGAGTGACAGTATATTTTGGGGGCTTAAAACCTAGTATTAATAGCTGTTTCAGAAGGCTGATCTCTGGAATTTTCTCTTTAAAATTACTTTCCCTTATATGCTCACCTCTAGTGGTTTTATGGTAGATACTAGTATTTACATAAAGTGTGAAAGTTTTACAACAGTAAAACAACATATTCATCACATATGCAAGCTGTTCAGAATCACATCTTCACTCTATACTACTTATAAGTTCAACTTTATAAAGTATGGCTAATTTTTAAAGATATTCTATTTAGATTACTAGAGCAGATGATATCCATTTATGTTGCTTTCCCTAGATTCATAAATTCTGTGTTTGAAGGGAATTCAGGAAAGATTTGCCCATGTCTTAGGATGTGTTCTGCTGATTAAATTTGATTAAGAAAAAAAGCTAAGTCACTTAAAAGATATTGTTTAATCCTCATATTCAACTGTACATTCAAACGTACATTGTATATTCTACTGTATATATTTTTAAAAATTGAAATGCATGTTTTTCTAGTTTTCTTAATAATTACACACTTTAAAAATAATTAAATACTTAATAATTACATACTTCAAAGGTATAATACCAACCTGCAACAAATAAATTGACATTTTTAGTAACCGCTCTGGCTATCATTAGTTATGATCTTCAACTGTCTATGGTAGGTCATGTTGCACTTTGAAAGTTCCATTGTGTGGAAAACCTTCCAGCACATTGTGTTGTTTTGATTGTGTCATCATTAATTTAGCAAATGACTAAGTCATATGCTATGAGATAATGCTTGCTTTTTTTTAAGATTTTATTTACTTATTTGACAGAGAGAGAGCACACAAGCGGGAGGAGCAACAGGGAGAGAGAGGGAGAAGCAGGGTCCCCGCTGAGCAGGGAGCCTGATGCAGTGTTCAATACCAGGATCCTGGGATCATCACCTGAGCCAAAAGCAGATGTTTAATTGACTGAACCACCCAGGCATGCCGAGATAATGTTTGCTTTTAATATAGAAGGAAGGAAATAGCTATTTTCTTGCTTCAAATTATGTCAACACAAGTTCAAAATGCACTTCAGAAAAGCATATAGATATGTATGTATATATACAAATAAAACTGTTCTATTTTTTTGTAATGCCATTTCATATACTTACCAATAATCTTGTAGCTCATAAGGTTTATCTTCATTAAATACAATATGATACTACAAACAAAGTAGTTAGTCAATTTGACAAAGTTATAAAGAGGCCACAAATGGGCTTGACCCCATGTCTTTTGAGGAAAATATAATGACCACCTGTATTTCAACCAAAATTTTTTTCTATAGAAGATAAGATGAGAAGTGAAAATATTTATAAGCAAAATGGAGGTGTCTGTGTGTGATGGAAGACATATGTTAAGGATTCAATCCTAATAGGTTCCAATCTGTGTTTGTGCATGTTTATGTAATTATAGTGTGTATTGTGTAGATATGAAGAAATATACATATTTAAACATATGATTATATATGTAGGTTTTAATCATTTTATTTTTGAATTATATTATGAGTACATTACACCACATATGGCATACCTTTAAAGTTTAGAGTGTATTAACAAAGCAAAAATTGAAGTTTTCATGATATGGCATTAAAAAAATAACATTTATATTTCTCTTTGTGACCTGCAAAAACATCTTGCTATCTCCTTCAGTTAACCTTTCCCTGAATTTCAGATTATTTATCTCTAAATAATATATTCTGTTGGGTTTCAGAGACCACTTTTCAATTGCTTTTCTTTTTTTTTTCAAGATTTATTTTAGAGAAAGAGAGGGAGAGAGAGAGAGAGAGAGAGTTGAAGGGGGCGCTGCAGAGGAAGAGAGAAACTCAAACCGACTCCACACTGAACACAGAGCCACATGCTGGGCTCAATCTCACGACCCTGAGATCACGACATGAGTCCAATGCTTAACTGACTGAGCCACCCAGGCACCTCTGGAGACCACTTCTCAATATTTATAAGCAGCACATGTTCTCCTAAACATTCAATTTTTGAGATTTAGGTATATTCATGTATGTTGTCAGAAATGATTCCAATAGAAGAATGGTTACCAATTATTAGATATGACTTTCCACTTTTTGTATGTAGTAAAATTTGTGGGTTTTTTTAAAGATTTCTTTATTTATTTTAGAGAGAGAGAGAGAGAGCGTGCATGAACATGGGGAGGAGCTAAGGGAGAGAGAGAGAATCCTCAAGCAGATTCCACACTGAGAGCAGAGCGCAATGTGGGGCTCGATCTAGTGACCCTGAGATCATAACCTGAGCTGAAATCAAGAGCTGGCTGCTTAACTGACTGAGCCACCTACGAGCCCCTGTTTGGGATCTGACACTTAATATTTGTGTTACATATTTGCCAGAGTTTGGGGGGTTTGTTTTCAATTTCTTTCTATAAACAATTTTACAACAAAAATGCATGTACATCACTGTTGATACGCACATGAAAGTATTTCACTATGTGTTTAACACCCAGAGGTACAATGTCTGTGCCATAAATTCAGGCATGTTCACTTGTGCTGGAAAATTAAGATTGTTTTCCCGAGTTGTTGCATAACTTTAAACATGGAGCAGGAGTGTCTAAAATTTCCATTGCTCCACAACTTTTTCTGCTTTTGATAATGCCATTTACATCATTTTCCCCCAATCTATTGTGTGTAGAATGGTTTTTCACTACTCTCTGAATTTCCATTTCCAAGATCATTCATGAGATTGAAGATGTTCTCAGATATTTGTTGGTGATATGCTTTTCCTTTTTTGTTAAAATCACCTCAAGATTTTTGTTTATGTTTTCTAATGAATTGTTTGGTCCTTTAAATATTTTGCAGAGGGTCTTTACACTTCTTGTATTTAAATCTTTTATTGATTATGTATATTGTTAATATATTCACCAGACTTTTTACTTGTCATATCTCATTCTTCTTAGTTTCTTAATTTTGAGGTTGTCTAATTTATCAGTTTTTTTCTTTTCCTAGTTACTTTTGGACCTTTGAAAGTTTTCATTTGCTGAACTAATAAAGCTTGTCTTCTATATTTTATTGGAAGGTTTTCAAATTTTGCCTTCTAAATATATCTTTCTAATTCATTAAGAATTTATTTTTACGTTATAATGAGTGGCTCATTTTTCTCCACATGTATAATGAATGGATCCGACACCATTCACTTAATAATCCACTACTGCCCTGATAACCTGCAATACCAGCTCTATATGTATGACTTTTCCATATAAATAAGTAGTGATCTGGTTCTGTGGATAGGTAGTTTGCCCATTCCTGCACCATTGCTATAGTATTTGTTTTACTATAACCTTATGAGTAGCTATGATATAAACCAGGACAAGTCCTCTCATTTGGTTGCTCTGCTGGTGTATCTTGTATATGTTTGGCTCCTTTCTATTTTATATTAATTTTTTAATTATTCTTTAAGTTCCTTGAGAAACTTGATTGTGATTAAAATTTGGAGTAAATGACATTTTTATTCATTTTAATATTTTTCCTATGATTCATATATTTCTCTGAATTGTCTGTAAATGATAATACTTTGAGTCCTGTGCTTTTCTTTTTATTTTGCTGGTTAAGATTTGTAACTCATTTTCTTAAAGATTTTATTTATTTATGTATTCATTTATTTATTTATTTGAGAGAGAAAGAGCAGAAGTGGAGGGAGAAGGAGAGGGAGAGGGATAAGCAGACTCTGTGCTGAACATGGAGCCGGACACAGGGCTTGATCCCACAATCCTGAGATTGTCACCTGAGTGGATATCAAGACTCAAAGGCCTAACCCACTGAACCACCCAGGTGCCCCTGTAACTCATTTTTAAAAAGAAAGGGTGAGAAAGACATCAGCAAGAAGGTGGAGTAGGAAGCTGCTGACTGTCCCTCTTCTCAGGGACACCCTGAATAAACAGCTACCCATGAATCAATTCCGTTTGAGAGACCCCCCCCAAAAAAAAATAGTTGAGTGTTTCCTACCTGGTGTGACTGAAAAAATGTTCGCATTAAAATGGTTTGGATCGCTTCTCGGCCTTTTGGCTAAGATCAAGTGTAAAATGGTTTGGAAAAGCTGAGACACACTTATACTTTAAACCCCAACCCTGGTGCAGAGCCCTATAATTGGGAGGGAAACCCCACCTCCCAGCTTCTTCTGGGAGCTACAGATTTAGCACCTCACCTTTCATGGCTGCCAGCCAAGGGACTGAGTACCAAATCACAGAGCTCTCAGAGCTGGATGAGGCTTTGTGTTGGCAAGTACCCTAGGGACCATATTAAACAGAGACAGTGTTAAACAGAACCCTCCAGCAGCACCAGCGCAGAAGAAGCAGGCAAAAAGTCCTGGATCCCAGTTTCTCCCTGGATGGGGTTTGACTGTATATTCTCCCAGGTGCTGCCTGAGAGTCTTCTAATTAGCCTGCATCTGGGAGCTGAGTGGGATCCCCTAGGAGCCTGAATGGGCTTATAGATACTTGGCCTCCCATCTTCTCCTCCCAGCTCACTCCAACAATAAAAGAGTTACCAGCTTTCCCTAGAAGGAGCCTGTGCAACCTATGAGACTGCCACCCAGGGAACCGCCCCCTATGTCACATAGCTCTGAAATCTCTGCATTTTTGGATCCCACAGGACACACAGCATAGAGAGGCAATTTTATACGAATGCACAAGTGCCTATTCCCCCTGGCTCAGCACAGGGCCACTAGGAAAAACACCCAGCTCCCGGTTTCTCCCTGAGAGGAACTAGACTGCGTATCTGACATCCCAACTTTCACAACTGCTCAGAGAAAGGTTTCCAATTAGCCCATATCTGGGAAATGACCGGGCAGGCAATTAGTTGTCCTCTGGAGGTCTGAATGGGCATGTGGGAATTTCCCTGTCTTTGGGCACTGACGGGACTTGGCACACCATAGTCTCCTGAGGACCACTAAGAACAAAGACTAGGATTTGGAAAAGCACAAAGCTTCTGGAGGCACCAGAATCCCATGCCAGGCTGAGGATTTTTGCATCTATATATACATCAGGGATGCTGGCCTGCAGTTTTCTTTTCTTGTAGTATTCCTTACCTGGCTTTGGTATCAGAATAATGCTGGCCTTGTAAAATAACTTTGGAAATGTTCTTTTTTATTAACTTCTTTGGAAGGGTTTGAGAGGATTAGCATTAATTCCTTTTTTAAAAATTTAGTAGAACTCACCATCTGGTCCTGGACTTTTCTTTGTTGGGAAACTTTTTAGTATTGCCTTAATCTCCTTATTTGTTATTGATCTATTCAAATTTTCTATTTCTTCATGGTCCAGTCTCAGAGGTTGTATGTTTCTAAAATTTATCCCTTTCTTCTAGATTATCCAATTTGTTGGTGTATGATTGTTCATAATAGTCTCTCCTTATCCTTTGCATTTCTGTAGTTTAAGTTGTAATATCTCCTCTTCATTTCTGATTTTATTTATTTAAGTTTTCTTTTTTTTTCTTAGTCTAGCTAAAGACTTGTCAATTTTGTTCATATTTTCAAAAAACCAACTCAGTGTAGCTGATCTTGCTATTATTTTTCTAGTTTCTATTTCATCTATTTTTGCTCTAACTTCGGGTTTAGTTTATTCTTTATTTTTCAGTTCCTTGAGGTATAAAGTAAGGTTGTTTATTGGAGATCTTTGTTCATTTGTTTGTTTGTTTTTGTCTTTTTTTTTCTTTAGTGTGGACATTTACTGCTATTGACTACTCAGAACTACTTTTGATATATCCCATTAGTTTTAGTGTGTTTTACTGTGTTTCTATTTTTGTTTGTCTCAATATATATTTTTTATTTCTCTTTTGGTATCTTCTTTGATCCATTAGTTGTTCGGGATTTGGAGTCCAAATATTCTCAGGAATCCACATTTGTCACTGCAGTCCCATGCGACCACCAAATTTCTCTTGGTTTCTTTTTCTTATCAGTGGTAGTCCTCTGCCTGGACCTAAATTGACTTTTTAGATTCTTGGCCAAGGAAAAAATTGGACAAATCTCCATGAAATAAATAAATTAAGCCATCACTTAAACTCCAAGAATTTCTTTTTTTTTTTTTTACATTCTACTCAGTGTATTTTTTTCTTTTGCTGTTTATTTTATTGCATTTAGAAAGTTATTTTTTAATTTTTTATTAACATATAATGTATTCTTTTCTTCTGAGGTACAGGTCTGTGATTCGTCAGTCTTAACACAATTCACAGTGCTCACCATAGTACATACCCTCCCCAATGTCCATCACCTTTCTATAGTCAATGAAAATGTATGCCTTCTCTTCCTCCTATTCCTTTTACAAATATCTAATGCCTAAAAAATGAGTGGTTTTTAAATTTTAAATTATTTTTCATATATTAGAATGATTAATATGGATTAATTTCTATTATTTTTATAATTTTCTCTCCTATTCTGCCTTTAGCCCCTTTCTTGAATTGGTTTGTATTGCATCCTTTGCTTTCTTTTTTGTTACACTATTTTCTTTCTCCTTATTCTTTTTCCTTTGGGAATTTCATACTTATTTATATTCATTAGTGGTTTAAAAATTTAGCACTCATATTAAGCTTAAAAATGTGAGTGTTATTTGATAGCATTTGATGCTATTTTCTCAGTTCTGCAACAATATAATGAATTTTAGATTATTTTGTCTGATTAATTTCTTAACATTCATTCTATTGTTCTCTAGTATGCTTATTTTATATTGATTTATTTATAAATATGCCACAATTTGGCATTATTATTCAGTATTGCTATAAATTGTTTAGATTTTTCAAACACTTTCTGTTTCCTTTGATCATGATTTTTTTCTCAGATGTCTTTGATGAATTTTCTCTTTTCCTTAAATTCATTCTTCAATTTTCTACAGAGATAATTTGCTAGAACAAACCTTGTATGCTACTGTATATAGGGAAATATGTTCCCCCTTTTTTATTAGCTATGAAATCAATATTCAATCATTTGAAGATATTATTTTGTTGTTTATGCTTCTATTGTTACCGTTAAGATATTAACAGTGTTTTTTTTCATTTTTCTGTAAGTGATCTATCACCCCCTCTTCTTTTTGTTTTTTTTCAGGATGCTCTAAAGATCCCCTTTTTTAATATTTAAAAAATATTTTATTAGAAAAAATTAACATGCATAGAAAAGTAACATCCATTATGTACTCATCATATGGATTCAGTATTTGTTGATTTAACCATCTTGTGTCATCTCCATCCACTTTCCATCCACTATTCCCATCCGTTTCCCTTTTATCTTCTGATTATTTTCCAGTTAATCCCAAATACCATAAATATTTTATATCCATGTCCAAAAGTTAAATATTCTTCAGAAATATTTTAAAAATACCTTTGTCATCTAAAAATTTCACAATAATGTCTTAATAACATTTCTTAATAATTCCACAATAATTCCTTACTAACATCCGAAAAGCTAGTCAGGGTATAAAATTTCCCCCAAATGCCCTATGATCATCTCTTTTGCTAACAGTTTATTAATTTGGATCAAAATTCAAATTAGATCCAGAGATTGCAGTCTATATATTCAAAGCAATCCCTATCAAAATACAACCACAATTTTCACAGAACTAGAACAAATAACCCCAACATTTATGTGGAACCACAAAAGACCCCAAATAGCCAAAGCAATCTTGAGAGAGAAAAAACACAGCTAGAGGTATCATAATCCCAGATTTCAAGATATACTACAAAGCTGTAATAATCAAAAAGTTTGGTGCTGGCACAAAAATAGATACATAGATCAATGGAACAGAACAGAGAGCCTGGAAAAAACCTCATGCTTATATGGTTCATTAAGCTATGACAAAGGAGGCAATAATATACAATGGGGAAAACAGTTCCTTCAATAAATGGTTCTGGGAACATTGGACAGCTACATGGAAAAAAATGAAACTGAACTACTTCCTAAGACCATACATAAAAATAAACTCAAATCGGATTAAAGACCTAAATGTGAGATCTGAAACCATGAAAAAATCCTAGAAGAAAATATAGCTAGTAATTTCTCTGACATCAATAATAGCAACTTTTTCTTAGACATGTCTCCTCAGGCAAGAGAAACAAAAGCAAAACAAACTATTGGGACTCCCTTGAAATGAAAATCTTTTACACAGCAAAGGAAACCATTAACAAAACAAAAAGACGATCTACTGAATAGAAGGAGATATTTGCAAATGATATATCCAATAAGGGATTAATATCTAATATACATGAATAACTTTACAACTCAAAAGTAAAAGTAAAAGTAAAGTAAAAAAAAAGAAAAAAGAAAAAAAACAACCTGATTAAGAAGTGGACAGAAGAGTTGAATAGGCATTTTTTCCAAAAAAAGTAATATAAATGGCTAACAGACACATGAATAATGCTCAACATCAGTAGTCATCAGGGAAATGTAAAACTAAAGATGCTCCCTTTATCTTTGGTTTTGGCGTTTCCCTGAGATATATCTGGATGTGGATGTCTTTTTATTTACCATTCTTGGAAGTCAACTGGTCTAACAGATTGTGAGAATTGGTGTCATTCAACTATGTATAACTCTTGGTCATTTTCTCCTCAAATATACACCTTTGGATTAACTTTCTTTGAAAATAATGTGTTTTTTTTTTTATATTCAGTTAGCATTTAGTGTCATTTTAGTAAATTTGTGGTATATGAAAAGTTCAAAACACACTTTTTTTTTTTTAAGATTTTATTTATTTATTTGACAGAGAGAGACACAGTGAGAGAGGGAACACAAGCAGGGGGAGCGGGAGAGGAAGAAGAAGGCTTCCCACAGAGCAGGGAGCCCAATGCGGAATCCCCAAAACACACTTTTAAACATAACTTCAAAAAATGATCACTGTTAACATTTCAGTATATACAACTATTTATGCTTTAGTAAAATTTTAAAAAGCATACCATAAACAATGTAATACAAAATTATTTGATAAGCTATTTTCCAAGTTAATAAGTATTCTTGTACAACAAAATTTTAGTGACTTCATTATGTTATGTATCAAAACCAATTTAACCAATTATCTATCTTTTAGAGATGTATTTCCAACTTTCTATTCTCATGCTTTGTTATTAGGAATAATAGTGATAAAAACAGGCATAAATCTTTACCCTTATAGAATTCGCAATCTTACTTGGTGAAAATCAACACTAAATGACATAGAATAGTATATATATATATAATATTTTGTATTGTGCTAACTACTGAGAAAGGCAGGCACAGATTAACAGAGTTTGCTGTGTGAAGTATTAGAGTGATCAGGAAAGATTTCTCTGAGAAACTATTTTGATGAAGACATGAATCAGAAACTAGTCACATGGATATCTGGCAGAACATTCCAGAAAGAGAGAACAGCAAGTACAAAGTCCAAAAGTGGCAGCATACCATGGGGATGAGGCCAAAGTACTGGATTGAAGTAGACATGAGAGGACAGTTAGGGATGACATCAGGAGGTAGCAGAGGGTCAGGTCATGCCGAATTTTAGGGGTCATAGTCAGAATTTACCTTTTACTGCAGAAGAAACAATAAGTCTTTTGGGAATTCTCTAAGAAAAAAAGAGTAGCATGGTCTGAATTAGTGTTATTTTGGCTATCTAGTTAAGGATAGAGTAATAGGTGGACAAACAGAGAAGCTGTGAGATTAGTTAGGAGGTTGCTTCAATGCTCAAGGCCAAAAATGATGGACTTCTACTGGAGAGGTAGCAGTGGGAATTATACATTGTGTTCTAATTCTGGAGCAAGAGAAAATAGGAATTTCTGGCAGGCTGGTTATGACAATTAAGACTGTGGAAGGAGAGTGTTAAGAGTGGGGCAAAGACATCAGGAGATCATATTTATTGGTAAGCATAGTGCATACATCTACTCATGTAATTATAAGGCCTTGAACATGAAATGCTCCATCAAAAGATATGTACATTTAATATATTTTTCTATTTATTATCAAATAAATTTCCAGTATGATTTTTCCTATTTTATGCATTTCTGACGAGTGCAGTGTAACTATTCCCTTTCATACTCCTGAATACTAATATTTCTATTTTTAATTGTTGTACATTTTATGAATAAGAGCATCTTAAATTGATTTAATATGCTCTTTAATTAGAACAAATCAGATGGATTTTAAACAAACTTAATTAAAAATACTTGAGCAAAAATACCCTAAGCTTCTTCCTACTTCTTATTTTATTCTTTATTATTTCTTGCTGTCCATGTCTTTAATTTTTGTAGTAAATAGAAGTCCATCATTTGTCATTTCTTGCCCATAGGACATTTTAATCCTTTAGCAAGTTTTTGGAAATTTTTATTATTCCCCTTGGACATTATTCCCTAATTTCCTTTTTTTTTTTTTTTTTTTTTTTTCCTGCAAGACAGGACATTGATAAATAGCCTAATCTTTCCTGCCAACAACTTAGGTTCTTGACTGAGTGACTCAATTGGAAAAAGAGTAAATTGTAATACTCAGAGGTATCTAGCAAGGACAGCTACATCCACTGGCAGTGGTGATATACAGGAGTGGGTGAAATGCATTGACTATTCTTAACTTCCACAGACGTGCTAGAGTAGGCCCTATTTAAAAACGACTTCTCCAGCCTTTTAGTGACCCATTCACATTCTCATACCTTTAAAATAATTCTACTTCTTGCTTATATCAGCCAGAGTTAATTCTATTGCTTGCAACCAATAACCCTGACTGGTACTGACCACAATACCCCTCTAGGCTCAAATGGTTCTTGCATATTGTTATCTGATAAATACTTTAATGGGGTAGGGGTATTTTTATTCATTAGAATTGCTCTTGATAAGAGCATTGCATATACTGGGAAGAAATATTTTGTTAAGCTACTTGGAACTGACAATGAGATCTTCACTAAATGATTAATCATAAAACAAAAAGAGAATTGGGTTATTCCTGAGAAAGAGACAGAGAAAGAGAATGTGGCCAGTGAGATGGCATAAGGCTCTAGGCTGGGCAATTTGATTTTTCCTTATTAAAAGCAAAATAAGGGGCACCCGGGTGGGCCAGTCAGTTAAGCCTCTGACTCTTGATTTTGGCTCAGGTCATGACCTAGGGGTGGTGAGATTGAGCCCCACATGGGGATCCCCACTTAGCACAGAGTCTGCTTGTCTCCCTCTCCCTCTGCCCCCCCCTGCTCATGTGCACTCTCTCTCTCTCAAGTAAATAAATAAATCTTCAAGAAAAATAAAACAAAACAATAGTCAAAATATTAATATTGCCATCAAAATGAAAATATGGGGCAAATGGGAGTTGGAATCTATTATAACAATGTGAATATATAATGACTCAAGATAATTATTCACAGTAGTGCTAAAACCATATTATTAATAAATATACAAGTCATCCTGAAAGAAATTAAAAACCTACAATATATTATATTTAAAGACTAATTCTCAAGATTTTTGTTTCTGTCACTTATATTCTTCCCTATCACAAACATAACCGAAGCACTTAAGAATCAGGTCTTTTAGGAGGCTATTTTGTTTAGATTATTTGAATGCATTCCACTATCTTTTCAGTTACAATTCATTCATTTTGGATTCTTATTCTGGGAAAAATGGCACATGTATATGAAAACTGAGCAGAAATTGGAATTGAGTGATGGGGTTCCTCTGGATCAGAGTATGTCATTCTGTTTTCATAAAATATTTCTTATCAGTATAAAAAATTATGTCCTGTATTTATAAGTATTACTTTAATTGCAAGTGACTGAAATCAACTTTATGTGAAACAAAAAAAGAGGGGTGAGGGAGATTTATGTTGGGACACAGAGGTACTTCATGAAATATAAAGAGGAGTTGAGCAAAAAGTGTCTGGTTGAGCAAACTCACAACTGGGAATTTGATAACCATAATTAGGGTTAAAGCGTTTATTTGGGTTTGGGTTTTTCTATCTGCTTGCGATCTCTATATTTTTCTGTAGCTCCATTTCATTTTCCTTTCTTTCTACACATTAACTTTCAATATGTTATAGAAAACCAGGCAACCAGTATCTGTTCAGAGCTTTAGCCACTATGAAGAAAACATAAAACCAACAAACCTTTGGTCTCCAAGTTCAAAAATCCTAAAGAAAGACATTTTCTACCAATCGTTAAAAAGACCACATGGATATAAAATATCTTTTGGATTCAGAAATTATCTATAACTCAGTAATCCAGTAATTATAATGCAACCACTATTAGTTTATAGTGTCTCTAACACCATTGTATATCATACATGTTAAGTGTCCTAGGCAGTGACCCAGTATGGATTCTCTAATAGATTAATCACTAACAAAATTTTCTGAAATAATGCCCACTTTAGTTTTTGAATCCTATGAATGCTTAATGCAATGTTTAGGACAAAGAAAACTCAACAAAAATGTATAAAATACTGAATGTTTCAGTAAAAATCAGTAATCTGATGAAGATTTAATTTTAATGATTACTGAATATAAACTGCTTAGAGTTTATTCAAGGTTCAGCTGATTATACATCTGCTGTATTTGAGCACCATTAGAGAGTTTCACCTCCCACAATGTTTTGCTTATCCTTTTATTTTGCCTAAAACACAACTTCTCTGCTCTCTGACTCTATAAGTTTACTGTAAATACTAAACTTATCCCATTAAAAGCAGGAGTGTTCCAAAGAGTTGTTGGATCAAAGAAAACAGGACAGAAAATGGAAATCGAGATTAGCACCAAGAAAAATAATGGTGTCAGAAGAAATTATCCAGAAAAAAAAAATCATGTATTTAGCAATTTGACTGAGAATACATTGTAGTCTTTATTTCCTCCAAATTGAATCATTTTATCTTTTTGCAGCTTTAATAATATATATATAACATATTTGATAACTACTAAATGTGCATACTAAATCATTATCACAAATAAGTGCTTGCATAAAGAGCCCTCTAAATAGCTTGAAATTAGTCATAAGTTTAGCTAAAGCTTTTAACAATCAAAACATACCTCAAATTTTATTATTTCATCTATAAAAACTCTCTTTTATCTAAATATCATTAACAGAATAAAATGCCATCATTTCTTCTATTTCTAAATGTCTAGTTCTGTAATATAAAATTAAAAATTCAAATAAGGGAAATATAACACTAAACTAAAATTCTGCATCTTTCTTAAAATTTTACATTTTGCTTTACATTTAAGCAAAATAAATCAATACACATGTATTTTGTATATGTTTCTCACATAAGCTTGTACAATAGCACTAATAAAAATTTAATTCCTTGCCCTCCTGCTATTTCTTGACAAACAGGCTAGCTTCTGGGGAAATTCACAAGATAAGTCATCTGGCCACATTCTCATAAAAACACAGGCTATGAGAGACACTAACTGCATTTTAAAAAATGATCATGTTTATAATACATATTTTAGTGATTTTTTTCCAACTGAGAATTACTTTCTTTTTTTTTTTTTAAGATTTTATTTATTTATTTTGACAGAGAGAGACACAGCCAGAGAGGGAACACAAGCAGGGACAGTGGGAGGGGGAAAAGCAGGCTCCTCGCTGAGCAGGGAGCCATATGTGGGGCTCTATCCCAGGACCCTGGGATCATTACCTGAGCCGAAGGCCTACGCTTAACGACTGAGCCACCCAGGCACCCCTGAGAACTATTTTCTATAAAATCTCAGCACAGCAATAAGAAAAATATGTTTCAGTGAATGTAGGTACCAAAATCCCTTCTTACAAAGTCTTTTCAAAATTCTTCTGAAAAAGGAAAAAAAATATTTTCTAACCCTCAAAAAGAGAAACACACATTTCAGTTTCCAACAGAAATTCAATCTATATTTCCTTTTAATGGGTAAAAATTCAGTTTGTATGCAAACTTTCTAACATCCAAGTCCCAATTTGATTCTCCCACTGTGAGTGGCTACAAAGTCACTTCTCTGAGTTCATACCTGCTTCCGATAATTAACATAAACTGCCAGGATCCTCAAACAATTGTTAAGTTGTGTGTTTGTTCGTTATGTATTTATGAACTTTTGTTCCAAGTGGTTAATGAAAATACATAATTACACCCTAAAAGAATAAAGGAGAATAGCCCTATACAAGAAATAAACACATTTAAAAGTGGAGATAAACACAAACAAAACAAAACATAAACAACAATATCTTATAATTAGCATTCTTATTTGGAATAGGAAGGATCAGATACATATTTATATTTATATTTAGAATTACATATTATAGCATTAGAGTTAGAATTTATAATTCTGAAAGTACACAGAAGAAAACAGAAATTACGAGAAGAAAACATTTGCTTCACTTAGGTTTAACACTTATGTTTTGTAACACTGGTGGCCTATTCGGATGGTGGATATAAAAAAATGATTTAAATTAAAACCTCAATAAATTGGGTACTAGAATTTCCTTGGTGAATACCACAACTCTGCAATATATTCTCTTCTCTCACAATGGAGAAAGGGAGAGAATTATTTTCAATCTCACATCAAGTTTAGTAAAAGGGCTTTATGAAAAGAGCAAACAGAATTGGATATTTGTCTGCTGAAGTCTGCTCACAGAGCTCGAAGTGTTAATTTCAGGAGGACTTATTGAAGGACAGAACCTGGAGAGGCACCTTCTTGAGGACAGCTTCTAGAAAGTGCTGGGGCAAGGAAGGCTTAGAGCTGTCTCTCAGGAGAAAGAAAAAACAAAACAAAACAAAACAAAAAACAAACAAAAACTGGAGGGCAGCTATTTTTACATCTTTCTCGGTTGATGGCCTGAGGAGGCATGGACCCTATCAAGAGAGTTAGGGGAGGAATTTTAAGTGGCTGTCTGGTGGAAATATAACTTCTCTTAAGTGAAACACAGGTGAAGGGTCCCCAGCAGAGGACAGTTTGGAAAGTCTACAAAGCATTCCATGAAAGACAGACTCCAATTACCTAGAATTGGAGAATGTCAGTGACAGATCTTTACAGTACTAGTCAACTAAGACTGGCCTGGGTGCTTCTCAACATTGGAAGGATCATTAACCAGGTTTAGCAAGTTGAAAAGATTGTGAGGCAAAGAAGCATTAGACTGGAGAAAATTAGAGAATCAATTACAACGACTTCAGAAGTCTAAAATGGAACACACTAAGGCAGAGGGAGAATATGTTTATCTCCATGTAATTCAGAAGGTGCCTATTATATAGTATATTAATCAGGTTTCTCTAGAGAAACAGACCAATAGGATGTGTGTGTGTGTGTGTGTGTGTGTGTGTATATATATATATATATATATATATATATATATATATGATGTATATATCTATGTATCTAAGTGTTTATCATCTATCTGTCATCTCTCTATAAAATAGATAGATGGAAAGAGAGATTTTAAAAAATTGTCTCCTGTGATTATAAAGGCTGGCAAGTTTAAATTCTGCAGGCTAAGCCAGCAAGCTGAATGCCCAAGGAAAAACTGCAGTTTGAGTCCAAAGGCAGTCTATTGGTAAAGGTTCCTCTTCCTCCAGGGAATTTTACTTTTTTGTATTAAAACTCTCAACTGATTGGATGAGACCCACTCACAAAATGGAAGATAGTCTGCTTCACTCAGTCTATTGATTCAATTTTTTTTAAAGTTTGTATTTAAATTCCAGTTGATTGGGGTGCCTGGGTGGCTCAGTCGGTTAATCTCTGGACTCTAGATTTCAGCTCAGGTCATGATCTCAGGGTCCAGGGATCAAGCCCCACATCGAGCTCTGCACTCAGCCTGGAGTCTGCTTGGCCCTCTCCCTCTCCTATTCCTCTCTCTCCCTCTCAAATAAGTAAATAAAATCTTTAAAAAAATAATAAATATTTTTAAAAATAAGTAAATAAATTCCAGTTGATTAAGATACAATGTAACATCAGTTTCAGGTGTACAATATAGTGATTCAGCAACTCCACACAAAAAACCCGGTGCTCATCACAAGTGCACTCCTTAATCCCCATCACCTATTTCACCCATCCCCCATCCACCTCCCCTCTGATTTACATCAGTTTGTTCTCTTTAGTTAAGAGTGTATTTCTTGGTTTGCCCCTCTCTCTCATTTTTCCCCCTTTGCTCATTGGTTTTGTTTCTTAAATTCCACATTTGAGTGAAATCATATGCTATTTGTCTTTCTCTGCCTGACTTATTTCCCTTAGCATAATACTCTCCAGCTCCATCCACATCATTGCAAATGGCAAGATTTCATTTTTTATGGCTGAATAATATTCCATTCCAGATATACTGTATATATACACACCTTTATCCATTCATCAGTTGATGGACACATGGGCTGTTTCTATATTTTCGCTATTGTAGATAATGATGTTATAAACATCAGGGTGCTTGTATCCCTTTGAATTAGTATTTTTGTGTTCTTTGGGTAAATACCTAGTAGTGCAATTGCTGGATTATAGTTCTATTTTTAATCAAAGTCTATTGATTCAAATGTTAATCTTATCTAAAATAATACCTTAATGAAAACATCTAGACTTTTTTCATTTTATTTTAATTCCAGTGTAGTTAACATACAGTGTTGTGTTTGGTGTTTGACCAAATACCTGCGTGTCATGGCTTAGCAAAGTAGACACATAAAATTAATCATTACAGATAGGTAGATATTTTAATCAATAAAATGAATTTATTTTTTAACTAAAAGAGATTGGATAAATTTACTAAATAAAAGTGAAAAGAAAAGCCATCGGATTGACCTTAAACTGCATCACTGAGATTAGGAAAATTAGTCCTAAATGCAGTCAGTCAGGGGAAAAAATGATTTTGCTTCCATCAGACCTTAAAATAATACAATGTAAGAATGGTAACAAAGGGAAGAGGAATTTCCCAACCTCTCTCTCTTCTCTCTTTCTCAGCTATTATGGATTCAAATATAGGGGAAAAATTCTATTTTCTCCAGTAAAAATAATCTCATATTCATTTTTAATATAAAAGTGTATCAAAGTCCATTCAGTTTAACCTACAAAATGGTCAATTACAAATCATGAGTATCAGTTTTACCATTCTTTTTGCCTATCTTAACCCCTACTCTGGTTAACTCCAAAGTATTACCTACTTTGTACCTAATTCTAGATGGGTGTATATGTTTGAAAAACTCAGAAAACCACACTGGATACATTCACTTATATTCAAGACCAAAAATATCTTAATAAGTTCTATGTGTTTTCCAATTTGTCTACCACATTTTTCTGCTCCACTCTCCCACTTTCCTAGATGCCTTTTTCACAAATTCTCTTATCTCTTCAAACCTCCAGAAATCCTTCTTCTGCCCTTACACTCTATTGATAAACATGCTACTTATTTTTCAGTGAAAATAGGAGCAATTAAAAAAGACATTCCACACATTCTTTTTACACATAAATAAATTTGCTTCCACATAAATTGTTTTAAGTATTGTTAGGACGGGTAAAGGCTTTTACGCCAACCTTCTTTGTAAATTCGGTTTCATCCCTTCTTGCACACCAAGGACACTGCTCTAGGAATTATATGCTTCCTCTTAACCATCATTCAGATTGAACAAACAAATGCTATAGGTATAATAGTAAAGGACACTATAATGTCTCCTACATACCAAAAGTAAAAAAATATATATATTTTCTTGATCTTGCTTTTCCCCTAAGCAACTACTTCATTTCTCATCTCTCCTTGAAACCCAAAAACTTAAATAAACATCATCACACTCATTATCTCCATTTTTTCACCTCCAATTATTACCTGAATTTATTCTAGTCAGACTTGCCTGCTAGTTTAAAGAAACTCCTTGTCAAGGTCACAAGTGGCTTCTATATTGCCAAATGTAACACAAAACGTTTAGCTTTCATCTTACTGGAACTGACAGGAGTATTTGACAAAGTTCATCATAACCTCCTTCTTGAGAAAACTTCTTCATGTGAATTCTGGAACACTATTCATTTTGGTTCTCTTGTAATGTGTGTGACTTCTACTCAGTTTCTTCTCTAGAGTCTTACCTAATTTCTAAGATGTAGGCCTCTACATCTTAAGAGAGGCCATTCTCTTATTTATTTATTTGTTTGTTTGTTTATTTATTTATTTATACTCAACACTGAGTGTTTTGAGTTTTGTTTCTGCAAATATCATTAACATGCTAAGGATTTCAAACTTTGCCTCTTCACACTAGACTCTAACTTTAAACCCAGATTTGTGTGTCAAAACTGCAAATATGAAATCTCCACTTAGAAGTTACCTAAAACTTAAATCCAGGGCAGAAAATATCCTTTTGGTGAAACTATTCTCTCACAATCTGATACTTCAGTTGATGGACACTACATTAACTAGATACTTGGCACACACATTCACACACATAAAGAAATGCACTCACAAAAATTGAAACTATGTTTGATTCCCTTCTCTTTTACCCTATATTCAAATCATCTTAATAGCAAAAAAAAAAAATTTCCTTCACAAAATTTGCAAACACACACACACACATACACACACACAGATATACACACAGTCCAATCACCCTTATTATTCTGGTGCAAACTGGAGTAATATGTCACCTGGTTTATTTCAATATTCTCTTAACTGTCCTCTCTCTTTCCAACATGCAGTCTCCACATAGTGGAGATCTTTTAAAAGCAAAATAAAATCATATTAACAGTGTACAAAGTACTACAATAGCTTCCCATTTTATTCAGAGTATAAATCGAAGTTATTTATAATGCACTACAAAGCTATGTGTAGTTTTCTCCCTATCTTCATTTTCAAACTTTTTCCCCATTGCTTATTCTCTTCCAGTAATATTTGCTTCTTTTCTGGGCATGGAAAACACCAAGAAGATTCCAATTTCAAGGCCTCCGCACTTACTCTTATGTCCCTCTGAAACCCTCCTGATGCCACCACAAATGCTCACTCCTATACTTCTTTTTGTTAACCTGCTCCAATGTGACCTTGTCGTAGAGACTCTGCCTGATTGCCCTCTATGAAATAGTCAGACACACCTAAGATTCCTTATCCCTATTAGCAGGCATCACATAATTACATGACACACATGTAATTTTTTGTTGTTTTTTATTCTTTTTTATAAATTTTATTTTAATTCCAGTATAGTTGATGTACAGTGTTATATTTGTTTCAGGTATACAATATAGTGATCCAACAATTCCACACATCACCCAGTGCTCATCACAAGTGCACTCCTTAATGATCATCACCCATTTCATCCATCTTCCCACCCACCTCCCCTCTGGTATCCATCAGTTTGTTCTCTGTAGTTAAAATTTTGTTTTTTGGTTTGCCTCTCTCTTTCTTTTTTCCCCTATGCTCATTTGTTTTGCTTCTTAAATTCCACATTTGATTGGAATCATATGGTATTTGTCTTTTTCTGACAGACTTATTTCTCATTTAGCATTATACTTTCTAGCTCCATGTCATTGCAAATGGCAGGATTTCATTCTTTTTTTATGACTGAATAAGCTTCTTTATCCATTCTACTGTTGATGGACAAGTGGTTATTATAAATAATGCTGCTACAGTCATAGGGGTGCATGTGTCCCTTTGAATTAGACTTTTGGTATTCCTTGGGTAAATACCTAGTAGTATAATTGCTGGATTGCAGGGTAGTTCTATTTTTAGATTTTTGAGGAATCTATACTGTTTTCCTCAGTAGCTGCACCAGTTTGCATTCCCACCAACAGTGAAAGAGGGTTCCTTTTTTTTTTTTTTCCATTTTAAGTATTGCTATTTCATCTGTGATCTTTTTTTAATTTTATTTTTATTTATTTTTATTTTTTTATTTTATTATGTTATGTTAATCACCATACATTACGTCATTAGTTTTTGATGTAGTGTTCCATGATTCATTGTTTGCGTATAACACACAGTGTTCCATTCAATGTGTGCCCTCTTTAATATTTTTCTCCAAATCCTCACCAACACTTGTTTCCTGAATAATGTATTTGTTTATTCCTTACCCCACCTGAACTTGAGACTATGATGGCAAAAACTTTATCTCGTTTGTGCAGTATGTAGTCCCTACACCAGGAATATTACCTAACATTCAGTAGATGTTCAATAAATATTAAAAATATATTAAAATAATAGGTAGATGGATGGATGAAGGGATCAAAGGATACATGGATGGATGGAATGGTAGACGAGAGTTATATTATGATATTAGAGATAGAAACCTTTAGGCCACAGACCACAGACCAAACACCAAGGAGTAACCAAAGCTTTTAGGAACATTTGTGCAATTTGAAATAGAGGATATCATTTCAATTATAAAAAAGCTCTAAGGATAAAGTGATATTCTAGGTAAAAGGGGGTTTACTCAGCATTTATGATGATAGATCCTAGCCTTACAGGTTTACCAATGCTGGAACAGAAGAAAAATTATTTTAAGCATAAGGGTAACATGGAAATAGCAAAGAGAGTTGGTGAACCTGAAGTTGCCAGAGGAATGATGATAAGAGGAATCTCACTGAGATATGCATGGATACATAATGGAGGTGAAGTAGTGGGGGACATAAGAGATGATGAGTTTTTCAAAGTCTCTTCAGTTGTTGATAGTATTAAGTAGAGCTGAACAATTTGTCCTTAAGGTTTGGCACAATAAAAAAATTTTTTTTTTCCAGGATATATCATGAAATTACTAGCTACTGGCTTTACATATTTTTCCTTTCTTACTGTTAAATTTCAAAACTTTATTAAGAGGCCTGACTGAAGGGAAAGTTTCTAATTGACTTGATGGAAATCTCCAAAATCTATCTATCGATTTACTCAGTGTTAACAGATTTTATAAAATCACAGAGATAGCAACTTAATACTCCCAGTTATTTTTTATCTCATAACAACTAATATTTATCTATGATCCTCTCAACTTGGCTTTTGATACAGTTTGCTTAAGTCAATAACATTACCTTTAATTCCATAGAAGGGTCTGGTATTTTCTCGCTTCTCTCCTTTCTAAATTGCAGTGATTTCTGTAATGAACTTAGAATTACAGAGATATAGCTATTTTGATAGAATATTGAACTTATGGTTACACTCAGGCACAGAATTCTCTACAGATTTGAATAAGAGACACTTGATCAGGCTATCCCAAAGATAAAGAAAAAAAAAAAAAGTATGCAGGTGTTTAGAAGACTGTCAACCTGCAATAAGTGTGGCCCTACAAATACTGTATTTTCCTTCTAAAAGGAAATTGATAGGTGGTTTTATTTAGCAAAACAGTTAGCTATTTTACCTACACATACAAAGTTTATTTGATAGGAAACATCACTGTAATTTCACCAGAAATGTCTCAATATGATTAAGTATATGCAGTAGTAATGTTCCGTCTGCTTTATAAATCATATTTTCTCAATTATGCTGAAAACAAGGGAGTTATAAACATATCACATATTAGCTTTCATCATTCTAGTCACCCTTTAGAGATAATAAGCCTCTTGTCTTAAAAACTGAATAAGATTTTATCTAGAGTAGTTTGATATCATAACAGCAGAGACACATGGAACAATTTAATGAATGAAATCTGACTAAATAAATGAACTTATTCATCTTCAAATCTATACAAACATCTCAGCCCGTATCAGACAAAAATTAAAATTGTACATAGGGAGCAGGGGAGCTTATGATTCATTTCATTTTCATTGATTAATAGATTTCTCATTTTTGCCAGGAGATAGCTGCAAAATTTCAATCTATGCAAGTAATTAATTGGATAGTCCTGTTATTTTCCTATCTAACAGGAATGAACAAGTGACACCTAAGTTTAGGTGAAATAAATAGGCTTGTTTTATCATCTTGCTAACATTTTTCCACTATTGTTTTTCAATTAATGTATAAATGAAAGTAGCCTCCCTACTGCTACTATAAAACAGATTTTATGGGGCGCCTGGGTGGCTCAGTTGGTTAAGCGACTGCCTTCGGCTCAGGTCATGATCCTGGAGTCCCGGGATCGAGTCCTGCATCGGGCTCCCTGCTCGGCAGGGAGTCTGCTTCTCCCTCTGACCCTCCTCTATCTCATGCTCTCTGTCTCTCATTCTCTCTCTCTCAAATAAATAAAATTAAAAAAAAAAAACAAATTTTATAACAAAAGAGAAAGAAATTTAGTGTTTCTGATATGCATGAGAAACACTGTAACTTCTACAATTTAGAGAAAATAAAGGTGATATTATATATTCCTCATTGTCGTACAAAGACCAAAGAGCAGATCAATAAAATTCGCTTACCAATGTTAGGTTAATTTAGAAATGAGATAATGCAGAAATATTTTATTATCTTTCACTTAATAGACTAATGGAGAATTTAATCTAAAATATTTTCCGGAAAACTTTATTCATGAGATGTTTTTATAAAGTAGCTGTTACAATATACAATACATATCCACTGATTTAATTAAAATCTAAATTCTAAAAATACTTGTTGAGGGTTTTTGGTTTTTTTTTTAGATTTTATTTATTTATTTGACAGAGAGAGACACAGCAAGAGAGGGAAGACAAGCAGGGGGGAGTGGGAGAGCAGGAGCCAGATTCAGGCTCGATCCCAGGACCCTGGGATCATGACCCCAGCCGAAGGCAGACACTTAACGACTGAGGCACCCAGGCTCCCCTTAAGGAGGCTTAATAGGAAATTAATTAGGGGTGCCTGGGTGGCTCAGTCGGTTGAGTGTCCAACTCTGGATTTTGACTCAGGTCATTATCTCAGGGTCCTGGGATAGAGCCCCACGTCTCTGCACTCAACTGGGAGTCTGGAGTCTGCTTGAGGATTCTGTCTGTCTCCCTGTGCCCCTCTCCTGCTCGCACACTCTCTATCTCTCTTTATCTCTCTCTAAAATGAATAAATGAATCTTTTTTAAAAAAGGAAATTAATTAGCTACTATCTAGTCATTTCTAATAGCTAATACAACCCTTTTCCATTAAAATACATTTTGAGCTCGTTCATATATGTTTCATTGTAAATACTGTTGTCACTTTCTCACATTAAATATACACACAATGTCTATAAATCATAAATACATATTCCATGTTATACTGTAATTATCAGTATTCTAGGGTTACTTGGTTAGACAAAGTTTGAAATCACTTGCCAAACCTAAGGTTAGTCTTTAAATGGAAACTTTAAGAACTTTTTCTTTTTTTGAATTATTAACAGAAAAAAATATATTTATAATAAATATTTCTGTTAATTAAATGTGTCCAAAAGATGAAACAAAAACTGATGGTGCTTGATATTTTTGAAAACAAATCAAATATACTTATTTATTTTTAATATTTTCCAGGTTACATGATATTTACACAGTGATACGTGTAGAACTTATAAATTAACTTTGGGCCATATTTAGAAAGATGAAGCTGCAGAAGGATGAATACATATTTGCAACCCAAACTATTCATAATACAACCTTTTTCCAATAGATCAGAACCAATTATGGTTGCAAATACAGTAATAGATCTTCTGTGATCAGAGTGCTAGATTAAAAATTGGAACACTGGGGCTCTGGATTTATTTTACTTCTGATCTACATTACCAAATAATAGACCCTACGTGAATATTTCAAAAGCATGCATAAATGAATACATGACAGCTTACAGACTTATTTTTCTCATCTATCAATGTAAAATAAAATTTCAAAATCATTGCATTTTATACCTACTATTTTTCTTCTGTTGATAGTTCTAAGACCAAGGGGTGCCTGGGTTGCTCAGATGGTCAAGCGTCTGCCTTGGGCTCAGGTCATGATCTCAGAGTCCTGGGATTGAGCCCCACATTGGGCTCCCAGCTCAGCAGGGAGTCTGCTTCTCCCTCTCTCTCTGTCTCTCCCCCTGCTTGTGCTCTCTCTCTGATGAATAAATAAAATCTTTAAAAAATTAGTTCTGAGGCCAATAGAAAATATATAGGGCATATTTATATATGTTGGAAATTAGATTTTATCTATAAACCATTTGTTTATTTGTTAAAGAGAAAAAAACACATTAACGCTTTGAAGTTGATATATGCAACAGATTTATCATAAGAATTGTATTCTAATCCAGGTGGGCTACTGAAAAATATAAAAATAAATAATGAGAAAATATTGTGTCACATATTGGACAGTCTTTGAAGGGAATATTAGGACTGTGGATAGGGACTCTGGAATTATAATTCTTAAATATAAATATAACCAAAAAAAGATCTTACAACTACTTGATCAAGAAGCATTCTGGGACCTCTCATTACTGTACCAGTTCCTGGTCTGGCCTTTAAGCTGTAAAAACCTTAATTCGATTTTGTCACCTTTTGATTTGGTACTTCCTTGATTTTGTCAGTGTGTGTGTATTTGATATATATCCAATAGGTTTAATATAGTAGAGAATAACATGTTTGTCTGGCAGGCAGTACTAAAAATAAGATGGGTAGCAGTACAATTAGTTGTGGTGGCCAGAAGAGGAAGTACACGGTTATGATCCCACCTAAAATTAAAGTAGTTTGGGACAATAAGGCACAGAGAAAAAGACATCGAGAAGCCAGGCAAGCTTCCAGGACCAAATAAAGAAGGCCAGGGTTCAGGGTAAGGTTCCATTACCAAGGAAGAGTAAAACATAAATCAGAAAAGTGAGACAAGCATCAGTGCATTGTTACAATTAAACACAAAGTGAAGACCAGACTTGTAAATTTCCTAAGTAGATAAAACCATAGAAATCACATAAGCAAAACTAAATCTAGCTTATTTCATGAACCTAAGTGAAACTTAACTTGGTTGTTTCTTTTTCTCTGAAAATCATCAACGAAACTTCAGCTGTTCTCCCAAATTGGCACGAGGTGACCACTTTTTTTTTTTTTTTTTAAGATTTTATTTATTTATTTGACAGAGAGAGACACAGCGAGAGAGGGAACACAAGCAGGGGGAGTGGGAGAGGGAGAAGCAGGCTCCCCGCAGAGCAGGGAGCCTGATGCCGGGCTCGATCCCAGGACCCCGGGATCATGACCTGAGCCGAAGGCAGACGCTTAACGACTGAGCCACCCAGGCACCCCAACGAGGTGACCACTTTTAACCCATAGCAGCATGGCTAAGAAAATTCTAGTGCTGTAACTAATTATTGTAAAGAAAAACAGCCCCTGCATTTTCCTATTACAGTGCACCTCCCAGCCTCTTTCCACTGTTGGCTTAAGCTCCCAATTTATGAAATGTATATACACAATATACTTAATACTCTTACTAAATACCATGTTATCAATCTTGTGGTTTCAATTATGCTATTTATGGATTTTGACACTTAATGACACCGTAGCAGGCTTCATGCCTAGAACTTCCCTGTGGTCACCTCAGGCACAGACCTATACTAGGTCTGTATAGAGAGGCTAATGCCACATAAAAACCAAAATCACACCACAAGACCAGAAAGACACAGGTCTCAGCATAGTTCGTGACTGATTGGAATTATTTAAGGAACTCAGAATGGTTGAACCAAGTGGAAGTTTTCCTGTTTTCCATCAGTCCAACTGATATTCCATAGACACATGGTTTATTTAGCTTAAAGTAAATCAGCCTCTGGAATTGTCAGCTAGTTTCTGTGTGATCTGTTATGGCTTTGAGTTTAGTTAAATTTTTTTCTCCCTTCAGTCATTTAGAAATATTTTGAAGTAATTTTTATATAGCTTTTTGAATTTGTGATTAGTAGCAGTTGGGCCAACACGACCTGCATTAGCAATAACATTACCAATGACAGCATCAGAACAAGGTATGGGAAAACCCATTCTAAATGAGTAACTCGCCATCTAAACAAGAAACATATCTTAGGGTTTCTCTTAATTGCCACATAATTACACATTATTTATGTTTAATTTTATCATAACTGCTTTCCAGTTTATAGGAACACAAACGTGAAATGTTTCAAGAGCCTTATTTTACAAAAACCTACTCAGCCAAAAAAAAAAAAAAAAAAAAAGTAAATTTGTTTTCATGGAGGCTGTCTCACTTTTTTATTTTCATTGCCTACTGATAAAATGGAGTGGAGTAATTACATTCTTGCATTAATCTCTGTGTGATAGCCCTGTGGGAAGAATGCTGGCTCTAGGAGACAGAAGTAGTAACAGTTGCCATAGCATGCTCAAAAAAGACCTGGATAACTCCAATATGTAAGCAGACACTGCCAAAAGGAAACCTTGGCACTCGCCATGCAGGAATAGCAGCGTGTCAAGCAGTCCCATTGTCTCTTCTAAATACGAGACCTTCTAATTAGATATTAGATCAATTTCATTCAATTGCAGCATGACAACACCAACACTCAACTCTAAGCTGGAAAAGAAAGGAAAAAAAATGTTGACATTTATTTCTTCCCATTATTGAAATATCCGGTCAAAATGACAATTTAAACACGTGCATATTTCCTTCTTTCTTCTTTGAAATTTCTAGAGAAAATAGCAACAGATACTTTAAGATAGTATAATTAAAAATCATATAAAGAATTGAAAACACTTTACCCTTTAGGAATAAAGGGAGACAATAAGGGTAAAACATTTTTTAAATGTCTAATATATACTGATAGAAGGGTTCAACACGATATAAGCAGAAAGAAGCCATAAGAGCATACACTCCCACGCATACACACAAAACCACATATCCAGGTCCTATTCGTAATAGCAGTAATATTACAAATATATGGGAAAAATTAAACAATATGTAGAAGATAGAATCGGAAGCATTCTGAAAACTGAGAAAAATTAAATAACTCATTTTATTTTACCTAAGATGATTCTTTTGTAAGAGACACTAGTATTCTATACACTACTAGTAACATAGAACACTAATGAAGCTGTGGCATCACCAATTTTAAGTGCATCCCTGTATCAAAATATTATTTATAAAAGTTTCTAAGAATCAGTTTAATACAGAAAATGAGGAAATATGCCATTTTCTAGTGACTTCATTGTCATGATATCAACTGTTTTCATACTTCATATATATATATGAATATACTTGTTGACATATGATTCTAATTAAAGCACTCTCTCTCTCTCTCTCTCTCTCTCTATATATATATATATATATATCAGAGACATTCTTTTGAAAAGATGAATCATGTAATGAAAATAAAATGAGTTCTTATACAGAACAGTAATGAAAACAGATTTGTCTTACTAGATAGTAAAATATATATAAAATATACAGTGATTAAATAAGGCACAATTGGAATAGGAATGGTCAGTGGAAGATAAAAGAAAATAAAATCACTGATCACCAAATAAAAATTAGTAAGAAATGAGAATAGAAATAAGAATAAGAAATAAACAAGAAACATACTATCACCTTCAATGAGAAGAGGGTGAATGATTTAAAAATATCATTCAAGAAAACAGAAATAAAAGCTAAATCATATTAATGAATAGGAAGTTTCCTTAGAATGAATATGTGGATTCCAAAATTTCACCACTAAAAGCCATGCAACTCCAATTAAGAAATCCTAACAGAAGTTTTATATGTAAGCTAAAAAGCCAATTTTAAAATTTACATAGGAAAGCAAAGATCTAAATGAAGCAAAGAACTTCCTAATATACAAAAAGAAGACTGGGAAATTTCCCTACCATATACTAGAATATGTTAACTCAGGATTAATGAATTCTATGCCAGTAACACCAGATTATATAAACAGATCAGTTAAAGGGAGAATGGAGGAGAAGCAGACCCACCCAGACAGGTGCAGGACACAAAGGCAATGTAAAGCAGTGAGCAGAGCATAGCTATATGATAAATGGTGCAAAGATAATCGGTTACCTCTGTGGGTGAAAGAACATGATAGCTACTGAACAACATACACAAAACTTATTGATGTCAATTAAAGACCTAAATGAGGAAAGCATTCTTTCAAAAGCTTATAAATTACATGATAAATTATCTTTATTTCAGATAAAAAAAATTCTCAAGTAACTATTGAAAATATATGTTATATTATATGTTAATGTAACATATAATCACAGTCCATGCCAACACAAAAATATCACAAAACATAAATGGAAAATGGCTATATCATATAAAACTTTACAACTTTATCAAAGGACACCATACAAGGTAAAAAATAAATAACAGTATGATATTTACCACTTATATGAAAAGTTACATCAAATCAATAAAAAATAATCAATATCCATAAAGAAAGGAAATTCAAAGAGAGACATGTATGATCTTCATACAGTATTTGAAAAGATATTCCATATTACTACTTATTAAGGGTGGACAAATTATAGACAAAAGTATATACCATTAAAGGCTAAGCTGATTGCCAAAAATTAGTATTTGTAATCTTAAGTGCTGGTAGAAATGTTGAGAAATAGAAAATAGAAATATTTGTTTCAGAATTGAAGTGTCCATAAGGCAACTGATAACTAATTTGGCATCATTTAATAGAGTAAAAGATACCCCCAAATTATGACCTAGTTCCACTCTCAGTTACATACCCTAGAGAAGCTCTCACGTGTTGGGATGAGGATGGATAGACACAAATAATCAGAGCCTCATTCCATGTTATGGTAAAAAGTGTTCCTCAGTGAGGGTAAGGACAATTAAATTATTCGGTTGTTCATGTAATTGCGTGCTATCAAACCATGAAAATAAATATACTGGAGCACAGGATTGCCTGCGTGGCACAGTTGGTTAAGAGTCCAACTCATGGTTTCGGCTCTGGTCATGATCTCAGGGTCCTGGCATCAAGCCCTATGTCAGGCTCTGCCTTTGGTGGGGCGTCTGCTTGGGAGTCTCTCTCTCCCTCTGCCCCTCCCCCCTACTCATGCCCTCTCTCTCTCTCTCAAATAAATTTTAAAAAATGAAAAATAAACTGGAACCACACAAATTGACAAAAATGAATGTCGCAAACATATCAAACCAAATAACAACAAAACAAGTAGCAAAGGAAATACAAATTATATAGCATAATACCATTTTATGCTACCTGCTGTTGTTTTAATACTAAAAGCAAAACTGTATGTATTTTTTTCAGAGTATGCACATATAAGTAGATATTTCTTGACTGATGCCAGGAGGAAAGGGGTGATATCAGGGGTAGTATAAGCAGTGAATTTTATTTTTACTGTAAGGATTTAGTACTTACGCCTATTGATAAGTATATGAGTGTTTATTATTTATTGCATGTATACTTTTCTATACTTAAAATAGTTCATAAAATTTAAAAATTAAAGTCATATAATCTTACTCAATAGCAGAGAATAAACTTGTTTAATAAAGTATACCAAATAAAGTTTAATAAAGTATACTAATGTTTAAGAAGTTGGATGTTGGTGTCAAATGGTTAGCATTAGTAAATGTCTGACCTGGTTGAGTTATTAACATCTCCAGAGCTGTTTCTTAATCTGTAAATTTGAAGTAATAATATAATCTACACTATAAGAGTGTGGGGATTAAAGTACAAATGCATGCAAATTGTTGAACATGGTGCCCAGACTATAGAATTTGCTCAGTTAGTATAAACTATCATTGTCACTATTATCATCAATATGCATTGTAAATATAAATATAATTGTAAATCTTGGTCCCTACTAATCTTAATGTAAGTTGAACAAATCAAGGAAAAAATAAGAATAAAAATGTTGTTTGGAAAAATTTAGTAAGAATATAAAAAAATATTAAAATATGGAGAGTAGACAAGGGATACCATTCCCACATAAATGACCCTTTAAAATTAAAAGTTAAGGGGCGCCTGGGTGGCTCAGTCATTTATCATCTGCCTTCGGCTCAGCTCATGATCCCAGGACCCTGGGATGGAGCCCTACATCAGGCTCCTTGCTCAGCAGGAAGCCTGCTTCTCCCTCTCCCACTCCCCCTTCTGTGTTTCCTCTCTCGCTGTGTTTCTCTCTGTCAAATAAATAAATAAAATCATTAAAAAAAATTTTAAAAGTTAAGGGGGCAGCTGGGTGGCTCAGTTGGTTAAGCATCTGCCTTCAGCTCAGGTTATGATCCCAGAGTCCTGGGATGAAGCCCCACATCCAGTTGTCTGCTCAGCAGGGAGTCTGCTTCTCCCTCTCCCTTGCCATGTTCCCCCACCCTTGACCCTCCCCCTCGCTCCTGTTCCTCTCCCCTGCTTATGCTCTCTCTCTCTTTCAAATAATGAATAAAATCTTAAAAACAAAACAAAACAAAAGTTAGGGATGCTTCTTTTGCAGCCAATTTCATCATTTGTGCTTATAAACACACAAACATAAAATGTTTATAAATACAAATTTTTTTAATTTTATTTTAATCTCAGTATTTTAGTTTAGTGTAGTAAGCTTTTGAACAAAATAAAAGTTTTAAGTTCTTTTTACCAATAAGGTTAAAATAATATGGGGTGATAGTAAATATATAGTTACATATTCTTTCTGAGATGATTTATTTGAAACGTGTTAGCCTGACTCATATCTGTGTATAATACTTCACAATTCTCTGACTCCATGGAAAATTTTTGTTACAGTTTATCATCAACTGTTATATTTCTAGGATGCAGTTGGGTGTATATGACACCTGACACATGTAAAGACCTTAGAAATTTGGTAGTGCTTCAACAGACATTATTATGGAAATTTAAAAAATTTAAAATTTGAAAACAATTTCCAAACTAAGGGTTGGAACTCTCTCAGAGTGGCTACAGAGTATTTTATCTATATTATATTTCATAAATAGGCTTTTTAGAAGTTCTTTTTTTGCATCATCTTACTTGAGTTGATTTAAAAGAATTGGTTGCATGCCTAAAAGGAAAAAGTAAGTGTCTTTGGAATTCAGCTGGAAATAATTGTCAAAATGACATGAAAGTAAGTATATTAATTATAATTAATAAGTCATTATGAGCTTTATCTATTTCTTTTACTAAACAAAGAACGTCTTTTTTTTTTTTTTTAAGATTTTATTTATTTATTTGCCAGAGAGAGACACAGCGAGAGAGGGAACATAAGCAGGGGGAGTGGGAGAGGGAGTGGGGGAGAGAGAAGCAGGTTTCCCGTGGAGCAGGGAGCCAGATGGGGGGGCTCGATCCAAGGACCCTGGGATCATGACCTGAGCTGAAGGCAGACGCTTAATGACTGAGCCACCCAGGCGCCCCTAAACAAAGAAAGTCTTGTTGGAAATATATTTCTTTTCAAGGAACCATGTGATGCCTAGGTGGCTCAGTTGGTTAAGCAACTGCCTTCGGCTCAGGTCAGGATCCCAGTACCGTGGGATTGAGCCCCGCCTTGGGCTCCCTGCTCTGTGGAAAACCTGCTTCTCCCTCGCCCACTCCCTTTCCCACTCCCCCTGCTTATGTTCCTTCTCTCGCTGTGTCTCTCTCTGTCAAATAAAAATCTTAAAAAATAAGTAAATAAATTTCACACTGATGCTAGTATTCTCTTCTATAAAAGAATCAAACATTTACCAATAGTTCTTTAAAAATAATATTAGATTTTATTGTATTTAAATCACCACCTTATAATTTTGTTTAAATCTTGTGAGCAAGCACATCTCTTGGAATGATTATAAGAGGAAGAGATTTGAATTAAAAATAGGTATTTATTTTTTTCATGAAACATTTAAAATCATGGTTAAGGTATCTGGATATATAAGTACTTGTGGAGAGTGATTTATATTTATTAAGGGCCTATTATTTGTCAGCCACCATTCAAAATATACGATATATTTTGGGACACCTGGCTGGGCCAGTGGGTTAAGCCTCTGACTCTTGATTTCACTTCAGGTCATGATATCAGGGTTGTGGGATCGAGCCCCACCTTGGGCTGTGTGCTGTGCATGGAGCCTGATTAAGATTCTTTCTCACCCTTTCACTCTGCCCTTCCCTCCAACTCTCTCTCTCTCTAAAACAGCAACAACAAAACAACAATAAAAATATAAGTGATGTACTTTATGTAATGTGACCTTCACCACAACCATACAATTTACTTGTGAGAAACTTGAGACTTTCAGAGGAATGGACACAAAATTAGTAAACAACAAAGTCCTATAGTCCCAACTCCAAGACCTTTCTATAATACACCATGTACCCTCAAGTCATTACGTTCATTAAGACTTGCTATTAGGCTTCACATAACTCCATGTAAAGAGCCGTATGGCATGCGGTGCCTGGGTGGCTCAGTCCTTAAGCGTCTGCCTTCCGCTAAGGGCATGATCCCAGGGTCCTGGGATGGAGCCCCGCATCAGGCTCTCTGCTCAGCGGGAAGTGTGCTTCTCCCTCTCCCCCTCCCCCTGCTTGTGTACCTTCTCTCGCTGTGTCTTGCTCTGTCAAATAAATAAAATCTAAAAAAAAAAAAAAAAAAAAGCTGTATTGCAATATGAGAACTGCTTTAAAGAGAAAATCATCAGGTAACTTGGAGGGAGAGTAGTACATCATTGCTTACAGAATAAATAAAAATAAAATCTTACCAATTTGCAAAAATAAACTTTAACACATATTTATGCTTATGTTCTCTAATTTAAAAAAAATCTACCAAGATCGGCATTTCTAAAACACCCAGAGTTGGTACTGATATGTATAATTTAGCTACAGAAAATGTGCTTTTTCGGGGGGGGGGGGCGTGGAAAACAACTTTATCTACCGATGTAAACTTGGCTCCAGAATGATAGTATTAAAAGGCCCAATGTAGAATTTAGCACATCAAGCTTTAACTTGGAAATAGAGTATCTATAGCATCATGTGCTATATCATGTGTCTTTAATAGTCAATAAAACTGGCAAGAGTCATTGCTTACTACCTGATAGCTAGTAGGTTTCCAAATTACAGAATTCATTTGTCACACTCCACTTAGCATATCTACAACTTTCCAACAAGAAATGTTATTTTCAAGCAGTTATTTTAATGAGTGAAGGATTAAATGCTAAAATAAGAGGTGATAGAAGGGAAACGTGAAAAGCAATTATGCCCTGTCTCTTAAGACAGAAATGGGGATCACCTGGAGATTCATATCTTTTCTCAAAGAGTTTATTTAGGAAGACACATAAAACAGAAAAATGAATAGCACCACATTAAATGAGGACATGCTTTCAGGTGCATCTGTGGATAAGATCTTTTAGTGGTGGTATTTATTGTAATTAATCTTAAAACAGCATATGGGGACTAAAGAGGTGGTTGTTAGGATTCACTGAAGCAAATCTACATCTATATAGAAATGTCACTCTTGCTGTTACACGTGAGTACTAAAACAAACCTGCCAAAACTCTGGCTACATTAAATCCTACTAACATTTGTCTTTATATTCAATAATATTTGACTGAATTTTGAAAGACTTCTTGAGATAATACACATTTCTAGGAGTAATTTTGTCACTCACTGGACACAGACTGGGATAGAAATAAATTATAGTCCAGAACAAAATGAGGTTGATAAAATAATAAAATTAGTTAAGCCCTAATAATACACTTTGGATGTGCCAGAAGATAAGTCTCAGTTGCTCTACCATGACAAAGTTGTCATCTAGTGATGAAAAATCATATAAAATGGAACAATTTGACGTTAAAGTAGGCTTTGGCAGTGTGTTAGGCCTTCTTATCATTTTCAGGCAGTAAAAATTGCCCCAAACTAAAGATGAATGAGTTTCTTAAAAGAGATTCCTTCTCCATGATACTCAAACTTTTAGCAGGCTTTTCCTGCTGTGTATTGCATTTAAATAAGTATTTAAGTTTATTTTATTTTATTTTTATTTTTTTATTGTTATGCTAGTCATCATTAGTTTTTAATGTAGTTTATATTTTATATCAAAATATTCTCTTTGCAATAATCTCATTTCTTCCCTTTATCTCTTTTTCTTTATTTTTCAAAGCTATTACTCACATGTATATTCTTTCCATAGAATTCCAATACACAGTGACAGTTTTGTGCTTAGAGTTCCTCTATGTATTACAGCTTCAGAGGTTCTGAGCAGAACACCTTCAGTGTCTGAAAATCCTTTGACAAGTTGAAAAGTCTTTTTTACTGACAATTTGCTAAGGACAAGAATTTGTTAACAAAAGCATGGTTAGTAATGTATGTTTTTGGGGAATTTTGATCTTTTTTAATTCATCACAGAAACCTGTGTCTGTGTCCTCAGTCTTTGGCCCAAGGGAAAGAAGAGAGTTGAAATAATGAATAAATGAAAGAATGTGACTAATGGAATATTCTTTATACTTTTTCATAAGGGATGAATAATATGACAAGTTGTCTGAGGGCCAGGTAAATGGGTAAAGTTCAAAGCTAACCACACTGAAGGAAAACTGAAGCTAGGTCTGACCATATATATCAAAGAGAGACATTCAGGTAATAGATACAGGTAATAGATACTGTTTATATTGATATTATTGAATTCTGTCCCAATTTTTCTTCTGATTTTAGAGTACAATTGCATTGTTAGTCTGTGATTTAATACAAATACTGAACACAGGCAAAATTATTTCACTTCTCTGAAATTCCCACTATCATAACCTAACAAGAACATTTTCCTCCCACATTTGTAATTATCATCTGAAATCTGAAGTTTTCAACTAGAATAAAAAGATAAATGAGCCTTTAGTTTATGAAAATTGTTTCTATAATTATTTTGTTCTATAAGGTTTCCCTATCAGGCTGCTGGATTTTCAGATCCACCTATTCTTATAGATAAACTACAGTCTTTAAAAGGGGTGAAAAAGAGCTATCTGATTTGCTTTATGTTTCCTTTGACAACTGCTTGAAATTTCTGTAGATTTAATATTTTATGAGGAAATCAAAATAAAAATTTACCAAAGTTATTTCTATGGGTGACTATACCTTTTGGGCTAATTTGTCCAATATATATTCCTTTAAAACAAATCTATGTCTCTTCTGCGCTTTAGCTCAGTCCACTTATTATGCTCTCAAAGCTCTCAATGAAGAAAACATACTTCTAATTCAAAGAACTTTAAAAGACCCTTTATAATTAAGAAAATATAATTCTGAGCTTATCTCTGCATAATGCAAAAGCAAATTACACATTTCATGTTAAAATTGGACATTGTGAATAGGCCCGGAAGCAAGGTAACTTAAAGGGAAAGCTATTTTCATGCAGATTTACAAATGACATTAAGACTTACAGTGGATTTTATCGTTAATTCAGCTATACATTTTAATGCATTGTCAAGTAAATGTATTTTAATATATTTAATTGAAATTAAACCATTTCAAACAATTTAATTTGAAATTCTCCAGAGATAATAAATGTTTTATCACTGAACCTTTAAAGCATATAAACATTTTAGAGGCTTATATTAAGAGCTAGTATGTCAGGGTTCAATAAGAAGAGCTAAACCATTAGAAGATATTTATGGATATAACATAGAATTTGTCAAGGGCTTTGATATTATACAATTGTGGGAGCTGCTCGGGCATTCTCTGTAAGGTTTCTGTGTCCATGTCTGATGCTGGAGCCTGGAGTCTCCAAAGCAAGTTAGTTAGGACAAAGGATGCATATGTATAATGTGGGAGAACTAAGTCAAGCAGGACCCCATCAGGACGGACTGAAAGGCATGCCAGTTTTTGCCACCTCTGATATTATGGGTATGAGCTTCCTGCAGGAGAACCTGGTACCTTCTCCATGGAGCTAAATAACTGGCCCAAAATTTGAAAAAGCTGAAGGAGGATTTAAGGATGGTAGACCAATTGCAGTCCTATCTGCAGCCTCAAGCTAAGGAGATGAGCCAGTCGATTTGGTGACCCCGTGTGTATACTAAAACATAGCTGCCGCTCCATCTCAGCCCTCCACATCTTGCACAAAGACAATGGAAACATTCAGGCAGAGGAGATCTGGGAAATGCAGATCAGCATAGCGAGAAAGTGAGACATGACAAGCCACCAGAGCCAATAAAATCTCTGATTCTACTTCTCAGACCCTGAATTTAATCCCCAAATCATCTACTTTATTAGTGATAATAAATTTCTATTTTGTTTCCAATAAGAAATGTTTACAGTAACACATTTTGTTGCAGTTACTTTAAGCAGTATGTAAAGATGATAGTTTTTTTTAACTGAAATTATCACTGATTAGAATTTTACTAATATTTATTAGATAAAGATGATTTATATTATGTTTAGATAAGCATGAAAAGAAAGGAAATCGTAGTTTTCATTGATTGGAGAGAGAGGTAAAGAAAACTATCTTTTTCTTTTTCTGGTACAAAGACCAAATTTAAATTAAAAAGCAACTGAGAAGCTATGCATAAGGTAGCAGAGCATTATTATGCATATTTTAAATGATCTGTAAAAAATTCTAAAACTGTATGTCTTCTTAAATTCATAATTTTGTATGAGTCATATATGTCATAGCTAATTACCTATTATTTTTCAGAAATAGAACATAACATTTCCTGTATATTTTGTAGTTATTTTTATTTTCTTTTTTTTTTTTTAAGATTTTATTTATTTATTTGACAGAGAGAGATCCAGCAAGAGAGGGAAAAAGCAGGGGGAGTGGGAGAGGGAGAAGCAGGCTTCCCACTGCGCAGGGAGCCCAATGTGGGGCTCCATCCCAGAAACCTGGGATCATGACCTGAGCCGAAGGCAGATGCTTGACCGCTGAGCCACCCAGGCACCCCAAGTTATTTTTATTTTCAACTGATGAAGTGAATATCATATCAGTTTAAAGTGAGAGGAGTGTTTCTATTCCATGAAGGAAATATCTATTATTAACTGAGTACTTCCTTTATGTGAAATACTTGATATACATCATAGAAAGTTATTAGTGAAATAGGAGCCCATTTCTTTTTTTTTTTTTTTTTTTTAAGTAGAAGCCTATTTCTTGTAACTCTACATGTCTTAAAAAGTTCCATAAAGGGGCGTCTGGGTGGCTCAGTCGTTAAGCGTCTGCCTTCAGCTCGGGTCATGATCCCAGGGTCCTGGGATCCAGCCCCGCATCGGGCTCCCTGCTCCGCGGGAAGCCTGCTTCTCCCTCTCCCACTCCCGCTGCTTGTGTTCCCTCTCTCGCTGTCAAATAAATAAAATCTTAAAAAAAAAAAAAAAAGTTCCATAAAGATTGACGTTCATAAAATTTCTCTACAGTACTTTGCAAAATTTTTTTACTTTATCAAAGAAGATACAAAAACCCATATTGTAATTTTTGTGTTCTAGGAAATGAGATAATAATGATATTTAATTAAATATGTCAATATTGAGGGCGCCTGGGTGGCTCAATCGTTAAGCGTCTGCCTTCGGCTCAGGTCAGGATCCCAGCGTCCTGGGATCGAGTCCCGCATGGGGCTCCCTGCTCAGCAGGAAGCCTGCTTCTCCCTCTCCCACTCCCCCTGCTTGCATTCCCTCTCTTGCTGTCTCTCTCTGTATGTCAAATAAATAAATAAAAATATGTCAATATTGAAAATATCCAAATTTCTCATCATTGTGTGGATAAACTTAAAATCAAATGATATCTGAGCTTCAATATTAAGCTCCACTGAGAATTCTCTAATGTGTAACTGGGAATCCCCAAAGACAGCCTAAGATGATCTCAGAAAGCAAATCTGGTTTCTGACTGGGGTAATCGCTGGCCTCAATTGCTTCTATTTTTGCCATTTCACCTCTTCTCTAGCCTCTGCTATCCCAAGATAACTGTCAACACTCACCCTCAGCTCACTGCTCTGATCTCTTGCTCCGTCAAGGTAAAGATGTCCTCTCCTGACCTCTATTAGAGACAAACTCAAACTGTTGCCTCTAATCTTTATGAAACTGAAAGGCCAGGCAGTCTTTCATGATTGGTCATAATTAGTTACAGAGATTCTCATGAGGCTTTCATAGAATTCATGAATTTATACAGATAAATTATCTAGCAAATACTTGTGATGTAAGAGATTTAAATATATATATATATTTGAAGAAAATTGTTAGTAAGCAATCACTCCAGGTTTGTCATTCTCACTAAGCAGAAGTTTACACAACATGAAATGTGTAGTTCTGTATTCATCAGATGTGAAATCTGATCAAATTTTCTTAGTTACTCTATATTTCAATATAATGACTTCTATATTTCAGTGACATTGACTTAATTAGTTATATATTATAATTAAATGAATACATATTTCTCATAGAGACCCAATTAAAACATAATTATTGCTTATATGAATATTGTTTATTTACAAGAACAATTTGGCATTATTTTACAGTAAATGCTATGAATTCATGACATTATTTTGTTATTATATGTGTTCTCTAAGATGAAAACTGTCTAGAAATTGTACTCATTCATGTTTTTAAATTTTCCCATTGTTTAAAATATTGGTATTTAAACAGAAAATATGATAAAGAAATAAACATTCTTAGGTTTCTATTTATTGTGAATGAGGTACTACATGATTCCTAGTCAGTAAATATCTAATTTGGTGAATATTTATCACTGACTTTCCAATAATGAACTTAAGCTGGAAAACAATATTGAATCCACTAAGAATGTGAGACTCTGCAAGTAGTTTTCCTTGGTGTAGTTTTAATTTTAAATGCTATAATAAAATACATATTTTAGCTTCTAATGTCTTTGTTTTCCAGCATGAGTCACCATTGTAATTTTTCTCTTGCATCTTTACTTAGCAATGTTATAAAAAAATTTTCTAAAAGAATGATGAACAAGTCATTAATCACTCTTTTATCACTTTAGAAGTGTGGAGACCCAATTTTACAATTTGTTTAGATTTGAATAATCAAAGCAGATTAGAATTCTTTAATAAAAAGTATAGATTATGATAACTATTCAATTTTGTTCATATCCAAAATATTTAAACTACTATGAGTCAAGATTTCTCAGTCAAATAAAAGAACACTTTGAAAATAGGTGTAAATTCTGTTATTTTAGTTTTGAGCGGTGCAATATTTATTATTTTTGGAAATCAATTTATTGTATATTTTTTTTAACTTGGATGAAACTTTAAAATAGTTTTCTTAGAGATGAGATTCAGTTTGAGAGAATCAAAGACTATAGACATGTAGTAGAGAGCTAAATACCCATAATGTATCTTTTTATATTATTCTTATATAAAGAAGATATTACACTAACATGTAATGAGAGAGTATATCTATTAGTATGTAGTTATTTATTGAGTGTTCTGTATAAGTATGTTCAAAGGATGAGAGAAAAAAAACATTAGTCTAATTACCATATCTGAAGTCCTACAGTACAATCCCAAAATGTCAACAAATATTCATACATAAATAAACAGGGGATGGTTTGATCTGAACCAGAATTCACCCCAGACGGTGCAGACAAAAGGATTGCAAGAGAAGGATCCCTCTCATATGTAGAGGCAGGCTTAAAGAAGTAAGCAAAGAGGGCGCCTGGGTGGCTCAGATGGTTAAGCATCTGCCTTCGGCTCGGGTCATGATCCCGGAGTCCTGGGATCGAGTCCCACATCGGGCTCCCGGCTCAGCGGGGAGCCTGCTTCTCCCTCTGACCCTCTCCCCTCTCATGCTGTCTCTCTCTCGCTCACTCTCTAAAAAATAAATAAAATCTTAAAAAAAAAAAAAAAAAAAGAAGTAAGCAAAGATTGTGAGGTAACCAATAATCAGCAGCAGCAGAAAACCCAAACTATCCCCAGACTAAATGGACCCAGGAAAGAATTAGGGTCACTGGAGATCATTGAGAACAGGGGCCATGGAGGAAGGGCTGAAGTCTGGGAATGACACAGCTATTGTTAGAGATGCTATACAGGACTAGGAAGAGAAAAAAAAATCAAAAACAAGCAAAATATGTTTTAAAGAATGTCTCTCCTCTCTGTCTCCTATAACCTGTAAGTACCTACCCACTGCCTGAACTTCCAGGAAGCCAGCTGGTCAGGAAATCCTTGTCATGCTGTCTTTGGAATATACCCCCCCCTTTTTTTTTAATTTAAATCCAACTAGCCAACATATAAGAAATACATCATTAGTTTTTGATGTAATGTTCAATGATTCATTAGTTGAGTATAACACCCAATGCTCATCACATCATGTGCCCTCCTTAATACCCATCACCCAGTTATCCCATCCTTGCACCTACCTCCTTTTCCACAACCCTCAGTTTGTTTCCCAGAGTCAAGAGTCTCTCATAGTTTGTCTCCCTCTCTGATTTCTTCCCATTCAGTTTTCCCTCCCTGTCCCTATGATCCTCCTTGCTCTTTCTTATACTCCACATATGAGTGAAACCATATGATAATTGTCTTTCTCTGATTGACTTATTTCACTTAGCATAATCCCCTCCAATTCTATCCATGTCAAAGTAAATGGTAGGTATTCATCTTTTCTGATGGCTGAGTAATATTCCATTCATATATACAAGGGGATATAGCTTTTTATGTGCAGAGCAAGACAAAAAACGTCAGAGAATGGGAGTACAGGCCAAATGGAGAGTAACAAGCAGAACACCCTTTCTGGTTTCTGGTCTACCTACAGATTTCTCTCCCAAATTTTGTATCTTTAATTAAGTCACTTTGATGGTAATGTGGAAGGGACGATAGTAACGAATGGTGCTTACATTAGCATGTAGAATGATGTGAATTCCTCTCCAACATGCATATTTTTAGTCTTGAAAAAGAAAGGCCCCAATCATAATTCCTTAAACTTCTTTTGGATGAAAGACTTACAGGGCCCTCTCCCCACCCCTTCTTAGAACAGGGCTAATATTACTATCTAATAATTGATCAGCATGGTTTTTATATGTCACAAACTCCACATTTTTAAGCATGTGGGATTAATATTAATAAGGCTTATATTTCGGGCGCCTGGGTGGTTCAGTTGGTTGGGCGACTGCCTTCGGCTCAGGTCATGATCCTGGAGTCCCGGGATTGAGTCCCACATTGGGCTCCCTGCTCGGCAGGGAGTCTGCTTCTCCCTCTGCCCTCTTCCCTCTCATGCTCTCTGTCTCTCATTCTCTCTCTCTCAAATAAATAAATAAAATCTTTAAAAAAAATAAGGCTTATATTTCACATTCCCTTCCTTTTTTATTTAAAAAATACATACTATATCTTGGGGGTTTACTATGAGCCAAATATCATATAAAAATTTTATATACGTTATTCAGTTAACTCATTTCCACAAAACATTGATATTTTTGGTTTCCTCTCATCCCCATTTTGTGGAAGACGTAACTGAGGCTAACAAATTTTTAATGGTCCATTATCATCAAGGTGCCAGGTATTCCTTGAAGAAAATCAGACTAACACAAGAGTCCATTTTTTTAACAAATATTCTTTTGTTTGTTTCTCTCTCTGTTTATTTAATTAGTGTCCATCTAGTTTTACTCTTTCTGTAATCCTAACTACATCTCTCTAAAATAGGTTTTACTAATTTAAAGGCAAAAAAAAAAAAAAATGTATAGTCCCAGAGAAATGACAGTACATGCTAGCAAATAAAACTTCAGGAATCTGCCTATTATTGTCACTTCGTTTTACTATATTCCATGACCAATAAAACATTTTGCTGACAACACAAAAAATCACTATAATTGATACACACATATCTTAGGAATCAATGATATTCTGTGGTCCATGACAACAGTGCTCTCATAGGTCATATTCTGAGGGAAGCCAAATGTGAGTCAGAGTTTAGTGTCAGGATGTTTCCTAGAAACAAAACCCTTGCTGTCAACACCTATGGAAAAAGAAAAAAAAAAAAAAAAAACAGGCAAAGCAAGATAGGGCAGGTGCAACAAACTCAGCCAACTTCTAAGAACTCTGGAGTTGAAATGTCCCATCTAAGCTATCCTGAATTGAACAGGAAATAATGAAGCCCTTACACCCTCCATCCCCTCACTCTATGTCCCCCCAACTTCTGTTAATCACTACTACGGGTCACTCCAGAAAGGACATAACCTTGACCAAGAGTGCCCTCTGCAGTTGAGACCATCCTGACAATTCTGATAGCTGAAGGTTGTGGGGAGCTTAGACAATACTTTCTTCCTTGAAGGGGAGTCTGGGTTGTACTTCTCCATATCCACAGATGCGATTTCTCTCCTGAGACATACAGACTTACTTTGGCAATAATAATGAGCCCTAGCTTTATTCTTCCTAAACTGGAGTTGATTTTGCCCTAGAAGTACCAGATCATACAATGTGGTACATTTGGATACGTCCATTCAAACCTATGTCTCCTTTCCCAACTTCACTTAATTAATTCTATATAAGGCATTTGGTCTGACATTTCAGATCAGATCTTAAAAATTCTTAAATTACTCAAATATGGCAAACTGTTGGTTGTAGAAGTTCCTCTTCCTTTGGGCTTTCATAAACACCAGCAATAATATAACTTTCAAATATTCTCTTTCAAAATGCATGGCGGGTTTGTGGTAAATTGTGGTTTGCAGGCAAATCTTCATTTACTAACTACAGCAGTTGAGAATGCAGCAGAAGGCTGTTCTGATCATTGGAGCCTGAAAGTCCTATGCACCGTCATGAAAACAACATGCTTTCTCTCCAAAAAAGGGCTTTCCCTTCCTTTCTCTAACCAGCTAAAACAGAATGCAATTAGGAGAGAGAAAAGAAATCTGAACCTCAAACAAAAGTTGTATTGTTATGAAGTTTAAAGGTGAGTTTGTACAAATATCAAAAACTAATTAAGCAGAACAGGTGATATTTAACTACTTTGAAATTTTGAAAAGGGAAAATTGATTTTTATCTCATTGGATTAAATTACATTTTCATATTGATTGACACAAAGCGCTTCTGTTACTTCTCTTCCAGACAAGGTAAATACACTAGCTGCTATTTATTCATGAAACCCTGTCTCTCAAAATTTCAGAGAATGATATTCTAACATTTTATTATTAAACAAATATTTTGACAGGTGATGATATTTTAGAAGATAAACAGAAATATACATCCATTCACTTCTACTATGTAATTTAGACGTAGAAAATACGACACAGAAGTGGTGGAATCATTCAGAGGTCAATTCTATCTGTGTCTGGTGTAGATTAAGATCAATGGAATCAATAAAGCTTAATTAAAACTTTGACCATTCAATATTTCTGTCAGTCACAAAACTAAAATGTTAAGAACTACTAGCTAGTAATCATTTCATTTACTTCCCCCAAAGTCATCAAATGGCTAAGAATAAAAACACATAAGCCCCATAAAGACATTAAACTATAAGAACGTTAGGAAATTTTCTAAGAAAGTGGGGTAGAAGGTGAGGAGACTAGACTAGCCCCCCAACTCCTCCAACAAAGTCTATAGTGAACAGGCGCCCCTCCCCCTCCCTGTGGGGTGCTGTCTGGGGACTAGTGGAGGCCAGGAGGCCAAGAGTAGAACTTAGACTTCCATCCCCACCTGTCAGTAATAAGGGGCACCCACCTTCACCCAGCGTCAGAGAAGGGCTGCTAAAACATAAGATTTAAATAAGATCTGGTGTCTTGGGGCACCTGGGTGGCTCAGCCAGTTGAGCTTCGCCTTCCGCTCAGGTCATGATCTCAGGGTCCTGGGATCCAGCCCCACATTGGGCTCCCTGCTCAGCGGGGAGCCTGCTTCTTCCTCTCCCTCTGCTGCTACCCCTGCTTGTGCTCTCTCACTCAAATAAATAAATAAATAAAATCTTAAAAAAAAAAAAAAAAGAAAGTGAAGCAGAGAGGAGCATACGAATATAAAAAGAATCTTATTCTGTGAACCACAAAACGCTCCCCCCTCACAGAAACATACCAGTTTTTTGTTTGTTTGTTTTTTAAAGATTTTATTTATTTATTTGACAGACACAGCTAGAGAGGGAACACAAGCAGGGGGAGTGGGAGAGGGAGAAGCAGGCTTCCCACCCACCGAGCAGGGAGCCCGATGCGGGGCTCGATCCCAGGACCCTGGGATCATGACCTGAGCCGAATGCAGAGGCTTAACGACTGAGCCACCCAGGTGCCCCTGAAACATACCAGTTTTAACTGATTTGTTTGTTTTGATTTTCATTTCAGTTTTGGAAAGTAAATAATGTGACAGAATACTTGGAAGTAGGAAGGAGGTTTAGGGAAACAAAAGTTAATCTTGAAGACCCACATAATTTTTATGACCCTAGTTCTAATCTTTCATTGTGCTAATGGGAAATATTAGGTAAAAACAGCGTGGAATTTTCTGGATTTTTTAGATAGTAGAGAGGATTTGTAGAGGTTCAATGGAGTAAGATCTGGAAAAAAATAGAGCACAATGAGAATTATATATATAATGGATTATTTTATATATAATATATAATTAATATATATTAATATAATTAGAATATATATAATGAAAAGATGAGAGCTATCTTAAGGAATTTTATTATTGTTTTGTTTTGCATCCTTACTTCACTTCTCATACTAAAATTTCAAATAGTTTTCCCTCTTAGACTGAATGAAATTTGAGATATTTAACAGGTCCTAAACTGTAACACAATAATCTCCCTTATCTGTTGGGGATGAATTCTGAGACCCCCAGTAGATGCCTAAAACCATGACTAGTACTGAGCCCTATATATACTGGGTTTTTTTTTTCCCTGTATATACATACTTATGATAAAGTTTAATTTGTAAATTAGCCACAGTAAGAGATTCTTTTAGGGTTCCTGGACCCAATTCCAACATGGGGGTCCCCCATAAACACCAAGTAATTCTTGGACACCAGCACAGTGTCTGAGAATTCAACTCCATTCTGACACTATCTATTGGAGATAGCATGAAATTCCATAGGTTAAGGGTTCAGTCCTACAAGACTGCCCGTCTATTTCTACTTCAGATACCTGTCCAATGTCCCAAGCTATTACTTGTGCTTCTGACCAACCAGATACAGATGGTAGGTTTCCAAGGCCTCCTCCTCGGGTTGTTTTAATTTGTTAGAGTGGCTCACAGAACTCAGGGAAACACTTGATGTTTATTTACCAGTTTCTTAAGAGATATAATAAAGGATGCAAATCAAGAGCCACATAAAGAGCTACTACAGACGGCAAACTCTTGGGAAAGGGCACAGAGTTTCGATTGGAGAGACTGGGGAGAGAGTGGAATGCCACTCTCCCCAATTCTCCCCAGTCTCCAAAGTTGATGTGGTCACCAACCTGGAAACTCTGAATTCTGTCCCATTGTGCTTTTAATAGGCTTCACTGTATGGTCATGATTGACAAAATCATTGGCCACTGGCTGCTTCAACATTCAGCCCCTTCCCAGAGGTCAGGGTAACCTTCATTGACATAACAAAACACCTTTATTGCCCTTCACACTTAGGAAATTCCACAGGTTTTGGAACCTTTGAGACAGAAATGGTAGACAAAGGTCATCTGAATGACCAAATATATGTTCCTTGTAAATCACAATATCACAGAGATTAACAATAATAACTAATAATAAAATAAAATGATTATACCAATATATTATAGTAAAAGTTATATGAATGTGGTCTCTCTCTCTCTCAAAATATCTTATTGTTCTATACTTACACTTCTTCTTGTGATGACATGAAAAGATAAAATGATCTGTGATGGGATGAAATGAAGTGAATGAGGTGTGCATTGTGACATAGTGGAGCATAGCATTAGACTATTAACGATGTTCTGGCAATCGTCAGAAGGAGGATCATCTGCTTCTGGGTGAAGGATGACAGCAGGGCACTGAAACTTTGGAAAGTAAAACCACAGGTAAGGGGGGAAAACTTCTGTAAATGACTTTATTACCAACTTGGATCCCTGGGTCCTCCAAGCAATAGAAATACACGGGGGTCAAGGAAGTATTCCAGGCAAGACTTTTACTGGGGCTTATGCGCAAGCACGGAGGGGCAGCACAAAGGAAATGATGCTTCAGGCTGACCCTGTGAACAAAAGCCAGGGAAAGTTTTTAAAGAGCTAAGGCAGGAAAAAAGTGACATCTAAGCATGGGGGGGGGGGGGAGGAAGAGACACAGAAAATTGGGTGCACAGGCACAGTGGACAAGAACATGTTTCATCATACATCGCCTCCACAATGGTATACACTGCTTTCAGCCACACTGTAATCATTGCAGTTCTGTAAATATTCCAAGTACACTCACAATTCAAGCCCTTTGTACATCTGTTTCCTATATATATCCTAGATATCCACATGACTTGCTTATCACTTCCTCCAGCTCTCTGCTTAAATATCAAGGGGTACTTCCTTGATAGTCCTACATGAAATTTCACTGCCCTCTGTGCTCTCTCTCACTTTGCTTTATTTTTTTTCACAGTTATTATCACTTTTTGCTATATAATATGCTATATAATATTTATTTTAGTTTGTTTATTGTTACTGTCTTTCATAAAATGCTATATAATATGCTATATAATATTTGTTTAGTTTATTTATTTTTACTGTCTTTCTTCCCCATAAAAATGTCTGTCTTCTTCATGAGAGCATAGAGCCTGTTTTGTTTACTCTTATATCCAAATACCCAAAGAAAATTTAGTAAATATTTGCCAAATGAAGGAATGTATCTCCTTACTTCCCTACAGAATTTTTAGTATAAAATAAACCTTCATTGTTGTATTACAAAAGTGGATGTCCCTTGGGGAATAAAATGAAGCTTTAGCAGAACCTTAAGATAAATGTAGGGCAGTATCAGCTTAGCTGCCTTGATGGTAATCACTGAAGTAGTCAGTTATTCTGGGAAAGCAGAAAAGCATCTCATAGTGTTATTTATATTCTTTTGCTAGTGAGGTACAGGAAAAAGAAACTGAGAAATTGCATGTACTCATTATTTATTAAAATGATAGCTATATACTATAAAGGAGTTTGGTTAAGTCTTATACTTCAGAAACTATATAATATGATTCAAGCATTTGGCTTTATGGAGATTTGATGTGACTGAAAGATAAAAACTAAGAGAACCAGGTGGACTAATGTAGAAAAACTGTTCATCAAAGGTGTCCTTTCTCCCTGGTAATCTTTTATCAGATGTTGAAAAGCAAATGATCGGAGGCAGCAAATGCTATATAACATGTGGAATTCCTTTACATATATTCAGAGAGAAATCATATCCGGCTCGTCCCAGTCTATTTTAAAAGCTCTACAAATTAAGGGCGCCTGGGTGGCTTAATCGTTAAGCATCTGCCTTTGGCTCAGGTCATGATCCCAGGGTCCTGGGATCGAGCCCCGCATCGGGCTCCCTGTTCAGTGGGAAGCCTGCTTCTCCCTCTCCTGATCCATCTCTTGCTATGTCTCTGTCTGTCAAATAAAGAAATAAAATCTTAAAAAAAAAAAAAACCTCTACAAATTAAGACCAATATTTAATTCCAGATTACCTTTGCTACTTTTCTTTAAGACTCTTAAAAATGTCATTTTCTCCAGAATAATTATAATAAATCTGGTCAATATTTTTCCAAATGTAAAAGAGCAAATTTGCTAGTGGAAATAAAGAAGACTGAGGGAATTAAATTTTCTCCTTCAAGCCACTAACATGTCATTCAGTGAGAATGAAATGAGAACAATTAAAAAGAAAAAAAGACATGTTATTTCAGGCCATTCCACTAAATCACTGGTTCCATACATTAAATAAAGTGCAAAAATATCTAATTACCCTAGAGCATTAGATCTTAACTGGTAAAGTGTTTTAGAACAAATTTGAGAAAGGCCTTTAATTCACTTCTAAATCTAAAGCCTATACCAAGCAAACTTTTACATGTGAATTTTTCTATCTACTATTCTTTCCACATAGATAATACTTATCCCACAGTTCTCTAAAAAGCATGTTGAATGTTGATTGAATGAGCAAAGTCAGTGCATGAATTAATGACTGCACGTACTAAGAAAGGGATATATTTTAACCTTAATTCTACTTATATTGATAGGAACATTAAAAAGTTAAGAAACTGGTGATACCTTTTTGGATACAATGCCAAAGATACAACCCATGAAAGAAATAATTGATAAGTTGGACTTTATTAAAATTAAAAACTTTTGCTCTGCCTAAGAGAGTATCAAGAGAATGAAAAGACAAGCCACTGACTGGGAGAAAATATTTGCAAAAGACACATTGGATAAAAGACTGTTTGTGAAATATACAAAGAACTATTAAAAATCAATAACAAAAATCAAGCAACCCAATTAAAAAATGGGCAAAAGACCTTAACAGACACCTCACTAAAGAAGAAATATAGGAAGCAAATAAACAAAAAATACTCCACATCATATGTTATCAGGGAAATGCAAAATAATACAACAATGAGGTACCACTACGCACTTATTAGATTGGCCAGAATCTAGAAACTGACAGCAAGATTCTGGCCATGTTGTGGAACAACAAGAATTCATTGCTGGGGGAAATGCAAAATATTACAGCCATAGTTTGGCAGTTTCTCATAAACCTAAATATACTCTTGCCATATGATCTGGCAATCACACTCCTTGGTGTTTACCCAAAGGAGTGGAGAAGTATGTCCACACAAAACCTTGCACACAGATGTTTACAGTAGTTTTATTTATAATTCCCCGAAGTTAGAAGCATCCAAGTTGTTCTTCAGCAGGTGAATGGATAAATAAGCTGTGGTATATCCAGACTATAGAATATTACTTGGTAATGAAAAGAGATCAGCTATCAAACCATGAAAACACATAAAGAAACTTTTAATGCATATGACTGGGTCCAAGAGGCCAATTTGAAAAGACTACGTACTATGTGATTTCAACTATACGCTATCTGGAAAAGGCAAAATTATGGAGACAATAAAAAGATCACTGATTGCCAGGGGTGAGGTGGTAGGGAGGGATGAAGAGGCAGAGCACATAAGATTTTGAAGGCAGTGAAAATCCTCTCTGTAATATTATAATGATGGATACATGCCATTATGCATTTGTCCAAACCCATAGAATGTACATCAAAAGTGAAACTTAAAGTAAACTATGGACTTTGGGTGATTATAATGGGTCAGTGTAGGTTCACCCATTGCAAAAAAAAAACTTACCATTATCGCTGATACTGGGGGAGGTCATCCATGTGTGGGGTAAGGGATATTTGGGAAATCTCTGTACCTTCCTCTCAATTTTGATGTAAAACTAAAACTGCCCTAAACCAATAGTCTTTGAAAAAAAAAAAATATGGTCTTCAAAAAACATTAAGGGAGCATGGACTCATGTGAAAAACTGAAACTAAAGCAAAGCTGAAAATCTTGAATTTTATTGAATTAAGTAAATAAAGAGATCTGACCTGATAACTCAACTGAGATTTCTCTATCACTTTTATAGCAGAACCTAAGTGCAATGGTTACCAAATTTCAAGTTATCAAATTTCCACTACAATCATGTGTCATAGCGGAAAAAAAAATTAAAAATTTAAAAAGGGTGGGCTAAATCAGTAATATTTCTTAAAGTGTGATCCATGGACCACATGTATAATTTATAACTGATAACACTTTCAAAAATGCTGACTTTTAGTACAATCTTACTTCTTGCCTGATAGTAGCACAGAGAAAGTTATTCTATAGTAACATACAATGACCAAATCCCATTCCCGTGAAAAAGAAAGGTTATTTTACCCATCTTACATGTTCAATATGGTCATCATGGGAAGAGAGACCTCAGCCCCCAAGTCAATGGAGAGGAGAAAGAGCACATTCAAGTAAATGCCTCAGCACAAAGTGTAATAGTTGCTTTATCAAGCTGGTTAGAACTGGTCATGGCATCACATAGCTTTAAAGGGATAAAAAGTAAAAAAATCTCCAAGTACCTGGAATAGAGAAAAATGAAACATTGAGTGAATACCATACCTAAAGAATCTAAATCTGTAGGTAAGGAGGCCAAAAAAAATCATTCTTTTCCATTTTTTAATGAGTCCCATAAGCACGAGAAAATTTGATAACCACTGCTCTGAATCTGTTTCTTATATAAAAACATTAGAAAAATTTGACTTGAACTGGACCCCTTTACTAATTTAATCCAATAATTTAATTCAAGATGTTTGGTTCTATTTCAATTTGTCACATGATGTAATGATCTCCTAACTCTCAATGTCCCTATTTTTTTATTTTATTATGTTATGTTAATCACCATACCTTACATCATTAGTTTTTGAGGCAGTGTTCCATGATTCATTGTTTGCGTATAACACCCAGTGCTCCATTCAATACGTGCCCTTTTAATACCCATCACCAGGCTAACACATCCCCCCAACCCTTCCCCTCTAGAACCCTCAGTTTGTTTATCAGAGTCCATAGTCTCTCATGGTTCATCTCCCCCTCCGATTTCCCCTCCTTCATTTTTCCCTTCCTACTATCTTCTTTAAAAAAATAAACAAACATAAAGATTTGTCCATTTTGAGAGAGAGAGAGAGAGGACCAGTGGAGGAATAGAGGGAGAGAGAGAGAGAGAATCCCAAGTAGACTCCGTGCTGAGTGCAGATCCAGACTAGGGGGTGGGGCTCAATCTCATGACCCTGAGATCACAAGGTGGACACTCAACCAACTGCACCACTCAGGTGCCCCACAATATCCCTATTAATGTAAATGGAACAGAAGTAAAAATATACTTCGTGGTTCATAAAGTTTAGCATGTACATCAATAAAGCATGGCACTCATTAATTTTTCATGGTGCTGATGGACTGCCTAAAAAAAGATGAAGTAAAAAAAAAAAATAAGTGGCAGAGGAAATATAGTCCTGTTTATGAAGTTCCTGGAAAAGTAAGTTATTTACACAGTATAGTATCTATGGAATAATCATCTTAACTACACAGAAAGTTGAGGATCTCATTACTCCCATTTTGAGATTTTTACATTTATATTTACAGAGTTGTCTGAGGCGTTCGAATTAATTAGAAAACAAAATGATTTGATTTGTTTTGCCATATCTCTTAGACTTGAATACTAAAACTAAACAGATCTGTCAAACAATTTAGGCTCAGTAGTCATTAGGGCTCTTTGATACTTTAGTGCCGTCTGTAGGATAATATAATGGATCTACTAATAAATAAGTAAAAGAAAAACGTGAAAAGTGTCTAATGATGATCAAAATGAGCCTTATATAAATCTGCCATTATCTAACATCAATAGGAGAAGAAGAAAATGTGGTATGGAAACAGTTTTATGTAAATCACCAAAGGGTATTGTGAAACTTTATGACTTGAGGCATTTCTCTTAGTAAAAGGAATAGCATATCATACTGATTTTTTGATTGAGCTATTTGACAGTCTAGATGGCAGGTCACAGCTGAAAAGACAGCTGGTGTTAGGCATTATCCATCACTCATATGACAAAAAATATTGTGAGCTTAACTTGCAATGCTTAAGCACATGCTGATCAGGTTCTGTATCTAACACTGTATCAGAAAATAGAACAGGGTGTTTCCATGGAGTGAAATAGTGTATGTCCACATTACAGATGGGATACTTTGAGTTAGGTTGTCAGAATCAAGTTTTCTTCAATGACTTGACTAATGTTGACAGCCAATGGAATAATTCAGATACTATTTAATATGAATAAGGAGAGAATATTGAGGTATCCAATTTAATTGATTTAATTAACATGATGATTGTCAATTTTTCACCACAGCTTATTACTTTATGTGGGCAATTATAGCTCTGTGAACACTAATTTCTGAATCATGAAAATGAAAACATATATCAAAAGTGAGAGAGATATTTGTATATAATACCAATTTTTACTAAAATTGATAATCTTTTTTTTTTTTACTTTTTGCTTGAGTTTTAGTATTATATTCATTGATTAATTAATTTCCTTACTTATTGCCTTTATTTCTAACATTGGTTAGAATGTAGAGAATATTTTAGGAAAAAAAATATTTTAAGGGCTATTTGGTACTTTTACCTAGAATAGAATAAAATCAAAATCTATAAAGGATACAAGTGTTGTTTCTAAAGTAGATTAAAAACAACAAATGTGGTGTATTATGGCTATCTCCTTCTCTACATTATCCTTAATGCAGTTTTCAAGCATAAACAAAGGGAAAAACAATTGACTGTCTTGTAACCTGAGTTTTCAATAGATAAGAAGCTGTCATGGATTGCCACATATTGTCAAACTTAGAAAAAAATAGAACCTATTTAATGCCAGATGTGGTGATAGAATTTTAATCACATAGGGAAAAAAATAATATATAACATTTCAGTGAAGGATAAAATGTTCATTTTGTAACTGAACTTTATTCACATTTTAATCAATGTTTAATACACAACTGCTTGACATTAATTATAAATCTTATTCATTATTTAAAAGCACTTGCAATCAATGCATCTATATTTTACCTAGCATGTAAATATTATTGTTTACAAGTCTGAAGAAAATATCCACTTAAATGTGTTGATTAGATTATTAATTAACAAATGTATATAACTATGATAGAGAAATTAATATATTTATAATTAGTAAGACTGTGATAACATTAATTTCCAATTCCTAGGAATTGCCAGTGCATATTAAAAACATGAGTATTAGTGTTTGATTTATAGTTACTTTTAGAGTCTGTTAAAGAAATTAATCAAATCTATTTTTTGGAGTATGAATCTGGGATGTCTTGAAATAATATTAGAAATTGTTACTTTGTTGTAACCGTTTTTATATTTCTTTTTTTTCTTACAGTCTTAATATTTGCAGTTAACTTGTTTCATTTTCATGTGCATGGAGATAGTGTTTCCCTCTGATGATAGTAGCAGAGAACCAGTTTTGAGGCATGTAGACCAATGTCAAAGTTAATTTGGGCTGAAATGTGCATAGATCTCATTAATGACATCTTAACAAATTTTAGTGTGATGTGATTTCCTCTAGGCAAGCTGCACATTGGAAAAGAGCTTTAGAAATCCTGAGAGACCCATCCTTCTATCTCACTGAATTCCACTCCTGCTACTGTATGAAACCTTATAATTTTTAATTACTTTTAACTAACTTAAAGCATCTTGATATACACCAAAAATGAGTAAAACATTTCAATAATAAATGTAACTTAACAACCAATAGTATTTATCTTAAATTATACTACCAATTGTTTACTTAAGGTGTTATTCCTCTTTTATAGTTGCTGTTTTTATTATTGTTATTGAATTCATAAATTCCCTGCTTTTTTTCTGTCATCCTCAAACTGCACTAATTGAGTCTCAAAATTATAACACCTTGGAACTGAAGAGAGAAATAATTAATTGAAGTTTTTTGTTTGTTTGTTTGTTTGTTTTAAAGATTTTATTTATTTGATAGAGAGAGACCCACAGCGAGAGAGGGAACACAAGCGGGGGAGTGGGAGAGGGAGAAGCAGGCTTCCCGCGGAGCAGAGAGCCCGATGTGGGGCTCGATCCCAGGACCCTGAGATCATGACCTGAGCCAAAGGCAGACGCTTAACGACTGAGCCACCCAGGCGCCCTAATTGAAGTTTTTAACTTTTAAAATAATTTTAAACAAATTTAAACTTAGAGAAAAGTAGCAAAGTTAGTACGAAGAACTCCCAAATACTCTTCAAGATTATAGAGCTACCTTATGATCCAGCAATTGCACTACTGGGTATTTACCCCAAAGATACAAATGTAAGGATCCAAAGGGGTACATGCACCCCGATGTTTATAGCAACAATGTCCACAATAGCCAAACTGTGGAAAGAGTCAAGATGTCCTTCAACAGATGAATGGATAAAGAAGATGTGGTATATATATACAATGGAATATTATGCAGCCATCAAAAGGAATGCAGTCTTGCCATTTGCAACAACGTGGATGGAACTGGAGGGTATTATGTTGAGTGAAATAAGTCAATCAGAGAAAGACATGTATCATATGATCTCACTGATATGAGGAATTCTTAATCTCAGGATACAAACTGAGGGTTGCTGGAGTGGTGGGGGCAGAGGGATGGGGTGGCTGGGTGATAGACATTGGGGAGGGTATGTGCTATGGTGATCACTGTGAATTGTGTAAGACTATTGAATCACAGACCTGTACCTCTGAAACAAAATATGCATTATATATTAAAAAGAAGAAGAAGAAGAAGAAGAAGAAGAAGAAGAAGAAGAAGAAGATGATGATAGCAGGAGGGGAAGAATGAAGGGGGGGAAATCAGAGGGGGAGAAGAACCATGAGAGACTATGGACTCTGATAAACAAACTGAGGGTTCTAGAGGGAAGGGGGGTGGGGGATGGGTTAGCCTGGTGATGGGTATTAAAGAGGGCATGTACTGAATGGAGCACTGGGTGTTATACACAAACAATGAATCACGGAACACTACATCAAAAACTAATGATGTAATGTATGGTGATTAACATAACATAATAATAAAAAAAAGACAAAAAAAGACTAACTTGTAAATATTTTGCTGTGAGTTATTCCCAATCTTGCTCTCTCTCTTTCTCCCATATCATGTGTACCTGTGTGTATATATATATATGTAAGTATAGATACATATGTATATTTTTACCATTATTTTCAGAACCACTTGATAATAACTTGCAAACATCAAGGCACTTTTTGCTTAAATATGTCATTATGTATCCCATGATAAAAACAGGAAATTTGACATTGCTGTAATACTATTATCCAACCTACAATTTTACTCATATTTTGCCAATTTTCCCCAAATTTTCATCTTAGAAATTATCTGGGTCAAGACCACACATCACATTAACTTTTCTCTTCACTTACTGTCTCTTTTGTCTGCTTTAATCTGGATTGATTCATCTGTAATTTTTTGTCTTTCAAAACTTTGATGTTTTGAAGACCATAGGCCATTTATTTGTTTAATGTCCTTCAGTTTGTATGTGTCTGATGGTTCTTTATCATTTAGTTTAGAATATGGATTCTGGACAGTGATACTATATAAGTGCTCCTTCTTTAGTGCAACATATCAAGAGGCAGATGATATCAATTTATGCCACGTTGGTGATGTAAATTTTGATCATTTGTTTAAGTTGTATCCTTCAGATCACTCTCTATAAATAGCTATTGTTAATTGTGTAACAACTAAGAAATGGGAATGAAGTTATACTTTAAGACAAGGTGAATATCTTGTCCATCATCAAAGTTTCATTCTTTAGTTTTAACATCCATTCTTCCATAATTCATTGTTACTGATTATTGCATAATGATAATTACTCCTTTTACCTTTATTAATATTTTACTATAAAGAAGATATTTTCCTTCTTTCCTTTTTTTTTAATTTTTGATATGGAAGACTCAAGGAATCTTACTTTATTCAATGGATTATAATCCATTACTATCATGTTCATTCCCAAATTATTTATGTTCATTCCCAAATTATTCTATTAGTCAATGTAAACCCATTCAGGCTAGCAAACTTGAATTTCTGACACATTCCTATAATTTCTTTAGTGCATCTGATTTTTTTTTCCATAAAAAGAAACTCTTAACATATGAACGGACTTTTTCTGCTCTAGCTCTAGAATCATCACTTTCTCTAAGGAATCATGATTCTATTTATTGGATAATGGTACTTAGAAACTAGAATTAGTTCAAATTAGTCTAATTTAAAAACTCCAATGATATACCACCTCACATCTGTCAGAAAGGCTAAAATTAACACAGGAAACAACAGAGGTAGTGAGGATGAGGGAAAAGGGGAACCTTCTAACACTGTTGGTGTGAATGAAAACGGTGCAGCCACTCTGGAAAGCAGTATGGAGGTTCCTCAAAAAGTTAAAAATAGAACTACCCTATGACCCAGCATTTGTACTACTAGGTGTTTACCCAAAGGATACAAAAATGCTGATTTGAAGGGATACATGCATCTGAATGTTTATAGCAGCATTATCAACAATAGCTACATTATAGGGGCACCTGGGTGGCTCAGTTGGTTAAGCAGCTGCCTTCAGCTCAGGTCATGATCCTAGGGTCTTGGGATCAAGCCCCACGTCCGGCTCCCCGCTCTGTGGGAAGCCAGCTTCTCTCTCTCCCTCTGACTGCCACTCTGCCTACTTGTGCTCTCTATCTCTCTGTCAAATAAATAAAAACCTTAAAAAAAAAACAAAAACAATAGCTACATTATGGAAAGAGCCCAAGTGCCCATCAACTGATGAATGGATAAAGAAGAGGTTTTATATATATATATATATATATATATATATGGAATATTACTCAGGAATCAAAAAGAATGAAATTGTGCCATTTGCAACAATGTGGATGGAACTAGAGGGTATTATGTGAAGCCAAATAAGTCAGAGAAAGACAAATACCATATGATTTTACTCATATGTGGAATTTAAGAAACAAAACAGATGAACATAGGGGAAGGGAAAAAAAAAGGGGGGGATCGACAGAGGGAAGAGACTCTTAACTAAGTGAGGATTGATGGAGGAGGTGGGTGGGTGATGGGCTAGATGGGTGATGGGTATTAAGGAGGGCACTTGTTATGATGAGCACTGGGTGTTATATGTAAGTGATGAATCACTACATTCTACTCCTGAAACCAGTATTACCCTATATGTTCAGAAACTAGAATTTAAATAAAAACTTGAAACAAACAACAAAAGAAAAACCACTTGGAAAACTTCAATTTTATACACTTTGAGCAATTTTTGCAGCATAGTATTGCATATGTTTTCCAACACACACACAAAGATCACTTAACCGTTAGAGACATAAAACATACAATATTTACTTTTTTAAAGGCAGAAGGGGAATCAATCCCTTTCCTAGAACAATGAAATTTAGGGGCGCCTGGGTGGCTCAGTTGTTAAGCATCTGCCTTTGGCTCAGGTCATGATCCCAGGGTCCTGGGATCGAGCCCCACATTGGGCTCCCTGCTCCGTAGGAAGCTTGCTTCTCCCTCTCCCACTCCCCCTGCTTGTGTTCCCTCTCTTGCTGTCTCTCTCTCTGTCAAATAAATAAATAAAATTAAAAAAAAAGAACAGTGAAATTTAGAGTACATCATGAAAAAATAATAAGTAAACTGTCAATGCATTGACTAATGATGCCACAATGGAAGAGGAATCCTAATTTCCCAAGTAGATTTGTCACAAAGGGACTAGAGCTAGGAATATATTTTTTAAACTATTTAAATATTTTTTGTCCAATTCCAAACAAGAGAAGTCCAGAAACTTCAGTCTCAGATAGTCCATAGCTATTTCTTATCTAGGTGTATCCTATTACATTCAAACTCAAATCTATATCATTTAGCTTAGTACCTGAAATGTTGTATATATTCATTTCTTTTTAATCAAGAAACAGGAAAAAAAGTAAGAAAGATTAAGAAAAAAACATAGAATGAGAGAAAAGAATGAAAAAAGTGATAAAAAGAATATTTGGCTAATGTTTAATTCCTGTCAGAAAGACTTCCACCTTTGTTGAGGAGATGCTATGATAAGCCCACTTTGGAGTAGAGGCTGAATCAAGAGTTGACTAGTGTGGTGTGTAGACTTCAGGAAGGAACTCATTCTATAAAATACAATGTCTGACACAATTCTTGGTCAGAAGGGAAAGTTGGGCACAATGGAGAATATGAAATATGCAGCCCCTATACCAAGCACTTGCTAATCAAACACAGAATAAAAGGCTTTATATATTTGAGATGACACTTAAATTTGCTTTTGAAGGTTAACTAAATATTTATTTGATTAGAAAAAGAGGTGAAAGTCTTTGTAGACTAAAGAGGTTTTACAATAAAAGAAAGATTCATGCAGACATGAAATTATAAGATAGGTTAAGGAAAAGCAAATGTTTCAGTGTAGCTTAGGTAACAGGGTACCCTGGAAAGCCTAGTTGAATTCAAAATTTACCGCAAGTCACTTATTCAACTGTTAGCTTTTAATGGATCTTTGTTATTCAAAATCTCTCTTCAGTTTCATTTCCCTCAGTACAGAGCAGAAACTTTTCTAGTCCTGTAAAGTATTAAACTTCTGAACTTCTTCTAACTAGTCATCACACTCCTGAGCCTATCCATCTCTTGTAACATCTTTCCAAAACAGTCATTAGCGTCCAGCACACACTACTTAAAATTCTATTTTCTAACTCTTCTCTTAGAGCTGTCAGGCAAGCAAGCACATTTCCCTGTCTCCAGAATTATTGTAGATGGCAGTTTCAGCCAATGTTTTGCCACTATATAACATGGATCATAAAGTTTCTAGCCCCTGGGATTTGTTTCCTAGGTACCCACTGCCTAAATGCTAAGTTAATGTCAAGTATTTTAGTTTTCAGTCAAAACAGCATCCTTATCCTGATAGCTATTTCCATATTCGTCAGGATACTCTTGGCTATGTTGACATAATAGAAAAACCCACAATTCTTAATGACTTAACTAAAAAAAAAAAAAAAAAGTATTAGTCACTCATGGCACTGTGCAAATAACAGTTAGTTGCTCCCCACTCTCACTCCAAACATCCCTTCTGAAATTGAAGACAAGGAGATCTGAATACCTCATTATGATCTCTCTATGATTTTGCATTTCTTCCCTCTTAGTATCATGGATAAGACAGAGAAAGAAGAAATAGATTATATGCAAGCTTTCAGAGTCTAGTTCAAGGATTGGAGTACACCATTTCTTTTAATATTCCATTGAACAGAACTATTCACATAAAACCATTCAGCAAAAGTGTGGGGGAATATAGTGTTTAGGTATGCCCAAGAGAAAAGGAAAAACCATTTGGTGGATAGGTATCGTCGTCTCTGTTACATAAAGTAAGGGAACATATACTTTAAAATCTATATATTACAAAAGCAACAAGGGGAGCATTGCAGAGGAGAGATTTAAAATGGGAGAAAATAGAAATGAACAAATTTGTGACATTATACATATCTAGATAAAAAAGAGATAAGGTTGAAACATGGAGAGTAAATACCAGGTAGAAGAAATATCATTGAAGAATAATTATTTTCTTGGAAGACCAAATGGAAAATGAGGGAATCAGAGATATATTTTTTAGATTTCTCACTTAGAAGACATGGTAAGTGTTCTGCCGTGGCAACGTATAAAATATTCCTTATCTTTTAAACAGAAAAAGTTGGATATGGATTTGTTGAATTTGAATTCCCTGCAAACTATCTTTATATGAGCTGGCAGTGGGAATATGATTTTAAAATTATGGTGATAAAATGAAACTAAAAAGCATTCAATACATGAGTCGTAGACCCAATTTGCTGATAATGAGAAGAATGTAAGCAAAAGAAATCAGAAGTTGAAGTAAGGATATGAATAAATTAAATGTACATGTAATTATTTTTTATTCCAATGAATACTTAAAACAGGTTATGGTATATATAGGTAATGCATTGCCTACTTATAACTTTTGTCATACAATGTTTTGTTATTAAAAATGACATATTTTTGTGAAACAATGTTAGTTATTGTGAAATAATTGTTTTCATTAAGATAGTCCTAAATTCTTTTTGTTGTTATTATTGATTTTGTTGCTACTTTCTCAGCTTATAAAAGTTTATAAATCCCTTTGTTAATTCTACTTCAGTTTCTCTTAAATGAAGGCATTTATTGGAGACAATGAAGACCTTCTTGGCAGAGAATTGTAGATAATGTTCAGAATTTTTTTTTTTTTAAAGGAGTCCAAACTAACTGAACACATCTGGTCAAATAAAATTGGTAATTGAGAAAACTGTTCATACTATTCAACTGAAATTTTTATTGGTTTTAATTTCATACCCTATTAATTTCATTACTAAAACCTTAACAATGTCTAAGTTTAAGGGTAAGACAAATAATTTATATATTTTAAGGACATTTAAGCACTTTCAACAATCTATGGAATAAAATCTAAATTTATGATCTGTAGCTTTTCCTTCTTTTGGTCTCCCTAATGGAAAACTATGATGTATGTCACTGACACTCTGAAACTTATCAGAGTAAAATAGGGCAAGACACCTTCCCTATCAAATTAATGGCATGCACTACACTGACATTGAGACAAGGTGTCTCTCAACAGATTCCTTGTTTTCTTTCCACATCTGGGAATTGATTTAGCAGTTAAAAACCTGTCACAAAGTGTTAGTAAAAGAGCAATACACAAGAAACTCTGAAGAGGAGAAAATACTCTGAGATCATAGTATTAATATTCCATACAAAATATTTCCCTTTATTATGGAGAAGGAATCAAATGTTTGAAAATAATTAAGCACAGATTATAAGAGTCTTTCTCTAAGAGTCAGAAAGATAGTAAGAAAGTGAATTGCAGGGGTGCATGCCTGGCTCAGCCTGAGACTCTTGATCTTGGGGTCATAAGTTCAAGCCCCATGTCGGGTGTAGAGCTTACTTAAAAAAAAAATAGAAAAAAAAAAAGTGAATTGCAATGAGTCTGGATTTGTCTTTGTCTTTGGAATGAATTTCTCTGGTAAAGGAGAACAAAAAAAAATTATTGTTAAATAATTTATTATATAAAATGGAATTTCATTAAATGCCTCAATCATCTCTACATTATATCACCTACTTTTTTTTTTTTTTACTTTTAATTCTGATCCTTATCATCAACTACCCTGAATTATATATTTTTTCAGGATTTTTTTTTTAAAGATTTTATTTATTTATTTGAGAGAGAGAATGAGAGACAGAGAACACGAGAGGGAAGAGGGTCAGAGGGAGAAGCAGACCCCCCTGCTAAGCAGGGAGCCCGATGTGGGACTCGATCCCGGGACTCCAGGATCATGACCTGAGCCGAAGGCAGTCGCTTAACCAACTGAGCCACCCAGGTGCCCTTTCAGGAATTTTTTAAGGATATCTAATTTACTGTTTAAAACCATATGGTTAAATTTTTCTCGGGCGCCTGGGTGGCTCAGTTGGTTAAGCGACTGCCTTCGGCTCAGGTCCTGATCCTGGAGTCCCTGGATCGAGTCCCGCATCGGGCTCCCTGCTCGGTGGGGAGTCTGCTTCTCCCTCTGACCCCCCCCCTCTCATGCTTGCTTTACCTCATTCTCTCTCTCAAATAAATAAATAAAATCTTAAAAAAAAAATTTTCTCTAATACACTAAAAAACAAATTAAGTTTTATATAATATATAATTAATTTTAGCCCATTTTAATTTTATCATAAGTAATAAATTGAGCTTTTTATCTGATATAAAAGAACTATATATTTTATGATTTAATATGATAAATACAACTTGTTATGAAACACTTAAAAGTAGCTTTTTAGAAATTAAATTTGTGCTTTAAGTTTTCAGATTATATTCACAGTATGATTTTTAAGGTCATCCTAATTCCAGAGTATGATTTGTAAGTTAATTTACATGCATTCTTAATACCAGCCATTAATCCATTCCAAGAAACAAATTAACACTTAATCCTCTGGTTTCTACAACATCTGTTGCATTTCCCATATAAAATCTTATAAACCGGGGAATGCCTGGATGGCTCAGTCGATTGAGCATGCAAATCTTGATCTCAGCTCAGATCTTGATCTCAGGGTCATGAGTTCAAGCCCCACGTTAGGCTCTACATTGGGTGTGAAGCCTAGTTTAAAATATATATATATATATAAATTGCTTACTTATATACACATTATTTTTAAATATTTTCATATTTTTTAACTGGAAAGGTTCATTTTTAACTGGAAAGGTATTATACTTTTATACAAAAGGCAAAAGAGATTTCTATTCTCTATTAGCTATCATAAAGGGAAGGTTGTCAGAATGGAAAGTTACAGTTACTGGAATTGATACAATAATAATACTTTAAACAAGCAAATTAGATTCCCAATTAGTGTAAAAATTAGTGTCTTTCAAGAAATGAAAGTTGAAAAAATATTTTAAAAAATTAATCAAGCATGATGGTCTACTTTCCCCCATTGCAAACCCTCCCTCAAAAATTCATAAATGTCATACTCAGGTTTTTCATTTTTCACCAGTATTATTTACAGCAGTTATACAAAGGGTTATTCATAGACAAACACATTTCTGTCCTTATCTTTAAACATGTACTACTCCATGTCCCTATATATTCGTGCTGATCTACTTTTTGGAACCTTGTAGCAAGAGTCTGGGTTATTCTGTGTGCAGAATGACTTACAAAAAATCATGCTATTTAGAAATAATTTCTCCAAACCTAATGCCTGATTTTAGATTCCCTAGTCTTACAGAGACATTGGAGTCAGTAAAGCAAAAAACACAATTTGGCCAACAAAAGTGAAACATCCAGTCCTATCAGGAAAAAGAAGGCCATATCCCACATCTAATCAATGTGTATTTGTGTGTAATTCTCACTGAATGGGATGTTAACATTTATCCCATGGAAAATTATTGCTTATATGTACATGGAAAATATTACAGCATAAGGCCATCAGTTGGATGCTGTGAGTTCACACTCTTGTTCTGTCATTAGTAATTGTGTAGCTTTGGATAACTTATTTATCCTCTTTGTGCCCGCTACTCAATTTTTAAAACAGAGATTATAACAATGACTAATTTATTGAGTTCTTTTGAAGAGAAATAGTATAAGTAGACTGTTTAAACTTCAAAATAAGTTGCAGTGAGTCTGGATTTGTCTTTGTCTTTGGAATGAATTCCTCTGATAAAGGAGAACAAAATTCAAAATAAGCATGCAGCAAAGACTATTGTATAATGTTAACGATTTATCATTATAATTACAGAGTAGAATATGTCTTTATGGTGAGATCTTCATTTGCTTACACACTACTGCCTTATAAGTCCCAAATTGCCTTAATTCTCCCAGGTAAGAAGGAGCAATTTGTAGGAGGATCCTCAGAAGAATTACAATTGTCTTGTTTTGTTTTGCTTTTGAGTGTCCTACAAGGGCCAAAGTGTCCAGAAGATAAGTGTTTCTGGTGAGTAAGGAAAATTCATCTAGACCCAGTGAACCAAGGATCCAAATGAAGTTGTAGCAGACGTTTGGAGCTACCGTATGGTTAATCCATAAAGGAAATTCATAATAGAGGAGATATCATTGAACTTGGAATCAGGTTAGCTATGATTGCATTGAAATATTTACTTTGTAAATGGAATGTTTGCAAAGTTTTCATATTTTCCTTATTTGAACTTTTTTCTCACTATATGATTTAGTCAAGATCCTAGCTTATTTAGTCTTATGGTTTAATTTGTGGTTTTTTGTGAATTATGAAATTGCTTTAGCTATGCTGAAAAGAAACAACAAAATAGATTTTATACCCTTTTACTTTTTAAATTTTTTAAATTATTTTTGACATTATTGATATGTAATTCACCCTTTTAAAATATAATTCAGTTTTTAGTATATTCACAGAGTTATGTAAGAATCACTAATATCTAATTTTAAAAGATTTTTATCATCACAAAAGAAATCTCATGCCAGTTAGCAGGCATGCTCATTTTCCCCTCCACTTGCCCCTGGAAACCACTAGTCTGCTTTCTGTCTTTATGGGTTTGCATAGTCTGGACTTGTCATATAAGTGGTATCATAAAATATGTGGTCTTTTGTGACTGGCTTCTTTCACTTAACATAATGGTTTCAAAGATCATTCATATTATAACATGCATCAGTACCTCATTCTTTTTTACTGCTCAATAATATTCTATAGTATTATTTTTTTATTTTTTTAATCCACTCATCATTTTATAGTCATTTGTTTTGTTTTATTTTTGTCTATTATTAAAAATGCTGCTCTGAATATTCATGTTTTCATTTCTCTCTGGTATATACCTAACAGTGGAATTTCTGAGTCACATATTAACTCTGTTTAACATTGTAAGGAAAGATAGTTTTCCACAATGACTACAGCATACTTTGATGACAGCAATTTACAAAGATTCCAATTTCTCAACATCCTTGCCAACATATGTTATTATATGTCTTTTTGGTAATAGCCTTCCAACTGTGTATGAAATGGTATCTCGTTGTGGTTTTAATTTGCATTTCTTTAATGAGTGATGAAATTGAACGTCTTTTCATGTGCTTATTGATCTTTTGTATATCTTCTTTGGAGAAAATGTCTATTGAAAAACCATGTTCATTTTTAAATTGCATTATCTGTGTTTTATTTGTTAATTTGCAGTGTCCTTTTCAATAACAATTTTAATTGTTTTTGGGAGGAGCAAGTTTGGTAGTAGCAATGGAAGTTAAATAAATCACCTGTGAGGAAAAAGTAAAATAATTATACATACTTTACAAATAAATGTGGCTATGAATTAATTTATTCAACAACATTTATGGAGTACCTTCTACTTCAAGACATTGATGTAGGCACTGAGCTGACAGTGGTAATTTACCTTCCAGAGCTTACATTGTAGACAAATAAGGAAATCAATTAATGGTATCTCATCTGTTACTGATAAGGACCTAGAAATAAACAAACAAAAAAGGTGTCATGAGAAGGGGAATTTGAGTGAGCAGGGAAAAACTGTCTGATGAGATGGCACAGGCCTAAGACCTTAATATATCAGACTTCTAAGGAGCCAGTAAAGATGATTTTAGACAGTAGCAATAGCATAGAAAAGTCAACAGGACAACAAAATGATTGCAAGTTTGGGAAGAAAAATAAGAAGGCCAGTGTGACTGGAGTTTAGTGGGAAATAGAGAGAAAGAAAGAAAGAAAGAAAAAGAAAGAAGAAAGAAAGAAAGAAAGAAAGAAAGAAAGAAAGAAAGAAAGAAAGAAAGAAAGAAAGAAAGAAAGAAAGAAAGAAAAGGAAGAAAGAAAGAAAAGAAAGAAAAAGAAAAAAGAAAGGAAGAAAAAGAGAAAGAAAGAAGGAAAGAAAGAAAGAAAAAGAAAGAAAGAAAGAAAGAAAGAAGAAAGGAAGAAAGAAAAAAAGAAAGAAAGGAAGGAAGGAAGGAAGGAAGGAAGGAAGGAAGGAAGAAAAAGAAGAAAGAAAGAAGAAAGAAAAAAGAAAGGAAGGAAGGAAGGAAGGAAGAAAAAGAAAGGAAGGAAGGAAGAAAAAAGAAAAGAAGAAAGGAAGAAAGAAAGAAAAAGAGAAAGAAAGAAAGGAAGGAAGAAAGGAAGAAAGAAAGAAAGAAAGAAGAAAGAAAGAAAGAAAGAAAGAAAGAAAGAAAGAAAGAAAGAAAAAAAGAAAGAAAGAAGAAAGAAAAAGAAAGAAAGCAAGCAAGCAGTGGAAGATCACATAGTACCTTGTATGCTATGGTTAGAAATTTCTTCTAAATGGCACAAGAAACTATAAAAGGATTTTAAACAGGGGAGTAAAAAATATAGTTTTCTTTTTCTTTTTTCTTATTATGTTATGTTAATCACCATACATTACATCGTTAGTTTTTGATATAGTGTTCCATGATTCATTGTTCACGTATAACACACAGTGAAGAAAAAAAAAAAATATATATATATATATAGTTTTCTTTGTAAAAAGATCACCTATTTGAAAAATGGTTAGGGGAAGACAAAAGTAGAAGCAAGGAGGTCATGTAGGAGATTATACAATAGTCAGAAGAAAAGATGTCTTGAACTCTGATGGTGATCAATGTGATGTGACAGTATGGACAGATTTGAAAGCTATTTTGGAAATAGAGCTAATGGCATTGTTGGACTGGCTGACAAGGGGATGATGAGAGTTGTGAAGAAAATGGAATAATTCTAGTTTATTCCAATGCTTATGACTTATATAACTTCTATATTTTTTAAGAAGATGTGGTGTATATATACACAATGGGACATTATGCAGCCATCCAAAAAAAACCTGAAATCTTGCCATTTGCAAAACTTCTATATTTATAAAAAATGTGTCTTTTGTCTGGGTGAATCGCTACTGGTGCTATTCACTTAATCAGGGAAGGAAAGATAATTACTGTTGATAATCAGTAAGGGAAGTGATTTTCTTCTATGAAACATTTTTTTTTTTGAAACAATCTTTCAATTAAAAGCCCAATAGGAATTCCAATTGGAAGCCTACTGATATATGGTCTAGGCAAAAATATTCTAGGCTGGAATCTTCCAGAAATTTTGATTTTATAGTTCTTTTATGTCTCTAACCAACTATAATTCAACCAAGAAAGTAAAGATGATTTTACCTTAAAACGTGATATTCAGAAAGACCTGTGTAAATGCTTGCATAAATAATAATTAAGATTTAGGCAGCATCTGGTTTGATGTGTAGAATCTATTTCTGTAATTACTAGATGTTAAAGTATCTTTGATTGGCTTTCTATCGAGACTACTATTGGAGAAATAGCATGATGAAAGATTAAGGACAAGGATGTACTGTTGTCCCTAAACCCTTCTTTCCTCTGACAGTCTTAAAACCCTTATCTTCAATTTCCACCTATGACAACAGCTAATATAACAAATATCAGCAACCAAGTTCAGATTTTCCCAGATATCCTGGAGTAGCTAACATCAGGAAAAGCTACATTTACTTTATTTCCATCATTCTCCTTCCTTGCTAGTGACTGGAAGAGAAATTTTATCATTTTACAGTGTCAGAAATATTCAACAATGATTGCTGCAATCACTGGAAAAAGAACTCTGGAACCTTGACTACTTTATCATCACACCAGCCACTGAACTCTTTTTCTTGGATATATTCCTGGTGACAAATACTTAAAATGTCATGTAATGATAGGAAGAAAGTTGTGCAACATTTGTGCCGAGTCTGCTAAAGCTGCCCTAAACTGGAGCATGCATTTGCTGATGTGTAGAAAGTGTGCCCATTTTAATAAGTGTCTTCTTATTAAAATTAATTAGGTTCCTCAAGTTGCTTATTATTTTCCTATCAAACCCAAGAGAAGCAGAGCAATTCTACATAGTCTGAAAAGGAGGGAGTTGATTAAATGTAAGATTTAGATCTAATCCTGAAATAGGTGGGTCATAAATAAGAGTATGGAATATTCAGAATAAAAGGGGGAAAATACAAATGAAATCTAGTTCAAAGTATTCTGCCATTGTGTTCTACTCTTACCTTACCCATGTGGATTGATTAAATGACTGAATTTAGCTAAATTGCCATTAAGCAGTTTGCTTGATATTTCATGGTAGTGTTTATTCTTCCTCAGATACTTTATCTATTATGAATACTACAGATATCCCAGGCCTTATTACTGGGTTGACTAGAGTTGAACTGAGCAGCTATCGGGCCACATGTTCAGATATAGATATTCAAGTATTTAAAAAAACAAAAAAACCCAAAAAAGATAAAAAAAAAATAGAAAAAGTAGTTAGTTCTCTTTTCCTTCATAAATGTTTTTATGTTCAGTTTATTTTACAAGTTTGTTCCCCAGAAGTATAGTGTATTTGCCGGTATTTTTTTTTTTTTTTTTTTTTTATCCTAAGCCATGGAAGCTAAGTACTAAGTACCTTCAGCCAAAAAATATATAATCTGTGTGGTTAGGCTAGTCTGTGTGGTTGGAACTTACTGGTTTACGTAACTAAATTACAGGAAAAGCAGTAATGCCTGGTCTTCAAAAACTTGAATACCACCAGGATATTTCTCTCTTGACCTTGTTTCTTTCTATATATTGGCTCTATTCTATTCTACTGTAGTTTGATCTATATTGATAAGGAAATAGGCAATGAAAATATAACAATGGTGAAAGGAGTACAGATGGCTAGGAGAAGCTTAACTAGTACAGTTCCACTATTGAATTATTAAAACTGAAAGGGTTGTTTCTCCAAGCTCCACCTCAAAACAATCCTGAAATAGTATTTTAACTCGCCCAGCTTGTTTGCAGTCCTCAGACAAATCTTGAAATATCAAGATTGGCTTTACTTGGATCATGTTCCTACAAATTAAAACCCATCACAGGATGAAGAGAACATGAGTCATTTAGGAAGATTTCAGCTCCCATCTGACAAAATAATAAGATAATAAGGTAAAGAGTTTCTCCAAAGAAGAGAAACTGGAGTTTCTGGAACACAGGTCATTGTTACTGGAACTTTCGTCCTGTCACTATAGCAATTAGAGTAAGAAATGTGCAGTACACAAAGAGCTGGCTATTGGCAATAGTGAAGAAAATATTAATAAAATCATAGAAGTTGAGTGCTTTGGGAACATAGAGTGCAGAACAAGAGAAGGAAGGAAGGAAAGAAGGAAGGAAGGAAGGAAGGAAGGAAGGAAGGAAGGAAGGAAGGAAGGAAGGAAGGAAGGAAGGAAGGATTAGTCATTTCTGTTATCATAGCAAATATTGTCAACCTTTCACATATGTATTAAAAGGTGAGGTGATTTAATTTGCTTAGAAAAAAAATATTTTGCTTCTGTTGTGTTTGAGATACCTAAAGAAATTATGCAAAAGCCAAAATATTTTTCATACCTGTACTTCATTTGAAGTTTCTAAATCTGGTTGACTATACTAATTAACTGTGCTCTCCACAGCTTTTATGGAAAGTGGAAGATAACTGTATTTCTCTTTTACAGATGGGTGACCCAGAGGCAGAGAGCTTAAGTGACTTTGTGAAAAAACATATATAGTCCCTCACGTGTAAAAGCAAGCATTGATGGTAAGGATGGACACTCAGGCTGTTTCTTTAACCACCCAGCTAACTGCTACTCCTTAAGTAGAAAAGCTGGTGATCTATGCCCTCGATTTCTTGCTATTTAATTACCTGGAATCAGATTGGGATCTAAGAACAACTGCCTTCTGAATTTATTTTTAAAAGCCCATATTTGAGATGTTTTGCAGAAATCTGAATCAAGTTATAAAAAACTTTGTGCTGTATTTGGGATAAATCTGTCATTGAGAGAAATAAAGTTCAGGTAACAAATGAAAGACAATTTGCACTTGGAAAATGTATGAATGTCCTGAAATTGATTTCACCCACAAAGTACAACCTCTTTCTAAGAAAAACCTGCTTGGAAGAACAATGTTAGGCACATAAAAAGTGCATTAAAGGTATTTATACAAAAGTAAACTTTAAATGAACTCTCTATAAAACTACAACAGCTAGAGCGGACTTGTAAATCAGACCAACATTAAACAACTGCAACATATGTATGTGTCAATACCGCAGTGGTAGGACTTGGTTTACAGACCTCGAGAGCTGTAGGATAGAGTAGAATGCGGGCTGCCGCAGGAACTGGAAACTCTAGAGAAAGCAGTGACAGAGAGTTGCACTGAAAAATGCATGCAAAGTTTTCAAATCTTTGATTCACAGTTAATTCTCAACTCCAAAATCTAAATGAAGTATCTTTATTTAAAAAGAAAGGAAAGAAGTTTACTCTACACTCCCTTATTATGTCCTATTTTCTGATCATGAAGAATATTTTTGTTCAACTAAGATGTTACTAATAATTCATAAAATTTATATCTATAGAAATGCTCATAAACAGGCACTGGTTATAAATGCTAAACATGGCTTTACACTTTAATGTCTTTGACTATATATATATATATATATATATATATATATATATATATATATATCAATTATATAGGAAAGTGTAATTAAAGAGTTAAAATATAAGTTGATTTCAATGTAACATAAGCACTATTTTTATATCATTGAGTTGCAAAAGTATTAATTTTGAAGTTACAACCCAAAACTCTGGTATTCAAACTTACAATCTTCAAATTGCTAGCTATGCCATCTTGAACAAGTTAGTGAACTTCCCTGAGACAAAGTTTTCTCATATGTAATATGAAAAAAACATGTTACTCATTTTCATAAAAAATGAGCAGGCGGATATATATAAGTAGCTACCATAATGCATTGCATATAGTAAGCATTTATTGCTCCTAAGATGAGTCATAACAACTGCTTTTAGTTGGATTTTCTCATACTTAAAAAATATATATACAGTACTACCTCAATAAATCCTCTAAGATATTTTGTAGCAACTCACATGGTCTGATATAAAATAGAATTTGAATAATAACTAATACACCCTTTAAAAAATAGACTCATAGATACCTTTTTTCTCATTTAAGTCTTACAGGAACTAAAAATAAGGAACTCCAGAAGATATATTTTCTCACCCTTCTTCTAAGACAGAATTGTTTTTGCTTGGACTTCAATTGCATGTATTTGAATTCTATAACTGGCGCTTCCCTGATGAAACTGCTTCCATTTAATGCTTTTCAATTTATCTGCATATCATCTTTATAATGAAGATAATAATAGTGTCCATAAAGAGATTAGAAGAGTTCCTGGCATGTGGAAAGTTCCTAAAATAGTTTAGGTATATGTACAACATGGGATAATAATGCTAATAACATTCCATGATTCTTGTTAGAATGTGGTAGCTGTTATTTTCATAAATGCTTAATTTTAAAAAGTAAATCTTAGAATTGTGTAACATGGAGAAAGCATAAATTCTGGAGAAAAAAAAAATGTCTGAGTTTAGTTCTTAGCCTTGCTGCTCACCAGCTGAATGGTTTTAAAAATTTCTCATTTCCAGGGGCGCCTGGGTGGCTCAGATGGTTAAGCGTCTGCCTTAGGCTCAGGTCGTGATCCCAGGGTTCTGGGATCGAGCCTCATATCAGGCTCCTGGCTCAGCGGGGAGCATGCTTCTCCCTCTCCCTCTGCTTCTCCCCCTGCTCATGCTCTCTCTCTCTATCTCTGTGTCTCGAATGAATAAATAAAATTTAAAAAAAAATTTCTCATTTCCAGAGGGATGATGGTATTCATTATACCTACCTTATATGTTTCTTGCCACAGAAGAAGTGAAATATTAAATAGACCACACTAATACAGTATGATCCAGTAATAAATATGATCCAGTAATTTCACTACTGGGTATTTACACAAAGAATACAAAAACACTAATGCAAGAAGATATATGTGCCCTATGTTTATTGCAACATTATTTACAATAGCCAAATACGGAAGTAGACCAAATGTCCAATGATAGATGAATGGATAAAGATATGGTATATATACAATGGAATATTAGTCATAACAAAGAATGAAATCTTGCCATTTGCAATAACATAGATGAGAGAGTATAATGCTAAGTAAAGTAAGTCTGTCAGAGAAAGACAAATACCATATAATTTAATTCATACATGGATTTAAGAAACAAAACAAATAAACAAAATAAGAGACAAACCACAAAACAGATTCTTAACTATAGAGAACAAACAAGTGGTTACCAGAGGGGAAGGGAGTAAGGCATGGCTGAAATAGGTAAAGGGGATTAGGAGTACACTTACCTTGTTGAGCACTGAGTAATGTATAGAATTGTTGAATCACTGTATTATACACCTGAAACTATTATAACACTGTATGTTAACTACACTGGATTTTAAAAATATATATTTTAAACTAAATTATCTTGGCTTCTCATTACTTCTTGAATTAAAATTAAACATTGGCCTCTGGATTTAAAAGTTCACCATAATCTGTTTTCAATGTAACAGTTCACACTTCTAGTTCTTCTTTTGCATATTTTCTTCTGTACATTACTGTTGACTACAAGTAGACAGATCCTATCATCTTCCCACATGTTAACTACAACCCACTTCTTTCTATTTTCAACTCCACTGTTTATATTCAAGGCCACCTTCACATTCTATCTCATTAACAAAGTCTACTGAGAATATATGATCCTTAAGGAATTTGCTTCCTAACTACTCCTGTTCTCACATATTTTGTATATTTGCCATCATTTTTATGGCTGCCTTTTATCAATAAATCATTCAAAAAGATACTTTTTCAAATTTTAATTAACTTTATTGACTAACTTATGTGAGTATAATCTTTTCCAAGGAGATTTTAAGCCTTAGAGGATGGGGACATGGATTTTTAATCATGGTGAAGTTCACTTAACTGAGGCTGGAGATAGATGCAGTGTTGTTACATTAGTGAGACTAGGCTGGGCTCCCCGACAGTTGGAATATCTCACCCAGAAGTTTCTTCAAAGAAACATTCTCTAATATTCTGTTTAGGTAAGGAAAAATCATATAAAAATCCAACACTCTACCTGATAGTTATAGCATTTTTAGTTATAAGAATTCTGGAAGGTATTTTTTTAATCATAAAAAATGTTGAATTTTGTCATATCCTTTTTCTGTATCAACTGAGATGATCATATAATTTTTATCCTATGGATGAGGGATAGAAAAAGAAAAACGTTCACCTTTAGCTCAGAAGGCTGACCTGCATATTTTCAATAAGGATTAAATACAAACTAGTTGCTACATTTGTAAAGGGTCTCATGACTGCTTGTACATCTCACCAATAGTTAATATTGAGCTGAATGATAAGCACCTGAGAAATCTTGTGAAAGTAGTTTCATGAGTAGAAATTTGAAGAAGACATTTTTGATCTAATACTTCCTGCACATCTTTTTTTTTTCTTCTTTTTTTTTTTTTTTTTAAGATTTTATTTATTTATTTGACAGAGAGAGAGTTAGCGAGAGCAGGAACACAAGCAGGGGAGTGGGAGAGGGAGAAGCAGGCTTCCGGCGGAGCAGGGAGCCTGATGCAGGGCTCGATCCCAGGACCCTGGGATCATGACCTGAGCAGAAGGCAAACGCCTAATGACTGAGCCACCCAGGTGCCCCATGATCTAATACTTCCTGCACATCTTCTCCCCAGTGAGCACTATGCATATAACCTCTGGCTTCAAAAAGCAAAAGTGTGGCTTTCTGTCCACAGGCCCTGTCCCCATGCTATAATAAAAGCACCTTTTGCACCAAAAACATCTCAAGAATTCTGTCTTGACCATTTGCTTGCGACCCCACATCACTATGATAGCATTTTTATATTATTTTTATCCTTTGTGTGATATATCACACTTACTGATTTACATACGTTCAACCATCTTTGCCTAGAGATAAATCCGCCAATGTGCTATTGAATTCAGTTTGCTAGAATTTTGTTGACAATTTTTGCATGTATATTCATCATTGGCCTGTAGTTTTCTTGTAGTCTCCCTATCTGGCTTTGGTATCAGGGTAATGTTGGCCTTGTGAAATGAGTTCCATCCTCTTCAATTTTTGGGAAAAGATATTTTTCCCCAGTATCCACTAATAACATGGGAATGAAACTTACTTTCAAGCTTTTCCTAGACAGAGTCAAAGTTTCAGCAATATTCTGCAGGCCAGTGCCTGCCTTTTATACGGTCTTTATAGCTCCCTCTTCATCAACTTCTTATATTAATATAATTAGTGTATTTTTTGACTTCATTTTTCTTGATATAGAGGAAATCATTAACGTATGATTTACAATAAAATATCTGTGACCAATTGTATTAGTATTTGAGGAGAATTTGTATTTAGAAGAAAGCTTAATGTAAGAAAGGAAATGGCTAAGGAACTGGTTTAATGGAATTGGGACATTTTAAAATTTAGGTTTGGGGCACCTGGGTGGTTCAGTAGGTTAAGTGTCTGCCTTTGGCTCAGGTCATGATCTCAGGGTCCTGGGACTGAGTCCTGCGTCAGGCTCCCTGCTCAGTGGGGAATCTGCTTCTCCCTCTGCCCCCCACCCACAACCTGTGCACTGACGCTCTCTCTCTCTCAAAAATGAATAATAAAATATTTTTTAAAAATTACAAAATAAGGGTGCCTGGGTGGCTCAGTCATTAAGCGTCTGCCTTTGGCTCAGGTCATGATCCCAGGGTCCTGGGATCGAGCCCCGCATTGGGCTCCCTGCTCAGCGGGAAGCCTGCTTCTCCCTCTCCCACTCCCCCTGCTTGTGTTCCTGCTCTCGCTATCTCTCTCTCTGTCAAATAAATAAATAAAAATCTTAAAAAAAAGTAAAAAAATCAAAATTACAAAATAAAATAAAATTTAGGTTTTATGCCATAATCCATATTTCCCTGTACAGATCTAATCTGTTTATGTGTGAAGCTGTTTTTGGTTTATATGTGATTTATATCCTTGAGATGTCTCTGAATCCATACAATTAGATAAGGCAATGTTATATAATAAACTTCAAAAATTTGTTACTCACATAACATAATAAAATAAAATTTTAAAAAAGTGAAGATTTTACTATATTTTAAATATTTAAATATTTAATATAATTAAGATATCTAATTTAGCTCAAATTTGGTAATAAGAGAAATCCCAAATAGAATTATTATAATTTCATGTTGACTACCAGAGACAAACGATGACATTTTCTGTCTAATTATATAGAAAGAAAATTTGCTAGATGCCCTTTAATATTTTTCTGAAGAATTATACTATAAAATGATATAAAAGGTGAAAATCAGTCTGTGGCTAATTTGTTCTTTCCATCAGGGTTGTACTGAGAAACAGAGAATATCATCTGCTTTCAAAAAGACGTTATTTAGGAAAAAAAACAATTAGTCAATAAATGGTAAAAAAAAATATTTGTATAGTCTCTGCAAGTAGTTTAAAATCATCTACACTGAAATTATATTTTTTTTAAATCTATTCAGGTAAATGTCAGTTTGGATAAAGTTATTAATTTACGGATGCTACTTGTTAATAGACTGATAGAGCATAATGTTTCCTAGACTAATTCAATCATTATCACCTGGATTTTTAAGAACTTTTTTTCAATTAGTTATTCAGATATCTTTATTTGCAAATAGAGTTTCTAGAAATTCTAATAAATTTATCAAAGTAGGATTAAATAATAGCTTTATCTTTAATAAAATAAAAATCAATGAGGGGTGAATAATTTATTTTACACAAATTTTTAAAAATATATTGTTGGATTAGGTTTGCTAATATTTTGTTGAGGATTTTTGCATCTGCCTTCATCAGAGATAGTGGCCTGTAGTTTACTTTCTTCAATGAATAATTTAAATTGTTCCTTCAGGTAGTCAAACAATATAAATGAGGTACAACTCATAAGAGCTGTGAGAGGAGGGTTTTGAAATAAAATTTAATATGTGAAACTATGTTTTGGTTGATACTTATAAAATATTTTGTTTCATTTTTGCACTCTTTGATTACAAGTTACACTTCTAATTGTTTTTGAAAGCATAAAGGAAGATGTGGCATATCCCTGCCACACTGAATAGGGACTAAGACATTCCAAATGCATATGGTAGTCTTTAAAAAGTAAAAGTATAATTTGTGAGGTAAGCGGTATATAGCATTACTCCATTCACTCATCATATGCTTATTGGGTTATTATAATTTGCCATTATACCCTCTGAAAGCAGATAATTAAAACAGATAAATGAAGAGATATATGATAAAATTTCATTTATTTCCTCATTCACTTATTCTTCCATTCATTAAAAAAATGTTCCATAACTATTACTATCAGATAACATTCTAGACCCTGGGGGGGGTGGATACAGAGAGTCATTTCAATCCCAGGACTTATATTCCGGAGGCAGGGGAAGGAGCAGACAACAAACACAATAAGTAAAATATATGTTATATGGCAATAATTTTCACAGAGATAAATAAATAAATAAAGGAAAATAGAAATGGGGAAGGTGGCAATTGTCAAAATATAAGAAAAGGGGCAAAGGAAGACCTTACTGAGAAATGTACATTTTAGGGGTGCCTGGGTGGCTCCGTCGTTAAGCGTCTGCCTTCGGCTCAGGCCATGATCCCAGGGTCCTGGGATCGAGCCCCACATCAGGCTCCCTGCTCTGCGGGAAGTCTGCTTCTCCCTCTCCCACTCCCCCTGCTTGTGTTCCTGCTCTCGCTATGTCTCTCTCTGTCAAATAAATAAATAAAATCTTAAAAAAAAAGAAATGTACATTTTATAAATACCGAAGGTCAGTGTGCAAGTCACATGCATATAGAATCATAGTATTCCAGAGAGAAGAGAAAGAAAATACAAACATCCTGAGAAAGAGATATAGCTATGTGTTCAGAGGAAAGAAGTTTAAGGTGGCTTTACAGAGTAAGGCAGGAAGGAGGAAAGTAATAGATGTCAAAGATGTAAAAAGATAACCAACATATGTACTGGCCTTCTGCTTTTATCCCAAGTGAGATGAAAAAGTAATAGAGAGTGCAGAACAGAGCAATGAAATGAACTGACTTTCTATTTAACAAGGTTACTTAGGCTTCTGCCTTTAGAACATATTGAAGGGAAGCATGGGTGAAAATAGAGAGATCTTTAGTGGGCTTTTACAATAATTTAGGCTACAAAAGTGTGCTTGGACCAGCATGAAAGGTGTTGAAAAAATAAGATATGGAATATATTTTCAACGTAGAACTGCCCAGATTTGCTGATAAATTAGTTGTGAAATATGATAGGAGTGAAGAATGACTGAGATTTTTGGCCAAGCAACTAAAAAGACAGAATCACCATAACTGAGATGAATATGGCTGTGCCTGTGGGAGGAAGTTCTGGAGGTTGGAGTGCGGATGGGAGAGACATCCATATTCAATATTATACAGGTTTGTTTTGAGATATCTATTAGACATTCAAGATAGATGTTGAAGAGGCAGTTTGAAATAGCAATCTGTTGTTCTGGTGAGAAGTCCAAAAAAGTTATACATTTGGGAATCATCATCATGTAGTCTATCTAACCTCATGGAACTGCTGATATCACACAGGAGAGGATCAACTAAAGAAAAAGAAAAGAGAGAGAGAGTTTAAGGACTGAGAACTATAGTACTCCAACATTAATAGGCTCAATTTATGAAGATGAGCCTTCAAAGGAAACTCAAAGATAAATGAGCAGTAAGGTAGGAGGAAAAACAGGAGAATGTGGCCTTGGAAGAGAAGGCAGTGCTTCAAAGACAAGACAGCAAAATGTGACAAATACTGTCTCAAAAAGACTCATATTTGATCATTGGATTTAGCAAATTCGTGTTATCAGTGATTCTGACAAATCTATTTTGTAGAGCAGTATGGGCAAAAGCCTGACAGGAAAAGGTCTGAAGGGGTAAGAAAGAAAGCAACTTAAAAAATGAACATCAACAAAATATCCAAAGAGTATTACTCTAAAGCATGAGTTCTTATTCTTTAAATAGTAATAATAGGAAGAGGCTCATGTTCTAATTTCAAAGTGATGATGAGTGTAAAAGACATTTTGTGATATTACAGTAATCTAACATGATAAGAAAGTATTTGTTTAGAGATACTACCATGTGGTGGATTGTCAACATGAAAAATTGAATGAAGGACATTATACTTCAGCCAATTAAAATAAAGATCATTTTTTTTCCTTTTTTTATCCATGTAGATTAATCTCCTCAACACTATTCACAGTCCTTTGGCATCAACTCTATATTGAGAATCTTGTTATAAAGGGAAATTGAGTGGTATCTGGAGGATGAAACCTCTAGGCAAGATTTGTTTTCCTTTTTTTTTTTTTTTTCCTGAAGGGAATATTAGTAGTTTTTGGGAAAGATCAAATTCAGAACAAAAACCTCTGATTTAGGAGAAGGAGGTGAGAAGTGTTGGAACTCTATCCTTGAGTAGAAAAGGGGAGTTAGGTGCTCAAGTAGAAAAAGTCAACTTAGTGAAGCACAGAGAGTATGAATAAAAAATAGCAGAGATGCAGGCTAGAGCAGTTTATAGAAATTCACTTCTGATGTAGTCAATTTTCTCTACGAAGTAGGAACCAAGGCATATAGTGAAATGGTGGAGACTGGAGAGGAAGTGCTGGAGATCTGAAGAGGGAAGACAAAAAAGAATGTTTTAAAACAACGGAAGAGACTAAAGGATTATCATGGTCAGTATTAATGAATGTAAATTGAGGAAAATCTTTAGCTTTCCATATTTTTCTTCAGCTAACTCAGGTTGCAGGGAAGTCCATGTGGAGTAGTTGAAGAACCGGATTTAATCAGTGTTGTCTATTTAAAACCATCATTCAGTCATTTATCCAAGAAATACGCATCAAATATCTATCACCCGCTGGTAATTCTCTCAAACACCGGGCACACTGTTATGTACAAGATGATAAAGCCTTTGGTGTTACAGAGCTTGTAAACTGTGGGGAAGAAAAATAATAAAGGGACAACTTAGAAATATGATAAGGATGCTGGCAAAGTAGGTCTTTACCCACTTTAGAAAGGTAAATTTCACCTAGGGTTAGGGAAGATATCCATGAGGATATCATGCCTTTTCTAAAACCAAAAGATTGTGTAGTCATGTTTGATAAAAGATAAGATTAAGTAATCTCAAATAGGTAGAGGAAAAATAAATTTTGTTTATTTTTAATTTCCTTCAGGAAGTTGCCATACTGGATCTTTTAATCTAGCCAAATATGACATTTGATTTAATTATTTTAAGAATTTCTTTAGAAACATAATAAATCCTCCATTTAATATTCATTTCCATGCAATCACTCAAATGCACAACTAACTATTCACAATTACTTTTCAATTATCTCTTTGCTCTTTATATATTCACCACCTTCCAAAAATTAAAACTCTTAGTCTCTGGGGTGAGTGGAGAAAAGTTTCTGCTTATGTGGAGTGTATGGTATTATGGAGTTACTTATGATTTGTTTGGTCTCTATACAAAATTTATCAGTTAAAGTTTTTATCTTATTTATATGTCTTCCATGCTTCTAATTTATTAGCCTACATATGTTGTCTGCCTCCTCCCACTAAAATGTAAAGAACAATAACCAGGTATCTCCTTTTCTGTCTGGACCCTGGGTGCCTGGAACTCTTCTTGACATAGTGTCCTTAATATCTATTGAATGTATAGTAGAGTAAGAGGATGAATGAATGAATATCATTGCAACTTCATGCTTGCGAATTTGAAATCAGCTATTGGTAAAATTGCCATTCATTACCCAGTTAAGATAAGAAAACTATGTTTTGTAGAAGAAGAACAAAGTGCATTAAGAAGGATAGAGGCAAGTTTATACTCAATGTCTGCAGGAATATTTGTTTAAGTTGCAGACTTACTGTAGAAAAGGTGGCTCCCTGATAGAAAAGTTTTTGAGTTTATGATACAAACAAGCTTGAGTGTCTACTGTATGTCTACAAGCATGATTAAGGCACTTTCATCAAGGATCTACATATCTACTCATTCCTAGATGGCATTATTAATAATCTCTCATTTATATAAGTAATCTGTAGAATTTCACAGAATCAGGGCCATTAGCTTTTTCATATCACACCACTAATATTATCTTTGTTTTCATGACTATATTTTATATTGGTCAGTCTAATTTTGTTATTTTTTTTCTTGGATTTGTTGTCTGCATGCATCTTGTTCCTCAAAAATGATTCACCTATATTCTGACTATAGAACATGCACACATTTGGGGAAGCCTGGGTGGCTCAGTCAGTTAAGCATCTGCCTTTGGCCCCCATCATGATCCCAGGGTCCTGGGATCGAGTCCTGCATCGGGCTCCTTGCTCAGCAGGGAGCCTACTTCTCCCTCTCTCTCCCTCTGCTTGTGCTCTCTCTGTCAAATAAATAAAATCTTAAAAAAAAAAAAAAAAAAAAAAGAACATGCACACATTTGTGTGGTTTTCTGGAACTATATAGTAAAATGCTTTCCTTGTTGCAGTTTATTATGTGTTGTTATTATCCTATAAGCAACTACTCCACTGTACCACCTCTTGACACTCTCAAATCCATAACAAAAAATTTTATCTCCTGTACTTATATGCCTAGAGAGAGAAATTAAATGCCCTTTTAATAGTCCAATGAGGAGTGCTGTAAAATGATGGGAAACCAATAGATTGCAAATGAATGACACCTGAAAGGGGTAAATATATACATGGCACTTAATTGCTGTAGAATATGATGTCACTAGCCGTGTACATCATCATCATCATCATCATCATAACACCAATAAAATAATTAAGATACATTTGTCTATATGTTCTGAGATTTATGTCATTTCAGTCTATGTTGTAAAACATATATTAAATTTTGCATCCTTAGAGGGGCGGAGCAAGATGGCGGAGGAGTAGGAGACCTGGATTTCATCTGGTCTCAGGAATTCAGCTGGATAGGGATCAAACCATTCTGAACACCTACGAACGCAACAGGAGATCGGAGAAAAGAAGAGCAACAACTGTCTGAACAGAAAAGCGACCACTTTCTGGAAGGAAGGACATGCAGAGAAGTGAATCTGAGGCGATATTCGATATTCGGGAGGATAGATGGCGGGGGAGGGGCCTCCGTTGGCCGCTTCTGGCAAGTGATAGAGCCGCGGAGCACAAAATCGGAACTTTTAGAAGTCGGCTCCGCCGAGGGACGTCACTCTGGTGGCTAAGCGGGGGGTGGAACCCTCCGGGACAGTGTGGTCTCAGGACCCTTGGGGTCACAGAAAGACCGGGGTGCCTGAGTGCGGCAGAGCTCCCAGGTAACGGAGCAGGGAAGCCGGCTGCAGAGGCGGAGCCCAGGCGCGGGCTCTCAGCTCGGGGTCGCCATAAACCGTGATCCGCGGCACAGTCGGGCCCCTGCTCCTCCAGCAGGGACCCAACAAGCGGCAGATCCGGGGAGACTCACCTTCCTCCCCCGGGAGGAGCCACGCGGGAGTGCATCGCAGGGATCTGCTGGGTTTGGAGACTCCACCCGGGGTCGGGTGCCAGAGACAGAAACGCGCGGACCCAGGCCGGGTGAGCACGGAGTGCGGCCGGAGGCGGGAGATGGGAGTGATTGACTGCTTTTCTCTGGGGGCTCGCTGAGGAGCGGGGCCCTAAGTTCTCGGCTCCTCCGGGGCGGAGATTGGGAGGCCGCCATTTTCACTCTCCACCTCCAAAGCTGTACGGAAAGCTTGCAGGGAACAAAAGCTCCGGAGAGCAACCCGAGCAGATTACTTAGCCCGGACCAGGCAAGGGCTGGGCAATTCCGCCTCAGGCAAAGACATCAGGGAACCACAGCAACAGGCCCCTACCCCAGAAGATCAGCGAGAACAGCCAGCCAAGACCAAGTTTACCGATCAATGAGAACAGCAGAACTCCAGCGCTAGGGGAATACTGCACATAGACTCCATGGCTTTTTTACCATGATTCTTTAGTCTTTCAAAGTTAATTTTTTTTAACTGTCTTTTTTTTTTTTTTGAATTTTTCTTTTCCCCTTTTTCAACCAACACCTTATCAATTCCTTTTTTAAAAAAACATTTTTATTTTTCATTTTTGGAGTCATATTCTATCCCTTCATAGTAGTTACCCGTATTTTGGCATATATATATGTTGTTCTCTCTTTAAAATTTTGAGATAGTTTCTTCTAACAGATCAAAATATACCCTAAATCTCTAGTGTATGTTTATTTCCTACTCCCCTGCCTGATCACATTCTCTCCTTTTTCTTTTCTTTTTTTTTTTAAATCCTCTTCTTTCTTTTTTCAAACAACTTCTTATCAATTCCTTTTATATTTTTTTTATAATTTCCATCTTTTTTTAAAAAAACATTGTATTTATTTGAGAGAGAGAATGAGATAGAGAGAGAGAGAGCATGAGAGGGGCAGGGTCAGAGGGAGAAGAAGACTCCCTGCTGAGCAGGGAGCCCTATGCGGGACTCGATCCCAGGACTCCAGGATCATGACCTGAGCCAAAGGCAGTCGCTTAACCAACTGAGCCACCCAGGCGCCCCTATAATCTACATCTTTACAGTCATATTCCATCCCTTAATCATATCAACCCTTATTTTTGTACATATATAAGTTTTTCTTTCTTTAAAATTATGGGAGGCACTTTCTTCTAAAAGACCAAAATACACCCAAAATCTAGTGTGTGCCACTGATCTATATACCAGCCTGATTATATTTGATCATATTCTGTTTTTTTTTGTTTTGTTTTGTTCTGTTTTTGTTTGTTTTTTTTAATCTTTATCTTTTTTTTTTTTTTCTTTTTCCTTTTTTCTCTCTTTCCCTTTCCTTTCCCACTGCTTCAGGTCTTTTCTCATTTGTTTAGAGTATATTTTCTGGGGACGTTGTTACCCTGTTAGCATTTTGTTCTCTTATTAATCTATTCTCCTCTGGACAAAATGACAAGATGGAAAAAATCACCTCAACAAAAAGAACAAGAGGTAGTACCGAATGCCAGGGACCTACTCAATACGGACACTAGTACGATGTCAGATCTAGAGTTCAGAATCATCGCTTTAAAGATACCAGCTGGGCTTGAAAAAAACATGGAAGTTATTAGAGAAACCCTTTCTGGAGAAGTAAAAGAACTAAAATCGAACCAAGTCGAAATCAAAAAGGCTATTAATGAGGTGCAATCAAATAAGGGGGTGCTAAATGCTAGGATAAATGAGGCAGAAGAAAGAATCAGTGATATAGAAGACCAAATGATGAAAAATAAAGAAGCTGAGAAAAAGAGAGATAAACAACTACTGGATCAGGAGGGCAGAATTTGAGAGATAAGCGATACCATAAGACGAAACAACATTAGAATAATTGAGATCCCAAAAGAAGAAGAAAGAGAGAGAAGGGCAGAAGGTAAAATGGAGCAAATTATAGCAGAGAACTTCCCTAATTTGGGGAAGAAACAGGCATCAAAATCCAGGAAGCACAGAGAACCCCTCTCAAAATCAATAAAAATAGGTCAACACCCTGACATCTAATAGTAAAACTTACGAGTCTCAGAGACAAAGAGAAAATCCTGAAAGCAGCTCGGGAGAAGAGATATGTAACCTACAATGGTAGAAACATTAGATTGGCAACAGACCTATCCACAGAGACCTGGCAGGCCAGAAAGGACTGGCAGGATATATTCAGAGCACTAAATGAGAAAAATATGCAGCCAAGAAGACTCTATCCAGCGAGGCTATCATTGAAAATAGAAGGAGAGATAAAAAGCTTCCAGGACAAACAAAAACTAAAGGAATTTGCAAAAATAAAACCAGCCCTACAAGAAATCTTGAAAGGGGTCCTCTAAGCAAAGAGAGACCCTAAAAGCAACATAGACCAGAAAGGAACACAGACAATATAAAGTAACACTCACCTTACAGGCAATACAATGGCACTAAATTCATATCTTTCAATAGTTACCCTGAATGTAAATGGGCTAAATGCCCCAATCAAAAGACACAGGCTATCAGATTGGATTAAAAAACAAGACCCATCAATATGCTGTCTGCAAGAGACTCATTTTAGACCCAAAGTCACCCCCAGATTGAAAGTAAGGGGGTGGAAAACTGTTTACCATGCTAATGGACACCAAAAGAAAGCTGGTGTGGGAATCATTATATCAGACAAATTAGATTTTAAACCAAAGGCTGTAATAAGAGATGAGGAAGGACACTATATCCTACTTAAAGGGTCTATCCAACAACAAAATCTAACAATTGTAAATATCTATGCCCCTAACATGGGAGCAGCCAATTATATAAGGCAATTAATAACAAAAGCAAAGAAACACATTGACAACAATACAATAATAGTGGGGGACTTTAACACCCCCCTCACTGAAATGGACAGATTGTCTAAGCAAAAGATCAACAAGGAAATAAAGACTTTAAATGACACACTGGACCAAATGGACTTCACAGACATATTCAGAACATTCCATCCCAAAGTAATGGAATACACATTCTTCTCTAGTGCCCATGGAACATTCTCCAGAATCGATCACATCCTAGGTCATCAATCAGGTCTCAACCGGTACCAAAAGATTGGGATCATTCCCTGCCTATTTTCAGACCACAGGGCTTTGAAACTAGAACTCAATCACAAGAGGAAAGTAGGAAAGAACTCAAATACATGGAGGCTAAGGAGCATCCTACTAAAGAACGAATGGGTCAACCAGGAAATTAAAGTAGAATTTAAAAAATTCATGGAAACAAATGAAAATGAAAAAAACAACTGTTCAAAATCTTTGGGATGCAGCAAAAGCAGTCCTAAGAGGAAAGTATATAGCAATACAAGCCTTTCTCAAGAAAAAAGAAAGGTCTCAAGTACACAACCTAACCCTACACCTAAAGGAGCTAGAGAAAGAAGAGCAAATAAAGCCTAAACCCAGCAGGAGAAGAGAAATCATAAAGATCAGAGCAGAAATCAACGAAATAGAAACTAAAAGAACAGTAGAACAGATCAACGAAACTAGGAGCTGGTTCTTTGAAAGAATTAACAAGATTGATAAACCCCTGGCCAGACTTATCAAAAAGAAAAGAGAAATGACCCAAATCGACAAAATCATGAATGAAAGAGGAGAGATCCCAACCAACACCAAAGAAATACAAACAATTATAAGAACATATTATGAGCAATTCTAAGCCAGCAAATTAGATAACCTGGAAGAAATGGATGCATTCCTAGAGATGCATCAACTACCAAAACTGAACCAGGAAGAAATAGAAAACCTGAACAGACCTATAACCACTAAGGAAATTGAAGCAGTCATCAAAAATCTCCCAACAAACAAAAGCCCAGGGCCAGATGGCTTCCCAGGGGAATTCTACCAAACATTTAAAGAAGAATTAATACCTATTCTTCTGAAACTGTTCCAAAAAATAGAAATGGAAGGAAAACTTCCAAACTCGTTTTATGAGGCCACCATTACCTTGATCCTAAAACCAGACAAAGACCCCATCAAAAAGGAGAATTACAGACCAATATCTTTGATGAACATGGATCCAAAAATTCTCACCAAAATACTAGCCAATAGGATCGAACAGTACATTAAAAGGATTATTCACCACGACCAAGTGGGATTTATCCCTGGGCTGCAAGGTTGGTTCAACATCCACAAATCAATCAACATGATACAATACATTAACAAAAGAAAGAACAAGAACCATATGATCCTCTCAATAGATGCAGAAAAAACATTAGACAAAGTACAGCATTTTTTCTTGATCAAAACTCTTCAGAGTATAGGCATAGAGGGTACATACCTCAATATCATAAAAGCCATCTATGGAAAACTTACAGCGAAGTTTTCTCAATGGGGAAAAACTGAGAGCTTTCCCCCTAAGGTCAGGAACGTGGCAGGGATGTCCACTATCACCACGGCTATTCAATGGGGAAAAACTGAGAGCTTTCCCCCTAAGGTCAGGAACGTGGCAGGGATGTCCACTATCACCACGGCTATTCAACATAGTATTAGAAGTCCTAGCCACAGCAATCAGACAACAAAAAGAAATCAAAGGCATCCAAATTGGCAAAGAAGAAGTCAAACTCTCACTCTTTGCAGATGATATGATACTTTATGTTGAAAACCCCAAAGACTCCACCCCAAAACTTCTAGAACACATACAGGAATTCAGTAAAGTGGCAGGATATAAAATCAATGCACAGAAGTCAGTGGCATTCCTATACACCAACAACAAGACAGAACAAAGGGAAATTAAGGAGTCGATCCCATTTACAATTGCACCCAAAACCATAAGATACCTAGGAATAAATCTAACCAAAGAGGCAAAGGATCTGTACTCAGAAAACTGTAAAATACAAATGAAAGAAATTGAGGAAATCACAAAGAAATGGAAAAACGTTCCATGCTCATGGATTGGAAGAACAAATATTGTGAAGATGTCAATGCTACCTAGAGCAATCTACACATTCAATGAAATCCCCATCAAAATACCATCCACTTTTTTCAAAGAAATGGAACAAGTAATCCTAAAATTTGTATGGAACCAGAAGAGACCCCGAATAGCCAGAGGAATGTTGAAAAAGAAAAGCAAAGCTGGCAGCATCACAATTCCAGACTTCCATCTCTATTACAAAGCTGTCATCATCAAGACAGTATGGTCCTGGCACAAAAACAGACACATAGATCAATGGAACAGAATAGAGAGCCCAGAAATGGACCCTCAACTCTATGGTCAACTAATCTTTGACAAAGCAGGAAAGAATGTCCAATGGAAAAAAGACAGTCTCTTCAACAAATGGTGTTGGGAAAACCGGATAGCCACATGCAGAAGAATGAAACTGGACCATTTCCTTACACCACACACAAAAATAGACTCAAAATGGTTGAAAGACCTAAATGTGAGACAGGAGTCCATCAAAATCCTAAAGGAGAACACAGGCAGCAACGTCTTCAACCTCAGCCACAGCAACTTCTTCCTAGAAACATCGCCAAAGGCAAGGGAAGCAAGGGCAAAAATGAACTATTGGGACTTCATCAAGATAAAAAGCTTTTGCAAAGCAAAGGAAACAGTCAACAAAACCAAAAGACAACCGACAGAGTGGGAGAAGATATTTGCAAATGATATATCAGTTAAAGGGCTAGTATCCAAAATCTATAAAGAACTTATGAAAACTCAACACCCAAAGAACAAATGATGCAATCAAGAAATGGGCAGAAGACATGAACAGAGATTTTTCCAAAGAAGACATCCAAATGGCCCACAGACACATGAAAAAGTGCTCAACATCGCTTGGCATCAGGGAAATCCAAATCAAAACCTCAATGAGATACCATCTCACACCAGTCAGAATGGCTAAAATTAACAAGTCAGGAAATGACAGATGTTGGCGGGGATGCGGAGAAAGGGGAACCCTCCTACGCTTTTGGTGGGAATGCAAGCTGGTGCAGCCACTCTGGAAAACAGTATGGAGGTTTCTCAAAAAGTTGAAAATGGAGCCACCATACAATCCAGCAATTGCACTACTGGGTATTTACCCCAAAGATACAAAAGTAGGGATCAGAAAGGGTACATGCACCCCGATGTTTATAGCAGCAATGTTCACAATAGCCAAACTGTGGAAAGAGCCAAGATGTCCATCGACAGATGAATGGATAAAGAAGTGATATATATATACAATGGAACATTATGCAGCCATCAAAAGAATTGAGAGCTTGCCATTTGCAACGACGTGGTTGGAACTGGAGGGTATTATGCTGAGCGAAATAAGTCAATCAGAGAAAGACATGTATCATATGACCTCACTGATATGAGGAATTCTTAATCTCAGGAAACAAACTGAGGGTTCCTGGAGTGTGGGGTGGGGTGGGAGGGATGGGGTGACTGGGTGATAGATACTGGGGAGGGTATGTGCTCTGGTAAGCACTGTGAATTGTGCAAGACTGTTGAATCTCAGATCTGTACCTATGAAACAAATAATGCAATATATGTTAAGAAAAAAAAAAGAAGAAGATATCAGGAGGGGAAGAATGAAGCGGGGGAAATCGGAGGGGGAGACGAACCATGAGAGACGATGGACTCTGAAAAACAAACTGAGGGTTCTAGAGGGGGTGGCGAGGATGGGTTAGCCTGGTGATGGGTATTAAAGAGGGCACGTTCTGCATGGAGCACCGGGTGTTACGCACAAACAATGAATCATGGAACACTACATCTAAAACTAATGATATATGGGGATTAACATAACAATAAAAAATTTTTAAAAAAAATTCTGCATCATTATACAAACATCCCTGCTATAGGAATCTTGACCAAGCAGGAAATAATTAAAAGAATAAGGTCAGAACAGAAATGCAGGTGTTGCAGGATAACAATTATTTTGTCAACTTAACACTTTAATGCTTTTTACTTGAAGGCAGAATTTCAGTTTTATTTATTTATCAAAATACATAGTGATACCTTTGTGAATTTTGAACTAAATCATTTCTTGGAACACTGAATTTACATAGTCTGAAAGCTGTGGTAGCTCCTCAAGGACATGGTTTCTCCCAGGAAATCACTTATTCATTAAAAAATAAAACAAATAGGTGAGCTAATGAATGCTCAACCTTTGATCTAATATACCTACATATTGTTTCTTCCTTAAATAGTTCTTTAATTAATTATCACAAGTTGCCGATGGCACTTTATTTTTTTTTTTCTTTTCAGCATCCTACTCTACAACTTCCTTGGCCCTTTTCCACCGGATGCCAAAGAACTGGGTATTGGTAGGGGCCATGCAAAGACCGACAAAACCCTGGAAGTGGTTTTCCTCTGGAATGACTCGGACTGTCTCCGAGTCTCAGTGATTCTGTATGGGCCTGACCAGTCCTGTCAGCTGGGTAGCCAATTTGAGTTCTTCAGCAGAGCTTTCTCGCTTCTTGGGGGCTGAGGGCTCCCTGGGTAAGAGGATGAGCTTGGAGCGGTACTCCTTCAGCTTCAGCCCTGCACCATCAGCCTGCAGGGACTCGGGGGACTTGCTCTTCCTTCTTGGATCCACTGAGATCCCAGCGGTCCGTGCCACCTTCTTGTGGATGCCAACGACCCGTAACTTTTCCAAGCTGAAGCCCCTGACAGCTCGCACTTTGCTGTGATACCTCGCCGTGGGGCACCTCACGATGGGCCCGAAGGGTCTAGGCGCAGGATGCGGGGCCATGGGGCCTGCCTTGGCTTGCTGGGGCCTTGCATCTGCGGATCTTCCGCACCAGCTGGTTGAACCACATGGCCACACGCCACTGCCAGTCCTTGTGGAAGTGGGGCTGCAGGATCATGCCATTCCACCCTGGCTGCTGCCTACCGGCCCGCTCTGACAAACAACAGCCCCCGGAAAAGAACTGGTGCTGCAAAGCACCCCGGGAAGGTACTGGTTATTTTAGAACCAAAAATACAAACACAAACGATAAAATTAGCAAATATATTTATCTAAATAAATTAGAGGAAAATAATTTCTCATGTGTGGAGAGACCAAGAAGGAAGAAAAAAAAAAAGTATGGGGGTGGGGATTAGAGAAGAAAAGGAGGCAGAAATTAAAAATAAAGGAAAGAAAACTGTTAGGAAAAGAGTAAAACAGAACATGAAGGAAACAAACAAACAAAAAAGAAGGCAACATATAAAATATGGCCCAGTAAGCATTTTTAGTACTGTTAAAGAAATGCTTTTTTTCTCTATGTGTTTGACTCTCTAACTACAGAGGTTTTCTTCATATCTACACCACTTGAACCAAACTGTTATAGAAAAAGGGAAAACAGAAGTAGAAAAATTACTCTTTTGGCCGAAATTAGTCTAAAGCCCATTCCAAATCGCTGCCATACTGACCTATCATACCACTCCCATCTGTCTCTTCCTCTTATCCCTTGGGAGTATTTCTCTTTCGATTACAAAATAAACTTGATCGTGAAGCATTTTCTGGAATATTTCAGACTTATTTTGGTTACGCATCATGCTCCTCTCCAACCTGGCAAAGAAATCACCATTACTGAAATGTTCAGACATTTCAGTTCTTTCACAAAACCAGTAAGAACAGACAAATAGTAAATAAGCCCTTTGCAATCTGTTTCCACAACTTCCAATAACTTGTTTGAAAGAAGCTTATGATCATTCTGCTGAATACTTTAATACTAATAAAGGGCAGGCTGCAATGGGACAATGTCTTGGATTGTACTGAGGGGCTTTCCTTAGTATTTTGGTGACCATGAAAATGGAGGACACCTAAAAGTACCCTCACCTTCTTTTGAAAAGTTGGGGATTCATTGTTCATTTTCAAAATAGTGATATTTTTCAAGCCCTGGGTAATCAAATGCAGAAAATATGTGAAATTTTATACAGTACATTGACTGTAACAAAAGAGAAAGAATTGAATATTAGAATATTACTTGGAGACAGTCTTTGTAAATCAATTTGGAAAGTTTTATTTTGAATATCCTCACTCCAGTTTATATTTTTTCTATTGTCATTAAATAACCATACATTTTTATAATTATTTTTATCAATTTACCAGGTAAATTTCTGTTGAAAAGCACATTAAGTGGAACAGATATGGATGGCATTTTGCTGTTTGACTATCCTAAAGTGCTAGAGTAATACTGACACCTAGTGGAAGAATAGCAACACTGATTAAAAATAAACCATCATTGTGGCTCTTCAATTTTCAGAGATCCTCAGCTGCTATAATCTATGAGAAAATAATTATAATAATAATTAAAAAGTATTATCACTGATTTACCTTGGCATATTAGATGATCTGTCTTCTTGGCGATGTGTGTGTACGTGTGTGTGCATTTGCAAGCAAAACAGGTAGAGATGTGAAAATTATGATTATTCATTAAGAATATAGAGATTCAACTTAATTTGTCAGATAGTATGTAGTTTTTCAAATAATAGATACATAAGAATATAATACCTTTATTTTACTCTTGGTATTTTCTATCTTTGTTAGGATTGAAATCAATTTAAGCCCTCAAACCGTTAAGTTCATCATAGAAGAATATTGAAGAACCCCTTCCTCATCTTAATCATTAAACTTCCCTATCTGCCTTCTAAAGGCAGTTTTGTTGGGGCGCCTGGGTGGCTCAGTCGTTAAGCGTCTGCCTTCGGCTCAGGTCATGATCCCAGGGTTCTGGGATCGAGCCCCGCGTTGGGCTCCCTGCTCAGCGGGAGGCCTGCTTCTCCCTCCCCCACTCCCCCTGCTTGTGTTCCCTCTCTCGCTGCCTCTCTCTCTGTCAAATAAATAAAATCTTTAAAAATAAATAAATAAAGGCAGTTTTGTTAAAGACTAAAGATAGTTCTTTCAGGGTCTGAAAGTGAGTATGTAAGTGTGATGCCAGCTCCTCAGGTAGGTGTAAACAGAAATTGTTTCTTTTTCTATATTCCCAGTACATAGAACTTGGAAATCAGTAAGGTGTTCAGCAAATTATTGGTACACACGTTGATATGTGCATGGTTGAGATCACTGCTCTTACTAGGCTTTGGGAAATATCTAAATTGTAAAATATCACAGTATATGTACATTTTAAGCATACATAAATTGTATGAAGTAATCTATATCAGGATGATATGTATAGAGGATAACCAAAGACAATGTATTTTCATTCCTTCACAAATATCAGATTTCTGGAAATTTGTCTAATTTCAACTATATAATATCATGATGTTATCTAATTATGATATGTTATAATGATGTGATAATGAAACATCACAGTTCTTATAGAATATAATAAATCTTATAACAGTATTTTGAATTTTATTTGTTTCATTATAAATAGTTATACTGAAAAACTGAAGAAACCACATTCTAAGAAATTTTCAGGGTAAACTGCTGAGAAATTTCTAATGTTATTTGGCATCAGCAATTAGTTGTGAATTTTTGGCTCTTCATATCCATCTCTTGTATTATAGAATACAGTTATGTTATTTAAATAACTAAAAAGAAAATGTAGGTTACTACATCTCCACACTACCAACACACTAGACCTTTATGAAACCCCGGCTGGATGGTTCCACCCACCCCATTTGAGAGTCTTGAATGGCCTCTTCATTTTGTATGGACTAAGTTTGAACTCTGACAAACCATGTGAAGGCTTTTAACATTTGGCCCCCTACCTTCTCCCCAACCTCCTAAAACACCCCAGCGCTGCACATATCACAATTCAGTTCACAGAGAGCTCTGTTTTTCGGTCAAATTGTGCTCCATCTCCTTCTGTACATTTGTCCTATTGCTTTCTTTGTGCGTGGCATTTCTCTGGTAGAGAGGGAAGGAACATTGGTGTCAACTCAAAACAAAAGCAAGTTCTAGCCCTAGTTCTTCCCATTAATGGCTTTTGATAAGTAATGTGTTATTGTTGTGTCTCAATTTCTTCGTAATGTTTAGATTGCTGAACGAGAAACAGTATATGTAAAGGGCTTGGCAGAAAATAAATGCTCAATAAATATACTAAATATTTTTATTCCTTGAAAAACTTGTTTCAAAGTAACTTTATTTGTAAAACCATTCTTGAACCAGCCAGGCACATTAAATAAATTGGCCACACATCTATTATGACACTTTTCACATTATATCATGACCCATGATTCTCAATTTTTTTTCTAGCCTGGATCTGCTAGAATTATGTCTCCAACCATTATGCATCATTCCTGAGATGGCTAACTAAGTATATCAAGCTTAAAATTTCCAAAACCCAATTACTCATATCCCACCTTCAGAATATGCTCATCTCAAACTTTATCTGTTTAATAAATGGATTCAACATTCATTCAGTCACTCAGGCCAAAATTCTATTTTCCCTTAAGTTCCACAAGCATTCCAATACCTAATCCTTTGCTTTATCATTTTTATCTCTAAGCTAACCTTCATAAGCTTTCTCCAAGTTATCATCAACTCTAGACTAGACTTCTGTACCAAACTCCTAACTCTTGTCTTTACCTACACATTTTCTACCTTTAGTCCAAACAATTCACCCAAATGCTCATGGCTATGTTTATGCATAAATCATAGGACTCATACCAATATTTGACCATTCATTAGAATAATATCCAAATTTCTTATTCTAGGAGGTAAGTTCAGCATGATCTTTCCTACCTCCTTTTCTGATTTTGTATCTTATCAGACTCTCCCTTATTCACCCCAATCCAGTCCAGTTTCCTCAAGTGTCCCTTGGGTGTGAGTCTTAGATCAGACTGCTATAACAGAACAACAGACTGAGTGGCTTAAACAGCAATTTATGTTCCATAGTTTTGAAGGCTGGGAAGTCCAAGATCAAAGCATCAGCAGATTCTGTCTCTGGTAAAAGCCTGCCTGCTTCCTGGTTCATAGATGCCTATCTTCTCTCCGTGTCCCCACATGGCAGTAGTGGAATGGGAGCTCTACAGAGGTTTTTTTTATGAGGGCACTAATCTTATTCCTGAGTGCTCTATCTTCATGAATTAGTCATCTTGCAAAGGCACCATCTCCTAATATCATCATATTGAGGATTAGGATTTAATTTAATAATTTTGGGGGAGGGAGCACAATATTCAGTCTATAGCAGTAGTCAATGTAATGCCAATTTGGCCTTTGAATATGTTATTCCTTCTGACCTATTTTCCCAGAAATATTCACCAAGTTTATTCCCTCATTTCTCTGCTCAAATGGAAATTACATCATCTTATCAACACCTGGACGTATTTAATTTACTTATTTATGATTTAAGTATTTTTAAGTATTTTTACTATTAAAATACAACTTTCTTAGGAAAGTGCTTTGAAAATTCAATTCACTACCACATTCCCAGTGGTTAACAGATATTAGGTGTTTAAAAAGTTAACTGTCCTCTCCTTTACTTTCTTACACTGGTACACTGAATGGAGTTAATACTCCACATTTGGGGGTATTAACATTGGTAAAGAATTGTACTTGCAGCAAAATTATTTATAACAATAATATCAGAAAGTGTTAATAGTGGATTATAATTGTAAAAAGGACCAAGGCTTTACTTTGCTTCTCACAGAGCTTAAAATAGATGAATTACAAGATAAGTCTACTCGAACTTTGAAACCAGCCCGGTAAACTCATTCTCCACAGAGCTTCCAATTCTTAATGTTGAATAACCAACACTCACTAATCATCTCACACACTATTCACTTATTTTCTCTACTGTTCCCATTTTGAGCCAAGCACCTTTCACTTCCTAAATCTTGGACCAATATTTCCTTACATGATTGTGTTCCTATAGCTTTCAACCAGGTATTTACATCTGCTTTCTGCCTCCTGCCATTTAACTCCCCACTAAGAAATCCAAGTCATATATTTACCAGACTAATTTTCCCCATTCCAATACACTTCTGGTGTATTTGTTCCTCTTGAGGCTAAAGATTCTTATCTGGACCCACTGTCAAGTAGTCTTTGCAACAACTCTTGTCATTTCAGGAGATAATGTGAAAAACAATACAGTTTTTGGTATGGTTTTTGTAAATATTTCTCTAGTTTAATGAAGAACACTACAGGAAGTATATAGCTAGAGTGGAGAAACAAAACACCACCGTGGTAAGAGCTTAAGCCCTGGCATAAAACACAACTCGATTGGAATTTCAGATTTCATCCATTAGCAGTTTGGTGACTTGGAACGGATTACTTAAATCTTCTAGGTCTTGGTTTCTTCATTGATAAAATGTAAATACTATATTGATAATGTTATAAATGAGAAAAATTCTATATCATTGATATTATAACATCAACATTATATCTTGATGTTATAGATTAAATTAGAAAAATACATTATAAAGCATAAAGTATAATGTCTGAATATACCATACACATAACTGAGGTTGGATAGGGTTATTGTTTAAATTTCCCTGACTTTGATCTTCCATTTTATATTAGAAAATACATAGAAATATGTTTTTAAAATACACCATCAAAGATAGTTCCATTATTTCACTTGTTTAATATTATAAAAGATAATGATCCTTTCAAAATGTTAACAGATTTCATGTTTATTATATTAATCTATCTTAACTAACTCATGAGATAAAGCAGGGTACATATTAATATGCTTTTATTTATTTATCTTTTTAAGATTTTATTTATTTATTTGAGAGAGAGAGAATGAGAGAGAGCAAGCACATGAGAGGGGGGAGGGTCAGAGGGAGAAGCAGACTCCCTGCCGAGCAGGGAGCCCAATGCGGGGACTCAATCCAGGGACTCCAGGATCATGACCTGAGCCGAAGGCAGTCGCTTAACCAACTGAGCCACCCAGGCGCCCTTAATATGCTTTTAAAGTCAATGAGTATAAATATTATTAAATTCCACTTACAGTGAAATCATATGGTATTTGTCTTTCTCAGTCTGAGTTATTTCTCTCAGCATAATACCTTCCAATTGTCTCAACGGGTACAATTTCATCTTTTTTATGGCTGTGTAATATTCCATTCTGTATTTACACCACATCTTCCTTATCCATCTGTCTACTGATGGGCACTTAGGTTGTTTTCATATCTTGAGTACTGTAACTAATGTTGGCAATAAACATGAAGTGTGTATATCTTTTTGAATTAGTGTTTTCATTTTCTTTGGTAATACCCACTAGTGGAATTATTGGATCATATTGTACTTGTTTTAATTTTTTGAGGAAATTCCATACTGTTTTCCACAGTGGTTATACCAATTTACATTTCCACCAACAGTTTACAAGAGTTCTCTTTACTTCACATCCTTGTCAACACTTACTATTTCTTGTATTTTTTTTTTTAATTTTAGCCATTCTGAGAGGTATGATGTGATATCTCATTGTGGTTTTGATTTGCATTTCCGTGATGATTAGTGATATTAAGCATCTTTTCATGTGTTTGTTGACCATTTATATGTCTTTTTTGGAAAAAAAAATGTCTATTCAGCTCCTCTGCCTATTTTTTTAATTGGATTGTTTGGGTCTTTTTGGTGTTGAATTATGTAAATTCCTTGTATGTGTTGAATATTAACTCCTTATCGGATATATCATTTGCAAATATCTTCTCCCATTCAGGAGGTTGCCTTTTTGTTTTGTCGGTGGTTTCTTTCACTGTGTAAAAGCTTTTTATTTTGATGTAGTCCTAATAGTTTATTTTCACTTTTGTTTCCCTTGCCTTAAAAGACATATCTAGAAAAACGATACTACAGCCAAAGTCAAAGAAATGACTTCCTGTATTCTCTTCTGGGATTTTTATGGTTTCAGATCTCACATTTAGGTCTTTAATCCATTTTGAGTTTATTTTTCTGTATGGCATTAGAAAGCGGTCCAGTTTTATTTGGTGTATGTAGCTGTCCAATTTCCCCAGCACCATTTATTGAAGAGACTGCTTTTTACCATTGTATATTCTTATCTTCTTTGTTATAGATTAATATACCATATAATTGTGGGTTTATTTCTGGGTTCTCTATGCTATTGCACACCTGAAATTTATGTAGCATTTTGTGTCAACTATACTCAAAATAATAATAATAATAATAATAATAATAATAATAAAAGATAATTAGTAAAACTGGACTAGATTAGAAGTAATTATAAGAAAAAAAATAAAGTCAATGTGTATAGCGAGGTTTAAGAAACCTGCATATCTTATACAAAATCAAGGTCAACACTAGAATCTAGATTTTCTGTAGTCTAGCAGCCCATGTTACTAGGTTTTTACAGTATATCTCATTTTTTAAAAACATCTGTGACCTCTTTTGATGAATAAAATAATATTTATTAAGCACTTACTCTTTCAGGCATTGTTCTATATAATTTCAATGCATTAACTCACAAAACCTGACTTACGAAGTAACTACTTTTATTATTCCCATTTTGTAGGTTGAGACTCTCTAGAAGTTTAATAGTTTGCCCAAGGTCATAGATCCAATATGAAGAAAATATGAGATTTGAGTCAAATAGTCTAAATGTGAACTCAGACTTTTGGATATTATGCTCTATGGCTTATCATAAACCTGTGGAAATTGTATTTCCCATGCTAACCTTATTTGAAATTAAAAATGAAATAATAGGACTAAAACCAAAACATTGACTCACTTGGCAGTCTACAACAAAAACAAAGCAGTGATAATTTAAAATAAGCTCTCTTAAATTGCATGTGCAAACTATGAGTTTATGATTATGGCCCCCATTTGAGAAATGCTAATTTACAGAGCTGTGGTATGCTTAAATACAAGGCTATCTTTAAGAGCAGCTAAGCATTATCTGCATGTACATAGAGGCAATTACTAATTACAATCATGTGCAGTAATTCAAATGCAACTGCAGGATTATCTCATGATAACAAAGCCACTAACTCAGGTCTTCAGTCACAGTGGTTTAGAAAACAGAAGAATAGAGTGAGTACTCTGGAGGTGTCGTGCATGTGTTGTTGTCTAGAAAAGAAAAGATAGACATGTTACTGTATGAAGTAGAGCAATTCTATAAATCAAATGATTTACCAGTGGGGGTTTGAATTACACAACTCATAAAAGTGTTCTCTGAGTACAAACCTGACAGGAATAAAAATATGCTTTAATCTGACAACCAGCAACCCCAACTCATATTATCCATGAGAACTGAGGGGAATCAGAAAAATATGATTATTGAATGTGTATAAAATGGCTATTAATCATATTAATTTTAGTTCAATTTTGAGAGTTCTTAAGCGCCGTATATGTAGAATTTACTTAATGTTCACAGCTACCTACTGGACCGTTATCTCTGTTTTCTGGAAAGAGAAATTCTGACTTGTTAAATAATAAAACTTAACAATCAATGACACATGAGACCAGAATCTGTGTCCCTTTGAGGGCCACCTTCTTTGTCAAGGCTAGCTACTTTTCAAACCAGGAGATGCTCTGATGCTCCCAAAAAGTTATCCACAAAATGACCAAAAGTGACTGAAATGAGATAGCAGTGTAAATGGTACATCGGCCTTGAAGTCCTAAGAGTTTATATTTTACTTGAATACAAATTCAGTAAGAGCTTGAAATAATCGTTTTTAACTTAGCTGTTAGTTATTTTGCATTCCTGAATGTTTATGGTGCTTTATACAGTCAATTAATGAGAACATTCTAAGTACATAACAATCAGAAATCCAAACAGTTCAAAGTACGTAACAATCAGAATTTCCAGAGTAGTAAATTGGGAACAAATATTAGTTTCTGTGGGAATATTTATGGATTATATATATATATATATATATGTAATCTGGAATCCTAATACTTAGTAGGATAACCAGCAAAGCCATGAATCTATCCATGTAATAATCTACAAGCATTTTCTGTATTTTTAACTTAAATGTAGTCAAAATCAGTAAAAAGAGAAAGAATGTGTTCTATATGTAGATGAAATAGATCATGTATATTGTAGTTAGCACTTCTCTGCATGAGGTGTGAAATGCTAATGGATGGGAGAAAAAAAAAAAAAAAAGATTATCAAAGGAGAAAAAAAACCTCCTGTCTTGATGCAAGAAAATTTTCATACTAGTACAAGTAAAGTATGATTCCCTAATTTTCAAACATAGCAATTACAGCCAAAGAAAGTCTTTTGAGTATTTTTCTGCATTCATAAAGGTTGTAAAATATCAATAAGAGAAAAAAAGCTTTGGGGACTGGCAAATAATTAACATTCAGGTTCTTTAACAAATGGGTTTTATGATATTGAGAAAATAATTAAAACTCCTTGAGCCTCAGTATCTTCACCCCTAAAATGGAGATGATATTAATTTCATAGACAGTTGCTATATGGATGAAATAAAAATAAAATGTTATGTGATAAAAAGGGCCTATAGTAAAATACCAGTATTTTTTTTTTTCCTGCTTCCTGTTCAAAGAGTTGAGTTATTTGGATATAAAAGGGATTACAAAATGTTTCCTAGAAATTAATGAAATTTGACAGCATTCTTCATGGGGAAAGCTATATGAGATTTCTTAATGGCCAAAATTAAGCATAGTTCCTGAGTTCCTTTCTTCTCTGAAGAAAGTTCCTTCTTTCTCAACACTTTTCTACCCACCCCTCCCAACTAGGCTAGATAGAGCACTTGGAGCATTTGTGCTGAGATCTGAGAGGTTTTATGAATGGTTATATCCTTTAATAAATTACTGCACAGATGCATCTGGGCAGCAATTACATTCTCCTACACCAAATGCACTAGAGCATTTCTAAAGAAGATAAAACAATGAAGTTAATGAAATAAACTAACATTCACAAAGTTGCAGAGTACTTACCATTTGCCTAGATTACCTCATTTAATTCTCAAACCAGCCTTATAGTGTTAATATTGCTAATATTGTAATTTTCAAAATGTTAAAAATATGACCCTTATACAAATATAAATTTCATATGTATAAAATATTTCAATAAACTCATTCATATTAGAATAATCCTGGAATTTATACTGGAATAATATGGTAAGACTAGTTCAACATATGTTTGAAGATCTAGGCATTTATAGACATTTTAATAAAATAATATTTGAATAAGATTGATAGGCTAGATATAAAACTGATTAATGTGATTAATATCCTATAAGATAACAATCCATAAACTTTGAGGTTATATTTTTTACCAGACAAATAATTTACATGTCTGCTAGACAAAAGTCTACAAATAACATGTAATTTCACTAATTCTGGGATGTTTAATGAACAGTGAGCAGGGAATGAACGAAGTACATTTCCTAAATAATTAGGTAGTCCTCAGATGGCCTTGTGCTACTATATAACTTATATAACTTACCTTTTAGTCTTATTTCCAAGTTTTGATAGCCTTTCTTAATGGTATTATTACACCCATATTTCAAGTAATTCAACCAGATTTTTAATAGTTGAGGTCAATTGTTCAAGGTCTTATGACCGATTAATTTTTTTTTAAGATTTTATTTATTTGAGAGAGAGAGAGAGAGAGAGAGAGAAGCAGACTCCCCGCTGAGCAAGGAGCTAGATGTGGGACTCAAACCCAGGACCCCGGGATCATGATCTGAGCTGAAGGCAGACGTTTAACTGACTGAGCCACCAGGCGTCCCATGACTGATTAATGTTAAGCCAAGTTTAAAACTTATTGTTTCTTGTTTCAGACCCTTAACTGTTACCTATCATACTTATTTTATGTGCTGGGTAGAATTAATTGCCTATACATTTTATTTTACTCTATCCCTTACACGCATACTTTCCTTTCCAGTTCCAATGTGGCGATGCTATATTATACCTTCATCAGCAACTAATTGAGAAAGATAGAAAGGCTAGTGTTTCTAAGCTGTATTCAGTTAGATCACACAGATACAAGTTTTTCTATGATTTCTGGTGAAAAGCCTGTCCTAATCCAAAATTACATGGTATTAAAATCTGACCTGAGCTAACATAAAGCTATCTAGAGATTTTACTTGCCTCACTAGCATGACATGTTTCTTTTGTTTTACTCTATAACTATGGATGTTTGAGTAGAGTACTGCTTATAGCAACACTGAACCTGGTATTTCCAAAAAAAAAAAGTTTTTAAAAATTCTGAATTCAAGAACACATCTAGTCCCAAGATTTTAGGTAAAAATCCATACTTTAGTAGGGACCTTCTGAAAGGGAGGAGGGAATTTCCCAGTGGTGAACTGCTCCATGACTTTCCAATAGTTCACATTCTTAAAGAGTTTTTGCTTGACAGCTCTACCTAAAACATTAGCTCCCACTTCCCTGGCCATGCTTGTACTCACTCTATCATACACACACATCTATTGCTATCTATCTATCTATAATCTATCATTTTTTATTATTTTTTATTATTTTTATTATGTTCTGTTAATCACCATACATTACATCATTAGTTTTTGATGTAGTGTTCCATGATTCATTGTTTGCGTATGACACCCAGTATCATCTATCATTTTCATCATTTATTTTATTCCTATTCTCTTTCTCACTTATTGGAATACAATTTTTATAAAAATAGAGTTTTTTTTTTCTTCACTGCTATAATCACAAAAGCAAGAAACATAACTGCCAAATGGTAATAATTGATGGAGTGAATAAATGGAATTAAAGTAGTTTGTATGTCTAATCCATTTGTATTTTTATAAATTTTTCAATACTAGGACTTAAAATTGTTGCTGTTAACTGAAAAATAATTACTTCAGAATTATCTGGGAAATATTTTTCAAATATCAGAACCTTAAATTAATAGACATTTCATCTGAGCTTTACCAGTTTTCTTTTTTTTTTTATTGTAGTCAAAAATAGTATGCCCTTTCTTAAATAGCATTATTGATATATAATTGATATATACTGAAAATATTTAAAGTGCAAAGTTTGGAAAGTTTTAATATATGGATACTTACAAACTATGACCACAATTAAGATAATGAAACTATCATCACTTTAAATTTTGTTATTGAAGTACAGAGAAGTGGTTAATCTGGGACTAGAATTTCCCCAATACAGAAGCAAAATACTTCTGGGAGTTCTACTAAATGTCCTATGAATCATAAATGATGAGGTTTTTCACTCTAGCTGATCACAAGAAGACCTGCTCTTGGGCTGTTGAGCTGTAAATATTATTTTTTCTACTCCTGTGGAAATGTCAGATATTCTGCTTTAAAAATGAATGCATATTTATGCTAAATAATAATTGAGTATTGTGCAGGTTTTAGAATTTTACTTGTGCATACTACTTTTCACCCTTATTTTACAGTGGAAACAATTCTTGGGTGAGGTGTAAAAAATTCATATATTTAAAGATTGATGAGGAGAACAAACAATTGTAATCCATTTGCCATAAAATTAATTCATACCCAAGAGAAATTCTCTAGTAGGAGAAGGAATTTGAAATCTTTGATATTTAAATCTCACATCAATGGAGTATTCGAGGTCAAAAGTAAATAAAATTAGATTTTCAGTATTTTGTCTAAAAATTAATTTTACTGCTTGAATGATGTATCTTAAGTATTTCAGCCTATAAATAAATCCTAACGAATCCTCTATGCTGCATAACACTCTGCTCTACTGTCTGTGTGTTGCGTGTGCTTAATTCTAAGCAAAATGAAGAGTGAAGGCTCTGAAACTTTTAAAGATAGGTAATTAGAGCTTGCTTTTTAAAAACCTGACTCTTGAGAGTTGAAAGGAAAGAAAAAAATTCCACAAGCTAATTTCCTTGTCTCTTTTGTCTTTGCTTCTATTCAATTTTCTTTTTTTTCCTTGTTCACAATTACTTTTGTTTCTTTGTTCCATTTTGTAATTTTCTATAGTGCTTTAAATTTGTTTTGCTCTTTTTAGAATCATTCTTCCTTCTCTTTGTGTCCTTTTCTTAATTTGCCTTCACCTTATCCAGTCTGCAGATCCTCATTCAATATGTCTAATTGCTGTGATTTCATCATAAAAATCAATGACTTTTTATCAGAAATAATGTACTGCATTAAGTATTACCTCCAAAAATTAAGAATCAGATTGAACTGTTTTAGTGATAAAAAACCAGCTACAAGAAGTGCATTTGCCTTTATCTCTTCTTGTTTGAGTTAATGAACCCTGCGCTGAAGTACAACTTCAATTATTAGCTCTTTTAAGCATCTCAGAAATTATCAAATTAAAATAAATTAGTAAAGAAATCTCTACTTAAAACAACAAACATTTATTTCTCACAGTTCTGGAGCCTGGCCAGTCCCTGATCAGGGTGTCAGCACATTGAGCCTCTGGTAAGAGCCCTCTTCCTGGATTGCAGGTGGTTGCCTTCTTTCTATACTCTTACATGGCCAAGAGGAAGAGATCATCTCCCTTGTCTCTCTGCTTATAAGGACACCAATCCCATTCATGAGGACTTTACTCTCATGATCTGATTACCTTCCAAAGGCCCCACTTCCAAAAACCATCATATCACGGATTAGAACTTCAATATATGAATTTTAATCTACAGCAGGATGAAATTTAGTAGCAGTTTCCCACAAAATACTTTACACTTAAAATAGTCAATGAATATTTATTTATAAAATGAATAAAAAGTTTGAGTGAATGAACAGAAAACAACATAGAAAAAAATAAAAACATTGTATTGTCTCATTATTCACATTTGCCATCCTAACCTTAGATGCAACAACGACAAAAAAAGCTGTTAGTGTCCCAAGGATTTCTTGGCTTATATTTTAGTTATCCCTCTGGTTCCTAAATTATCCTTATTTTGAATATTTCTTCAAGGGCTCAAATGGAGAAATAGAATAAGTAATTATTGCTTGAAGAGTGAAAATGTTTCAATCAATACAGATAAAATCCTCATTTATTTATACCTGTTGCAAGGCTAGGCAATCACTCCTTTTTAGTTCCCAGATTGCCCATGGCAAATCCCATAGGCACCACATGATATATAGCGTGTAATACTCAAAACCTAACAGTGGATATTCCTTGTGTATAATTTGAACATCCTCTGTATTAGTTAATTTTTCTTCTGGAAACACTTATTTTTTTTTTTTTTTTTAATTTGAGACAGAGAGAATGAGAGACAGAGAGCATGAGAGGGAGGAGGGTCAGAGGGAGAAGCAGACTCCCTGCCGAGCAGGGAGCCCGATGCGGGACTCGATCCGGGACTCCGGGATCATGACCTGAGCCGAAGGCAGTCGCTTAACCAACTGAGCCACCCAGGCGCCCCCTGGAAACACTTATTAGTCTGAATTTTTTTCATTTGAATTTAAAAACTGAATGACCTATTTTTTTTTTTTCCTGTGGTTGCTCTATAATCCCATAGAAGGTTATCCTCAGGCAATCTCCTGGTGCCTCCATAAAGCACATCATATATATAAAGTACCATAATCCTGCACTATCCCTGGTGAAAGACTAGATGGGCATTATCCCTCTATTTCCCATGCCCATCCCTGTGGTAGTACAGCAAGGGAGTTGAGAATAGAGGACTTGCTGTCAATTGGCTTATGCTAAAATCATGGTTCTACCAGCTCCTTGGTGTATGACCTTGGGCAATTACTTAGCCTTTCTGTGACTCAGTTTTCTGATCTCAAAAATGTTGATAATGTAATTATTTACTTCAGAAGATTATTGTAAAAATTAAATCAGCTAATACATAAACAACGACTTAGAATAGTGCCTGCTGTGTAGTAAAAGGCAATCTGAGCGTTTACTATTATTGTTATTCCTATAGCATGACTTCTACTTTAATTTAATATATGAGCCTGATTGTACATCATATACATTATACATTTCTATAATCCAGCCATGTGAAAACAAGGAGGCCCACTACTCTTTCTCTAGAGTCTCATCACAAATTGTGCTAAGGCCAACCACTTAAACAAGGTAGCATAAATAAAATTGGCCAACATTAAATCATCCCCAACAACTTTATCTCTAGGTGAGCTCTGGATTCACTTTATCTTTTAGAAGTACCACCAAATAAATTACCCACACATGCAAATATTTTCCCTGGTGGTCACTGTCAATTTGAAGAAAGGATATAGTCACCAGACATCTGGCATATTTCTTAACACACACTATATGCTTAAACAAATAAAGTCTCTCTTTTTGGTTCCTCTCTTAGACCCTGAGAATACATGAATGAAGATAATAGACACATATTTTCCACTTAACCTTGCCTCTTTATTGCTATAAGACCACTAAGCATGGTTTACTCCTTTCTCAAAATAAAAACTCCAGCATAAATGATGATAAGCAAGATTCAAATATAAGTCAGTGCACTAGGAAGTTGGGTAAAATATCATAGTGTTTGAGAAAAAAGAGAGGACCCAGGGTCATGTAGGATTTCCAGGAGGCAGTTACTGTGAAATTGCACATCGAATGATGGAGGTCAGAGTTAAATGGTAGCAATGACTGCACTGAGTGAGAATTTGGAAGGAAACACTCCTCTCTCGGGGACTGCTGTGGAACGTGACCAGGTAACATGAGAGAACCATGAGTCAAGTCCTGACCCTCATGGGATAGGAGAGGATGTAACCAGATTGTCCTTGCATCAAGGTGGTTCTGAAGCTTTGGAGTAGGGACATTTTGACAATTTAAAAATAAAATTGGTGATTTGGCATATGCTGAGTTTTACATAATGCTTTGTAATAAGCTAGAATTATCTTCAAGGCAGTTGGCCTGGAACTGGATTTAAAGCATAAGAGTGAAGATAACAGCATAAGATTCATTAACTTTCCCAGCAATAGGTCAAGAAAAGGAAGAGAATCTAGGAAGCAGTACATTTAGAAGGAGTACACTGTGATTGTAAAATCCATTAAAGTTTGTTCTAAGAATGAAAGCACGTTTAATAGTATTAGAGATGAAAAATAGAGGAATGGGGTGAGACAGTCTTGTACATAAGATACATTGGTAAACTTTTGTTGAGTTATGTGAAGTAAATCCACTTTATTTTGAAAGAGATTTCTTAAAATAGAGATATGTAGCATACAAGACTAACACATGTTATCAACACTCACCCTTCTCAAGGTGAGCAAAAGATATGCATTTACTAATATAAGGACTGAAAGTAAAATTCACATCAAAAATATGCAATACTTTTATTTTAAAATTAAAAAAATAAAACACTTTAGAAACAAATTGTGGCTTCCTTGAAACAACATGATATTCTGCTAATTTCCAGCCATGCTTAAAGTGTTGAGTATTCAAAGTAACTATTCAGTCAGTTCTCTGACTTTTTAAATTTATTACATAATGAGCTCTGATAGGGTCAGCAAGTTCTTTAGTTCTGAATACCATCATACCCAGAGGCATCACCTACAGGACTAAGCATCATCAGAATCAAAGGAAGAAAGAAAAAGAAGGAGACAGAAGTGAAATAGAGAAAAGAAAAAAAGATGTATATGACAGGTCTGTGGCCCAATGTCAGTCACAACCTGTGGCCCAACTCAGCCACAGTGGCCTGAGGTCGTAAGTAAGTCACTTAACCCTGCTCTATGGCCAAACCAATATTCTTCCTTTAACAGTGGCTATCAAAACGGGACATAGAAATTGTGTTTTATCTTTCACCACATTGTTTTATTGGTTTCTAGTTCTAATGAACATAGCTGTGCATATCATCACCAATATTCTTATCAGCAATAAAAGGAATGATAACTGTCTCACATTATATGTTTTAAAATTGAGTCAACTCTCAAAGAGTAACTGCAATTAAAACAGCGGGTCAAGGATGGATAACTCAATCTATACTATTTCGCTGAGCAACTGAATTAAACTTCACAAGATTGTATCACACCACTTATTGTATTCGATAATTCTCAGAAAACCACATTAGCATTATAGTTCGTGTGAGTGCATAATTTTCAAAGCAGTTTAAAATCGTGATTTGATTTCTGTAACCAATGAGTTGGATTACCATTAGTCTGGAAACAATTATCCTAGGTCTTCAATGTGAAAAGGAGGAAAACAAATCAAGAATTTCAAAAATACTTTTCAAAACAGTAGCCTTGGCAAATCTGTTTACTAGAACTACAGAAGTGGTTTATTTCCACATCTAATTAAATAAAAAATAGACTCCTTAAATTGAGGAGTTTAGAGTATAACAAAATTCTCTCTGCAGTGGACTTTGGCAACTCAAATATTTATGTTTATTTGACACTCAGCTTACCAATAAAGAGAACAGTAGACTGGCTGAAGATCATCTTGGTAACACCTGGGGAAAATTGTTGGTTTTATATGGTTTTATATGTGAGGACTTATATTAGATAATTCTCAAAAGCTGTAATAAGGCTGTTTTTAAAATTCCATTTAACATCAATTATTTTGTTATCAAAACAACTAAGGAATGTATCATCATTTTACTTATTTTCCCAATCATGTTTACTTATATGAACGTAGCTAGACTAAGCGCTCCTGGTTGGCTAAGTGCGTACAACACTCAACTCTTGTGAGTTCAAGCCCCACATTGGGTGTGGAGACTACTTAAAAAAAAAAAAAAAAAAAACGTATCTTTTTAAAAATTTTCCCTTTACCTCAGGTGGTATTAGATAGTGGCCATGTTGGAAGATGATAAACAGTACTCTTGTATTTTACCTTTAATATAGTAAAAATATTCCATGTTTTCAATAAAAGAAAAAAAAAGATACCTGGACTACATCTTGGCTTTGCTGGGACTTTTTAAACCTTAGTGTAGACCATAGCATATTGATATTAATTTTCTTTTGTTGTGCAAATGACACAGCAGCAAACTGACAATCCAAAATTTAAGGTTTGTTGGTGTGTATACTAGTGTGTGAAACTTGATAAATTTCTAAAGTTCTATGATTACACTAAAATGCAAAGTGAAGATAAAATTTGCTTCTATTACATGGTAGAGGAGAATAACATGAGATTAAAATTGTACTTTAGATTTATACATCCAACAATGTTATACCAGCTAGTTTGAAGAGCCAGCCCACAAAAATATAATTTGATTCCAAAAAAAGTACAACAAACATAATTTTAATACATTGCTACCCTCACTGGAAATAAAGAAAAAATTATAGTTTTTATAGTATTTTTTTACTTAAGCAGCTCAACTCTTTTTATCCAAATTATTGTCTTGAATAATTATTCCTGAAGTATCAGGAATAAGTATTCCTGAAGTATCAGTAAGAAATATTAAAGGTAGGGGCGCCAGGGTGGCTCAGTCGTTAAGCGTCTGCCTTCAGCTCAGGTCATGATCCCAGGGTCCTGCGATCGAGCCCCACATCAGGCTCCCTGCTCTGCAGGAAACCTGCTTCTCCCTCTTCTACTCCCCCTGCTTGTGTTCCCTCTCTCACTGTGTCTCTCTCTGTCAAATAAATAAATAAAATCTTAAAAAAAAAAAAAAGAAATATTAAAGGAAATGATGTCCTATATCATCCAACCAATAAAGTTGACATCTACTTATCAATCTAGTTCTCATCCAACTATCTATTTATCCATCTTAAAATCATAATATTTTAGATATATAAAAGAGTATGCTGAAAAATAACGATTTCCTATTAAGAATATTTTTTCACCTTCCCTGTTCTCAAAAAACACTATATAGTAAACTCTCTCATACACTCGTATCCTGGTCTTCCTGCTTGATTTACAGAAGAGAAGTTCCCTATTTAAGTTAAAGCATCATTGTATCTTTAGTTTAAAATAATTTACGTATGTTCTAATAGTGCTTCATATGTCTTTTATTCAGATTCATAAAATAAATGTTTTGAATGTTTCTTTAACAATATTGACTATTTCAAATACATTTTTTTTAACTTTGAAATGACCATCTTATTCCCTGTCCTTCAACAACTACTTCTAGGAACATTTATCCATTCTTACCATGTGCTTAGTAGGTTTAGCTTAACATAAATGGAATAGTTTAGTGATTCCTCTGTAAATAATGCACTTTAAAATACCGTTAATTCAAAATTTTCAATTCCCCTATTACCTGTGATCGAGTATTTCTCTTTATGTCTGTTGGTAATTTTCATGATGCCATTTAAATTACACTTTCAAGAATGGAATATCTTTTTATGTATATGGGTAATACAAATGTTACCAAATTCAATTCAAGACATAATAGTTTAAGATTTAGGAAAGCAGCTTCATTTAATTAGCATTAATTGATCCCTTTCAGATATTGATGTTATTAAATTTTGTCAAATATGTAACTCAGAACTTAGTTTTCAAGCATGAAATAAAATCATTCTTCCATATATAACAATCCTCACATGTCCATATCTTTATCTATTATCCCTTTATAATATTTTTTCTTAAGGTTTAGGTCATTTTAAATTAAATATAAATATATAGCTTTTTCAAAGTCCACAATAGAATGTTAAAGTAAATTTTTTCAATTTTATATGGTCATTTCATTGTCTAATTTTATTTTCCTATATATGTATTTTTAGCTATCTAGAAAAGGTAACTAAGAGAAATTTAAAAATTTATAATTATAATTTACTTGCCATTTTAGGTTTATTACCTTTTGTCATGACTTCTATTATATAATATTATGTTTATCAGCTGTGAATTAATATTATCTTGTAAGATAACAATCTAAGAGATTATTAACACACAAAACAATCTGGTCATTGAGATTTTAAAAACTTATTATGTTAATAGAAATAGGTCAGTCAGAAAAAGACAAATATATGATTTCACTCATATGTGGACTTTAAGAACCAAAACAGATAAACATAAGGGAAAAAAAATGAGAAGGAGGCAAACTAGAAAAGACTCTTAACTATAGAGAACAAAGTGAGGCTTGCTGGAGGGGAGTTGGGCAGGGAATGTGCTAAATGGATGGTGAACATTAAGGAGGGCATTTGTGATGAGTACTGAGTGTTCTATGTAAGCGATGAATCACTAAATTCTACTTCTGAAACCAATATTACCAATATTAGACTATATGTTAACTAACTAGAATTTAAATAAAAACTTAAAAAAAAAAAAGCAAAGAGGAAAAAAAAGAGAGAGGCAAACCAAGGAACAAACTCTTTACTATAGAAAACAAACTGATGGTTACCAGGGGGAAGGTGGACGGGGGGAAGTAGGTGATGGGGATTAAGGAGTACACTTGATGTGATGAGCACAGGGTGATGTATGAAAGTGTCGAATCACTATATTGATACCTAAAACTAATATCACAATGTATGTTAGCTAATTGGAATTTAAATAAAAAATTTAAAATATTAATTGAAATATTTAAATTTCAACTAAAATATTGTTTGCATTAGTATTTGGGAAAGTGAAATAGACATTATAAATTCAGAAGAAAAGAAAGAAAATTTACAACTGTTCTAGAGGGTATCAATTATTCAAACTTTTTAAAAATAGTTATGGAAATCATTGTGATCTTTAGATTTCATTAACACTTAAAAAATGATGTACAGGATTTTTGTGTCAATATTAACAATGGGTTCATGATAAATTTTTGCAACCATTTAAATTTGATGATGAAACCTTTAGCTGTACACTTAAAAATATACCATCCCATGTTAAAATAGTTAAACTTTAGAACTTCAATACCCTGGGGAAAAGGAATCAAATATCTAGCTAATTATCTATCATTCCCCACAGAATGTAGTATGAGAAAATTAAAAAAAAAAAAATACCCTAGTTGACTAATAGGATTATTGTCTACATAGAAAACTAATAAGAAGACTTAACACATGCTAGCCTAAAATTTGAATAACTTGACTGACTAGAGTTCTTTGACACAGAATGGGAGATATTATGTGTTGGAAGAATGAAATAAAAATGACAGGGCTCCAGGGGCTCCCCTGAAGCCCTAGCTCCTTTCTTCAATGCTTGGGCATGTAAAATTCTGTCTTACCTGATAAGATGAGCTGATGACTTTAAATCAGGATTGCCATGGGAAGAATGGGTCTTTTCTGGTATTACAAATAATATTTATATTAATTTATTGTGTAATCTCAATAACTGCATATTTATATAAATACTATTCTCAGTCTCCCAAATCAAGCTCCTGTATTTTTTCTTTTTGATCACCTTGAACCTTAAACTGATCTCTTCTACAAAACTGGCCTAAATCAACACCTGGATTATATCACTGTTCTAGAAATCTACATGAATTACATAGGTATAATTATGTGGCTATATATACTTGGAGATATTTTGTGTTAGATTATTAGCAATAGACAATGTTAAGTCAATGTAATCAGGAAACTTTAACCAATCCAACACTATAGAATTTTTACATTCTTCTAACTAAAGTACATGAAGTTGAACAGGAATATAGCTGGTATTTGACAAGGTAGAACATAGTCTGGCTAAATCAAAACTACGTAGCCACACTCTCACTTGCTCTGGTTGAGAATTTTCTCCATTCATGTAAGAACACATTGAAAGTAATCCCACTTAAATAAAGAAAATAGTCACTGAGAACAGAATTCTAAGGGTTTTATAGCTTTAACCTAAGGAAGAATTCTGTTGGAATTTTGGAGTTTGAGTAGAAGACAAAGAATGAGATTACATAATGTTGGATACCACTTTCTACCTTCTTCACAAGCTTCTAGCCCCTCTATCTAATCTCCTTACACCCATTTCAGACTTCTATGCTTTTTGGTCTATCTCCGTGGTCTTCCTCAGATTTCTATGACTTTCTTTACAGTTTTTAGTCCTAATGTCTGAAGCTCTTTTGAAAAGCCTTTCCTGATCTCACCATCTAAATAAATACATATCACCTTCCAATCCTTGGCCTGCTTAATTTTTCTTCATAGATCTCACAACTATCTTTACCTATCTGCTTTATCTATCTATTTATTATATATCTGTCTATCATCTATTTAATCTGTCTACCTTTCTATGCTACTAGAATGTATGCTCCATGAAAACAGAAGTTTTGTCTGGTTTGTTCACTCCTTTACTGATAAACCCAGTCCCTAGAACAGTTCCTGCACATACAGGGTTCTTGAAAATTATTTGTTGAATGAAAGAAAGAATACAGTGGTAAAGATAACTTCTTAAATGACAACTACTAAGTCCAGTTCATAGTAGGTATCCAATAAATATTTGTTAAATATTCTGATAAATTACCTTACATCGTTGATCTGACAGCCACTATTTCACCTCCAGTTTCCCAAATCAGGAAGAAATTTCAATAATATAATGAAAAGGATTTTCTGTTGACTCAAAGCCTCCATCAAATACAGAAACAAAGAATTATACATATATAACTAAGGAAATTTTAGATTTAAGTGGATTAAGAGGAAACAGGATGAAATAAAGATACCTTGACTATTTTAAAAATGAGATACCATACTTTTAAATTTAAGATTATAGAGTCAAGATAGACTATATTTAGGGATAAAAATGAATAAATAGTAACGATACATCATAACATAGAAATCTGTTTCCTTTAATGTTAATTATAGATATTATAATCTAGTTAGTTTTTAAACTCATTTCTTAAATGAGAAGACTTTTAAATAAATAAACAAGGGAGATACCAAATACAATTTTGATTTTAAGAATAAAGCACATTATTTTTACATGACCTATTTACTGTTTATTTTTAATTGGCACACAGAACTGTAACATTTATAGTTAACATTAATTATGTTTTAGAATACTTGTGTTGAAACCTTATTTCATTACAACTGTAAAATTCACATATATATTTAGACAAAACAACTTCCAATTTTGGGAAGAAATGAATTTTCTAAAATTAAGCCTAAATAAAATCGGAGGGGTAAGGCAAGATAAAATTTATGTTCATTTGTTATTTTCTTTGTGGGATTTCTTGAGTAATGTATAAAAATAGTTTTGCACTTTGAATTTGATATCAAATTACCTGATGTAATTGACACCAAAACCTTTCACATTTGCTTTCTCCAACACTCATTCACTATAAGAACCAATTTCAGGAATTTGTTGACATTAAATGCAGCTCAGGAAAATTTCTATTAAAGAAAGAATTTTAAATGTAAGTCTACTGAAAATGCAGTTGTGCAAGGTAGAAATACACAAGTCAAGCTCTCAAAATGGATTAAATATGGAGTTCTGTTGTATTATTGTGTTATACTCTAAGTTAGATATTGTGTTAATTCCTATATAAGTCAGGCATGCCTCCATCTTCAAGATGGTTACCCTTATTTCTCCTTTTCATCAACCATTCCTATAACACAAAAGTGTTCCTATATTCCCTATTATGGAAATTGTCACTATATGTTTTTATACACAATAAAAAGTAAAAATATACAGTTGTGCAGTTCTTATAAAAACACCACTCCTTAAACATAAAGACACATAAAGATCAAAAGCAAAAGGATGAAAAACATATGTATCATGAACATGGATAGTTGCCGTGCCTTTATTAAGTGTTCAAAGTAGATTTCAAGACCGGGATAGTGCCAACATTAAAGATGTGTATTTCTTTTTTTTTTTTAAAGATTTTATTTATTTATTTGCAAGAGAGAGAATGAGAGATAGAGAGCACGAGAGAGAGGAGGGTCAGAGGGAGAAGCAGACTCCCCGCTGAGCAAGGAGCCCGATGCGGGACTCGATCCCGGGACTCCAGGATCAGGACCTGAGCCAAAGGCAGTCGCTTAACCGACTGAGCCACCCAGGCGCCCAGGATGTGTATTTCTTAGTAATAAGGGCCAATTGATCAAAAACATATGTACAGCAATCAAGAAAATGCATCTAAATAATAATAAGCCTTCAAAAATGTAGCAAAAATTAGGAGAGTTAAGAAACAGACAAATCCAAGGTCATACTTGAAATTCAACAGTTTTTTCCCAGGAATTGATAGAAAAAGTAGAACAAAACATTTATATATATTTGAATGACAACATCAACCAACTTTATCTATATGCTATTTATTTTTAAGTCCATGTAGTGCATTCACGAGATAAGTTACCTGATCTTGACCAAGACAAAATGGCAATTTAATGGAGAAAAGATATTATTTTCAACAAATGATTTTTGAACAACTGGACATCCACCTGCTAAGAAAAATAATATAAACACACCGGTCTCACAGACTTTATACCTTTCACAATAACTAACTCAAAATAGATCATAGACTTAAAAGCATATGTATTCTGAATAATGTGGAAGAAAAATCTGAAATGTCTTAGTTTTTAAGTGTTAGGTGTTTTAAATAAGAAGTTCAAAGAGGGGCACCTAGGTGGCTCAGTCAGTTAAGCGGCCAACTCTTGATTTCAGCTCAAGCTCCTGGGATAGAGCCGCACATCAGGCTCCATGCTCAGTGGGGAGTGGGCTTCAGGATTCTCTCTCTCCCTCCCTTTCTGCCCCTCTACCTGCTTACTCTCTCTCTCTCATTCTAAAATAAGTAAATAAATCTTAAAAAAAAGAAATTCAAAGGAGAATAATCACTAAGAATTTATTGAAAAGCAGGCTTACACAATCATATTTTACCCAACACCAAACTTTAGTAATTATTAGCAAAGGATATAAGCAAAAAGCAAGTGCAAATATGGCAATATCAATCTCCAGAAGACACTCAAGCAATAAGATGTAGAAAAATAAAAAAGAAGGAAAAAGAAATGCATCTTTTTCTGCACTAGCCCATGCTTTGTTTTTGGAGTAATGGAAGAGTACTAAGTGTGCATCACATTAGCTAAGAGGAAATCATTCAATTTGGAACATCTTAGTTTTTATACTTCATTAGGCATGTGGGTAGAGTCTATGTGTATAATTCCACTCTCCAGCTAGCTGCATCCAATAAATTCAAGTTAATTTACCATAAGCAATTTAAAGCGAACCTTCTAAAGAGATCTGCTAAAACATTCTTACATAAGGACTTCCTAGGTCATCTACTTATTAACCATTATCCAAAAGAATTTTGCCAAAGCCACTCTTCAAGTATTTTCCCCTCTGTGGATATTGAGTACAGTTCCTTGCACATTAATGGCTTCATCTGGTAAAAAGATAATGGATTACTGTCTGTTCTCTCTGTACATGGGTTGATGAAGCCCAAGTTTGTCATTTCATGAACCAAATTCATTAATTTTAGAGATCTGAATGAAGCACTTTAATTAGCATTCCAATCCTCTTCTAAGCCAGCAACAGGGTCTTTATTGTGGGCATATAATTGATAATCTCCTTCATTCTTTCTCTAAATTTCCCTAGAGACTTCCTTAACTTAGTACCCTTATGTGAATTTTTTTATCATCCCACCATCCAGATCGCATTTACCTGAACATACCATAAGGTCATTAGATTCAGCCCAATGGTATATCAGTATCCAAATATGTTCCTTGGGCAGGAGACTAATTCCTAAGTACACTCATGACTTTCAGCTCTACTCATTGTGTATACTTACTCTCATTTATTTTTCCACGAGAGTTTACCATCTATAAGTTCATCAGAATTCACAACTTTCATTTTATGAACTACTATCAGTGAACTAAGTAGCATGTTTTGGCTTGGCTGGGGGAAATTCATAGGGTTCGGACCTTACAGCAAAGGGAATAGACCATCAGAGTGCTCTTTCATTGACCACACAGGCAGTGAGGTGGTCTATGTATGCAGTAGTCCTCCCTTATCCCCATTTGTGTGAGTGAGTGTGTGTGTGTGTGTGGTTTCAGTTACCCACTTTCAACGGATGTCTGGAAGCAGATGATCCTCCTTCTGTCATGTTGTCAGAAGATCGTAAGTAGCCTACCACCATGCTATAGTACCCACGTCATTAACCTCGCTTCGTCTGATCACATAGACACTCTATCATCATACGTCATCACAAGAAGGGTGAGCATGGTACAATAAGATACTTTGAGACCACATTCACATAACTTTTATTACACTATATTGTTATTCTATTTTATTATTAGTTATTGTACTTTTACTGTGCCTTGTTTATATATTAAGCTTTATCATAGGTGTAGAAAAAAAAAACATAGCATATGCAGGGTTTCAGGCATGCACTGGGGGTCTTCAAATGTATCCCAGTAATGAGTCATTATGAATAATGGGGACTACTGAATATGTGGTGACCTGCTCCTGAAATTCCCCCTGTGAAATACTCTTGATTATGCTATGCCATTTCCAATTTATCAATAAACTCTGCTGAGCTACTCTGTCTCTACTCAAATTTTTATTTACTTTACCGAGGATCATATGCTTTTCCTTGAAAGCAATCTCTTTCCACACTCAATAACAAGCCAGTAATTTTCTTTTCAGTAGGTATGTATTAAGCGGCTGCATCAGACAGCTTTGAGTCTAAAACCCCAGAAGTCTCCATAAAATAACTGTATTTGATCGCCTTAGATCAAAGGCTTGTGTTCTAGATTCAGACACTTTTAAAATCATTTAAGCAAACAGGTTGTAAGGCTGAGTGACTTTGGCCTGAGGCATAATCTTCTGGAAATCATTTACAGTTTCTGCTCAAGACTCTATTAAATTCAAATTTCTTTTCGGGGGGACTTTAGAATACAACTAAATATCATTCTCATTTGGGAATAGAGTTCTTGTAAACCTGTATAACGTTACCAAACTCTGAGCGTTCTACTTAGTTACAGAGTCAGAAAGAGAGACTTTATTTATTGCAGTTTTAGGGGTAATTAGGAAAGAATAAACTAAAAAAGATTACTGTGAGGGGAAAATGAGAATGAAAAAAAAAGTTTTAAGAAACACTGGTCTAAGGGTTTTAGTTTTGTTTTTCCATACGGATACCCCTCATTTTCCTGTATCACTTGTAGAAGAGACTATTGTTTCATCATTGAATAAACTCAGTACCTTTTCAAAATATAATTGCACATATTTATGCACCCATTTTTGGTCTCTCTTCTGTTCCAATGAGCTATATTTTTATAGTGTGTCAATGCTAGACAATAATGTGAAAGTATGGAGTTTAAGTTTCCCAACTCTGTTCTTTTTCAAAATCATTTAGCTATTCTGGGTCCTTTGAATTTCCTCATAGATAATAGAATATCCTCGTGATTTCTTATAAAAAGCTGGTGGGATACTGTTTGGAAGGCTCCTCAGTCTTTGGTGTTGTATAAAATATTGCTCTTAGGAGTAGGCCAAGAAAAGAAATCATTCAGAAGGCAATAACTGATTGGCTAACTGTTGTTTCCATGCTTGAGACTACCTGATGAGAAAAAGATTTATACAAACCAAAATACTGATGGCTTTAACAGGAAACGGAAAATACTGGTTCTCTTGCTCCTTTGCAGGTCTCATTCCCATGAAGAATTAGAGCAGGAGAGAGTCATGCCTACCTTACCAAATTTACCAATACATAAATCACTCTCTTCTCCAGAGTGTAATGAATAAAAGGGTAAAAAGAGTGAAAGAATGTGAATTAAGGGAAAAATTTTCCCTTTTGGAAATCAGGAGACAGGGAAAAAAAGAATTTTCTATCTCTCAATAATTCAAAAATTCCTGGTGGCTTGCCTCATGGCATATTCATTGTTGTTTTTATTTAGTTAATTTATTTTCCTAGTTAACTTAAAAGTTATTCTGCAATAGTCAAACACTGTAAGTGACATGTGTACATTGATGCTGAAGTAAACATGACCAATTCTTAAAATAGTGGAGAGATCAATGTACTCAAGCCAATTTTTCTTGTGGGCTCAATTGGGAAACTAGAAGTTTAAAAAGGGCTATATATGGAATCTCGATTCAAAGAAATTGACTTACTGATTTAATTAGTTATCAGAAGTTATAGGGGCCTATACAAGATCTTCTATTTAACAAGAGCTCTGTCCAGTAGTATTTTTTCACTGATGGAAGCGTTACATAATCTGTGCCCTCAAATATGATAACCACTAGTCATATTAAACTATGACCACCTGCAATATAGACAGTGTGACCTAAAACTGATTTTTTATTTTATTTAATTTCAATCCATTAAAAATTAACTCTAAATAAATCTGGATGGGTTTTGGCTATTATATGTATCCATTTTTTGTGATAACATAATATTGTGCTACGTCCAAAAATGGTCATGACCACAGTTATCTCAGGAAAGTATATTGCCATTTTCATGTTATTTCATGTTATTATCAATTTCACTTTGCTTTTTATAGACATTTCACAGATCAAGCTTTGTCATAGAGAAAAGATTTTGTGCAATAATTGCATAAAAATATAATTTCACAATAAATATTTTATTTTACTTCTTCAAAATATAGTTTAATCATTATGTAAAATTTAGTTATGGATATGGAGAAGGACTAGAAAAGAATAGACTCTAAATTAAAACCATTTTTTTTGTTGGAGTGGTAAGAATATAGCTATTTTTTCTTGTTTTATAAATGTTTTTCATATCATTTCAAGGTAGCTTGTGCAAATATTTTCACAAAAACAGCTTCTCAAACTATAGAATTCCTCTAAGATCAAGATGATGGGCAAGACATAGTTTATTACACATGGGCTTAAAATTATTTTATCATCACTATGTAGGGAAGGCCATGACTCCTGTTTAATAGGATAGGAAGCGCACAGAGCAACAGTTAAAGCAATCTGATAGGGTAAGCACAAAATACTCTCTGGGAGAATAATGATAAATTTTTGGCTCAAGCAAAACTTGCAAAGGTTACAAGACATTTTATATGCCATAAAAAGTAATTTGGGGCATAAAAGCCAAATAGGAGAACAAAAATTGAGGTTTTGTTCTACATATCATATGCTAACAATAAGGTGAAATGCATAGCAGGAAATAAATGATTCAGAACATACAACTTAGGCTACAACATTAGCTTATCAAATATATTTAGAAAAGAAATTGTAGATATATGAAATTCATCAGATATTATTAGCTAAGTAAATAAAAACAAAGATACTTAAAATGCATTACTGATGCCAAGAAGCCTAGTTATTTAATACTGTGTGTAACATTTATTCTATAGGGATAAAATGAGTCATGAGTTTATGTAGTATGTAAATTTAACTTGGGGAACAAACTTATGGCTTGTCTTTTTACTTATACTCTGAGGAAAATGTACATATTTAGTCTTATAGACTAAAGAAACACCATATTCATAAGAAAAATTGTGTAACTTACTAGTGCTTCGATGACCAGTGAAATAAAAGGCATTTGGGGAAAGAGAATAGTACTATAATTTCCTAAATAAGTGGGATTTGTAATTATATTGCATTATGAAGTTTTGATGAGCTTTCTTGATTTGAGTTTTAAAACAAATTATTAAGCACTATCATATACAATGCATGGGAATATAAGAGATATTATTTGTGATTTAGATCAGATTCTGATTTCAAACAGTAGTTTTAAAAATACATAGTTTTGTTTTGCCACCAATTCTTTTTGATCTAAGGCAAATTATAGAACTTCTCTGGGTTGTGGTTTCCTCGTTAAAAAATATGAATGTTGGAATAAAATTTTGCAAAGGAATTATATCGGCCTAGAATAAGGAGAAATAGTCATCGGTCCAGTTTTCCTGCTTACACTACATAGTCCTGAGTAAGTTATTAACTCTGTATGTTTGTTCTTAATTAGAAAACAATTTGATGATGACTAAGGACATTTAGAATTTATTTCTAAATTCTAAGACTCTAATATTAAGTCAGGAAATGAGGGCATAAAATTGGCCAAAGCAATGCAGTAAAGTGGAGGTAAATATAAAAAATATGTAAGCAAAACAAATGTGTAATTAAGTTATGAGGACAGAGATCTCATGAATGGGATTAATATCCTTATAAAGGAGGTCCCAGAAAGATCTGTGGTCCTTCCACTGTGTGAGGACACAGCAAGAAGCTTGCAGTCTGCAACTCGGAAGAGGGCTTTCACTAGAAGCAGTGCATACTGGCATCCTGACCGCTGAACCGTGAGAAATAAACATTTTTTTTTTTTAAGATTAATTTACCTATTTGAGAGAGAGAGAAAGAGAGAGCACATGCACAAGCTGGGGGAGGGGCAGAGGGAGAGGGAGAGAAAGAATCTCAAGCAGACTCCCCACTGAGCACAGAGCCTGAGGCAGGACTGGATCCTAAGAACTTGGGATCATGACCTGAGCCAAAACTAAGAGTCCCATCGCTTAACCAACTGAGCCATCTAAGCGCCCCGAGAAATAAATTTCTACATATATAAGTCATTCCAGTATGTGGCATTTTGTTATAGCAGTCTCAACCAGACTAAAACAGTGATGTTCCATCTAATACCACTGCATAAGCCACTTCAAAACAATGCCTTAAAGCAACAGTTAACAATTAACAGCAAAAAAAAAAGAAAGAAAGAAAGAAAGAAAGAAAAAGAAAGAAAGAAAGAAAGAAAGAAAGAAAGAAAGAAAGAAAGAAAGAAAGAAAGAAAGAAAGAAAGAAAGAAAGAAAAAGAAAGAAAGAAAGAAAGAAAAAGAAAGAAAACTGTAATCAACACTTAGGATCTTGAACTTAACAATTTGAGAAGTACTCAGCAGGGAAGTTTCATTTTGGCTGCTTGTGGCCTGAGTTGGGGTGGCCTGATTGGGAATTGGAAGAATTGTTGTGAAGACGATTCTCTCAAATGGTTTGTAAGCTCTTCCTGCCTAACCTGCAGCATGGTGGCTGGAATTCAAAAGTGAGCATCTGAAGACAGCCAAGTGGATAGTATTGCATTCTATGATATGATTTTGGAAGTTAAAAAATATACTTTACCTGTAGGCACAGGCCTACCCAGACGCTAGTGGAATGCAATAGACCCATCTCCCTGTAGGAGGAGCACGACATCTCATTGTGAGAACAGCCTATGGAATGTTCTGTGGTAATCCTAGAAAATAAGATCTGCCACAGAGGATTAGTTGTTTTTTTCAGATAGAGAAGATAGGTAAGAAATTTCAAACAAATAGATTAGCATAGACAAAAGCATAGAATAGAGGAATATTTGGGAAACTGAATTTATCAACAAATATTTTTAATGTTCTCAACCATTCTTCATTACACAGGCATAGTTTTTTTTCTAATAAGACTTCATGTAACAAATGTAAGTATAAAGAAAAATGGGCAAATATTACAAAATAAATTTTTATTTTGTGATAGCCTCACCTCCTTTAGCAATAAATATACACTTAATAAAATTAATCGTATTTTGCAAGGTAATTTTATTAAGCAGGGAATGTAATTTTTATGAAAACCCTAAAGGAGAAATTAGAGAAAACAAAACAACTCTGTTTAGTAAAAAACTATGGAATAATCTGACTCCAGCAGGGCTTTATTGTAGAATAGAACACAAAATGGTTAATAAAGTGGAACATTTGAAAGTTTGAGAAAGTATAATTGGACTTAAAAAAGAAATAGAAGTGATACTGCCTTCTTAAGTTATAGAAAGAGCATTTGTCTCTAGAATACATGGTGTTATTGTAGCTGCACATTCCCCAGATAATCAATATGTTCAGGGGGTATTTTGATCTTATTGTTGACCATTTTTATCCAATTTACAGTTTTGAAAGCATGTAGACAACAGTGCCAGGAGTCAGCCAATTAATGGCAATTTTATAACATTTTCTTTATTTAGAACATGATAAAATGTTGACAATAAATAAAATGTTATATTAGTGTTTTGGCTTTATTTTCTTTTGGAATATATATGTATATATATTTTTTAAAGATTTTATTTATTTATTTGATAGAGAGAGACACAGCGAGAGAGGGAACACAAGCAGGGGGAGTGGGAGATGGAGAAGTGGGCTCCCTGCTGAGCAGAGAGCCCGATGTGGGGCTCGATCCCAGAACCCTGGGACCATGACCTGAGCTGAAGGCAGACATTTAACGGCTGAGCCACCCAGGCACCCCTGGAATATATTTTTATCTCCCCTATTGAGGTCTCTGTTTTCTAATATTTATTTTTAAAATATTTGAACTTTTTTAAATGATTACTGTAATAGCTTAAGCTTTGTCTTTATTTGGCAGCCATTTTACTTGGCAGACCTATCAAAAGAAGAGTGTTTTTTCCATAAGTGATATGAATTTTAGTAGCGCTCCTACCAACGCGCACACACACACACATACACAGGTAATACAGACAGTTTTCCTCAGTGGCAGAGCTTTGATTTGGATCCTCTAAGAAACAGATGCCAAGAGGGGGTAGGATGGTGAGAGATTTATTGCAGGAAATTCCTGCAATAAGCGTTGTGAAGAATTGCTATTGTTATTGTGAAGAATAAAGAGTGGAGAAGGAGTAGGTAAGGATAGCCTTCAGACTCTAAAGCAGTCTGACATGTGTACCAGGAGAGGATGAAAGTATGAGAATTGGGTAGAAAGAGTCTCAAATTTCAGCAAAATTCTGAAAATTTCAGCTAGGCTAATGCAGAGACCAGAGCCCAAGTTACCCGTTATTCAAGTCTCACGACCCATCAGAATGAGTCAAAGTTGGTACTTCAGCTGTGCTAAATTACTGGCTGGGAATAGCCCAGGGAATACGCAGGCTTAGGGTGAATGCCACTGTGGGTCTAGAGGGGCAGCAGCTGGTGCTGCCAGTCATCCAAGCTGCACAGCGCGCATTCTCAGCAGTGCCTGTTCCTGGCTGCCACGGGGAGACATAATAAATACATATATGGTAGAAGTGACACTGGAAAGAAATGTCACTCAAAATAACATCACGGGTCTGTTGGTTTCCCACCTCAAATTCAGAGGCAGCCGTTTTTTGGAACCATGCTCTAATATAGGCAACAAAATATCTGAAAATAATCAGAAAAATCTGAAAAAGAAAGAAGCAGAAAACATTCTAACATAGTGATTCACAATAATTGAGTTCCAGCAACATTAGCAAATTCTCCTAAGATGTCTGGCAGCTAATACAGACGGTCAATGTCAGGAGTGAGATGAGGACTAAGTGTCACAAGTTGGAGTAAAGATGGTGAGAGTCATCAGGTGCAGTGTCGCATCAATAGTTCGGAAATCTGTACTTAGCAAAACTTGTAGTAAGGTATGTCTGCTCATAATTCCCTTCAGTTTTTCCCAGCTCTAATCTGGCCTGTGAAGGAAAACAAAATTTAAAAAAAAAAAAAAATTTAAGTTTTTCCTGGGTTCCATGGACCTTACAAGACAGAAGAGCTTTGAATTCCAGAATGGCAACCACTTTTCCAGTGAGAGTAGCTTAGCAAGGCTGCATCCTGACTCTAATTGCTGGAACTTTGGAGTTTTGTTAACTTTGAGGCATAGTAGGGCTTATGTTTATGACAAATTTTAAATATTTCTTTCTTATTGTAACATATGTAGCATTCTTCTATTTCATAACAGTGAAGTGGGCTTTTTAAAAATTTGTTTGTGGGGCGCCTGGGTGACTCAGTTGGTTAAGCATCTGACTTCGGCTCAGGTCATGGTCTCAGGGTCCTGGGATTGAGCCCCACTTCCTGCTTCTGGCTCCATGCACGGTAGGGAGTCTGCTTGACCATCTCTCTCTCCCTCTGCCCCTTCCTGTACCCCTCCCTCTGCTCAAGCTCTCTTTTTCAAATAAATAAATAAAATCTTTAAAATAAATAAAAATTTGGTTGCTATATCTTTTTGTAAATTTTATTAAGGTATAATTGACATGCAATGTTATATTAGTTTCAGGTGTACAGCATAGTGATTCAACATTTGTATACATTGTTGAGTGGTCACCACAATTACTCTAGTTACCATGTGTCACCTCAGAAAGTTAATACAATATTGGGGCACCTGGGTGGCTCAGTCAGTTATGCATCTGACTCTTGATTTTGGCTCAGGTCATAATCTCGGGTCATGATCTCAGGGTCGTGAGACTGAGCCCTGTGTTGGGCTCTGCGTTTAGTGGGGAGTCTGCTAGAGATTTTTCTCTCTCCCTCTCCCTCTGGCCTTCCCTCCCTCCCATGAGCACTCTCTCTCTTTCTCTCTCTCTAAAATAAATAAATAAATCTTTTAAAAAAAAGAAAGTTAATACAATATTATTGACTACATTCCCCATGCTATACATTATATTCCCATGACTTGTTTAATTTTAATTCAAAAGTTTGTACTTCTTAATGCCCTTTACCCATTTTGGATCCCCCCAGCCCTCTTTCCTCTGGCAATCACTAATCTGTTCTCCATATCTTTGGTTTGGGTTTTGGTTTGTTTGTTTTGTTGTTTTTTATATTCCACACATGGTATTGGCATAAGAACAGACACATAGATAAATGGAACAGAATAGAAAGCTCAGAAATAAACCCATACATATATAATGCAGTAATTTATGGTGAAGGAGGCAAGTATATACAATAGGGAAAGGACAGTTTCTTCAATTAATGGTGTTGGGATAACTTGACAGCTACATGCAAAAGAATGAAACTGGACAACTTACTTACACCATGGACAAAAATTAATTCAAAATCGATTAAAGACTTGAATGTAAGACCTGAAACCATTGAAGTCCTAGAAGAAAATATAGGTGGTAAGCTCCTTAACACTGGTCTTAAAAAGTTTTTTTTGAATCTGACACCAATGGTAAGAAATAAAAAAGAAAGCAAAAATGAACAAATGGGACTAAAAGAAACTAAAAAGTTTCTAAACAGTGACGGAAAACATCAACAAAATAAAAAAGCAAACTACTAAATGGGAGAAGATATTTGCAAATCTTATCTCCAACAAGTTAATATGCAAAATATATAGAGTTCATACATCTCAATTACAAAATAAAATAAAAAACAGTCCAATTAAAAAGTGGGCAGAGAATCTGAATAGACCTTCTTCCAGAAAAGTCAATAGGCACACGAAAGGATGCTCAACATCACTAATCATCAGGGAAATACAAATCAAAACTACTACAAAATATTACCTCACACCTTTGGGAATAACTATTATCAAAAAGACAAGAAATAACAAGTGTTGATGAAGATGTGAAGAAATGAGAACCCTCATGTCTTGTTGGTGACAATGTAAATTGGTGCCACTACTATAGAAAACACTATGGAGGGGCGCCGGGGTGGCTCAGTCGTTAAGCATCTGCACAGGTCATGATCTCAGGGTCCTGGGATCAAGCCCCGCATCGGGCACCCTGGTCAGCAAAGAGCCTGTTTCACCCTCTCCTCCTGCTTGCTGGTCCCCCTACTTGTGTTCACTCTCTCTGCCCAATAAATAAATAAAGTCTTAAAAAAATGAAAAAGAAAACACTATAGATTCCTTAAAAAATTAAGAATAGAACTACCATGTGATCCAACAATTTTACTGCTATCCAAAGAAAATGAAAACACTAATTCAAAAATATATATGCACCCTTATTCATTGCAGGATTACTTACAATAGCTGAGATACGGAAACAACCTAAGTGTCCATCAATAGATAAATGGATAAAGAAAATGTGGTATACACACACACGCACACACACACACAAAATGCAATACTATTCAGCCATAAAAAAAGAATGAGATCTTACCATTTGCAACAAAGTGGACAATCCTAGAAGGTATAATGTTAAGTAAAATAAGTCAGACAGGGAAAAACACATACCACATAAAATGTGTCTCTTTATACAAAGTGTTTGGGAATGTTGACAAGTACACATTCATGTGGTTCTGCATCCTTAGTTACATCTCCTTCTAATTTTATCTTTGATCTTCCGCCCTCCTTCTTATAAAGACTCTGATCATTGATTGTATTGGGTCACCAGGATAAGCCAGGACATCCTCACTATCTCAAGATCCTTAACTCAATCACACTTGCAAAGTCCCTTCTGCCATATAAAATAATATATTCACAGATTAGGGAGATTAGGATGTGGATGTTTGTGGAGAGAGGCATTATTCTCTCTTCAGAATTCCCAAGTAACTTAAGTAAATACCAGTACAAAGTTCAAGAATACTTATATGAATACAAAAATATCAAGCAATCAACAAAGAAAAACGCACAATGGCTTGCATCCAGTAAGAAATCATTAGGCATAATAAAGCAGGAAAATATGACCCTATGTCATATTTTCATTTCAATCAAATAAAATTATTCAGAAACAACTGATGTGTTAGAATTATTAGAAAAGAAATCTAAGTTAATACATGAACAAAATGTTCAAGAAGTTGGATGAAACTGAGCATGTTTAGTAAAGAGAAGTTATAAAAAGGCCCAAACTGAAATTCTAGAGATAAAATCTCTAATGTCTGAGAAGAAAAATACACTGAATGAGATTAATTGCAGATTAGACCTTTTAGAAAAGGATTCGTGGTATTGAAGACACAGTATTGTAAATTATCAAGCATAAAACAAAGAAGAAAACTGAAGGAAAAATAAAAAGCATCACTGACTCACTGAAACAAGATACAAACATTGGGAAAAGGAAAGATGAGGATAGGAATGATAAACTTTTGATACCTGGAAGCCTGCCAAGGGACCATTGTCGGGCATGAGATGACAATTCCAAAAGTAACCAATGGAATTTAGGAAATGACAGACCCAATTCCTGAGGAATTGGCTCATTGGATGCGTAAGAAAATGTTAAATAAGACAAAAGATAAACATATAATCTCTTGGTTATTGTTATCTCTAATAGATAAAAAACAGAAGTAAAGGACATTTTTGGGACAAATCCTGGCACAGTACTGAGCTCAGATTTCCTTCAGCCCAAACTATGGACATTAAGCTTCAGGGCTCCTACCAAAGGAGGAAATTAAACTGGAACAACACCTAGTACCTTTCTAACCTCTTGTCACCAAGAAAATATCCCAGGTAGTGGGGCTAGGAGAAACAAAGGAACCCCTGAAACCAAGGGATACACTACAAACCTGTCTTATTGTGTAAATCAATGTTATCAGATTCTCGAAGAACTTCACTAAAAATGGATTTTGAAAATGACTAACTTTGGAGAAGTCTCCTTTTTGAATGCTGCAGAATGGAGGTACATGTTTGGGTTGATGCAGAACCCACAGATTACTATTGTACAATCACAGATGTCTATACATGATCCAAACATACAGCATGTTGTTCCCCAGGGGACAGTAGCCTGGGAGAGTGGATAAAAACTTATATAGGTTGTTTTTTGTTTTGTTTTGTTTTGTTTTGTTTTAATCTTGAGAAGGGAAATTGGCCTTCGATCCATTAAAAGTCAAGTGGAAATTCCCAGATGAAGTAGCTGACATGCTGTATATGCAAGCCATGCTGAATTGACCTTATGATGATCAAGATATACACCTACTTATTATGACCTTTACCCAGATCATGGTAAATCCTGTGATTAAGGAGATCCCCTTTGTATGGGGACTCTATGTGCATTAGTTTGCAAGGATACCACAACAAAGTACCACAGACTCCTTGGCTTTAAAAAACTGAAATTTATTGTCTCACAATTCAAGAGGCTAGAAGTCCAAAATCTGAGAAGGTCTGAGAAGGAATTATCTGTTCCAGGTCTCTCTCCTTGGCTTGTAGATTATTGTCTTCTACCTACTTCTGTCTTCACATAATCTTCCCTTTATGCATGTCTCTGTATCCAGATTTCCTCCTTTTTAAGGTCATCAGTCATATTAGATTAAGACCCACCCTAATGACCTCATTTTAACTTGATTACCTCTGTCCTATGTCCAAGTGAGATCACCTTCTGAGTTACTGGGGGTTAGGACTTAAACATATGAGTTTTCTGGGAGATACAATGCAACTCATTAACACTGTGTAACTTTACTACTGCAAAATCAAGCCATGGTTTAAGAAGCCACATCATGATTGTTATCTGTTTCACCTTTGGGTTATTATAGATGCTAAGAAAGGTAGAGTGATTTATAAAAGAATGAGGAAAGCCAAAGTGGCTGGTCCTGAGTTTTTTTTTTTCCCCATCAGGACAGAAATTGTTAAATGGTTGTTAAGAAATGGGGTGAATAACGTGGACGTTAATGAGGTTGAAACAAAAATCTGATGCAACAGTGTTAAAGGTTTTCTGGATGAATGGGATCCCCTGGTGGTCCCTCAAGATGAAATGGCACTAACTGAATCCACTGTATATACCCTACATTGAAAGAAGTTAACAAGCTAGAAGGCAAAGAGAACAATGAGAAACTTGACCTCAAATTGCTGGGGGCAATAGATCAGTAAATTAATTAGGATAAGGATTGAGGAAAGAGGCAGGATTTCTTGAATGGACCCCAGGCCATTTGCATGTGTGTGGATAAAATGGTCAGCAGGTGGAGAATAAATTGTTTGGGGATCCTCAATGCACTGTGATTCCAGAACCTGTTAATGAAAACCTAATAGGGGCCACAGTTAAATTGGGGGGATATGGGATATAACAATTGATGGGATTGCGGAGAAAGTTTGGATAGATATTAGAAAGTTTGAACAGACTTTATGTGAAGTGGTTTCGTCTCCTTTACTTGAATATAATATTAAGATGGATATTATGCCTGACAAGGGTACACCTTCCCTAACAAGTATTATAAAACAAAAAGCATGTAAGTTTACCCTTCGACAAGTATTGTATTACTTGGACATGCTAAATGGGAACAAATAGAAATGCCCAGACTGCACAGGTTGTTAAACTGAAACAGTACAGAATACCTGCTGGATAAAAGGAGATTGACATTTTAATTAACAGCAGGATAGAAGCGGGAGTGATAGTACCAACAAATTACCTATATAGTAACCCCAAGGGACACATGAAAAGGGTGGATGGTTCAAAGACATCTGAGAGTAGACTGTTGAGTTGTGAGTAAAGTATACTAAAGGAGTCCAGTTCCTGGTTAAAAACCTCTATGTGATTTTTTGGCTTGACCATAGGCAGTTACAGAGGCTCTACCTGGCAAGCCTCAAGGTGGAAAGCAGCCCTCTCTACCCCAGATTTGGTGCACAGCCAGTGATTCCCAGTCTCTGAAGGGAGTTGTGCAAAGACTCAGATCCCCATGGCTAGTCAAGCTTTTCACATGTTTACGTTCCCAGCCCTGAGGGTGACATCATCCCTAGATCTCTTTATCTGAGGTCTTGGGCAGAGGGCTTCTTCAGGTGCCTCTTCTGATACCCCCTTATGGAGTATAGGTGTGGGAAACCTTGAAGACATTTTTCCCCACTCTGACTCAGTACCCAATGCTTTTCCACTCTTTCCCCTCCCCCTCCTCCACTCCAGAGTCCATAAACCTAACCGAGTCTTTTGTTCAGAGCTTTCTCAACAGTGAGATCCACATCTGTGCTGATCCACTTAACACTCAAATGGTGCACCATTCCATGGGAGAAAATGGTACAGAGGGAGTTGGCACCTTCTTGAGTTTTCAACTCTTACTTATACTATCACAATAAATGATTAATGGTTTAACTCTTTAGCTTTTGGCTTGTTTTCCTAATTGGCTACTGCAACAGGCATCTAAAGCTTAACTCTCTCTTCCAGCTCCAGGGAGCTCTTAAGCACCACATATCAGCTCTGGTACCATCAGTCCTTGATATGGTTTCAAAAGTTTAGAAAGTAAAACAAAGTAAAAAAGATTGGTGATCAGGGATCTTGTAAATGTTTTTTTCTCAATACCAGTCTAGAAAATGAATCAACCAGTTTGCTTTCACATGGAGAAGATCCAATTTACATTCACTGTATTCTGCAGGGTTCTTTGATTTCATCAACTTACTGTAAAATTTTGGTTAGAGGGGATTTGGACTTAATGAAAATCCTGAATGTAGTAATACACTACAATGATGATATGTTAATATCAGAAATGGAAGAGCAAGTTAGGATTGACTTAAACATAGTGGTGATACACATGACTAACAGAAGCTGCTTAATAAAAGTCCAAAGGCTTGCCCAAATGGTGAATTTTTTTTTTTAAATAACCAAGACAGAAGCCACTTACGATTTTTACAGGCACTTAAAAGTAAATTGTGATCATTGACAATCCCTGGGACTAAGCAGGAAGTGTAGAAACTGGTCATGTTTGTATTTTGGAGAATTTATATTCCACATCAGAGAATATTGGTAGCTCCTATGTCCCCAAAAGGACACATTCGAATGGGGCCTGAACAACAGCAGACTATGTCTGCACTGGACAACAGTGTGACTCCATCAACGCCTTTCATTCTGTATGATGCTCACTCAGATGTAGTTTTGGAAGTATCTCCAACTTATACTTATCCAGACTGGAACTTATGGCAAAGGCCCTGTGTGACCTCTGGAATATTGGATCAGAAAATTTCCAGACATGGCATTTGGTACATGCTGTTTGAGAAACAATTACTGGCTTGCTATTGGGCATTATTTGAAACTGTTCCTATCATGAAATACACAAAATAATCTTGAAACTTGAAATATCCATAATGTCTTGGATAATGATGAAGAAACACTCTAATAAAAAAAAAGGCAGACCCAGGAGACAGCTATAATAAAATTAAAATGGTTCATACAAAAGCATGCTATTAAAGGAATGCAAGGAGGTACTTGAGAGTAGGTAGCCTATTTTCCTCTAAAATTGACTTCGGAACCACCTGAGGAGTTCACAGATTTAATGACAAATGGGCAGTACCCTATGAACTACTCTCTATTGACCAACAAAATTCTCTTGGTTTACAGATGGAAGTTCCAAGATGGACAGACAGCATGCTATCTGGAAGGCCACTGTACTATGACCAACTGTGGAAAAATTGATTGAAGAAGGTATAAAAAGCAGCTCAGTGGGTGATTGGCATGTTGTTTTCCTTGCAGTGAAGGAAGAATTGAAGAAAAATTACTCCCAAAGTCATAGTGTATTCCATTTTATGGGGTTTTCAATAAATGTTTTTTCAACAGATGATGCTGGAAAAACTTGATATCCATATTTTTAAAAATAACATTTACCCTTACTCTAAAACAATTACAAAATTAACCCAAATGAATCAGAGATATAAATGTAAAAGCTAAACTGTGAAACTCATAGAAGATAGCATAGTATACAATATCATCATTGACAAGACTGTGTTATATAGGAAGCACAAATTATTAAAAGATGGAAGTAAAACCTGATAACTTGGAAAACATTTTCTCTTCAAAAGACCATGTTAAGAAATGAGAATATAAGCCACAACATGGGAAAAATTTATTTGCAAACCATATATCTGATAAAAATTGTACATACTACAAAGGGACTCTTAAAAAGCAATAATACAAATAAATTTTAATAATTGGCAAAATTTTTAACAAATACATTACAATATATGTAAATGGACAATAAGCACATCAAAAAGTCCTGAACATCATTAGCTATCAAATAAATGAAAATCAGAATGACAAGTACCAGCAAATGGCCATTAAAATTTTAAAGTTTCATAATATTAAGCTCTGGCAAGGATTTAGAAAGACAAACTCTCATACCTTTCTGTTGAGTATTTTAAATGATGCAACTATTTTGGAAAAATTTGGCACATTATTTTAAAAAAAATTAAATATTTATTTATTTATTTATTTGGGGGGCTGGGGGGACCGAGGGTGAGAGAGTCTTCACCAGACTCCATGCTGAGCTCAGAGCCCAACACCAGGCTCAATCTCATGACCCTGAGGTCAGGCCTGGAGCTGAAACCATGAGTCAGATGCTCAACCAAATGTGTCACCGAGGCACCCCTGGTATATTCTTATAAAATTAAAAATTCTGTTTGACTTATTTCGCTCAGCATAATACAGAGAAAGACATGTATCATATGACCTCACTGATATGTGGAATTCTTGATCTCAGGAAACAAACTGAGAGTTGCTGGAGTGGGGGGTGGGGGGGAGGGATGGAGTGACTGGGTGATAGACACTGGGGAGGGTATGTGCTCTGGTAAGCACTGTGAATTGTGCAAGACTGTTGAATCACAGATCTGTACCTCTGAAACAAATAATGCAACATATGTTAAGAAAAAAAAAAAAAGAAGATAGCAGGAGGGGAAGAATGAAGGGGGGAAATCAGAGGGGGAGACAAACCATGAGAGACGATGGACTCTGAAAAACAAACTGAGGGTTCTAGAGGGGAGGGGGCTTGGAGGATGGGTTAGCCGGGTGATGGGTATTAAAGAGGGCACGTTCTGCATGGAGCACTGGGTGTTATGCACAAACAATGAATCATGGAACACTACATCTAAAACTAATGATGTAATGTATGGGGATTAACATAACAATAAAAAAATTAAAAAAAAATATTCACCTAAAATACAACCCAATTATTCCAAGCTGTGTATTCAGCCAAAATAAGTAGAAACATATCCACACATAAATCTGAACACGGATGTTCCTATCTTTTTTATAACAGCAAAGTTTAAAGACAATTTAATTACCTAATAATGATGAAAAGTTTAAATAAATATAATATATTCATACAATGAAATATTACTCAGTAATTTAAAAGGAACAAAACAATAACACAACTATTGATTCATGCAAGAAAATGGATTAATGTCAAAATCTTTATGTGGCATGAAAGATGCCAGAAACAGACTATATAACATATAACTCTATTTTTATAAGGTTCAAGAAAAGGCAAATTAATATATATTAATAAAAAGCAGATCAGTAATTGTATGGAGCCAACAGGGTGAAGAAGAGAGTAGACTATAAAGGGACATAAGGGAACAGTGGGGAGGAACAAAACATTCTGTATAGTGATTATATAATTTGAGGATTTTGGCAACACATTAGGTCAAAACTCATCAAATTCTAAGTTTTGAAATGAATGAAGTTTACTAAAATAAATTATCACTAAATAAAATGCACTTTAAAATATCTGCTCTGATGATGCCCAGTGACCAGGCTAAAAATTTGCTAATGCAACTTGAATTCAGACGTTACGTGCAGAATGTTCACTGACCACATGGGCCAATGCAAACATCCAGCAGAGTACAACATAGAAAGGGAAATTACATAAAAAATTAACAAAATGTCTACTGGTCTTTCTTTACCACTTTCAAGACACAAAATTTTGTTTAAAGTTTTTGTTTATTTATTTATTTAATTTGAGAGAGAGAGAGAGAGCACAAGCAGGGGGAGCGGCGCACAGAGGGAGAAGCAGGCTCCCCACTGAGCAAGAAGCCTGATGCTGGACTCGATCCCAGGATCCTGGGATCATGACTTTAGCCGAAGGCAGACGCTTAACTGACTGAGACATCCAGGCATCCCAAGACACATTTTTTTCTATATACCTGGCATAATAAAGCTATTGGGCAGAATGAAAAAGAGTGAATGCTAGAAAGGAACAAACAACCAGGGTTTTCATTTTTTTTTTCTTTTTTTAAGATTTTATTTATTTATTTGACAGAGGGAGACACAGTGAGAGCGGGAACACAAGCAGGCAGAGGAGGAAGAGGGAGAAGCAGGCTCCCTGCTGAGCAGGGAGCCCGATGTGGGGCTCGATCCCAGGACACTGGGATCATGACCTGAGCCAATGGCAGATGCTTAACGACTGAGCAACCCAGGGGCCCTAGGGTTTTCATTTTCAATTGCAATTTTTATTTAACATTCATTGCATCATGTCAACTTCTTTTATCAGTTCTCTTGTCACTAAACCAAACTTTTCTCAAATTTCTTAGGCTCAAAGTTTTGAGCCATCTTTCAATTTCTATTTATTGTACGTTCTACATTCCATCTCATGAAATATTGCTATTATCTCAAGAATACTTCTTTACTTTCTAATTTTAAAGTATTTAGCATACAGATAGGTCTAGAACCTCTTTTTTTTTTTTAAGATTTTATTTATTTATTTGACAAAGAGAGAGGTAGCGAGCGAGGGAACACAAGCAGGGGGAGTTGGAGAGGGAGAAGCAGGTTTCCCGAGGAGCAGGGAGCCCGATGCGGGGCTCGATCCCAGGACCCTGGGATCGCGACCTGAGCCGAAGGCAGACACTTAACGGCTGAGCCACCCAGGCGCCCCGGTCTAGAACCTCTTAAACAGTGTTCTTTGAGCTTGTTCTCTGCATTTAATTTATCGTGCATATTGTCCTCGAAGACCACTTCAACCTTGTCATCACCAGTAATGACAACCTAGTGGAGGCAAGATCAAGTCTACATCACTCTGCTTACCCAGTTATACTCTATATTTCCATGTACTTGTTTAACTCATGATGCAAATTTACTTCAAGAAGCATAGCACCGAGGCAAGTTTTGGCATGGGCTATGAAAGTGTAACAAACTAGTGAATGATAAAGCAAGCACAAGCACATATTTCATTGTAAGAAATGAGACACGATGAATCATGGAACACTACATCGAAAACTAACGATGTAATGTATGGTTATTAACATAATATAATTAAAAAAAAAAAGAAATGACACACAGATGGGGAATTAGAAAAATCAACTCTAATCTTGACCACTGTCACTTCAAATCCACTCTGAGGCCCTACCACTTAGAGAACCCACGGTTTTTTGACGTCTCGGATAATAAAAGTCTTGTGGTCATTTTGACTGCTAAGAACAGTGTCATTTCAGTAATTAAAATATTCAGTCAGGATCTTTGTAAAGTAATTCCATGTACTGATCCAGTGTAAAGCTTTCTTTGCTCCCCTGCTGTAACCTGCTTTAGGCAGGAAAAAGGCAGTACAGATGTGGATGTGGACAGATTTTTTATTTTCCCAGCAGGTGCATGCTTCTCCTGTACTGTAACAACAGAGTCTGCTTCTGGCTCCTCTGTGCTAAGGTGAAGGGAAGGTAAAAGGTAGGAAAGAACTTAATTGCTATGCATCCTAGCGATCTGTATGTAGCTTCGCATGGCTGCCTTCTGGGGGAGGCAGATTCTCAACACTACTTCCCTTTCCTTTAGAGTGACTTCATGGGCTCTTCTGAGTACCCCCTCCAAGGCTTCCAGAGGTAGCTTTTTGATATGGGTAATTATGCCCTTGAACTGGCTTCCTTAAACATCCGCCTCAGCTTTTGCATCTGATAGCTGTTGCCAGCCTCCTCCTGGTGGGAAGCCCTCTGGACAGATTGCTTTTCTAAAAAGGAAATGAACTTAAGAAAGCTGCATCCTCACCCTAATATTCGGTGGAAATATATGCTCAGAGTGCCAGGCTAGGCAAATAAGGCACAGCATTTCACTTTTAATCATTTTAGGCCCTTTGTTAATACCAGCCTCTAAGCCCCCTTAAATAAATGTTGGAGCACTACAAAGCTTTCCAAGAGTTACCTTTGATTATTATTCCTTCACTTGATTTTAGTTGAAGGAGTTATAGTCTCATCATGGAAACAAGAGGTGTTAACAAGGCACAGAATCAGGATGCCTGGCTGGCTCAGTAAAGCATGCGACTCTTGATCTCGGGTTGTGAGTTTGAGCCCCACACTGAGTGTGGAGATTACTTAAAAATAAATTCTTAAAAAAAAAAAAAAGGCACAGAACTTATAAACCATCTCCAAAGAAATCCTCTGTCTTCACCTCTTTAAACTACACTATTTTAATGCTTAAACATGAACTTCAGCTGCAATTGACAGACTCTCTTCAGTAATGTATACTTTTGAATATGGTAGTGCATGACTGTATTGTTTTATGCAGACCATTGGAAACTCAGGCATAATTAATATATAAAGAGTTCCATTTCAATATTGTGTCATACAATGATTGCCTTGGAGTTGCATTTTAGGATAATAGGTTCTTAAGTCTTCACAAAGAGTGAAAATTCATTAGAGTAAAAGTTACACTTAAAATACTGTTATATCATCCACAAAGTATCTTCCGTATCAGTTACTCTAATTTTTCTATAATCGAAGTTTCTTTATAGACCTCAATTAATTTTTCATTTTTTTCTTTAAGAATGTCAGTGAAGCTATCTTTATCCAGCAATCTTAATTACCTAAGCAAATCTTTTAACTTATTTTTTCAGTAATTTGCAAGCTCTTAAAAACATTCTTTCCATATGTTTTAATCAGTGAGCATTGGCAGTTTCAAGCTTGATTACATCTAATGTAGGTTTCTGTGGCCAAGGAGTGCAACAGTCTGCAGAGTAACCATCTCCATGATTTGCTTCCTTCTCTTTTAATGGGGATAGCTGAATATAAAAATGTATGTGATTCATGCATCAAAGCAGTCTCATGATAACTTCCTGTTTAAATGTTTCCCATTGCCAACATAAAATCCCAACTTCTTACTTTGATTAGAATGTGCACTATAAGGGTGCCTGGGTGGCTCAGTTAAGCATCCACCTTCAGCTCAGGTCATGATCCCAGGGTCCTTAGATCAAGCCCCACCTCTGGGTTCCCTGCTCAGTGGGGAGCCTGCTTCTCCCTCCGCGCCCCCCCACCACTTGCTCATGCTCTCTCTCTCTCTCAAATAAATAAAAATAATGTGCACTATCATAATTGGGTTCCTCCCCACCTCATTAACTAAACATGTTCCAGTCTTCATCATACATGGGATAGGCTAGTCTATATATGTCTTTCTTTTTCTCTCTTTTTTCAAACATACCCTCATAAAGGCTTTATATACAGGCAGTGGCCTCTTTTTAGGACAACGTAACTACTCATCACCAACCACCAGATTTTTACCTCTAGCTCTATCTGGTCATTCAAGTCCTTGAATTTTCTTGACTGTTCATTACAATGGACCTCTTATCCCTCTCTATTACATTAACTTTCTCTCAAATTACCTGCCTTTGTGTTTGTGTGTGTGTGTACATCTTCATTTTCTTTCACTCCCATGCCCACCTGTAGGTCAGATTATTTGGGATAGAAAACTTGCCTCTCCAAATCCCTAAAACCAAGGAGTATCGAGTTGAACTGAAATTTAAAATATTTTTCATAAATAATAATATTTTTTGGTATGTTGACATTTAAGTTTTTCTTCCAAGTAAATGTTTTTATTCTGACTGCATCCCAATAGAATACAAAAGTTGTAATATATGTTGTTATGTTTCAATTTAGAAAAGATAAGATAAAAATAGGCAGAAAATAATTAAAAAATTAACAGATTTAAGCACAGTTTGATTTGGGGTTAATATTATAATAAAAAGATAAAAGAATAATGCTATGAAAACCTTATTATTCCTACATTTTACACATTAGATATGCTTACCAATTTGAAATATTAAATACTTAGCGTGTATGCTTTAGGTACTCAGAATGCATTCCTAGTATTCCCATTAACATTTATTTGGATATTCATTTTACTTGTTCTTGTAACTGAAAGTTTAAGTAAGGCCCTGAACTCTGACTTCAGGGGAAGAAAAAACATGGCCCTGTTCTGAGCCAATTGCTTTTGAAATCTCCAATGACCTTAAAAATTGGTAAAATATTAGTCACCTGCCCCAGTGACAGCCTTGCAATACATTTTGCAACACATTTTTTTTTTTTTCTGTGAAAGCTGGAAAGGATAGCATTGAACTCTTCCTTCCAGCTCTAAATGAGAGAGAATGTGGTTATTGGACTCAATGTTATACTGTCCATTTTTGGATCAAGAATTGATCAAGTACTGAAGAGGTGGAGCAAAAAAGTGAGGAGAGATCTTTTAAGTCCTGGTGATATTATTTGACACCTAGACTGTACTTGATGCTAAACTTATACGGTTAAAGTGTATGAAACAATAGATTCTCTTTTCTTTGCTTAAACTAATTTGAATTTCATTTTTCTTTCCAGCAACAGAAAATAGCCTAATCAATATTTTAATGACAATAAAGAAATAAAGAAGATAACATTGCCGTACCAATCATCTTCATTTTTGCAAATGTCTTGTTAAAAAAGCGACAAATTAGTTCTGAGAGCTTACAATGCAATAAACATTATAGTAACTATTTTAAGCATGTGTTTCACTGAATTTTGGCAAAAAATACTTCGATGAAGGCATTAATATTATCTACACATTACAAGTGAAGAAATTAATGCTTAGAAACTTGAACCTTACACGCCCATAATGAGTAAACAGCTGTCCTTGTACCAATACTTAGAAATATTTGGTACAAACATCTTGTTCTTAACCACTATTACATAGCTGTTTGGATATCAAGAATATTTGATAGCCTTAATTTTGTTTTTTTGATTTTTAAATTCTGCATCAGTTAATAGTTGAATATTTTAAGTAGAAAATAAGTAGCATAATTTCTTTACTATGGAGTGGAAATTAAGTGATGAGATGAACATGACTGTTTAATAAAATAAGTAATTTAAAATATAACTACACATTTCATTTATTCTTCATTAATTTTGTTGTATGTTAAAAACATGAAAATCACATTACTTGGCATTATTGGGAATCCAGAGATAAATAAGGCTTCAATCCATCTAAGAGAATTGAAGATTATCGTAATACAGGTCTAGAAGTAGCAATGACTCTAAGTATGCACTTATCTCACATACCTTATGTTTCTTATTATGATTATAACATTTATTATATTTATAAGATTATTATGGAAGAAAGTACCAAGTGAAAAGTAAATAAATAAGTGGGACTTACATTGAGAGCTTAAAAATGTTGAGTCGTTTAAGAGATTTATAAATATTTTATAAAGCAAACTTGTTGTGAATCTCCAAGAGAGCATTTACATGTGTTCACTGTACTGATGGATGTCTCTAAGCCTGAACAATCTAAAGGTGAAAGGCTGTAGTGTAGTGTTGATCCACGGCAACAGATCAAAGTGGTAAAAATTTTAAGGTCAGAGGTAGAGCCTAGGTTAGAAAAGTCAACCTGAATTCATTTTAAAAGTTTCTGTCCAAGAAAGCTCTTGCCAGACGGTCTAGGAACCCCAATACCAAAAGACTGTGTAAAGTGAACTGCTAGAAAGGCAAAGGCTAGCTGAGAATTAGCCAGCTGAAGGGGAGGTACTCTCCCTGTGACAAGATTCCCCATCAAGTGGGCTCAGCAAGGAAGGACCAAATGTACTCATCCACAAGAGAGCATGGTAATTTTTTTTTTTTTAAGATCTTATTTATTTATTTGTCAGAGAGAGAGAGCACAAGCAGGGGGAGAAGCAGGCTCCCCGCTGAGCAAGGAGCCCAATGCAGGACTCGATCCCAAGACTCTGGGGTCATGACCTGAGCCGAAGGCAGACCCTTAACCGACTGAGCCACACAGGCATCCTACATGGTAGCTTTTAATAAAACAACTGGCAAGTCTAGAGAGAATGTGAAACCATCTTAGATTAATGCCTATCAAATAGAAGTATTTCTGTACCCATGTTCCCTTAATCCCTTGATCTTTCCTTTTGATTTAGGCTTGAGGGGCCATGAATTGCCATATGAGGCAAATGTCAAATAGCCATAATGGAGCCAGACTTAATCTGGGAAAGGAGAAAGAAATCTGCCTTTGTTGTTTTTCATAGTTCCTATGCCTTCCTCATATTGTCAATCTTATTTTTTATTTAAACAAACATAACAATAGCAAAACTTACATATCCTTTACCATGTGCCAGGTATTGTGTTCGGTGTGTTATATTAATAAATTTGTTTAATCTTCACAACATACTCACAAGATAGGGTCATGACTGATTTATCCACGATAAAGCTGAGGTTCTGATGAGCAAAGGGAAAAAAGAGAGAGAGGGGCAACCTAAGAAAGACTCTTAACTATAGAGATCAAATCAATGGCTACCAGAGGGTGTGTGTGTGGGTGGGTGAAAAAGGTGACTGGGGGTTAAAGAGTGCACTTGTGATGAGCACCTGGTGTATGGAAATGTTGAATTAGTATATTGTACACCTGTATATTGTATGTTAAGTAACTGGAATTTAAATAAAACCTTTTAAAACTAGTAATTAAATTAAAAAAATGTTTTCAGTAAAAAAGAAAGGAAAGAAAGAAAGAAAGAAAGAAAGAAAGAAAGAAAGAAAGAAAGAAAGAAGAAGGAAGGAAGGAAGGAAGGAAGGAAGGAAGGAAGAAGAAGAAGAAAGAAAGAAAGAAAGAAAGAAAGAAAGAAAGAAAGAAAGAAAGAAAGAAAGAAAGAAAGAAAGAAAGAAAGAAAGAAAGAAAGAAAGAAATATTTTTCTGATGCCAGGCTCATTTAAAATGCTACAGTGTTACAATACCACCCTCTGGTGGACATAAGTAGGGTTTTCTTTCTACTCAGTTGAAAAGTAATTTTTTTATTGCAGTTAAGATGTGGGGGTTTTTTATTGATTCTATTTGAATTCTACCAAAAACAAATTTTTATTATTTGTTTCTTTAATGTTATATCTAAAATAGTACACATATATAATTTTTATTTTACTAATTTACCTAAATGTAATAAATGATCATCTCAGAGTTTATTTGTACACATTTCTGTTGAACCTGCTCCCACCATCTTACTCTTATTCCACATATTTGCCATTCTAACTGCCAAAAACCTCAAGCTATGAGTCATGTCTGCTACTGTGTTAAAACATACTATTAACAGACAACTTTATAGTAACTCGGTTCATGAAACAACATTGATTACTTGCATTTCATTTTCTCAGAACTCTGCTATTTTATATAGACATAATTATTAAACCATTACCTAATGGTTTTAATATGTGCTGCTTCACAAGGGAGACATTTCCATTTTAATAATTATGCCTTAAGTGAATTAAAAGAAAAAAATCAAGCCTCGGAGTTTGACAATTTAAATAGAATGCATTAGGGGTGCCTGGGTGGCTCAGTCGTTAAGCGTCCGCCTTCGGCTCAGGTCATGATCCCAGGGTCCTGGGATCGAGCCCCGCATCGGGCTCCCTGCTCCGTGGGAAGCCTGCTTCTCCCTCTCCCGCTCCCCCTGCTTGTGTTCCCTCTCTCGCTGTGTCTCTCTCTGTCAAATAAATAAATAAAATCTTAAAAAAAAAAAAATAAATAGAATGCATTAGGACTAGAGTATATAAGTTAAATGCATGTGTATAAAGAGGAATGTCTTTAAAGAAAATAATTTATGAATATACAGACATAGGAAGCTTAGAGCAGTAGAGACATGTTTTGCTGCTTTCTAACTGAATGTCCTTGGACAGGTTACTTGACCATTGAACCACTGTTGTCTTTTCACTGATGATAATGTTGATAGTATTAATCTTACAGAGTGGTTATGAGGATTGAATAACATAATACATACAAACCATCTAGTTTAGTGCCTGGTCCAATTCCCTATTCCTTGAACAAAATTGAGATTACTCCCAAAATAAAAGATATCTGGTCACTCTAGGTGACCACACAAAAACCTTGAACTAAAATTCTTAAGTCTGAGAAATGAGTATAACTCTTAACATCTTAGGAAGAAGATATCCACCATAATCATTCTTGTAAATTCAAATCTAATATGATGTTCTGGGGTGCCTGGGTGGTGCAGTCAGTTGGGCGAGCAACTCTTGGTTTCGGCTCCAGCCCTGTTCTTAGGGTCATGGGATGGAGTCCCATGTCCAGCCCAGTGTAGGGCTCTGCGCTCAGCCTGTAGCCTGCTTAGGATTCTCTCTCCCCTCTCCCTCCATTCCGCCCCCTTCTCCTGTAAAACAAATACTTGACATAGTGAAATGGTTACTCTCTCTGAAGTAAATAAATAAATCTTTAAAAAAATAATATGATGTTCAGTAATGTGTTGGTCCATTTGGGCTGCTATAACAAAATACCACAAATGTAGCATTCTAAACAACAGAAATTTATTTCTTAAAGTTCTGGAGACTACGGTGTTCAAGATCAGTGTTTGGGGATATTTTCCTGGTTCATAGATGGCCAGCCTTTTGCGGTGTCCTCACATGATGCAAGTGGCTAAGGATCTCTGTGTGGTATCTTTATAAGGCCTTAAATCCATTCTTGAGAGCCCTACCCTCACAACTTAAGCACCTCCCAAAACCCCATCTCCTGATTCCATCATCTTTAAGGGTTAGGATTTCAACAAATGTATTTTGGGGAAGACAAAAACATTCAGACCGTAATAAGTAATATACCAGAATGTGGGGGGGAAAAAAGACTATCTAAATAAATAATGTATGTTGAAGCTTTTAGTATATTAAAATTATTTCGATTAGAGTTATTGTTTCTTTTGCTATTATGTTTAATAAAATCTGAGAAATAATTTTAATAACTTCCCCAAGTAGAATGAATATGGACAAATGACTGAAATACCAGATCTTTTAAAAAATCATTATTATTTTCAAAATCAAGATAGTACTTTTTCTCTCTTTCCTCCATAAAGATACAGAGACAATTAATATAACTGTGTTTTTCAAGTGCTGAACACTTTCCAGGGAAACAGTTTCTCTAAAATGATAATAATAACACTAGTTTAAAAAGCTTAATTACAAATAACTCAAAGCTTTTCAACTAATGTTCATTAGTCTGACAGCATGATTTGCAGCATGATAAGATAGCAAAAACTAGAATAAGGTATAGTTTTAGGGCCATATCTAAAAAGATTAAACTATTTCCAAGCTCATTTTAAAATGAAAATAGTACACAGGATTTACATTTTCCTATAAAAATATCTGTAAATCAACCTTCATCATATGTTGACCAAACACAATAATATTTGACAATAAATACTGCTATCATAGCAGGGTTCTAAGAAGTATATTGTAAATGAGTACATTCATCCTCATTACAGATCTTTGAAATAAGTAGCATTAGTCCCATTTTTCAGATGAGAAAACTGAAGCATAAAAGGTTTAGGTAAAAAACCAAATAGATATTAAATTATATTAAGTGATTGAGCTAGAAAGTTCTGCCTGCAGAGCATCTGTAGCAGATCTGGTTTATGGTCCACTTGTAAAGTCAGATTATCATCTCTCTATTATTAATACTCTTGCAGTGAGTCTTTTAATAAAACAGATTGAATGCATGGGGTATATAAACAATATAGACTTTTTTTTAATCAAAACAATTAAGTTAGGCAAACAAATGAGAAAAAAAGCCTGCAGGTGATCTACAACGTGTATGATTCAACAACACAAATTATTTGTTTAAATAATAAGAATATTCTACTTTGTTAATATTTTCGAAGACACTGAAATCAACTTATCTTAAAAGTATAAAACACATTTCAATGATTATTTTTCTTGCTGTTTAATGCATAGATTTCATTAACAAGTTTATCCATATATACTTATCTTAATACTTATTCTGATTTTTAATAAGATGAGGAATTATATCTAGTTTAAGTACTATGATAGTATTCGTTCTATTTTGGATCCATCTATAAATATTGCAAACATGTAACCACATTCTCATTGTGATGAAGTGCTTTTTCGCTGACAATCTAACCCATGCTGAGATTCGTGAACTTCATAATATTCTCCTTAATTAAATAGTTCTATGACTACATCTTTGGCTGGTACAGCATAGCTAAAGTTTTAAAGTTGTCCAAGTCAAAACTAGTGACTTTTAAGAAATTGCATGATTTAATCTAATACATGAGAAGATATTGTGTATTCACCATTCAAACAGTATAAATGTCACCCTCAAAAATATGTTTAAAAATTTGGGCGCCTGGGTGGCTCAGTTGGTTAAGCGACTGCGTTCGGCTCAGGTCATGATCCTGGAGTCCCTGGATCGAGTCCCGCATCGGGCTCCCTGCTCGGCAGGGAACCTGCTTCTCCCTCTGACCCTCCCCCCTCTCATGTGCTCTCTCTCTCTCTCATTCTCTCTGTCTCAAGTAAATAAGTAAAATCTTTAAAAAAAAAATATGTTTAAAAATTTGACCTTTATATATAAGCTATAAGGTACAATTAAACTTGTAAATATATAAATATATAATATTATATCTCTTTAATGACAACCTGTTAAAAATAACTCTTAGGGGCACCTGGGTGGCTCAGTTGGTTAAGCGTCTGCCTTTGGCTCTGGTCATGATCCTGGGGTCCTGGGATGGAGCTCTGCATCGGGCTCCCTGCTCGGCGGGAAGCCTGCTTCTCCCTCTTCCACTCCCCCTGCTTGTGTTCCCTCTCTTGCTGTGTCTCTCTCTGTCAAATAAATAAATAAAATCTTAAAAAAAAAATTCTTATAGACACTTCTATTAAAAATTAGAAATGCATTGATTTGAGAAAAAGTAAATAATCCTAAGCCAATATTATCAAAATTTAGAATGTAACAATTATTTTAAATTTCTCACATATGAGAAATTGATATTTTCATGAAATGCTTTAGTTATACCCATACAAAAGAAAAGTAATAGATAAATTCCTCGGGTTATATCATGCTTAGTGTGATTCAAGATCTCAGCTGTTATTTCCCAGTTGTTTATTTCATCACTTTTTCCCGTCCACACTTTCCTTTAAAATTTTGGCAGTTTGATTTGTTTCCTGGTCTCTGCTAGGATAACAGATTTATACAACAGAAGATTTGATTTTACTGTAGCACAGAGTATATTGGATGGGGACCAACATTGAAAACCAGGTGAAAGACAAGCTATGACACTGTCGCAATAATACTGTTGTGATCATTCTTCTCCCCAAAAGAAAGAAATTGAAAATATTTGAAATGAATTTGCTGAGGTAAATAGTAAAAGTAAGAAAAAATATGTTTCTGTCTTGAGCAACTGGATATTTGAGAAAGTCTTAGAGGTAGAAAAAAAAATTGTGATTTAATTTTTTAGTAAAAATATTTGTATTTAAGGTGTACAGCATGACTTAATATATATTTACATAGTGAAATGGTTCCTTGATATATACATAGTCAAGCTAATTAGCATATCCATCTCCTCACATAGCTATCATTTTGTGTATGATGAGAGCACCTAAAATTTACTCTTTTAGCAAATTTCCAGTATTCAGTATAGTATTATTAACCATATCATTATTAACTGTATCAAGTTGTGCATTGGATCTTTAGATTTATTCACCCTATATAATTGCAACTTTGTACCTTTGACTAACATCTGATTTTCCCCACCTCACTGCCCCTGATAACAAATTCTACTTTCTGGTTCTATGTATTCAACTTTTTAGATTCCACATATAAGTGAGATCATGCAAGGTTTTGTTTTCTTTTTGTGTCTGTTTATTTCACTTAGCATAATGACCTTGCCAATGATTTGGGGGGGAGGGAAGGATGGTCTAAAACTTATACAACCAAAGCAAAGTAAACAAATGGGACTTTATCAAACAAAAGAGCTTCAACAAATTGCAAACAAACAACAAATTGAAAAGGCAACATACAGATTGGGAGAATATATTTCCAAGCCATATATTTGATAAAGGATTTTATCCAAAATTTTTAAGAATACAGATAATACAACTCAACTGCAAAAAATAATAATAATAACCCAATTAAATGGACAAACAACAAGAATAGACATTTTTCCAAAGACTTAGAAATGGCCAACAGGTAGGGCGCCTGGGTGGCTCAGTTGACTGCCTTCTGCTCAGGTCATGATCCTGGAGTCCCGGGATCGAGTCCCTCATCAGGCTCCCTGCTCGGCGGGGGGTCTGCTTCTCCCTCTGATCCTCTTCCCTCTCGTGCTCTCTGTCTTTCATTCTCTCTCTCAAATAAATAAATAAAATCTTTAAAAAAAAAAGAAAAAAAGAAATGGCCAACAGGTATATGAGAAGGTGCTAAACATTACTAATTATGAGAGAAATGTAAATCAAAACCACAATAAGATATCACCTCACATCTGTTAGGATAGCTATTATCAAAAGATAAAAGAAAGAGTTTAGTTTTGATGTGTCAAGACTATTTTCATCAGGCAGTTAAAATTACAAATCTAACACTATGAAATAAATTCTGGTTAGAAGAACCAATTTGGTGTTACTTCGCATACAGATAGAAATGAAAACATAGAAATTAAATAAGATCACCCAGGGAGTTTGTAGCAAACAAGAAAAGCTTTCCAAGAGAAGGAGTCCCGGGCACCTGGGTGGCTCAGTCGGTTAAGCGTCTGCCTTCAGCTCAGGTCATGATCCCAGGGTCCTGGGATCGGTCCCACATCGGGCTCTCTGCTCTGTGGGGAGCCTGCTTCTCCCTCTCCTCCCCACTTGTGCTCTCTATCTCACTATCTCTGTCTCTCTCCTTCAAATAAATAAAAAAATCTAAAAAGAAAATTTAAAAAAAAAAAAGAGAGAAGGAGTCCCTCCCAACAAAATCATTTATGAAGGCTATGCTTGCATCCCACTGGATATGTCTCGTTTGACCAAAGGTAACCACAGAGCCAAATTCAGAGTCAATGTGAAGGAAACTAGTCAGAGATATGAATATTAGGAAGTGTTGGCCATTGGAGGCCGTGGATGTAACAGTCTACATTACAAAAAGTAGTCTACTGCAAATGACAGATCACTGCTATAGAATTCATTGTTTGTTAATAAGGCTGAAGTTTGTCATAACTCCCTTCTTTCACAGTCTATTCTGTTTTTTTTGTTCTTGTTCTGAAGAAAAGATTCACAGCAGCCGTGCTCTTGGTTTCGAAGGGGGGAAAAAAAACACTTTATTGATATTTAAAAAATCTAAGAGAAACAGAAAGAAGTGAGGGGAAATCTATGTATAGATGAGGGCAATAGTAAGCAGTAAAGGAGAATAAGACAGTTACATCAAATCAGGTACTTACAGCGTCCAACCTCATTAGCTGGGGAAGCCCCATTGAGACAACCAGGCTGGAGTCCCGATGGAGTCCTGATGGAGAGGCGTGGGCTGAGCATTCTCTACTCAGGTGAGACTTCCAACTGACCATCCCCAGAAGGGCCATGGGGAATGATGGGGTCTGAAGTTAAACATTTGTTTGCCTACGTGCAGTTTGGAGTGAGCTGCATTTCTATGTTAATCATGTCTTTACATATTCAAGGAACCTGGGCTAGGTGTGCTTGCCTCTCCTCCCAGAGGCCATTCTTGGGGTCCAGCCCAGTCTGGAGCTGGCGGAGATGTAAGGCAAGATTTACAGCTCTTGACGTCCAGACCAAAAGGGCCAGTTCTGACATGGAGGACAGCTAATGTCAACTAACCAGGCTCCCAAGGTCACTTACACAGCACAAATCTCACAGATAACATTCTTTAGCCTGCCTGCATATGTGCAGGTGGGGGTGGTCTGTTATGCAGGATGAATCACAGAAACCATCCATATGATGGGCGCCTGGGTGGCTCAGTTGGTTAAGCGACTGCCTTCGGCTCAGGTCATGATCCTGGAGTCCCAGGATCCAGTCCCACGTCGGGCTCCCTGCTCAGCGGGGAGTCTGCCTCTCTCTCTGACCCTCCCCCCTCTCATGCTCTCTATCTCATTCTCTCTCTCAAATAAATAAATAAAATCTTAAAAAAAAAAAAAAGAAGTTTTGAGGGCAAGAAGCGGCAATTCTGTGGGTGGTTATTGGGTGTAATGGCAAGAGGTTTTCCTACTCCCTTAACCCCTTAACTCACAGATTCATGTATTCTAGCTGCCATATATTGGTTGTTGATTCAAAGTATCTGCTTTACCTTTCAAGAGAAAACTCTGTACCTTCATGGGATTTCTTCTGAACTGGTGATGTAACTGTAGTCCATTCCAGTGTGCTATTGACCATTCTACCATTCTATTAGGCCGGTTACCTCTGAGAAGTAGTTTCTAGTACAAAGGGAAATCAGGGTAGTTCATGAAGGCACCTGCTACATGGAAGCAGAAAAGGAGAACAGTTGAAAACAGAATTGGAAGTTGTAGAGAAGTGGGAGTGAAGTACCTAAACACTTGTGAAATGAAGAGACTTGTAGACAAGGTGAAGAGAGGAGCATTGCATATTGTGAAAACAGTGAGCTAGAGGCAGCTTTTCTAAAGTGGAGACAGACACCTGCCTTCACCCATTGAAGGATAAGTGGAAAAAAAAAAAAAAAACTAAGTAAGGTAGAAAATAACTCATATGTATTCAATCAAACTGAATGCCATATGGACTGCTAAAGGGAGCTGAAGACTTATAATTTACTATTTGAAAGCAAGTAATTATACACAGCCTACACTTAAAGAATAAGAGTTAAGCTCCAACTTTCTGAGAAGAGAGTATTTATATAAATTATTTGGAGTTCTTCTGGATAGGAGATTTATCTCTTCTCCATCCATTTATTTCTTAAATTTTTCATTTATATAAACTCATGGATATATATTTTATACTTTGAGTTATAATTCACTGCTACATTATTTATTCATTTGTTTCTCAAATTTCCTTAGCTCTTGCCATTTGAAATATTTTCACTGGGCTCCTGTTCTCCTTTTACATACCCTACTTTTTTTTTTTTTTTTGGCCTTTCCTTATTTTATTCTATGGTAGCTCAAGATATCCTAGGCTTATCTTGTATATTCCCTACCCAGGTCTAGAATCAACTATTTCTCTAAGGAGATTTGGTTCTTTTTTAGGGGGAATGGTATTGGAATTTAAGATTTGAGCGCTGAGTATGTTTCTTATGGGGTAGAATATTATTGCATCCAGGCCTCCAGTGGAGAGAATATACTATAACGTACATACACATATGCATGCACACACACACACACAATTATTTATGTATCTATTAATCTGTACCTACGAATCTATAGTAAGCTATGTACAAGTTCATACTAATGTATCCCGATTCTAGTCCATTACCACATGGTTTACTGTGCTTTCCCTTCTTGGTTATCTGAAACTTCCTTCTGTGAAAGTGAATAAACTGGCTCCCAATATTTGCCATCCACCTACTTGCATGTTTGATACCAGAATATAGTTGGCAGTCGAGTTTTGGCCTTTATTCTTGTGATACAAAACTTTACCAACTACAGTGTTTATGTATAGTTGTTCTTTTTTCTTTGTTTTTTGACTTATGGTTTCCAGCTGAAACACAATGTTCCATAGTTACTTAGGTCAGCACTTTTTTCTTCACTCATTTTTGGTGATGTGATGATGTATTTTTTAATAATGTTGGACTCTTTTTTTCTCAGTCAGCATTCCATCCTGGGACCTCCTGATCTCCTGGTTGATTTTTTAATTTACATATATTAAGGTTTTATGGTTCACGCTTAATGCTGTAAAGTTTTGTGGGTTTTGAAAATGCATAGTGTTTTTTATACACCACAAATTCATTTCAAGTGCAAATTTGCATGTCTTATAATGGAACCAATAACTTAACTTTAACATATAATAAAAAGAAACAATTGAAAACACTATTAAGAGAAATAGACAAATTTACAATCATAGGGGGATACTTCAACACTCTCAAAATAGCTGATTGAAGAAGCAGGTGCAACACTACTAATGAAAAAACATCTGATGAATACAGTTGAAAACTTGGTCTAATTGATACATATCAAACTACACTTAAGAATAAGAGATTTACATTGTTTTCAAATGCACATGGGACAATTACCATAGGAAACTACATATTGGGACATTAATATTTCTCAACAAATTTCAAAGTGTTGACTTATTTCAGAGAATACTCAAAAAGTGAAATTAAGCTACAAATTTATAGCAACTTTTATTTTTTCTTAAATTCCAGTGCAGTTAACACACAGTATCATATTAGTTTCAGGTATACAATATAGTATTTCAAAAATTCCATACATCACCCAGTGTTCATCATGACAAGTAAATCAACTTTTAATTTATAACTAGACAATCTCCAAATTCTTGCTAATAGTAATATAATTCTAAATAACCTGTGAGTCAAAAAAGAAAAAAAAAATCATTTTAAAGAGATTTTAAGTAGGCAATGAATGCATGTAGAAGTAAAACTTTTGAAATAAAGATAAAGCGGTGCAAAAAAAAAATATTTATAGCATTCAACAGTATCTATTAGAACATTATAGGCCACAAAGTTTTTATCTCCATAAGCTAAAAAAAAGAAAGAAAAGAAAAGCAAGATGAGAAGTAAAATAATATTAAAGACATAGAGAGAAATCAATAAAATAGAAAATGAACATGCAACAGCAAAAATTGAAAAGGCCAAGTTGGTTCATTGAAAAGCTTAAACAACAGATAAAAGATAATCTAATTTCAAGAAAGAACAAAGGATAAGGTTCTGGAAGAGAGACAGTGATACACACAGAGACTGAAACAAAAAAACTAGGAAGTATCAGGGTAAAAAAAGGGGACAGACATTTACAGGTGTATTATCTACCAACAATTTTGGAATGTTGACGATATGGACAAATACTTCAAATAAAGCAACTTACCAAAACTTACAAAAGAAGAAAAATGTAAAAACTAGGAAAATCTGCTAGTAATTAATTTAATTATTTATTGGAAATCTTGAAAAAAAAAACACATTTAAGAAAATGCTTAGTAGGCTTCTTTAGTGAACATTTTGAACATTGTTGGAAGGAATTAAAAAGTGGCCAAAATATATGAGAAGATACATCATGTTCATGAATTGAACAACTAATATTTAAATAAGTCAATTATCTCCCCATTGACAGATTCAATACAACGGCAACAAATACACCAGCGCTAGTATGTGCATTATAAATTTTGTGTGTGTGTATTTCAAAATTGATGAGATCATGGAGATGCAATGGAACAAAAATAGCTGTAGTAAATTGTTTTCAAAGATAAGCATATCAGTTCCTTCCATCTTCATTTGATAAGTGGCTTTGTCCTTTTCTTACTCAATTTAGTAGGTCTGTTTTCCTTCCTCTTAAGTTTGGGCTATCTTCTTTACTTCCTTTGAGCAGTAAAAAGAGATAGAAGTAAGAAACTCAGCTTTAAGGAACCTTGAAGCTTCAGCTTTTGTCCTCGTGGAATGCTACCCCAAATTTGTAACATTGTGAAGAACTACAGGATAAATGATAGGACCAGCTGTCCTGGCAGTTCCTATTGAGTGCAGCACTTAGTTTATCCAATTGCATAACTTAGCCCAAACAAAACCAGCTGAGAAACACTTCAGGCCATACACAGAATCACAAGAAATAACAATCTATTGCTCTTTTAAGCAGCTGAATAAGAAAGACCTGAAAAAGAAATTTGTGCTTATAGTTGCATAACACTAAGTTTCTGAGTGATTTATTGTATAGCATTACTGTGAATATATCTGATGATACAGAAGTTGTCACAAATATAATAAATAACAAAATTAATGTGATATTTACATTAAAAACCAGTGGTAAGGGGAAACCTGTGTGGCTCAGCTGGTTGCACATCCAACTGTTGGTTTCGGCTCAGGTCATGATCTCGTGGGTCCGGGAATCCAGCCCCACATCGGGCTCCACACTCAGCAGGGAGTCTGCTTGAAGATTCTCTCACTCTACCCCCTGGTGCTCTCTCTCTCAAATAAATAAAATCTTACAAAAAAATAAAAATAAATATCCAGTATTGGGCAGCAAGACAACTGTTATAGAAATCTGGAAAATGGTTCTCTGTGTTAAGTAGTGGCAAAATATTTAGTAAAACTGTCACCTACCTTAACTTGGAAGGAGATAACATCTAAAAATTTTTAGTTCTGTAAGAAAAAAATTCATGACAGAATGTTGAAATATGAGTTGGTTGCTAACTGACTCTATGTGGTTGTATTATACTATAAGAAAGACATGACACCATTGCGTCAACAGAATTTAGAGAGAATATAAACAGTTCAGAAATTGCATGATTGAAAAGAAGGTGCTTTTCACCAATTCAAAAATGTGGCCATTGTAACAGAGTTAGGAAAAATGCTAAATGCAAGGGGTTGCAGTAAAACATGGCCTGAGAGTAAAGACCTAGCTAATCCATTTAGAAGTATTCTGAAAAGATCAAAATTATATCTATTCTGAAAAGATCAAAAGTATATCTACTAAATCTTTTCAATTGGAAATAAAAGACTCCTGGAAAGTTTGAGGTCATGATCCCACAGAAGCCTGATTCACTTCAGGTACCATAGTTAGAGTGTTATGTTTCATATGAATTGTGGATGAGACTGTACATAAAACTTGACTGCAATCAAATACATAGAATATCCACAATTTGTTTGAGCTACTGATGGAGCAAATCACCTCTGGCCTGGAATATAAGAAAACAAGATTGTTTGAGATTAAAAACAAACAAAGCAAAAACAATTCTGGATCTCCAAATTTTTAGAGACAGGAAACCATGTGAAAAAAGCTGATAAACTGAAAAATAAGTGGGGGGTGTGATGTTTTCCAATGCTCTATTTAGAAGAGGAATGGTGGAAAAGATACCCCCATGTGCAGATAGCAGAATCAAGAACTATGGAAACAATAGATGAAACACTGATATCCTGAAAGCAGAACCAGGGAATCGGAGCTGAACAGAAGTTCATATATGCTGTGGATTACTGACTGCTCTGTGCCACTTATTCTTTATCTTATAAATGAAAATATTTATTCCTGTTACCCTATTTTTCTTCTACCATTATATAATTGGTATATAGGAAAGAGATAGCAAGTCTTTCTAGTTTATGATTGGATGATATATTGGAGGTGTGTTGGATAAGTACAAAAAATATATGTCAAACAGAGAAAATGACATGATAAAGTTGTGCATCAGGATGAAAGAACAGAGTGTAATGATTTGCCATGAAATTAACTGTTGTTAAGTCTCATCAAGGAGGAAAGTGAAGGCATAGGAGTAGATGCTTCATGACAGAAGAAACGAGATGTCAGTATGTTCAAGGTCTTAATAAAGTCAAAGAAAAACTAGAAGAATAGTGCTGGTGTATTTGAGCTGAAGGGCTGGGAGATTGATACCTGAAAATGAGATTTTTTTCTTTTAATGGTTTTATAGTATTGGCAATGATATGACCATCAAGAATATAACCATTGGGGGTGGTGCCTGCGTGGCCCAGTCGATCAAGCATCTGACTCTTGATCTCAGCTCAGGTCTTGATCTCAGGGTTGTGAGTTCAAGCTCCATGTTGGGCTCCATGCTGGGTATGGATCCTACTTAAAAAACAAAAAAACAAACAAAAAAACCCCAAACAAACAAACATGAAAAACATAACCATGTAAGAGGATGAGTGTAACAGGGTTAATAAATATAATTAGAACCAAGTGCCTGGCTTGTCCAGTGTAGAAGTTAAAGCCACAGAAGTGGTGAAGGATATGAATGTGGAAAGAAGACAGGGAAAAATTGCTAAATTTGTCTAGGAATAAGATACATGACTAAGGTCTGTATCCCTGTTTTTGGCAGCAACACCAAGACATCACAAATAGCAAAGTGCGATGGCGTAAGAATGGATGAGAAAACACTTTGGGAAAAACAATGGGGAGCAATATCTATTTTATCTCCAGGCTCTGGGTATGTGAAGCTTTAGAGGGAATATGGATTCCTTCGCTACAGCATTAATAAATGTTTATTACTATTACTGTTATTACTATTGCAGTTGTTCCTTTTCCTCTGTACTTAACACTACTTGATGTTATTAAAGAGAAACCACAGTGACAGTGTTTTCTTTCATGCTGAATTTGTGTCCACAAATCTCAGTAGGCATCTGCATTACTTTCCTAGAGCTCCATAACAAATTACTACAAATAGGATGTCTTAAAACAAGAGAAATATGATTCCATCACAATTCAGGAGGCCAGGAGTCTGAAATCAGAGTGTCCTCAAGGCTGGTTCCTTCCGGTGGCTCTAACAGAAGAATCGTCCCCTGTTTATCTCCTAGCTTTTGGTGCTTGCTTAAAATCCTTGGAGTTTCTTGACTTGTAGATACATCACTGCATTCTCTGTCTCCACCTTTGCATTGTCTTCCCTGTGTTTCTGTGTGTCTCTGTGTGTCCTTTTCTGTCTCTTATAAGGAGACTTTCATTGCATTTAGAACCAACGCTAAACCAGAACAATCTTACCTCGATCCTTATATTAACTCATATAGTAATTCAAAGACACTATCTCCAAATAAAGTCACATTCTGAGGTTCTGAGTAGACATGGATTTTTGGAAGACACTATTCAACACACGCGGTCTGTGCTCTCACTGAGACAAGGATGCTTGGCATCTTCATAACTCATTAGCCACTGTGCGCTGTAGCATAGCATGGCAGGGGGCAAGCTCAGCAGGAGGCAAAGGCAGTGCTGCCTGAATAACTGAAAGTATTTTTTTTTTTTTCACTCTAGAATGTACTTTATTACTGGCTGCCCATAAAGATTGCTGATTCATTTTAGGGAATTTTTTTTTTTTTTTTTTTTTTTTTTACAGAGAGAGAGAGAGGCAGAAGGAGAAGCATGCTCCCAAGGAGCAGGGACCCCGATGCGGGACTCAATCCCAGGACCCTAGGATCACAACCGGAGCCAAAGGCAGAGGCTTAACCACCTGAGCCACCCAGGCGCCCTAGGGAATACATTTTTTAAACATGTAGTACTATATACTTTTAGAAAATGTCTTTCTTCTAAATGAATTGACATGTTTTTTTTTCTTTTTTTTATAAAGATTTTATTTATTTATTTGAGAGAGAGAATGAGAGAGAGAGAGCATGAGAAGGGGGAGGGTCAGAGGGAGAAGCAGACTCCCTGCTGAGCAGGGAGTCTGATGTGGGACTCGATCCCGGGACTCCAGGATCCTGACCTGAGCCGAAGGCAGTCGTTTAACCAACTGAGCCACCCAGGCGCCCTGAATTGACATGTTAAGTGGAGAATGATACTACTCTGAAATGAGAAAATATTTTGAACCTATTACAAATAGATGGGTGTTCCTTACTATACTAGGTATGACTGAGTTCAAAGTAATTCTAAGAAGAAAAAGAAAAAAAAGAAAAGAGAAAAGAGGCAAGACAAGCCATGGATGCTTGTCAGGGTGCTAGAGAAAATGGTGAAAAGCATTGAAATTTTATATTCCTATAATAGTAAGGGTATTTTATGATGAGTCTGAGAAGAAATAATTCATCGCAAGATAGTCATCACCCAAAGTCTAAGACACAGCTGAATATGCCTGGAAAAAATATCAAAAAGCAAAATTATAGAAAACTGTTTCTAGGCAAATAGGAGAAGAAACATCAGTAAGCAACAGGAAAAAGAAAGTAGCAGCTGGATAGATAAATACCTATAAATTTCATTCTTTACTTGAAAAAGGATATTTCAGAATGTGTATAGATTATGAATTTAAATTTTAATGAATGTTGAGATAACAGACTTTTGTGTTAGGTAAGTTGCACAAATTTAAGATTTTTCCCAAATGGAAAACATGTTCTATTTGGGTACCACTATTTACTAAGTGACAGATAATAAATGTAAGACATAAATACAGCGACCCTATCTTCAGGAAAATGTGGGAAGTTGTCTGAGAAGACTTTTGTGGAATATCAAGGAATGATGATCAGGCTTGATGATAGAGACTGGGTCACATACCCAGGAAATTTCTGTTATGGTGAAGGAAGTGTGATTTATCGTTTGTCTAATTCAATAGCGAGTGAATGCTTGCTGCGTACCAGCCTCAACAAGTAGTAATAAAGCTTTTAGCTGAGTGCTTCCTGTAACAACTTGAAGTTCCCATTGTAACTTTAGTATATTTGACTATTTAAAATCTCTTGTCTAGTTTTTTATTGAAATAAAAAATGTTACAGTGAATATGAAAAGCATAAACATCTCAGAACTAATTATCTTTAGCAAAAATAATTACTGTTAGTAAAATAAAGACTGCTAGTATAGTTTTGGGGACATGCACAGCAAAGAGTACATATGTCAGGGGATGCCTGGGTGGTTCAGTTGGCTAAGCGTCTGTCTTTGGCTCAGGTCATGATCTCGGGGTCCTGGGACCAAGCCCCACCTAGGGCTCCCTGCTCAGTGGGGAATCTGCTTCTCTCTCTCCCTCTGCCTCTCCCCACTGCTTGTGCTCACTCCCTTTCTCTCTCTCTCTCAAATAAATAAATAAAATCTTTAAAAAAAAAGAAATAGATATGTCAGGACATCCTAAGTTGAAATGTGGTTGAGTAAAACCATTAAAGAGCAGGTGCTGAGGGGGAGATTTCATAAAGTACTGATATATTCTAATATATAGGTAATATCTTACAGTTAGTAGAAAAGCAAGAAACATTGAGAAGCCAAAAATTATAGAATGTTTTTATTTATATAGAGAAAGAGTAAGTGTGACATATTTATTCATGTAAATGAAGACAGTAACATTATAGAAATTAATTTAGCCAATAAGAATTTTTAAAGTACCCCACAAATTAATATTACTTCACCACTGAAAGAAGAAAAAAAACTATGATGTGGGTTCATTCTAATTTTAAAAAAAGCTACACAATCACTCTATAGGTGCATTGAGAAATGTCTGAAATTTGTATTTTAAAATTTATATCAAGATACTGATAGAAATGGCTACAATTCGTTTTTCTTTATCACAATATTAATATATCTTTATGAGGAATTTGTCATTGTTGAAACATCAACAAGCCCCAAAGATGTTCTGCTAGATAGTAATACAGTATTTAAGAGAATTGATAAAATAAGTTGGGTTTGGATACATTGAATTTTTTATTGAAGAATCCAGCCATTACTTTTTTCAAATGAACATGATATATCAAATTGAGGGCATAGTATGTTTCTTTTCTTCTTGTCTGTGAAAAAAAAAACTCTCTATTTGTTGTTTTTTGTTTTTGTTTTTGTTTTTTACAATAAATATTTTGGAACAACTGATAATAAGATTCTTTTAAATTTGAACAAAATAAAATACATTTTTACTTGACAATATATATATTCTCAACTTTGGAAAATATCAGGCAATGTTTCTGTTTGTAAAAAAAAAATAGCTTCATCTTGCTAACTGCTGATGTTTCTATTTAAAAAAAAAAAATGATTGGAATATATAGAAAAATAACCAAAAGTATCACATATGAGTCTACGTATTTATAAAAAATATTCAAAATTTTTCAATTGTGATATTGAAAGTTGTATAAAAATCTAATGTTTTTCCTGCCATACATATGAAATAATGTCTATAACTGAATGGAATATACTTTTGAAACAAAATATATCCAGGCCAACCAATAATGACCATTAATTTCCTAATAAGCAGAAATAAAATGAATTATTTAAGAATTTAATAACTACTATGTGTTCAAAACTGAATTAGATATAGAGTGTTATTCAGAAGAATGCACAAAATATGATGCTCATCTTAAGTATACAAACTAATTGTCAATTTAGGACTGGAAATACGAAGCGTGAAATATATAAAACAACATTATTTTAAGTTTTAAGTTGCATACTACTGGCTATCATTGCACTTAGAGTTTGAAGAAATAGAATAACGATAAAAGAAATGATCAAGTAAAGAATGGTTTTTCTTCACAAAAGTGGAACACAGGCAAGAGTGCATTCTAAGTAAGTGCATTTTATGTTACTTGCCCTACTGAAATCTGGTTGGAAAATGATCAATGAATAAAAGTTTTTAAATATCAATGGAACAGAATAGAGAACCCAGAAATGGACCCTCAACTCTATGGTCTACTAATCTTCAACAAAGCAGGAAGGAATACCCAATGGAAAAAAGATAGTCTCTTCAACAAATGGTGCGGGGAACATTGGTCTCCCATCCAAGTCCTAACCAGGCCTGACCCTGCTTAGCTTCCGAGATCAGACGAGATCGGGCGCGTTCAGGGTGGTATGGCCGTAGACTGGTGCGGGGAACATTGGAAAATTACATGCAGAAGAATGAAACTGGACCACTGTCTTACACCATACACAAAAATAAACTCAAAATGGTTGAATGACTTGGGGTGCCTTGGTGACTCAGTCATTAAGCAGCTGCCTTTGGCTCAGGTCATGATCCCAGGGTCCTGGGATTGAGCCCCACGTCCGGCTCTCTGCTCAGTGGGAGACCTCCTTCTCCCTCTCCCACTCCCCTGCTTGTGTTTCCTCTCTTGCTGTGTCTCTGTCAAATAAGTAAATAAAATCTTAAAAAAAAAAATGTTTGAAAGACTAAACGTGAGACAGGAATCCATCAAAATCCTAGAGGAGAACACAGGCAGCAACCTCTGTGACCTGGGCCACAGCAACTTCTTGCTAGACACGTCTCCAAAGGCAAGAGAAACAAAAGCAAAATGAACTACTGGGACTTCACCAAGATAAAAAGCTTTTGCACAGCAAAGGAAACAGTAAAGAAAACTAAAAGGCAACCTACGGAATGGGAGAAGATATTTACAAAGGAGTTATCAAATAAAGGGCTAGCGGCCAAAACCTATAAAAAACTTATCAAACTCAATGTCCAAAAAACAAAAAATCCAGTTAAGAAAAGGGCAAAAGACATGAACAGACATTTCTCCAGAGAAGACATACAAATGGCCAACAGACACATAAAAAAATGCTCATCATTTGGCATCAGGGAAATACAAATCAAAACCACAATGAGATACAACCTCAGACCAGTCAGAATGGCTAAAATTAACAACTCAGGAAACAACAGATGTTGGCGAGGATGCAGAGTAAGGGGAACCCTTTTACACTGTTGGTGGAAATGCAAACTGGTGCAGCCACTCTGGAAACCAGTATGGAGGTTCCTCAAAAAGTTAAAAATAGAGTTATCCCATGACCCAGCAATTGTACTACTAGGTATTTATCCAAAGGATACAAAAGTACAGATTCAAAGGGGCACATGCACCCCAATGTTTATAGCAGTAATGTCCACAATAGCCAAAATTTGGAAAGGACCCAGATGTCCATCCACAGATGAATCAGTAAAGGAGAAATTGCATATACATGCAATGGAATATTACTCAGCCATCAATAAGAATGAAATCTTGCCATTTGCAACAACATGGATGAAACTAGAGGGTATTATGCTAAGTGAAGTAAGTCAGTCTGGGAAAAACAAATACCATATGATGTCACTTATATGTGGAACTTAAGAAACAAAACTGATGAACACAGTGGAAGGGAAGGAAAAATAAAATAAGATGAAAATTGAGAGGGAGGCAAACCATGAGATGCTAAACTCTAGGAAACAAACTGAGGTTTGCTGGAGGGGAGCTGGGTGGGAGAAAGGGATAATTGGATGATAGGCATTAGTGAGGGCACTTGATGTAATAAGCACGAAGTGTTATATGCAACTGATGAATCACTAAATTCTACCTCTGAAACTAAGGAAAAAAAAAAAAAAGGTTTTGTATATGGAAACAACCCAAAAGTCCAGCAACAGTTAAATGGACAAAGAAAATGTGGTGTATACATACAATGGAATATTATTCAGCCTTAAAAAATGGGCATCCTATCATTTGTGTCAACATAGATGAACCTAGGGAATATTACACTAAGTGAAATAAGCCAGTCACAGAAGGACAAATACTACATTCCACTTACATGACATATCTAAAATAGTCAAACTTATAGACAAAGACAATAAAATGGTCGCTGTTAGGAGCTGAGAGAATGGAAGAATGAGGGGGAATTATTGCTCAGTGGGTATAAAGGTCCATTTATGCAAAATAAGTATGTTCTAGCTATCTGTTGTATATCATAGTACATATATTGAACAACATGATATTATGCACACTAAAATATGTTGAGGATAGTTCTCATTTTAAGTGTTCTTCCCACAAAAACAAGCAAACAAAACAAACAAACAAAAAAGAACACAAAGAAATTTTGGAAGTGATTGATATGTTTAGCACGTTGAGTATGGAAATGTTTGCATGTGTTGAAACTCACCAATATGTATGCGTTAAATATGTGCATTTTGGTAAGTTCTTTTAAAACTAAAAATAAATAGGGGCACCTGGGTGGCTCAGTTGGTTAAGCGACTGCCTTCGGCTCAGGTCATGATCCTGGAGTCCCGGGATCGAGTCCCGCATCGGGCTCCCTGCTCGGCAAGGAGCCTGCTTCTCCCTCTGACCCTCTCCCCTCTCATGTGCTCTCTCTCATTCTCTCTCTCTCAAATTAAAAAAAAAAAAAAATCTTAAAAAAAAAACTAAAAATAAATACATTTATTATTATATGAACCCAATAAAATTCAAATCAATCGAAGATAAGACTATGCTGGGGTGCCTGGGTGACTCAGTCAGTTAAGCATCTGCCTTTAGCTCTGGTCATGATCCCAGGGTCCTGGGATCAAGCCGCACTTCGAGTTCCCTGCTCACCGGGGAGACTGCTTTTCCCTCTCCGCCCCCACCCCGTTTATGCTCTCTCTTAAATAAACAAATAAAATCTTAAAAAAAAAAAAAAAGACTGTGCTATCCCTTCCCATATTTGATGAAAGTAAATCCAGTTCTGAAAAATCAAAAGTATAAACAGAGTAAAGAGGGCTGCCATAAGTGGTTAGCAATTGAGTAGCATCTAGATTCATATTTCCTGAGGGTTTTATTCCTTCCTGGTAGCTACCTAGTGATACACACAGCTGAACAGCTGTGAGAAGAAGAAAGGGGAAACAGCCATAATGCTTCCAAAGAAGGTAATTCATGCCATAATAGAGGCATTCCAGAGCACTTATGTTAAGAAAGTGATAAACACTCTCCAGTATAAATAGGGAGTCAGAGAAAACACTGCTCTTAACTACCACAAACAGGATTTGCCCCCCCAAATGTTAACACTCACTGAAAACCAACTACTGTATGTGCCATGTCAAATCCAATGGCTTTTTCTCAGTCCTTGTTTACCTTGATCACTTACATAGGCATGGACCTTCCTATGGCTCACAGCTTTCTCACAAATCTGCCCACTATTGTACTTTATAGGAATTCACTAACATTTATTTTTTTATATAAAGATTTTATTTTTAAGTAATCTCTACACCCAACATGGGGCTTAAAGTCACAACCCCAAGATCAAGAGTTTCATGCTCCATCAACTGATCCAGCCAGGTGCCCTGGAATTCACTAATATTTAATATAGTGTATGAGGATGTAGAATGAAAAAACCTTATTGTCACTATAGCGTTCATTTATGAAATTCTATGTATAAATCATTTCTCTGTCTTTGGTGTGATACTAGGGGGACATATAACACTTGATTCAAATTAAATATTTGACTTAATGTTTGAAAATCACATTTTTGAAACATTTTGAAACATCTGTCTCAATTTTTAATCCAAATTTTTATCTTACTGAAACAATGAAAGAGGGAAATTTACATAGTGCAAGTGATGGAAATTATGGAATCTGGCAGATTGCATCAGCATTTTTTATGCCGGCATAATCTTCTACTGTTATCATGGCAAATAGACAGTAGCAGGTCTTCAGTAATTGAATTTCAAAAATACTTCCATTGGGAATGATCTCAGCAAGAAACAGAGTTCACCCAATGATTCATACAAAGATACTTTAATAAAGGAACTACTCACTGATGGATGTGACTCCCTAATATAGGTTATATACAACCCCTTGCAAATAAGCTGGATCTAGTAAAATCGATTCATTTTTTTCATTTTAGAAGCCAGAGCTTTGGTATCTATTATAACTTAAATCTAGAACAGCTGTTTCAAAGCTCTTCACCAGAATCACCTGTGAAACATTAAAATAATACACGCATGCGTTCAATCACAGAGTGAATTTGAATCTCTGCTATGAGCAGCCCTTATGCAAATCCAGGGTTGGAAATCCATGTTCTAGGAAATGTTTATACCAAAAGTGAGGAGAAACCAGGCCCTGAATTATTCTTTCCAGAAATAGAAAAAAAAAAAAAACTTTAGAAGACAAAGCATCAAAACTAGAAATAGAATTTATTTCATTATCCTTTTAAAATATAAGAATCTAGGGGCACCTGGGTGGCTCAGTTGGTTAAGCGACTGCCTTCGGCTCAGGTCATGATCCTGGAGTCCCTCGATCGAGTCCCGCATCGGGCTCCCTGCTTGGCGGGGAGTCTGCTTCTCCCTCTGACCCTCTTCCCTCTCGTGCTCTCTGTCTCTCATTCTCTCTCTCTCAAATAAATAAATAAAATCTTTAAAATATAAGAATCTAATAGTATAATATTAACAATTCATATATTAATTTATTCATTAATATTTGTACTTACCATATATACTAGGTTTGTTATACACTGGAGATACAAAGGTTAAAGAAATTCTTCCTGTTTTTAAGAAATTCACAGTATAGGGCGCCTGGGTGGCTCAGTTGGTTGGGCGACTGCCTTCGGCTCAGGTCATGATCCTGGAGTCCCGGGATCGAGTCCCGCATCGGGCTCCCTGCTCGGCGGGGAGTCTGCTTCTCCCTCTGACCCTCCTCCCTCTCATGCTCTCTGTCTCTCATTCTCTCTGCCTCAAATAAATAAATAAAATCTTTAAAAAAAAAAAAAAAAAAAAAAAAAAAAAGAAATTCACAGTATAGCAGAAGGATTATTCAATGCCATCTTTATAAATTAATCTGTGGGGTAGCATAATAAAAGCTAGTAAGTCATACTAAAATATTCCAAATTGTAATGGCATAGTATTTGGGCATGCTTTCTACTTGTTGTCCTTATGAATCATAATAAGTCGGGTACAGAAAATTTTAGAGTATCATTATCTTTTTTCCAACTACCTAAATAATAGTTGAACATGGAATCTATTATTTTGCATTTCTGGAAAAACAAAAACAAAAACATTTCATTCTAAAGAATTTTGACCCTTTAAGTGTCCTTTCTGATAAGATGTCCTATTGTCTCTGACATTTTATTCCTTCTCTTTTCAAAGATATTCAGTCCTTAACTTTAGTGTGTTTTTGTCCATCCAAGTTTGAAATGGTTAACTGAGATGACCAGAATTTGACCTCCAGTTTAGTGGGAAATTATGTTCATATCTGAGACTGAGTCAGTCAAATTCAAGTACAGTGAAGAAGGTACTGTCAGTCTGAATATGTGACATAGCATTAATGATCCAAAGAGTTGCTTACCCTCTGCAAAATACAAAGGACAAAATCATAGAAAGTATAAAACTAATTTCAGGAAGGAAGCAAGTTTCTAATAAAGGTCTGAAGACCAAACCACTTTGGTATATGGCATCATTAAATGTAATGCACACGGATGCAGAAGCACTTACTTCAAATTATTTTAGTAGCAGGTTGATGGCTATCCTCTTAACCTGTGTCTTCATAATGAGGATCTTCTCACCTTTAAAATAATCTTGAACCAATAAACACATCTGCAGATAATACCATTTGAAAGGTAAGATAAGAACTTTCCTGGGATCGTGAAGGTTTAACTGAGGAGTTCTGCCATTAAATTCCTATTACTGTGCAATGGGGCTTTACAAACCACCTAGAAGAAAATGAGTCATTTCAGCGTAATGAAATAGTACACTCAATGGGTCTTATCAATATTAATATTATGAATTTTGAAAATAAACATTTAAGTAGATAGACATCTAGGAGAAGAAAAATAGATCTTATTAACAGTAATATATACTATATATTTAAAGACTGCTTTTATATGGCAATTTTTAAAAACTTCCTATCTGTATAAGCATCTGGCTTAATGACTAAAAACTCCAACTGATTAGACTGAAACAACTAAAAAGTGTTTCAAACATATCTCCAAGTATATAATTTTACCTTATATTGCCTTCCTATCTTTTTGAATCTCTGCTGGGTAGAAAAATGCACCTCTCCCCAAAAATCCACATTCTAATTCCTGAATCCTGAGGATAATTTATACAGCAAAAGACACTTTGAAAATACGATTAAATTAAGGGCCATCAGATGGGGAGATTATTCTGGATTATCTCTCTGGGCCTAATGTGTCCTTACAAGAATAAAGCAGTAGGATCAGAGAAAGAGATGTGACAAAGAAAGTAGAGGTCAGGGTGATGTGGGACCATAAGCAAAGGAGTGCAGGCAGCCTGGGGAAGCTAGAAAAAGTAAGGAAACAGATTCTCCCCAGAGGCTCTAGAAAGAATACCCCTGCTGACCCATTCAGACTACTAACCTCCACAACCGTAAGAAAATAAATTTGTGTTGTTTTGGGATGCCAAATTTGTGGTAATTGGTTATAATAGCAATAGGAAATTAATACAGAATCAGAAGCAGGATGTGTGTGTGTGTATTGTATACAGACAGTTATATATGTGTGTATATGTATATAAAAATATTTTATACAGAGTGATATATTTATAAATTACTATTTATATATAGTATGTATACAGAGTAATATATGTGTGTTTACATATATATATTATATGAGTGCATAACATATGAATTACTTACAATGCACACATATAAATGTCTTTAATATTTAAGATATTACTACAGTGAAAATATCTTATATTCTAAGTGTGTATAAATGATAGGCTCTACTTTATATGTGTTGATTTTGTTTGCAAATTTTAATGTGTGTATTGATACCTTTTCTTACAAGCAAAAGAAATTTAGGAGTCTAATATTACTTCTACAGTGATGTACATACAGAGTCCCACATTGAGATGTGAGAAACTCCTATCCTTCTGTTGATGAGGAAAAAGGAATTTGTCCTCTTCTGACCTTTCCTTCCTGACCCAGTAGGAGTGGAAGAAGAGGACTGGTAAAAGGAGCTGAGTCAGGGAGGCTGAGTTTTCAGATGGAAAACAAAAAGAAAAGCCTAAACAATGAGTGAAAGGTTTAGAGTGTGGAGTTAAGAAGCTATGGGATTTGACTCTTTCAAGTTCTGGGTCATTCCCTTTTGACCTGCTTACCACTTATATTTTCAGCCATGCTTTTCTTGCAAATACCTCACTTCATTAATCATACCCCTTTTTCTCGATTTTTTTTCACTTTTACTATGTCAACCAGGACTGGGTCTACAACATTAGTTATATTATTGCTTGAGTCCATTTGGACTGCTATGACAGAATAACATTGAGTAGGTGATTCATAAACAACAAACATTTATTTCTCACTATTCAGGTGGCTGGGAGGTTCACGATCAAAGCAGTGGCTGATTCAGTGACTACTGAGAACTCACTTCCTGTTTTATTTACAGTGTCTTCTCACTCTGCCCTCATTTGGGCAGAAGGGGTGAGGGTGTTCTCTGGGCTCTCTTTAGTAATCTGTTCCTGAGGGCTCTAACCTCATGCCCTAATCACCACCAAATACCATCACATTAGGTGTTTGTATTTAACATGTGAATTTTTAGAGAACATATTCAGTCTATAACAATTATTCAATTGTGAGTCCTTCCCTAAGGAACATATGACCATTCTCCATTCTCCACTGCCAACTTTCTTTTCCTTTTTTTCCACTGCCAAATTTCTAGAAAGAATTGAATGTACTCCATTTCCCTTTTGCTTTTTGTCTGGTACTTCCTGCTATCATGAACAAATCTTGAAAAGAAAGCTAAAAACCTTCCAAATGTCAAATTTAAGGGGCACTACTCTTTCCTTTCTGATTTAAGCATTTCTTTTGCGTATTTGCGTATTTGCGTATTTGATGCAGATTATCATAGCTTTCTTTTAGAAAATCTTTTTACATCTACCAAAGACTTCTCTTGTAGTTTTTCACTATTATTCCTTATTATTTCATTTCAAGTTAATTCCTGACTCTTCTTAGTCCACCATCCAATTAAATAATGATATGTTTCTCATGGTTCATTTCTTGGATCCTTTCTTTTCTTCATATATCTGACCTTGAGAGATCTGTATCACTGCATGCTTATGCAGTCCCTAAACCGTGTCTGTAGCTAAAATCCCACTTCAATATTTTAGACTAGGTTTTCCAAATTTCTACCTGACAGTCTGCTCAAGACTTGAAAAACATGATGAAAGTTAATCTTATTAACTTCTGACAATGTTCTTCTATTGTATTTCTTATTTTGATTAGTTTTTCTATTTACTTAATGGCCATGCTAAAAGAACAATTAAGATGTTACATGTCCTTTGCACCTCAAAAATCTAATCTGTTACAAAACCATAGTTTTAATATCAATTCCTTCCTCTCAGTTTGCCCTTCCATTGCCTAAGTTTAGTATATAAGTTTTTTTTTTCTTTGGAATTCTCTCTTCCAACTATGATGCTATGAACTTTTCTGGTATGCTCTTTACCTATTTCCTCCATGACTATGTAGCTACTTATTTTTGTTAATGACTCAACTCATAAGAAACACCTGGGCTGATCATTCTATATTCCTAGAACACAGGCAGATCCTCCTGAGAAATTGCATTCTTCAGTCCCTTATTTTATTGCTTTAAAACACTTAGACTAGTAATTTATGTTTTTTGATTGGTTGATATAATTTGAATGTGTATTTTGTGTAGGAGAATGAGTAACTTAAAGCTTAGAAGGTTGAAGTTTTCAATTATGAAGAAAAATTGAGTAATAAACTAAAGCATTTGAATTTTATACTGAAGGTCACAGTGTGTGACTGAATGATCCCAAATATGAGAATGATGTGTTTGGATCTGCATTTTGAAATATTGTACCTCTTTGAGAGGATCGTATAAACTGGATTGTTCATAGGTGGACCTAAAAAGTATTGTGCTAAGTGAAATAAGTCAGAATGAGAAAGATAAATACCATATTATTTCACTCATATGTGAAATTAAAAAAAAAAAAAAAAAAAGAATCCAAAGCAGAATCAGACCTTTAAATACAGAGAATAAACTGATGGTTGACAGAGGAAAGAGAGGTGGGAAGATGAGCAAAATGGGTGAAGCAGAGTGGGAGATAAAGGCTTCCAGTTATGGAATGAATAAGTCATGGGAATAAAAGGCATAGCATAGGGGCACCCGGGTGGCTCAGTGGTTAAGCGTCTGCCTTCGGCTCAGGTCATGAACCCAGGGTCCTGGGATCGAGCCCCACATCGGGCTCCCTGCTCAGCAGGAAGCCTGCTTCTCCTTCTGCCTGCCACTGCCCCTGCTTGTGCTCTCTGTCTCTGACAAATAAATAAAATTTAAAAAAAAAAGGTATAGCATAAGGAATATAGTCAATAATATTCTAATAGTGCTGCATGGTGAAAGATGGTAGCTACACTTAGGAGCACAGATAACATAGAAAGATATTGAATAACCATGCTATACCTGCAACTAATGTAACATTGTGTATCAACTATATTCAAATTTAAAAAAAAAATAAATTAAAAAAAGACATTAAAGGGATGAAATGTTAAAAGCTCATAGAGAACATTCAAGGAGATCACTTAGGAAATAATTCTTGAAATCTGTATCAAAGTTTAAGATATAATAGAGTGATGGATATTGGACATATCTACATCTTAAAAGCTGAAGAAAAGAAAAAAAATAACTGTCAATCTACAGTTTAAATCCTTTAAAAATGATAGTGAAATAAAGATACTTCAGCCAAGAAAATTCATCAATGGCAGATTTATACTACCAGAAATGCTACTGAAAATTTTTCAAGATGAAGAGAGGTAATGAATATAGACAAACACTTGGAACTACACAAAGGAATAAAAACAACAGAAAGACAATTGGACTGTTTACAGGAAAAATAACAGATGTCATATTATAAAACATGAAGAGGTAAAGTGGATAAGAACAAATTATAGCAAAATGGAAGAATATTGTTTTAATTTCTTACAATATATGGGCACCCGGGTGGCTCAGCGTCTGCCTTTCCTCAGGTCCTGATTCCAGGATCAAGCCCTGCTTCTGCATCCCTGCTCAGTGGGGAGCCTTCTTCTCCTTCTCCCCACCCCTCACTCCTGCCCTCTCTCTCTCCCTTTCTCTCAAACAAATAAAATCTTTAAAATAAATAAAGAATAAATAAATTAAATAAATAAATAAATTCTTACAGTAAAGATGAAGAGATATAGTATTAGGGTCAAGTAGTGACAAATTAAGGTTGCATATTCTAATCCATGATGTGATGAATCAATAAATATGTTCTTGGGGCACCTGGGTGGCTCATTTGTTAAGCGTCTGCCTTCAGCTCAGGTCATGGTCCTAAGGTCCTGGGATCGAGCCCCTCAACAGGCTCCCTGCTCTGTGGGAGGCCTGGTTCTCCCTCTCCCACTCCCCCTGCTTGTGTTGCCTCTCTCGCTGTGTCTCTCTCTGTCAAGTAAATAAATAAAATATTTTAAAAATATATAGATAAATATATTCAAATAAAACATACATAACTAAAAATTAAATGCATATAACAGGAAAAAATGGAATAACAGATAATACTTGATCGATTCAAAAGGAAGTAGAAAAAAAAAAAAGAACAAATACAGAAGGGATAAATAGAAAACATATAGTGGGACGCCTTGGCCAGTCAGTTGAGCTATCTGCTCTTGGTTTCAGCTCAGGTCATGATCTCATGGGTGGTGATATCTGAGATTGAGCCTGTGTCAGGCCCCACGGTCAATGAGGAGTTTGCTCTGAAGATTCTCCCTCCAGTCCTGCAAAGGTAAAATGACAGACTGAAGCACAACCATATTAAATACTATATAAAAAGTAAATGGAAAAATACTCCAATTAAAATCAGAGATTCTTCAGTTGCATTATTTATAAAAAAAAGGATCGACAGTTTTTATGTACCAAAAAAAAAGCAGTTTTCGAATTGAATATTCTTTAAAAATGAACATCCAGAATCCCACATTAAGATATTAGAAACCCAAGTTTTTTTAGGAAAAAGAATGAAGGAATATCTTCCCTTCTGGTCTAAAGATTTAGATGGGTTAAAAGGGTTAAAAAATTGTACCATCAAACACTAATCATGAGAAAGCTTGAGTGGCTGTATTAACAATAAACAAAAATAGGCATCTAGACAAAGAATGTCACCAGAGAGAAAGGGAGCATATAATTATGGTAGATGTTTCATCAAAAATCCATTAGAACCATAATGTGTCAGCTCTTAATAACGGTGCCAATTTACAAGGAACTGGTACATTCAGGGATTGCAGGATTTAGTTAGGAACTTTCACTATTTAGATAGAAAAAGAATATGAGGCTTCTGGTAACACATGTTCTAGTTTTAATGTTGTTTGTTATTCTAAATTGTAGTATAAAGCACTACTATGATTTCAGAAGAACATGGCAGCCCTTGAAAAAATTAGTGTTGACCTCCAAGTGCCAGACAGAGCATTCTGGTAGCATTTGATGTCTCTAGAATCCTTTGCAGCGAATTATTAATTTGGGGTTGAACAGAGAGTGTCTCAAAGTTTTATAATGGTTTGCAGTGCTATTGCTGCTAGATGCATAATCTATTTTCTTTTCTTTTAATGAGCATCTTACTTACTCCCCAAATATATAAATTCAGATTAAGTGCATAAATTCAGATGAAGTGCTATAGGTAAAAATTGTTAGTAATATGATCCAGATGGTCCAACAGTTCTGTGTCTCTCTGCTTTCTATTTCTGTGGTGAGACTTGAGCAGTAGTATTGTATTGATGCTCTAATTAAGGCTTATATTTAATCACTTAATTTGCCTATATTGGAAACATACTTTTTGCTATTTTCCTTAGCTTTTTATCACTGCTGCTCTAATAACTGTATCCAAAAAAAGCAAGCTTAACATCTTTATTGATCTATGTAATTAGTACTGAAATCGCATTATAGAAAATCTTTTAAAAGTCAGCGTGCGTCATGCATAAAGAACTATTTTTACTTATTGCTTTTTAAGCAATTAGCTTTGTGACCACTGTGCTATTTCCCCACAGTATAACAAATATAAAAATGACACCAAGAATTTATTACCTCCTTTGGACAAGATTGAAATAGTTAGTGTTTATAAATGATTTGCAAGAAATTTTACAGTAATGAAAGCAGTAAATTATATTACAATTCCATGTCTACAATGTTGAGGAACAATGATAATCACCGTTTTATGTTTTTCTTTCAGCTTTTGATAAAGAACCATAGAATGTTCAACATATATGCCCTCAAGTGATTTAGAAAGGAATAATGTACAGCAATAATTAAAACACCATAAAGTGCAGCCTTCCAAACAAACAAATGCCAGTGTTTTATTAGGGAGTTTTGTAAAGAGTATAAAGGTCTTTGGATCATTATCACAAATGCCAGTCCAGGTTGAATCAGCATGTAAATGAGATTGCAAATCTCTGTAGGATGTTCAGTGCACCGATGCCCATCAGAGGTTTGAATATTAGAGAATTATAAATAGAAACTGATGAACCTCACATATTACTGAAAGTAATTTCAAGCCCTTTGCAAAAATAAGATAAAATTTCATTCGAGGAAGTTATCAGGCAGCAGAGCATAGTTAAAACTCATTGGCCTCCTCCATCATGGGATCAGTAATAGGTTCTGTAATTTACTATAAGGATTTTTGCCCAATTCAAATGTTTTCAGATAGTTTCAAAGGCTCTAATGAAAGTAAAACTCCATCTTGTATAAATTATCCCTTCCATACATTTTCCTAATCCCTCAGTGTAATTTTAGAGGTCAAATCACCAACTTGGGAGGTTTTCGTATAGTGAGAAGTGGATTCAAAGGCTAGAGAAAGTGGCTATTTACATGGAGATATTTCACAGGTAAATGGGATTCCCTGGAAATTGTTTAAATAAGGGAAAATAAGCCACTAGGAAATTGCAGAATCTAACCTAATCATAGAAGAGTATTTGATTAAATGACTATCTTATAAACAATCTTTTAAAGATAATTGTATAATAGAAAAATATGTAAAATACAGGAATATTCATTTTATAAATGAACTTCTGTCATGATCAGGAGTTTTACCATTGAAAAAGACCAAACTCAATTTCAGCTGCTATTAATTGAAAGGGGATTTATTTGAAACATAATTAAAATTATGTTACATTAAATAATCAAAAATATCCATCTGATAAGCATAAACGAAAACATTTAAAAAGTCAAGTTTTCCTCCTTAGCAAACAAATTTTATTTAGCACTAGTTGTATGTAGTGACACATTTTTTCAAGTGTTGTTTGCCAATTGGTATTTTAAGTGAAACTTCAGCATTTTTACGTTATTTTATATAACCAGTTAACCAATAACAAGTTATAATGAGTAATAATAAGTTAACCATTTTTGTACATATCTGTGTGAATATACAAAAAAAGATTTGTAACTATCTTTAAAACTATGTATTAACCTCTTTCCAGGAGCTCTGGCTTATAAGACAATTTAATAAGAGAGCCAGAAATCTGCACTCATTATTTTTCATAACCTAATGAAATGGAAGAAAAAAAGGAAGGAAATATTGCATAATTGAACAACAACAACAACAAAAAACCTACACAGAGAAAAGAACGTATTCTGGTAATTAGGCATATCCTTGATAACCACTCTTGGTGCATTCTTCAATAGAGGAAATTATATGGCATTTAATTTCCTCCATTTCTCCAATGGTAGTAACAATTTTAGTACTACATCACTCTTGTTCTAAATCATTTATTTAAAATAGCCAGCCATTGACTGGATTTTACCTTTCACTCCAGAGCCATTTGATTCAATGTTGACTTACAGTAATCTGCCCTGAAAAAGCATTTTCACTTTGGTTCTTGTCCTTTAGATGATCTTCTGGAAAAAGAAAAAAATTGCCTTTGTGAGGCAAAAATGTGTATTAGATGTAGTTTATTTTCTTAATTTTTGAAAATTAATGAGAGTATTACATATAAATGCAACCTAAATGTAAGTTGCAAAAAGCAATCAGGTTTTTCCCTCTCTGTTAAAGATTTGAAAGGTTTCCTGTATTTTCTCTTTCTTTCTCTCACCTCCCTTCTTCCCTCTTTCCTCATTTGTTCTTTCTCACTCATTTTTTTCTTTTTCTGCAGTCCTAAACAGTCTCTCTCCATCTTGACTAAATAGATGTACTTGATTATTGAGTTCTTTCTATTCTAAGAACAAAATTTTTATTTAGGTTAACTATAAATTTAATTTATATTCTAAAGACCCTAATTTTCTTTTTTTAAGTATTGAGATCCCTTTTAAAAAGAGACTTAGTGGGGTGCCTGGTCTGCCTTAGGCTCAGGTCATGATCCCAGGGTCCTTGGATCAAGCCCTGCATTGGGGTCCCTGCTCAGCCAGGAGCCTGCTTCTCCTTCTCCCACTCCCCCTGCTTGTGTTCCCTCTCTAGCTGTCTCTCTCTCTTTCTCTGTCAAAAATATAATTAAAATCTTTAAAAAAAAAGAGAGACTTAGTTATTTGAGAAATAATTTGAAATATAATCTATAGGTAAAAACTTATGTGCAAGTATAATTGATTTTCAATACAGAAAAATAATTTGGAAAATTATTAATACATAACTGAGGATCTGTCAGTGTAAGTTGATATCATAATCTTATTAATAGACAAACATCCTGTGATTCTAACCAATCCTTTGGGATTTTTGACCAAAGATTGATGAAATAAACATTCAGATCTCTGAATTATCTGGGTTATCTTGTCAAAAAATGCAAGTATATCATACAATTTTGTGTCTTTTATTCATTTAGTGTTATATGTGCTAAGGAAAGATTATTCTACCTATGTGAACACATTTTTCTTAAAGCATTTTTTTGAAACATAAGTGTAGAAGATATGTATTCCATTCAAATTGGAAATAAAATAAATATCATTGGATAATTCAGAGATTTGGAAGAATTGCTATTATTAATTAAATTCAAGTACCTCAAGAGAAAATAGTGTGTGTGTGTGTGTGTGTGTGTGTGTAGGGAAGAGAGCTAGATTATTTTTTTAAAGCTATGACTTAAAACTTTCTCACATTAAATACAAGTAAATAATTCACATGAATGGTTCCCAAAGAATCGCACTCTTTAGAGTACCTAAACATTCACAATATCCAACAATTAATAGTTTTATTGTTTTTTTAAAAAGATTTTATTTATTTATTTGATAGAGACAGAGAGAAAGAGAGTGCACAACTAGGCAGAGTGGCAGGTAGAGGGAGAGGGAGAAACAGGCTCCCCGCTGAGCAGAGAGCTTGACCCCAGGACTCTGGGATCAAGACCCAGCTGAAGGCAAATGCTTAACCGTGAGCCACCCACTTGCCCTAATAGTTTTATTGTTAATCAAAATTTCTTCATTGTACCCAACTAGCTATTTACAAAGCCACTAGAAAAAAAAAAATAAAGGAGCAGAGACAATTTTTATTTAATAATTTTCTTTAAGGTTTACTCTTTAAAATTTTGACTTTGCATAAAGAAGTCTTATCGAATGTGTATTAATTTAGGCTAATTCATATTATATATATATACATATATATATATACACAAATAAGTAAAATGATACAGCCAAGATAAGTAGCTAAGAGTGATTCCATGTGAAATTCATACTGAAATTTTTTAAAGCCCTTCCTAATTAAGCATGACTTTTGGTTGCAAAGTACATTTTAATTGCAGCCTGTATTATATCATCAAAGGTAATTTGCCCATCTCTGCAATCTATTTGCTTTTGCAATCTGGCAAAAGCCCTTTCAAGGGAATGGTAAAAATCCTGAGCCTTCGCAAGATGGCAGTAGTGTAACATTAATGTTAATAATGCTTATCCTTCATAAAAGAAAACTCTTGAATTTTCAAATAGTAAAAATACCTTGAAATACTAACCATCGGAGTCAGGTCTGAATATAGAAAATGATCAGAAGAGTGGAATTTGATATAAATATAATATATTAAGCCTCAGAGAAACAGCTTAAATGCAATGATTCTTTCTTGTACCAATTTATTTTCTACTGATTTGTTTTTTCATGAGGTGACTCAGAAGAGTGCTCCTCATCCTTTCCTCTCTCATTGCAAGCTGGTTAAAAGAGAGTAAATTCTGGAATCTATTTTCACAATTTATGTTTTGTAATTCTAACAGCCGTGGTAAATTCTCTATGGAAAAAAACATAAAAATTACATATACTTTGTTTTCAAATTTTGATAGTATGTAAGAATATGAGAAATCACACAGCACAGTCACTGATATCAGATAGACCCATATAAAAATAGTGGTTTCCTCGCTTTAGGTGTGTTACTTAAATTCTCTTAGTTTCCACACTCATAATATGAAGGTAACAGAACCTACCTTTCAGAACAACCTTGAGAAACAAATGACACATAGCTGTTCCACTTTCATGAGAGTTTACAGAACATATTCAAACGGATGCATTTCTTGTCAGCCTCAAGTCTTTTCAGCAAAGGTTATTATATTTCTATATGCTTCTGTGGCAAAATTTACTGCATTGTTCTCCTGGGACAACCCCACTGTTTGTGTGGTTACCATTTCTCCAATTTATTCCTCTGTTCCATCTGAGTTATTGGTCTCGTCAGATAGGCTCCTATATGTTGTTATCACAAAGCCTTCCAAGATTGGCTTTTTGTCAATTCTTTACTATTTATCTGCACTTATCTTCTCATTCCTGTTGACCACTTCTTACTCTGAGCAACATTGCTGGCTTCCTTTCTCCTTTTCCATTACATTTAGTCAATCACAGTTTTTGAGAAAAACAAATAAGGCTCTATTTTGATGTTTATTATCAAATTGTCCTTATTCACATACATGTTGACAAATATTAAGGAAAGAATTTTGACAAATTTTGACAAATACTAAGGAAAGAATTTTGTGTTCTTGTACACATGCTCATATAAAATATCTAATGTACTTACATAATGCTGGACTTAGAGGTGTATTTTTCTATCTAGTTGGATAAAACCCAAAGTATTGTTAAATATGTTATTGAGGTGTGACCAATATACAAAAAAAATACACATATAAAAATAATTCAGATCAAGTAAATATCATAAAATGAACATATGTGTGTTACCACTGCCAAAATCAAGAAATACAAAATTATCCCACAAGCATGCTTTGGGCTTTAAGCAATTTTTATACCCTTCTTCTCCCCCAAAATAATCCCTACTGATTTCTCAAGCTGTAGATTAGTTTTGCCTCTTTTTCAACTTCTGATAAATGGAATCATACACTTGCTTAAGCTTTTATATCTGGTTCTTCATAGTCAGTATTATGTTCAGGTGATTCATCTTGATTTTGTATAGCTATAGTCCATTCCATTTCATTGGTGTATAATAGTGTATTAAATGAAGAGACCACAATATGAGTATCCATTCTACAGAAATGGAGGTTGTTTTAAGTTTGGAGCTATTATGAATAATGTTGCTATGAAAAATCTTATAATTACTTTTGTGAATTTCTGTGTGTTCATCTAGGGATGAAATTACTATATTCATAGCATATCGCTTATGCTCATTTTTGTTAGAAAATGTAAGATTCCTCCAATGTTGTAATATTCAACTTATGTTCTTATAAGCAGTCTATGATAATACAAATTGCCCCACAGACAGCATTTTTAATTTTAAACATTCTGCTGAGTAAGAAGTCTCATCTCCGTATGAAGTTTTTTAGAACATTTTTTTATAAAAAAACTTCAAACATCCAAAAAACTAAGAAGAACTATGCAGTTAATTCTCACATAGTCACTACATAAATTCTACAAATGGAATTTTAGTGTTTGTTTCAAAGCATATCTATCCACCAGTCAGTCCCCTATAGCCATCTATCAGCCCACCTTAAATTTTTAATGAATTTCAAAATAAATAACAAATATCAATATACTACCCCTAAACACTTTGGCATGCTTTTTATAAACTAGGCTTGTTGTTTGTTTGTGTTCTTTTCGGAGAGAAAAGTAAAAATAAATAAAATCTACAATTCTTAAATTTATCAATGGATGAGTTGGCAATGCAGGAACTATTTAAGTCAAAATCCCATAAAGATGTAGAAGAGCACAGTCACTCCAGAATGTTCCCTCATCCCTCTTCCCAATAATTCCTAGTCCTACACCCTCCCATAAGAGGCAAATACAGGCTTGCTACTAGAGAATTTCAAATAAATGGGATCATACTCAATACTTCTTTTGTTTATGACTTCTTTTCCTCAACAAAGTATTTGTAAGAGCTTTACTGAGGTATAACTAATATAAAGAAATGGCACATAATAAAACACACAACTTGATAAGTTTGACATGACATAGTCCCCTTTTATAATGCTCCCCCTTGCCTCTTCCAAATCCCCATCTGCATAGACTGTGTGTTCATGGTCTAGAATTTCATGAAAAGGAGATCATACAGTATGAACTATTTTTTGGTCTAACATCTTTCATCATCATAATGATTTTGAGATTCATTCATGTTGGAACTGTGTCAAATTCATTCATATTTACTGATGATAAATATGCCATTGTATACACAGGCCACAATATATGTATTTGTTCACCCATTATAATAGACATTTCCAGTTTTTGTCTATTACAAATAAAGCTGCTATGAACATATACTTTTATTTTTGTTTGGATAAATATCAGGGTATGAAATGGTTGAGTCATATGGTAGATGTAAGTTTAAATAAGAACCTACCAAATTGTTTTTCAAAAAGGTTCTAGAATTTTCAAAAAGATTTTGGCAGTATTTGGGACTCTAGTGCTCCGCACTCTCACCAACACATGCTGTAGTCAGTTATGTTATAATTTTTGTCCTTGTAAAAGATGTAGTAAGAATTAATTGTGGCTTTATTTCATTTTTCTAAAGATAGAGTTGAGCACATTTTCATGTGCTTAGTTGCCATATGTATTGCATTTTTAAAACTAGTCTATTGAACTATGATTGACATGCTAAAAACTTGTACATATTTATTTATACAACTTGATGAGTTTGGGGTTAAGTATACACCATGAAAACATTGCCATCATCAAGGCCCTAAACCTATTCATCACCTCCCAAAGTCGCCTCCCAACCCTTTTGTTGTTGTTGTTACTATTATTATTATTATTATTATCATCATCATTATTATTATCATTATCATTATTAGTATGTGTGGTAAGAACACTTAATATAAGATCGATCTTCTCAGCAAATTTTAAGTATACAATATAATATTAACTATACGCAATGTGCTGTATACTAGAACTCCAGGACTTATTTATTTTTCATAACTCTGTACCCTTTAACAATCACATCCTCATTTTCTCCTCTCTCCAGCCCCTGGTAAACACCATTCTATTTTGTTTCTATGAGTTTGACTATTTTAGATTCCACATATAAGTGAGAACATACAATGTTTCTCTTTCTGTGTCTGGCTTATTTCACTTAACATAATGTCTTCAGATCCAATTCTGCAAATAGAATTTCTTTTATTTTTAAGGCTGAATAATATTCTATTGTATGTATATACTACATTTGCTTTATATTCAAATCATGTGCCCATTTTCAACTCCATATACTTATTTTCATAAATTTTAGAATAAACTTACTAGTTTCTACAAAAAGAGAGAAGCCAGGTATACAGATTTTTCCTAAATATTAGATATTTTTGATGTTAATATAAATGCTATTTTTAAATCTCAACCTCCAATATGTTTACTACTAGTATATCAATACATAAATATTCTTATATATTGATATTATACCTTCCAACTTTGCCAAATATATTAAATAATTCTTGCAGAATTTTTTTGTCAATTCCATTAGATTGTCTATAGAGATAATTCTGCAATCTGTAAGTACAATTTTTCTTATTTCTTTCCAGTCAAGATAGTCTTTATTTTTTGTCCTTGTTTCATTACAATGGTTAGAACTGCCAATATAATACAGAAAAGAAATATTAACAGTGGTTATGCATGTTTTGTTTCTGTTCTTAGGTGAAAACATTTAGCTTTCATCTTAAAGTACAATATTATTAATTGGTTTTCATAGCTTCCAGAAATTTACTTCTATTCCAAGTTTGCCAAAATGTTTTTATTTTTTGTTTTTTTAAATCAGAATGAATATAGGATCAATTATATACAGAGATGAACATACGAATATTCTTTTCTTAATTTTCTACATTTATGAAATAATATCCACTTAAGAAATAAATAGAGTTGATTTTTGTACTTACGTTTTATAATATCAACGTGAACACTGAATTAGTGGATACTAAACATTGCTTCTAGGGAAAATGCAGAATTAATTCCTGTGAGCCTCTGATCACAGCTATTCATTAACTGATCAATATATAACCTTGGTTTATGTACATTTATGCTTAAAGACCCCTTATTTAATACATATTGTTGATTTATTAATATTGAATTCATGACTAACAGCATCATAACTCATCTAATGAAACTATAATACATGCATATTTTCCATCACATCCTTCTTGCAGTTAACAACACAAGACAACACATCAGTACCACACTCGGGGTCATTTTAACAGCAAAGTCACCAACAGAAATGTCAAAGTATAACACAAATAGACCCAGAAAAGGACACTTGTTTACAAGATATGAGCTGAAGCAAGAAGGCAGGACATTGCTTTATTTAATCTCATTGGGAATATGAGTGTCCTGTGAGTCAAATTTCTGGCCATTCCATCCATGTCTGCAAATGATTGTGGAAGTACTGTGAGTATAGATTAGGGGGTTACAAATAAAATTTAGCCAGTAGACAAATTAGTAAATTCAAAACTCATGAATTACGAGAACCAACTCCATATACTTATTTTGTTGTTGGATTTTGTCTGCTATTTTTAAAAGAATTTTTGCATCTGTATACCCGAGAGATATTGGAATGTAATTTTTTAAATTGAATTTTTGTCTTGTTTCAATATCAGAGTAATGCTGGCATCATAAAATGAGAGGAACTCACCCTCTTCAATTTATAAAGTACGTGTGTCAAATTTGTATTGTTGCATTCTTAAATATTTGGTACAATTCCACAGTGAGGCCATCAGGGCCTGGAGGTTTCTTGTTTTTCTGTAGGAAGGTTTTTTTTTTTTTTAAGATTTTATTTATTTATTTGAGAGAGAGAGAATGAGAGAGCGAGTACATGAGAGGGGGGAGGGTCAGAGGAAGAAGCAGACTCCCTGCCGAGCAGGGAGCCCGATGCGGGACTCGATCCCGGGACTCCAGGATCATGACCTGAGCCGAAGGCAGTCGCTTAACCAACTGAGCCACCCAGGCGCCCTGTAGGAAGTTTTTTATGGACGAATTCAATATTTCTCATTAATAGTGGCCAATCCAGGTTATCTGTTTTGAATGAGCTTTGGTAGTTTGTATATTTCAAGTACTATTACCATTTCATATAAATTGTTAAATTTATAAAATTTTCATAATATTTTCTTCTTATTCTTTTCATATCTGTAGAATCTGTAATAACAGCAGCTCTCTCTTTTCTGACATTGGCAGTTTTTGTCTTCTCTCTTTTTTCCTTATCAGTCTAAGGAAGGGTTAATAAATTTTACTGTTTTTCTCAAATTACACGCTTTATTTTTCAAATTGACTTTCTTCATTATTTCTATCTTATTGGTTGGCACTCTGTTTTTTTAGTATCTCCCCCTATTTTTTTTTTTTTTTTATGGTGACTTTGGGCTTCTTTCTCTGTTTTCTTAAGGTAAAAGCTAAGGTTGCTGGTTTGAGACTGTTCTCTTCTAATGTAGGCATTTTGTATTATAAAATGTCCTGAAGCTACCACTTCAGCGATTTCCCATAAATTTTGGTATGTTTTGGTATGTCTTGTTTTAATTTTCATTCTGTTCAAGGTACTTTTGAATTTTCTTTTTGAATTCTTCTTAGATGCATAGTGCTATGGGCTGAATTGTATCCCCTCCCCCTGCTTCCAAAATTGGTGTGTTGCCACTCTAACCCCCAGCACCTCAGACTGTGACTGTATTTGGAGATGAAGCTTTTGAAGATTTTACAGTTAAATGAGATCATATGTGTGGGCTCTATTATAATCTGATGGTTCCTAAAAGAAACTTTGGACATACAAGGCCTACCAGGGATACATATGCACTTATCTCATTGGAAATATGAGTATCAGGTGAGTCAAATTTTTGGCCACTCTGCACCTGAAAAAGCCACGTGAGAACACAGCAAAAAGGTGGTCATCTGCAAGCCAAGGAGAGAGTCCTCAGAAGAAACCAAACCTGCCAGCACCTTCATCTTGGATTTCTAGGCTCCAAAACTAAAGAAAAAAATGTCTGTTCTTTAAGCCATCCAGTTTCTGGTATTATGTATGGCAACCCTAGCCTAGGTTATTTAGAAATGTGTTTTGTTTCTAAATATTTGGGAATTCTGTGGCTATCTTGTTATTAGTTTCTCATTTAAGTCCATTGTGGTCAGAGAACATACTCTGTATGACTTGAATCTTTTTAGGATAATTGACAATTTCACTCTGCAGCATGTGGTCTATCTTGGTAGCAATTGTCCAGTGTGGGGTAGAATGGAATATATTTTTATGCATTTTATGTTCAGTATTCTATAAATTCAATCAAGTCAAGTTGGTTGATAGTGTTGTTCAGTGTCCTATATATTTACTGAATTTCTATCTACTTGTTCTATTAGTTTTTGATACAGACATTAAAATCTCTGACTATAACTATGGATTTGTCTATGTTTTCATATAGTTCTTTCAGTGAATGCTTAACATAGTTCAAAATTCTGTTATAGATGCAGAGTCCTTTAGTTTTATTAGGGTTTCCTGATAAATTGTGCCCCTTTTTTATGGATTTATTATAGGCAATTAATCTTATATATTAAACAGCTTAGCTACAGCTTTTACTTTGGGATCGGATGCTGGGCCTCAAAGTCAGCACGGAAAATAGCAGAGCAAGAAATAGGGACATAAATAAAGTGGGGGAGAGCAACACCAGACTGGAACCTGTGAAGACAAGCTGGACCCTGCACTGCTCTCTCGCTACCTCCAAACTACCAAGTTTGATATTGTGGGTGGCAAGGAGGAGAAACTGGAGCTCTTTGTCATGGAGCTACACACACCCCTGGCCCAGGAACTTCAGAAGCTGAAGGATGAGATCTGGCAGGAGCTGGAGAAACCTCTGGGGGGTGCTGCTGCCTTACACCCACAAGGTTAGCCACAATTTACTGACGCCTGAGCTACAGCAGGGCTGGAGGCTCCTGAACAGACTTTCTGAGTACAAAAAAAAAACGTGGCTGTTTCTTCATGTTGCTTTCCAGATCTCATATAAAGTATCTCATGTGTGCACAAGCAAGCCTCAAACTTTGCAGGAATGGAAATTCTCCAAATTTTGTGGTTGGCTAAACCACCGCAGTACAATTTACCGCCACTCTTCCTCGAGGGAAATGGCAAGATTTCATCAAATGCAAAATACAGGGATGTCTAGATAATAAAATAACTTCCTTACCTATAATCTAAAATTACATACATATATATATTATATATTGCCAAATATAATATATATATATATTTTTTTTTTTTTTTGCTAAAATCTACCACATCTGATATTAACATAGCCTTCCTGTCTTCCTTTAGTATGATATTGCCAAGGTACACTTTCTCCATTCTTTTAATTTTAACACATTTGTGGCTTTATTATTTTAAAATAGTTTTCCTGGGCGCCTGGGTGGCTCAGTTGGTTAAGCGACTGCCTTCAGCTGGGGTCATGATCCCAGGGTCCTGGGATGGAGTCCCACATCGGGCTCCCTGCTCTGCGGGAAGCCTGCTTCTCCCTCTCCCACTCCCCCTGCTTGTGTTCCCTCTCTCGCTGTGTCTCTCTCTGTCAAATAAACAAATAAAATCTTTAAAAAAAAAAATAAATAAATAAATAAATAAATAAATAAAATAGTTTTCCTATAGCAGTGTATAGTTGGATCTTGCTTTTTAAATCTAATCTAAAAATCTCTGCCTCTTAATATCACCTACATTAAATGTAGTTGTTGATAATATAATTGAGTTTAAATCCAGTGGTTCTATGTGTTTTCTATTTTCCCAGCTATTCTTTATTCCCTTTTCTCTGACCTCTTTTGGAAAGTTTCAATTCATTTCTCTCCTGCCTCCCAGGGATTACTGTTCTTCATTCCCCTTTGTCCAGTGTTTGGGAAATGGTTGTTTTATAAATGTTGTCTGTTTTTTCTTAATTTGTTTCAGGATGCAGTATATATTTAGTCCCTGTTATTTTATCTTGTCCAGAGGTAGATTTCTACCTAGGCAATGATTTAAAGCAGCTATTATAAAAATATTCAAGCATTCAAATTGATAATTGAGCATTACAAAAAAACAGGTAGGAATCCTAAACTGAAACAAACAAATGAAAGATCTAAACAGGAAAAATTCAATATTTAAAGTTTTTAAAACTTCACCAGGGGACGCCTGGGTGACTCAGTCGGTTAAGCGTCTGCCTTCAGCTCAGGTAATGATCCTGGGGTCCTGGGATCAAGCCCTGTGTCAGTCTCCATGCTCGGCGGGGAGTCTGCTTCTCCCTCTGTCTGCCACTCCCCTGCTTGTGCTTTCTCTCTCTCTCTTCTCTGACAAATAGATGAATAAAATCTTTAAAAACAAAAACAAAAACAAAACACACACAAAGAAACAAAAAACAAAAAAATCTTCACTAGGTTGGCTTAACAGCTGATTGGAGATAACTGAAGAAACAGTAAGAGAAGTTGAATATGGATCAATAGATAATATCCAATCTGAAGTCCAGAGAGGAAAAAAAAAATTGTTTGAAATAAAATACGGATCCTTAGAAACCTGAGGTACTATATCTAACAGGCCTAAAATACATGTTAATTAGTGTCTCAGAAGGAAACTAATGTGGTGGACTACCTTTACTGTTAGGTGTCCTAGTCCCTTGAACATTCCTGTGAAGTGAATATTTAGGTATCTTGCCTATTTTTTGTTGGTTTGTCTCATTTTTCTTATTGATTTATAGAAGGTCTTTATATTTACTGAACACAAGCATTGTTTTGGATATATATGTTGGAAATATCTTCTCCACCCTGTGGTTTTCTTTTACATTCTTAATGTCTTTAATTAATCAACACTTTACATTTTAACAAATAAAATCCATCTCTTTCTATATGTTACTGCTTTGTGTAAGACATTTTTGCCTCTTTTGATTCCTTAAAAGTATCTTTCTACTCAAAATTTTATTATTTCTTCTCTTGCATTTAGGCCTACCCTCCACCTGCAACATGTTTCAGATACTATGCAACATATCACTTACTGTTTTTGTTTTTGGTTTTTTTTGGGGGGGGGTTCGCATTTTCTTTTATTTTTCCTTTTTTTCCTCAAGTTTTTATTTAAATTCTACTTAGTTAACATACAGTGTAATATTGGTTTCAGGAGTAGAATTTAGTCATTCATCACTAACATAACACCCAGAACATATCACTTATTGTAAGGACTATTTTTCCCCCACTACTCTATCATAAATCAAGTGTCCTTGTATATATACATCTATACATCATAAATCAAGTGTCCTTGTATATATACAGCTATCCTTTCCCATGAGTCTATTGCCTATCATCATACTAATACTACACTTTTAAAATCAAACCATTTTAAAATAAGTCTTGGTATCTGGTAGGGTAAATCATTTACTTTTGTTCATATTTTTTAAAGATATTACTATTTTTAGCCATCTACATTTCTATGTACCCTTTAAATTGAGTGTACTAATTTTCACAATGAAAGTTACTTGGGATTTAAATTGAGTTTGTATTAAATCTTTTTTTTTTCAAGTTTTAATTTAAATTCCAGTTTGTTAACATGTAGTGTAACCTTAGTTTCAGGAGTAGAATTTAGTGATTCATCATTTATATACACCACCTAGTGCTCATCACAAGTGCCCACCATAATACCCATCACCCATTTAACCCATTCCCTCACCTACCACCCCCCAGCAATCCTCAGTTTGCTCTCCAAATTTAAGAGTCTATTTTATGGTTTGCCTTGTCCCTTCTCCCTATGTTCATCTGTTTTGTTTCTTAAATTCCACATATGAGTGAAACCATATGGTATTTGTCTTGCTCTGACTGACTTATTTCACTTAACATAATACCCTCTGGGTCCATCCACATCATTGCAAATGCAAAGATTTCATTTTATATATATATATATATATATATATATATATATATATATATATATATATATATATATATATATTTTATTTATTCTTTAGCCATTCATCAATACATGGACATTTGGGCTCTTTCCATAGTTTGGGTTTTTGAGGAAACTTCACACTGCTTTCCAGAGTGGCTGTACCAGTTTGCATTCCCACCAAATGTGTAAGAGGGTTCCTCTTTCTCCGCATCCTTGCCAACACCTGTTGTTTCCTGTGCTGTTAATTTTAGTCATTCTGACAGGCGTGAGGTGATATCTCATCGTGGTTTTGATTTGTATTTCCCTGATGCTGACTGATGAACATTTTTTTTTTTTTTTTTATGTGTCTGTTGGCCATTTGTATGTCTTCTCTGGAGAAATGTCTGTTCATGTCTTCTGCCCATTTCTTAACTGGATTTTTTGTTTTTGGGATGTTGAGTTTGATAAGTTTTTTATAGATTTTGCATACTAACCCCTTATCAAATATGTCATTTAGAAATATCTCATTCTGAAGGTTGCCTTTTTAGATTTATTGATTGTTTCTTTCTCTGTGCAGAAGATTTTTATCTTGATGAAGTCCCAATAGTTCATTTTTGCTTTTGTTTCCCTTGCTTCTGGCCATGTGTCTGGTAAGAAGTCGCTACAGCCAATGACAAAGAGGCATTTGCTGCCCATGTTCCCCTCTGGGATTTTGATGTTTTCCTGTGTCACATTTAAGTCTTTCATCCATTTTGAATTTATGTTTGTGTATAGTGTAAGGAAATGGCCCAGTTTCTTCCTTTTGTATGTTTCTGTCCATTTTTCCCAACACTATTTGTTGAAGAGATTGTCTTTTTTCCATTGGATATTCTTCCTGTTTTGTCGAAGATTAGTTGACCATATAGTTGTGGATCCATTTCTGGGCTTTCTATTCTGTTCCATTGATCTATGTGTCTGTTTTGGTGCCAGGACCATACTGTCTTGATCACTACAGCTTTGTGATATAACTTGAAGTCCAGAATTGTGATGCTTCCAGATTTGCTTTTCTTTTTCAAAATTGCTTTGACTATTCCAGGTCTTCTGTGGTTCCCAATAAATTTTAGGATTGTTTGTTCCAGCTCTGTGAAAGATGCTGGTGTTATTTTGATAGGGATTTCATTAAATGTGTAGATTGCTTTGGGTAGTATAAACATTTTAACAATGTTTGTTTTTCCAATCCCTGAGTATAGAATGTTTTTCCATTTCTTTGTGTCATCATTCATTTCTTTCATAAGTGTTGTATAGCTTTCAGATCAGAGTACAAATCTTTTACCTCTTTGGTTAGGTTAATTCCTAGGTATCTTATGGTTTTTGGTGCAATTGTAAATGGGGACAATTCCGTGATTTCTCTTTCTGCTGCTTCAATTATTGGTGTATAGAAATGCAACAGATTTCTGTACATTGATTTTGTATCCTGTGACATTGCTGAAGTCATGTATTAGTTCTAACAATTTTTTTTTTTTGGTAGAGACGTTTGGGTTTTCTACACAGAGTGTCATGCTGCATATAAGAGACTCATTTTAGACCTAACATAAAGACACCTGCAGAATGAAAGTGAAGGAATGGAGAGCCATTTATCATGCTATTGGATGCCAAAAGAAAGATGGAGTAGCAATGCTTATATCAGACAAACTAGAATTTAAACCGAAGACTATAACAAGAGATGAAGAAGGACACTATATCATAATAAAGCGGTCTATCCAACAAGAAGATCTAACAATTGTGAAGATTTATGCCCCAACTTGGGAGCACCCAAATATATACAACAGTTAATAACAAACATAAAAGAACTCGCTGATAATAATACAATTATATTAGGGGACTTCAACACCTCACTTACATCAATAGACAGATGATCTAAGCAGAAAATCAATGAGGAAACAATGCTTTTGAATGACACACTGGACTTCACAGATATACTCAGGGCATTTCATCCTAAAGCAGCAGAATACACATTCTTTTTGAGTGCACATGGGACATTCTCCAGAACAGAACACATACTAGGTCACAAATGAGGTTTCAACAAGTACAAAAAGACTGAGATCATACCATGCATATTTTCTGACCACAAAATTATGAAACTTGAAGTCAACTGGAAAGAAAAAATTTAGAAAGACCACAAATACATGGAGGTTAAAGAACATCCTAAAATAAAGAATGAATGGGTCAACCAGGTAATTAAAGAAGAAATTTAAAAATACATGAAAACAAATGATAATGAAAGCATGATGGTCCACACCTTTGGGGTGCCACAAAAGCAGTCATATGAGGGAAGTATATAGCAAATAGAGACCTATCTCAAGAAGCATATATTAAATCTTTAGATATATTTGGATATAACTGATATCTCTAGAATACTGAAAATTCCTGTTTCAAAATCTGCAATATGGTACATCATTCATAAATATATATTAAATTGAGTTTGATGCTGCCAGTATCAAAGGAATAAAAATAAATTAAGATAACAAGAAGAGTGGGGCGCCTGGGTGGCTCAGTTGGTTAAGCAACTGCCTTCGGCTCAGGTCATGATCCTGGAGTCCCGGGATCGAGTCCCGCATCGGGCTCCCTGCTCAGCAGGGAGTCTGCTTCTCCCTCTGACCCTCCTCCCTCTCCTGCTCTCTGTCTCTCATTCTCTCTCTCTCAAATAAATAAATAAAATCTTAAAAAAAAAAAGATAACAAGAAGAGAGTTGTAATTAGTTTCATGAATCTAATTTATGGGTTAATACAATGTGGTTTTCATTTCAATCTGCAAAGTTCAACATCACCTATATTATTTTTGTTTGGCAATTTTTTTCTATGATAAAAAAATTAGTTCATAAAAATTAAATATTTCAAATTTTAACACTATGCTTTTACTTATTGATTTTTCAATGATATACACATTACTCATTTTTTTTTCATAATTCTCCCTTTCTTATGTGAAGACCACACACATATACACAAATTCATTTTGAGACAAACAAAAAAAGTGCGTCCTTTTTACATGTACTTTCTTTTCATCTCTGGAGTTTTAAATTTTATTTAGTTTATCTTATATGATGTTTTAAAATTAATTGCAATACTATCAATGTTCTCACAATCCTTCAACTTATATTTCAGTTGTTTGGCAATAATAAAGGCTTTTGGAGATTATGGAAACACTGGCAAAATCTATTTCAATATTTTATACTCAATCCAATTTTTACTTTTGTTATTTCCATATATTATTCTCATGTTGCAAAGATAATTCTATCCAAAGTCATCTCAGAGAATGAAATTAATTTAAGGTAATATTTTTTTGAGATTGAAAAACTGGCCATCTTTGTTAGGTATCACATCTTTAGGTATCTGTACGTGTTAACATACAAAGTCAGATCATTATGCTTTCTAGGAAAGCCTTATAAATGTTAATGGATGTGTTAACCACTGATGGACTAAATGTTAAAGCATATGATTCTTATTTCTTTTCCTTTATTTCTTTACATTCAGAAAATTTGAGCTATTATTTTGTTAAAGGAAAAGTTGGATCTTTTTTGGAAAATCTCAGTAGCTCTGGTCATGGTCTTGAACATATTTTCAATTGCTTATATTTAAAATTTATCACTTTCTCCTTCTACATGTTTCTCTCTACACCACTAACAAGGTAAAAACTTGACATCAATATATACAAAAGCCTAAAATGATAATAAGAGCTAATATTAAAAAAAAAAAAAATGCCATGTGCCTGGTTCAGGTTTAAGCACTTAGCATGTATTAATTTACTTAATTCTTACAGAAATTCCATTTGGATAACAGTAGTATTATCAGATTATCAATTCTAGTAAACAGATAAGGAAATGGAGTCAGGAACTGCTACTGTAATTTCCCTAAGGTCACACAACTTGAAAACGACGAAGGCATGACTCAAACCCAGATGGTCTAGCCCCAGATAGCACTCTTCTTCTTTATTTTTTACTAGCTTTTTAAAGTTTTAAAGTATGCTGTTGTTACACTGACATGCAAATGCTAACATGGCACATAGGAAATTGACAATGACTTTACTATTACTTTTTGTACCATACCAGGGTATTGAATATGTTGTGGATAAGTTGTACTTACCTTGGGATAAAATGTTTCTGTTATATACTTTTACTCTATGCCTACAAATTCCAGAGATAATCTTAATTGTGAAGTGATTTGAATAGATGTACACTGATCATTCTGGTAAAGAAGAAAATAACTAGCTACTTGAACCATATTTTTGTTGCCCCATCATGCTATGCCATACAATTTTTGAAGATTATGATGCTATAAAACTAAATCCTCTAGTTCATAATTATACTAAAATTTATAGTTTCAGCTTTACCTTGCTTAAAAAGTAATGGTTACAAAAATAGTTCATTGAATAGTGGACAAAATGAGCTGTTTGATATAACAATTTGTAATTATAAATATATATTTTCCAAATTGAATATTATGTTCTTAAATTATTAAAATCATTGCTTATATCATTTATCTATCACTCTCAAAATTGACAACTGAGTTTAAAATGTCTGTCTTAAAGTGCCTGTCTGGCTCAGTCAGTAGAGCATGTAACTCTTGATCTCAGGTTCATGAGTTGAAACCCCACATTGGGGGTATAGATTACTAACTAATTAACTAAATAACTAGCTAAATAACTAACTAAATAAATAAAATGTCTGTTTTTCAAGCTATACCAATGTGCTTTATGATAAATTTCAAAGTACCTATAAGATATAAAATATTATACATAATTATTATTATATTCTTTCTAAAACCTAACCTATATAAATTTGAATAAAATACAACCAGAAACACGAAATTTATATTGATTGGAAGGCAGCATGGTAGTGAGAAAATAGCTCCAAATTTAGAGTATGTGAGATTTTGATTCCAGTCCCAGTTCTGTAAATGTCTATGTGGATTTGAGAAGCATCCCTTAAACTCTCTGATCCTCAATCTTCCTGTTAAATAAAAGACTTCAAAGTAATACTTTCTACAATCACTTGAAAATTTAAGCCATTATGATTTCTTATTCTACATTTCTACAGGGTTATTTTTCTCTATCTGGCTTTTAGAACTTCAAAAATGAATTTCTTATGCCCCATACTAAAGCAAGGGGAAGTAGATGTTGTTTATATCTATGTGAAATATTTAAGTTCAAACTGAATAGCCAATTAATGTCTAAAACAAAACCATCATCTTCCCATTTAACTGAAACCCCACTATCAATGACCCTGTCTATAATTTGCATCATTATTATCACAACCTCTATCATACAAATTCGGAGAAGTCATCTCAGATTTATTTCTCATTTTAGGTTACCAAGTCCTGTCAATTTTCCTTCCATACCAATAGATATTTTTCCATGCCAGTTCTTTCTGACAACTTCCCTATCTTCTCATACTTCATGTGAGACAGTCCTCAACTTACAATGGTTTAACTTATGATTCTTTCAGTATCACATCGATGTGAAAGTGATAAGCATTCTGTAGAAACTGTACTTCAAATTTCATGTGTTTGATCTTTTTTTTTCCTTTTAATTCCAGTGTACTTACCATACAGTGTTTTATGACTTTCAGGTGTGCAGTATAAGGATTCAACAATTCCATATATTACTCAGTGCTCATCAAGATGAGTGTATTGTTAATTCCCTTCACCTATTTCATCCTTTCCCCCCACCCCCCTTCCCTCTAATAACCATGCTTTTTTCTCTATAGTTAAGAGTCTGTTTTTTTGGTTTATTGCTTTCTTTTTCCTTTGTTTCCTTTGTTTCTTTTGTTTCTTAAATTCCACATATGAGTGAAATCGTATGGTATTTGTCTTTCTCTGACTGGCGTATTTTGCTTAGCATTATACTCCGTAGATCCATCCATGTTGTTGCAAATGGCAAGACTTCATTCTTTTTTTATGGCTGAATAGTATTTTATTTTATATATGTATATATATACACACATATATATGCATATATATATATATATATATATATATATATATATATATATATCACATCTTCTTATCCATTCACCTATTGATGGACACTTGGGCTGAAATTTGATGTTTTCCCAGAGCTAGTGATATGCAGTATGATAATTCTCTCATGACGTTGCTGGGCAGCAACAGTAAGCTGTAGCTCCCAGTCAGCCACGTGATCATAAGGGTAAACAACACTTAGAACCATGTTGTACCCATATAGCCATTTTGTTTTTCTCTTTTAGTACAGTTGTTAATAAATTACATAAGACATTCAATACTTTATTATAAAATAGACTTCACATTAGATGATTTTGCCCACCTGTAAGCTAATTTTAAGTGTTCTGAGCATGTTTAAAATTGGCTAGGCTCTGGGGTGTCTGGTGACTTAGTCAGTTAAGTGTCTAACTCTTGATTTCAGCTCAAGTCGTGGTCTTAGGACTTGAGATCAAGCTCCCCATTGGACTCTGCACTGAGCATGGAGCCTGCTTAAGATTTTCTCCCTCTTCCTCTGCTCCTCCCCCATGCTCACACTCTCTCCCTCCTAAAAATATGGCTAGGTTAAGCTATGATATTTGGTAGGGCAGGTATATTAAATGCATTTTTGACTTATGATAGTTCCAATTTATGATGGGTTATTCAGGACATAACCCCCCTGTAAGTTGAGGAAAAACTATATTATATTCCATCAATCCTATCTCTTGCAATCCATTCTATAAAAACTGCCCAGCTAAATACCATTTTTGTAGCTCTTTTTGTGCTTCAGAGGTGGTAGGCTCCTTCAAGATGAGGCTGAACATCTCTTTCCCAACTACTGGCTTCCAGAAACTCTTTGAAGTAGATGATTAATGCAAACTTTATTCCTTTTATGAGAAGCTTATGACCACGGAAGTTGCCGCTGATGTGCTGGGTGAAGAATGGAAGGGTTACATGGTCTGAATCAGTGGCGGTAATGACAAATAAAGTTCCCCATGAAGCAGGGTGTCCTGACTCATGGCCATGCCCACCTGCTGCTGAGTAAGGGGCATTGCTGCTACAGACCAAGGAGGACTAGAGAAAGAAAGTGCAAATCTGGTTGGAGTTGCATTGTGGATGCCAATCTCAGTGCTCTCAACTTAGTCATTGTAAAAAAAGGGGAGAAGAATATCCTTGGAATGACTGATACTACTGTGCCTCATCACCTGGGGCCCAAAAGAGTTAGCAGAATCCACAAACTTTTCAATCTTTAAAGAAGATGATGTCCGCCAGTGTGTTATGAGATAGCCCCTAAAAAAGAAAGTAAGAAACCTGGAACCAAAGTGCCCAAGACTCAGGGTCTTGTTACTACACGTGCCCTCCAACACTAATGTCTACTTATTGCTCCGATAAAATGGAGTACTAAGAAAAATAAGGAAAAAGCTACAGAATACGCTAAACTTCCCACTAAAAGAATGGAGGCCATAAAAAAACACCAAGAACAGATTGCCAAGAGACAGAGGCTGTCCTAGAGCTTCTACCTCTGAGTCCAGTCGAAAATGGGGATTTTTCTAAGTGACAAATAAATAAGATCAGCCATCTAAATAAATAAATAAATAAATAAATAAATAAATAAATAAATAAATTTAAAAAGTACAATTTTTGTAATTTTAGTGTTTTTCATCCAAAATCTGACATTTTCATTGTTCCTTTCACAGCTTTATCTCTTTAAATATCTTATAATCTTAGATACACACATAAAAAATTTAATGTTTAATATATATTAAGGGAATATAGATGTTTAGAATATGTACAACAGTAAAATAGTAAACACAATGTATATTTTACATATCTTATGATGCAAATTGCATCAAGTTTTTATTAATGTGTCATCATTAGAAATTACCATAATCCCTGCTGGATTTACATTTAAGATTACTGAAATTACTCTGAAAGTGATCATGAGGCAGATTTTTAATAATCTACAAACTTTATAAAATCTACTTTCTACAGAAAGTCTATTGCCTTTACAATAAAAAAACAACTAAAATAAATTATTTTATTCAAAAAGGAAAAAGTGCTTTTTTTAACTTCAAAACTCATACTAATGACAGATGTTAAATAAGAACTATTTCTTTCAATATATGTAAAATAATTTAATTTTATGTTAAAAATATTAAAGAGGCACTGATTTTCTTAATGATGCATTAAGGCTCCATTTTCTGAATGTTTATAGGTATGAATAGTTTATTTTCAATGATGTGGATTTTAGAGATAGATACATGTGCCCAAATTACACACATTATAGTTACATGTTTTTTCATGTCAGTACTTGTTACTTGTGAGAACAGACCATAGTAACTTCTCCATATGTCACCCAAACTAAGTAATGGTATAGAAAACTCTAGTATTCTATATATGTTTACAAATTTAAAATTAATATTTTCATATTTAAAGTTACATATGGATAGTATTTATTGAAAATTTACTATGTGACATACTATGCTAGAAAAAATTGTAAGCTGAAAAGTATTTTCAAGATCTGATAGAGAAATATGTTGCCCTTACTTAATTACTTAAAATTGGAACTTTATGCCCATCTCAGCACCTCTAAATTTTTCTATAAACATTGAAAACAAAAGTATTTCTAGTGATTTTTACAAAGATTTGTATTTTCCAAAATATTTCTTTAAACTAGCTACTCCTTTTTTTTTTGTAATGTTATAGAAGGCTTATGTATATTTTATGTTTATACCCTACATAGTTTGGTTATTTTCAATGTAAATAATTGATTATTTTAGGATTTAATTTATATTTACTTGATTATATTTGAAACCAGAAAGGAACATTTGTTACGTACTTGACCATTTAATTATATTGAATTTTTAAAGCTTCTAGTAGCTTTTGACTCATAAAAGACTCCCACATATTCTAGTTCCTTACTCAACCATCTCGAAACAAACAAATTTCTGTTGGTTATGAATTTCTTAGCATTTAATAGGCCTAAGGAACCTGACTTAAATTTTGCTTTTCAGTCATTTTGGTATTACATTGATACAGTAACGTTTGTATTCAGAGAATATATGCAGATACACAGTTTAGGTGTATAATGAAATTAATAACATATTTAGAACTAAAACCATTTTTTTCATTTGAGTTAAGAACTTTAATGAGTAAATACATTTATTTTTTTGAGAAAACATTATGGGTGACATTTTCTGAAAACTTTGCCAGTTAAAAATGTCTTTTCGGGACGCCTGGGTGGCTCAGTTGGTTACGCGGCTGCCTTCGGCCCGGGTCAGGATCCCAGGGTCCAGGGATCGAGTCCCACATCGGGCTCCTTGCTCGGCGGGGAGCCTGCTTCTCTCTCTCTCTCCCTCTGCTTGTGCCCTCGCTGTCAAATAAATAAAATCTTTAAAAAAAAAAATGTCTTTTCTCTCATAAATTTAGCCAGATACAAAAACCTTGGGTCATTGTTTCCCTCAGGCTTTTATAAATACTTGCATGTTCTTTCCTACTTTTCAATATTCAAGCCTATTAACATCTAGGACAACAGTCCTTTTAGGTAAAAACAAGTTCTCTTTCTCTGAAAGTTTTGTATCTAACTCACAAAAATTCTTACTAACATAAGCAACTTTAAATATTATTTTTTCAGGGGTGCCTGGGTGCCTTAGTAAGTTGAGCATCTGACTCTTGGTTTTAGTTCAGGTCATGACCTCCTGGGTCATGAGATAAAGTCCCAGGTGGGTCTCCACATTCAGTAGGGAATCTGCTTGGGGATTCTCTCCCTCTGACCCCCCAACTCACACACTCTCAAATAAATAAATAAAACTTAAAAAATTAAAACTAAATATTATTTTTCATTAAAAAATAAGGACTTTAAAATAATTCTATGAAAGCCATCTTTGAAACTGATTTTATTCCAAATTTGAAATTTTGATTAATATTTTGGTCATCTTTTAGCAAAAAAGGTACAATTTGTGAATTATATGATTGTACCTACTAATATATTTCTTTTTAATATAATTCTATTAATATAACAAAGTATGATTTTATAAATCACAATTACTATATTAATATATTCAAGATAAATAAGAAAATGTAATTAGGAAATAAAATACTAATTGACCACTTAATTTTTATCAAGTTAGAATATAATTTTGAATGATAAGGTGAGCACTCTTTTTTCTTTAATTAATGTTTGCTAAATGCCAGGTATCCTACTGCAGGCACTGTAAAAACACTGCAGCAATACAGTGGTATATATGGCAAGGACTCTTATCTTAGTGTTTAGCATTCAAATGGAAAAGATAGACAGTAAATACATTAACAAAAACAACATCAACGATAGGATATTTTCAGACAGAAATAAATAATTGGAAGCAGTTAATGTTTTTCTTGAAGAGGAATTTTATCATATATAGGCATCAGTAATATTTTGAGGTTATATGATTTCTGACCCACCTGATGTATAATGGAGATTTGCTGAATGGACAATAAATAAAATATCCTTTAAAATGAAAATGAAAAGCATGTGTTTTGGTGGATGTAACGATAATATATTAATTTTTAAAATTTTTCTTTTATGTTTCAGATGTATTGAGCAATAAAACTTCTTTTAATTATTTTAGTTAAGACAGAAGCAGAACTACTATATTTTCTTCAATTATGATCTCACAGCCTTTTGTTTAGTTTCCCTAAAGACAGCTTCCTTAGGAAAACACTCTGATTAGATTTGTTAATATGATTGCCATGTACAGTTGAGATTTGGGAAAATAGCTCAAAATTCAGGCAACGTGAGAGGCTGCTGGGAAGATGGAGGAGAAGGTGGACCCTGGGCTCACCTCATGGTTGTGGCCATTGAGAGAACACCCACATCGGCATTAATAACCCAGAAAGTGACCTGAAGACTGGCAGAACTGACTCTCCATAGCCTGACGTAGACAAGAGGCCACAGTGCAGCAGATCCGCCCCCTCTGATATGGTCTTGGCAGGATCCCATCAAAGCAGTGCCATGGGCCTGGCAGTGTACAAGCCGCCCAGATAAGGGCCAACACCAACACCACTCTGAAGTGAGTCCTGCTCCAGGAAGAAGGGAAGATAACCACACACCAGTCTGACTGCGACAACAGCAGTGGTCTGGGGGCAGGCAGCTGATCTGACTGCAGGCCCCACCCACCAATGACAGCTTCTCAGGGGACAACACAGGGAAAGTGCACGGCAGTGTGGTGTTACTTCGTCTCTGGCAAACATCTGGTCTGACTCAACTCAAGCCCAAGGCAGCCCCAGACTGGCCCTCTAACACCACATGCACCAGACTCTGCCCACAATAGGCAGAGAGCCATCTCAAACTGGACTGAAGGCAAACACAGCTTTGCCACAACAGTAAGAGGCCCCTGTAACAACACACATAGGAGACACCCCTGAAGCACCATTTTCTGGTGAAAGGAGACATTGCACTGTGGGGCACTACAGGAACTCTTCTTCATAAAGCTACTACTTTCAAGTGCAGGAGACATAGCTGACTTTCCTAACACATAGAAACAGACACGACAATAGACAGAGGAATATGTCCCAAATGAAAGAGCAGAACAAAATCATAGCAAGAGATCTAAACAAAATAGAGATAAGTAATATGTCTGATAGGGAATTTAAAGTAATGCTCATGAAGATACTCACTAGATTTGAGAAAGGAGTGCAGGACCACCATGAGACTCTCTACAAAGAGAGAGGAGACCTAAAAAAGAACCAATTAGAGATAAAGAACTCATTAAATGAAATTAAAAATAGACCACCTGGAATAAATAGCAAACAAGAGGAAGTAGAAGAATGGATCAGCAACGTGGAGGACAGAGTAATGGAAAGTAATCAAGCTGAGCAAATTAGAGGAGAAAAAAATATGCAAAAGGAGAATGGACCAAGGGAACTCAGTGACACTGTCAAGCATAACAGTCACATGATAGGGATCCCAGAAGAAGAAGAGAAAAGGGGGCAGAATATTTATCTGAAGAAATAATAGCTGAAAAATTCCTGAGTTTGGGGAAGGAAAGAGAAATCCAGATCCAGGAGCACAGAAAGCCCCAACAAAACCAACCCAAAGAGGTCTGCACCAAGACACAAAGTAAATAAGATGGCCAAAAGTAGTGACAAAGAGAGAATTTTAAAAGCAGCAAGAGAAAGGATGCAGTTACATACAAGGGGAGCCCCATAAGACTGCCAGTGGATTTTTCAGCAGAAACTTTGCAGGCCCGAAGAAAGCGACATGATATATTCAAAGTGCTAAAAGGAGAAAATCTGCAGCAAGAATACTCTATCCAGCAAGGCTTTCATTTAGAACAGAAGGAAAGATAGAGTTTCCTAGGGGGGAAAAAAAAAAAAAAAAGTTAAAGGAATTCATGACCAGGAACAAAACCAGCCACGTCCCCATCACACATGATGCTATTGGCCTGTGGGTTCCAAATCTGCAGTCCAGCTGCCCTCCTGCCCCAGTCAGCATGCACTGCCTGCCACCTGCTCAATGCCAAGTCAACATGCCTTCACCTCAGATCAACAAGAACTTAAGCTGACACTCTTCCCCTCAAATTCCAGCCCCTGTGCTGGGCTGTGCACAAAAGTGGGCATAATAAAAACACTAGAATGAAGTAACCCAAATGGTGACACTAATTCTATGGAATATATAATGGATAAAAGGAGTGTGCTAGACTGAGAACATCTCCAAGAAGCACATCAAAGAACAATACATACAGCATGATTCTGGTTACTAAAAGAAACAAATACGGGTAAAATAAAACTAGATGAAAGCAGATAGGGATACAAACCATAAGAGACTCTTAATCACAGGAAACAAACTGAGGGTTGCTGGAGGCAAGGCGGGGTGAGGAGATGGGGTAACTGGGTGATGGGTATTAAGGAGAGCATGTGATGGAATGAGCATTGGGTGTTACATAAGACTGATGAATCACTGACCTCTACCTCTGAAACAAATAATACACTATATGTTAATTAATTGAATTTAACTAAAAAAAGAACCCCCCCCCCAAATTCAGGCAACATTAATTCATCTGAACTTAGTCTCTATTAGATATTTTTAGTAACATTGCTGTGGGGAGGGTGATTGGATGCCTGGAATACCTCTATCTATAATGCCTTCATGGATTACGTTTTTGACAAAGTAATAGATAAAAATTTAAGTGAAATTATTCTCAATTAAAGAAATGAAGATAGTAAAATTTTTGAGTTCAACTTTTATAATATAGCATCTGTACAAATAGATGCCATTTTTATTATGTTTTTTTTTTTAAAGATTTTATTTATTTATTTGATAGAGGACACAGTGAGAGAGGGAACATAAGCAGGGGGAGTGGGAGAGGGAGAAGTAGGCTTCCCGCCGAGCAGGGAACCCGACGTGGGACTCGATCCCAGGACCCCGGGATCATGACCTGAGCCGAAGGCAGACGCTTAACAACTGAGCCACCCAGGTGCCCCCTTTTATTGGTGGTTTTATGAAAAATAAATTTAAAGGCCATAATCTAGAGGTAATACTTTTGCCATTGTAAGGCTCCAGTATAACCATATAATAGATGTTTATTTTACTAAATCTTAGTCAAAATTATAATGGGTGGAATTAATTTAATATAGTTTCTATCACTAACTAGATCCTGAATGTCATTTCCTTTGGACATGTTGGGTATTTACTAGGTGCAAGAGTCTGAATCTGAGACTTGGCTGGAAGGACACTGCAACCTTCCTCAGTATCAGTGTTATTACCCAGACAGCAGTGACATGAGCAGGGCATCAACACAACATGGGGCCGATAGGCACACGTACAATATAGGCATTGTAAATTTCATTAGGAAAGAGCTGACAAGCAGCTGCAATTCTCCCTGATAAAAATCCCTTGATCTTTTTAGAGGAAATGTCTTTTAATTGTATCTAGGAGTTCAAATGGACCACAAACCACTATAGTATACCAAGTCTCTCTACAATCGTACTACTGTTTAAGTGTAGCATTTTCATTACTTCTAATTTAGTTAATTACACTTTACCTACCTAAATTCCCAGGGCGGTTTTCATTGGAGGCAGCAGTTAATTGCCTTGTTCCAAAGAGGCATTTTTGTGAGCTATTAAACTACTACTCTTCTTAGTTTAGGAATGATTGCTTCCATTCTTGCTTCTGATGGATTCCTGGATCAGTGCCTTAGAAGCAATTTAAGACTAACTTAGTTCAAATATTTTTAATGTGTCAATTAGGATGTATACTAATTCTTGAAATGTTTTATTGATTGTCCCTTTTTTGTACCAGGGCAATGTAAATTGAATTTCGGTATTTTCTCTCAATTAGGAATGTAAGTGTGTGGTGTACATGTGTGCACAAGTAACTGAAACAAATAAGCAAAAAGGTACATAAAAAATGGAAGTTGATTAATAGATTATAATTTTGAACTTAAGTATAATAGTAAACATAATGGTAATCTGACACAGCTTATATTTATTACAGGGCAATGAGAAGCCTATAAAGGACACACTTCATCTAAATGATGATAATTTCACTTTTATTTTTTTTAAAGATTTTATTTATTTATTTGACAGAGAGAAAGACAATGAGAGAGGGAACACTAGCAGGGGGAGTGGGGGAGGGAGAAGCAGGCTTCCTGTGGAGCAGGGAGCCAGATGGGTGCTCCATCCCAGGACCCTGGGAACATGACCTGAGCCGAAGGCAGACGCTTAACGACTGAGACACCCAGGCACACCACTTTTAAATAAAAATTAGAAACAAAGTGTTTTGAAAGTCATTTGTTAAGAAAAACATTGACCTACGCCAAAAACAAACAAATAAAACCACATCAGTTCTATGATCACTCTTAGGATCCCTTAATCCATGCCAGTGTAGACAAATGGTCTTCTCCAGCCCAGTAACAAGTAGTGCATAGAAACATGAGAATTAGGAGTGCCTAAATTTTGGAAGTCATAACCCCAAAGTGATACTCTTCTCCTCCTCCAGAGCTCCGAGCCATATAGGACAGTAGCATCAGCAAGTATTTCCCTCATCATCACTATTTTGTTAGTGCCTGGGACACAGGCTTTTATAAACACTGTAAAAAAGAGATGAAACTTCTGATTAAGGAGAAGGTGCCATTTGTTTGGGTTTCTAGCAATTGCCCTATTGGGTCTGCCAATGGTGCGATGAGAAGAGCATTTTCTCCTGTCCCAACTTTAAATGCCATCTTTGATGTCAGCTTCAAGATAAATTTAATAATAAATCATCTTTCCTTCCATAGTAATCTCTCCCTCCTCTTATATTTTTGCTGATTAATTTTAAATTAATATGGAAAATTTACCTCAGCATTCAGACAATTAGACCTCTCTTTCCCTCGAACCTTACCTACTACCACTTTTATGAGACCACAAGACCTATTCCGATATTCCAAGCAAGGGTGATCATTATTTTCTCTTGCTCCATTGTTGTTTATTTGTATGTTCTATAACATTTGCCAATCTTCTGGCTTATATTATTTGTGCATAAGTCTTATCTCTCTTCCTAGATTATAAGCTCTCACAGGCCAAGTACTTCCTCATTTTTCCTTTAATAGTCACTGAATCATATCAATAAATTGATGATTAATTACCTTTTTCAGATGCATTTAAGGGATTATTTAATTACATGCTTGTCCTAAACCATAGGTTAAATTCTAATGCTGGTTTCTGGCAATAGACTGATTTATGAAATGTATGTAACCGTACATGAACATCATCTTTTAGAAACCCAGCTTCTCTTTTCAGCTAGTACTGGAATCTGCTATTATCTGCATTTTAAAGGGTAAAGAATTTCACTCAGAAAGTGTTGTTTTATTAAAGGTGGTGTTGGATAAGTAGGGATGGGTTTATAGACCAAAGCAAATAATTTAGGTCAAAACCCATACTGAGAAGTCTTTTCAAATCAAACCTTTTTTTTGTTTTTTTTTTTAAGATTTTATTTATTTATTTTGACAGAAAGAGACAGTGAGAGAGGGAACACAAGCAGGGAGAGTGGGAGAGGGAGAAGAAGGCTTCCCGCCGAGCAGGGAGCCCGATGTGGGGCTCGATCCCAGGACCCTGGCATCATGACCTGAGCCGGAGGCAGACGCTTAACGACTGAGCCACCCAGGTGCCCCAAATCAAACCTTTTCTTTAGCCACTCTGGCACAAACTGTTGTCTTTCCTCCTCCTGGGCTAACTTAGGTTAGAATTCCAGGGAAATTGACCCTGAGATAATTATCTGGCAGGAAATATACCAGGGAGCTCTCTCTGAAGAAAAAAAAAAAAAAGGCAAAAAAAGAAACTAAGCACAATTCAACGCTAAGAAAGCTCTCAGCTGATCCAAAATCCTTGAATTGGGATGTCCCTTAAGAGTCGTTCTAAATTGAAGAGAGGGGAAAGAGATTTTGTACTCCCAGTTCAGTCATCCCAAGATGGGAACATCCCTAAGTAGAGAAACTCTTTTCAGCAGGAAGCCATAACCCAGGAAGGACTCAGAAGCCAAACCTCTTAGCAGCTGAAGAAAGAGTGCCTAGGTTCATTCTGAGCAGCCATTTGATAGTCCATCACAACACCTACTGCCTGGATTCCTCCTCACCCACAGGAATCCACCTATCTCCAGCCTTCATCACTTCTGGCATTTTGAAACCTGGGTTTACTCACATCTCCATCAATTCCACAGAGGTTAAAATGCTCTTTGTGTTTCACCACACCAGGTGTCACCACTCCCTTCAAGTTGGGAACGACTTTTATGAAGATGATAACACTTCATAAAACAAATAAACGAACAGACAAAAAACAAACAAACAAAAAAAAAACCCTTTGCCTAACAACACCCCTGGTGGGTGGAGCAGATTATATCTAATAGATCACATTTTCTTTTTTACATTACAGAAATCTTTTCACGAACTAGAATTTCTTTAGACAGATTCCAATTTGTCTCTTCAAAGGGGTAAGCTAAACCTCTTCTTGAGAAAAATTTGCTTTTGGTTACCTGCACTGTTTCTGTCCATTTCTGTTTTCAAATTTGTTGTGTGATTTTTTTTTTTCTTCTTTTCCAGCTAGGCAGCTAATTTAATCCTGAATATTTTAATGTAGCACTCAGCACAAATGTGTAATAAGGGGTCCCTTAAATAGACCGATTCTACTCTTTTGCGGATGTACTCAACCTTGCTTTTTCTTTGCTAGACACAGCCTTTTGCTTTCTTTTTCCTTGATATCACATTAAACACCCAAGAGTAAATGTTCAGTCCCGACCATCTGGCTCTTCTTTTCTAACAAATAACAAACCGCACTTTCCCTTTGATTCTCTTTTAAGGTTAAAAATATTTTAACATTTTTGCATATATAGCTATTAATAAGACATGTTTCAACTCTTGATACAATAATATAAACTGCAATAAAGAGATATACTCTAAGAGTTTACTTAAATTATTACTTATATTTGTGGTCTTTTGTTACATTAGCTCATTGCTGATTACTTGAAGAGGTGCATGGGCAAGCTTCCTGTCACTATCTTTGGTAATATGTGTGAACTGGATTATAAGATTAATGACAGTGCACTGTGTCAACCGCTCTCTACTTCACGGTGCCAGTAAGGAATTTTGAGGCCAATCTCCACAATGTTGGGAGCTAAGATAGACACACTGGATATCTTACGAAGACCCTGGATTTCAGAAGGGCTGAAAACTGAACTTTTCTTAGTTTATAATCATTCATCTCCGGATATTAGTTCTCAGAAATTTTAATCTAGGGGCACCTGGGTGGTTCAGTCGTTAAGCGTCTGCCTTCGGCTCAGGTCGTGATTCCAGGGTCTGGGACCGAGCCCCGCATTGGGCTCCCTGCTCCACGGGGGGCCTGCTTCTCCCTCTCCCACTCCCCCTGCTTGTGTTCCCTCTCTCACTGTGCCTCTTTCTGTCAAATAAATAAATAAAATCTTTTAAAAATAAATAAATAAAATAAAATCTTAAAAAATAAAAAAAGAAATTCGAATCTATGCTTTTTAGTGTGTGTGTATGAGAGAGAGAGAGAGAACATAAAGGAACTAAGATTTTTTTTTTAGATTTTTCTAAGATTTAAAGACCCACACAAATTCAGAAGTTTAAGCTTCAATACCTATGTGCTCAATGAGTACGTTCATAATTGAGTTGTGAGTGGTTATGATAGGAGACATGTTAATTCTGCCTTTTTTTTAAATGTTAAGCAATAGAATCAATAATGAAAAGAGAATTGGAAAACAAAAATTGGTCTTATGTTTTTCTTAGTTTTTTCTGCCCTGCATGTGAGAAAATAGATGCTAAATTTTTCACCACTACCTATCAAGCAACAAACAAACCATTATCTTCAGACATCTGAAAGATTGTGTTATGCTTACTATTTTATCCTGATTAGTATTAGCTTTTAAAAAAATCTCAATGTTTTTCAATTTAGTAACTAAGGATCTACTTTATATAAGTCCCAATTTCTTTTAAATAACAATATTAAAAGCACATCCCACATATTTATATTCTTCTTGAAGATTGAAAGATACTTAATTACCCGAAATAATGTTTTATCTGTATGGGCAGCTTACATACTCACATCAAGGTTGTCTTTCCCTTTGAGAGATTCACTATGTTTATGACATCACTTTACCCTCTCAAACTGATATACATTTGACATTGTAAAATTATGAAGTTTTGAGAAATGTATTTAAAAAGTAGACTTATCAAATCTCATAGTCTCTACTATTTTAAAACAAATACAGAGTAATAAAATTTTATGAAAGCATTGAGTTATTTTCTGTTCAGATTAGGAAAAAATAAACTAAAACAGAAATATCAAGTTCTTATTCCTGCTAAGTGTTTAACATGAGTAATTTCATTAGGTCAGAAGGAGTCCTGTCCAGTGTTCGATATACAAAAGATAGGTCATTGGTTTCAGGCAATTGAATAGCTGTATAACTTGGAATAATCATGCATTTTTATGTACTTCATGTTGCTTTAGGATTATAGCAGTTATTGTGATTAAAAGTTAACCTTGCCTGACTTATAAGTAAAATTATTTGATCAATTTGATAGAAAATGTATCTATAATTCCACCTGAAAAATATATGTGAATCAGAACTTTTACTTTTTATTTGACTGATACTACAGAGAAAGGGGTTTTGAAACTAAATATAAGATGAAATAGCCTTTTCAAGAAATCTGGTCATGGTTTTATTTATTTGATTGAGAGCAAGCGCCCATGTGTGCATGCACGAGAGAGAAAATGTGAGTGGAGGGAGGGACATAGGGAGACAGGAGAGAGAGAATCCTTAAGAAGACTCCTCACTGAGCATGGAGCTTGATGCAGGGCTTGATCCCAGTGACCTGAGATCATGACCTGAGATTAAATCAAGAGTTGGGTGCTTAACCGACTGAGCCATCCAGGCTCTCTTTAAAATAAATTTTAAATTTAAGTTCAAGTTAAAGTAACTGAAGCCTTGAAATACACCATCTGTAATTATATTATTCATATATATACTACAGTGATCAATGGCCAAACTTTCTAGGACCAGAATTTTAGTCAGATTCGCTAGACTCTGTACCTTATATATTATAAAGCATAGCTTCAGTATTATAATTATTGAACATATGTCAAAAATACCATCAAAACAGGGAAAACAGAATCTCTATTGGAAAAAAATTTCATATTGGATACCTCTAGAAATATCCATGTGGTCATTACAGAGAAAAACAGAGCAACATTTGACTTTCTTATACTTTATTTCAGTTTGGTATTATTTTATTTTGAAGTATGTGGCTGAGGATTGGTGTCTATTTCCAATGTTTAGAGTTGCTTAAGGTCTTCTGGTAGCCTCACCCCAAACTTCTTTCTAATTCTGAAGATGCTGTACCCCTTCATACTTTCATGCATTAGTACACTTGTTTTCTGTTTTTTGTTTTTGTTTTTTTCCCCTGTATAGAATGTCTTTGTTTCCTTAACCTGGAAATTTTTAAATTAAATTTAAAGGTTCAATTCAAGTAGTGAAATTATCTTTGCCTATCTCTGCTTAAATTATCAGTTTTTATCATATCTGGATTCCTCAGTAGACTGACTACAGTGGCTTAACAATAAAATTTTATTTCTACCAGAGAATGTTATAAGTGACTGGTACATAGTGACAAACAAATATGCACTGAATAAATGAATACTAATTAATGAATACCTGAATGAATGAAACTTGAAAGAACAAATGCATGCATAAATAAATGAATTTAGAGAATAAAGCAATTTATTAGTTTGGCCTATTTTAGATTATTTTCTTTTTCCACCTCTTATTTTTTTAAAAGGATTTGTTTATCTATTTTAGAGAGGAAGAGAGCACGAATGGGAGGGGCAGAGGGAGAGAAAGAAATAATTTCAAGTAGACTCAGGCTTAATCAACAATCCCACCCAGGTGCCCCTCCACTTCTTATTTTTAAAAAATTTGGTAAAGATAAAAGAACCCTATATTAGAAGTTTCCTTGGGGCAGTTTCCTTGGTGACAGTCTGTTGAGCTCCTGACTTGATTTCAGCTCAGGTCATGATCTCAGTGTCGTGGGATCCAGCCCCAGATCAGTCTCTGTGTTCAGTGGGGAATCTGCTTGGGATTCTCTCTCTCCTTCTCCTTCTACTCCTCCCCTGGCTCACTCTTTCTCTCTTTCTGTCAAATAAATAAGTTTTTAAGAAAAAAAAAAAAAGAAGTTTCCTTAACATTCTTTGATTCCAGTGGGTTCCATTTTACCACCTGTATGTCTTTTTTAGATTATAGGAAATAAAATAAATAAAAATAATCAAAAAATTATTTTGACTTTTTTTTTTAAGATTTTATTTATTTGACAGAAAGATAGAAGAGCACAAGTAGAGGGAATGGCAGAGGGAGGAGAAGCAGGCTCTGCACTGAGCAGGGAGCCTGATGCGGGACTCGATCCCAGGAGCCTGGGATCATGATCTGAGCCGAAGGCAGACGCTTAACCATCTGAGCCACCCAGGTGCCCCTATTTTGACATTTAACTAAAATTTTCAACATGGATGCAAGCTTCCACATGTGTGTTTACGTATGTATATCTATACGCATATATAGACATCTATATCTTAATATATTGAGTAAATCCGAACAGAGATATGTATAGAAACAAAAGAAATATAAGGGCAATTGCATAATTGCAAAAGTTCGTTATTATAGCTACATACAGTGTTATAATACTGGTTATACTATAAAAGAAGAAAGGTGAATGTATCTTATTAACATTGTTTTCTTGCAGATCTTCTGAGGAGGAATATGTGTCAAGAAAATATGATCATGGTAAAAGTCAAATTTTTTCAATGAAAATGAAAATGCAATGCTTACCTTTCAATTTCACCTCAGCCTAAATCTGCTCACATACAAACCTGGCTTGTTGATTGAGTTGTTTCATTAACAATATGAAATGAGACCTGTGAAACACTTGGGAAAACTGAGATTTAGAAGCAAAGAGTAAATTCAAAGAGATGATTTGAAGGTTATATGGTAAAAATTCAGTTTCTCCAACTAATTAGGACTGTTGGGACTATTATAATGTTTAGTTTCTAGGTCAAATTAAGTTTGGTGACTTATTCTTTAAACAAATGAAATAAACAAATGAAAAATAAAGTTAATAAATATTTTACAATACAATATTTTCCCTTGGTAATCTGTCACCATTTGTTATATCCTTTTTCTTTTTCTTTCTTTTTTTTTTTCTTTTTTGGCAAGCAGAAAAGCAGATGGTTAAAAATTAAAGTAATTTGTACTATTAAATTTGCATATTTTGAATTTGCATTTGTAAGAAGTTTATTTAATAAATTTTTGAATATAGTATATCACTTAAATACTCACTGTTCTTTTATGGATACAATCTAATTAAGTTACCAGCCATCAATTCTTTGACACCCCAGTTTTTTTTATCAAATAAAAATAGGTTGTTGAGGCACCTGGGTGGCTCAGTTGGTTAAGTGTCTGCATTCAATTCAGGTCATATTCCCAAGGTCTGGGATCGAGCCCCACATCAGGCTCCCTGCTCCGTGTGGAGTCTGCCTCTCCCTCAGCCCCTCGCTTCTACTTGTGCTCTCTCTCTCTCAAATAAATAAAATCTTTAATAAAATAGGTTGTAATGAAACTAAGCCCCAAACTGTTCTAAGTAATATCTAAGTAATAATTTTATATCCAGAGTTGACACACTAGCAAAATTAACCCACTGGTTATGATTGGTGAAAATTATTTTGATCCCACCACGTGTGTCTGTTATTTTTATGGGGATTGTGTATTCCTAATTTCTCTGTCATTCTATTTCTTTTGTTTTCTAACACTTTTGTCAGTGAACATGCATATAGAAAAGGACATGAAACTTAAACAAGGTTAACATTATGTTAAAGCAAACACCCATGTAACAACCTCTTGGGTTAAAATATAAAATATTGTCAGAATTCCAAATTTTACCCACAATCTCTGACAGATTTCAACACTGTCTACCTAACAGAGGTTATCAAAGCAGCCTTTTTGGTAATCACTTCCTTTAACTGCCTAAATAGGCATCCTTATGCAATGTAGCTTTGGTTTCGCCAATTTGATAAATGGTTTGCTTACTTGATACTTTATAAAATAGATTCATTGAGTATGTAGATTTTGTGTGTCTGGTTTCTTTTCCTTATTCAAGTGTTTTGTTCTTTTTCTATTGGGTTGACTACCTGTATCAATCTTTCCAGAGATCTATTAATTTTATTAGGTTTTGATTTTTTTTCCAAAAACTATCTTTGAACTCTATTGATTCTTTATGTGGATTGCTATTTACCTACTCTCTACTATGTTCTTTGTAATTTTATTCTTTCTGCATTCTTTTGTAACATTTAACTCTTTATTAACCTTTTGAAATAGAGACTTATTTCATATAGGCTTATGAACTTTGAAATTTTTGTCACTTCCTTTTTTCCCTAATATTTATATTTTAGTCTTTAAACTTTTCTTTAAATACTTAGTTGTATCCAATTTTTTATATATATTTTATATTTATTATAATTCAATTCCAAATATTTTTAATTGCATTTTTATGAAAATAACATTTTTACATTAAAATTTTTGATTTACATATAAATGACTCTTTTTAAAAATCTCTAGCATTATTGAGGTATGACTGACAAATAAAAATTGTATATTTTTAAGATATACAACATAATGTTTATGTATGTACATATTATGAAATTATTACCATAATAAGATAATTAACATACCTAACACTACACATAGTTACAATTTATTTTATTTTGTTTCTTTCGGTGAGAATAGTTGAGACCCATTCTCTTAGCAATTTTTTTTTTTAAGATTTTATTTATTTATTTGAGGAGACAGAGAATAAGTGAGAGAGAGCACAAACCAGATGGGAGAGGCAGAGGGAGAAGCAGACTCCCTGCTGAGCAGGGAGCCTGATGCAGGGCTTGATCCCAGAACTCTGGGAACATGACTTGAGCCAAAAGCTGATGCTTAACCAACTGAGCCACCCAGATGCCCCTCTTAGCAAATTTTAAGTATATAGTGCATTATTATTTTTGCATTATTATATGAATTTAGTTTAAATCTATTCTTAATGTCCAACTATATATGAGTATTTTGTGCATAACAGTATATTAATTTTCTTGTGTAGTTTTATCGTTTTGTTATCAGTTATTACTAATTCTTCCTACTCATCCCTTGTATCATTCATTATTTGTTATTATAAGCTACTTATACTACCAGTGAAACAGTATAGTGTTATTTGAAAGTGGACTCATATTAGTTGTAAATATATATTACAAACTTTAAGGCAACCACTAAAAAAAGTTTAAAAAATAACGTAACTGATATGCTAAAAATGGAGAAAAAAGGGAATTTTATAAAATGCTCAATTAAAACCACAAATGGCAGAAAAAGAGTGGAACATGAAATAAGAACAAAGAACAAGGGCAACAAATATAAAACAGTAATGAATATAGTAGATATTAATCCAACTATATCAATAATCACTTTGAATGGCAATAGTCTAAGTGCACCATTTAAAAAGAGATTATTGTAGTGGATAAACAACCGTGACTCAATTATATGTTGTCTAGAAGAAAGCCACCTTAGATATAAAGATATATATAGATCAAAAGTAAATGAATGGATGGAGAAAAAAATACTATGCAAAATTAATCAAAAGAGAATAGGAATAGCATAAATTTCAGACATCGTAAACTTCGAAGCAAGGAATGTTATCAGGGTATTACCTAATAATAAAAGGAAATTCTCATTCTCCAAGAAGACATAATATTCTTAACATATATGTGCTTAAAAATGGATTATCAAAGCACATGAGGCAAAAACTGATAGAATTGCAAGAAGAAATAGATGAATCCACTATCATGATTGGAGACATTGACACTCCTCTGTCAGAAATGGACAAATCAGAAGAAAATCAGAAAGAATATAGTTAGGACTCCAAAATAAGTAGACAGTAAATAATACACTTCTAAATAACACATAGGTCAAAGAAGAAATATCATGAAACATTTAAAAATATTTTGAACAAAATGAAAATGAAAACACAACTTATCAAAATGTATGGGATGCAACAAAAGCAGTGCTTAGAGGGAAATTGATAGAATTCATTCATAAGTTAGAAATAAAGATCTAAAATCAATAATCTAAGTTTCCACCTTAAGAAACTAGAAAAAAAGAGAGAAATTAAATACAAAGTAAGCAGAAGAAAATAATTAATAAGAAAGCAGAAATCGATGAAATTGAAAAGAAATCAATAAAACCATAAGTTGGTTCTTTGAAAAGACCAATAAAGGGCGTCTGGGTGGCTCAGTTGGTTAAGCGACTGCCTTCGGCTCAGGTCGTGATCCTGGAGTCCCGGGATCGAGTCCCGCATCGGGCTCCCTGCTCGGCAGGGAGTCTGCTTCTCCCTCTCCCACTCCCCGTTTGTGTTCCCTCTCTCTCTGTGTCTTTCTCTGTCAAATAAATAAATAAAAATCTTTAAAAAAAAGAAAAAGAGAAGACCAATAAAATGGATAAACCTCTGGTCAGGCTAATTAAGGAAAAAAAGAGAGAGAACACAAATTACTAATATCAGAAATGAAAGATAGGACGACATCATTACAGGTCCCATAGATATTAAAAGGATAACAAAAGAATACAATGAAAAACTCTATACTTACAAATTTTATAAACTAAATGAAATGAACCAATTCCTTGAAAGATACAATTTGCCAAAATTCACACAAGAAGAAATAAACAATCTGAATAGGCCTATATCTATTAAAGTAGCAAACAGAACTTTTTTTTTTTTTTAATTTATTTATTTGTCAGAGAGAGAGAAAGCATAGCAGGGGAAGCAGTAGGCAGAGGGAGAAGCAGGCTCCCTGCTGAGCAAGGAGCCCGATGTGGGACTCGATCCCAGGACCCTGGGACCATGACCTGAGCCGAAGGCAGATGCTCAACCAACTGAGCCACCCAGGCATCCCAACAAAACATTTTTTAAAAACATTTTTTAAAAATGAACTATGTTCTCTGAAAGACATTGCGAAGTGAATTAGACGATAAGCCACAGACTGGGAAAAATATTTTCAAAAGACACATTGAATAAAGGACTCACCCAAAATATAAAAAAAACTCTTGGATGCCTAGGTGGCTCAGTTGCTTGGGTGTCTGCCTTCAGCTCGGTCATGATCCCAAGGTCCTGGGATCCAGTCCTACGCCAGGCTCCCTGCTCAGCAAGGAGTCTGCTTCTCCCTCTCCCACTGTCCCTTCCCACTGCTCGTGCTCTTTCTCACGTGCTCTCTCTCTCTCTCTTTCAAATAAACAAAATATTTTTAAAAAGACCCTTAAAACTCAACAGTAATATAACAAATAACCCAGTTTTAAAAAGGGCTAAAGACCTTAATAGCCACCTCACTAAAATAGATACAGATGGCAAATAAAAAGGATGTTCCACATCATATATCATCAAGAAAACACAAATGAGAAAAACAATGAGATGCCACTCCCTACCTATTAGAATGGCAAGCGTCTGGACCACTGCTAAGTGCAATGGCTGGTGAGGATGTATAGCAACAAAACCTCTCATTCCTTGCTCGTGGAATGCAAAATGGTACAGCAATTTTGAAAGGTAGGTGGTTTCTTACAAAAATATTCTTACATGTGATCCAGCAATTGTGCTCCTTTGTATTTGCCTAAGGAAGTCGAAAACTTATGCCCACTTAAAAACCTGCAGATCAATGTTTATAGCAGCTCTATTTATAATTGCCAAAACTTGGAAGCAACCAAGATGTCCTTCAGTAGGTGAATGGATAAAATAAACTGTGGTACATCCAGAAATGGAGTATTAGTCAGCAGATTCCAACTCGATGAAGTTCTGGAAAAGGCAAAACTATGGAGACAGTAAAAAGATCAGTAGGTTGAGGGAGGGGAGAGTACATAGGATTTTTAAGGCAGTGAAACTATTCTGTATGGTATTGTGATGGTGGATACATGTCATTATATATTATATGCATATATATATGCATATATATATGCATATATATATGCATAGAATGTGCAACACCAATAGTGAACCCTAAAGTGTTCTATGGATTTTGGGTGATTATAATGTGTCATGTACATTTATCCTTGCTAACAAATGTACCACTTTGGTAAGTGATGTTGATAATGCAGGAGGCTATGCACGTGTGGGAGTGAGAGTGTATGGGAAATCTCTCTATCTTCCTCTCAATTTTGCTGTAAATCTGAAACTGCTCCTAAAAAAGTCTTTAAAAAATTCATTAGTATGTAAAATGTAATTTATGACCGTTGCCATAATAGTCCCTTCCCCAAATAGTCCATCTGGGGACAAATAATATAGTCATAAACAAAATAGAAAGGAGTTCCTCAGAGATATAAAACCTAAAATCACTAAAACAAAGATAGGCAATAAAAATGAAAATATTTTGTTATTTCCTGGGCTATTTGGACAACAATCTATTACAAAAAAAATGAGGCTTCTTAAGTAATTCAGAGCCTCTATCATATAGATTAATTTTAAAATAATTTATTTCACTCATGTAGAAACAATGACAAACATTAAACATCTGGATTCCCTTTCCCCAACAAACAATCCACTTATTTTTATTTTATTTTATTTTATAAATTTAGTTTATAAAGCCACTATAAATTTATCAGTGAAGTTAGAAACATCTTCATGTAGTTAAAATATGTTCATCATGATTTGTATGTTTGCTGCTTTGAATTTATCGTTTATGTACTATAGAAGTCTTATAAATACCAAAGACAGTGAGTGTCAAGGGAAAAACACTAATAACAGGAAAAAACATATATATGTCTTAAATTTACAGGGTTTTAACATATTTTTGAAAGTTTAAATCAACTTGCATTTTAAAAAGCTAGGTCAGAAATAAACCCATCCACTGAATTCAGATCATTTGATTTTGCATCTGATAATTAAAAAAAATTGTGTCTTTGCCTACAGAGCTGATCCTAGAATTTCAAAATCTTACCCTAAATTTTCTTTATTGCATTAATTAAAAATGCATAAGGCATTCTTCCAAGTTCCTTATTTATTGAATTATACTTGTAAAAGGCATAAATTATACTGCTCTATATTAAATAATTCTATTTACTGTTTTGAAAGTATTATTCTTAATAAAATATTAATTTACTATATAAAGCCTCATTTTAACTGCATGACTATGGAACCACACTGTATGCTAATTTAGACATCAAATACATATTTTAAAAATGCATAGAATTCTGTATTTAAAAATAAATATTTTATTTAATAGAAATTCAGAATGCTGCAGTATTCATAGTACTAGATGAAGGCTTAATAAATCCTTTCAATTTTTTATTATTTTGAACTCCTCATCTTTGGAAGAACAATATAAATTGATAGGTGTTTTGCTGGTTACAGAGGGAAAAATATGGATACATTTATAAAAGCATCTATTATGTTTGTCTCAAAATGTTAATCAGAATTATTATACTACATATATATGACACACTTGTTAGGGAAAAAGTGTGTCAGAAAAAAGTTAACTTTGCCATTGGAACTTACATTGAATTGTTTGTGTTACTTCTTGAAATTGCTAAACCTTGGGCTTTTTTGGGTCTACTTTCCATGTATTAGGTTGGCCATCTGTCTAACTCAGCTTAGATTCCTTGTAAATTCATTTATGTGATACTATTTTAATCATCTTCAAATTCTTACTGATTTTTGACCTCCTAATTCCTACTCCTGGATGAATTTTCAATGAGTTTCTCCTTTTACCACTCTCAGATTGACAGGTAGCTTCAGGTAAAAGTGCTTAACTCTGACTTCTGAAAACAAACACACCAATGCATTAATTTCTAGATCACTAGAGTGATCTAGTCATGCAGTTAAAAACAAGAAAACAAACAACAACAATTTTACCAAGCAGAATTGTTCTAAATGTCCCTCTTCTCTTCTTTACTGTATCTATATTAGCATTATTCTCTGCTGTTCTCAAAGAACCAACAGACTCATAATTAACCTAAAGTGATCATGAAAGCTTCCAAAGGAAAGTGATACTTGATGAACATTTCAAATCATTCAGAATTGGCTGAAGGGTTTGGAAAAGACCATTTAAGCAGAGGTATGAGAAAACATGGCACATTCAAGGGATCGAATAACATATATGCAGTGTGTCCTCTTGTGTATACATATGTTATTGTGTTGTTGTGTGTGTATGTGTTAGTGTGTATGACCAATGGATTGGAAAGAGATTGAAGGGATCACCAATATCAGGGTAGCCAGGATGCTTACAGTTGGGGGAGATTTGTGGGGATATAAAGGAGCCTTCAGAGGAAGGCAACCCACCTCAGAAAGCTTGCCTCAGAAAACTAGAGTATTTTGCAGTTTGGAAGAGATGTTGAAAGTCAGATACATTTAAGAAATTAAAATATTTTTTAAGTTAACAAGATGTGAGAAAACAAGAAAAGAATAGGGTATAGAATGAACTCTATTTTTCTGGTTTGGGTGAATATGAGACTGGGAAACAGAAGAGGTATGGCTTTTGGGAAAAAGACAGTGAACTTGGTAATGGACATTTGAAAAAGATTTGCAAAATCTTGCATGACAAACTAAAAATTGAAGATAGCCCATAATATTCACTCCATTTCCTCAATTTGCATTTTTCTTTAGCAAAACATAGTCTAATTTCCAATCCAAATTTTTTTTAAAGATTTTATTTATTTGAGAGAGAGAGAGACAGATAGTGAGAGAGAGCATGAACAGGGAGGAGAGGGAGAAGCAGGCTCCCCACTGAGCAAGGAGCCTGACGCGGGCCTCAACCCCAGGACCCTAGGATCATGACCTGAGCTGAAGGCAGACACCCAACCAACTGAGCCCAGGAGCCCCTCCAATCCAAAATTTTTAAGGGAACCAGAAATGCTCAGCATAACCAAAATATCAAATCCACAAATAACAATAAACATGCTCATAATGATGGAAAAAACCTAAATATACACTTCCAGTTTTGACTAAAAGTGACAAAGTCATAGTATCTATAGATGGAATAAATATATTTTCAACATGCTTAATTTACTTAAATTACTTAATTTATTTACCTATATTGCTATATACTAATGACAAGAAATCTTGTTTATGTTCTTATGCAAGGTTGATCAGAGCCTGGTTTTAAAAAAGAAATTACAAAGAACACTGAGTGTCTCCAAAAATTTAAGAGATAATTGTATGACTATCCAAAACTAAATTTTAAACTGCTCTTAAATCATGTTTTACCACTGAATTATATCTTAAGTTAGAAAGAAGTGTAGGATTACAATAGCCTGTGTATATTTTATTTAGAGAGAGATTTTTTTTAACCTTTCATACTTGGGATTCTAACGACTACACTGGATTAAAATATTAGATTTATTATGTTTATGAATAAAATAATACTAAATTTTGTTCATAAACCACATTTATAGATTTATTGAAAGTTTATTGGACATCAATAAACTTGATTATATGAACTTGATTATATTATATGAGCTAGAGATAAAAACTATTTAGAAATGAGTTGGATAGCCTAAACAAAAAGAAGTGTCTTAAGTGTTTATACGGAATGTTTTTAATCCTGCTTAATATATGTTTTGAGATTGTTTATGTTTAAGTAAACTATATTTTTCATAGACAAAAAACTTGAGAGAGAAATATGGTTTTAGACGTAGGTTATGCACTCCTTATATTTTTAAAAACAGAAATGTTGTATGAGTTTACTCATAGCCTAAGTTTGGAGTATACATATGCAAAGTTTTTTTAAAAGAGTATCTTAGTGTAGGATCACAATAAAGTCTACTAGGGTCCAAATATTTTGAAGTTGTAAACCCTTTTTATTTGAATTTGTGATACTAAATATTTCTTGTATTGTTACTATTAAAAATAAGTGAATTTACATTAATTGTGTAGGATTTTAGAACTCTCCATGACGTACCTACTACAGGGTATATTGTTAAAAATATTTAACAACTGATATGACATGGAATCTTGTAACAATTCAGAAGAAATGACAGAAAATACCAATTCAGATTAACAAATACACAAGTGAAAAAAATCTGTAAAAAGTCAAATCTGTATTTCCAAGTTTCCTTCCTTTTTATTGATACACCAGAACAATGCAGCTTAGTGAAGTTTGAAAATAAGATGATCTCTGTCAAAACTAAGAGTTTTATTAAGTTTACAAAGCACTTTAACATAAATATCTCAGGTGTTTGTCACAACTCCCTCTATTTTTCTTAATTGTAATTTTACTCATATCTCACCAGATTATCTCACTTAAAGAATTAAGACGATTTAGAGAAACTGCTATGAACTCGTCTGCTCACAATTTTAAATTATTTTTAGCTGCTAAAATTAAAATGATAAATTGATTTCTGTAAAATTATTCTGATATATATTCTTTATATATATAACACGTATATTATTTGAATTAATATAGATGTATCATTTATCTAATATGGTTCATCGATCAAATTACCAAGTCAAGTTTAGAAAAGAAAAACTAAAAATACACTTCCAAAATTGTGTTTTTACTAAGATTACCTGAGCAATAATCTTACACCCTATCTTATTATTTTTGGTCTTTAAATTTCTGATTAGCTCTATGCATAAGACAAATCTACCAGATAATTGCCAATGACCATTGACCATATTCTTAACACCTCCACAGACTGGCTTCAATATGCTATACTTCTTTTGCCTGTTTCAGTGGTACTGTTTTGGCAGATTGTCTTGAACTCAAGGGCATCAATTTGCATAATAATTTGCATAAAGAGTTTATTCAAAAATAAAATCAATTCTAAAGTCCATTTGCATCTTCATGATACATTAGAAAAATTACATGGTAGATGCCTACCCCAACAATTAGAACTGGCATTTGGTCAGCATTTTTTTTTTCACTTCCTTCCAGGGGATAATTACCATGACCTGGGATAAGGGGACAGTAGGTTAAGTCCCAAAAGAGTCATTAAAATCTTAAAAACCTGACAATTAAACATCACTAACAAATAGAACAGAAATTGCAAAATTGTTGTTAGCTTTTCTGTAAATGTAGTAAATAGCTTTTATTCAAAGATAGTTTAATACTCTATTTCCAGTATATATATATATATATATATACATATATACATATATACATATATATAGTTTAATACTCTATTTCCAGTTATATATATATATATATATTTACAACTTCAAGTTCAAATAATTTAAGTAATTTCTGGTTCCCTCAAATATATATATCCCATATGTGTATATATATATACATATATAACTCTAGGATATACATATATTCTACTTCCTATATATATATATATATATATATATATATGAAATATATCTTTCTATGATATACATACATATATATACATATATATATATCTTTCTAGAATATACAAAGAAGATTTTTTAAAAAGTCATGGCCATTAGAAGCCTTAAGTTAAAAATACATAAGTAGTAATTAATGATACCCCTAATTTATGAATTAAAATGTTAATTATATATTTTAAATCATTCATATAAAATACCAATTTTCTTAATTTCTATTTGCATGTCACAACTCTGATCTTTCTACAGTTTTATGTTATCATGTGAATAGAACAAAGACAAATATATATGATTAGAAATGATCTGAATTCAGTCTCTTTTAACATGGGAAAAAAAACAAGAACCACACAATTTCTTACCAAGTTAATGAGGCTAATATCTGCTTCTCCATTTGTTATATACCAAATTTGAAAATATTCATAAATACCACTATTTCATAATTTGTTTATACAGGATATTTTATCAGATCATCTCTATAGAGTGACTTTGGGCTCTTCATATCCTATTTCTTCATTACCTCTGTCATACTTTTCACTTTTGATTGACAACGTCCTATGCCCCTAACAATGGGATGAAGTTTTTGTTGATATAAGCAATTTTACTAATAACTAGGCAAATATAGGAAGAATTTTTTACCATTTAGTCTCTAAAGTCACATTCTTAAAAGTAACTTCTAATGTGGACAACTGAGCTCACCATTTCCATGACCAGAAGATGTATAGATTGGCAAGAAAAATAACCAGGTAGAATAAAATTATGATTAAAATCAAGCTGCAGGACGCCTGGGTGGCTCAGTTGGCTAAGCGACTGCCTTCGGCTCAGGTCATGATCCTGGAGTCCCTGGATCGAGTCCTGCATCGGGCTCCCTGCTTGGCAGGGAGTCTGTTTCTCCCTCTGACCCTCCCCCCTCTCATGTGCTCTCTCTCTCATTCTCTCTCTCTCAAATAAATAAATAAAATCTTAATAAATAAATAAATAAATAAATAAATAAATAAAATCAAGCTGCAAACATAAATGATAAATATATGAATAATAACCCAATTCAAATCAGTGAAGGTGAATACTAAAATATTTTAAATCACCATTTTGAGGACTAAAGTCTATATTATAGCCATGATTTGAATAATAATAAGCTACTTGTTAAAAAAAATCCAATAAGCAATGTTTCATGAAATATACTAAAAATGGTAATAACTTTTGTTTAAAAATTTTGACTTACAAAAAAATTGTGACTTACTATGTGACATTTTGTGACATAAATCAGAGTGGATCATGCTATAGAAAATGATGGAGACACTGAAGAGTTATGATTAAGAGAGAATACTCTGGAGCCAGATACTTTATATATATATATATATATATATATATATATATATATATAAAATTTTAAATATATTTAAATATAATGTATTATATATATTATATTCAATATATTAAATTTAATATATTGAATATAATATATATTTAATATATTATATTTAACATATTAAATATAATATATTTTTAATATATTATATTGTATATTATATATGAGTTTATAATATATAATATAATATATTAAATATATTATATTATATTTATATTATATTTTATATTATATTATATAATTATATTATATTATATTATATTATATTATATATTATAAATATAATATAAATATTATATTTATATTATATTATATAAAATTATATTATAAAATATAATATATTATATTTAAACTCACCAAATTACCATTTATTATAATTGATATTAGTTTACAATTCAATAGCCAGATGATGAGATACATAAAGTAAGATCCTAAACAAAGGAGTTTCTGTCCTTGTGGAGTTTGGGTCTTGGCATTGTGGCACATGGTAGCACTCTGGTTCCCCAACGTGGAAGCTGTCTGAACTCTGTATTAACTTCAGGAACAAGCAGATGGAAGAGAAGCATGGTGCAAAGTATGGAGAAGGGAATGGAGCTCTCATGCCCTTTCCAAGCACACCACTCTGTCCCCATCTCCATATGTTCACCAACCCAGAAACTCTTCAAATCTTGTCCTTCTGAGTTTTACAGAGATTCCATTCCATGGCATGATTGACTAAATCATTGGCCATTGGTGATTGATCTAACCTCCAATATCTCTCCCCTCCCAGAAATCAGGACCAGATGGTTGAGATTTAAATCATAGCTCTGCCATGAACTAGCTAAGTAAACTTGGGAAGCTTACAGTAATTAGTCTCTTTGTCCTCATCAATCTCTATGTAAAATGGGAAATAATAAAATTATATATACTTACTTCATCGGGTTATTGTGAGGATTAAATGAATTAATACATGTAACTTACTTCAAAGATTGCCTGGAATAGATAAAACCCTATGTAAGCATTAGCTGTGAGGACGATGGCCACTTGTTACCTAGTGGAAAGAACCTGGGAGTAAGAGTCAGGAGGCCTGGTTTCCAGTATTAATTCTCTTTCTAAATGAGGCATAGTTATTTAGCCATCAGAAATATTTTGATCTGTTTGTATTTCAATCCTTGTCTTTATTTTTGTTAAGATTTTATTTATTTATTTGACAGAGAGAGAGAGAGCAAGCGTGAGTGGGTGGGGACCAGAGGGAGAGGGGGAAGCAGGCTCTCCGTTAAGCAGGGAGCCTGATGTGGGGCTCGATCCCAGGACCCTGGGATCATGACCTGAGCCAAAGGCAACCACTTAACCGACTGAGCCACCCAGGTGCCCTTCAATCCCCGTCTTTAAAGTGAAAGAAATAGTTCAGTGTTTCTCAACCCTGCATGTAATTAAAATTTCTCAGGATTCTTAAAATTAAAAAGCAAACAAACAAAGCCATGAACATATATGAAATCAAATAAATCAGAACTCCTGGTCTACAGCCCAGTCATCAGTGATTTTAACAACTCCATGACGCTAAAGAGTACTCAGGATTTTAACCTAATGTAGATGATTGATCACTTTTTCACTCCCATCATTTTAAGTAATTTAATTTGTTCTTCCATGTGATTCTTTACCTTATAAAATAATGTATGACTATATCGTATATCTCACAGAAATTTACTGAGGATAAACGAACAGATGTAAAACTAATAACAAAGTAATAATGAATTAATTAAGTATTTTTAAGTAGCCTATGTAAATAACGATGTTGTTATTTCTCCTGTTAAAGTTTCTGTTCTCTAGGGAGGTCAGTCATCAATCTAGACTGTAAAGCTTGATAAGTAACCTCCTTTTTTGAAATCTCACTCTACGCTATCTATTAATACTGTTAACCTTTGCAAAATAAATATCTGAAAAAATGCTCCCCATAGAGAGCATGGCTAGAACAGAGGGCAAAGTGCAGAGCAGGATCAGGGGATACCAAGTAGCACGGTTATCAAGTCATTCAGAGCTATGTAGCAGACTAGATTAAAAATATAGACTGTGAACAACCTCACACTAAAACATTTAAAATTCATTAGATGTGAGCTACACATTTCTGTTGGCAAGTGCTTGAAGAAAATCCCTAAATGAGCAGGACACCGCCTCAATGTTAATAGATCTCACAACCTTCGTATTATGTGTTGTTGGCACACATACTGAACATCCGAAGGCCTGAGCAAAGTTTTATATAAATGAAACTGATTTGTACCTTTTTAATAAAATAATAGCTCATATTTATTGAGCAGTGACTATATGCCAGGTGCTACCCTAAGCATTTCACAAGCATTCGTTTATTTACTCCTAACAACAACAAAATTTGCAAATACATGTTTGCGTTAGTAGTCTGCGGGCTGGTGTATGGTAAATACAAATATTTGCAATGGGTAATTTTGCATGTTGTTGCCATTGTTATATAGTGATAATCATGTGACTTTGTCACTAAAATATTAATATTTTACTTATTTCTTTTCCCAAAACTGATAGTATACTGAAGTAAATGATAATAAAATGTATATATTTTATACTGAGAAGATAATTCCAAGTATAAAGCATTTGTCATGTTTATCATGTGATGCCATTAGATTTCGTCCTAAAAACAATGAGCAAATTCAATCAAAAGAGTTAAGTTATAGACTCATTACTAATTTCTGTTTTGTTTTGTGAACTACTAATTATGTAAATGGTCTTACAATCAGCAAAGTCCTATGGTCTATTTAAAGATGTAGGTAAGGAGGATCAGAATACGCAGCCCCAAAGTATGCCACTTTGGCATAAGAATTATTTTGAACTAAAGACAATTGAGAAACAGCAGATACAAAAAAAAAAAAAAAAAAAAAAAAAGACCCTCTCTGCCCTCCTTCCTTCATCATTTGCCAAGAAAGAACCTAGAGATCTATCAGTCCAGAGGTGGTACCGAGAATCTACATAATGAACCTCACAAAACAACTCATCTTCCATTTGTTTTCCCCATATATTTACCTTCCCTATTTGATACCCTTAAAAGCCTAAATCCTTTTCTCTTACCTTTTCACTTCTTTACAAGTTTTAATGTTTTTTGTTAAAATGCCATGAAAACCCAAAATTTAAGCACTTCTTTGAATTACTCATAACTGAGTTTCTCCTCCATGTACTTGCTCAGCACACGTTAGTAAACTGTTTTTCTATTGTTAATTTGTATTTTGTAAGTATAATTTTCAGGTCCCCAGAATGAGAACCAAGGAAGGTAAGGGAAAATATATTTTTTTCTCCCTTACATAGACTTAATTTTTTTCTTTTAAGTTATGGGAAGTTGACTTTTTTTGCAAATACTACAAAAAACCCCACAAGTTTTAAAATTGATGTTTGAAATGCATCTAGTGTTTTCTCTAGATGTGGTTGACATGCAAATTGTTTCTCAAGAATAAGTAAAGTATCACTGTTTTCTGAACAACCTCTCTAATGTCTTGAACTCAGATGGAATGGAATCCCTGATTGAACATTCCGCCATTCTTGGTGCATTTTTAATCCCAGTCTTTGTTCTAATGTAGCCTATCCTGCTAGAGATGGACCCATTTTCTGCTCAGAATTTGATATAAGTAAGTGCCAGAAATCTTCTGAAGCTAATAAAAAATTTCAGATTTAAAATACACCCAACCTAGGCAGTTTAAAATGATAGCATTGTCATCCTCAGGGACTGTAGAAGCCTCTATAACAATGGTGGATATCTCAAACTAGCAAATAAATAAGCAAAGACATTGTTGTATTAGAATGAGCAGAAGATCGGAGTCAGGAAGGCCTGGATTTGAATTCTTATTAATAACTAGGTGTGAGCCTGGGGAAAATATCCAATTTCTCTGAGATTTAGCTTTTTTTACCTTAAAAAAAGTGAGGTTCAGTAATTGAGCCTAATGTATTAGTATATGGCACAATATATTTAAAGGTGTCCAGCACACAGTTCCTACAAGATGGTCCTGGCAGGGCTCAGGACACATCAATTTCTTTCACTTTGTTCTCACTAAAGAATCGCATTCTTTGGTTCATCAGCCTTAGTTTGGTTTCTGAGATATTTTACATTAAGCATCTAGCTATGTTTCTCTATGTATCGCTTTCATAGGTGAAGAAGGTAAATGATTATGAGAGTTGCTAAATTTTCCAAGATGAACCATGCATGATGTTTCAATTAGCTAGATTTGTTCAATAGAGTATTCATAGCATCAAAATAAAAGACAAATGTTAATCAAATTTCCATATACCTTAGAACAAGCCTACTTTAATTTTATCACATAAACATATTATATATCTGATACAAAAAATTGCACCAATTAGAAACAAATGAATTATAGCTTTATGGTTTGTTGTATGCAAAAATTAAATTTTTAATATGCAATTATTAGGATAAATCTAGTAAGTTTGCTTCATTTGAAATGACTTTCCTTCTGGTCACATACCAGAGGCAAATCTGACAACTATTTTACAGACTATAATTAATAATTCTCTTAATGTGTAAGAAATTCACAAAAGGAAAAGTGAAAATTATCAAATTTTATGTAAAGATACTTTTAGTTTTAAATAGTTATGGTTGATTTTCAAAATGTGCAACTACCTTAAACTCATGTGTAAATAATCAATTGTGTCAATTGTAAGTGTGTGAAGTATCATGACAAGAAAGACCTATGAATTAATTTTAAATATCTGCATTATTTCCAATTTATTCAAAGACAAATGATCTTTCTCTTATTGCCTGACCTTAAGAACAACCTGCTAAGAGAACAAACCATAAATAGAAGTGCACTTTTTCTCTATGTTCATAAAGAATTTGATTCTAAAACAGTATCTCCAAAAAAAATAAAATAAAATAAAACAGTATTTCCTCCTTCCACCCAGTTTTATGTAGTTTTGACTTAGTGAAGTCAATATAAATGCTTATCCATTTCCTTTAAGTCTTGAGAAGTATTTAGAAAAATTACCTTGACACATCTGTTTGTTGGTGTTATTTCAACTAAATTATCCTTACATTTACTCCAGGCTAAACAAATGAGGATCTAAGGCTGTGGAAAATTTAACTGATTTTTTTTTCTTAATTTTGACCTTTTCATTCATTTTAGAATCATGACACTCATGCTTAACCTAAAATAATTTTGCATCATTCTATAATCAGGTCCTGGCATTTAAAATACTAAAGAATGCACCATGAAAACATCATGACTTTCAAATATTGTTAATAATATTTAGGACTTCTTTGGCATCCTTCGCATTGAAATCAGTTTTTCATCTAGAAAAAAATAGGCTTAACTATATGGGTAGTGTATGGAATGAATCAACTAACAAACAGGCATATTATGATTCAGAGAAAAAATTAAATGAAAAAAAGTTAAGACTACTATTCATTTTATAGTGTATTTCTTTCCTTTTGCCATTACCAGGCACTGAGAGATCCCTATTGAAACCTGAATTGCAGTGATAATATTCATTTATGGCAAGAATCAGGAAGCACAAACATTATCACTAACAAGAGGAAAGTAAAGCAGCACTTCTCTGAGTATGTTTTATAAAATAATAATCCTACAGGGTCTCAAGCAGCATTTTATGAACAACAAAAACAAATATGAAGTCCTTTAACAAATAAATGTTTAACTTTATTTTAACCAGATTTTTCCAAAAGCATTTGGAATGGCAAGAGTCATTTCATGAAACTGATTTTCACTGGAATTTTTTTAAAAATGCAGAAATTTAAAAAATCCTATCAGCATTAATAGGAGTTACCTGCTCCAGTGCCCTATAATTATCAAATAAGCACATGATGAAACTTTAGAATTAAGCACATACATATTTTAAACAATTGTAATATACATAGAACACAGAGGTCAAATGTACAGTTTTTAAAGAACCACAAAGCCCAACAAATTACATATTATTGCCCATCATATAAACAGTAGGAGGTAAAATACAATTGTATACAAATTAAAACCATTTACTCTGTTATTCTATAAAATAGGGTAAGATTTAAAATGTAGCTTATGTGGTGACAAAGAAAATTTAAAATCAGAAGCAGTAAAGAAAAAAGAAAAGAATTCCAAGATCTTGCTAAATATTGTGAAAATCAACCAGCATTCAGCATTAGTTTTACTTCTTTGTCAGAGAGAACAATGACATATTGCAGGGATATTTCAGGCAGCTTAGCTTTTGCATAATGTATGGCGTAGTGGTATTCATCAGTGTGCATTCTTTGCCAATCAACAGGACAGTTTCCCATTGTGCGGTCGTGTAAATGGAAGCCTGAACAACTGGAAATAAAGAAGAAAGAAAAAATAAATAAATAAATGGATTTGTATAAAACACTTATCAAAAAAAACCATGAAAATTATGTTTCAACTTTTTAAAAATATCTGAGTTGGTGTGAGTTTTCAGCCAATATAGAGCTACGTAAGATACAAAAGTCCTGATCATCACCTCAAAAACCAGTTTAGTGGCGCTTTAATGCCAGTTAATAAAGGCTTAGTTTTTTTTAATGATATGAAATTGAAAACAAAAATGTGCCAAAATATTTTTCAAGTATGAACAATGAATTTAAAGATCCTAAAGGTAAGTAACTCTACAACTGTGAAACTTTGTTTTTTTTTAATCTATTTTCAATTTTAGGTGTGATTAGTTCTCTAATCGGTACATAACATTGTGATAGGTCACAAAAGCAGAAAACTGACATTGAATCAGGAAAAACCTTTTAGTCACATAGGCCTGATGATTCCCTTAAATGGATCTCCCATTAGGCTTTGAGCATTGCTTAATATTATATTTTGCTAAAGTAACTGTGTTCCTATACCCCCATTTGTACATGTGAATTCAAGGTTGTGAATTTGCATAATTATTGTACAAATGTACGTTCCCAAGAGAAAATTTTCTCTACTGGGATCCTTCCATATGGAGATATGCTTATCCCCCTCTTAATATTAACATCTATTACCATGAAATAAAAACAACCTGTCTTCATTTTTTTCCTAAAACCTATATGGCATAATATAAATAAAAATGTTAATGAATTTAAAATGATAGAGAGGGGAGCCTGGGTGGCTCAGTTGGTGAAGGGTCTGCTTTCAGATCATGTTATGATCCCGGGGTCCTGGGATGGAGCCCCACATTGATCTCCCTGTTCAGTGGGGAGCCTGCTTCTCCCTCTGCTGCTCCCCCTGCTTTGCTCTCACTCTGTCTTTGTCAAGTAAATGAAGTCTTTAAAAAAATGATAGAGAATTTTATGCTAGTTCCTTTCATTCTACTTTGAATCTGATTATTTTCCAAACTCTTATGTTATTCTATATAGTGTTGTGAAAAACAGAGAAATCTAATTTAGTGTCATTCAAAATTCTTTAAAAACTTTTTACTTTTATTCATACTGCATTTTAACTTTTTCTCCTCAAAGGAAAATCTTTCTTCTTTATTTTTCTTCTTCACTGACATATGGCAATGTTTTTTCTCTTCAAAAAAGAGATTTTATTACTATAAATCATGACATAACATTTTTGTGACTCATAAGTTCAATGATTAATAGAAGATATTAAATGTTACTAAATTAATATTCAAAGTAAATTTGCTTTGTTTTGATGATTGATGTTTTTCATGAATTCTAATTCAATGAGGTTCTGATTCAAGCTCTATCATTATCATTTTGGTAAAACAATGAAGTTTAATTGCTAAAGGCTGAATAAAACTGCATAAAGCTTACAGCAAACTAATCTTAAGGTGTTTCAAATATAGAACAGGAGAAACTTAATGGTCTTATTTTCCTTACTTTTGGAAGATAGAAAGTGATTCCTAAATGGAACTAAAAATACTCATTAGTCATAAGTAGATAAGAAACCATAACAAGGTCTCATTAAATTGAAAATCCATAGCTAAATGTTTTTAGAAAATGCAGGGACTTTGATAGGAAGTTAATCAAAGACAGGAAGCACTATAAAAATAAAGTATGGGCTTGACCCTATGGGCATAAAAGTTTTAGAACTGGAAAGAACAATAAGATCATTCAGTCCTTAGATTCCATGACATGGAGAAGTGATATTCAAATTCAGCTCTTCCAATTTCAAGTTCACTTTCATTTTGATGAATGACTCCATTCTGCCATATTAAGATAAATTAGAAATCAGCATTTTAATTCCATGTATAGAAAAAAAACATTATCAGAGTAGATCATTAGTTCTGAATTTTTTTATTTAGAGTACACCTAGAAGAGAGTACAGTAGGACCTTATAGCAACCTGTTCTCACTATCAACATGAGAGTCAGCAAGTACTTCCCATATCACTTTTTCATAAGATAATTTGACTCTTTTTTTTTTTAAAGATTTTATTTATTTATTCATGAGAGACAGAGAGAGACAGAGGCAGAGGGAGAAGCAGGCTCCCAAGGAGCAGGGAGCCCGATGTGGGACTCGATCCCAGGACCCTGGGATCATGACCTGAGCCGAAGGCAGACGCTTAACGACTGAGCCACCCAGGTGCCTGATAATTTGACTCTTGTTGCCTGAAATTGGTCACTATTTGAAGACTGATGGGAATGCTGACTAAAACATTTATCACTCTGCTAATTTAGGCCACCTCAGCCACCTTTTGTAAGACATTAATTATCCATGATAATAATGCTGGCCAATAATATTTTCAAATATTTCTCTCTCCATTATCAGTTAAATATATGAATCCCCTCAATCCATTAAAGCTTTGGCAACTGGTCAGAGTTTTCCTCTCTGTTCCATATCCTGCCATCATTTTACACAGTCACTCAGCATTTTAACCTTGGAATTTCTTCATTTCCCCAACCCTAGTGATCTTTTACATCTCATTTCAGCCACATATTTGCATGATTAGCTCTTAGATATTGTCACTACCTAGACATTCCACAACTTCTACAATTTTAAGTGTAGACCTCCCACTCTCTGACAAAAATATTTCTATATTCCTGGATTGCTCACTCAGTTGGTCTTATATTACTAATAATTGTATCAGGAGCAAGATTTATTAACATATGAGTGTCCCCAAGTACTTCCCTTCCCATCCCACATCTCGCTACCATAAAATACTTTTTATCTTGCTTGCCTGAGATTGAATACTCTTTAAAGACTGATGCGAATGTTGACTAAAACACTTCTCAAACTTGATTTCTTTAACTTTTGTTCCCTACTGTGGTAAACGACATGACTGCTTCCAATTATTTACTTCCTGTTCCCAGTACCTGTAGCCATGTGATATTTTCCTATGGGGAGAATATTCTTCAGATTTAGCCATGTGTCTTGTTTTGACCAATGAAATATGAATACAAATTCTAAGCAGAAAGTTTATCTTGTTTCCACCAGTGTTCTTGCTCTTTAATTTTGCCAAAAGAAAATTGTGCTCCAGTTTGAGACCGTGCCTCAGTCTGAGTCCTAAATGAAAAGACACAAGAAACAAACCTATGAAGTAAGCAAGAAATAAACCATTTTTGTAGTGAATGAGGCTGGTAATGCATAGGAGTCATGGAGAAACTGCAGTGCTAATCAGGACTGTCAGAGATAAGTTGGGTGTTTTGGCATTTAATATGAGACGTTCCAAACCACATTAAGGGTAAAAGAGTATTGACAAGAAAATAAAATATTAAAGAATACTCTTAAAGTTTTGCTGTGAGTTTTATAAGATAATTTATAAGGCGGATAGAAGAACTGAAGTTATTTTACAATTTATTTTGCTGAATGGTATTTTTGAAATGTGAGACCATGCACAGTTTAAATAATATATACCCCCAGGCTTCTCTTCAAAAGATATAAAAACTGCAAATAGTTACTGAGTATTCTTCACTTTAAAATTGGATTTAATGTAATGTAGTAATCATAGGAAAGCAAGGCTTACAAAAGTCATGTAACTTGCCCAAGGAAACAATCTAGCAATCAGTGTTTCTTGGATTTGTCCCCTGGCCTCCAATACTTGAAGCCTTTTCATTTACTATGTAACTACTCTTCAACCTCATCGCTTACACCCGTCCATTAGAATTCTACTTTAGCCAAACGTTTTTAGAGAAACAAACATAGATTGAGTCCACATTACATTTACAATCCCCAATATCTCAGCTATGCCTTTACAACTCTTGAAAATCTACTTCTGTTTCCTTAATCATATCTTCCACCTTTCCCCCCTCATTATCTGAAGATGGTTTTCATGACCGAAAATTTTACCCATTTTCCTTCCATCTCTCTGGATCCTCATTCTCTCTTTTGAAGGTTTCTCTTGTTTTGTACAACTTGTAAATTTTGTCATATTGAAGAGCTCTAGCTGAGGAAATCGTTTTTTCTCACTCTACATCCTATTTCTGTGTTATCACTGCCATTCATGCTGTATCTCTAGCTCAGTTCTAAACCTGAGGACTTGGGGCACCTGGGTGGCACAGTCGGTTAAGCGTCTGCCTTCGGCTCAGGTCATGATCCCAGGGTCCTGGGATCGAGCCCCGCATTGGGCTCCCTGCTCAGTGGGAAGCCTGCTTCTCCCTCTCCCACTCCCCCTGCTTGTGTTTCCTCTCTCGCTGTGTCTCTCTCTATCAAATAAATAAAATCTTTAAAAAAAAAATTAAAAAAATAAAATAAACAAATAAACCTGAGGACTTATTCCTCCAGGGTCACAACATTACACGGAAACAAAATCCAGCCTAGTTCTCCAACAAAAAAGCTAAAAAAAAAAAAAAAAAAGTCATACAGTATTCCTAAATGTTCCTGTAATAAAACTTTTACCCATTCATCAAACTTTACTGGGTCAACCCCCTTAATCTCTCTTGAATCCAATTCCATGACCGTGTTATAACTTCTGTTTCAGGCCATACTCACTTCTCACATAGAGTCTCTGCTTCCACACATCCTCCTCGACAACTCATTTATGTCATGAAGCCAGAGCAATTTATTTATTTGTTTATTTTTATTTTTTCTTCTATTGAGGTATTGTTGACATATAAGATTGTGTAAGTTTATACAATGTGTTGGTTTGACACATTTATTATACTGCATTATCACTTCTTTTTTGAGAACAGTTAGGATGTAGTCTCTCAGCAACTTTGAAGTTTATAATACAATATTGTTGATTATAATCACTATGTTGTGCATTAGATCTCCAGAACTTATTTATCTACTAGTTTCAAGTTTGTACTCTTTTTTTTTTTTTTTTAAAGATTTTATTTATTTATTTGACAGAGAGAGACACAGCGAGAGAGGGAACACAAGTAGGGGGAGTGGGAGAGGGAGAAGCAGGCTTCCCGCGGAGCAGGGAGCCCGATGCGGGGCTCGATCCCAGGACCCTGGGATCATGACCCGAGCCGAAGGCAGACGCTTAACCGACTGAGCCACCCAGGCGCCCCTCAAGTTTGTACTCTTAAATATCTCTCCAATTCCCCCACCTCCCTGTCCCTAGTAATTACATTTCTACTCTCTGTTTTTACAAGTTCAGGGGTTTTTTTTAGATTCCACCTATAAGAGATATTATACAGTGTTTGTCTTTCTATATCTGATTTCTCGCAGCATAATGCCTTCAAGGTTCATCCATGTTGTTGCATGTGGCAGTTCTCTGTCTCTCTTCTTGAGCAATATACTTTGTTTTTAAAGATTTTATTTATTCATTTGACAGAGAGAGACAAAGCGAGAGAAGGAACACAAGCAGGGAGAGTGGGAGAGGGAGAAGAAGGCTTCCCACTAGGCAGGGAGCCTGATATGAGGCTCCATCCCAGGACCCCAGGATCACGATCTGAGCCGAAAGCAGATGCTTAATGACTGAGCCACTCAGGCGCCCCTTGAGCAATATACTTTTAAATATAAATCAGATCATGTTACTGAAAAACCAAGACCATTCACTTTAGGGAAAATATAAATTTCTTAATAGAGCTTGTTGGATCTGTCAAAATTTGACCCCCATGATTATTCCTGGCTCATTTCTCTACCCTTCTAAACGGAGAGTCTTGGGTAATCCTGTACATCAACTTTCTCATATGTGTTCCCCCCCATATCTCTGAGCTTTTCATAGACAGCTGTTTTCTCTTGCGAAGCACTCTTTTCTCTCTCTATTCTTTGACCTGCTTAAATCTCATTCTTCCTCCATGTCTCAAACTTTTAAATGTCACTTCCCAAGGAGACCTTGATGGCCTCTAGATGAGTTTGGCTTCCCACTTGTATATTATGATATTAACCTGTGGTTTCAGTATTCCAACTTTCATCATATTTTATTTAAGTTACATATCTAATGTCTAACTTCCTTTGATAACAAAAACCTTTGTGAAAGCAGAACATTTCCCGTTTTTTCTCCCTCAAATCTCCAGGGTATAGAAGCATGCCTTATGTAAAAACTAATACTATTCAATAAACATTTTGTGAATGAATGTTATGTTTAATTAAATAATACTCTTAAATGAATAATCACATTTTTATGAACTTGAATATAAGACCAAGGGCATAGAGTCTGTAATAGAAAAACAAGATAAAATTGAGAGAGCTCCTTTATGACTATATCTATTGAAAGGACTATAGCACTGATATCAGACAACTGACAAGAATAATTATAGTATTTATTTTAAAGGCAGCAAGAGCTCTGAATCTAGATATTAGAAGGCACTGATAACAAAATTGATATTTTAACACATAGCAATATCTTTGCCTAGCATCAGCAACATAGATGCTATTTTTTAAAGTATAAAGCAACCAGAGACATCTCCAAGGTAACCTGTGAAGGAAACAAGGAAAATGGTTTGAGGCAGTTGCCAACCAAGAAGGCGTGTTTGCAAGAGTATTATGAGATATTCACTTGGCAATTCCAGGCTGCTTGAGATAAATCAGCATTGGATAAAAGATTTAATTTCTCACAAGCTGATGGGTTGAAAATATTTTGCTTTTGATATTCTGGCTCTACTAATAGCCCCATTTTTTCGTGTGTAGGTAGCATAGGGAAAACTCAAAATGGGGTTACACTGAAGAACTATCATTCTGTGAGTAATTTTCCTTAATCAGACCTTTCTGGAACTTGGATGATAACATTAGAATTTACTAGCACGTTTTATGTTAAAATAGGCAGAGCTATTATTGGAGCTAATATAATTTTTCCCTTTAGGGAGCCATTAAATATAAACCCCACACTTTTTAATTTTATGTCAGTATCCATAAGAATGAGTCCTGAATGTCATCTGTAAGGAAATCCCTTTATTGAATTGAGCTTCCAGATTCTATAGTAGTAGCTTTGGGAATAGTATTATGAGGTTTGCAAGAAACAGCATGGGGATCCAATGGGAGTAGTTTTGTGTTTTTTTTTATTAATTCTTCTATAAAGAAAATAAAAAGAAATCAAAAAATAAAGATATAATGATACTTTTTGTAAGATCCTAATAGTGTTACTTAAAAGCTTTATTTAGGATCTTACAAAAATGAAAATATTAATAGATACATAAATAATATACACAACACATATACGCATATACACATATAACTTCTACATATAATAAAAAATACTAGGGGCCCCTAGGTGGCTCAGTCGTGGGACATCTGACACTTGATTTTGGCTCAGGTTATGGTCTCAGGGTCCTGGGATCAGGCCCTGTGTGGGGTTCTGCACTCAGTGGGGAGTTTGCTTGAGGAATTCTCTTCCTTTCCTTCTGCCCCTCCCCTCACTCATATCAGGCCCACTCTCACTGTCTCTCTCTGAAATAAATAAATATTAATTAAAAAATGGAAGTATTAAAATTCCCTAAAATAAGAAGGAAGTGTAATATTACTGAGGTGGAGGTAGGTGAATCCATAAAAAAATTGAAAAAAATATATATTATGAAGGAAAAAAGTCTTTATCCAGGGATAAAAAAGGGGACCACATTACAGGAAACAAAGAGGAGAGAAAATGCAAGCTAAATAAGTACTAAGATCAAAATAAGTTTGTTGAAAGTTTATGTAAACAATTCTGTTTTCAATACTGTCTCCCCTTAGAAGTGTCTCTGTAGTCTTCATTGTTAAATCCATAAAAAGACATCGGTTCGAGATGATGAGGATAAAGGCAATGATGTGATGATGGTAATGATAGGTGGAATAAAAGTGAAAAGGAATAGAATAAAGAAAAAAAGGAGAGCCTTTGTATTTTCCATAAGTTAATGCCAGCTACCTTTTTTTATTCTTTTTTTTTCAAATTTTTATTTAAATTTTTGTTATTTAACATATCATGTAATATTGGTTCCAGGAGTAGAATATAGGGATTCATCACTAACATGTAACATCCAGTGCTCAACACAAGTGCCCTCCTTAATACCCATGATCCATTTAGCCCATCCCCCACCCACTTCCCCTCCATCAACCCTCAGTTTGTTCTCTATAGTTAAGAGTCCCTTATGGTTTGTCGTCCTCTCTCTTTTTTTTTTTTTTTCCTTTCCCCTATGCTTATCTGTTATTTCTTAAATTCCACATGTGAGTGAAATCATTTGGTATTTGTCTTTCTCAGATTGACTTATCTCGCTTAACATAATACACTCTAGCTCCATCCATGTCGTTGCAAATGGCAAGATTTCATTCTTTTTGATGGCTGAGTAATATTCTACTGTGTGTGTGTGTGTATACCATATTTTCTTTATCCATTCTAATGCTAGCTACTTAAATTCATATCTCCTATTAGAGATTAGCAAACCTTGTACTTATAACATAAGTGGGAGAAACTAAAAACTTCAATTTCATATAAGAAATGCCACTCAGCATCAGAAAAGATGGCAGAGGAGTAGGGGACCCTATTCTAACTGGTCCCCGGAATTGAGCTGGATATCTACTAGACCACTCTGAACACCCACGAAATCAGCCTGAGATGTAAGAAGATCTGGATCTCTACAAAAAGACTATCGCAGGTTGTTGGTTTTGAGGTATGAAGTGGTGAGCCGTGACTCCATGGGCACATATCAGAGGATAAATAGCAGCGGGAGGGAGCCTGGCCATGGGGATCCTGCACCACTGGTGAGCAATAGCCTCCCGCGCTGGGGACCGGGAACAGACTCACAGACGGGTAGTGGCAGGGAAAGGACTTTAGAAGGAAACCAGAGTGGTGGGGCCGTGTGTGCAAACTGGGGGTGGCTGGCGGTTTTAGAAGCATAAAGGGCAGAGGCGTGCCCCAAACTGGAGATGAGGACTGGGAGTGCTGCTGAGGGGCGCACAACCCAGGACACTGCAGTTTATAGCAACACAGACAGAAACAGAGATAATGTGGCCTGGAGAGCTCACTGAAGAACAGACTGTGATCTCTCTGCTCTGAGGCAGAGGGTTGGAAACAGTTTCTTCTGCTCTGACTCTTGGAAGAGACAGAGAAAGCCACCAGGGAAAGCCGCCAGAGAACAAAAGCCCCAAAAAACTGGTGTTCACTGAGCGCATCCACCACCACAGGGGGCAGGGCAACTCTGCCCAAACAGGGTTGTTTGAGAAACAGCCCAGCAGGCCCCTCCCCCAGAAGACAGGCTGGGAAAATAAGAGGCCAGCAACCCTAAGGTCCCTAGAAAATAGGTACATCTTGCTTGGGTTGTGGTCAATAATTTGGACTCTATTCAGTCCCTCAACCACCCATCAACAGAATGACTAGGAGGAGGAACCCCCAAAATAGAAAAGACTCAGAGATTATGACTTATGCCACAGATTTACAAATGGATTCAGATATAACCAAGATGTCAGAGATGGAATTCAGGCTAGCAACTGTGAAGACAATAGCGAGAATGGAGAAATCATTTAATGGCAACATGGAGTCTCTAAGGGCAGAAATGAAAGCTGAATTGGCAGAATTTAAAAATGCTATCAGTGAGATCCAATCTAATCTAGATAATCTAACAGTTAGGGTAAGTGAGGCAGAAGAATGAATTAGTGATCTGAAAGACAATTTAATAGATAAAAAGGGAAAAGAAGAGGCCAGGGAAAAATAACTCAGAATCCATGAAAATAGAATCAGAGAAATAAGTGACACCATGAAACGTTCCAATGTCACAATTATTGGAATCCTGGAGGGGGTGAAGAGAGAGAGAGAGGATTAAAAGATATATTTGAGCAAATTGTAGCTGAGAAATTCCCTAATCTGGGGAATGAAACAAACATTCGTGTCCTAGAGTCAGAGAGAACCCCTCCCAAGATCAAGGAAAACAGGCCAACACCCCGGCATGTAATAGTAAAACTTGCAAATCTTAGAACAAAGGAAACCATCTTAAGGGCAGTTAGGGGGAAGAGATTCCTTACATACAGAGGGAGGAACATCAGAATAACGTCAGACCTATCCACAGAGACCTGGCAAGCCAGAAAGGCCTGGCAAGACATATTTAGGGTACCAAACGAGAAGAACATGCAGCCAAGAATATTTTATCCAGCAAGACTGTCATTTAGAATGGATGGAGAGATGCAGAGCTTCCAAGACTGACAGAAACTGAAAGAATATGTGACCACTAAGCCAGCCCTGCAAGAAATATTAAGGGGGGTTCTATAATAGGAGAAAGACCCCAAGAGTGATATACAACAGAAATTTACAGGGACAATCTATAAAAACAAGATCTTCACAGGCAACATGATGACAATAAATTCGTATCTTTCAATAATCACTTTCAATGTGAATGGCCTAAATACTCCCACAAAATGGCACAGGGTTGCAGATTGGATAAAAAGACAGGATCAATACATATGCTGTCAACAAGAGACTCATTTTGATCCTAAAGATACATCCAGACTTAAAGTGAAGGGATGGAGATCCATCTTCCATGCCAGCGGACCTCAAAAGAAAGCTGGGGTAGCAATCCTTATATCAGACAAATTAGATTTTAAACTAAAGATTGTAGTTAGAGACACAGAAAGACACTATACCATTCTTAAATTGTCTATCCAACAAGAAGATCTAACAATTGTAAATATCTATGCCCCCAACATGGGAGCTGCCATCTACATAAGCCAACTGTTAACCAAGATAAAGATTCATATTGATAGGGGCACCTAGGTGGTTCATTTGGTTAAGCGACTGCCTTCGGCTCAGGTCATGATCCCGGAGTCCCGGGATCGAGTCCCGCATTGGGCTCCCTGCTCAGCGGGGGGTCTGCTTCTCCCTCTGACCCTCCCCCCCTCATGTGCTCTCTTTCTCTCTCAAATAAATAAATAAAATCTTAAAAAAAAAAAGATTCATATTGATAACAATATGTTAATTGTAGGAGACCTCAATACTCCACTCTCAGCAATAGACAGATCATCTAAGCAGAAAATCAACAAAGAAACAAGAGCTTTGGATGACACACTGGACCAGATGGACCTCATAGATATATACAGAACATTCCACCCTAAACCAACAGAATACTCATTCTTCTTGAGTGTACATGGAACTTTCTCCAGATTAGACCACATACTGGGTCACAAATCAGGTCTCAACTGATACCAAATGATTGAGATTATTCCCTACATATTCTTAGACCATAATGCTTCAAAACTGGAACTCAATCACAAGAAAAAATTTGGCAGAAATTCAAACACTTGGAAGCTAAAGACCACTCTGCTCAAGAATGTTTGGTCAACTAGGAAATCAAAGAAGAATTCATACAATTCATGGAAACCAATGAGAACTAAAACATTTTGGTCCAATACCTATGGGATACTGCAAAGGCAGTCCTAAGGGGGAAATGCATAGCCATCTAAGCCTCACTCAAAAAAATAGAAAAATCCCGAATTCACCAACTAACTCTATACCTTAAAGAACTAGAGAAAAAGCAACAAACGATGCCTAAGACCTGCATTAGAAGAGAAATAATTAAGATTAGAGCAGAGATCAATGAAATTAGAAACCAGAAACACAGTAGATCAGATCAATGAAACTAGAAGCTGGTTCTTTGAAAGAATTAATAAGATGGATAAACCACTGACCAGACTTATCCAAAAGAAAAGAGAAAGGACCCAAATTAATAAAATTATGAAAGAAAGAGGAGAGATCACAACTAACACCAAGGAAATAGAAACAATTATTAGAACTTATTATCAACAACTATATGCCAACAAAATGAACAATCTGGATGAAATGGATGCCTTCCTGAAAACCTATAAGCTGCCAAGACTGAAACAGGAAGAAACTGACAACCTGAATAAGCCAATAACCAGTAATGAGTTGAAGCAGTGATCAAAAACCTTCCAAAAAACAAGAGTCCAGGGCCTGATGGATTCCCTGGGAAATTCTACCAAACATTCAAAGAAGAAATAATACCTATTCTCCTGAAGCTGTTTCAAAAAATATAAACAGAAGGAAATCTTCCAGACTCATTCTATGAGGCCAGCATCACCTTAATCCCCAAACCAGGCAAAGACCCCATTAAAAGGAGAATTTCAGACTGATATCCCTGATGAATATGGATTCCAAAATCCTCAACAAAATCCTAGCTAATAAGATCCAACAATACATTAAAATGATCATCTACCACAATCAAGTGGGATTTATGCCAAGGATGCAAGGGTAGTTCAACATTTGCAAATCAATCAATGTGATAGAACACATTAGTAAGAGGAGAAAGAAGAACCATATGACCCTCTCAATTGATGCAGAAAAAGCATTTGACAAAATACAGCATCCTTTCCTGATTAAAACTCTCCAGAGCACAGGGATAGAGGGAACATTCCTCAAGTTCATAAAATCCATCTATGAAAAACCCACAGTGAATATCATCCTCAATGGGGAAAAGCTGAGAGCCTTTTCCTTAAGATCAGGAACACGTCAAGGATGCCCACTATCGCCACTATTGTTCAACATAGTACTAGAAGTCCTAGCAACAGGAATCAGACAACAAAAAGAAATGAAATGTATTCAAATTGGCAAAGAAGAAGTCAAACTCTCTCTTTTTGCAGATGACATGATACTTTATGTGGAAAACCCAAAAGACTCCACCCCCAAATTACTAGAACTCATCCAGCAATTCAGTATTGTGGCAGGATACAAAATCAATGCACAGAAATCAGTTGCTTTTACACCAATAATGCAACTGTAGAAAGAGAAATTAGAGAATCAATTCCATTTACAATAGCACCAAAACCATAAGATACCTCAGAATAAACCTAACCAAAGAGGTAAAGAATCTATACTCTAGGAACTCAGAACACTCTTGAAAGAAATTGAAGAAGACACAAAAAGATGCAAAAATATTCCATACTCATGGATCGGAAGAATAAACATTGTTAAAATGTCTATGCTACCCAGAGCAATCTATACCTTCAATGCCATCCTGATCAAAATTCCAATGACATTTTTCAAAGTGCTGGAACAAACACTCCTAAAATTTGTATGGAATCAGAAAAGACCCCGAATCGCCAAGGAGATGTTGAAAAAGAAAAACAAAGCTGGGGGCATCATGTTGCCCGATTTCAAGCTATATTACAAAGCAGTGATCACCAAGACAGCATGGTACTGGCACAAAACAGACATACAGACCAATGGAACAGAATAGAGAACCCAGATATGGACCCTCAACTCTATGGTCAAATAATCTTCGACAAAGCAGGAAAAAATATGCAATGGAAAAAAGACACTGTGTTCTATTACTGGTGCTGGGAAAATTGGACAGCCACATGCAGAAGAATGAAACTTGACCATTCTCTAACACTATACACAAAGATAAACTCAAAATGGATGAACGACCTCAATGTGAGACAGGAATCCATCAAAATCCTAGAGGAGAACACAGGCAGTAACCTCTCCAACATCGGCCACAGCAACTTCTTTCAAGATACATCTCCAAAAGCTAGTGAAACAAAAGCAAGAATGGAACTTTTGGGACTTCATCAAGGTAAGAAGCTTCTGCACAGCAAAAGAAACAGTCAACAAAACAAAGAGACAACCCACAGAATGGGAGAAGATATTTGCAAATGACACTACAGATAAAGGGCTGGTATCCAAGATCTATAAAGAACTTCTCAAACTCAACACCCAAAAAACAAATAATCAAGTCAAATGGGCAGAAGACATGAAAAGACACTTCTCTGAAGAAGACATACAAATGGTCAACAGACACATGAAAAAATGTTCATCATCATTAGCCATCAGGAAAATTCAAATCAAAACCACACTGAGATACCACCTTACACCAGTTAGAATGGCAAAAATTGATAGGGCAAGAAACAACAAATGTTGGAAAAGTTATGGAGAAAGGGGAACCCTGTTACACTGTTGGTGGGAATGCAAGCTGGTACAGCCACTTTGGAAAACAGTGTGGAGGTTCCTCAAAAAATTAAAAATAGAGCTACCCTAAGACCCAGCAATTGCACTCCTAGGTATTTACCCCATAGACACAGATGCAGTGAAAAGAAGGGCCATATGCACCCCAATGTTCATAACAGCAATGTCCACAATAACCCAACTGTGATGCCCTTCAACAGATGAATGGATAAAGATGTGGTCCATATATACAATGGAATATTACTCAGCCATCAGAAAGCATGAATACCCAAATTTTACATCAACATGGATGGGATTGGGGGAGATTATGCTAAGTGAAATAAATCAAGCCGAGAAAGTCAATTATCATATGGTTTCACTTATTTGTGGAACATAAGGAATAGCTTAGAGGACATTAGGAGAAGGAAGAGAAAAATGAAGGGTGGGAAATTGAAGGGAGAGATGAACCATGAGAGATTATGGACTCGAGAAACAAACTGAGGGTTTTGGGGGGAGGGGGATGGGTTATCCCGGTGATGGGTATTAAAGAGGGCATGTACTGCATGGAGCACTGGGTTTTATACAGAAACAATGGATCGTGGATCACCACATCAACAACTAATGATGTATTGTATGGTGACTAACATAACATAATAATAAAAAAAAAAGATAAATGCCACACAGGAGAGATTGTGTGGAAAAGAAAATAAAGTAGCAGGATCTTTGAAGAGATGACAAAATGACTCTACATCAGATGAGGGCTCATTCTGAGTGAACAAATACTGGTGTGAACTTTTTGAATCAGAGCACTGGCTACTGGGAATAGAAAGGAAGGGCTTTGAAAACATGGGGAAATGGATGGAAGAACACATTGCACACTAGTCAATATTTTATTGATGTTAAATTCTTTGGTTATGATGATGTTAGTGTTGTTGTATAAGGGAATGCCCTTGTTCAAGGGCAGGGATCTTCTTCAAAGTTTTCTGTAAATGGTCAGATAATAAATATTTACAGTTTTCCATGCCTCATGTACAACTATTCAAGTCTGCAACTATAAGATGAGAGCAGGCACAGACAATAAATAAATGTATGGAAAATGTGAATTCATTTCAATAAAACTATTAACAAATAGGGTTGGTGGGCCAGATTAGGTCTGTGGACCATAGTTTGCCAAACTGAATTATTTAGGAAAGAAGTATCTCACCTGCAAAATATTTCCCAATGATCTTCCCAATCTCTGCAAAACTACACACACACACACACATACACACATTCAAACACATACACACAAAAGGACACTGAGAATTTGCTATGTGCTAATCACTGAGTTAAACAGTTGACACATATCAGCTCATTTAAGCCTTAGGACAAATGAGAGTATAGCAATATATACAATTAAATATATGTTCTACTTTCATTCTTATTTCACAAGTGTGAAACAAAGGTGCACACACAAACACACACGCACAAACTTAACTAGCATTTTGGAAGTCATAGGTATAGTTAGTGGGAGAGCCAGGAGTTAACTATGACAATCTAATTCCACAACCTGTGACATTAATGACTTAAAGACGTCTCTAGAAACACTTAGGGTGTAATTTTAGTTCCAAAAGCTAAAATGTTATCATAAGGCTACCATTTATCTTTTCAGAGCTTTGTTTTATCACAACTGTAAAATGGGGGAGTTGGACAAGAGATATATGAAATTTCTCTCAATTTTAAATATTTAAGATTCTTATTACCACATCATGCATCTTTTATTTCGATTTTGTTTTTAACTCATTTTGCTCTAAGCTTCAGTAAAATAAGAAGGGTGCACAAAATGGCTTCTTAGCTCTTTTAGATCTAAAATTGTGTGATTCTATAAAAAGTTATTGCATCCTGACCCAATTACTGAACCAAATGTGAATTAGGTCATCTCTGTTTAATGGACTGCATTCTCCGTAGAAGCTCTTGCATTGCCCTTGTATTGAGCTCAGAGGAAAACATCCATTCTTTCTGATGTGTCTGGTGCCTTATCAAGATTACTGCACTGCTTGTTATGTGCTCCCTCACAAAATGCATGCCAATAGTTATGCTTAATCACTTTACTCAAGAGCACTAAAACTAATAGCCCTTGCTTTAAGGACACGAAAATCCATAGAGTCTATTCAGAAATAGTGCATTACCTGGCATTCTGTTTCCAAGGGGATATGGAATAATATTAGAAATTTCTACTCTCAGTGCCCAAGGAGGGAGAAATAGCTTTATCAACATTTAGGGCTATGTTTGGGCTAAGGATCCTACTGAAAAGAGCCTTAAAATTAAGAGAAATTTTCAACCATAGTACAATTTCTCTTAGGGAAGAGGGTGAGTTGATTTAATTTAATATATCAATAGCACGAAGTATTATGTTGTCTAACCCTATAAACTAAGAATGATAAGGTATGATTAATCAAATCAGTTTATGTATATCTATGCATAAATGTGCATAGATATGCATAAATATGAATGTATAAATAGTAGTTTAAATCCAGAGCTCCGGACATATAGAAATGAGAACGAGTTTAAGTCTCTCATTTCCATTAGCTTTATCTTAATTGAATATTATTCTTCAGGCAAGGTTCATGATATAAATAAAAACTTTGGTTTGTCTCTGCAAGTTGGTACACCTCAGTGTCTCTCTCTATATATACGTATTTCTATACATATTATGGTGGTTTTGATTTTTAAACATTTTATTTTATAGATGCTATGACCAAACAAATCAAATTTTAAGATTTTGTTTTCTCATGTCCAGGAAATATAATCCAGTCCTAAATTCAACTTTGTAGTCCATGTATTTCTAGCATTTTTTAAAAGGCTACTGAATACAAATACTTTACTATATTTTTAAAATATTATTATCATGGGTATAAAACATGACAAATTTTATAAGAATCAACTCTCACTTTAATGGCATACAACTTCAAACTTTAAAACTCACATAGCTTCACTCTTCCTGGCTTCAGAGTTTTTTTTTTCCTCCGTGGGTGGGAACTCAAGTTCAAATTACAAACTTGCACTCAAAGAACATTCCTTAGGCCAACATGCCAAATACTAGCTCAAGGGATAATCAGCTTGTCTGGAACTAAGCCCCCAACACCAAAGCTAAGAGGGAAGGGATCTTCGCAGAGCAAGAACCCTCAGTCGAAAACATTTCCAGTTATTACCCTTCATACCTTGTAACTATGACAAGGCCATTTAACATTTGGAGATGATTAAGTTTTCACACGCTTCTTCTATGCTACCTTCTGTTTTCCTTCATTTTAAACAAAACAGCTGCTCCTCCGTTTGCTTCTAAAGGCATTTGGTCATCAAACAGGCATTTGCATTTGATCTCACAGGCTGGTACTCATGGGTTTTGCACTAATTAAAGATGATAAGGTGAAAGTGAGACAGAGAAGGTCCAAACCGTTCATCTAATGGCAAAAGTGTGTATTCCTCAAAATAAGCAAATGCTACAGTAACTTTAAAGTACTCCCCTGACACTTTGAAGTTTGTCTGTCATACTGGCAAGTCTAAAATGAGACCAGGCCAAGACAGGCATTAGCATGTCAAAGAATAAGCTTCATTTTCACTGTGAGGACTCTATTTGAAGTCTTGTGCTCAATGGTATGGTACTCTGGAGGCAGCTGAATTGCATGCTGTTATTCCAGATGTGCATTGTCTCTGTAGAAATACAATTTCACAGTCATTAAACATGTTAAGTTCATCAAGAGATAATTATAGCAGGAAGCCTGACAGAAATGCTTTAGAATCTTGATAGAAGATTTGCCTATTGGTCACTTTATTGATTTTTATTACCTTGGCATTGGACTGTTGTTCGTATGTATTGTTATAATCAAAGTCATTGATTAGCCTTGACCAATCATACTTTTGAATACTGCACAGAAATATTTTTAGTCCCAAATATCTGTGGCATTATGTCTCAGTGAAGAAATTGCAAATATTAGCTGAATTCCTTTTCTTCTGGAATGTATGTCTAGCTAGGTTTTAATTAAGAAAAATTGTTAGTGTGCTCAGAAAAAGCAAACACAGGCTAGCATAAATAACTCTATGTTTGCTAAATCTTTTCATTCAACACTACCTTCTTGTCTATAAACCTGATTTCTATCTGAATTGAGTAAAAGCCCTAAGAATTTAGCAAGTGAACTCTTAAAAAACAAATAGACAAATGATGGAAAATTATAACCTGGAGTTTACATTTTCAAAATTTAAAAAGGCAAAGATGATCTAGGAATACAGGGAATTCTTAATTCTTAAAAATCAGTAATAAAAAATAAATTCTTCAAAATAAATATGAGAATTAATTTTTTATAGTTTTAGGATAAAAATAATTTCACTGGGGTGCCTGGGTGGCTCAGTCGTTAAGCGTCTGCCTTCGGCTCAGGTCATGATCCCAGGGTCCTGGGATCGAGCCCGTGGCGGCCTCCCTCTTCCGTGGGGAGCCTGCTTCTCCCTCTCCCACTCCCCCTGCTTTGTTCCCTCTCTCACTGTGTCTCTCTGTCAAATAAATAAATAAAATCTAAATAATAATAATAATTTCATTAACAATTTTATGCTATTTAGAGATTTTCTTATGACCTTTGCTTTGAGTGAAAGATAAATACATTTCTGTTCAAATTAGTTTTATCTACATATAGCATGTTTCTCTGGTAAATGTGAAATGGGAAACTTAGAAAAATTAATGTTTATTTTGCTTTACTTTCTAATTTTATCATATCAAAATTAGCTATTTCTCATAGACATCATTGCATCAAAATTTTTGCAAAGTGTTTTATCATGCTTCTTGTCTGATTAAAAAAATACTATATCCCACTGTAGATATTTGGAAAGTACACAAAATGTAAATAATAAAAATAATAATCCCACGATTTAGAGAACGATGTTATCATGATGGCCTCTTTTTTTGGAGTGTTTTGTTTTCATATATGAATATGACTTCTTATAAAAAAAACTTGCTGTATAATATGTACAGATTTAATCATGATTTTTATCAATTTTCTATAATTATCAGTACCATTTTCTCATTCTGTAAAGTTTAATTAAATAAGTGATATAATGACTACTAATATGCCAACTTACAGTGTTTACAATTGCTCTATCATCAAACTTTTGGTTGGTTCTAAATTTTTAAAATAATGCACAAAACTACAGACTATCCATGTATATGAATGTTGATCATATTGCCGTTCATATTTCCCAATATAGGTTACTAAATCAGGAATTGTGAAAACAATTTTGATGAAAATAAATGTCATTTTACTCAATTTTTCACTATCACTTCTCTTCAGTCATCAGAAAGCATCAGTTTATTTAATACAATTGGAAAAATATTTTCATCATCTTTATGCATCTTTATATATATATTTTAAAGATTTATTTATTTATTTTAGAGGGTTCAGGGCAGAGGAAGAGGAGAGAGAAACTCAAGCAGACACTGTGCTGAATGTTGAGCCCAATCTCAGGACCCTGAGATCACGACCTGAATGGAAACCAAGAGTCAGGCTGCTTATCTGACCGCACCACCCAGGCATCCCTATGCATCTTTCTCTATAGTCTTAAAAGAATTTTCTCAAGATTTTGCACTTTCATGCTAACTCAACCTTAATATATCAATTAAACCATCTGACATATAGGGTGAACAATATAAATATACTGTCCATGCACCTCTGAGTTTTCTTAGATTCAACCTACAGCTATATACAGCACTGGGAATTATATAATCAACAATCGAAAGGACTTCCTGCTGCTTTTCTTTTTCCTTAAAAGCATGATTCCACAAAGCGTAGTGTTAGCTCTTGTCAGAGAAAGCCAGTTGATAATTCTATATAGGGTTTTGTGGTATATGGTAATCTGAACGTGCAGTACTCAAAAGTATTTTTTCATGCATTTCCAAGGAAATAAAATATACCAGAGAACCAGTTTCTCTACTATCAATATAAAATACAAGAAAAAGACATTGAACCTAGTTAGAAGTATTGATGATAAATACAGTTTTTCATTTCTTAGTTCTCAGAGATTTTTGTTTTTATTTATTTTTTTAAATATTTCCTCTCTCTGTTTTATTTTGATTTTAATAGTAGAGGATAAACTTCATTTTTAAAATTGTGTCTGCATATTTTTTTTTTAAGATTTTATTTATTTATTTGACAGAGAGAGGATGAGAGAGAAAGCACATGAGAGGGGGGAGGGTCAGAGGGAGAAGCAGACTCCCTGCCAAGCAGGGAGCCTGATGCGGGACTCGATCCCAGGACTACAGGATCATGACCTGAGCTGAAGGCAGTCGCTTAACCAACTGAGCCACCCAGGCGCCCTGTGTCTGCATATTTGAATGTAGTTATGAAGTAACTTAGAATATAGGAAATCCTCATGTAATAAGGCAAATGACTCTTTTTCTCTGCCTACCTAACAAGTAACACTACCAAAATATTGTATTATAATGAACAACTACTAGAATGATTCATGTATATTAATCTGCCCCTCAGAATTTGTTGCAAATAAACTAGTTCAATGCCCACTGACCCTATTAGGATATGAAAATAACTATTTTAAAATAAATCTTTTACTTTTGAAAGTATGATTTTAAGTGAGCACCATATGGAATTTTCTTCATATGCTTCTCCATTTATCCAGTTGGCTTTAAAATACAGTTTCTGTGTTGTGTCTTAAGTGGACATGAGTAAGTTCAATCTGTAACATCTATATGATAAAAATGTTCTATATAACACTAATTTTCCATTCTAACCAATTCTCTTATTTAAACTAAATATCCCCTGCTATATTCTTAGCATTATTTCCCAATTCCTTAGCAAGTTGAGACATACCTAGCTGTGAAGCTGTAATTGGACCCGATAACCACCTGGAAAGGTTGTTTTTATGGGAACTGTTGCTAGTTTTTCTTCTTCAAGCTACAGAAGATGAATCTAAATTGAATGATGAAAAATATTAAAAAAAAATCTCTGATGCTGTGTAGTAGCATTCAAGCAGAGAGTTGTCTTGCTGTGTTCACCTCTTTCTCATTTTAAAAGAATATTAGTGAACTATATCAACCAGAACCCCATGAAACAAGTTTAAGCATGTTTCTGGCCTACGGAGTTTCAGTGTCCTTTAAGATAACTCCTCCAGGTAAAAGTAACAGACAAGAAGGAGAAATAGACAATTAAGTTGGAACTTATTTTAAAATATTTAAATATGAAGGGCAATGTTAGGAACTATAAAATACAATAGTATCTAGGTAAAATATAGTTTTATACATATAATTCCTTAAGTAACCTAATAAAAATGAAATATGTTAATTTCTTCATTAATTTAAATATTTTTAAATTTATTGTGACAGTCACATTGGTAGAATAAAATAAAGAACTAAGTCCTAGATAATAATTGCTCTCTAGTAGATTTCTTTTTTTTTTTTAAGATTTTATTTATTTATTTGAGACAGAGAGAATGAGAGAGACAGAGAGCACATGAGAGGGGGAGGGTCAGAGGGAGAAGCAGACTCCCTGCCAAGCAGGGAGCCTGATGCGGGACTCGATCCCGGGACTCCAGGATCATGACCTGAGCCGAAGGCAGTCGCTTAACCAACTGAGCCACCCAGGCGCCCTCTAGTAGATTTCTTAAAATGATAATGTCTACTAGTCAGAAATGTGAATTCTAATTAAAAAAAACTTAGTCTTCAGAAATTTATTACCAATACATGAAGGAGTGGAGAAATGTATTAAGTGTTTTTTTTTTTTTCTCATATCCAGGTATTTAAGAAAGAAAAATACAGTAAGAGGACACACGCTTCCCAGTTGCAAAACTGACTACATAGCAGTGGTAATCAAGACTTTGTGATGCTGGCACAAGACACACATGCAGATCAATAGAATAAAATTGAGTCCAGAAATAAACCCATACACGTAGTCAACTGAATTTTGACAGTGGTCCCAAAACCGTTAAATAAGGAAAAGCATAGTCTTTCAACAAATGGCGCGGATAAGTAAATAGCCACAGGCAAAAGAATGAAGTTGGATATTGCCTCACATCATATACAAACGTTAGTTCAAAATGCATCAGAGATGTACATGTAAGAACTAAGATTATAAAATTCTTGGAAGAAGACATAGAGGTAAATTCTCATGACCTCAAATATAGCAAATGTTTCTTTCATATGACACCAAAGCCACAAACACAAAAAGAAAAAAAAATAGATAAACTCTATGAAAAGTAAAAAAAAATATATATATATATATATATATATATATATATATATATATATATATATGCCTCAAAGGACACCATCAAGAAAGTATAAAGGCAGCCTCACAATGGGAGAAAATATTTGCAAACCATATATCTGATAAGGGATTTGTGTCTAGAATATTCATAAACTCATCAGCACAATTATCAAAGGAAAAATAGCCTAATTAAAAAATGGGAAAAACATCTGAATACTCTTCCTTATCAAAGGAAGATACAGAAATGGCCAACAAGCACATTAAAAGATGCTTGATATTATTAGCCATAAAGAAAATGCAAATTAAAACTATGAGGTAATAGTTCACACCCACTAGGATGAATAGAATCAAAAAGTGTGTGAATAAGTATTGGAGAGGATATGGAGAAATTGGAACCCTCAAACACTGCTGTTGGGAATGTAAAATGATGAAGCCACTTTGGAACACAGTCTAGCAGTTCCGCAAACAACTACAGAGTTACCATCAGGCATAGACATTTCACACCTAGATACCTATCCAAGAGAACTATCAACACCTATCCACCAGCACTCTCTTAACCCCTTACCCTGAGGTCATTTTTTAAACTTAAACCACTTATCACCATCAGACACAGAGAAATATTTATTTATCACCTGTCGCTATAAACTAAGAGCTTAGCACTGGATGAGTGGGAAGACTTGTTTGGTTTACGATATGATCTCAGTGCCTAGAAGAGTTACTGTCACAGAGCAGATGCTCAATAATTATTCAGTGAATGAAGATATTATTGTTTGCCACACCAGAAATAAACAAGTTACAAATAATTCCATAGACTATGTCATAGTCTAGATTACATTTGGGGTTTGTATTTTGTTGTTGTTTTTAAGAAGATGAATTTCTATTTTTTCTCTCTATATAAAATATTAAAATTTTAGTTTATATTATTTGTTTCATATTATATGTAATATGAAATAATATTAAAGTTTAAATATTAATATTAAATTGTATATTTTATACATGTATGTAAAATATGTATGTATAAAATGTAAAATATTAATTTCTAATTTTAACCCTATGTATAAAACATTAACTTTTTATCTTAAATATTAAATTCAAATAAACATTTGCATCTGATTCCTGAGGAAACCTTTAACCGTAAACTATTTGCATTATTTTTTTTTTCAAATTCTAATCAAAAGGGAGACAACTGACTTAAGTTACTAATTTATTTACTCAATAAATATTTATTTAGTACCTAGTATGTGCCAGACACTATGTTAAATTCTGGACACTAAAAAGGTGTATGTGTTGGGAGCAGTGTTTAAAAGCATATGAGATCTTAAGAATCTCACATGGAGCTGGCTAGGATTTTTTAACACACCTTTGTAAAGCCCATAGTTTTGATTTGTGGTGTTTTAAAGGACTTTATCTTCTTTTTATATTTGTTTAAAGCTAGTTTCAAGGGGACACAAATATTGACTTTTCACTCCCAATTAGCCTAATGAGTAGTCCATTTCTATTGGATATAATGGAATTTAAAATGATTAGCCTGCTAGTTTGTCTCAAATTCCCATCATTTCTACAATTCCTAGGTTGTAAAAATGGCATTTGTTATTTAAGAGGTTAAAGCAAGCATCTCTTTTTTATTTAATTTGTATTTCTTTGATTGGAATAATCAATGTGCTATCATGACTTTATTAATCATCTGTATCAATTTTATGAACTTTTTTTAGTTTAAATGCTCATTTTTGTAGATTTTTAATTTATTGACAAATGCTTTCTTTTTTTATTTTATTATGTTATGTTAATCACCATTCAATACATCATTAGGTTTTGATGTAGTGTTCCATGATTCATTGTTTGCATATAACATGCAGTGCTCCATTCAATACATGACTCCTTAATATCTATCACCAGGCTAACCCATCCCCCACCCCCCTCCCCTCTAATACCCTCAGTTTGTTTCTCAGAGTCCATAGTCTCTCATGGTTCATCTCCCCCTCCAATTTCCTCCCCCCCCCTTTTTTTTTTTGATTTTATTTATTTATTTTTTAGGGAGAGAAAGAGAGCCAAAGCTCAAGTGGGGAGGAGGGGCAGAAGGAAAGGGAGAAGCAGCTTCCCCACTGAGCAGGGAGCCCAGACTAGATGCAGGATTCCATCTCAGGCCCCCTGGGATCAGGACCTGAGACAAACGCAGATGCTTAACCCATTGAGCTACCCAGGTGCCCCAATAAATGCTTTCTATCTGTTCATTCTACTAGGATCTTTACAATGATGACTTGGGGCTCCCAACAATACAAATATACAATATACTAAAGACACTACAACACAAAACAATAAGCAATTAGACAAGAGAATACAGTTGGACAATACAAGGAAGGCCAGAGCCCGTATTAGTAGTTACATATTAAAACCCTCTACTAGTGTTTATTCCTAGCACCTGATTGCTAAATTTCCTAGTGGTACCATTTTTTTGACAGCCTGACAAACAAATGAGTGTATCCATTCTTCTTTCAACCAATCCCATCTAGTTTATATGGATCTCTGTATCCAGCCCACTTAAGTAGGACTTTATACTTCTAGCTAAATGTGGCGGTCCACCAGTCCACATTCCTTTGGGTGAGATTGTTGCTTGGGATCCCCAGGGAATTTTGGCATATGCTGATTCTCTAAATCTTCTGAGAACACTCTCTGGTTACCTGTGTATCTCTTTTACTTCTTATTCACTCCATCCTTTGTTACTGCTTATTCATTATAGAATGTCTTTGCCTAAACCTTGATGCATATATTTTTTTCTTATCTCACATAATCTGCACATCAATACTCCACATTCTAAAAACCACATAGTTTAACTGCATTAACTTTTTATAATTTGGATTTTTCCTCTAAATATAAAACTTATAACATGGCTTATGTATTTTAAAATACACTTCATATACTCAAATTTATTTCTGCATCACCTTTTCCTATAACTCTTGCATATTCCTATATGATTTACATATCAAAACCGTTACATTGATTTCTTTGTGAAGACTATACCTTTCAAGTTTCACAGTATACATATAAAAAATAAAATTTAGGCATAATTATAGCATGTCAGGATTCTCTTCTAACATTTTTAATGTTTTAATTCACTGAATGCTTATAATACTAAGGGTATATTATATATGCATACATAGTTACAATTATTATCCTATTTTGAAGATTGGTTTAAAAAATACCCAGCATCATATGCCTCCTAAGTGAAGGAGCCAATATTATTGCCAGGATATCTTAATCAGGAGGCTATGCTACACCCCATAACTTCAATATTCTCCTACTCAGTGGTCTTTTTAAACTCCAACATTTTCTGAGGCTTTCTTTCTTTTTTTTTTTTAAAGATATTTTTATTTATTTATTTGACAGAGAGACAGCAAGAGGGAACACAAACAGGGGAAGTGGGAGAGGGAGAAGCAGGCTCCCCGCTGAGCAGGGAGCCCGATGCGGAGCTCGATCCCAGGACCCTGGGATCATGACCTGAGCCGAAGGCAGACGCTTAACGACTGAGCCACCCAGGCACCCCTTTCTGAGGCTTTCTATCTACAAAGAGGAAATGGATGATATTCTTTCTTACTTCATGCCACAAAAAAGTGGCAACACAAGATGAGGTAGTTTTCCAGGTGATCCACTGACAAGCTGATAATGAACTTGGATTTCTGATCAAGGTTTATTGAGAGCATTGAATGAATCATTCTTCTCTACATATTTAGTAGTTAAAATAGTAGTGAGTAGTTAAAATAGTAATTATTTTTCATAAGCAAGGCCTTTCCACTTAATAGTTACTTTAATAAACTTCTCAATCTATCAGCCTTAGAATTAGCATAGTCATGGCAGGAAAAATATAAAGCGTTGTTATGCAGCAAGAGTGTAGCATTGGTACCCAAGACCAGTGGTATTCCATAGAAGTGCTGATGGCTGAGTCCACATTAATGCCTGCTCAGACTAGCAAGCACTTGGCTGTGGTTCCTACAGCTTGGTGTTTCTTGTTTCCTTTTCATTTCCTGTTTCATTTCCAGGTGTTTCCTGTTTCTTAACCTTTTCCTTATTTTGGTAATCTCTCCAATAAATCTAGAATTATAATGAATTCATTTTCTGCTTAGTTAGTAAGAGTTGGATTCAATTTATTATAACCAGTATCTTTGACTAATAAAAAATTGTTCCGAAGATAGAGATGTGGGCAACACATCTGCAGGGAAATGTAACAAATCTGGAATTGGTTATATAGCCTAATTGGGACACAAGATAGTTGAAATCCTATAATTAATATCTCATGATACTAATGTTGCCAGCTCTGGTACACACTAAAACATGAGCTGATTTATTTATTGTCTGTGGTCATCTGCAATGTAGTAGCCATTCAAGGCAAGGCTTCTGCAGATGTTTTTGGTACTAAAAATATATAATTAAAATTTCATGAAAAATGTAATGAGTTGGGCTTGGCTGGATGATTTTTAAAATTAAAGGGCAGTTGAAGGAGAATTATAGACTCTAATTCCTTAATCCTTGCTTTAGGGTATGGATTTAAACTAACGGTCTTTATTTGACCATGCTAAATGAATATATTTATTACTGCATTTGCATTGTTGAAAACTATATTTCAATTTTGATCTCGTATGTGTGAGACAGGAAAACTGAAGGGACCCCATAAAAAAAAGACATTTTTTTTCCTTTGCTCCAGCTTCTATTCTCACTAGGACCTGCACCCCTAGCCCCACTCTACACACATGCCTTGCAATGCAAATAGCATATGTTCTCCTTGTCAGGGACAAAGAGACACTATCTTTGGAGTCTTCCAGCACAGTAGTTTGCATGTAGGGAGTGACGGGGTGGGGTCATCATAAACAGTTCTCCAAGACCACTAACTCAGAATACCTCAACATCAAGACATCTGACTTTAGGGAATGAATGACTTATGAAGGACACCTGGACCCGATTCTTATTCTGACCAATTCCTAGATGCCTAAGAGGGCATGAGCACCAGACCACAGTAGCCAATAAAAACCCCAGATGCCCAACAAACAGAAGACTCCCTCCTTTCATTTCTGAGTCTCCTGGACACTCAGTAGGTCTGTATCTGCTCTCTCTACATTCAACAAACTTTCCCCTCCTACTTGTTTACTTTTGATTTCCATTCTGCTTGAAGCCAAGGACCCTTTGCCTTGTCCTGCAGGATCCCCGTTTAGGTGCTCAGACCCAGCCTGCCTTGCATCATATGGAAAACTGAAAGCTTTATTTACAGACTCACAAATATCTTATGTAAATATCAGTGTATTGTTTGGGAAAAAATGGAGCTCAGACAGCTACAATTGTGTGGGGACAGGAAGGCATAACAGAAATTTCTGTACCTTTCTCTGAATTTTGCAGTGAACTCAAAACTGCTCTAAAAAAAAAAAAATCTTTAAAATGAAAAATAATTCTTCTGTAGATACACTTTTGGTTTTTACTTAGGGTTTATGGATTCTGAATAAGGAAAATTTTGATGAGAATTTATCCATAGCATTGTAATTACAGTGTCTTATGTCTCTAAAATGATTATATGAAAGAAAAATCAGGGATACTATATTTTCTAGATGTTTTGTTGTTGTTAATTAAAATGTCAAAGATAGGTCAAACTTCTGTATTTTTGTTTTTGTTTTCAAATTTTTACCTTTTCCTTTTATTTTCAAAGTAAGATGTTTTGTTGACATGAGAGCATAATTTAAAAGAAAATAGTATGAAAGGGAAACATTTGCTCATATATGTTTTTAAAGGAACATTTGGCAATTTGGTTAATGGTCATTTTTCAATATAAAGCAGATGTTTTAGAATCAGAAAACTATTTTTAGTTTGCTTATTATTCAATAGTAGTCAAATATCTTGACATTTACAAGCTCATGACTCCCACTAAATTTTAATGGTCAAATACACTTCTGGGTATGGTTTTGGTCACTTACTTCAAAGGGACATTACAGTGAATACCAACCAAGAGAATAAGAGAAAAGCAAAAACAAAATTAGTTTACTTATACATATCAAATATGTTGGTAATTTTTCATTTCTCAAGGAGAATATGTTTTTATATGAGGGATTTATCTGAGATTCTTTCTCTCAAATTGAGTTTAAGCACTCATCAAAGAGAAAAATGCAATAAAAATAACTGAGAACAGCAAAACAAAAGAATTAAGTTACATTTTTAGTCAATGAATTGGAAGCAGGTGTTAAACATAGAGAAGTTTCTCATTTCATATGTGTCTTCTAGTCAAGAACTATGAGAATAAAAAGAGTAACAGTAAATTCATAAAGATAACTATAATTTACTTCTGTCGACATCTATTAGGGGAAAACAACCACAACATCAACACTACGATTAACATTGACTTTGTAATGCCATTTTTTGTTTCTGTGAAATAAATTTGAAATAGAATCCAAGAATAATTTGAACATTTACAGAATACATCAATAATACATCATTACTCAGATCTTCTTCAATTCAGTGATTTTAATTTTCTGTTGAACAAGTGGGGTTTATCAGAGAACTTAGCATCTGAATGTAAAAGGGGAAATTGTAAAATGCTCTCTTTAAATTTGCATGTCTTTGGCTCCTGAATAGCCATCAAAGTAATTGTTTCTTAAATGCTATGCAAATCTTTCTCCTGTGTTGACCCCAATCAAAGCAATTAATTCCATAATGAAGTCTTTCTTTATAGACACCATCTTATTATTATCTTGGTCTAAATTAATAACATCATGATAATAATTAGTAGATTTGAAATCATCTCTTTCTTTCTTACAGCATGTGGACTTCTTATAAAAGAGCAACAGGGATGGAAATTAGAGTAAAACATGGCAGCTGCGTTGATCGGTATGCCCTCCTAACCTTAGCATCTGCAACATAGGCCTTATTTAAATGTGAATGTGATGTGGTTGTAATGTTCTTTCCTTTACCAGACTCAACTGCTCAGTACAAATATATGTATTATATAATGCACATAGCTTATATATAATATATTATATGTAACAGTGTATATAAATATATATAAAACTATACGTAACTACTTCATAATATATTTTATATATGTATATAGCTTATGTATATAGCTTATATATATATCATATTATGTATATGTGTATAGCTCATATATATCATATTACGTATATAACGTATATATGTATAATGTATATAGCTCATATATATCATATTATGTATAATAGTGTATATATACATATAGAACTGTATGTAACTATTACATAATAAAATATATATTATGGTATATATTTAACTGTGAAACTATTAGTATCTAGTATACACATATATATCCCATATATATTTATATGTATCTATTCTGTGATTACTGGAAGCATTCTTATATCTTTTTTATAGTTTTATTTATCTCAGAGATTCATATCTAATTATACATTTCACATATTAATTACAAAGTTATAATTAATACGATCCTAGCTGATGAAATCTAGAGAAAGTGGGCAGATCATAAAACTTTTCAAGCAACTTCAATTTACATGGATCTTTAGTGTTAACACAAGAATGTGCATGAACTAGATCTTTATATACTGTATCTGATATGCTGAAGCAACTTTTTTCCCATTGATTTGTTTTACTTGATGAGCTGGTCTGATATCTTTATCGTTGGTACACTAGGGACCAAAAATTTTATAGTTTTTCTGTCTAATCTTATGTGGTCTGTCATCTTGGCAGTTCAATCCCTGAAGGGATTTCATTTTGTGGGTATTCCTACTGAAAAGCTTTCTCAGAAACTGATTTCCATTTGTACCATTGATATCAAAATGTATGTCATTTAACTAATTTACCCAATCTCATTCTTTTTGTTCATTTATATATATAATTAATACAAAAAGCAATTATTTATATGAATACTGCAATTATTTATACATATCCTCATAATATTCTACTTATGTTTAATAATGTTGCACTGTAAGTAAAATTTAGAAACATTGGACTCTGGGAGCATTTCCCACTCTTAATGACATATTCACAATATGTATTACAATTTTACATAATAATGCTATAAAGTTGCTTTAAATCATGTATGTACTTTAAAGACAATAAGAAAACATTGTCCTTTACATTTATCCAGTTTTTAGCATTTTTGACCTGCTTCATTCCTTCCTAAAAATCCTCTTGTATCATTTCTTTCCAGCCTAAAATACTTTCTTTACCATTTCTTGTATTACACTCTGGTGTCAATATATTTTATGTGAAAATGTCTTTATTTCATCTATATTTTTGAAGATATTTTTGCAACATAATATTTCTGAGTAGATAGTTCTTTTTTCTCTCAACATTTTAAAGATTTTATTCCACTGTCTTCTGGCATCCATGGATTTTGTTGTAGATTTCCCTATATAGCTTCTTTCAGGATTTTTCTTATTTTTGGTTTACAGTACTTTGTCTATGATATCTTTAGGTATGGTTTTCTTATATCTATCTTGCTTTGAATATACCGAAGTTTTTGAAATTCTATATTTATATTTTTTACCAAAATAGGGAAGTTTTTATCAAATATATTCTCAAAAATTTTCCTGCTCTTCTCTTTCAGGAACTGCAATAACAAGTATTTTAAATATTTTGATATTGTCTCAGAAGTCCCTGAGACTGTATTAATATTTTTCAGTCTTTTTTACTCTCTGTTCTTTATATTGGATAATTTGTATTGATCTTTTTCAGTTTCACAGATTCTTTCCTATGTAATCTCCATTTTGTTGTTAAGACCAATCTGTGAAATTTTATTTCAGATATTATGTTTTGTTTTTTAGTAGGAGTATTTCTATTTGTTTTTTTTATTGTTTCAAAAGTTCTGTTATTATATATCTTTTCACTAATTACAAAAACATTTTTCTTCATATTAATGAGTATAGTTATTATAGGGGCTTTAAAGCTCTTCTCTGGTGATATCAACATCTGGGTCATCTCAGGGATCATTTCTGTTAATTGTCTTTTATATTTGACAATGGGTCACATTTTCCTGGTTACTCAGATGTTGGGTAATTTTGGCTCATATTTGGACATTGTGAAAATAATATCTTTGATACTAAGGATTCTGTTATATTCCTTTTAAGAATATTGGTATGTTTAACAGAAAATTTAACTTGAACAGACTCAAAATTCAAATTCCATATCTTGGAGAGCAGCTGAAATCTGATTTCAGTGTCTTCATCCATAGTTTGGTTGCTTGCAGTCAACCCTATGCATGGGAAACCTTACATATCAACCAGATTCTGGACAGTTTGTACATAGAATGCAGCTATCCCCTCTCTTGCTCTCCTCCTTTTGAAATTAACTCTGCATTTCTCTGTGGTTATAATGGTACTGAACTCTGTCTCCTAGATTGTCACACCATAAAGATGAATTTTCTTTCTTTCAAACTTGCAAATGCCTCACACAGAGCTATACATGGGTTTCCCTCTAGCTGAAAGCTGTAACAACAGAAAATTTGCTCATGTTGTTACTTTTATCTTATATGTAGCAGCTGATCTTCAAAATCAGCTAGCTTGTCTTTGTTCATCAGCAAAGCATTTGAGTAGATTCTGTTGTTGTTTTGCTTGTTGTTTTGGTATTATCAACAAAGTTTAGAATTTATTTCTGCAGGAGAGTCAGCCCACTAGGAGCTTACTTATATAGGTATATTGTGTGCAGAACCCCTAATGTGTTATTAAAAATCATGTTGCAGCTATTTCTCTATTAAGTAAGTATGTACACTTGGCTTTCTTTGCTTTTATCCTGATCGATATTCATTTAGCTTTATGAATCTGTAAACTTATATTATTATTATCAGGTATATTTGGTGTCCATAAAATTCATATTTTATTGATCAGGCAGTTTGCACATGCATTATGTTTTTCTTTTGAAAAATTATCAGTGACTCAAACCAATGAGGTCTCAAAAACATGTGGTTTTAATAGTGAATATTATAATGATCGATATCAATGAGTAATGAGTTATATAGAATTTAAAATTTAGGGATAAAATAACCCACTGAAATAATTATGGCAAGTATCATGTTCTTTTAGAGATAAAGCAATGAAATTGAGGTTAAATAATTGTTTTACAGTCACAAAGCCAGGAAAAGTAGAGGCAGTATTTCAGCTCAAACAAGATTTACTTATTCTACTCTTTTCTTCCACGATACTTCCAAATCCCAAACTATTTTCTAAATCTATTATAATGACTTCTAACTGGTAGATTAAACCTAAAGCCAGTTAAAATCTATATATCAAGCATTTTTCATGCCTCAAATCATAGTTTTAATGCAAATATCACTGCATCATTAGGGAGAATCCCATCTTTACTCCTTACTATACCTACAACTTTAAATCACTCTAAAGGCAAGATTCACTGGATCTGAGTTTTAAATATTATGCAAAAGTTTCTCTAGAATTTATTGTGGATTATGAAACTAACTCTGAGGAGGACAGAAGTCAATGGGATCAAATGTTTATGTAGACTCATTATTTTACCTATCACAAAAAGAAAATGTAGACTTCTATTCTGGGGAAGCTGGAGTAGATATCACTGCTTCCACTTAGCACAGTTAGAAACCCTGGATATCATATATAAAACAAAAGTAGAAGATTATGAAAAATGGAGAGAAGAAGGTAGCCTGGTTAATGGTCTTGGGTCTTAGAAATGACATGGAAGTGAATTCTCTGGGTCTTATTTTTGCCTCATATGTCCTAGATTTGGAGATAAAGAAGCTGGCTACTTAAAAATACTGATAGGCACAAGCATAAATAAAGCCCAAACAAAAGCTGACACTCTCTAGTAAAAGGACCAGGACCAGCCAAACAGATGTAAAATTTTTAGATTGTAACCCTCTATTCCAGACAAACACCACAGACAATATTGCTCCCACGCTTCTTCCCTCCAGCTAAGACTGAGTGGAGAACAGCGACTTCCAGCCTCCCAAGGCTGTAATGAAGAACCTGTTATGATGGTGTCAGAGAATACATTTTCATTCCCACTGGCCAATAACAAGACATCCCAGTCACCCAGTGTTAATAAAGAATATGTAGCAAGGCTACAGTTTCACCCCTTTCATCAGGAGCAAGGTGCTCCTTCCTCTGCTAAGGAGGTCTCAGAGGAGGCCTACTGGAAAGGCAACATTTTCACTCCTGCCTAGCAGTGACAATGTCATCCTCCCTGCAGTGTCAGTGGAAGCCACGTGAGGAGCCCGTGTGCTCATCTTTGCTTAAGAGTAAGAAGAGCCTCCCAAGCCCTTCGGGTGTCAATGGACACCTAGTAAGAAATTGACTTACCTCCACCTGGTAATAGTGAGGTGATACCAGCTTTCTCCAGCCAGAGCAACATCAAAACAAAACAGTTAAAACATAAAAATTAAGTAAGATCCAGAATCTCATAATATAACAAATTTCCATAAAAAATCATTCAACATACCAAGAACTAGAAAGACTTCAAACTGAATGAAAAAAAGACAATAAATATCAACACCAAGATAATAGAGATGACAGAATTACTTGACACAAGTTGTAAACACTCTTGAATGAAATGAAAAAGTAGAAAGCCTTAGCAAGTCAATAAAAGATATAAAGAACCAAATGTAAGGTTTTGAACTGAAAATACACCCATGTTGTGGGACATAGATAGTTACTGAGAAACAGTTTGATCTTTTAGGGTATTATTTTTTTTTTTAGGGTATTATTTAATCTTTGTTAGGTGGGTATGAAGATACATTTAATCTAGGGTTAATTTTTTTTCCCCATAACTAAGGCAAAATCCTTCTTATTATCTCAACTGATATTCCCTGAATTATGAGTTTTCCTGCTCTGGGCTGTTAGAAAGAGGCACTATTCTTGACCCTATATAAGCTTCAAGCGGTATTCCTTGTAATCCTGTCAGATAGTTTATTTCTCAGTGTTGGGTATTTTCGGCATGTACATGTGGTGATCAGTACTCAACTAAGTGTCTGAAGAAGACCCTCCTCAGATCTCTGGAATTCTCTCTCTTTGTAGCTTCTCCTCTCTAATACTCTGTTCTATAAACTCTTGCTATGATCTTTTCTTCTATAGTCTTTACTCTGTCTTTATTAATTCCAGTATACTTATAATTTCAGATATTTATTTTTAATCTCTAGAATTCTGTTTTTATCTTTTATGTATCTTCCATTTGTCTCTTCACCAGTCATGCTTCTTCTAACTTTAGGAAGCTTTTAAGCATTTAATATCCCTTTTATTTCCAACATCTCTTGTCATTTCTGTGTTGATTTTAACTAAATGGTTATAGATTACATTTAGTTCCTACTTAATAGATTTTTTTTTTCATTTTAGAGTGAACTTTGCAGATTTTAAATTCTCGTTTGCTAGATTTTGATAGGTCCTTCAAATAGTGTTTGATTTTCTTCTTATGTTTACCTAAGTTTCTTGGAATTAGTTTAATCATTCCTAAGATTGTATTTCTGATCTGTTAACACAGAGCCAAAGTAATCAAGAGTTAAGTCAGTCTTACTACCAAGTTGATATAATTCTGAAGATTCTATATTATTTGGTCTTTCCATTCTGATTTGTATAAACCTAAGCTAGTCCCAGACCTGTGTGGTTTCAGTAATTGTTCTTCCTTCCACTCTCCTGGGCCTTGAGTGAGTTTTGAGAATCTTTAAGCTTATAATTTTCTGTTTTTCCCTGAAAGTTATTCTGTATTTGACTTCATGAAATTATACCTTATGTTTGCATAGATTGATTTTCATTAAGAGAATCAAGGAAACTTCTGTGAAAGAAACTTCTGTGAAACTCTTTTCCTGATAGTCCCATTCTCTCTAGTACCCTGCCCCCCAAATTCCATCTGCTTTGTGCTATATGAACTTCAGTCTCTGTCTTCTCTCTTCATGGTAACACAAGACGAAACTTGCTTTGGAAACTGTCCTTGTGTTGCAGCCTAAAGAAATGTCTTTGCACCATAATTCAAGTTGTAAAGCTGTGAGATTACAGGGCTCACCTTGTTTGATTCTATTCTCTCAGGGATCCCAGCCCTGTTCTACCTTGTTTTCAATTTGTAAAAATAATTATCTCATGTAATTTTGTTCAGTTTTATAAGTATGCATGGAAATCGATGCTGACTTTTGTCTGGGCTGCATGTCTCCAGCAGGCCAGCCTAACTTCTTTGCATCATGACTAGTTTCCAAAAGTAACAGGCAAGAGAGGGCAAAGCCTATCCCACAAGCATTTTTCAAGCCTCTTGGGTCATTTTGCTATATCCCATTGGCCTAAGCAAATCACGTGGCAGAGCCCAGCGTTAATGAGTGAAGGGATTAAACTAGAGAAAGGATAGGGAGAGGTGTGATTTTTTAGGGACCATTGCTATGATGACCAATCATACAAAATTAACTCCAGTAATGCGATTACATCTGGAACAATAGCAACAGTGGAAGATACTTCTTGGTATAATGTACAATAATCTACTATATTCTTCCAAGACCAAATGCTCTTTTACAGACACTGAAAAGGTAAGTTAAATTAAGTTGTAATGAGAGTCCCCATCTTTGCATTTTCAAATTTTTGAGGGTGACCATAATCTCTGCATACCAGAGGGGATATAGTTTTGCATTTGACTTACGATTTTTATGAAAGAGGAAGCTGCAAGCTTTTCACTATTTATTCCTACTATAATAAATAACCCTCACTCCAAATATCAGGGAGCAATGTAGATATTCTCCTGTTTGCTGAATATAACAGTTTTAAAAATATATAAAGAAACTGGGCAAATAAAAACAAGGTCTGTGAACGCTAGTTCCATTGTACTACAGGTTTAGTTAAAAACCCACTTATCACCTAAAACTCAATGAATGTCCACTTTGACCAATAAGTGAATTACAGTGGCAGTCTGGATTCAAAGCATCAACATTAGGATTAGAGAAGGTGTGCACTAACACATGAGCTAGCTACCTGACAGATGATCCTTTAGAGATCACTAGAAGGAAGATTTGTGGCACACATTTATAATATGGTTCCTCTTTAAGTTGCATGGACTATCCTTTATTTTAGGAATTCTGAGTCTGCAAACAGTCCCAGATCTTAGAATGGTATAACTGCAGTAACTTAATCACAATGGCTCAAGTGAGACCTATTTTCAACACAACTCAATATTTTTGTGCGTGGTAAGATATACATAACATACAATTCATTCTATGGGCTTTTAAGTGTTGAGTTCAATAGCATTAAGTGCATTGCCATTTTTGTACCACCATCACCACCATCCATTCCAGAACTTCTTCAGCTTCCCAAACTAAACCTCCACACTCATTAAATAATAACTCCGTTTTTCCCTCCCCTCAGCCCTACTCAGTCACCATTCTATTTTCTTTCTGTGAATTTGACTACTCTAGGTACCTCATACAAGGGAAGGCTTAAGGTGTTCTCAGATATATTTTGGGCATGACTCTTTCTTGGGCCTGTGCATGTGCTCTTTTTCCAAGACTCTCCCATATGGACAATTGCTCTTAAATGTCTTAACTTCTCAAAAGTCTAATCCCTGTTTCTTCTCAGGGCCTTAGCCATTGGATTTCTTAATTAGTAATTTCTTGCTCCATACATCTAAAGCCCTATATTCCTCCCTGCAGTGCCAACTCCTGCCCATAGCTTTTCCTATCCTGGGATCAGAGGCATGCCACTTTTGACCATCTGAAGTCTGAGTTAGGTGACAAAGACCAGTCACACACGCAACAGCCAGACAGGTTATAACATTGCAAATCCCTTCTGTGCTGCTCTTTTTGGTTCCTGGAAGGGAACTGAGGACTGGGCTTTCCCCAAATGGTGTGGTGCTGGGAAGTGGGTAAGATAAGAGTCAATAAAAACACACAAAATTTCCTATCAGTTTGCAGGAGGCTTTTTCTTGATGGGGCATTCACTTGGTTGCTGTAGATCTTCGACTGATTTCTAGAACTCCTATAAAGTTACTGTAGCTAATTCCTAGTTGTTTAAGAATTCCATGGGGGAGGGAGTGCTTGGAGTTTACTTGTCTGCCATCTAGCTGATGTCACTCTTCCCAGCCTTAGGTTTTAAATAATTCTTGTAGGCCTCGTGGACTTAAATATGAAAGACATATCAAACATTTTTTAAAATATTTAATTAATTTATTTATTTGAGAGAAAGAAAGAGAGCACAAGCAGGGGGAGTGGCAGGCAAGAGGAGAGGGAGAAGCAGACTCCCCGCTGAGCAGGGAACCCCCCCGGATGTGAGGCTCCATCCCAGGACCCTGGGATCATGACCTGAGCCGAAGGCAGATACTTAACCGACAGAACCAACCAGGCAACCCTAAACATTTTAGTTTTAATTTGCAGTTATGTTCATTATCTGTCACTCTCAGATGAACCTAATATAATTCACCAGAAAAATCCTACATAAAACACATCTGCAGTTATTTGACCAATTTTTCAACTTTTTAACATTAAATTTTGAAAACCAATTTTATAACATTTAAAAACTCTTTACAATAAACTAATTTAGGGATGCCTGGGTGGCTCAGTCATTAAGCATCTCTTCTGCTCAGGTCATGATCCCAGGGCCCTGGGCTCAAACCCCCACATCAGGGCTCCCTGCTCAGCGGAAGCCTGCTTCTCCCTTTCCCATGCCCCCTGCTTGTGTTCCTTCTCTCGCTGTATCTCTCTCTGTCAAATAAATAAATAAAAAATCTTTAAAAAAATAAAATAAAATGAACTAATTTACCTTAAAATATAAATCTCACGTAATTAGGATGACTGATTATTTTGTATTCTTAAAATACCAAATACAAATATACCAAGGTGTAGGCAAAAATTGTAATAACAAGTATTACAAAATTAATCACTAGTCTTTGACTTAAACCTATTCTAAAATGCAACACCATGGAATTAATTCATTATACTTATTATTTTTAATTCTGTAATTAGTATATTCTTTTTTTAAGATTTATTTATTTATTTGAAAGAGAGAGAGAATGAGAGAGAGAAAGAGCATGAATGGGAGAGACAGAGGGAGAAAGAATCTCAAGCAGACTCCACACTGAGCATGGAGCCCAACATGGGGCTAGATTTCACAACTCTGAGATCCTGATCTGAGCTGAAACCAGGAGCTGGATGCCTGTGGCACCCAGGCACTCCTGTAATCAACATATTCTTATATTCATTGCCAGAAATATTTTGGTATCTTTTTAGAGGTCCATAATATTATTTCAATACTTTTGCAGGTTTGCAGGAAAATAGAAGATAACTCTCAGACTAACTTGGGTTACTAGAGTTCAGCTGTTTCTAACTGATTTTTTTATTATTATTATTAGGGACAAGGAATCCAAGTGAAGTAAAACTATAGCTACTGTAAAATCCGAACTCTACACGTCTTTACATTAAGATTCTAACTGTATGTTGTGATCCTTTCTACATACACACATACACCCACATATATCCCCATATACATATACATACTTCTAGTTAGAATCCCTGCTTATGGGTGGGGGGCACTTATAATGTAAAATATTTGTGGGAAACACCTTTTGTCATTTATGATGCATTTAAATAAGTAAAATTGTTTCTTTGCATTGGAAGTTTTTATTCATCTTGCCCCTTTCCCAATTTCTTGATAAACACTTAAAAGGCAGAATCCATATTTTATCTATCTTTCATTGTTTAAATGCCAAACACAAAATCCAGTGTGAAATGGGCACTCAATACATTTAATAGAAAAATTATAAGGAGGGTCTTCTATTGAGTTTTTAATGATGTCCCATCAAATTCTTATATCTGTAGCATATTTTCTCCATGTCAGAAAGATTTTATGACACTAGAATCTTTAGTGCAATACATCTTCCTGTTATTTGTCTTGTCCAAATACTGAATTATGAACACTGAGGACACAATTAGCCATTTAGTGCCTGTTCCATAGATTGCCCTCTTCTTATTTGACATCAAGTGTAGGTTAATGTCTCCTTCTTACACACTTGGGTATATATAAAACTTACGATCAGTATAAGATGGAATACCTTCAATGGTATATATACTTGTTTAATAAAAAAATGTTTCACTATTTACAAATGCAGATGATTAGACAAATTATCCTTTGCTTACAAAAATTTTGACTCACTCTTACTTCCAAATGAAGATTTTACATAGAAACTTTCATGACACAGAGGAAACTTTCTTATTCCAATACCACATGGCAAGGATCTCAAACTCACGAAATCTATGCCCACGTTCACAAACAAGAACATCAAAAAATCTTCTGAATCATTTTATTAACAACTTAAATTTCACAATAAATAATATGACTAAAACAATTCACTTGAAAATACTTGTCCCCCATTTCCAGATTTTAAAACTCCTTTAAAAGGAATGTTTTTATCCTCTTTTCTTAGAATCACTGCCTTGAAATATTCTGTCATTTCTGGAAACATTTTCTTCTTTAGGATAACATCTACTGTTCTTTCAACCATTCTCGGATGTCTAAGTATAATTCTTGTCTTAAGATTTAAATGTCCACTACAAATGCATTCTTTTCCTTAGTTTGTGACAAAGAAAATTTAAGATGCAGTTTGTATTCAAATTTATTCTAAAATCACTCACAAAGACTTAAGTCAAATACAAACAGTTAAAGCCTGAGTACAAAGCAAGATCCAAGCTATTCTAGAAGGAACAATTAAAACTATGTGAATGAATGCAATCTCTTTCAGAGAATGTTTAAGGAGAAGAGAAAGCTGGGAACTAGGCCCTAAAGCATTGGTAAAGAAGCCTGAGAGAGCTCTGCAGGACAGGGTGGAGTAGGAGCATATTGTCAACAAAGCAGGAGGTCATGTGTCCGACAGGAGGTGTGTTCAGCCAAGCTAAATGCTGAGATATAGACCCCAAAAGACTTCCGCTTTGAAGATTATGTAAGTCAGAACATTGTTCAAAAGCATAGCTATGCATTTTTGTCTCTTCAAAGCAGCACTTGTTGCCAAATTGTCAATAAGTTAAACATAAAAAAAAAAAAAGAAAGAAAGAAAAAAAGAATAAAAGACAGGAAATAAAATCTGTATCCATCTTTTTCTACTCCTGATACCTCTTACTCCCCCATCCATGTGGGAAACAAAAGCAAAAGAAACAAATTAAATTTCTTTAGCACTTAAAACCCAATGACAAGTCCTTGAAACAGGCAGAATGACTTTCTTCTAGGAACTCAGCTGCCTAGATCTTGATACTTTTCTAAGGACTAAAGGCCATCTTAGCTTAACATTTTCTCCACCTCCAGGATCCTCTAAGTCTCCTTTAACATATAAAAATTCTTTTGGAAGCTTGCTTTATCTCTACCCTCCAAGATATATGTTAGCTATCATCCTCCAAGCATATGACCCACCGATATACATCTGAAGGGTCTCATGACTAAGGTTTTATTAGACAGTAATAAATGACCTTTTCCTAACAATAGCTAGCCCCCTCAAGGTCCTGGAAACTTTGTTTCTAAAATTTCTTAGAGATGTAACACTATTCCTAACCCCCTCCCAACTTGAAAGTACTATCAGTCACCGGTTACAACCCCTGTGAAGCTCTTTCGGCCCAGGGTTCCTGTCTCCGCGTTTTAATAAAACCAACTATTTGCACCAAAGATGTCTCAAGAATTTTTTCGTGGCTATTTGCTCTGAACCCCAACATTTCCACATCACACCGCAGCCTCAGAAAATATCTATTTACATTTTACTGTCAGCTTTTTGCTCCCTAACTAAATCTTTTGCCCCTACTTTCATTTTAAACTATTCTAACATGGAGATCTTCCTATTCAGCCTCTTTTTAAAATAGAAAAGTGATATTCAGATTTTTCTCCTAATGGTTCATGTACCATGAGCATCTCAATGACTTTTAGAAAACAAAGAAGTAAGAAATACTATAAATAGACCTTTATTGGAGCAGCTGCGTAGCTCAGTCAGTTAAGCATTTGCCTTTGGTTGAGATTCCGTGGTCCTGGGATCAAGCCTCACGTTGGGCTTCTCCCTCTGCCCCACGCCCCCACCCCGCGCTTGGGCATGTGCTCTCTCTCTCTCTCAAATAGATAAATATTTTTTTTTAATAGACCTTGATCAAGGAGAGCTTTATTACTTTATTTATGGAATATATTGAATATATTTAATGTTTATAATGTTAAGACCATCATATATATGTGTGTGTGTGTGTGTGTGTGTATTGCAATTGTAATTCTAGTGAGGAGCTATTCACTCAATATTAAAGAGGAATATCAAAATAAAACCCTTGATTTTCCCACAGTTAATAACTTTATTAAAATTTTATTTTGAGATTCTTTCATGATTAACAGGAATAACATACCATGGATTTGCCTAGTTTAAAAGCTTTTAAAAACAAGTTATTTAGGGCGCCTGAGTGGCTCAGTTGGTTAAGCGACTGCTTATGCATATGACTCCAGGTCATGATCCTGGAGTCCCAGGATCGAGTCCCGCATCAGGCTCCCTGCTCAGCGGGGAGTCTGCTTCTCCCTCTGACCTTCCCCCTCTCATGTGCTCACTCTCTATCATTCTCTCTCTCTCAATAAATAAATAAAATTTAAAAAAAGGCAAGTTATTTACATTGACATATAGAACTTCAGCTTCAATCATTAAGTCCAACTACTTCATTTCCCAGATAAGAAAAATAAGAACCTGGATAATACAGTGTCCTGTGCCCCGTGGTAGCTAAGTCCTAACCTGGGCTTCGACATTGCTCCTTGGATTCCAAATTTCATTATTTTTGCTGCAACACAGACACAAACATTGTAAACAAATTTGGGACTCTTTTTCTTACTACAGAAATGTCCCTTGATGACTCAGCAAAACCTTAATTCTCCCATCTTCCTTCCCCATTTTAGAGATGGACAAATTGAGATTTATAGGTAGGAAGTTAATTCAAGGAATACATTATAATAAAAAAGAAATGCATAAAGATCACTTTTATCTTCTAGCGCACTTTTCATGGACAAAATGTTTTTAATTATAGGTGAACAAATTGAAAAGAATGGAAGAATTTAAATGATGCACTTGTTTTTTTAATACCTGCTAACAGGTGCTAAAATCTGAATTCTCTGAAAGGAGGTTTCTGTAGCCCAAGTTTCATTATCATAAAACCCAAGATCAAAAAGACTATGAAATATTGAGTCTGATTTAGTTTTCAAATGCAAAGCAGCAGCCGATTAAAGCACAAGGCTACTGGAAAAAACCTGGAGAGAAACAACTGACATCTTTAGTCATCTGGTGTGCTCTCAGACAATGAGCAGACTGATTGGATGTAGAAAAATGGGAAAATTCATCATGTTCTTATTCTAATAAGTTTCATCTCAGGAAACATGTGTGGCAAGCTGCAGCAGGTCATCCTTTCACTCAGCAAAGAAAAAAGAGGTGAATTGTACTGGGAGGATATAGGTAGAAATAAATTGCTTTTGCTAAAATTATATTTACTCTTTAAATAACACTATTTATAAAAGATTTTAGTCTAAGACAAGTTTTTCTACAACTCATATATATGTTTATATATGAATACATGTTTATATATGTTTATATATATATTTATATAATTTATATATGTTTATATATGAACATATGTTTATATATAATATGTTTATATATGTGTTTATCTATGAATATATGGGTTTATAGATATGCATATATGTATATAAATATGATTGTGTATATATTTATTTATAGGAAGGAAGGAAGGGAGGAAGGAAGGAAGGAAAGAAGGAAGGAAGGAATAAAATTCAGACAAAATCAGCCATCAATATATTACCCAAAGAATCTCACTTATGTTATTTTTATTTAATATATGTAATTATTTATTTAGTTTATGTATTTTACATTACAGATGAATGAAAATTCAAAAGAAGGCTTAATTTACATACCATAAACATATGTAAATATGTGGGGGCAGCAAAGAGAACTGTAAGAACTGTCACTGAAACTGTAAGACACTAAGGTAATACAAAGAATGCTTTAAAAAATTAAGAATGATATACTCTCAACTTTGATAAAAGTTCAATATAAGAATAAACTCTTTAGGGATAATTTTATTGTGAAGCAGAAGAACTGTTAAATGGTTAAATGCATCATTTATTATGCCTTTATTATTAGTTATGTCACCTGATGTCCCTTTCTTAATGACAATCATTGACTTTATTGCTAAGAAGACTGTTTCTCTCATAGCAGGAATAGTGCTATCAAGCTATAGAGTGGAATGTCTTAAGGAACAAACTGCACATATTTACCTGAAAGAAGAAAGAAAGAAAGGAAGAAAGAAAGAAAGAAAGAAAGAAAGAAAGAAAGGGAAAAAATAAAATTGCTCCATGTATTTGCAGACTCCAGTGTTATTCTTTTGTTTGTTTGGCTTTTGACTCTTCCAACTTAAAATTAAAAAAACAAAATCATGGTCAGTATTAACTCTAAGGAAGTAGTATAAGTTAAGTATATGAGAAATATTATGATAGAATTACAGAACAAGGAGGAAGAAGACTGGCTTCAGAGAACAGTTAAAATTTTAGCAGGTACATATGAGAGTAGGATACATCTTAATTGTTGTTATTAGCCTCGATTAAAAATATGGAGACAAGACAAAAGAAATTAGTTTGAAGGTTATTCTTAAATTGCACAGGCATGAGATTGTTTTCTTTTTTTTATTATTCTTTAACTGTTGTCTTCATGCTCCTAATGTCCTTAGTAAAGGCTTTGTTTTGCTTCTTAAAAATGTACATATTTTAACTGTAAAATAGTATATGTGTTTTGCAGAAAATATGAGGAAATGTCGGAAAGTACAGATTAAAAAAATTACTACCTATCCTACCTACCTAGAGATTATCATTGTTAAAATGTGCCTATTATTCCTATGTTCTCCTCTCTTAAGCAATGATTTCAAGTCTACATAATGAATAATCTGCTTTCCTCTGCTTTTCCATCTATAAAGTGGAGTTAATCAATTACCTTCATCACAAACTTGCAAGGATAAAATGTAAAAGCCTTTAGAGCTGTGACTGGCCTTAACTAGCATGTTCAGGTCAAACAATGATTTTTTTTTTTTTCAAACCAATTATGTTTCAGCTATTGCTATACGCCAGGAATATCCAATAGAAATACAGTGTGAAAACATCTACATTAAAAAGAAGAAAGATCTAAAGAATAAGGTAAACAACCTAACTTTAAATCTCAAGAAACTAAAAGGAAGAGCAAACTAAGCCCAAAGCTACCAAATGGGAAGGGATAATAAAGATTAGAGCAGAAATAAATAAAATACAGAATAGAAAAACAATAAAAAATCAGTGAAACAGTTTTTTTTGTTGTTGTTGTTTAAATGAAAGTGAAAAACCTGCGGTAGACTAATCAAGGAAAAAAGAGAGAAGACAAAATCAAAAATGAAAGAGGAAACAATACAAATGTTGTCACAGAAATTAAAAATATCATAGAGAACTATTATAAACAAGTATATGTCAATAAATTTGACAACCTGGAGGAAATGGATATATTCTTAGAAAAATATAACCTAACCAGAATTGAATCAAGAAAAAATAGAAACTCTGAATAGACCAATAACAAATAAGGAGATTGAATAAGTAAGCAAAATTTCTCAACAAAGGAAAGTCCAGCACCATATGGCTTCCCAAAAGAATTCTACAAAATATTTAAAAATTAGTACCAATACTTCTTAAACTATCCCCAAAATAGAAGAGGGAATACTTTTAAACTCTCTTTATGAGGCCAACATTACCTTGATATCAAAGCCAGACAAAGGCATCTCCAGAAAGCAAAGCTACAGACCAATATCCTTGATGAATATAGATTCAAAAATCATCAATGAACTATTAGCAAACTGAATTCAATGGCACATTAAAAGGATCATACACCATGACCCACTAGGATTTATCTCTGGGACATAAAGATGGTTCAATATATGCAAATCAATCAATGTGATAAACCACATTAAGACAATGAAAAAATAAAATTACATGATTATCTCAAAAGATGCAAAAATAAAAAAAAAGTTTGACAATATCCAACACCCTTTCATGATACAAACACTCAACAAGTAAGGTACAGAAGAGAGTTACCTCAACACAGTAAAGGCTATATACGAAAAACCCATACTTAACATGATACTCAAGAGGGGAAAACTGAAAGCTTTTTACCTAAGATCTGGAACAAGTCAAAGATGTTCTCTCTTGCCACTTCTGTTCAACATGTACTGGAAGTCCTAGGCAGAACAATTAGGCAAGTAAAATAAATAAAATGTGTCCTATTTGGAAAAGAAGTAAAGTTCTCTCTCTTGCCAAGTGGCATGATCTCATATGCAACAAAAACACTGTTAGAACTAAAAAATAAATTCAGTGAAGTTCAATAAAGTTCAGTAAAGATACAAAATGAACATACAGAAATCATTTGCATTTCTACATACTAACAATGAACTATACAAAAGTAAAATTAAGAAAATAATACCATTTACAATTGCATCAAAAAGAATGAAATATTTGGGAATAAACTTAACCAAGGAGGTGAAAAACATGTTTAAAGCAGATGCAAGTAAATGGAAAGATATTCCACGTTCATGGATTGGAAGAATTAATATTGTTAAAATACCCATACTTCCCAAAGTGATCTACAGATTCCGTGCAGTCTCTATCAATATTTCACTGGCATTTTTTATAGAAAGAGAAAAATTAATCCTAAAATTCATATGCAACCTCAGAGACTCCAAATACTCAAAGCAATCTTGAGAAAGGCATCACACTTCCTGATTTCATAATGCACTACCAAGGTACAGCAATCAAAGAAATATGGCTCTGGAATAAAAACAGACATATAGATCAATAGAACAGAATAAAAACCCAGAAAGAGCAAGGCACACATATGGTCAACCACTCTTTGACAAAGGTGCCAAAAATACACAAAAAGGAAAGGATATTTTCTTCAGTAAATGGTGTTGAGAAAACTACATATAAGCATGCAGAAAAATGAAATTGGGACCCTTATCTTACAGCATATTCAAAAATCAGCTCAAAATACATTAAACACTTAAACTGTCGACCTGAAACTATAAAACTCCTAGAAGAAAACATGGAGGAATAACTTCTGGACATCGATCTTTTCTGTGATTTCTCTGATAGGACATCAAAAGCATAGGAAACAAAGCAAAAATAGACAAGTGGGACTATATCAAAATCAAAAGCTCTGCTCAGCAAAGGAAACAATCCAGAAAGTGAGAAGATAACCTATGAAATGTGAGAAAAATTTTCCAAGCCTTATCTGATGAATATATCTGATATATATAATATATCAGGAGCATCTACCACTCAATAGCAATGAATTAACCCAATTACAAAAATGAACAAAGGAACTCAATAGACGTTTCTCCAAAGACATACAAGTAGTCAACGGGCACTGGAAAACATCCTCAACATTTCTAATCATCAGAGAAATGCAAATCAAACCACAATGAGTTATCCCCTCACAGCAGTTACAGTGGCTATTTTCAAAATAAAAAAGGTAACAAGTGTTGGTAAAGATGTGGAGAAAAGATAAACATATTACCATATGATCCACCAATCCCACATCCATGTACATAAGCATCGCAAATGAAATCACGATCTTGAAGAGATATCTGTACCCCCATGTTCATTATTTATAACAGCCAAGAGATGGAAGCAACTTAAATGTCTATCTTCAGCTGAATGGATGAAGAAAATGTGGTGTATATATCCATTGAAATATTATTCAGTCTAAAAACAAGGAAATCCTACCATTTGTAACAACATGTGTGAACCTAGAAGATACTATTCCAAGTGAAATAAGCCAGACACAAAAGGACAAATATTACATGACACCACTTACATGAAAATGTAAAGTAGACTCATAGCAGCAGAGCAGAGTGGAATGATGGTTGCCAGAGATTGGAGGGAAGGGAAAATGGAGAGGTAGTAATCAAATGGTGTAAAGTTTCAATTATACAAGATGAAAAAATCCTAGCGATCTACGGTACAGCATAGTGCCTGTAGTTCATAATACTATATTATCTACTCAAAAACTTGTGAAGATGGTAGATCTTTGGTTAAGTACTCATGCCACACACACCATAATAATAAGCAATAAAGAGGGTAGAAGGAAACTTTTGGAGGTGATGGATACGTTTACAGCATAGATTTTGGTAATAGTTTCATGGATGTATACTTTTCTCCAAACTCATCAAATTGTATACATTAAATTTGCATAGCCTTTTATGTGTCAATCATAACTCAATAAAGCAATTAAAGTAATAAAAAAGAAATATGTCACAACTATGAGCCACTTACATAATTTTAATTTTTTTTGTTTACCAACCACATTAAAAAAGTAAAATGAATCAGGTAAAAAAGCATAGTTTTATTCAAACAAACATATCCACAATATTATCATTTTTAACACCTGACAAATATGATCATTATTAATATATTTGACATGCTTTTATACCAAACATTCAAATTTTGGTGTGTATTTTATACCAATAGAACATCCTAATAGGGAGTAACCACATTTTTAAGTGCTTAATAGCCTCATGCGGGTAATGCTTGTAGTTTTGGGTAGCAAAAGTCTAGCCACTGATGATAAAGCACAAAATGAAACTGATACAGTCCCGATCTTCAAAGCAGATGATGCAGAAAATAAACAAACATGAAGAAACTAAAATAGGATAATGTGAACAGTTAACCAGGAAAATGGGGACAGATATTTCTTTAGCTTAGACAAGGAATCTCTGACAAGGCAGCTAGCACTTACAATGACATTTGAATAATGAAACAAAAATTGGGGAAGAAAAGACCCAATTAAACACAAATTTACTACCATGTCCCTGAAGGAAAAAACAAACAAACAAACAAACAAACAAACAAACAAACAAACCAAAGGGGAAAAAACCCAATCAGCTTGGCTGAAATGTGCTAGAGGAGGAAATGGAAAATAGATGAGGTGAGGAGAAATACTGAAGACCAGGTCAGTAGGGCCTTAGCCCTCAAGCTAGGATGTTTGGGCTTTATTCGGTTTGCCATGAGGTCAACAGAGGGACATGTGCAAGGGGCTGACAGGACCTGCTCTGTGATTTAGGAAGTCAGCACCAGCTGTTGAAGAATGAGTGAGATACAGTGTCAGAGTGGGGAAAAAGTGAGTGGCTTAAACAGTAATTTATTTTCTCATAATTATGGAGGCTAGAATTCTGACATCAAGGCGTTGGCAGGTTGTTTTTTTCCGAGAGCCTCTTTCCTTGGCTTGTAGATAGCCATCTTTTTCTGGTGTCTCCACATGGTCTTCTCTTTTTGCCTATGCCCTCAAGTCCTCTTATAAGGATGTCAGTCATACTGGATTAGAAACCACCCATAAGACTTCATTTTATTCAATACTTCTTTGAAGGAAGACACTGTCTCAAAATATGGTTATATCCTTAGGTACTGAAGATTATGACTTGAACATATGAATTTGGAGGGAGACACAAGTCAGCCCATAACAAGCATCAATAAATATTTCAAAGGTGTTCTGTGGATCAGAATTTGGGTATTCTGATAAGAGATGTGATCCTGACTTCCCAATCAAGTTGTCTCATGAATCATCTCCCAAATATACTCTTTGTTCCCCCACACATACACCCGCCCTTTCCTATAACTTAAAAATGCTATCTTTCGGGGCGCCTGGGTGGCTCAGTCGTTAAGCGTGCCTTCGGCTCAGGTCATGATCCCAGGGTCCTGGGATCGAGCCCCACGTTGGGCTCCCTGCTCAGCCGGAAGCCTGCTTCTCTCTCTCCCACTCCCCCTGCTGTGATCCCTCTCTCACTGTCTCTCTCTGTCAAATAAATAAATAAAATCTTAAAAAAAAAAAAATGCTATCTTTCAAGGCCCGACTCATGTTCTACAACTCTTCTTAGCAAGAATTGGGTTGAGAACTAAATTTATCAAAATCCACAGCACGTTGCTTCTTCCTTCCCTTCTCTCCCCCCCTCCTTTTCTTTTTCCTCTCTATTTTTATCTCTTCTCTTTCACCCCATTCTCTCCTCTCTTCCCTCTCATTGCCACTTTTACACTCTACATTATGAACGTTTTCCTGAGTTTATAGACATTACTTATCAATTATAAAATAGTTCTCCTTAAAAATTTATAAAATAATATATATAATTACTACATGTAACCCGACTTCTTGACAAGTTTATGTTACTTACCAAATGACTATAAACTCACTGAGAAAAATACCTTGATTTTTCTTTTTATCTCACGTAGTGATTTGCTCAATATAGAGGTACTATTCTATTTTTATGGAAATACTACTTAAAATAATTGTTTTGGTGATGTTATGAATGGCAATAGAAATCTTTCAATTACAATCTTTTCTCCATAAGATATACTATCACACCATCGGGGCTGGTACATTTGTTTAAATTCTGGCCCACAAACCAATGGTCAATTATGTAGCAAGCTCTTACCCTAAGTTATTGTGTTCCTCTCTCTTGTTCAGAATCCTACTGAAACCAAAGCTCACGTACTCTTCCAGCAATGCAGTTTTCTTTAAACTCTAACTTCCTGTAAAGTACCAGAGTAGTTTGAGTCATAATTATATTAATCATAATACCTGCCTTAGCTCTTATCTCCTTTCCAAGATTGTCAGGTCTTGAGGATGTGATCTAAATTCTAGGTATCTTTATATCCATTACTGTAATAAATATTTATTGTTAAATGAATAAATACAAAATATCCAATTGAAGATTTTCTGCTTTCATACATACCCATACATTGTTACAAGCCCATAAAAAGATACAGTTTTGACATAAATGTTGGGAGAGATTTTACCTTATTTGTTTAATACAATGAGGAGGAGAAGGAATAGGATCATGACAGAAATAGTTGGCAGTGATAAATATTGACAATAACTGACAATTTAAAATATATATATATGTGTCTGCCTGATCAGAGGATAGGGCTGGGAATCAACTGAGAATAATTTGTTATCAGCTTAACCCACTGAATTCTTCACAGTTGACACATAGGTGAAATGAGAGAATAGTTATAGAGGTTATTAAAACTAATGAGGACTTTTTTTTTTTAAAGTGGTGTTTGAAGTGAGGATTTACCAGATCAGGTAATAGAACTGATTGATGTATTAATGGACTGAATAAATCATTCATTTGTTCATTCAAAAATATTTAATGAGAGAATTCTGGGAGCTAGACACTGGAGATAGGGCAGGGAACAAAAAGATAGGATTTTACCTTCATGGAATATATATTTGATAAATTAATGAGTAAGAACATTGAAATTAAAAGTAATATTAACTTTTATGAAGGAAATAAGAAAGTCGAGCAAGTCATCAAAAAGGATTATTTGCTGAAAGATATTCTAAACAGAATAATCAGAAACTGCTCTCTGAGAAAGTGACATTTATTTGATCTCAGGGATCAAAATAGTGAGTCTCATTAAGATTTGGAATGAGAGGGGCACCTGGGTGGCTTGGCCCTTTAAGCGTCCAACTCTTGTTTCAGCTCAGGTCTCAAGGTCATAAGATAGAGCCCCAGGTCAGGTTCTGTGTTCAGTGCAGAGTCTACTTGAGATTCTCTGTCTCCCTCTCCCTCTGCAACTCCCCACCACCAAATAAATAAATAAACAAGTAAATAAATAAAATAAAGTAAAATCAAATAAAATAAATCTTTAAAAAAAATTGGAAGGAGAGAAACGATGGAACAATTATGTGACACTGCCTCTGTATGACTCTGAAGCAATTAGATATTTTCCATGTGGAGAAAGAAAGTTGTCTTACTAAATATGACCACAGTATGCAGTGCTACAAAAAGGCCATAAAATCTCAGCAGCATACAATATGAAGCTTCGTTTAGCTCAGGAATCTGTGGCAGTCCAGAGGCAATGGATCTAGGCTGGGCTTGGTTAGAAGAGGTAGGCGCTGCCCCCCATGTCTCTCATCTTCCTGGGGCCAGCAAGCTAGGCTAAGTGCATTCTTAAGATAATCATAACAGAGGAGCAAGTGAGTAAACTAATACAAACCCATTTCATACTCATGCCCAATCATGTGTGATGACATCCTGTTATCCAGAGTCACATTGTTGAGCATAATGTCCAGAATGAAGTTAAGTACCCTCCTTCTAGAGAGGTCAGGAAGCATTGTGACTATTTCTGAATAATAGTATCTACCACGTAAGGGGTGCCTGCTGGCTCAGTCGGTACAGCATGAGACTCTTAATTCTTGGGGTCATAAATTTCAGCCCCACATTTGGTGTAGAGATTACTTAAAAAATAGTCAAAATACTTTCCAAGTAAATGAGAATAAAGGTACAATTTTAAGGCTCCATTAGCATTCAAAGACAGTCCTTAAGTGTCTTTCATCCTGCCTTTGCTATTATTTTACTACACAACATAAATGCATGCTGATATCATCCTTACAAGAAGCAGGGAACACTACGTAAAGCCATAGACGCCTTTGGGGTTTGGGTACATAGGGCTATCCCTAAAGAACTATCCCTTGTTCAGAGTCCTGGACAGATTGTAAAACTTTGGTGTTTTTCCCTTCAATGTGAGAATGGACTTCAGCTAAATTAGTCCTTCCAGCAACCTCAACACTTCAAATTGTAACAAGGTTTAAACTGATACTAAGAAATTCTCTAACCTCTTATATTGGCTCAGTTACTATTCACTACCCATTTAGTGATAAGAAACTAACACTTGTTTGAAAAAAATATTCTTTTTTTTTAAAGATTTATTTATTTATTTGAGAGAGCGAGAATGAGAGAGAGAGAGAGAGTACATGAGAGGGGGGAGGGTTAGAGGGAGAAGCAGGCTCCTCGCTGACCAGGGAGCCCAATGCAGAACTTGATCCAGGGACTCCAGGATCATGATCTGAGCCGAAGGCAGTTGCTTAACCAACTGAGCCACCCAGACGCCCCTGAAAAAATATTCTTAATTATCACTGGATTTGAACAGAGAAATGGCTTACATTTATACTCTGATTTCACATTACATAAAATCTGTAATTTAATTTATGACATTTTGAACAGTTAATAGGTGGAATAAGTAATTGCTAATATTGAGTATTTTTTGTAGTTTTAAGGCTGCTAGTGTGAGGAATAAATTTTAAATTTTCATGTAAAATAAGTTTATGGCTTTAAAATTAAGAGTTAATAAATAGTGTGATATGTTAGTGAAGATGATGTACAACTTCAACTATTAAATGATTTCTTAGAGTTCCATTATTTAAGGCTACAAATCTCACGGAGGTGTTTGTAATCTAATGTTACTAAACACCCAGGATTCAGGTTTGATATCTTCAAAATAAGTCTACAATAAAAAATTAGTAGAATTCATAAGAATATTGTTAAGGTAATTTTTAGATCCCAAGTCAAACTATTCCAAGTCCCTTTGTAGTGATCCAAACTTGAAAAAGGTAGACAGTTGTAGTACAGATTGAAGTCACAAGAGGGTAGTCTTTCCACAGGAAAATTTTAACATGTTTTTTTTTTCCTGTTCCATCAGCACTTACACTATTATATTTTAAATTGTAGAAACTATGTTGATTGAAGTTAGACTTTATGACCTACAATTTTTATAACCACAAGTATTTAAAGCTGTTTTGCTGTGGGATAATACAATAAAATGAAATAAGTGGGGATAGACCATGATACATTTGTAACCATAACATACTATTTTAGTAGTTAGGATTTCTTGCCTAAATAAGTAACATTTATCTAAGTAAATCCATCTTTCAAAGAATGGCATATTTGTGATTTTTGAGGGAAAAGCAGATCATCTCAAATATACATAGATTCCATTAGTTTGGGTTAACTATCTTCTTCTCTCTTTAGAACAAATGTACAATTTCCCACTAATTTACTACGTGATTGGTTTTGTCTTTTATTCTACTTGAGTGCTTGGTTGAAAATAATTACCAAGACTTATACCAAGAGAAAATGTTTATTCCTTTGTTGTCTTTAAATTTGGGCAGTCCGGTGTGTGAACGCTCTTTTGTCGTATAAACTGGGAGAAGTGAATTCTCATCCCAGATCTATTACTAATTAACCAAACAGTATAATTTATGGAAACCAATGTCTTTTCACTGATTCCTTCTGTTGTTTCATCTGTAAAATGAAGAGCTTGAATATCTATACTTGGAGATGTTTCCTTTACTTTTTTTCCCCCTGCATTCTTTCCTTTAACATTGATTTCTTTACGATTTTACACGGTGAAGAAAATCATAAAGAGCAAAAGTTAATTCATGCTGTACCTGATTCAGCTCTTTTCTAGATTTGCTTTAATAAGGATATTGTTTTTCTGTGAAACAGATTTAAATGCCAACTGATTTCAAATGCCAACTGATTCAACAAATTTTTCCCCCATTGCTCCTTAAAATTCTACTCAAAGCCTGAAAGAACATAGGAATCAGAACTTTAGATAAAAGGTAAAATGAGAGATTAATCACTGCTTTCTTTTTGTCTCAAAAACCCATCCCAAGAATTGTATGTACTAAAAGGAGTGGAGTAAATCATATTATAATATATAATGTTAGCCCCCAGACTTATTTAAATTCTGCTCTTAGCATGCTAAGCAATGAATTTCTCTTTTTGAAGAAGTTGAGTAAGGGGACTGCATGTGGGGATTACCTGGTTGTAACGTCCCACGCCCCATATTTGCTGAGCATCAAGGCAGCTATTTCAGGAGCTGTCCTCTTCTTCAGCAAGTGTAACATGAACAAAAGATCAGAGAATGACCTTTGCAGCTCTAGAGACATGATTCTTCAGTCAGGGATGTGCAAATAGCCAGGCTTCTCGCCTGGAGCTTCAAAACAATATCTCAAACTCAAGTCTAATTAGCAATAAAAGGGCTATTTACCTGGAAATTATGTTGTTACACAGGTGTGTTGCTGCTGGAAAAGCCATTCCAGCACTCAGCTCAACAATGTGCGTATGTTCATCTTGTTTGACTTGGTTTATGATTATATGCAGTAGTGCTGCCAAAGAAACTGTTTTCAAAATGTTAACTACCTTATGCAAAAGAATGGTTTGCTATCTTTTTAGGATGTAGTTTTGCTCCATTCATTAGACAATTTCTGTCCTCTAAATTTACCCAAAGACAAAACTGTACAGAATCTCAGTCCCTCACTCTCTGTGAGGATAGAGATGAGGAATCAGAGTATAAATACGGGTAGGAGACCTCTCTTAAATGTGGGGTAAGGAAACTATGACAGTAGTTTTCAGCTGTTTTCCCCATCAATAGGCAAAAGACTAAATAAAGCAGGCCAGGAAGGGAGCTAATATTTATCTAGTCCAACTATATACCAGGTGCTCTGTCAAAGCCTCAAAATAACCCTGAAAAGTTGATGCCATTAACTCCATTGGTTCAATGAGGAAACAAAGACAGGAGAGAACTTGAAAAATTTGTAAAAGTTAACACATCTCAATAGTGCCAGAGCATAAATTAAAACCCAAGTATTGGGCGCCTAGGTGGCTCAGACGGTTGAGCGTCTGCCTTCGGCTCAGGTCATGATCCCAGGGTCCTGGGATCGAGTCCCGCATCAGGCTCCCTGCTCCTTGGGAGCCTGCTTCTCTCTCTCTCTCTCTCTCTCTGTCTCTCATGAATAAATAAATAAAATCTTTGAAAAAAACAAACAAACAAACAAGTATGTGTTATTCAAAGGCCAAGTACCTAAAATAGTTTTAACAACTCTAAGTTGCTTTTCAAAAATGAAGACCCAACCAACCCTTGCTGACCTATTGTCACCATTTCCATACCAGGTTTCTTTGTCTAGAAGTCCTCAATGATATTTTTCTTTTGTTACAGAAAAGAATAAAAAGTTCCTTGTCAAAGAAGACCATTCCAGAATCGGGGCACCTCAGTTTCAATGAGGTTTCTTTCTCAATAATATATTCCCCTTTTTTCTTCTTGCGAGGGAAAGTAAAAAAAATGCTTCATGAATATTCAGAAAGAAAGATGTTCTGATAGCTACTATCACTCACCTATAAAGCAATATTGGATGAAAATAAGGAGTTGGAGCATTCTGAAAATAAGGAAACTGTGGAACAAAAGACACCTAATACATTGAATTGGTATTTAGAATGCCCATGAGCCCTTAGCTCAGTTCTCATAAATATATGTCATACTTCAAATCATCTCTGATTAAAATTCTCTGATTTACAAAACACGCCTTTATCAAAAAATTTTAAAAATATTTTAATACGATAAACTTTAAAGAAATGTCCGGTCAGAACAGCAAAAATCTGACATTTGCCGAATTCATTTCAGATGGTCCTGTTCCCAAAGCACTTAAGAAAAATTGTACCAGACAAATAAAAATAAAGCTATTCATAAGATATAATGTAATGACTAGATGAGCAAGTGTCAGAGGAAATGAGAATGAACAACAGTCAGCCCTGACCTCTTTCCTTTGCCTGCGGCATCAGAGGGGTATTCTTCAATGGCAGTTTATATTCCACTTGGACATTTTTGGAAAATGCCATTTACGTTCTAAGAAAATGGAATAAATACATTTTCTTAAAAAAATATTTTAGTACTTTTAATGAAAACTACTTGTGGTGGGGTCCCTGGGTACCTCAATCAGTTAAGTGTCTGCTTTTGGCTCAGGTTGTGTTCCTGGGGTCCTGGGATCAACCCTGGCCTTGGGCTGCCTGCTCAGCAGGGAGTCTGTTTCTCCCTCTCCCTCTGCCCCTCCCCCCTCTTCTGTGCTCTCTCGCTCTCTCTCAAATAAATAAATAAAATCTTTTAAAAAGCTACCTATATTGTATGTAGAATGCACTTAGAAAACACTGTTCAATTATGAACACAGTTCAAAAGGAATTAAACTTAATCTTCAGTGCTTCTCCAAAGGAGGTTATTTTTTGCCCAAAAGTTGGGAGGTAAAAAGACTCCTTTATATTTACCAGTAAATGACTACCACCAAAGTACCTTTGTTTCTTGAAACTGGCATTAAAAAGCAAGCTTTGAAATGACTATTCCAAATGTACTCATTAAGTTACAAAGTATCACTAAAGTGTTTAGGGTTGTACACACACACACACAAACACACAGAGTTTGGCACTGAATTGTTATAAAGGTCTGAGATCCAACAGACTTTCTATTTGAGTAAGTGGAGACTTTTTGTAATGGAGTGGGGGCATCAATTTTCTCTTAAAAATATATTAAGCAGGGGCACCTGGGTGGCTCAGTCGTTAAGCATCTGCCTTCAGCTCGGGTCATGATCCCAGGGTCCTGGGATCGAGCCCCCGCATCGGGCTCCCTGCTCTGCGGGAAGCCTGCTTCTCCCTCTCCCACTCCCCCTGCTTGTGCTCCCTCTCTCGCTGTGTCTCTCTCTGTCAAATAAATAAAATCTTTAAAAAAAAAAAAAAAATATATATATATATATATATATATATATATATATATATTAAGCAAATTCCTAAGCAAAAAAATAGAAAAAGTAAAGAGAATGATTTCTTCATTCACTGGTTCTCAGCCTGATTCCATTCAACATCTGAAAAGTTTTTTTTTTGTTGTTGTTGTTGTTTTAAGATATATTTATTTGAAAGAGAGAGAGAGAATAGCATGAGCAGGGAGAGGAGAGGAAGAGGAGAGAAAAACCTCAGGCAGAATCCCCCCTGAGCGCAGAGCCCCTTGAGATCACAACCCTGAGCTCATGACCTGAGCTGAAATCAGGAGTCAGACACTTAATTGATTGAGCCACCTAGGCACCCCAATACCTGAAAAGCTTTTTAAAATACTAAGTCCCGTGTTCCACCCCAAGAAAACCTTGTATAATTTGCCTCTACTATGTTCTGGGGTTTAAAAAATCTTGGGTGAGTCTAACTTGCAGCCAACATTGAGGACCACTGACTAAGCCTTATGTTCTGTGACAATCTCAAGACTCCCTATTACCTCCCATGGCACTTGTGTTCCTCAATTCAAGAGGCTGCAGCAGAAGACTATCTCAGACTCTCCCCATCCATTACTGTTCTGTAAAACAATTCTGTCTCCTGTTTGGACTGACCAATGAGTGAGTGACCAAGCTTCTTTGATTTGGAAGCTTTCAGTTCTTAAAACAACAGTGAAAGATCCAAAATATCTCATTGCCCTCAGCCACCGGCCCAGCATCTCTCTTTCCTTTAATTTTCTGTCCCAGACTTTAATTAGCTTCTATCACAGAATTCTCTACAAATTCCAGTTGTTTTATTCATCTGCCTGTTCATTTGATTGAGTGTTCTCTCTCATGATACAACATAATCTGTGAGTGCAAGAACTTTTCTTTCATTTCCTGTCACCTCAGCACCCTGCCAAGCATATTACTGACCACCAAGAAAGACATTTGGTTTGTACAAATAAAAGAATGATTACATGAGAGAGTTGTACGCTAAGAAACACTAAGTAGATGGGTGGCCCTCCCAGAATAGCACAAGCTGTGAGTTCCTTCCCGCAGGTACACTTTTGAAATAAGAGGTTGCAACAGTGAAGGACAGAAGGAATTGCTAGGGTAGCCCTTGATGAAACCTACTGTTCCTACAGCTGGTGTCTTACCTTACCGTGCACGACTGGGAGGATCAAGTTTTAGATTTAATACATGTTCTTTTAACGCACTGATTTAAGTTGTGGGTGGTCGAGGTTATTATTTCTGCTTGAGGAAAATTCATGAGAAGAAAGAATCAATCCTGTAGGTCAAATATGGAGATCAATAAATTATCCTATAACATCTCCCCCAGGCAGTAGGAGAACAGGCTCAGGATTTTCCACTCCCAATGGATCAAACTCTAGCAGTTATAGTCTAATGTCATTGTGTTATTACAGATATTTTTCCAAGGATTTTAAATGACAAGAATTTCCGCAGTAGAGGTATTTATCTTAGTATTCCAAAGCATAATATATGGACAGAATTTAAAAAGCAAATGTATTCACAGCGCTTACCAGAGCACATACCCTCCCCAGTGTCTATCACCCAGTCACTCCATCCCTCCCACCCCACCCCCCACTCCAGCAACCCTCAGTTTGTTTCCTGCGATTAAGAATTCCTCATATCAGTGAGGTCATATGATACATGTCTTTCTCTGTTTGACTTATTTCACTCAACATAATACCCTCCAGTTCCATCCACGTCGTTGCAAGACTGTTGAATCTCAGATCTGTACCTCTGAAACAAATAATGCAATATATGTTAAGAAAAAAAAAAAGAAGAAGAAGAAGAAGGTAGCAGGAGGGTAAGAATGAAGGGGGGGAAATCAGAGGGGTAGACGAACCATGAGAGACGATGGACTCTGAAAAACAAACTGAGGGTTCTAGAGGGGAGGGGGGTGGGAGGATGGGTTAGCCTGGTGATGGGTATTGAGGAGGGCACATTCTGCATGGAGCACTGGGTGTTATGCACAAACAATGAATCATGGAACACTACATCTAAAACTAATGATGTAATGTATGGGGATAATATAAGAATAAAAAAATTTTAAAAAATTAAAAAAAAGCAAAGGTATGTATTATTAAGCAGTGGGTATGGATCTATTGTGTGTGTGTGTCTGTGTGTCAGTGTGTTCATGTATACATACATACACATACTTTTGTTTTATTTGCTCCATGTAATATATATAATGTATACCCATATATGTATATATGTATATAAAATTGTATATGTGTATGTATGTATAATTGTATAATATATTATGTGTATATGTAATTTTATAGCATACACATATATGTGTACATATAAACACACATACATATATAAACATACATATATACACACTGTATATATATGTGACTCTGCTATACCAGGGATTTTTGCATACATTATATGTTTACTCATGCAAATGAGGAAACCGATCTTAAATATACTTAAATATATTGTTTAATGTCAGCTAACAAGAAGGAGAGTCAGAATATTTACTCAGAATTCCAATTATAGTCTCATTATGATATCTTAGTTTCTTTTTTCGAAGATTTATAAAGGGAAATGACCTAAAATATAGTTTATTAGAACTATGTCAAGTCTTTCACTGACAGGCAATGGAGATATATGAAATTTTACTGTATACCAGGCAACATAGTCTAATTTCCCAGAAATATATCTAGATGAACAGAGTATTTTTAGGTTTAATCTTGTTGGTATAAAGGTATATCCACAAGCAATAAAATAGTTTAAATCTCATGAGGTATTTTTATGCTGCATATCTAGTTTATGAGTATGAATTTTGATCATTATAGTAGAATATACAAAGTTAAATAAGCCAAGGATTCTTTCCCTTCCAAAGAAAAGCTTCTGTTACCATGTTAATGATGCCTCACATTGGCAAATGATATATGGAGCCTAATGATTTTTTCCTAGAAAAAAATCACTTGTATCTTTCTTAAGTGTTATTTTTGTTACTCTTAATGAAAAAATAAGTTAATTGGTGATAACCAGGGATAGGAGAAATGATAATGGATGGCCGAGAGTGATGACAGAGTTACTACCCAAAATTTCAGTATTTTCTTGTAATGGTGGAGCATCTTTTTGGATAAAATGTTATTCTATAAGTGGGAAAAAACCATAAATATGCTGATTGTTTAGAAACTGTGGTTTATTCTCTCACAAATAATAGAGAAATACAAATAAATGTGTATAATAGCAATGGACTGAAATGACTGGTGTAAATCTGTGCTTCAAGTTACTTAGAAATGAATGCCTTGCAAAAAATACACACTCTATACTTCTGCAAAGAAGTAAATTTGGGAGAAAACATCTTAATGGTAGAATCCTTAGGAAAACCTACTTATTCCACCGTACCCATAGTGTTCATATCCATAATCCATGAGAATATTTGATATATAAAGGGTAGAATATTTATATCCAAAATATAACACCAAGTGCAAGTTTTTCTTTTTTTTTTTAAATTTTTTTTAAAGATTTTATTTATTTATTTGAGAGAGAGAATGAGATAGAGAGCATGAGAGGGGGGAGGGTCAGAGGGAGAAGCAGACTCCCTGCTGAGCAGGGACCCCGACGTGGGACTCGATCCCGGGACTCCAAGATCATGACCTGAGCCGAAGGCGGTCGCTTAACCAACTGAGCCACCCAGGCGCCCAAGTGCAAGTTTTTCTATATGAAAAAAAATGATTTTTAAAAATTTTCTTGTGAATAAACTTCCAAAGCCTATTGCTGATCGTATTGACCAAAATATGACACGATTTTGATAAAATTCTATACAATTTTCTGTAAACCATCCTGTTTTTCTTTCCTGATCACCTGCTAGTTGAAGTATCATATACTGACATGAACACTACAATATATTCAGTTGAATCAGATCTGATATAGACACTCACATACATATGCTTGATATGCAAAACCTTATGATTAAATCTCTTCAAGTGTTGAAGTATTGGTGGTAGTATCAGAACACTATATATTCTTTAGTAATGATGAATAACAAAGAATATAATTTTGATGTCTGATTGCTTGCGTTGTTTTCTAGCATACCCTGTTATTTCTCAAAAGAAGATAAGGCAAATAAAGCAAGGAAAATAGGATAGTAGTAGCATTTTGCATGAAGAAAATTAATCAGTCAATCATAAGAATAAGAGGTTTCATAACACCGGTTAGGTCATCCTGTCAACCCCTGAGGGCTGGTGTAGGATTGTCGCTTGAAATCTCCTTTCTGATTCTTTATCAAAAATAGTTCCCAAAAGTGTCAAATAGAAGAGTATTGCCTCTAATATATTAATGTTCAGTGCTCAAAATAAATGCTATTAATATTTATTGCAGCAGAGCTTTCATTGTTATCATGGTCAGAGAGCATTTGAAAATGTTTTTGTATGACTGCTAATAAGGAAATCAGTAGTTCTAAGGGCATTTATTAGTTGAATAAAAATCCCCCATCTTGAAATCACAAAGGTTTGTTAGAATACTTCTTTTGTTTGTTTATTCATTTGTTTAAAGACACATTTCAGACACTGCAGGCCTCACTCTACCAGAGATTTTTAAAAAGTATTAACAATGAATATCAATTTTTGACAAAAGTAAAAAAATACAAAATTGAGAATCTGTGGACAAAGCAGTAAGTCTCTAAAGGCCAAACTAGGTCATAACAAAGAAAGGGGGGGAAACCTTAAAGACCGAAGGCCTGGTGCTATTAAATAAAGGTTTTCTGAATCGGTCTCAAATGAGAGTATCATGTAGTGATGTTAGACAGAAGTCTTTTATTGTCTCAGACAGGAAACTCTTATGTTGTATGAGTCTGTGCTTCCCAGGATGTATGACTATCTCGTTTTCCCATTTTCACACCATTAAATATGACATGGTTTCTGAGTACTACTATGATTCACTTGTGAACCTCTCAGCATTTCTCCTTTTAAAAATTCCCCTTCTACTATCTATATGTCATATTTTACTTGCAGTTTAAGATGAGATAATTTCATGTTAATTTCAAGTATCTGCTTCATCTTAACATAACTGCTATAATTTTGATGATTTTTTAAATCCACACAATTTCCATATTCATCTGAATTTTTTAACTGATGTATACTTTCATTAGTGTAAATGTTCATCCAAAGTAGTATCTGCATAAAATATGATTGTGTGCAGTTTATCATATCATAGAATTATGTAGATAGTCACAGCATAAAATGATCATGGATGATAGCAATTGATTACCTATAAAATGGTATTGCAAAATCAGTCCATATTTAGTTTCAGATTTTCATAAAACATCACCCATGGTGTAAGCTCAATGGCATAGATGAAGTAGAGCTCTGTAACTGTGGTATAGTTACTCTTTATACAGATGGTAGTACTTAGACCATTATGTGCCTGTGTGGCCCCTGCCCAAACTAATGACATTCCAGGCAGGTTACCTAAGGCCATGGGCCTTTCTGGCCTGGTGCATCTTCCTTCCATCTGGGTTATATCAGCAATGAGATTGTAGACGTGCTTGCTAGAAGAACTAAGGCAGCATTGGGAAGCTGCAACTGTTCACTTACATCTATGTTTATCTCTTATAGCAAAAACCTAAAAATAGTTTTACTTCTTTATGCTTTAAAATATTTTTCCTAACCTACTGTGCGAGTCAACAGTATGTGTGTACATACATACATATACACATATATACACACATATATACATATATATAGATACACTATATATATCCATGTGTTATATATATACATATATGATATATGTATGTATAAATATACAAATATATATTTATATATTTTTATAATTTTTCTTAAATTTAAATCATTGCAAAAGAAAGTGGACTTCCTTTTGTGGGACACAGAATTTATACACACAGAATTGTTGGTATTAAAGAGGGCACGTACTGAATGGAGCACTGGGTGTTATACACAAACAATAAATCATGGAACACTACATCAAAAACTAATGATGTACTGTATGGTGATTAACATAACATAATACAAAATACAAAATACAAAATTATTAATACAAAAATTGATATAAAGTAATATTTTTTAAGATTTTATTTATTTATTTGAGAGAGAGAGAGAGAGAGCACAAGAGGGGGCAGGGTCAGAGGTAGAAGCAGACTCCCCACTGATCAGGGAGCCCAGTGTGGGACTCCATCCCGGGACTCCAGGATCATGACCTGAGCTGAAGGCAGTCGCTTAACCAACTGGGCCACCCAGGTGTCCAAAAATAATATTTCTATAGAATAAGAAATCACAGCAAATTACAAATTTAAAAATAAACTGTCAAGTAACACAAACATCAAAAAATATCCAGGAAAACAACATATTTGTATTAATTTACTGTCTGATACTCATCTGTAATACTTTTTTTGATCTCAATGTTGTTGGCAGCATACTTTTTGATCATGTTATCATATTACTATGATTTTGTAATAATACTTTCCACAGAGAAAAGAAAGAAAATCGGTTTCTCTTTCAACACAGTTGGTTAAAATTTAGTTTCTATTATTTTGGTTGGGATACATAATACATGTGACTTTACAAAGATATATACTTACTAATTGTAGTACTGCACAGATTTATCCTCCATATCCCAAAAATTCTAAAAGTTATATTTCTGTGATTTCCACAAAAAATTTTTAAATGTTATGGTATATTTCTAATCATCAAAACTGCATTAATTGTCAAGTAAAGGAGGAGATAATTTCTGTTTGAAATAGGCATCGATGAAGTATCTTCTACTAACCATTGTGTATATCTAATGACTGGAAGAAATTTTCTCAGACTAGCTTCTGGCTCTTGACTTCACAAACCTTGTTTCTCCCCCATTAACCACATAGTTCAAGTGCTGGATGCTATTGGACATGCTCATATCACAGTATGACCTCTAGCCTTATAATGGTAATGATGAGTTGTCACAGTGAGTGGTAAGAGTGTCCATGAAAGTCATTTTTACAGTAGAACAGTAACAATGATAGCTCTACACAAAATGTGTTTGGATTGTATAAATTTATTGCACTAAACCCAAACTAAATGTATCACCAACTCAATTTCCCCTTTGGGTTGCAAAATTTCCAAAGCCACTTTAAAATCATATACAGAAAAGATGTGGTGAAGGGTAAATCGAATTGGAATGTGATGGAGGTCTTAAACAATTGCTCTTAAATTAACTTGTTTTTGAAAATTTAATAAGAACATATGGCTTTATAATATTCTGTTAAAGCCTCCCAGGCTTGGAAAAAGCCTGTGCAAATAAAAGGAGAGCCCTGAACTTAAGCTTTATTAGCCCCGCAGTGAACTTGGTCTCTAATTGCAAATATTAGGGTTTTTAGCATATTGTATATATTGGTGCTTTTAAATAAATATTTAACATCTTTTTTTAAATATACCAAAGGAATCTAAATATCACAATGATTCAGTACTACCATATTTATTTTAAAATATATAAACAAGCTCTTCTTTTAGAGACTGTATTTATACTGTTTTTCTCCTTGAACTAATATTTGTTCTTTCTTTTCCCTAGAGAGTTTTATCTTAAATATAGGATATTATTTTGTCAAGGATTTTCTAATACTTCTCAAACATTAAAAATGTTGCATACAAAACATATATTGAGATTTTTATTTTATTTTTATTTTTTATTTTCTGTTTCTGTAAGTTTGTATATAAAAATATTACAAAAGTTTTTTTTTAGAATGAAGTTATAATTATTTGTATATGCTTAAAACAAATATAATACATATTTTGATAAATATTGAATTTTACAAATGCATCTTTTAATGAGAGATTTTTTCATAAATCAGTTAATGAAAGTTACTTTTGGAAGGAAGCACTGTTCAGCTTCCAATCACTTCCTACTTTTTTTAAAGATTTATTTATTTATTTGAGAAAGAAAGAGAATGCACATGCATGTGCAAGAAGGGGGAGAGGCAGAGGGAAAGGGAGAGAGAGAGAATCTCAAGCAGACTCCTTGCTGAACACAGAGCCCGACTTGGGGCTAAATCTCACAACTTTGAGATAATAACCTGAGCTGAAATCAACTCAACTAACTGAGCTACCCAGGTGCCCTTACTTTTCTTTTTTATAAATGTAAGCACTATGAAATTGTCATAATGATCAATATTACAATAGAAGAAGTTTGGTTATAGCCATGCCAATTGTTGAAATTTTTCTGAATTCTATGGTACATATTATATTATATGGTACATATCACACAGTGATCTATTATTCAATCACTTTATATATTTCATCAATTATGTTCTTTTTCAAATTCATTAAAAACATCCCAATTTGAAAGAGAATTTGTTTTTCAGCCAATCAAATCATGTCCCTTCTCAGTTTCTTATTTCTGCTAAGTAAACAAATAAAAAGTTTTCTCAGGGATCAATTGGAAGAGCATGTGATTCTTAATCTTGTGGTTGTGAGTTTGAATCCCATGTTGAGTGTAATTATGTAAATAAGTAAGTTCTCTCAAGACTTTCCCATGATTATTATTATTCTACTGTTATTTATTCAATTAATTAAAGAGAATTGTTTATGAAGCTAAAATTATCAACACAACTCCCATATAATTGAAAGTGGTATATTTTAGGAATCTTTGGATATAATATTTACAATAATTTAGGGATAAAAAAATGTTGGGACATTAAAGCAAAACTGTCATTCTCCCCCCCACCTCTCTATAATACATCTGAATTCTAACATCCAAAATGATCCCATTTCAAGGTTTTTCCTCTTATGGAAATATATGTAAGGAAAAGAAAGACATTAAGCTTTGCTGCCAGTTTAGTGTATCTTCACTAAAGGGATTTTCTCAGACATCAAATTTTATACTATAGATTATTTGATGCCCTCAACCTTTTTATACCCCAAGGTATAGGTTTTGGGATGATGGGGAACTATGTCTTCTTTTTTTTTTTTTTTTTTTTAAAGTCAATTATAAAAGGTTAGGTGGGAGAGGAGAACTGGTATGAATTCAAACTGTAAGTATATGCTCAAGTAGAACAATTTCACAAAAAAGTACACATCAAAATGAACAAAATTTCCACTAACTCTTTAGATGATAGACTGAAGCCAATGAAACTCTGAACTCTGAGCCAACTATCTCTCAAATCTTTAAATCCAGACAACTCATTGGCTTTGGCCTTGCTAAATATATACGTATAAGTGTAACTTACTAATGCAATATATCATTACTGGGGGGAAAATCCCCATTTATAAAAGAATTAATCTGGTATTCATTTTCAATAATTATAAAGATCTATGTGAACATATGGTCATTTATTCAACCAAAAGACTAGACCAGTGCTTCTCAAACTAAATTTAATGTGCATAGAAATCACTTGGATGTCTTATTAAAATTCAAATTCTGATTCCATAGGTCTGTGGAGGGACTTGAGATTCTGTAATTCTAAGGAATACCCAGGTGATGCTGTTGTACTACTTGTCCATAGACTACACTATTAATAACAAGACACAAGACCACATTTAAACTTGGGATTTTATATATATTTTATATATATATATATATATATATATATAAACACACACATATATACATATACATATACATATGTATATGTATATGTATACATATATACATATACATATATAATATATTCCACATAGTTGGTTAAAATTTACTTCTTTTGGTGAGTGAAAGAAAAAGCAAAACTAAATGAAATATCACATATAGCCAGGTTTACATTCTTGCTATATCTCATGCAAAAATATTCTAATCCAGAGGTTCAATGGAATGGTACCACCCCACATTCAATGGAATGGTACCAACCCACTAGAAAATTGTGAGGAATATGGGAATCTGGGTTCACATAGATGATAAGCTTTTTAATTGTGAGATAATGAGAACTATTATGTGATTTTTTTGACCCTACCTACCTACCACTTGCAGAGAAAATAGGACAGACTTTAATGTTATAGTTTAAGATCTAATGAGGAGAGAGTTGAAATGACAAAAAAGATCTGTCTATTCCAATTATCCATCCAGACAGATATTTAAGAGTTGGTTCTCTTCTACCTTCATATCAAATCAATTTCCTTATATAATTATTTTTCTTAATGGTTCTTGCAAACTAGATTATACTTTGAAGCTAATTTTGATAGATAAAACAATGATTCTCAACCCTATCAGATCGAACACTCTTATTTTTAGGACAAGTATGTTATAATGTCTCCTCTCCAATCCTAAAATAAATCAAAATCATAGATAATAAAGTCAACCCTCTGAGATTATTGAATAATCAATAAAGCGTCCTAATGTAAATAAGTGAAAAGCTATATATATATATATATATGTGTGTATATGTGTGTATCAAAGACCTCTATATTTCCAATTTCAAAGTTCTGTGTCTTGAAAACACTTTGGTATAACAAGTCTGATATTATCTTTATTGAATCTCTTTTCTCTCAACTGTGCAATGACTCCTTTTAAAAAATTTCTTCTAGGGGTGCTTGGGTGGCTCAGTTGGTTAAGCGACTGCCTTCGGCTCAGGTCATGATCCTGGAGTCCCGGGATGGAGTCCCTCATCGGGCTCCCTGCTCGGCAGGGGTCTGCTTCTCCCTTTGACCCTCCTCCGTCTCATTCTCTCTCTCTCAAATAAATAAATAAAATCTTTAAAAAAAATTAAAAAAATAAAAAAATTCTTCTAATTTTATTTTTTTAGACCCATCCTCTTTCATTGGATCTTTATTTTCTACCTGTGTACTTTATGAACATTCGTTTTTCCTAATATGTTCAACTACTCTCTCTCTCTCTCTTGTTCTCTCTCTTAGCACATTTATTTCCATGCATTTGACACCCAGATTTGAAAATTCTTAACACATTAGTGTTACTAGATTTTATTCTCTGGATTCTGGCATTTTACAGCCACATGAGCCTTGGATCAATCAACAGACTCTATCTGAATTTTCTTTTTTTAACCTGAATTCTTTTTTCTACCTACTCATATTGTCAGGTTCTGCTTGAATAGGAGCTACTCCAACGAGATGAAAATTCTTTCTTTTATATGTCCATAACACTGTGTATATTTCTATTTTTATAACATTTACCACGTTTTATAATTATTTGCATGACTATCAACCATTCTAGAAATAATATGAATTCATATACAAGGATATTGTTTTCTTACTTATAGAGTCTCAGCATGGTATTTGGAATCTAGTAGATCATTTATAAGGGTAGTGAATAATTTTGTAGTTTTTAGAATAGTAATACATAATTTCAGAAGCTGAATGAAAATGTACTGACCTACGATCTTCTAGTATTTAGAGAATGAGGAGATATTTAGAAAAGGGGGTGTGTGAAGAAGACAGGAATTCCTCACAAATTTTACTTGTTTATATTGTATACAGATTGGAAAGTCTTTGAGAGGTGCCTAGGTGGCTCAGTCAGTTAAGCATCTGACTCTTTGTTTCCACTCAGGTCATGAACTCAGGGTCATGAGATTGAGTTCTGCATCGTGTTCCTGCTCAGTGAAGAGTCTGTCCCTCTCCCTCCCACTCTGCTCCTCCCCCCAGCTCGTGCTCTTTCTCTCTCTCTTAAATAAATAAATGAATAAAATATTCTTTTTTAAAAAAGTTTTTGAGTTAAACTACCAAATATTTTTTTTTAATATAAATAAACAGGGAAGAGAGGTTTGTAACTGATTTTTAATTATTGAATTCAGGCGGTCCTTAGCCTGTTTTGCTTTGCTCACTTGAGCAATGAAAAGGAAGTGAGAATTGAATAGAAGCAGAGAGAAAGAAAAGAAAAAAAAAGGCCCTCTCTACTCATGAATTGTAGGTGACTGTTTTGACAAAACCTATAAGGCCTAGGTTAAAATTCTATTGAGGGCAATTGTGAGGGTAGGTTTCTTTGTATCTCATACACCTTGAATGCACTCAAAAGAGATTTTTCATTGATTAAGTTGATGTTAAAGAGAGGATTGAGACAGGTTTAAAATGTACACATCTAGAATGATTTTTTTAAAAGTTTATTGCTTCTGAAAGTTGAACCTTTAAATTTAGCACATTTGCTATCTCCTAAGGCAAGTCAATTTTGTAAGAAAACATTCTGAAGCATAATTATAGCTAGTATCTTTTCTGTTCAGGAAGTGTTTAAGTTACAGTTATCTCAGTTTCTCATGTTAGGAAGAACTCCACAATGGAAAATGGCAGTTCCAATTATTTGTTCCTAAATCATGTCACCAAATAAGGCTGTATAAGGCTTTTTAGAACTCATAAAAATATGATCTTCAACTTAGATCACATTTCAAAAGACAACTTCACTGGAGACATACTTTAATTCCTTATTACATGTCTTAGGAAAAAAAAATCCAAATGGTTTTGTAATACGAACTGAGCAACATCTTTAAAAGGAATAAATTTTTAATTCTAAAACACAGATGACACAGCATCAAAAGACTAAGGAGTACTCTTCTTTTCTGTTGACCATGCTAGTAATATTTTTCCAATATTAATTTTTAAATTAAATCTCTACATTTTCCTTAGCAATTTTAATCCAAATAAAAGAAAATATCTTACCCAGATAATATAAATATATAACTTAAAGGCAGTATCTTTTACTGAAATAAGTGAAAATACATTTGGATAGTCATTCTAACCATAAAACATTGTTAGTTGTTTGTTTCATAATTGGAAGGACCTTAGTTTAAGAGAAAATGGGATATATAATATTATAAGCATATCTATAATTTAACTTGTTCACGTTAATTCATGATGCATGGTTGCCATATCTACAAAGTAAATTTTAGGAGATGATGTAACAGAGGGGAAAAATTTTATCATGAGACTAAAGACGATTCTAAATCCATATTCCTGTTTTTGCAAATGATTTGCATGGATTATGAAAATACATCTACACACATAATGACTGCAGATTGTACCATATTAATTTACAATTAGTTTAGCAAACAAAAATTTCTTTTACTTCCCTACTCTCTTTTCAATCCAGGAAGGTTTACCTCAAGGCTCATTCCCATTTGTTGTCTGTGCCCTTGAAATCTACCTTTCAAGCTGCTTCCTGTAGTTGCTACAGCTTGGGTTTCTCAGAAAGAACTTACATTAGCCTGCCAGGGCCTAATTCATAAAATATTTCTAACACCAAAGATTAGTCCTGAGCCATTTTACAGCTTTGGGAAGTCTATACCATAAAGAATGCTTCCTTTCATTCCAAAGCCATTTGCATTTTATTTGTGCCTTAAAGGAGGAACAATCCCAACTGATTAGAATCTGCAGACACTGTGCATAATGAAAAATTAATTGCATCAATCTTTTCACTGTAGTGGTCTTAGCAACTCATTTTCAACTGGTCATTTTTCCACCTGCTCACCAGGGCCCAGGCAGCTGAGGCAAGCATATCTCTGACATTCACAGAATACCAATGAAGCTAAGGTTACCAGTACATCATGCAAGTGGGAGCTGAGAATCCTGAAAGAGATGTAAGATGTTTGGATGAGCTAGAACTATTATGTGACAGTGGAGGGCAAATACATGCTATGACAACCCATCTAGGCATGGTTTGAATTAACAAAATAGAAAGGAAACGAGAATGTCTAAATCACCAACAGGAAAGGTTAGAGTGGTGCTACCTCACTGAAGATTGAAGGCTATGTGCCGCTGACAGTGGTGATAAATCAATAATTGCATGCTAGCATCATTGTAGGCAATTTGACATGGCACGTGGCAACAGTAGTCCAGCACATATACATCAAAACGGGGCCTTTGCCTTTGAAATAGGGTTGGAATTCACTGTACTTTGTAAAACACCCATTTCAGCTACTTTTTGACAATACTCTTCATGTTCTTATTGATGAAATGATACATCAAATCCCTACTCAATTAATGTATAAGGATTTTTTATCTTAAGCAAACTCTGAGGACACCTACACATTTTTGATAACCTTTTCAACAAGTTTCGTATAGCTTTCGGGGTCTTCGTTTCAAAAGCTTTTCTGAATTTTCTGGGTTTTGACATCCAAATAAACACATAACAAACAAATAAGCAAATTCAAGTCAGTGTCCAAGATCAGATTAATTTCAGATGTTCACCATGGTTCTGTAGGAACTTGCTATTCAAAATGTGGTCCACAGACCAATAATTCAGGAGTTAGGGTTTAGAAATGAAGAATCTGAAGCTCAGCCTCAGATTTACTGAAATACATTTTGAATTTAACAAGATCCCTGAGTGCTTTAGGAGGGGAAGAATGAAGGGGGGAAATCAGAGGGGGAGATGAACCATGAGAGACAATGGACTCCGAAAAACAAACTGAGGATTCTAGAGGGGAGGGGGTGAGAGGATGGGTTAGCCTGGTGATGGGTATTAAAGAGGGCACGTTCTGCATGGAGCACTGGGTGTTATGCACAAACAATGAATCATGGAACACTACATCAAAAACTAATGACGTAGGGGTGCCTGGGTGGCTCAGCCATTAAGCGTCTGCCTTCAGCTCAGGTCATGATCCCGGGGTCCTGGGATCGAGCACCACATCAGGCTCCCAGCTGGGCGGGAAGTCTGCTTCTCCCTCTCCCACTCCCCCTGCTTCCGTTCCCTCTTTCGCTGTGTCTCTCTCTGTCGAAAAAATAAATAAAATCTTAAAAAAAACAACAACAACAAACTAGTGATGTAATGTATGGTGATTAACATAACAATAAAAATAAAAAATAAATAAAGCAGTGTTTCTCAAACTTTAATGTGACAATACATATCTGGAGGGCCTACTAAATTCCAGATTCCTGGGCCCAACACCAGACAGTCTGATTCAATAGGGCTTGGAGTGGCCCAGGAATCTGCATATCTAACAAACTCACAGGTGATGTTGATATGCTGGGTCTATGGAACAAACTATCATTGCACTTAAAAGTTATAAACAGAAATAAATAAAATTTCAATTTGGTTATTTCCTTCGCTGTTCGGAATATGTTACAGTAAGGACACTTCATGGTCAAAATATGTCATAAAAATAAGAGAAACAGAGCTTGTTTTGCCCTTTTCAGGAATCTTTAAGGTTGCAGTGGATATCTACCTACTACGGAAAAATAGCAGAGAAGGAAACTTAAATTAACAGAAAAGTTTGTAGATCTTAACTTTTAGGTTTCATACTAATAAGGGGAGGAAAGCATCTCCCCTATAATTTATATCACCCTGATGTGGTGGGATGATGGAATGAAATCTCAGTGAAAGGACCCTGCTTCACCATGGCCCTGAATGGGGTATAGTCCTATAAAGGAGAGGATTTTAACTTTGATGAAGATAGATTTTAGTTTTAAGGTATGAAAGATTCAATGTAAAATGTTAACCTAAAGATCTATATTGTTTTGAGAAACACTGTCCTTCCATATGGCAGTTTCCTCCTCAGCAGATGAAGATGTAAATGTGCGGTTATTTCAAAAATACCTAGATCACAGTCTAAACAAAATCGTCTCCCCCTGAATATGTATCCAGTGGTATGGAAGAGAGTTTATAACATTTAAAGAATTATTACTCAGAATAGTAACATTTATAATCTTTCAATTTGTAACTTCCCTTTGAGTCCCAAGACTATCACTTTTTTTTTCATATTTTCTTTCAAGACTTTTTCAGACCTTTAGTCATCAATTTTATGCCAAATACAATTCCAATTATTATGTAAATAATTCATCACACTTTTAAAAAGAATTAAGTCATACCAGTAAATGCAAATCTTCCAAATTATTCTTTGTTTATACAGTCATCTTTATTACTTTATTTTTGAAATGTAATTGACAGTGATTATAAGAACTCCAGTATTCCCCACGATATTTACAGTGATGAGTGATACAATATCCATCATGCCATGGAAAATACACTATTATTTTCATAGCCAGAAGCCTGAATTTTATTTACACATTATTTATCAATAATTTTATGAGAAAAGGTATAACCCTATTAGGGTGCAATAGAGATTTTTAGATTCTTGAATACATTTATGTGTGTGTTGAGGAAGTAAAATTTTCAAAAAAGTAAAATCCTGATGCTCCTACCAATAAGAAATTTCTTTAGCTCATTAACTAATGAGGAAAACGTAAGAGGTAAAAACAGATTCAAAGGAAAATCTGTAGAACATATATGTATAAAGGCGATTAATAATGCTGTTTGGAATTTGCTTATAGATAAAAAATTGTCTCATAACCTGAAGTGTAATAAAATATAATCTTTAGAATAGTCTTTTTTAGGGCTAAAATAAATTGCATCTTTCCCAAAGTGTATTTATATTTTTATCAACAAGGATCTTTCGTGTTATTATCAACAATTTGTAGTTACAAAATAGAGTAGTAGAAGGCAAACAAGCATATACTTGCAACAACTCAAGACCCCTAAATTATATGGAGTAAAATCAAAGAAAAGAAAAAAAAAAAAACTCTTTAGAAGGGACTATTATAAGAATGAAATGTAATATCAAAATGTGCTTCCTCCCTTGAGAATTTGCCTATTCAGAGTGAGTGTTCCTATGGAGAAACTACATACTTTCTTTTTCTAGTCTGGAATTAGAGTCTTCAATGATGATAAATGTGTATAAATAAGGCATCGTTCCAACAACTTAATGAGAATTTATCTGGTTGTGATATGCCTTGTAAAAATGTTTGAGAAAAAATGTTTTAAATATCCACTTACAAAAGAGAAACTATACTGCTATTATCTATTATTTTTTGAGGTTGCAAATATGGCTGTTTACTAATTACAGCCCTTTTTCATCCATATTAGAAATAAAACTGAAACACTAATACATATCTAAAAATGAAAAATCAATCGTTTCATTTAGATAATGGCTCAAGTCCTCAATTTTCTTTCTTTCTTTCTTTCTTTCTTTCTTTCTTTCTTTCTTTCTTTCTTTCTTTCTTTCTTTCTTTCTTTTCTTTCTTTTTCTTTTTTTTTGTTGTTGTTGTTTTATAGGGTAGGGGGTGAGGTAGAAACCAGAAAACCTTTTTCCTTTTTCCCTCCTTGGCAGAAGCCCACTGTAAGGTTATGTATATGTATAACCCTTCTAAGGGACCTGGTCTCTGAGTGAGTAATGTAGGATCAGGTGAGAATAAGCAGTGTTTGTTTGTTTTTTTCCCCTACATCAGGTCACATATTACAGATGAAAACATTACTCAATAACCATTATTATTTCTCCCCCTCTCCCCATAACCTGATGCCCGCCCTCCCCCATCCCAGCCTCCTGAGCCTTTGTCTCCTGAGTTACTATCCTTAAAAGTCAAGCAAAAAAGAAGAGCCACTTGGAGAGTCGAATAATTAGCGTAATCTTATTCTCTTTCAAAGAAGGCAAGAAAGATTGATTATATATAAAGAGTCTTGTCTCAGAAAATTCAAGATGATGTGACTGAAGTACTTTAATCTATCTGCATAAAAGAATAACCTGCATAGGTAGAAAATGCAAATTTGTTTCCCTTTCTAAGCCTCAAATACTTGAATAAACAATAAAGGTAAGGGCTCTAGGAAATAGGAGAAGACCTTTTTATGCACATGTACTTGAGCAATGAGAATCTTCTACATGGTTATATTCATTCATTCATTCATTCAGTCAGTCTTCATTTAAATAATTTGTAGCATGGTACATGTCGTTGTTTATGGAGTATTGTCTCCAAAAACCCAGAGGGATGGGATGCAGAGCACAAGTGGAGAAATTAACCTTAGGTAGAAAGCAGCACTTCTTTTGTAATAGGAAACCAGGTGGGGGTTGATGGTGCATGTACATTTGTAGTTTGCTAACAAAAAGCCTAAAGAATTTCCACTTGGCAGCTTATATATATATATTTTTTTTTTTTTTCCCCCCCCTGGGAAGTGAGATACATTGTCCTTGTTTAAAACAACGGGTAACAGTAGTTTAGGAGTAAAAGGCATGAGGCTAAAGCAGTTCTTGCCTTCTCCAGCCTTGCTAATAGGCTGTGGCTCTCCAAGTTCTACTTTATATCATTACAAGTCTCCTCACATCACCCTTCAAATGCACATTTCCCTGAGACAGCCCTTTGGGCTGTTCAGTAGACAAGAAAGTCTCAGTACACTTGAAAAATATTTGGACAGCCATTCTTGACAGATATGTGAAGAGCTCTGATTTTATACTTCTTCAGGAGCCTTCCACATTTCCTCCTATATTTCTTGATCACTCCAGCCTAGCCTATACCTAGTACCCATGTAAATTAAAACAAGACAGAACACAACAAAAGAACAAAACTACTTTATCAAATAATTTGGTGGAAGAGGCACAAAATTGATGAGTTTAATTAAAATTCATTATTTTTCTCATTCTTTTCCTTAAAAAAAAAAAAGAACTTGGCAGAAGAAAAAAAAAAAAAAGCCTCCGTATTATATATGTTAGTCCCCATCAAATTTTGAAGAGTCAGTTATGGTCAAAATCTCAGGATTTAAGTATGTGAGGAGCTTGAAAAAAGTCTTACAAATTATTCAGTTTTATCATTCCTTTCTGCTCACTGTTAGTTCTGTTACACCTTTTCTCCCCACCCTCTTTTTAGAATCATTGTTCTAAATCTAAGCTCCTTTTTGAAGGTCAATTGGATTAAGGCACTGTGGCCTTACTATTAAGTTATTTAAAGGACACATGTATGTCCAGCTCTTCTTTTGTTTTGTTGCGGTTGCTGTTGCTAGATACACATAATTAGGTTCTTAAGAAATTGCATGGAGACCTTGATAATGTGCATGCTCTATTCACTGTAGTCATGTAGTTTGCCAAAACTCACATTCACACAATAGATGCTAATGGTTGCAAAGGAACCATAAAATCTATTGAGTAATAAATCTACCTTCTAAGTGTGTTTAACATACTGCCTAACTATGGAAACCTTTGATAAAACACAAATGTGTCTGATTGCACAAATTATGGATTATGTGGAAACCACCACTTTAGAGCTACTAGAATGGTTGTTTTTAATACTCTAAAAACAAAATAGTTCTGCCTTAATTCTTCTTGGTGTTTTAAATACTGCTTGAATGGTGTGCTTAATTCTATACGTCATAAGCTAAGAACATTGTAGAAAGTGAGTGTGCCCAGCTGATGGTGATTAGGATGGTGAATGTTCTAAAACTGCATTATTGAAAAATAGTTTAAGAAACTGGGATAATAAGTCTTTGAAAGAGAAAACTTGAAGTCCTGTCAAGTGAGAGGAAGTAGACACATGTAGAACAGCTGCAAAAGGCAGAAATGCAATCGTGGATGAAAATTAAGTAGAAACAGATTTTTGTTTAGCCTCAACATAATGAAGGCCTTTCCCCTGAAATTTCCAGAGACAAATTGAGTAAGTTAGTGCTGCTACTGTAAGTGGCCAAGCAGAGCTAATAATGAACTTTTTTTTTTTTTTGCTTCCTTAATTACTAGCTGTTCTCTAGACTCAACATAGGCATTCTCTTCTCCAAAAAGTCTTGTCTGATCTCCCACTCTGGTTGTATCCTTCTCCAAAGTGCTTAATCATAAAAGCCTTTATGCTCTTTCTTTTATTTGTTATATTGTCTGTGTACTTATGTGCTTCACTTCCTAGTCCACAGTTCTCTAATACTAGCATCTGTCATAGTAGCAGATCTGAAGGAGCATCCATGGAAAGGGTTCCCACATTGTGATCTCTAAGAGCACATCAAATAACTTTTGAGAACCTACAATGAGCCAACGATGGGTCAGCTGGGAATAGCTTCTTCTCTTCTCTTTGGGATCTCATCAAGTATATCTTGAGCAATGTTATAATCACATGTGTTGATCTACCAGTTGAGCGCACATGGCCTTTTCTCTTATTGATGACTCTGATGAAAAGATTGCCCCATATAACAGGAGAAAAAACCAATTGCTAAATTTCAGAAAAGTGATTGCTTTAAAATGTACTGGGTAAATATTGACCCTTTTCAAATATCTGCACCCTTTTGAGTAGCTTTTTGAAATATACTAAACTTTTTGGATAATGCTGACCTCCTCCCATGGATAACACAAGCTTTTTCTTCTCCAACCATCACAATCCTGACTTTTTGAGGTAGTTGCCAACATGGATGTTCAATAGATTTTAAAATAAACTCTCAAAACTACCCCTCTCTTGGTCTTTCCATTTTAGTAAAGGCCACCACTCCTAGAGATCTTTCTTGATTCAGGACTTGCTTCTATTACTTGCATTTGATCTTCTAGCAAACTCTGTCACCACTATCTCCACAAGTCATGGGTTTATTCTCATTTGTGCTTTGTCATTGCAGACCAAGCCACTATCATTTCTCATTTGTTTAACACCCATGGCTCAGACTGCACTTGAATTCTTATATACTTTTTATCCTACTTCTTAGTCAGCTACAAAATTGGTCGCTTTAATGGTTTCTCATTGAATTTTTGATAGAAATCTACATTTGTTTACTTAACCAAAAGCTCTACATGATATCACCCACGTGATTGAAATACTATATTTCAAATTGCTTGAAAGGAATGAAACATATGTTTCAAAACCTTGCAATTGCACTAGCCACCTAAACCTAATTTTATCATTATAATTTAGTATTCTGTTTTAAAAATAGGGCTCCCAGAATCATATAAGCTTTGAGGCTCATCAAAACTTCTCTAGTCAGGCTTCTTTTCATTATTTAAGCATTTAATCTTTAACCATTTAATTAGTTCCATATTTACCTTTAAAGAAGAGGTTATTCTCCATTTCATAAATCTCATATCTTTTCCTCTCACATCTTCATATAACTAACAAGTCTATGAGTGTTAGATTTCATTTTTAACATACATGTTTTCTGGTTTTGCTCATTAAATTACAAGTTCTGGAATGGCAGACAATGTTTGCCTTCTCTATTATTCTTGCTCCATTCCCTAAAATACAGCAGTCTGTAAATTTTGCAAATCTCACCAATGAATTAACAAAGAAAATATGAATAACTATACGTGGGATTTTGTACATAAAACTCTACATTTATAACAAACGCCCCTCATTCTCTTACCATTCTGGATCTAAAACACATTTACCTAACTTTTGATAACCAAACCATTCAGTATATTCTAAAAAAAAAAAAAAAGTGTGCTTAAACTTTAACTCAGTGGCCCAAATATGATCTAAAGTAGTATGAGAACACATTAACACCTGGGTAGAGAGAGTACTGAGACCAGACACCAAAACTGCATTGGAAGAGGCACATATTTCATCCACAAGGTGCTGTGTAAGAATCATGATGTTACCTCTTCTGTGACTGAACATAGATTCAATTTTGAGGTCTTGATTCTGCCCTGTGAGAATCTCAGTAAATTGTGTTTCTTCTCCTTTTTTTTCCTCTGAAAGTGGAGTTAATGCCAAGGCGATTATGTAGTGCTCTTGTGTTTAGGAACTATCTGGTCATCTGTCCATGCTGGTATCCTCTGAGCAGAATACTATCCTTCCTGATTCTGTCCACTTACCTGGTTTTAGGGTGTCAATATGTGAGGTCACAGCTGCGTTTCTCTTTCTCCTCTTTACCAGATCTCTCCAGGTTTGACGCAATTTGAGTATTACCAAACTTCACTTAAGACATGATATGTGTGAAATCTCATGTACTCTCTCGCGCTCTCACTCTCTCTCTCTCTCTCGAACTGTGCAAGTTAACCCAAAGACTTTCCTAATACAAATGAATCATTACTTTCTCATTGTATTAAGTATTAAGGGAAGCTTTAAATATTTTTTGAGCACCAGGACTCTGAAAAGGTACAATATTACTTCTAAGATTTACAAATCTAAATTTCATTATTTTTCTTCTGGAATAATTAATTTTATTCCAGAACATTTTAAATCTCAGATCTGTTGACTATTCTAATTGGCATGCTAGAACTAATGCTGCACAAGAGAAAGCCAGTAAGTAGAAATGGCTTAATGTCTCACATACCTTAACACTGTGGAAAGAGGCCAGATTGGCATGAGGAACATTACATTAGTTTCTCAAGTTACTCATTCATCCACAACTTGGATTTGTTTCCAGACCTCTCTGACTATCCAAGTTCTTGATCTTTCCTTTTTCATCCTCATGCTTAAACAATTTCCTAAGTTTCCTTGTATTGAGGAAATTCAATATTTCTGATTTGAAGACTTTATTTTGAGAAAATTTGATTGCATACCTATTTATTACCTACACATTAAATATATGATAAAATACCTTTTTTTTTTTCCTTTTATCATTTTAAAGGAAGAAACTGGGAACTCACATCAAGAGTTCTAGAAGTGAGTCAAAGGAACAAAATAGAAGAAGAGGTATGCCAGCTTTCAAAAATGGGACCATGCAGCTGTGCACCATATGTCTGTCTGAAATATGCCAATTATATGTCATAAGAGAAGAATGGAGACAAAATCTGCCTAACCCGGTGAAAAGCTGTCTTAACCAGTGAAAATCACCTTGTCTGAATGGAAAAAAAACATTCAAGAAGCTGGACCAACATTGATTAGAATCAAAGAGTTAATTTGTCATGACCTTATTTTTGCCTAATTCAACTGATTTTTTTTCAGCCTACCCCCAAAGGTTTGGAAATATACAAATATCAGCTCTTAAAGCACAGTTTTGTAGGGGATTATGGGTATGAATTTTGTAGTGTATAAGTCATAATTTTAGAATTTATTATCAATATATCCCAAATGGGTTAACATATGAACTTGGTACCAAAGAAAATTTAGTCAAAATAATAAATAACTTTGATCATTTGTTTTTCCTATAAATTATGTACATTCTTAATTTGGAAGATATATAATAAACATTTTATGAATGTTGGTTTATTGGCTAATCAGCCTTCCAAAGATAAAGCACTAAAAACATGCATCCTAAATTAAATACTTAGCTATTCATTCACATTTAAAATAAGATCTCATAAAAGAAATAAAAAGGGGTGCCTGGCTGGCTCAGTTGGTAGAGCATGTGACTCTTGATCTCAGGGTCATAGGTTCAGCCCCACATTGGGTGTAGACATTACTTAAGGAAATTTAAAAAAAAATCAATTCTCTGAAAAAAAAAAAGAAATAAAAAGAGATAATAGAGAAAGTAATGGCAAATTATTGTGTCTCTTGTTATGTCTTTTATGTTTGATAATTATTTGTGACCAATATAGTCACATAGACTATTTCTAGTTCTATCACAACAGGCCACTTGCATACTACAACTGAATTAGAAGACTTTATCAGTGGGCACTTGATATAGCAAATCTACTTTATATTTTAGATGTATAGATCAAAAGGAAATAAGATAAATGACAACAATTTACTGTTGGAAATAATGAAAGAATTCCATAATGTGAATGTAGATGAGATACAATACTGAAAAAAAGAACTTCTTTTTTTGCAGCAACAAAGAAATATACTAAATTTTTTATAAAATTGTCCTATTCACAATTGAAACAAATTTATAAGGTACATAAGAATAACCATAACAAGAAATCTGTGAGATTACGGTAAGAAAATACATCAATTTTACTAAAAAATGTTAAAATAATTGAAATAGGTACAAATCTCCAGTTATAAAATACATAAGTCCTGAAGATGTAATGTGTGATTATTCACACTGTACATAGTTGATGAATCACACAGTACATAGTTACTAATAATGTATTACATATTTGAAATTTGCTAAGAAAATAGATCTTAAAAATTCTCATCACAAGAAAAAACTTGTGTAACTATATTTGGTGATGGATGTTGACTAGATTTATTGTGATCATTTAATAATTTATACATATATTGAATCATTATGTTATACACCTGAAACTAATATAATGTTATATTTCAATTATAACTCAATACAAATGTTTTTTTTAAAGATTTTATTTATTTATTTGACAGAGAGAGGCACAGTGAGAGAGGGAACACAAGCAGGGGGAGTGGGAGAGGGAGAAGCAGGCTTCCCACTGAGCAGGGAGCCCAATGCAGGGCTCAATCCCAGGACCCTGGGATCATGACCTGAGCCGAAGGCAGAGGCTTAACAACTGAGCCACCCAGGCGCCCCTCAATACAAATATTTTTTTAAAAGAAAAAAAATTAAAAGAAACATACATGATCATGAATGGGAAGGTCCAATATTAGAGAGACATTTATTTTCCGTAAGTTAATATATCAGTTCAATTGCACTCTAATCAAAATCCCCAAATGAGTTTTTTATGGAAAATTATGCTTGGCTTTAAAACTCGTAAGGCAAAATAAATGCACATTAAAAAAAAGAAACAAGAGGAAGTATTTGTCCTACCAGATAGAAATGTATATTTGTTATTGATGTTAATTAAAATAATATTGCATTGGTGGAAGTAGACTAGTGGACCAATGGAATGGAATAAGGAATCCAGAAATAAACCCATGCATAGAAGGTCCTCAATGTACCTCATGTCCTGTTAGTGATATCCTGTTTAGTTCCCTACCAAATTGAACAGGGATAACCTTAGTAACATACAGGAAATTGAGGAAATCATGTGTGATTTCTGAGGCTGTCATAAAGGACATTGGGGCTTATGACTTGTTCTCTCTTGGATTACTCATTCTGGAGAAAGCCAGAGCCATGGCTTATAGACACACGGGCAGCCCTATAGAAAGGTTCACAAGGTGAAAAACAGTTTTTGTGCTAACAGCCAGCACGAACTTGACGGCAAAGTGACTGAGCCATCTTGGAAGCAAAGCCTCCAGTTCCAGTCAAGGCTCAGAGAACTGCAGCCCCAGCTGGCATCTTGCTTGTGAAGGGGAGACTCCAAACCAGAACAACCCAACTATGCCAATCCCAAATTTATGGCCCACAAAACTAAGCTAATAAATGCTTATGGTTGTTTTGAGCTACCAAGTTTTGAGATAAATTTTTATACAGCAATTGATAGCTAATACAGTTTTCTATATATGGAAATAGGGTGCTGTCATAACACAAATTAATGTGTAACAGATTCATACTTAGGCTCATGTCATACAATCACTGTATGAAATATTCTATCCTATCGATATCCATAATATCCTATTGGTTATATGGGTCAGGTCTATTTAATATAAAGGGAGAATATACAACTGCATGCATACTAGGAGTAAGGGTCACTGAGGACCACTTTGGAGGTTGGGTACCACAAGCACCGTTTTTTTTGAAATTAGATACATGACCTAGGATTGATTGTAACCTTGAATTGTTAGCACACCAGCTTATTTAAATCCTTCTTGGCCAGGGGCACCTGGGTGGCTCAGTTGGTTAAGCATCAGACTCTTGATTTTGACTCAGATCAAGATCTCAGGGTCATGAGATCAAGCTCCGGGCTCAGTTCTGCATTGAGCAGGATCCTGCTTAAGAGTCTCTCTCTCCCTTTTTCTTCTGCCTCTTCACCCCTTCTTTCTCCCACCTCCAACACCCATGAGCACATTCTCTCTCTCTCCCTCTCTTAAAATAAAATACAAAAAATAATTCTTGGTCACTTGTGCGTGTGTGCATGTACTTATGCGTGTGCATATTTGTGTAATTTAATTACAATTTAAAATTAATGCTAAGTTCATATACTATTCATTTTTCCTCCCCAAAAGCATTCACTTATGTATAATTACACACACACACACAAACACACACACGAGATTCTGTTTACTTATTTTCCTCACTCAAATGCTCAAAGGAATGGATTTAAGATTATGTTCATTTATATTGACAATAATTATTATCAGACTTACTTTTTGTTTTTATCAATCATGTCTATGAAATGGTATCTCATTATTATTTTAATTTTTGTGTATTTACTACCAATAAAGCTAAACATCTATGATTATTTGATATTTTGGTTTATGCTTTATTAATTTTTTATTTGCTCATTTTCCCATTGTGTGATTTTTAGATGTATTAAATGCTTCCTACACATTCTCAAAGCAATTTGTTGATTTTGTGTGTTGTAAATATTGTCAACAATTATATCAACTTTTAACTTTGTCCATTAACATATTTGATATTCTGTTTTGTGAATAAAGCCATATATGAAAAAAAAACAGACATTTGTGGTGAATTGTTATCATTGATGGCCCCAGTTAATAATCTCCCTTTATCCATGCTTCCTTTCCTTGAAAATATATGATGCCCTCCCCCTCTGATTTTGGTTATGGCTTTCTATGACTATCTGCAGTAGGACGTTAACAGATTTGATGCACAGAAGAGGCTCAAAAGAGTGCTTGAGCTTTTCTACTTCCTTCGTCTGTCTTCACTAAGAGAACAAGCCTAGGTTAGCTATCTCTTGAGACCCTACCATTACTATGAGAAAAAGCTCAGTCTAGCATGCTATTGGATGTAAGAAATGTGAACACAACTGAATTGTCCTGGCTGTGGCCTTCCAGACCAGCTAACCTCCAGCCCCAAAATTTCCCATTAACACAGGTCAGTTGATCATAACCCAGATCAGAGATACCAGCTGTCCTATTTCTGATACCTAAGAAGTAATAAAAGCTATATATGGATGGAGGAATGTGAAGACAAACTGGAACTTGCTGGCAACTAAGTCACTCCGTTTTAGGGTGTTTGTTGCCCAGCAATAGCTAACAGACACAGCATAGAAAGTGTTTAAATCAGTGTTCGATGAAGGAGAAAAAACCACCCTAATTTACAGGATTTGGGATTTATTATAGAAATTTGACCTTGCGCAACTGCCAGAGGCCCTAGGTATTGAAGTTCTAGGGAGGAAGTTGAACGATAGGAGTAGTCATCAACCAGAAAATCTTAAATACCTAGCTCATCTCACTGCTGAAATGAGACTATTAAGGAAAGTTTTTTGGAGAGCTCTCTGTGAGGAACCACCCCTGTGGGCCACTGCCAAGCATCTGGTGAAGGACATGGGACCAGTATTGGTCAATAGGTTCAACAGTTAGGAAGAAAAGCTGCATGTGGGTGGGGGAGTTTGAAGACAAGCTGGAGTTTGCTGGCAACTTTTACGTCTGTATGTGACCACACTTAACCATGACAACTTCAGACAGTAATAGCTGCCTTCACATTCACTTTCTAAAATTCACCCCAAATTTTCTTTTGGTCAACTCTAACAAATTAATTTGACAAAATTCCAAAAAGTATTGTCCATTCTAATCAATTTGATTTTCATAAACACATCTTTTAACGACATTTAATGCTCAAATAAAAATTATAGCAAAATCATGCTTCTACCCAACATGAAGTAACCAGCTCTCATTCAACTGAAGGCATACAAACCCCCTCTTCAAAAGATGATTCAAAACTTCCACATGACACTCTATCCATCTTTGAGTGATGACTCATTTTTCTTGTGGTTGAGTGGCATTCTATTTTTGATATCCTGTAACTTAAACAGTGAGGTATTTTATGATAGTAGTGCAACAGGAGATGGGGGTAGGGGATAGGGGAAGAGAAAAAGAAAACATAATTGGTTAACACCAAATTAAGGAAGAGATACTGACATATTCCAAAGTTTCCTTTCTCTAGCTATTCATTTGGTCATAAGTGAAGTGATATTTATAATTTCTCCCAACATCTATTGCATATTCTTTTGTCTCTCAGCAATTATCTCTGTTGGTCATGGTTCCTTGCCTAGTGTGATAAGCCATACTATCATTCCTGAAGGGTCTGTACCATTTGTGGTCTTGACTGTTTTGAGATAGTAAATGATCAGTCAACTTTTAACACACAAACTGCAGATACTGAGGAGGCTTCCAGACCAGAAGGTTTAACCAGAAGTTAAACCTTCATTAAATGTTCTGACCTCTATAGGCACCCAGTCTGACTGGTGAACCACAAAGATGTTGGAGTCACCAAGTATTAGAGTCACATCAGGGCCAGTGTCCAGTAACCTCTCTGAGTCTGGTTATTTTCACTTTTTCAATACAGAGCTATCCTGGTAAATGACCACAAGTCATTTAGGGAAGGTTAGAAGGGAGATTTAAAATTTGCGGTAAATCAAGATCCTTCCTCAGAAGGATCTCTCCTCTTCTTAATTAAGAGATAATGGGTCTGTGAACTGGCTCAGCTCTTGAAAGGTATGTGGTGACCCTTTTGTGATCCAAATCAGACTTCTGTTCAACTATACTGAGCTTTTCTACTGCTACAAATCAATGAAATTTTAGTGGGTTGCCCATTTATTGCAGTCCAAGGACATCATGATCAATTAGCCAATGCAAATGATCTCTGTAAATTCATTATGGTAATCACACCCACCATGTCTCTAATGAGTTAATACTACCACATGGTCCTTGCCTATTTCAATGGCAGTATTTCTCACTGTTATTCCTGCTCTGCAGAGAATAGCCATTACAGGGCTGTTAAAGGATGTCTTTCCTCTATTTCCAATATATTTCTCAAAGCCTTTGTTAAGAGAATATTCTATTCAACTTCCTATAGGATATAATTAGGAAGAGGGTAAGCAACTCTTACATAATAAATCCATTCCAGCTCTGATTCTCTGTTTACCTTTGTGTATTTTCCTCTGTTGTATACGAAGAATTTCTGGCATGCCAAAAGAATTTAATGTGGGTCACCTCGTATCTTGGTCTCAGTCAGCAATTAACCTATTAGAGCCTTTAATAGCCTTTTAAGCTAACACATTGAATCCAGAATCTCTGCCAACTGTACCCATGTAAGGGAATGGAAGGTTCATGGCTAGGTATATGGGAAGCTAATAAGTGGATCCAACCAAGAATCAGGTGGTAGGTCTGGAACTGCAGTTGATCTACATGGTCAGCAATCAAGGAGAATTGGATGTGAAGCAGAAGTGAAAGCAACATGAAAATTACCAGCACTTAATGCTTTTCTCTGTCTCCACATCTAGTACACTGACCTGCATAGGGTGTTAGCTACTTCACTTTACTCCCAACTTCTAAGCATATTCCTCCTTCAGCCAATTCTAACTGAGCTATATAGGAGAAATGCATTCTGGAGAACAAGTTCAAGAATAATCAAGTTGAAATTGTATATAAACTACCACAGAAAGCAACTTCTTTAACCTCAAAAAATCTATATAAAATAAATCCAGGCCAAACACCATACATAACACAGATACATTACATTACCAGTGTTCCCTTTGATGTTGAAAAGGCAAGGTAGATCATAATCACTATTATTACTCAACATGAAAATCCCAATCAATTGCAAAGAAATGAAAAAGCAAAAAGATACATAAGAAATGGATAAGAAAACCTTATAAGATGATCATTTACATAGAAAGCCTTAAGATCAACAAGATCTTTAATACTTTTGATAGATACTAGTTCAAGATATATAAATCAAGAATATTTTATCACTATAGTAGCCAATTAAAAATATAATAGAAATTCTGTATTATATGCAACTGCCAAAAACAACCAAACCAAACCAAAACAAAACAAAAACTATAAAGAACCTAGACATGAGGGGTGTCTGGGTGGCTCAGTTGGTTAAGCGTTTGCCTTTGGTTCAAATCATGATCCCAGGGATTTCTCAGTGCTTTCTGTAATAATATTTGAATTTCTTTTATGGAACGTTTATTTATGTGTTACTTGTTAGATTGAAAACATACACATCTCTAACAATTACCAAAAAAAAAAAAAAAAAAAAAAAGTCTGAAAGGCCCACCCACTATTTGTGGATCTCAGAATTATGGACTAATTTTAATTTCTTCACACTTCCCTTATTTTTCATATTTTTACAATGAGCATGTATTGTTTTATAATTAAAAATAAAATTAATTTAATTTTAATAGAAAAGAATGCTTGTTTTTCTTCATTGTCTCATTTGTTTACCTTAATAGAAAATAAATACAAAGGTAGTTTTTGTAGTTCTAAGGAATTTTTTTTTTTAAGATTTTATTTATTTATTTGACAGAGAGATAGAGAGAGAGCACAAGTAGGCAGAGTGGCAGGCAGAGGGAGAGGGAGAAGCAGGCTCTCCACTGAGGAGGGAGCTGGACGTGGGGCTCGATCCCAGGACCCCAGGATCATGACCTGAGCCGAAGGCAGCCGCTTAACCGACTGAGCCACCCAGGCGCCCCAAATGTTTCTCAACCTTTTTTTTTTTTTTTTTAAAGATCTTATTTATTTATTTATTTGACAGAGACAGAGATAGCGAGAGCAGGAACACAAGCAGCGGGAGTGGGAGAGGGAGAGCAGGCTTCCTGCGGAGGAGGGAGCCCGATGTGGGACTCGATCCCAGGACCCTGGGATCATGACCTGAGCCGAAGGCAGATGCTTAACGACTGAGCCACCCAGGCGCCCAAGTTTTTGTAGTTCTAGAAATTAATACAATTCTCTGTTGAATCATGGCTGACTGGTTTAAAATGATCTCTGATTCATTGTAAAATATCAAGCAAACCTTACATATTACTAGAACAGCAAAAAATAGTATTATATGTGTATCTCTTAAATCTTTTTCAGGGGTCAGGGTATGAAGAACATAACCTAATATTATTCTTCAAGATAATATTTTTCAGGAAACCACTGACACCTGACTTTATGTTGCTTTCAGCCAATGAAACAAATTTTATATAATCACAAATAAGACTTTAGGAAATATCCACCATATTGTGTGTCCATGTTCATTACAATAGCAGAGTTGCTGAGTCAAATAGGAAACTTCTCAGTAGGAAATAATACAAAACTCTTTTGGTATTATTATTAATAATAATAGCCTATTGTTTTGAATGAAGCCTGTTGGTTTCTCTGCTCCGTGCCAGAACTCTATCAAACTGATGAACTTCTATTAGGCTAAATGAGATAATCATGTCTTAGGCCTATTCCAGATGGCATTTTTTACACTAATTCAAAGTCACAAATAAAATTTTAATTTGCTTCTTAAGAGGCAGATCTGTCAGAATGAATGAACAGAAAAAATAAATGTTTGCACCTTAGGGAAGTATCAGGAACACACTCCAGTGATACTGTTTCTAAGTTTACTCAGTGACAATGTGCCAGAATATACTATATAATGAGAAGAAACAGAGTTTTTTTTGTTCGTTTTTATTTTTGTTTTTAACATCTCACTACATTGTTATCCTTTACTTATAAGAAGGCACAGGTCGTTTAGACACACCAAATATAAACATAGCATTATAAGTATGCTTCTATGCACTAAATTTTTAGCAATGTTTACTTTCCGTCTCTAATTTTACTTAGGTAAAGTACTTAATGGTGTTTGTCTTAAGCAGCAGCTAGGCTACATCAGCTTTTAATGAGTAATCATATGTTTCAGGGAGCATGATCTGTGATATAGTCTATGTAATATAAATACTGTGTACCAAAACAAGTTTAATTTAACACTGATCTGCTTGGGAATTTTTATTTTTATTTTTTATTTTTTTTTTTTTTATTTATTTTTTTTTTTTAAAGATTTTATTTATTTATTTGAGAGAGAGAGAATGAGAGACAGAGAGCACGAGAGGGAAGAGGGCAGAGGGAGAAGCAGACCCCCTGCTGAGCAGGGAGCCCGATGTGGGACTCGATCCTGGGACTCCAGGATCATGACCTGAGCCGAAGGCAGTCGCTTAACCAACTGAGCCACCCAGGCGCCCGGGAATTTTTATTTTTAATAGTACTTGCAATGACAGGTTTTATTCCCTCCTTTCAGCATGTTAACACCACTGTCAATGTGGGAGGAATAAGCCTGCTTCTAATTTCCTTTTGTTTCCTAAAAAACAAATTTCCTTTTGTTTTCCTTTTTGTTTCTCTTTGTCTTTTATGATTTCTTAGTCATGTTTCCAGATTGTAGCCAAATTGTTCCTTGTGTTAATATGACCATGCCTATCAAGGAACTATGGAAGAAACTCTGTGTGTACACTTGTGTGTGGGGGGAGGGATTAAAAGAACATTGAAAATTCCACTGGCTCAGCTATTCCTATGCCATTAGGGTGCATGGTGTTTCAAATACAATCACTGGACTCATTCCTTCAGGGTAAATAAAGAGGCATTCAGTATTCTTATTCAGTTTTAAATGCCTATATATAATTTATAAAACAGTTTTCGTAACATTTTTATTCCTTAAGAGGTAACATGAGTCATTCACATAGAATTAAGTAATGTTAAAGCTAGAGTGAGTCAATGTTCATCTGGTACGATCTGTTCATTTTATAGATGAAAAATAGGTTCAGAGATAAAGCCTTGCTCAAGGTCATAAAACCATAGTATAGCTGACTCTATTACCTCCTAGTAAAGCGCTGTTTTGGCTCTAATCACAGTACTTCCCTTTTCCATATTGATTGTAATTTCCAGAAATGCACGATCTGAACTTTTGCAGCTGTTTTCCCTTTCTCAAGGTATTTGAAACTCACTAGAGAACAAACATGATGACTATTTGACATTTCCACCATTGAAGAAGGTGATGTTTCTCATGACAATATACATTTGCTTCTTTTCAAACCATGGAGACCAAGAGCTATGATTGTGTGGAACCCAATAAATGAAAGCCTGCTGACAAAATGATTTAATACAGACCGTGTAAAGTGTCAATTATTAAATGTTTCATACCTAGTGATAAGGGGCAAGGAGAGATAAATTACCACTTCGGTGACACATTAGAAAATATGCTCAGTAGAGATGAGGCACCTGAATTGTCAAGTTAGAAATGACCCCATTAGAAGAGTAAGAATCATGGGAAAAGAAAGAAACAGAAAAAGCCATGTTTTACGTTGAATGACAGTGTAAGAGGTTATCCTGGATTTTCCTGACAGATTTGGTAAATACAGGGCTCATTCTTTAGCAGAATTTGGGCTCTATAGGGTTATTTCTCTAAGAGACTATTTTTTTTTTATTGTCAGAATAGTTTATTTTGATTCTTAAAGCATTCAGACTAAGACTATAATTTTTTCAAATGAGAAATGAAGATAGTATATAAACAAATGATAATCTCAATAGTTCATATAATCCAATAATCAATATGATTCAGCTATACAACTAACCTTATCTGTATTCAGCACTTTTAATAATTCCCATAACCCTTTTATTTATATGTTTGCATTTTATGGAGTGTCAAAGTAAACTATTCCAACTTGTTTTTTGTTCCTGTTTCGTGTTAATATACACACAATAGTAGAGTGTATAAGGATATGGGAGATCTCTAGAGTTAATTTGGTATCTTTATAAAGAAAACTTCCATATTCTTATGCTCTAGGTTAGTGCTTTTCAAAATATAAGGTACACACACATTATCTGGGAATCTTGTTAAATTTGTATTCAGTGGGTTTTGTCTGAGGCTAAGCTTCTGCGTTTCTAAATCTCCCAAAATATGCTAAATTGTTGTTTTACAGACTACATGGTGAGTAGCAAGTCGGGCAGGGTTTCCAGACCAGCAAAACCAGCAGCATTAATGAAGTCCTTAGAAAGGCAAATTCCTGGGCTATACCAACGCTTGCTGCATATTAATCTCTATGTTGGGGGACGGGGGCAGAAACTCCAAGAACCACTCAGTGATGCTACTCTTTCTTCCAAAGTCTTTTTTTTTTTTCTTTTCCTTTCTTTCAAATTTTCTTTTTTTTTTTTTTTAACACAAATAGGCCTTAGACAAGAACTGCATATTATACATACAATATATACATATGTTTATATATATAATTTACTTGGTACTTTGCTTAAAATTCTCAAGAAACTTTAGGTTAGTCACAGGTTTCCTCTTTTTTAGCCAATAGCTGTGGACTAAATTTAAAATGAAATTTAAAGGCAGAAAAATGCAGAGCAAGAAATTGATATATTTTTTTTTTTTTTAGCATGGATTCAGCTTTCCTCTTTCTGGTATAAATTCCTCTTATCGGGCTCCTGGGTGGCTCAGATGGTTAAGCGTCTGCCTTTGGCTCAGGTCATGATCCCAGGGTCCTGGGATCGAGTCCCACATCGGGCTCTCTGCTCCTTGGGAGCCTGCTTTTCCCTCTGCTTCTCTCTCTCTCTCTCTCTGTCTCTCATGAATAAATAAATAAAATCTTTAAAAAAAAATTCCTCGTATCTACAACAAAGCATATCATTTGTATAAAATTCTGCTCCATAGCAATTTTATGTTTATAATTTATTAGGTATTAATTATGGCTTAATAACCTTCCTGATTTTATAAATTTTGTACGAAATTTAGTAACTTTTCTTTTTTTGCCTTACATTAGAGTAGGTAATATTTTTGTATGCAATTAAATGAAAACTTTACTTCATTTAAGAAACGGTTATTTTCTTTTTAAAAAAAAAGCTTTTATTTATTTATTTGACAGAGAGAGTGAGAGAGCACAAGCAGGGGGAACAGCAGAGGGAGAGGGAGAAGCAGGCTCCCCGCCAAGCAGGGAGCCCGATGAGGGGCTCGATCCCAGGACCCTGGGATCATGACCTGAGCCGAAGGCAGACGCTCAAACATCTGAGCCACCCAGGCGCCCCAGAAATGGTTATTTTCTGAAAAGGCTTACTGAAACTTCACACACAATGCATGATTAAAACATTTCTGATGTATCTACAAACATGTTTCATGGTAGAAATGTTAGAAAATAAGCACTATTTGATTACCCAGGCCCTATTTTCCCGGAATTTGGCCATTATCTTCTAATGTCTAGAGGAGGACAAAAAAAGTGAAGATATCAGTGTATATATCACAATAAAATAAAATACTTAGCACTCTAAAATTGTCTTCAAACTTTGCTTGGCATGGATGTTGGACATTGAAGAGCAAAACTTTCCTTCCATTTCTCAAATAGGCTTTGCATAAGGGCTGTATGAAGGTGCACTACTCTGGCTAGGGATGTTTTATTTTATTTATTTATTTATTTATTTATTTATTTATTTATTTATTTATTTTTAAAGATTTTATTTATTTATTCATGAGAGACAGAGACAGAGAGGCAGAGGGAGAAGCAGGCTCCCAAGGAGCAGAGAGCCCGATGTGGGACTCGATCCCAGCACCCTGGGATCATGACCTGAGCCGAAGGCAGATGCTTAACCATCTGAGCCACCCAGGCGCCCAAAGGATGTTTTATAAATAATACAAAGGACAAACTGGGTACTATCAATTTGAAGGTCTCAATCTACATAATATCAGCTATATGAAAATGTATTAATATCTTAGTTTATAGTTTTCTTTTTCTAATATTTTGAAAGAATTTTCTTATTTTGCTTTTAAAATTATTTAGACAAAAGTAATTTATTTTATGTCATTGCTTGTATTTTTTTATTTAACATTTTTTGCATTTTTTAATTTTATTATGTTATGTTAATCACCATACATTACATCACTAGTTTTTGATGTAGTGTTCCATGATTCATTGTTTGCATATAACACCCAGTGCTCCATTCAATACATGCCCTCTTTAAAACTCATCACCAGGCTAACCCATCCCCCCACCCCCCTCCCCTCTAGAACCCTCAGTTTGTTTCTCAGAGTCCATAGTCTCTCATGGTTAGTCTCCCCCTCCAATTTCTCCCCCTTCATTTTTCCCTTCCTACTATCGTCTTCATTTTTTTAACATATAATATATTATTTGCTTCAGAGGTACAGGTCTGTGATTCAACAGTCTTACACAATTCACAGCACTCACCATAGCACATACCCTCTCCAATGTCTATCACCCAGCCACCCCATCCCTCCCACCCCCACCACTCCAGCAACCCTCAGTTTGTTTCCTGAGATTAATAATTCCTCATATCAGTGAGGTCATATGATATATGGCTTTCTCTGATTGACTTATTTCGCTCAGCATAATACCCTCCAGTTCCATCCATGTTGTTGCAAATGGCAAGATTTCATTTCTTTTGATGGTTGCATAATATTCCATTGTATATATACACCACCTGTTCTTTATCCATTCATCTGTCGATGGACATCTTGGCTCTCTCCATAGTTTGGCCATTGTGGACATTGCTGCTATAAACATCGGGGTGCATGTACCCCTTCGGATCACTACATTTGTATCTTTGGGGTAAACACCCAGTAGTGCAATTGCTGGGTCATATGGTAGCTCTATTTTCAACTTTTTGAGGAACCTCCATACTGTTGTCCAGAGTGGCTGCACCAGCTTGCATTCCCCCCAACAGTGTAAGAGAGTTCCCCTTTCTCCACATCCTTGCCAAGATCTGTTGTTTCCTGGCTTGTGAATTTTAGCCATTCTGACTGGTGTGAGGTGGTATCTCATTGAGGTTTTGATGTGGATTTACCTGCTGCTGAGCGATGTTGAGCACTTTTTCATGTGTCTGTTGGCCATTTGGATGTCTTCTTTGGAAAAATGTCTGTTCATATCTTCTGCCCATTTCTGGATTGGATTAGCTGTTCTTTGGGTGTTGAGTTTGGTAAGTTCTTTATAGATTTTGGATACTAGCCCTTTATCTGATATGTTATTTGCAAATATCTTCTCCCATTCTGTCGGTTGTCTTTTGGTTTTGTTGACTGTTTCTTTTGCTGGGCAAAGCTTTTTATCTTGATGACGTCCCAATAGTTCATTTTTGCCCTTGCTTCCCTTGTCTTTGGCGATGTGTCTAGGAAGAAGTTGCTGTGGCTGAGGTTGAAGAGGTTGCTGCCTGTGTTCTCCTTTAGGGTTTTATTTCTAAGAGTTAATATATATTCTAGGAATTCTTATGAATCAAGAACACTACCTCTCAAATTAAAAAATATATATAATCTTTCTTATAAAACAAAACATACTCTTATCATATCATCAATGATCATACTCCTTGGTATTTACCCAAAGGAGTTGAAAACTTATGTCCACACAAAAAAATACACAAAGGTACACTAAGCCTGGGTGGTTCGGTCATTGAGCATCTGGCTCTTGATCTTAGCTTAGGTCTTGATCTCAGTGTCGAGAGTTTAAGCCCTGCATTGGGCTTCACCCTAGGCATGGAACCTACTTAAAAAAAGAAAAAAAAAAGTGTGCACATGAATGTTTATGGTAGCCTTTCATAATTGCCCAAACCTGGAAGCAACCAAAATGTCCTTTGGGAAGTGAATGCATAAAAGACAGCGATATATGGGGCGCCTGAGTGGCTCAGTCGTTAAGTGTCTGCCTTTCGGCTCAGGTGATGATCCCAGGGTCCTGGGATCAAGCCCTGCATCGGGCTCCCTGCTCTGCGGGAAGCCTGCTTCCCCCTCTCCCACTCCCCTTGCTTGTGTTCCCTCTCTCGCTGTGTCTCTCTCTGTTAAATAAATAAAAAATCTTAAAAAAAAAAAAAAGACAGTGACCTATGGTTCCAAACAGTGGAATATTACTCAGTGCTAAAAAGAAATGAGCTATCAAACCATGAAAGGACATGGAAGAAACTTAAATGCCTATTATTCTCCTGTAAAGGAAAATCCCATATGATTCCAACTAGATAACATTCTGGAAAAGGCAACTATGGAGACAGTAAACAGATCAGTGGTTGCCAGGGTTTGGGCAGGGGGCAGGGAATGAGTAGGTGGAGCACAGAGGATTTTTAGGATAGTGCACATATTCTATATAATATTATAATGATGGATATGAGTCACTATACATATGTTCCTGGAATACACAACACCAAGGTGAGCCCCAATGTAAATTATGGACTTTGAGTGATAAGGATGTATCAGTCTAGATTCATCAACTAGAGCAAATGTACCACTCTACTGCACGATGCTCACAGTGGAGGAGATTGTGTCTGTGTTGGGACTGTGGCATATGGAAACTCTCTATACTTTCTACTCAATTTTTCTGTGACTTTAAAACTGTCTTAACAACTAAAGTTTTTCATTGAAAAATACATAAGTAAAACTTCATGAATACAAAATTTTATAATTAATGAAGTTAATATGATGTTATTTCCATATATATTCAGTTAACCTTTTAGTTTTTCAATAAACTTTTTGAAGTTGAAAATACATATAAAAAGTACACATTATACTCTCTCAAATAAAAAAAAATACAATGTTTTTAAAAAGAAAAAAATACACATTATAGTGCATACCTTAATGAGTATTTGTGACATATATATCAAAATTTAAATTATAGACTGCACAATATTGGCTCTACTTCACTAGCATATTCAAGCGTCTCTCTCCAGCATTCCTGCCATTGAGATCCTCTGGGAAAGAAGTTATATCAGGCTCATCTATGAATTCTGAGGGTCTGTATTTACAGGTATAGTAAACAATTCTTGGAAATGTAAGAATGAACAGACACAAAATAAACAATATGTTAATTATTAAAATCTCCTCTTAAACAATTGTCCTAAATAATCTAGTATTAATTCTTAACCTGTTGTTCATAAACCTTTATAGTAGAGTATCAGTGGAATAGTAAGGAAAAAGTAGCATATCAAGAAAATTATTGGCATTATTTAGAATTGCCATATGGTTATAATGAAAAACAAAGCAACCTTAACTTGCTGTTATTATGGTATTTTAATCTCTACAGGGAGGGTACTCTCTTACTGCCTAAAATAGGGGTGAACCAGATCCACTGCCCATAACTCTGTTATGCCCCACTGGAGAGTGCCTACTCTTATGTACATAATTATTGCATATTTAATATGTTATCATCCCATATGACATATACTTTCATATTCTAGTTTCATTTTTACAACATGATCACTATAAATTAAAGCTTTCTTCATGACAAATCAACCTCAAGGTAAATTGGGAAAAATTGGTAAGTTATAGTTAGCAAACAGAAAGATTGGAATAAGTTATAAAAGTAGTGACTGTGATATTATAGTATTTTTGCTAGTCTTTTAGATAAAGACTTGCTTTGTGCCTTCCTCTCCCTGTCTCTCTCCCTCCCTCTCATTATAGTTCACAACGTTCTTTAGTATAAGCCTGGGCATGACCAAAACATGCAATGTTCCACCCCTTAAAAAAATATCCTTTGCAGTGGTGCCTGGGTGGCTCAGTGAGTTAAGTGTCTGACTCTTGATTTCAGTCCAGGTCATGATCTCATGGGTTGTGAGATCCAGCCCCATGTAGGCTCAGCCCTCTGGGGAAGTCTGCTTGAGATTCTCTCCCTCTGCCCCTCCCCGACTTGTGCATTCTCTCTCTCTCTCTCTCTCTCTCCCTCTCAAATCAATGAATAAATATTTAAAAAATATCCTTTGCAGTATTGCGTTTAAAAACAATAAAGATCAATGATAACTGTCATCAACAAGCTCCTCCTCTTATGTTCTATGTGCAGCCTTTTATTTATTTATTTGGTAAAAACATGCAATCTTTACTATGTTTTATTGTAGGGTATTTAAAGAATAAAATTTGAAGTGTAGGTTTGACCAAGGGACATATTTGTAGGCAATCCAGTTAAAATCACCTTTCATATGACAATGCTTCTTGTTTTCCATTAAGAATGATTTTGCTCTTGAGAATTATTTATGGTCCTGGGGCGCCTGGGTGGTTCAGTCGTTGGGCATCTGCCTTTGGCTCAGGTCATGATCCTGGGGTCCTGGGATTGAGCCCTGCATCGGGCTTCCTGCTTGGCGGGAAGCCTGCTTCTCCCTCTCTCACTCCCCCTGCTTGTGTCCTCTCTCTCGCTGTGTCTCTCTCTGTCAGATAAATAAATAAAATCTTAAAAAAAAAAATTATTTATGGTCCTAATGGCTGAAGACTACACATATAAAAAGCTTTCTTGAGTGTCGTCCCAACACTTTTAAGCAATCAATTAATTTCATTATTTATGGGCTTATAAAGCTCATGGTCATGGTTCTTTGCTCTTTCTATGAAGTACCTAAAGGATTCAAGATGCTGTGGGTAAAATACTTTAGAGTAGTGGCTAAAGGTGTAGTGAAAGTAATCAGATATAATTGGGTTGAAACTTTGGTTCTTCAACTTATTAACTAGTGTTTTTTGCAAAATTTATTTAATTTGTGTATATATTAATTTGTTAAATATCTGCAAACTAAAGACAATGTTAAAATACACTTCAGGCTTATTCTGAGAACTAAATAAACTGGTATTTATAAGATGCTTATATTAATGTCTGGTACACAAGAAGCATTCTATCAGTCTTCATTAATATCAATCATGTACTTTTTACTGATATTTTTAGTCATTTTGACAGTGTGCAAAGAAGAAAGTTTAACAGCTGATTCAAGGGAGTGCAAAGAAGAAAGACCTGAAAATTATGCCTGAATATCTCTGTATTTTTAGCTAATCCTACATAGAGGCAGGGCCAAAGGCTGCCATACCCTAATCAATGTCTAGGTCCACCATCAAACACTTTGTTCGGATCAAACAGAGACTAAAGACTTAACATCTTCCCTACAAATTATAGCCAAGGACAACTGTAACAATAAGTCTTACTTTTTCTACAAAGTTCTAGCAAGTTATGTTAATCTTCACTTCAATTTTAATTTAACATCTACTAACATTTGAAGACAAAAGATTGAAAAAGCTTTTCTTCCCTATCTGTTGGCTTAGCACAGTCTCCTAATCCAGCAACCATTTAAATAAATCAGGTAAAAAAATTGAGTAAGACGATAGTCCTTTCAACTTGCACTTGTATTTTTTTTTTTCCTTACTGTGTTTTTTCCTGCATGTTTGAAGCATTTTTTTTAAGTGCCCCCAACCTGGGAGCAGAAATGACAACACGGTGTGTTGGAAGGGATCAATGCCTGTCTTGAGAGCACAATGAAACATGAGCACCTTCAGTGTCACCTGGGCAAACATTATTCAGTACCTCAGCACAGCCTGAAGTGACTTTTTGTGATAATAAAAAAGGAATTTTTCCCCAAAATGTATGTCAAAAATGTGTGTTGCAAGTATTTCTCTGGAAAGAAACAGTTTTTGATGAAAGCGTTTTCTTTTTAGAGGAAATGGAACATTTTCTGATTTGACACACAGCATGTCAGTGCTGGGGTGGCTAGGAAAATATACCACTTATAACTCAAAAAATGAGTGGCAGTTGTAAATTATATCAAAGCCCATTACACAAAGAGAATGTTCTTCAAAGCTAGGTAATACCACATATATACATAAGGGTTATCAAAAACCCATTAAATTCGACCCTTTTAGGTTTTCCAGCTGAGATTAATTTCCCAACATAACATCCCCCTTTACAGAAAACCTTCCTTTCTCAGAAGCTCTTGTTCTCATGGGACCTTTCCACCATTTCCCTGATAGCCAGGGGCTAACCAGCAATCCTTCACGATCTCGTAAGGCATTTCATTTAAATTTATATTGAGAAATTTATAGTCTTATTAAGTTGTCTTCCCCTGAGATTCATTTTGCCGTGTTTCATTGGCATGTCATTTTAAATAGGTGCCATTTAAAAGCTTGCCCCATATTTTTACAGGCCATACTACAATCAAATGAGGTTAAATCAAAACTTGAATGTTTCCATGTGGCTAGCCAAAGAAGATATTTTTCCAATACTTTGGTTTTGTATTACTTATTCACATGGGCTTCTTAAAGTTTCTGTGATCGATCAATATATGTAAGTCTAAATCTCATAATAAAGATAATGATTGTAAATGATTAATATTTGTGCCCATAGTAAAAAAACAACGTAGTCAATGACTTAATAATTTAATATTTTAACAATTTCAATATGGTCTACTTGATCACTGAAATGGTATTTCTTGATCCTGGTAATCAGTTGAGGCATTTCTTTCTTCTTTTCCAAAGCCAGATGTTCAGTAGAAATCTGCAGACCCAGCAAAGATCCATAGCTCACCTCAGCTGTAATAATGAGTTTTGAAACTTCCAAATCTACATATCCCTGAACAAATGATCTTTTCTTTATATTCTGGTGAAAAAGATCAAGCCCTTTTTGCAACAATGGAGATTTCTCAAATCTGATGTGTTAGGAATTTCCCTCCTTATGGGAGCTTTTGGAAGGAGTTCAAAAAATCATAAATTTACAACAGAGACCCTTAGCAGTCATTCTTAGCAACAAAACTGTGCAGAAAAGGATGATGATAATGACTGTATTAGTTTGCTAGGGATGCTGTAACAAAGCACCACAAACTGGGTGGTTTAACACAACAGGAATTTATTATCTCACAGTTCTGGAAGCTAGAAGTTCAAAATCAAAGTGTCAGTAGGGCCATAATCTCTCCCATGACTCTTGGAAAGAAGGCTTCCTTGCCTCCCACTAGCTTCTGGAGGTGGCCAACAACACTTGGTGTTCCATAGCTTGTAATCACAAAAGCCCAACCCTCCAATTTCTCCCTCCCTTTCTTTCTCTTCTCCTCTCCCTTCCTTCCTTGCTCTCTTTCTCACTCTCTTTTTGTTTTCACTGAATCTTCCCGGGTGATCAAGATTATAACATTAGTAGAAGAGGTTATATGTGAGTAAGGAAACGTAAAAGAAATAGTTGGTGTAGCCAAAAGACATGGGAACATAGAAATCGAAGACTGAATAAACTTTGACATCAAGTAACCGTAATGTTGAACACACCAATTAATCACCTTAGGACTCAGGTTGCTCATATATAAAATTAAAAAAAAAAAAGGATTATTCAATTACTGGACACATGAAGCATGTATATTTCTAGAAGATATATGGAGATGCCAGCAGAAAAATAATGTTTATTTAAAAATCGCTAGTAAATTGGTAGCAAAGTAATGTAATTAAGCCCACTTAATAAATTTCATATGTATGTCCTGAAGTAATTATCTGCTCTGTTTTGACCCAGAAAGATATATCAAAATGAAAATTGGAAGATAAAACTCAGTAAACTGTGGAAAGAGTAGTGATCTCCAAACTAAAAAGTGTAATTTAAAGCATACATAAATTAAATTTGGAGGATAACTTATTTATTTTGGTTATCTTATTATTCCAATCAGTGGTTTTGAATGTCTGTAATCATTTGAGAATGTTTAAGCTCATTTTTAATATAATTTAAAGTTTTGTTTCCTTGAATTTTTGAAAAGGAAATCAAAGTTCCCCCGAAGTTTTCTGGTACCGATATTTACAATTTTTTGAGTGAATATGGGTGTAAAAAGAGTACCCAAAAAACTACGTAGTACATTAAGGGAGCATATTTATTGAGGGTCTACTACAGATACCAATCTTTGTTAACCAGTCTCTGTTAGGAGATTTGCACATACAATTTACACTTTACCAAAGTTCCATAAGTGGTATGAGATTACTCTAAATATATACGCAGAGAAACTGAGGTTTAAAGAGCTGAGTACTTATTAAAAATATATAGCTTGAAAAGGAGGAAAGTGAACAACAAATTCTGGTATAGCTGAATCCAAACCTCATGTTCCCTCACCATAAAGGTACCATCCCAAACAACAGGCAAAATGTATCCACCACTGTTTTTGCCCTCAAGTTGTTTGCAATGTTCATTGAGAAAAACTATGTACTCAAAAAAGTTACTCTTTCACTTTTCTCCATGGGTTACCATCCTAACCAGAGTCACCATCACCTGGACATGAACTGTTACAATAGGCTACCAGGCAGGTTTTTATCTAATTAACCCTTTTTCTTCTTCAATCCATTCCCTACAGAATAGCCACAGTGGTTTTTTTCAAATATATGAGTATAATTACTGCACTTCAATGTTTTAAAATTCTGTAATGACCTCCCAATGCTCTTAGAATAAAATCCTATATGATATGACCAAAACTTCCCTCTCTAATCTCTTCATGAACATCTTCCTCACATCACTTAAGCTGCGTGAAAATTTTAAAAAGCTTAGTGTTTTCATGTGTGCTATTTTTGTTGTTGTTGTTGTTGTTTTTTCACCTGGACAGCTCACTGAGGAATAGCATCTATATATCTTCCAGGATTCAGCTTACATGTCATTTGTGCAGGTAAGTTAATCTTTTCCTTTTCAACATGTTTGATTCTAGGTTAATTTGTGTTTACTATCAATCTTCCTCCCTATATCATAATCCCCTGAATAGGAAACCCATGAATTTTATCTATCTTATTTATTGCAGTGACCACTGTACTTGGAATAGAGTCAGTGCTCATTCATTCAACAAACTTTTGTTGAATGTCTACTCAGTGCCAGGCATAATTTTAGATTTTAGAATATATTAGTGAAAAAAATAGACAAAAATTTCTGCATTCATAAAGCTTCAACACAGTGTACAAAAGAAAGATAGTATACAATAAATACAATAAATATATAAATGTGTGGTATTTTAGAAACTGATGAGTGCTATGAAAATAGAGAATAAGTTCATGAGTATAAATAAGGAAAGCATTGTAATGTTAAGTGGGTGGGAAGGATTGACCTCATTGAGAAAGAAATGAAGTGCTTAATAAATATTTTTCAAAAGAATGTATGAACCTTAAGAAAGAACAGTTTAACAAATGCCCCAACAGATGCACAATATTGTCATGAAAATTTATGGAAAATAAATATATCAATAAGGGATAAACCAAGAATGGCTTAATAAAGGAAGTGATATTAGAGCTACATTTTGAAGAATGTGTAAGCTTGAGAGATTGAGATAAAACATGAATTATTGGTAAAGACTTTCAGTAAAAATAACCATAATGGGCAAATATGAGAAAGTATACAGATACTCAAGGACTGCTAAGTTTGACTGGTCTAGGAGTGATTACAAGAAAGAACTCATAATACTTGTCAAAAGGTCCATTAATACCTGATTGTTGAGAGCCTAAAGGTTATAAAAAGATTTTAAAAAAAGACAAAGTTGAATACTGTAAGCAGTAAGAATAATTAGGCAATTATTTGGAGGTGTTTATTTATATGGCATGTCAGTAAGTAGTGAAGGCCCTGATGTTGTTTAAGAAACTAAATAAGTCCCCCACCTGCCCCAAAAGAAATGAAACAACCCAACAAAAAGGTGATAATAATTTAGATCAGGATATGGCAATTTACCAGAAAGCAAAATTTATAGGTTTTGGCAAGTATTAGGATACGTGATGTGACAAACTTAGAAAAGTAAGACATGACTTCTAAGTATTAATTCTAGGTGATTTTAATAAGGCAGATGTCAGTTACTAAGAGTGATGTTGAGAAAAAGAGCTCATTTGTGGGAAAATGACAAATTTTGATATGATTACTATAAATGTGCCATGTCATTGTGTATCTAGTTCATTATCTTTAGCATCCTATGTGATCCAATCATAGAACTTGCAAAAAGGAATGTGATATATATACTTGTTCATTGCCTTCAACTACCATCTCTGTAACTAAGAGGCTGATGAAATATCTCAGAGGAAAAAAAAATGTAAAGAGAGTAAGGACTTAAAAAAAAAATCTAAAGAATACATATTGGATTAGGAAAAGAATACTGTAATAAGGAAGAAGAAATGTCAGAGATGAATAAGAAAAAAGTGGTCTATGAAATAAGAAAACTAGAAGTATGTAGATTAGGAAAGCTGAGGAATGAAATAATGTTAAAAATAAAAGATAATTTAAATACTACAGAAAAAAACAAGAACTAAAGAATGGTCATTGATCATTTTGGAGATAATAAGGACATTTATTACTTTGAGAGGAATGTTGTTGAAATATGGATTGGTATGGTAAGAACAGTCTTTTGTGATGTATTAAGGACTGATTGTATTAATACTTGAGAAGAAAACAGAAATAAAACCTACAGACTGTCCTGTTAAGAAGGACAAGAGATAATTAAATAGTTCATAGCAGGTAGTTGAATTCAGAGAAATTATTTTGAATTTAGTTTAAGGAAGAAGTGGAGATGGTTGTACTTAGAGGGAGAGAAAGTAAAGGACAGAAAGAGAAAAGAGAATTTTTTTTTTCTGGAAAAGAAAAGAAATAATGGAAACATGATGTAAGGTGAAAGGAATACCTCTGGGGGGGAGGATACATCTGAGAGCAAAAGAAGACAAAAAGAAGAGAATGGAACAGAAGTTTGCTTGCTTGTTTGTTTAGAATAGAAGAGAAGCTTAAAGATGAAATGTAGATGAAATATTATGATAGAGAGTGAAGAACATATGAGGCAGAATTGGGTATAAACTGGCATACCCAGGAATAGAAGGTTCCTGAAGATCAAACACCCCAAGGAGCCAGGGAGGCAATCAAGAGTCAGAAAGGTATTGAATCAAGCAAAGATCAGAGGACAATATAGGCATATATTTGGCATTGACTAGGTTTGGCAAGAGTCGACAGAGACCTATAATAGGAAGTAAAGTTCATGGCATTTTCTAGTTAACAGAACACTAGAAGGTAGATAGGACCTTGGTCCCAGGGAAACTGATAGTTGCAGATAGACCCCTCAAACGTCAATGAATGTGACAAAGCCATTTCCTAAAACAGGTGAAAATGACCAGAACAAGGCTAGCATTTATTAACTGGAAACCACAAGTTAGATTACAAGAAACATCAATTCTCATTTGCTTTTAAGACTCCTCATAGCTTTAAACACTTATTTCTCCAGTGTGATAATAGGATTTTCTATCATGTCAGTGGTAAGATCTATAGCTACAGTTTGTAATATGGCAATTCCATATGCAAAAAATAGGTAAGACTCAGAAGAAGATGACCAATGGGTTGATTATATCAAGCAACAGTGCAGATTTCCTTGGTTCCAAATCCAAAGAACATAGTTTGTTTGTTTCATTATCCCCTCTCAGGTTCTTCATGGAAATGTTTGAAAATACCTGTTGCTTTACTCTCAGTGATCTCTATTATTCCCCCCCCTTTTTTTTAATTTGCCTCAGGATTATAAAACTTAGATATCATCACTTATTTAGGTAATACTTAGGTACCAACATTGGGTTCTTCTCCATAAATTAAATGTCTTTAGTAAAAGAAGATTGTTTTTGAGAATTAATATATTAATTAAAACACCTTATACTATACTGCCATTCCCTTAAAAAGGATTTTGATCTATAATTGGGTGGGCACCAAGATCTGTCAAAAAGAGCCTATTTTATTTTTTTAATTTTTTAATATTATTTATTTTCATTATTTCAAGCTTTTATTTACATTCTAGTTAGTTAACATATAATGCAGTATTATTAGTTTCAGGGGCAAAATAAGCAGGTTAAGGAGAAACGTGGTTTGTTTGTTCAATTATTTTTATAATGAATAGTTCAGTGTTTTAAAAACTAACATGTGTTTTCTTTACCAAATACCCTAATGGCCTGAAAGAGCTAATATCATTTTGAATATGGACAAATAGAAAAAATAAGCATGATGTGTCCAAAGAGCATAATTTTGTGGAATGTTGTAGTAATAACTGGCTGCTTGACAATAGGATCAGAACGCACAGAGAGTAGTAATTTCTAATGTCTGATCATTATCAAAAGAGAATGACAGAAGTTAACATGGAAATGTAGTCCTAATTTATTGATGATAACATCTTTGAGAAGGCTAACCATGGGGTCTTTTCTTGGTATCTATAGTGAAGAGATGACAAAAATTGATAGAATAGTGGAGTTAGTCCATGGATGGACAGAGATGTTGAAGTTTAAGAGCAGGCAGAAGTTTTAAGTCTGAAGGGAGTAATTCAGAAAATAGACAAGAGAGACTCTGGACCCCAGGAAACAATCTGAGGGTTTCAGAGGGGAGGAGGGTGGGGGGAGGGTGTAACAGGGTGATGGGTATTGAGGAGGGCATGTGTTGTGATGAGCACTGGGTGTTATACTTAACTAATGAATCATTGAACACTACATTAAAAACTAATTATGTACCGTACAGTGGTTAACTGAACATAATAATAATAAAAAAAAGTACAGTAAGAAAGAAGTACTAAATACCAGGCATTCTTCTATATGCTGGATATAGACCACTATACAGAAGAAAAAGTCCCTGTAATCATGGCAGTTAAATTCTAATGTGGAAAGACGACAATTAGAAAGAAACTATTGGGCAAAGAAATCAGATAATGGTAGGTACTGTGGAGAAAAATATGCAGACTAAGGGTTAAGGAGTCAGAGTGGAGTTGGGGGGCTGCTATTTTGTTTTGGGCAAGCAGAGAAGGCCTTGCTGATATGGGGATAAAGGAGAAACCTGAAGAAAGGAAAAAGTGAACTGTTTTGAGAGAGAAATGTTTCAGAGAGAGAAGAAAACAAAGGCTTAAGGCAGGACCTCAGGTATGTTCTAAGGCATGGAGTAGAGGAATCTGGAGGAAAGGAAGAGGCAGAGAAGTTCAGGTCAGAAGAAGCCTTGCCAGCCACTTAAGACTAGTACTTCTGTGTGCAGTAGAATTTCTTCACATTGGAGAGTTTTGAGAAGATGGTTGAAATACGGTGACTTTCATTTTGAATTCACCGTTGCTTTTATAGGAAGGAACAAGAGTACGAGAAGGGAAACCAGCTAGAAAGCAACTGTAATAATCTAGATGAATGATGATAGTGTTTGCACCACGGTGGGTATGTGAGAAGCCAGATATAATTTAAAGCTTGAGCTAAAAAGATTTGCTGGTGGATTTTACAGGGGGTTTTGAGAAAACAAGTAGTTCAGGATAACTACAAGGTTTTGCAGTGAGCATTTGAAGGAAAGCAATATCCATATACTGAATCATTCAAAATTAAAACTCTAATCCCTGATTTAATTTTGAAGGTTCCTTGTGGATTAGTAACTTTCATATTTAATTACCATCATTTTAGTTAAATTTCAGGAGGGAGTAAGGATAAATAAGCATTTTCAGTCCTCCTTGTTTAATGAAATCTCCAACAATACATTTTCTACTTACCATCTACCTGAGATGTGTGTGAAACTTGTTTGGTTTATTAAATTAATGCAAACAACAAAATTAATGATGCAAAATTTTCCAAGAAACAAATCTATATTGGGTTTTATTCAAGTTATTTAAATGATCCCTATCTAAATATGTCTTATGATAATGTTTAAAGTCATTTTTTCAAGTTATCATTTTAAAGCTTATCTCCCAGTTTTATTTTGCTTAAATTTTTACCTCTAAGTTACACTGGGGAGAGAGTAGAGAAGGAGCAAAGAATAAGTCAATAAATCAGAGTTTAAAGAAGGATTAAGGACACACTTTTGCATAGACTTTTAAGTGTATATTTAATGGCAGCTCTTATTTAGTATCTGACCTCCTATTGATAGGGCTACTTTTATATAAAATAAAAGAATATAAGAAAACTGCAGTTCAAACTATGTGCCTCACAGTGATGGATGAGTATATGTGCTCCAGTACTTCAGGGATGGGTTAAGCTATTGAAAAAGCACTCAACACTGGCTAAAGAACAGTAATGTATGTGAAATTCTACAGTTAATGCATCATTAAATAATTTGCTACAACTGATTTATAGGCACAATATAGTACACTGTCTCAAGCAGTGCAATATAATAAATAGTATCAAAAAATATACTCCCCCAACTTTTGTTATAATCAGTCTTTTGAGTTTAGTTTAGCACTTAACTGAGTACCGAAGTCATCTTATTTTCCCCTTGGTAATATCCACAGTCTAGTGGCTTTTGGCTATTGGCCTACATTTGCTGAATCCTGTAGTCTCAAGGAAATTAGCTGATTTACAACAAAGGACTAAGAAAAATGTCCAGTCTGCTGATGGCAATAGCAACCAGTAGACTTTTCCTAGTTAGAGTACTAACAGTGGAATCTAACTCTTGTTGCAGAAACTAAAATCTAAAGAAACTGACCTTAACTTATAAATTTTTATTGGTTACCTGACAACTAGCTTTTGCCACCATAACAAACCATCCAACTCATTTTGGCTTCCATAACTCAAGACTCTGTGGATTAATAATTTGAGTTGTGCTCTGCTGAGCAATCTCTGCTCATCGAAGTGCCTCCATTTCTGCATGTTGGATGACTGTTGGTTGGGGAAAATGGGGCTGGCAAATGGGATAAAGTATTTGCTGAGCCCCATGTTTCTCATCACCAGCAAGCTAGCCCAAGCTTCTTCACATGAAAATGGTTACAGTGCTTCCGAGAGCAGCAAGCACAGGCAAACCTCATGAGCCAGACCTCTTAGGTCTGTTTTGATCATGCTTATTAATGTGGCATCATTAAAGCAAGTCATGGGAGGCACTCAAAGGTACATGACAAAAGGATCTGGTTATAGGGAGAGTTTTTGAATTTGCTAGAGCAATCATAACCAAGTACCACGGACTAGGCGGCTGAAACAACAGAAATGTATTTCCTCACAGTTCTGGAGTCTAGAAATCTAAGATCAAGGTGTCAGCAGGGTTGGTTTCTTCTGACACCTTCTCTCCTTGACTAAATAGATGGCCATCTTCTTCCATTGTCTTCATGGTATTCCTTCTGTATGTGTTTGTGTTCTAATCTCCTCTTATAAGGACACCTATCAACATAGGGCCCGCCCATATGAACTTATTTGACCTTAATTACCTATTTAAAGGCCTTTTTTAAAATACAGTCACATTCTGAGGTACTGGGAGTTAAGACTTCAACATATGGATTTTTGAGGTACACAGTTCAGCTGTAACAGAGGGAAAGAAACTGTGGCAATTTTTCTTTTCACTTTAACTTTCATTCCTCATTAATTGATCTAGGACAATGTATATGAATACCAGGCAAATACCTCTGAGGATGAAAAATCACTTTTTAATAACAGAATATTTCTAATGTTAGAGATCAAATGTTAGATGAAGGCAGGGACTCTTGATCTAGACATGACTGACATTTTGACCAAATAATTCTTTGTGGTCCTGTGCAGGGTAGAATATTTACCAGCATCCCTGACCTCTACTCCCTAGAGGCCAGGAGCACCCTTTCACCAGTCATGACAAACAAAAATGTCTCCAGATATTGACAAACATTCTCAGGGAAGTAAAAATTTCCCCCAGTTGAGATTACTGGGTTAAGAGATAAATTCTAAGCAGGAGAAAAATCATTTCTTAAACTGATATTTAAGTTAATAGGAAGAAATAAGATACAAACTTTTAGCATCTGCTACTATATTTTTTCTGAAAATAAATTGATTTATCAGATTTTATATTTTCTACTTTCAAAAACAGATTTATATGAAGATGAGACTGAGAACATACCCATTTTGAACCAGACAGACCATACTTGCTAAGATACAGGTGAGAGTGCACAGTGAAATTTCCTTAGAGTTCTGACCACAAAACAAAGATGAGCTTCAATCTTTTAAGATTTTTAGTTTTTACCTAGTCAGGAAAAGAAGAACAAAAGTATCAATGAAACATTAAAATATGAAAATATTTTTTAAATGAGTAAATGAAAACATTAAAAGCACTTTTGCCAATAAGTATAAATGAGTTGCCCTTCTCTTAGTAAAAAGAAAATATTTTTGTTTAATATAAGAAATAAAATCTAATGATATGAGCTTCAAAATAGCACATCTATATCTATATTTCATAAAATATTAGTAAAATATATTATTTAAATACAAAGAAAAATGGAGGAGGCAATTCTAATCTCAGGCATAATACATTTCACAATAAAAATCAGTTGATTATGTAACAAAGTGATTTAACATAAACATGCATATTAAAATTAAAAAGGTTTATATAGACCCTTATATGTAAAATTACATGTAGATAAATTCAAGTCAGTATACAATATATCAAAACTTCATTTTACTTTGAGCTATTGTTTTATCACTAGAAGTTATTGACAGATAAGTAGATAAAAATGTATTAAGTACAGAATATTTGGATAATGTAAGTAATATAATTGAATTGTGTTTGTATGCATTTAAATTAAGATTTGGTTATAGATACCTAAATGTTAGATAAAAATTTGTATCCTAAAATTAATGTACCTTTTCTAATGCCTATAAAATATTACAGATATATCCTATAATTGATAAAAATGATACAGGATTTAGTTTCTGGTCACAATTTAATAGATTTAGAAACTCATTACTGAAGAGTTTTAAAGTATTAACAAAAACCTCCCATTTAGTTTAGTATCAGTCTATTGAAGACTAGGTGAGAAACATAAACAATTCTATAATATCTGTGAAGGCAATAATAAGCCAAAAAAAATAAAATTTTGGAGAGAATCTTAGCTAAATACAGTATAAATGGACCTAGAATGAAAAATACTTTAATTCTGATCTTTCTAAGTATCACGCTACAAAAAGTTGTTACTTTTCACTTCTACTATAAATATGATTTTTTTTTTTTGCCCTCACCTTTTGTGTTCAACTGCCAAAATGTATGTGAACTTTTCCTTGACACTTTTTTTTTTCTTTCTTAAGTATATTTGGCTGTAACTTCACTAAGTCTTTCATCTGTTGCATTCTATTTGTGATTGCAAAATATTTCAACATACTAACCACAGTATTACCTATCCCCTGTCCTTGCATTCACCAAATGCCTTCATTTGGGTACTAAAGATTCCTCAACCCATTTCTAAGTACAAATAGCCAGACATGAATTATTTACTGTTTTGTGGGGAAAACACAATTATGAAGCAGGGAAAAGGGAAATAAATTCTTGATAATTAACTTTTAAAAGATGTGCACATAAGTTTTGGACTAAAAATTTGGATGTATCCTTGGTCAGCATTTTTTTCTCTGTTCAGACCTCATTGACCACAGAAGGAGAGAAAGGAAGGACCACACAACAGGAGCACAAGACTCTTCATGAGCAAACGCAGTCTTTGCCAGCACCCAAGGATGCTATGAACTAGAGTTCTCCCTGATGGTCTTTCTCCATTAAGAATCAACATTCAACAGAAGCCAACATGATGCCTCATCATTTGATTTTTAGGTGTCACACTTTGGATAGATAATCCAAGACATTTGAAATCACCTGGGAATTAAAGATTGGGATCTAGAAACCTAGAAACATTTTGGTGGCTTGGAAAGTCTCCTGCATCTGACTAAGATTCACTACATGGAATATAGCCAGAAAAAAAAAAAAAAAAACAGTGGAACACACTTCTGCTATTCTGTATGTTAGTCATGTGTGAAGTTCCCTTTGGTTGACTTGTATGTTAGAATACCTTGTTTTGTCTAAGTCGGACATTTTGAATCAGATTTGGCAAGGAGGACATCTCATTGAGTTCATAAATGTATGTCAAATATCTCAGATTTATGTATTTTACAGTGAGATCTATAATATTTAGACACTAGTTGAAAGTCAATCAAAGCGGGTATGTAATTGTGGAAGTCAGAATAACGCTAACGTTCTTGGCCCAGGAACGGATTGGACTACTTCATCACAGGTGTACAACAAGGGATTGTGCATAAATCATCAGCTCCTGCACCACCACAATGATCTACTGTGAGATTGAAAGGAATTGAAAAATAAGGTGCCTAGAACATTATCTTACACATACTTATAAGCTACTACTACTATTATCAATTCTAATTAGCAATAAAGTAATACATTTCAAATGGAATATTAAATAAAAACTAATGATTCTAGTAGATAAAAAAATAATAGTTACATGATTATGAAAGTCAAAATCGTTAGTGAAAAAGCAAAAAAAAATGAAGTAGTTTCCCTTCTGGGTAGTAGTCTGAACTGAGATTGAAATTTCCCACATTATTTCAGTGGATATTTAGGGGCACACAAAGCCATCCTTGACTCCTATAGACATTAGGTGTGTTCATCTGTTTTTCATCACTGGAAAGAAGACTGAATCAGAGTGCTGCTCTTACCTCTTGTTAAAGGAAAATTTGGGGAAATTTCCCCCATCTGGATACAACTCCTTCAGGAAATGAACATTAGCTTATTTATATACATACACACACACACACACACACACACACACACACACACACATATATATATATACATACACATATATATACAAATATATATATATATATATATATTTATATACAGCAGGGGGAAGGGTAGAGGAGTAGGGGGAGGGAGAATCTCAAGCAGACTCCCTGCTGAGTGTGGAGCCCAATGTGGGGCAGGATCTCACGACCCTGAGATCATGACCTGAGCCAAAACCAAGAGTTGGGCACTTAACCAACTGAGACACACAGGCGGCCCACTGATAAGTGTTGATTTCATAAAATATACTAATGTCCTGATATGGAGAAAACTTAAAATTCACAAGAAAAGAACTTGGAAGACCATATGAACAGAGAGAACATATTAAAATAACAACAACCATATCTTATAGCACACAATTTTTCATAACTGGAGAAATACAAATTTAAATAATAAAAGATATCACTGTTTTTTACCTCTCAAATTGGCAAAAGCAATGCTTAAAAGGACCATAATACTCAGCTTAGAACTTATGGGGGAAAAATGTTCACACATTGAAGATAGGATTTTTTTTTTTTGATAGGACAATTTGGCCATGTCTATCAAAACAGTATGTTTGATGTAATTTCAATATTCATAATATACCCTACAAATATACTTAGGAATTAACAAAAATATATGTAAGTGATGTGGTTTGCAACATTGTATATATGCATATACAATATGCATATATACATATATACAATATGCATACATAGTATATACATATATGTATGTGTGCATATATACACACACACACACAGAAAAGTAATAGGAGATAACATGAATGACCTCAAAAGGTAGCATATGAAAGAATTAACATTATATCCATAAAATTGAGTGATATGAAATATTAAAGAGAACAAGGTATAGTTAATTATATCAATAAAGCTATCTATTCAAAATATATTTTTAAATGAAAAAGGCCTAGTTCCTAAGGAAAACTGAGACTTTAGTTGGGGGCATGCTGGTCTAAATCATTGTTTTAAAAAACAAATGTTTGTGGAAAAAAAATGTTTGTGGGAAAGGTGCATACAATTTCCTGGGAGATCTTTAAAAATTAAGGTTCCTGAGACCCACCCCGGACCTGTTTAATTAATAGATGAGATTAAAGAAATTGTATTTTTAATGGCTTCACAGTATAGAATAAATGCATTCTAAACTTTGTAGATCTGAGGACAAAGGTAAGGAAGGGAACGGAAAAGAGAGGGAATCACATAGGTCTTCATAATTATTATACAGTTCTAAAAAATAATAATTGAGAAAAATATAAGGTACTGTCTTTTTACTGACTCGAGGGATCTGTTAATTAAAATTAAGAAATAAGGCTTCCTTTAGTTGAAAGCAATGCCTTGTCTTAAATACTTTCATTTCAAATGAAACAATTAAAATAAAAATAGGCAACAGTCTGTAAAATACACTTTTTGTGAGATTTATTTAATAGTTCACTACTTATAATTTCCTTGATTGTGGCATAGTTGGGGTTTTAGATTAATTTTTCATAGTCATGGAATTCTTTGATTTTATTATGGAGAGCGCCAAGTATAGACATAGTTAATATGGATGTCATGATTCTATCATTTTTGGTTGGCAAGATCTTTAGGTATGCATTTAAATGTTCTTTTACATTAACCTCAGTAATTTTTATCATTACTTGTTTCTTTTATTTCCCTAACTGATTCTCTGTGATTTTACAATGCACTGATCAGTTTATAAATCATGTCTAAGAATCAACAATCACTGATAAAAGTGATAAAAGGTAAAAGTTCTTTTATATAATAATGTTTTGGAGTCATGTTTTCCTTCCTTCCTTCCTTCCTTCCTTCCTTCCTTCCTTCCTTCCTTCCTTCCTTCCTTCCTTCCTTCCTTCCTTTCTTTCTTCCTTCCTTCCTTCCTTCCTTCCTTCCTTCCTTCCTTCCTTCTTTCTTTCTTTCTTTCTTTCTTTCTTTCTTTCTTTCTTTCTTTCTTTCTTTCTTTCTTTCTTTCTTCTTCCTCCCTTTCTTTCTTTCTTTCTTTTAGTTTTATGTGTTATCTAGCTATCTAACTTTGGGATATCAAGCATATTAGGCTTTTAGTCTTAAAAGTAATTGAAAGAATTTATTTTTGCCAACAACAAAAAAAATCTTTTGGTCCAATTTACTCATTTTGCATAATTTTATTGAAAAGCTGTTCTCCAATTCTGCCAATCTCAATCACTTTTGTCGAAAGCATCTGGTGTAACAGCTATCAAAGTCTGTCTTTTGCTTGCCTCCTTCCTTCTCCTCCTCATCCCCTCTGTTTCTACCATATCCCCTGCTCATCATGTCTCAATTTCTTTATCTTTTATCCTAAAATGACTCTTCTAAAACACTCTCGAGTACTATTCCTACTTGAATCAGATTGGTGTTTTTTTCCTTCATTATATGATTCAATCACCAGTGTTAAAAAAAGTGATGGTCTACCACATAAAATGATTATGTATATGTGTGTATAAATGATATATATACATATATATAGTATATTTATATAAAGTATGTGTAATATGTTTTTATTTTTATACATACTTTATATAAATATATATAATAAAAATATAAAATCAAGTGCAGGTTAATCAATTAATGTCACCTCATATCTTAGAAAGCTATCACAGAATTTTGACTGTGTTCCATATTCTTTATCATTTTCAACTCCCCATTTTGTAATTTTTCCCCATTTTCCAACTTAATATTTAAGATATTAAGAGGGTTATTGTGAGTTGAACATAGTATGTATTCCTTTTATTTCAAGGATTTGGAGTACTATTTGCAGACACTTAAAAATATCTATATACTAGAAATATTAAAATTATATATATTTCTGTGTTCATATATAATCTTACCTTGATTTTCTATATATATACCTTGATTGTCACTTTCCTCATCTCACTGTGTTCTAGCATTCATAGAAGTTCAACTAACAAATATAGTGCTTTTAGACAAAAAGACTTTGTTTTGAATCTCCTATATTTTGTTTCTTATCAGCTAAGTTATTCTTATTGGTCTTTAGCATCTCTTGCCTACAGCCACTGAATAAAATGTATATAGTTGCTAATCCAAAAATACGATGGCTGAATTTATGCCTTTAATACCAAAGATATTTGATTCCTTTCTATTACTCCTCTTTAGCCTGCCAAGTCAGTAATGTGTGCATAAACTGAATCCTGTTGGGTTTGTCGTTGGTTAACTATTTAGGTTTCAAATAATTCAGCAGAGTTCTTACACACAGTGATATCAAATGATGTGGCTGATGCAGCAATAACTGTGGGTGTCTCTGTGTTTACATTGGCAGAGAAACCATTTCTTTCTTACATGACAGGATTGATATTTATTAGTTCTTCTAATTATCTGTAGAAAACATTCCTGACATGGTATAGCAAGTCTAACACTTATCATGAGCATGTGAAAATGAAGGCATGCAGAGGTTACAACATACAACAGATAGAGCTTGACAGGAAATGCTAGAATGCTGAAAGTCAGCCGAAAACATGTTAAAGCTTCAACAGATACACTACCCTTAACAAAAGCACTGCCTGCAAATGCGGCAAATAATTAGCAGCTGATGTTTCAAAAGGCAGGAGCCAGGCAACAGGGCTCTGGAGGACACCAGCAGACAGCCCATAGGTAGTTCTATTTTATCAGGTTAATTGACAAAATTGTCTTTAATTAAATTAATTAAAGATGGGTTGGTTTCCCCCCAAGGTGTGTCTGTAAAAGGATTGAATATGCTATTGAAGACAGTTACTTGAGCTCATGTTCATGTTTAGTGGAGTTAAATTCCTGTTTTCAATATCTGGATTTGGAAAGAAAACATAAATCTGGGAGTGTTTGTTGCTTTTTGCTTCTTTTTTGCATTTATTGTGACAACCTACTCCCGTCCATTTTTGGGCTAGGGCACGTTTCTAGATAAGGCTGAAAAGTAAACTTGACCTATTAACACATATGGATATGTTACATGTGTCAATTAAAGTAAGTCTATGCCTTGTGCAGGTTTGATGTGCGTGAATTGGACTAACCATGAGCTGTCCTGAAGGAACATGCTATGATTTTATATTTGTAATACTACACAGGTGGCTTCTTGAAACAGTCACCTAGGTAACTTACAGAGCCAAATAAATCACGCAGGAAGCCTTTACTCTATACACCATATGCAAGCAGAGGTAAAATGATGTGATATGCAAGAGGTAAAATGATGAACAAAAATTGGTGTCCTCTCTGCTTTCAAGACTCCATTACCTAGAGGAAACCATCCTCACTGTATGTCCTCCACCATCTTGCATGTATTACCATTACGTAAAATATGCTTGAAATAGAAAGCATCTTGTTAGCAGCAGTGATGGAAATGGGATTTTCAAGAAAATGATGATATATTTGAAGGTCTTAAAATGCATTCTTAGTAACTATTGGTTTTATACTATGTTACCATTGTCATTTTCAATTATCAATTTATTGGGGATGGTTCACAAATATTGTACTATGAAGCCCAGAAGTTGGAATCAAAGGGGAGGCCAATGGTTGCAGGACAGAAGGAGAAAAGAGTTGAGAAAATACTAAAAATAGTTCATGGTCTGGAAGAATTCCAGAGGGTATGCAGGATTTCTTTATTGGCTTTTTACTCAATGTCCAATCTAGCTTACCTGTGTTGGCTTGTATTGGAGATAGATATAGATCTATCTCCAATTTTTCCCCTATAGTTACCATGCTGTACATCAAATACCCAGAACTTATTAATCTTATTAAGAACAATTTACTAATCTTGCCCAATTCAAAACATGTCTGTCATGGCATCACAGTCTATAAACCAATACAGTGGAGCTACTCCAATGGGTTAAAGCAGGTATAGAGAGCCAGAGATCTAACCATTATGCTTCTAATGTGCTTTCCCAAGGTATCCCCTGGGCTCTGCTGAACACAGATGGGAAATCATTGGCTTAAATCTGGAATAAGATTGCAGAACCTACCTTTTCCAAATTCTCCACACCTAGTGTATCACAATTCACCATGTTACATGTAATCCACCTTCTTTTGTTCTGATACATGGTCTCTGCATCTCCCTCACATGTAATCATTGGCAGTATTACCATTAACACATTTCTGCCTTATATGCTATTTGCTTGGTTCTGATGTCTTCTGAATCACACCATTTTCTGATTTTTTTGAAGATTTTTTGAAGATTTTTTTTTCTTTTTTAAAGATTTTATTTATGTATGTATTTTAGAGAGAGAGAGAGCACAAGCGAGAGTGAGGAGGGGAGGGGGGAGGGAGAAATAATCTGAAGCAGACTCTGCACTGAGTGGGGAGCCTGACGTGCTGCTTGATCTCACCACTTGGAGATAATGACCTGAGCTGAAACCAAGAGTCCGATGCTTAACTGACTGAGCCACTGAGGCACCCCACCAGGTGAACTCTTTATTCTTCTTTTTCTAATGCACAAATTCTATTTCTGCATAAGCTACTCATACAATATAATGATCAGTACTAATAGAATGTAGAAGATGTCGCATTGTTTTTTCATTAACTAAAGAGCATTACATGCTTTTCCTGAAATCAGGTTATGATTTGATATTTAATTTTTGATTTAGAAATATTTGCCACGAGGGACGCCTGGGTGGTTCAGCTGGTTAAGCATCAGATTCTTGATTTCAGCTCAGGTCATGACCTCAGGGTTGTGAGATGGAGCCCCGTGTTGGGCTCTGCAATGGTCATGGAGCTTGCTTAAGATTTTCTCTGTCTCCCTCTTCCTCTGCCTCTCCTCTCTCTCTCTTTCCCTTTCTCCCTCTCTCTAAATATAAATATATATATATAGCTTTATAAGAATACGTTTTAAAATTACTATATGTGATTTTAGAAAATGTCTTTTTCTAATGAAGTGACAGAATGGTATGTGCTATAATGGCTAGAAGACATGAAAAGCAGAATTAGTATCTAAAACCCTTTTGTCTTTCTTACCTATGCACACTTTTTCTGCTAGACATAATGTGGTTTACAACAAAGCAAAATGTTAGGAAACCTTAAGATTGTCTTCAATAAATTAAAGAATAAATTTGAAGAATATTTGTTGAGTACTTACCATATGCTAGGGAAATACCAGCCAAAAAATAACCTGTCTTTGAGTTGAGTCAATAAACAATAACAAAAATGGCAAATTATATATTATATTAGATCTTTAACAGAGTTTTGGAAAAAAATAAGATGTAGTATATGGAATAAGGAGTGCTTGTAGTAGGGAGCCAATTGCTGTGTTGAATAGGGTGATTATGGTAGGACAGATGGAGACTGAAAAGATATGTTATTAGATTGTAATTTTCATACTGTATATCTGTACAAAAAGCATAAAAAGATAGAACATGTAAAATATTCTCTAGTTCAACATTAACAAAACTATTATGCATTTCCTTAGGTTTTAGAATATCATATTTAATATGCCACTTGGTTTTGGAGGAGTTTTCTAAATGATGTTTCTTGTTTATCTAACTATCTACCATCTATCTATTTTAAAGTTGGAGGAAATTCAAATACATCTTCTCTTTCAAATGGAATATATTCAGCTCCCTGCTCAAAACAATGTTTTTAAAACGTAAATAGTCAGCCAATGCAACCATCTGTCTACATAGAAAAACCTGTATTGGTCAAAAGAGCATTCCCTAAATAAAGACTGTAAAGCCTAAAACAAAATACTTCAATCCAGGAAAGAAATAATAGCTCAGATCTTACTTTATCTTTTTTTTTTTTTTTTACCCCTGTAAGACAGATAACCCTAGTTTATTGTTTTTCTTTTTGGAATCATCTTTCTATATATACAGTCAAATTCAGACACTAGATTGCCTTATAAATATTAATTTATAGTTAATTAGTCTTTTTATTTGAAAGACTGCTATAAATGTCTGGTCCATCAAAGCATGCATACTAATTATAAGTAAATGCACCTTTACAATCTTCATAGGGAAATGATAGTTTAATCTTAGGACTGTCACTTCTTATTGGGATGGATGATGCCTGGCAGCTCTATGTCAAAATGAGTTATCAGAAGGGAATACTTCAAAGGATCTTAGGTTCTTAACTGACAAAACAATAAAACAGAGAGACAATCCACAGTCAATGAACAGCCCCATTTATATGGTGTTTCCAACAACTCATTCTACATAGTTAGTAACTTTATACTTGAAAGAAGAAATCCTAAATTATAGGCCAGGATTTAAGTTAAATCTCAGAAGTTCCTATGGGTCTATGCTAATGAAAACTTGCTTATATTTGAATTGTTTTAATTACCTTGTTGCTTAGATAAAACTAGTTTACTCACAATGCTTTTCACTTTTTTCCCTAGCTATTCTTACACTTCAAGAACATTGTAAAATATTTAGAAAAATATCCGATAGATAAAAGCAGCTCCCTGCTCTATTGTGAATCTTAACATATACCCCTAGACACAGCTAGGGTGGAGATCTACTTTCCTTGAATTATCACTAGATTTTTGAAAGGTACAAAGTGAATCTCTGAAGGAAGATTAAGAAAAATAGTTTAGCCTACAAACGAATAATGTCTTTAGACATAAAGCTAACACTGGAATGTACTAGGCATTACAATAACTTTTATATGTACATCAATTAATTCAGTCCTCACAGCAACATTGTAAGGAATGTCTTATTATTATTTTTAATTTTTAGATGATAAAATTGCTGCTTAGGAAGCTTATATGAATCGTTGTAAATCATTATGAAATATGAAAGTAGAAGCTGCAGATTTCAGTGTAAGTCAGATTGTGACAGGGACCCAGAGTCTTAAATACAGTGTAATGTTGATTCTTAATACTATGTATCTTTTTACAGAATTTCCAGATTTCTTTCTACTCAAAGAGCTCCCAAGTTCAGGAAATTCTTCAAATAAGAAGGAAGCTTTTTATGTGAATTATATAACCAGTAAGGGTGTTTGGAAATTGCATAAACTAAATCAATAACTACATGTACACATGCAATTGCAAACTGAAATTTCAAATTCACTCTCTGATATGTATGATGTGTGCCCCTTTAGTACATTTCTGCCTCTCCTACCATGCTTCCTTTCACTCAGCTTGCTCCAATCACACTGGGTTCCACATGCTTTCTGAGAAAGACCAGGCATGATTTTTACTTTAGGGTCTGAGCTGGAGATCTTGGCTGACTTGTGTAGATCCTCTCTTCATGTTTCCATACCTTCCTCTGTGCCTTCTCAGTGGATTCCCTGCCCTCTGGTTTCTGGTGGGTTCATCTGATGGGCATCCCCAGGAGAGCATCAGGAAGAGGGAGGGAGGGGGTCCACATGCTTTTACCCTGGCTCCTTCCCTGTAGGATCACCGCAGGTGGACTGAGTTCTTCAACCAAAGGCTTCCAGAGCTCCTGTGAGGCCATGGTCTTTCTCCTTGGTTTGGTTCCCTTAGCTGCTCTCTCAGTCCCTCATTTTATTACTAGTTCTGCATTCTAGCACTCTTCCTTGTGTCTTGTCCACACACTTGTAAATAGTCCCTACATTCAAATTTTCACCAACCACCCATTTTGCATGAGCTATGTACTCTCTGCTGAAACTTTGACTGATGCAGGGTCTATGCACATATTATTATCTTTGACAGGAACACCTTTCTCCCAGATATCCTCATGGCTAATCATTCATTCTCTTCAAGTTGTTGTTCAAATGTCACTTTGTCAATGAGGTCTATCCTGATATTTTTATTTAAAATTACAACCATTACCTCTATCCCAGCATGCAGATTCCCCCTTACCTAAATCTGTTGCTTTATAGCAATCATCACCTTGTAATAATCTACCTATTTTATATATTTATTACGCTTGCTGGCTTTGCTTGTCATTAGCATATAGGAACCACGAGAGGAAGAATATTTGTCTCTCTAGTTAATTTATGTATCCCAAGCTCTAGCAGAGTGTCTGGCACATAGAAAGCAATCAATAAATATTTGTTGAATGGATTTAAAAAGTTAATGCCGTAGAAGTAAGTTTGACGAAGGAGGCAGCATGGTGTACTGCTAAGAACATCGTCTTTGAAATCAGATATATCTTCTTTCAAACCACAGCCCAGCCATTTGCTAGCTCTATGGAGTTAATTTAATCCTGCTGAAATTCAATCTCCTTATCTCTAATATAGGCTAATAATACCTTGCAGAGCTGCTGTGAGGTTACAGGATGCCTGGTGTTCTATATCTATAAAAATCACTCTTCCACCACACTTTATTTAGTGGTGCTGTATTTTACCCATATCATATTAAATCTAAAGGGTTGGGTCACATGATTAAAATACAAGTAGGATGACTAAAAAATGCTTATAACACTCTACTTCTTTTTCACTAGGCTAGTCTCCCCTCTCCTCTTCATGTTGTAGGCCTTTCACACATCACAGAAAGCATTTATTACCATACGAACTCCATTGCCAAAGGGTAAATATTCTAAGGCACATTTATTAGATTTCCCTCTGAAAAATGGGTAGAATATCTTCTATAAAAATGTCATATCATAGGAAAGACTGAGGGACAATGGATCTCCTAGTTTATTCAGTTTTCATGATAGTAGAGAAGACAAAGGAATTAGGAATTAGATAAAAATAAAAATACAAAAACTAACTTGTTTTTTTTTTAAGATTTTATTTATTTATTTGAGAGATAGAGAGCGAGCACATGAGAGGGGGGAGGGTCAGAAGGAGAAGCAGACTCCCCGCTGAGCAGGGAGCCCGATGCGGGACTCGATCCCAGGACTCCAGGATCATGACCTGAGCCGAAGGCAGTCGCTTAACCAACTGAGCCACCCAGGCGCCCCCAAAACTAACTTGTTTTGATAAAATCAAGTAAAAATTTCCTGAGGCTCTTAGCTCACTAATGTTTTCCCTGTTTTAATTATTAGTTTCTGGAATGCAAATTCAAATCCCACTCTTTCCAAATGAATAGAAACTTTATCTTATATAATAATAATTGACTTCCCCAATTAATACAATCAGGCTTGAGTTTTCATGGACAACTATTATTTTGTTGTTCTTATTCAAATGTATCCCCAGCCAGCCTACATCACTTTTGTGAACCAGGCAAATCTACATCAGATAGATATCTCCATCTGGTGCCTATAAGCACCTTAAACTGAAAACATCCCCAGTTGAATGCATTTTCTTCTCCCACAAATTACTCATCCTTCCTTATTGTTTAACTGAAATGCTTAAATATTCAAACGATTGCTAAAACCAAAAGTCTAAGAGTCATCCTGGTCTCCTCTTTCGCTAGCTAAATCTGCATTGATTCATACATCCACCAACAAATATTTATCGAGCATCTCCTAGACCCTATGATACCAGAATATTCTTCCTCAGGAAGCTTATATTGTAGTGAAGTAAAGAGCTCACAGACATGTGAGTCAATCAGTAAGGAAGATAATTTCAGATGGTAATAACACCAACGAAGAAAATAAGAGTGCTTTGATAGAGTGTGAATGGAAGGAGGTGCGGAATCACAGAGTAAAGGTCTCTCTGAGAAAATGTCATCTAAGATGAAATGATTGTTGTCAGGTGAAGTCAGCCATGAAAAGATCGGGGAAAAGGGATTATTCCAGGAAGACGAAAGAGCATTCAAATGTATATATATGTGTGTCTGGACACATTCACAGGACAGAAAGAAAATCAGTATTGATGGATCACCGTGAGTGATGGAGAACATAGTAGATGAACATGATATATTAATAAGGACAAGATGAACTAAAGATTTTGTCAATTATGTCAAGATTTTGATTTTTATTCCCAGAATGAGGATAAAACATTGAGAGAGCCAGTGCCTTACTAAACGTATACAAATCTCTTCATATGTCTTTTTTTTTTTTTAAGATTTTATTTATTTATTTGACAGAGAGAGAGACAGCGAGAGAAGGAACACAAGCAGGGGGAGTGGGAGAGGGAGAGGCAGGCTTCCCGCGGAGCAGGGATCCTGATGTGGGGTTCAATCCCAGGACCCGGGGATCATGACCTGAGCCAAAGGCAGACGCTTAATGACTGAGCCACCCAGGCGCCCCCTCTTCATATGTCTTGAAACTATTATCCTCTTACTTCAACTCATGGCTAGCTGATCCTTCAGTTTAGACCATGATTAATTCAGTCATTAATTGAATGAATTAATCTATTAATTGTCCTTTATTCATACCGCCTCCAGTCTTTATACCTTCTAAATCTAGACCCCACTGCAAAACCAGATATATTCATTTATTCAGACTTTATTTTTTAAGAGTCATTTTAGGTTCACAGAAAAACTGAGAGGCAGTTACAAAGATTTCCTATGTCCCTAGAGAAAAATACCTGGGGGTCAGGCTTGGTGCTACGTTTGTTTGTTTGTTTGTTTTGTTTGTTTAGGAGACTTCAATTCTCATATACTTCCTGCCTTTACACAGGCATAGTTTCCCCCACTATTGGCATTCCCTAGCACAGTGGTCTATTTGTTACAGTGGATCTATATGGACACATCACCATCACCCAGAGTCCATAATTTACATTAAGGTTCCCTCTTGGTGTTGTATATTCCATGGATTTGCACACATGTATGATGACATGTATCCACCATTATAGTATCACGCAGAGTATTTATACTACCCTAAAAATCCTGTGTGCTCTATCCATTTATCCCCTTCTTCCCTGCCCCCACCCTAACCCCCGGCAACCACTGATCATTTTACTGTCTCCATAGATTTGTCTTTTTCAGAATGTCATCTAGTTGGAATCATACACTATGTCGCCTTTTAAGATTGACTTGTTTCACTTAGTGATATGCATTCAGTTTCCTCTATGGCTTTGCATGACTTGATAGTTATTCCTTTTTAGCACTGGATAATATTCCACAGTCTTCACGTATTACAGTTTCTAAATGCATTTACCTACTGAAACACACCTTGCTTGTTTCCAAGTTTTGGCAATAATGAATAAAGCTCCTATAAACATCTGCATGCAGGTTTTTGAGTGGACATAAGTTTTCATCTCCTTTGGGAGCTCCTCAAGGAGCACAATTGCTGAATCACCATGAAGGTACAATCTAGGTTCTTCAACAAATATAAAAAGATCTTTTCTGTTATAATGTCTTTCCCCAGACTCCCATCTCTCCTATGTACTCTTTATGTTCTACACTTACTGAACTATTTTTAGTTCCCAAATAAGCCCTGTATCTATTCCTGGAAATTTGCATGTTTCATTTTCTTTGCTTTGATTGTTTTTAACCAGTTTTTCTGGCTAATTCCTACACAATTTTTGGGTTTTGGTGTATTTTCCTTCCTTTATTTTTTCTGTAAGCTCCACCCCCCCCCCCAGAACTGGTTAGTTGGTCTTGTTTGTCTTTTTCTCATAATGACACTTTATTTATCTCAATCATAGTAGAATTACATTGTGTGATGTAATTGTTTCTTGTCATTTTTACCCTAAGCGCCTTGAGGAAGGATTGAATTATTTTCATTAGGTATTCATAAGGTTTAGCACAGTACCTGGTATGTAGTAGATGCCAATTAATATCCACTATGTCACGTTAAGTTGATGTTTGTGTGTCCATCTACCCCTCCCCACCCAAAAAAAATGGAGATAAGCAGGGTGAGAATAAAATTATATTTTGGTAATCTCCCATATACAGTCTCACTTGACTTTTTTTGGTTTGTATACATTGATATCAAATTTATGGTGAAATATTCAGGAAAAATGGGATATAAATGTAAATTTCAAATTTGATAAATATTAAAGGATCTCAATAAGGAATAATCATTGAAAAATATTTTCATGAATATAATTCCAAGCAATATGTTTTTACTGGTTTTAGTGAATAAGATTAATGAATGTGTGTATGTAATTTGTCATTTGGTTATACAGTTACTCTTTCAATTGCAATTTCAATTAATTTAAAATAGCTTTAGATGTATAGAAATATTACCCACATCCATTTTCCCTATTATTAACATCTTACGTTAGTATGATAGACTTGCTACAATTCAAGGACAAATACTGACTCATTATTATTAACTCAAGTTGATGATTTATTCAGATTTTTGTTTAACTTTTCCCTAAAGTCATTTTTCTGTACCAAGATCCCATCCAAGACACCACAGAGCATTTAGACATCACGTCTCAAAGTTAAGACTGTTGACTATGTTAATTTCTCAAACTTTTTTTTGTTTTTGATGACCTTGACAGTTTTGAGGAGTATTGGTCAAGTGTTTCACAGAATATTCCTTCATTGGGACTTACCTGATGGTTTTCTCAAAGTTAAACTGGTTATAGATTTTGAGAAGGAAGATCCCATAGGAAAAATGCCATTCTCATCACATCAAGGATACATATCAACATGGTTTATCACCAGTGAATTTGGCATTGATCACCTGGCTGAGTTAATGTTTGTCAGATTTCTCCACTGTTATGTTAATTCCCCCACCACTGTCCATACTGTCTTTGAAAGCAAGTCACAATGTACAGTAGCCACTTACAGAGTGGAAGTTAAGATCCACCTCCTTCAGAGTGGGGTATCTACATAAATTATTTGGAATTCTTATACATCAGAGATTTCTCTATCAAAATTACTTTTAAAAATATTGTTTAAGGGATGCCTGGGTGGGCTCAGTCAGTTAAACATCTGCCTTTGGCTTGGATCATGACCCTTGGGTCCTGGGATGGAGGCCCCGCATCGGGCTCCCTGCTCAGCGGGGAGCCTACTTCTCCCTCTCCCACTCTCCCTGCTTGTGCTCTCTCTCTCTCTTTCGGTCAAATAAATAAATAAAGGCTTTAAAAAAAAAAAAAACAAATATATAGTTTAATATATTTTTGTTTTCTGATCTACTTCAATAAAATTTTTACAAACTACGTGAGTATAGGTGTTTATCTTTGCCATTCTTGGCCTCAGAGAATTAAATCTTAACACATAGTGAAGAGAAGGTAGGGTGGGAGGATGGGTTGGCCTGGTGGTGGGTATTGAGGAGGGCACATTCTGCATGGAGCACTGGGTGTTATGTACAAACAATGAATCATGGAACACTTCATCTAAAACTAATGATGTAATGTATGGGGATTAACATAAGAATAAAAAAAAAGAGAAGGTACATATTTTTGTTTGTCAGTTTTAATTATGAGATATAAGACTAAAATGCAATGTACCTGTCATAGTCTCTTTTTTTTCTTTCTTCTTTCTTTCTTTCTTTTTTGCTAATTGTTAGGTATTTTCTGATGGGTGAAAAGATGAATTTATTTATTCATTGTTTTCCCTACCCCCATCCCCTGCCAGCGCATGCATTCACACACTATAACTGCATATCCAGAGCCAGCAGTAGACCAGCTGGTAAGTACTGAAGTTTGTCAGATTAGTACACATCTACTTCTTTTGTCATTATTTCATTGCCCCTACCCTGATAGCCCCGCTCTTCTCTACATACATTTCTAAGAATCTTCTGCATACAATATTTCCCTAAAGGAACTCCTGAAGATTTTTTTTTTTAACATACTGCTCTGTCTACTCTGTTTTTTTGTCTGTCTGTTTGTTTGTTTTTTAGTAAATGAATTCAATTCATTAACAGTAAAATATTCTTCGGCACTTTTAAGAAATATGATGTCATGTAATAAATAGAGATACGGAATAAGTTTCAGACAGAAGAGGGAGACATAGAATCAAATGATAGAGTGTAAGGTATTAATTTTGAGATCTGATTTGTAGTTGACTTGAAATCCAACAAGATGGTTTTGAATTATAACCTGGGAAGAGTTAAGGTTGACTCTGATTGAGAGTGAAGAGAGAAGTAGTGGAGACAGAAAAGATAAAAAAATAAGTCAATGTTTACAAACCAAATAGCTCTTAACTACGTCATATTATAAAGTAGCTTAGCAAAGTTAGGACCAGTGGATCGAGACCTGTAAAAAAGAATCTTGCTTAGCACTTGGAGAAGGAACAAAAGTAAATAAATTGTATCTGAGCAAATATTTAGATAAACAAAACTGGTGAAACAAAATAAGAGATACAAGTTTCTTTTCCTTTTTTTTTTTTTTAAGATTTTATTTATGGGCGCCTGGGTGGCTCAGTCGGTTAAGTGGCTGCCTTCGGCTCGGGTCATGGTCCTGGAGTCCCTGGATCGAGTCCCGCATCGGGCTCCCTGCTCGGCGGGGGGTCTGCTTCTCCCTCTGATCCTCTCCCGTCTCGTGCTCTCTGTCTCTCACCCTCTCTCTCAAATAATAAATAAATAAATAAAATCTTAAAAAAAAAATTTTTAGGTCAGAGGTGCTTTCTTTTTTTGTATGTTGGCATTTTGTTTGTTGCACTTTAGAGTCATTAATCTAACTAATGGATTTGTTTCCCTTTAGGAAGATGTTTGAGTTTGATGATGAATATTCTGCCAACTCAATGCAGTACATTTAAATTTTAAAAAAATATTTTAAATATTATAAATATTTTTTAAAATTTAAAAAAATAATAATTATTAGTAAATAAATAAATAAATGTTGTGTGTTTAGCTTGGTTAAACATAGGTAACCCTATGTTCAGTTAATCTAGCCTCTGGGTTATGCTACTTTCTAAAGATACATCTAACTAGGCATCTAAATTTGTTTAAATTTAAATGTACCTTGAACACCCAGAGAATCCATGCATCTTCATAAAAAGGACCACTGGTAAAATAATATGAATGTCTGGGGGGAGGGGAGAGACAGTGTTCTGAATTCATATTTTGGAACGGTTGGTTTGGAAAGAGTTCACGGTTTGTTTTGTTTTGTTTCAAGACTTCGGTGAGAATATAACATGTTAAGAGGCATGGTGAATTTTTAGGAGAGAGATGTAAAATGCAGTTTTTCCCATGTTTATTTGACCAAAAGGTAAAAAAAAAATAAATAAAAAATCTGTATTTCACTTATTAACACCTAAAACCAGTTCATCTAACTTTCTCATTTTACACATGATGAAAAATGAGGTTAAATTCTAATTCACTCATAATTCTGTCTTAGGAACATGTCTTGTTGGCGAGCAGAGGTCCTCTATTCCCTTTATATAGCAGTGAACCAGATAGGTGTGCTTCCTGCCTGCCCAGAGCCTACTGTAGTCAAGAACTACAGAGGGCTCATTATAATACATTTCCTTACATGGATAGCAACTTAGAAGCATAACACAAGTTAAATAGCACTGATTGACTTTTAAGTATACTTGACCCTAAAATATCATGTTGCAATAAAAAAGTGTTTATTTGTCCTGTGGTTGAGAATGGGCATGCACTTAGAAACACTTTAATAGTTCCGTATTGGAATTTGTTTCATTATAAATACATTTTTAAAGGCTAAAATAGAATTTTAAGATCATTTTAGAAAATAGCTTATGTTCCTTTTTTCATTTTTCTTCCTTCTAATATGAACAAATATCATTGAAATAAAATAAAACAAAATATAAAAAATAAATAAAAGAGAATCAGGACATTTCGCAGATGTAACTAAGTAAGTGACTAAATCAGCATACTTCTATTTGTTTGATGTAGCAGACAATTACATTATTACACTTCATAGGATAAACCTAGTTAACAAATCATGCACATTGTTCCCTTATTTCTATTCAGAGGATCACACAGTTAGACCATATTCTTTGATAAGTATTTCCATTTGCAGACTCAGAAATCAGAATTGCATTTCTCTTCTGTTCATTTCTCTCTCCTCCCTAATGCTATTTAGATTAATAAGATAAACACCATTCTAAGTCATTTGCACTTGGCCAAGGTAAAGTACGTGGAATGAAAGTTTATTCCTTCCCTCCAATAGCAGTTGTTTCTGCAAAGAGAAAAAAAAAAAAAGTAAAATGTGGAAAATAGAGGAAAAAGACATCTTAAGATGCTATTCTGGGGGCACCTGGGTGGCTGAGTCGTTAAATGTCTGCCTTCAGCTCAGGTCATGATAGCCCCACATCGGGCTCCCTGCTCCGCGGGAAGCTTGCTTCTCCCTCTCCCACCCCCACTGCCTGTGTTCCCTCTCTCGCTGTGTCTCTCTCTGTCAAATAAATAAAAGTCTTAAAAAAAAATGCTACTCTGATTTATATTGTTTTTATATTCACTTTATTCTAATGTATTAGAAAAGCAAATGTTTGTTATGTCTCATATCCTAAACTCTATCTTATTTTGCAAATATTCTGAATGTCTTCTCCATTTATGTGATTATCATTTGCATAGTAATTTTATTTTTAAACCTGAAGTCCTCCATTATTTCTTTTTTTGTCTGAGTAGGCCATGTAATATTTTTATTTATTTATATACTCATTTGTTTGGGGTGTTTTTCAAGCTTAGTCTTAATCTTGTAATCGATGAAGCTTACTTTCAATGCAGTAAAATTGTTCTGAATATTTCACGTACAACTTTCAGTCATTCTTTGGCTGCCAAATAGAAAAAAATAAATAAAATGTACAGAAATATCAATTACCCATATTACCAATATCATTATTGTGGTGGGGGTGAAATGGACTGATGAAAAGACACTGAGTCTAGTGTAAAGGAGCTTGGATTTGAATAAAACTGAGTTTGGTTACTGGCTCTATCACTTAATTCCTGCATTCTGCCTTTGATAAGGTAATCCTTAACTTCAGTTCAAAATATGTAAAATAAGGATCGACAGTTTTTGTATCAATAAATTTAGTAATATATGTATTTAAAATATATTTAAGAATAAGAATATATTATCCCAATTTGGGATAATATCCAAAATATTAACCTCTGGGTTTTTCTCTTCACCTTGGCCTCACTTTGTTTTCCCAAATAGTACTTAATATACTTCCTTTTTAACCCTGCAGAGTTAGATTTCAACCATCTATTACAAAGGTAGACATAAGGGCTGTGAATACTTCACTAGTCACAAAGAGTTAAAAAAAAAAGATTTATTTATTTGAGAGAGAGAGAGAACGCATTAACAGGGCGAGAGGCAGAGGGAGAGGGAGAAGCAGGCTCCCCACTGAGCAGGGATCCCAACTAGGGGCTCCAACCCAAGACCCTGGGATCATGACCTGAGCCGACTGAGCCACCCAGGTGCCCCTTACATGCATACTTTTAAGAGTTTTTCAGAAGCAGAAGTTGGATAAATGTTTATTTGAGGAAGTAATAGAAAAGAAGGAGAAGGGATATTGGTGTCTTAGAAATTCAGCTTTTATAAAACTGGAAAGGAAAAAAAAAATGAGCTCTTTAACTTTGGTGTGCAAGACGGAGGGAAGACCAGATGTGGATGGATAGGTCAAAATATCATGAATCTGTGTGCAAAGAGCTTAGGGCCAGTGTGCACACCACTGTCTCTGGCCAGCACCCAGCCTACTGCCCACTGATTTTTCATCTTGTGCTAATGAATACCTCATTGCGTCTGGGAGATTCTTTTCAGTGCATTAATAATTTAATGAATCCTCAAAGCCAACAGAATAGAAGTTGAAAGGATTGGGACATATTTTTGTGTAATAGTATGCAAAAGGAATGTTTAGCCCCCAAAGATGCGAACAAGGCAGAATCCATTTGAACCAGCTTCTAGTCTAGCCTGTTGTAGAATAGAGGTGTGCTTATCAAATGATCTGTAGTGAAAGACCACTTTTCTTTTTCCAATATGTTGTAAACTGGTAACTTTGTAAAATACAGTAAAAACAAATTGCTCTAAGTAGAAATTACTGTAGGTTTTAAAGTATCAAGATACATATTGTTCCCAGTATGGCATTTTAAGAAGAAAATAACTATGGATTTATCTAAAGGAATAATATAAATATTTGTTTGGCTATTTGCTAACAAAGAGAATCAAACTGGTAAAATCTAGTATTATTTTCTTGAGAGCACTCTGCTATCATTAATTATGATATAATTTATTTCCAAGGAACATTATTATGTAATTCCCAGAGATAGCAGGCTTAAGACATATTGTATAGATTTTTGAAAGAAATTTTTTAATCAGAGAAAGACATGCATCATATGATCTCACTGATATGAGGAATTCTTAATCTCAGGAAACAAACTGAGGGTTGCTGGAGTGGTGGGGGGTGGGGCGGCTGGGTGATAGACATTGGGGAGGGTATGTGTTATGGTGAGTGCTCTGAATTGTGTAAGACTGTTGAGTCACTGACCTGTACCTCTGAAACAAATAATACATTATATGTTAAAAAAAAAAAAAAAAGAAGAAGAAGAAGAAGATAGCAGGAGGGGAAGAATGAAGGGGGGATTTCGGAGGGAGAGATGAACCACAAGAGACTATGGACTCTGAGAAACAAACTGAGGGTTCTAGAGGGGAAGGGGGTGGGGGGATGGGTTAGCCTCGTGATGGGTATTAATAAAGAGGGCACGTACAGCATGGAGCACTGGGTATTATACGCAAACAAAGAATCATGGAACACTACATCAAAAACTAATGATGTAATGTATGGTGATTAACATAATAAAATAAAAAAATGTCAAAAAATAAAATAAAAGGACGAGTTGAAAGACATATAAAGTTAATATTTAGCCTCATAAAAAGTAGGATAGAATTAGGGAGTTAAAATTCCCCATTGTAATAAGAGTTTTGAATGGTTTCTTCTTACTGATAATTATAAATGCATTTTAGAAATGAAAAAAATTTAAATATATAGACTTCTGTGGAAGTAGCTTTCAAATAGATAAAGGAGCTTAATCTTCCTTCTCATTGTATTAAGCAGATTTGTAGGTACACACAATCTTTGTCATATCATGTCATGGGAAGATGATTCATAACCACAGTGATACAATCACATTTCCTCAGTTTAGATCCATTTGGAAGGATATATTTTTAGTGTATTTTGAGGTTATCACTTAAGTAAATGAAAACATCTTGCCAGTTTATTCATCCTCCCACTTCATGTGCTTTCCTTGAAAAACTAATTCTGCATGGTTTGTTCCTTATTAAATCACAGTTGCCTTGCTGAATTGTAAAAGAGCTTGTAACAAGTTGGGATTTGTGAAATATACTTGAATTAACAGATGTCTGCTTTTATTGAGGAATAGGCTTGAGTGTTTTGATCAGTAAAGGTTTAGAAATATTAGGGAAAAGGCTGCTTTAGAAGCAGAGCTGACTGTCAAGTACAACAGAGGTTCAGTATGAGGATTTAGAACTCATGAATGCACGGATATATTTACTATGCAGAGTAAGATAAATTGTCGAAACATCAAAATTGTGTTGATTGCTGAGTCTGAAATGCTGGAATATTTTGATACTTGGTTTGGGTTTTTAGAAGTTCATACTTGGGGCGCCTGGGTGGCTCAGTTGGTTAAGCGACAGCCTTTGGCTCAGGTCATGATCCTGGAGTCCCTGGATCGAGTCCCACATCGGGCTCACTGCTCAGCGGGGAGTCTGCTTCTGCCTCTGACCCTCTTCCCTCTCATGCTCTCTCTCATTCTCTCTCTCAAATAAATAAATACAATCTTTTTTAAAAAAAAGAAGTTCATACTTGACGGTGAGTGAACATAACTATCAGGTAAATTATACCATTATTTGTTTATGGAGAACCCCATAGAAAATCTGTTCTTGCGGTGATGGACTAAGTGGCACCACCCCATTAAGAATGGATGGGAATGTGTTATTAGACTTTATAGTTTAGTCTCCCAGTATGTCATATAAATGATACTAAATTTGTTGTTATTTGTTGATACTCCTTAATAAGAAGGGGGAGTTGTTTTTTAGAACTAACTCTGAAACAGAGATACTCTGCTATGTGTTTCTTTCCCCTCAAGCCAGAATAAGGTGTTGCTCTGAGTGTGATTTAATGTGATTTTTTTTTTTTTTTCCATAGAGATGTGCTTCCTCCTAGTGGTTTTCAACCTTTGGGATGCTGACAACCTAGAAGTGTACACATTCCTAGAAATATACAATTTACCAAAACTGAATCATGAAGTAATAGAAAATTTGAACAGAATGATTACTAGTAATGAGACTGAATCAGTAATCAAGCTTCTGAGCAAAAGTCCACAGCCGAATGACTGCACTGATGAAATCTACCAAACATTCAGTGAAAAATTAATGCCAGTCCTCAAACTCCTAAAAAAACAGAAGAGGGGGAAACACTTCCAAACTCATTTTAAAAGGCCAGCATTACCCTGATACCAAAACCAGACAGGGACACGGCAAGAAAAGAAAAGATAGCCCTGATGAACATAGATGCAAAAATCCTCAACAATGGGTGAAAGCTATCAAAAGGTACAAATTTCTAATTATAAAATAAATAAGCTTTTGGGGATGTAATGTATAGCACGGTGACCATAGTTAGTACTACTGTATTGTGTATTTGGAAGTTGCCAAGAGAGTAGATATTAAAATGTCTCATCATCAAAAGAAAAAAAAATTATAAATATGTGTGGTGAATGATGTGAACCAGACTTACTGTGGTAATCATCTGACAATATATACACATATTGATTCATTACATTATACATCTGAAACTAATATTATGTCAATTGTATCTCAATTAAAAATGAAGAAATCTTTAAAATATTTTATAAGATTCTATTTTTAAAACACTTTCAAAATAAATGTACTCGCTATTTAATTATTTTAATATTTAACTATTGCCCATGGGTCACATTATGCTTATATGCTTTTAGAATGAATATGCATATATTGGCATACATATGCCAATTGGCATTCTCAATCAAGTCTTGAGAAAATAGCTGGAAAGGGCTGACAACAGCCCAGTGTGGCCCATGCAGCCCCAGCTTCCTTCCTGTGACACAAGGAAGGTGACAGAACAGAAAGCAAGGACCGGCCTGCATGAAGTTCTCTGGAGAAGTGGGGGTATGGGCGTTCTGGAACAGGTGGAGTAGCAAGAACTAACAGAGTACATCTGAGGGGCATCTGCGCTGCTTGAGTCCTGACACCCTCTGCTATAGCTCAACCACGAACCTGGAAAGTTCTTGGGGGGGGGGGGGTTGGGAGAGGGGTTCCTACTGTTCAAGCCCCTGGTCTGGTCCAGTCTCTCCCAGCTTTGCAGCTTTGCCAACAGCCTCTCCTTCTCCATTTCCTGGTCAACCAGATTTTCCTGTATCTTCTCCTGACGCTCCAGCCTCTGCTGCAGCACGTCCAGTTCTTCCTCTAGCAGCCCATGCCCTCCCAAGCATCTCCAGCAGGTGCGCGCTCTCTTCCCTCTGGTGCTTCAGCTCCCTTTCCATCTTGGGCAGCCTCCGCACACTTTCTGTTCTTCACAATCATCCTGCTCTTGGGGCAACTTCTGCTCCAAGTCCTTTATTTTCTGCTCCTGGCCTGCCCTTACTTCTTGACTGGCCTGGAGGTCCTGAATCTTGTGATTAGCTTCCTGCTGTGTGTGTTGCAAATCCAGCTGTTTCTTCAGCTCCTGTTTCACAGACTCCAAGCAGTTCACCTGCATCTTCTGTACTGCGTTCAGAAATCCTCTGCTTTGAGGCACTGACGGTCTTGGCAGCTTCTGCAAGGCAGTCTTTTTTCCACTGCAGCTCTTTCCTGGCTGTGCCTAGGCTCCATTTACCTCCATTTGAGCCCTCCTGTGACTCTGCTCCACCTGCATCTTTCCCCCTCCACCCAAATGACCACGGATGACGTGAGACTTCAAAGGGATCTGCTCTGCTTGATCGAACACCTGCTGGTACTGCATCTACAGAGAGCCTTGAGCAGAGGTGGAAGCATCTAGTCCAGATCATCCCTCCACTCGCAGGGGCATGAAGTTGTTCAAAGTACCTTTTGTACTCAGGTGGGACAGGACAGTGGTGATTTCCCCCAGGTCTCCCAAGGCCACTTCCCTTCTCCCTTCCACTCTCCCTTCCTCTTTCCCTGATTTTCCATTCTTGGTTCTTCCTTTTGTCAGTCCCATGAAAATTAATTTTGTTTTCTTAATCTGGGTGTTGGTTGCATTTGTGAAAATTCATGAAAATATAAAATTATCATTTGTAGCTTTTCTTCTCTGTAAAATGTTAATAGAATATTTTAAAATATTTTTAAAACCAGCTGTATTTTATCTATATTGAACATCCGAGCTTGACCTACTTTTTGTTATTAATTTTGCGATTCACTAACCTCTTCTTTATAACAAATCTATTATTTCTGAAGGCCAAGCTCATGTTTCCTCATTCAGTTCAATGACTATTTATTCTCAAACATTATCCTTCTATACTCCCACTATTGATTTGGTTGTTGATATTTTTGTTGTTTTATTTTGTTGTCTTTACTGGAGCAAATCTATATGCGCTTATGGATTAACATTTGAAAATAGTTTTTGAAGTTATATTGCAAATTAAAAATGAAGTTCTCAAAAAAATCACTACATTGTACATAAGACCATGTGAAAATCTTTAAAGGTGCTTTTAAAAGTTCCAGAGTGGAGGGGGGTGGGAGGGATGGGGTGGCTGGGTGGATGGACATTGGGGAGGGTACATGCTATGGTGAGCGTTGTGAATTGTGTAAGACTGATGAATCACAGACCTGTACCCCTGAAACAAATAATATATTAATAAAAATATAAATAAATAAAAGTTCCAGGCATAAGAAAATATTATCAAAAGGGAACATTATACAACATATATACAATAGCAAAAGTTCTGCTACATAGATAATGCAGCCAGTTCTAGCTATGTAGTCAGTGAGCACATAACAAGTACTTAACCAACTGTCAAGTCCATTTATTGTTCATCTTCTCCCTCCTCCCTCCCTCTCCATCTTTTCTTCCTTTCTTCCTTCCTTCGTTCTTCCTTCCTTCCTTCCTTCCTTCCTTTCTTCCTTCCTTCCTACCTTCCTTTCTTTCATCCATCCATCCAAGTATAGGAACTAGAATTAGATTCAGGTTCAAAGTTTTTGGTAAGAATGCTTCATAGGTGGCTTTTGTACTTCCATCAAAGGGTATAAATTAGCTAGTAGTCTTCATTATTACGATGCTATTGTCTGTTGGTCATCATTGCCTAAATTAAGGATTTCATTAGAAGTTTGAAAAATGGTATTTTTTTCTATGATTTTTTTCTTTGCTTCTTAGCTGCAATATTGCCGTAGAGAGAAACATCTCATTATTTATTTGGTTATCAGTGATATAGTTGTCAAGATAAATGTCTGATTATTTTATTTCATTCACAGTTTTAAACAACAAGCTAGTTCTAGATAATTTCCAAAAATGATGATTGGGAATTGAAAAAAATATTTTTGTATCTTGATAAACTCATGGAATTAGACATGTAATGTTTTAATAAATTGCAATGGTTATTCTTGTTAATGCTCAAATGTTTCCACTTGTGGGACAAATTTTGACTTGTGGGAGCCTTTTCAAGGGAATTTAAGATACAACTCCAGCAGTCTTTGATAGCATCCTTGCTTTTACATGTGGCAACATATTCTCTATGTTTCCTATATTCACCAATTGTTAACATGTTGTGACTATTGTTTTATCTACCTATCTATCGATTCATCTGGATTGATATATACACCCATATAGTATTATATTTACTCATATTATTTTGCTAAACATTAGAGAGTAAATTGAAGAAATCATGACCCTATATAATCTAAGTATTTACTACATATCTCTTAAGAACAAAGCTATTATCCACACATCTCTTAAAAACCAAGATATTATCTTAGATAACTACACTAAAAATATCAAACTTAAAATAATGATAAAGTACTATTCTCTAAAATATAGTCCATATTTGCCAACTCAATTATTCTAATTCGTCCTGCAAAGAATTTTTTTTTTCCAATCTAAGATCCAGTCTAGAATCACACATTGCATTTGATTGTTGTACCTAAGAAAGATTACATTTTAAAGATATGCACTGTGAGTATAAAACAATATCTCCAATTCAAATTTAGGATTTCAGGGATTTTCTTAATGTAATATCTTAAATCTTATATCTGTGGAATCTGTCTCTTATGGGGAAAATTTGGTTCCCAAGAAAAACAAAAGGATTACTTATTGGCACTCAATTTATTGTTTGATGACAAATGATTTTAAATTTCTTATTTTTGCTATCTTTGTTATTTTATTTATTGTTTTTTAATTATTTTATGATTTATCAAACTAACTTAAAAGCTTCAAAGATAGTAACCTTCACAAATTTATACATTTTAAACATTTCTAACATCTGAGCTCTTTCTATCTCCTTTACTTCAAATCTTATTGCTGTAATTTCATGTCAATTACTTCTAGCTGAATAACAAAACTGGATGAGGTTAAAGTTGCTAAGGCAGCATTTAATCAGTAATCCGTTGCATAGCCTTGGAGCAGATGTATTTTGCTCATCTAGTGAATCTGATGCTAATGTCTCTTTACCCTCTTGTGAATTAAGGCAGTGCTTCATAAGCCTGACATCTCCACATATCATTTAGGAATGAATGTTGTTGAAATGTAGATTCTGATTTAGTAGGTCTGAGGTGAGGCCTGAGTGTTCTGCATCTCTAACAAGGTCTTGGAAGATGTTGATAGTGCTGGTCCCTGGATCACACTTTGAGTAGCAAGACTTTAGGGTTTCCTGCACTAAGTTTAGGGTTTTCTGGGCTAAGAATTCTTCAGATGATTGATGTGCTACATTTCTTCTCTTTGTCATCTTGCAATTTAGTTTTATGGCTGTCTGGGTAGGTAACTGAAGATGTGGCAGTACCCGATCTGAGGTGACTCTTTTCCCTGGGTTTCATTTTCTCAATTTTCCTCATCCTCATCCTTTATTGATGCCCTCTTTAGGCTGTCATTGGTGAAGAGGCCCTCTGCTGAGTAAGTCATCTGCAACCTTAGCGCATGTTCTGTCTCACTGGTTTATGTCCTTTACCTTAGTTATAACTGTCAGCACTCGCCATTGCTGCCTAGGGAAGCTTAGGATACCTGACTGAGGGTCATAGTGACTTTACATCTAGTAATGTGACAATCACCATCAATTGTAGTGAGGATGGCATTATTGAGTTGCTTTCCAGGAACTGTCTTTGAATTCACCTTTTCCTCATTCTCACTATGTTGGTGGTGGTGTTGGTAATTCGGGGCGGTTAACATCCATGATGGTTATGATCTGTTCTATATTTACCACTTGGACCTGGAACACAATCTGTAACATTAGCTACTGCTAATGTACCTAATCCCCTTCAACAACACTAGACAATATAGTTTTTCCCCCTCCTGTGCTACAAAGTTGTTTCCTGATTTATCATCCTTATGGAACTCTTTGGCACAAAAATAACTTTCACAATGTCTTTCATGTGATTTTATCTTAAGTATTTTTTTTTTTTATACTAGATAATACTGGCAGATGTCATGAACTGGAGGCCACAGAGCTGCTGCTTCCTCTGCACCTCACCTCCGCCTGGGGTGCCAGGCCTGGTTTTCTGAAACTGGGGGAGACTCAAAGGTGAGTGAAGACAGGTTCCTTCCTCACTGTTCAGTCACTGAGATGCTAAGAACTGCTGCCTCATCTGAGGCTCTTATTTATGGCAATGTTGACCAGGCCAGCCGTGGTGGATCTGCTACGGGCTCTCTTGGCTCACTCTTCACTCCTGGGACCTCAGATTCAACCTTAGTTTTTCTATCTGCAAAAACAAGATAGTTATACCTAGTTAACAGAAACAAAGAAAATATAGACAAAACACATAACATAAAACAAACACAAAATACTTGCCAAAAAAAGAGATGATTTTTGAAAATGTTTACTGAAAATTTCCATGAATTCAGACAGGAAAGGTTGTGAGCTTAGATGTGTTACTTAATACCTAATGATCACTTGCCTCATCTGTAAAATGGTCGAAAAAACAGTTCATATTTTGCAGAGTAAAGCTGATGTTACCATTACTGTTTAGGACTCAGGCACTGTAGACATGTGAAGATAAGTAAATAAAAACAAGAATTATTATGATTTGCATCTCTTAGGACATTTGGTTTTCCTCTAGAACAGCCTAGAATTATAAGGAAGAAAGACCAAGATGCCTGTCTTCCAGTTCAACAAGTCCATTTCAAATTATATATGTATTCATATATATATCTTTCTCTAGTATAATGTTTCAAAATCTTGTCCTAGGTTTAGTTGCCTCTCATATCAAAAGCTTCACATGTCATGAGCTAGATGGTAGGGAAACATAATTATGTGAGACACACAGAGTATGGTCATCTTTATTTTTTTATTATTATTTTTTAATGTTATGTTAGTCATCATAGAGTACATCATTAGTTTTTGCTGTAGTGTTCCACGATTCATTGTTTGCATATAACACCCAGTGCTCCATGCAATACATGCCCTCACCTTTGCCCCGTGATTTGGAAGTGTGTGTCCTGTAGGCACCCTTCTTTCTGCTCATTTGTAGCTCTAAGTACCTTGTGATATTTAACACTTTCCACATGCACATAGAAGGGCGTCTCTTTTCATGAAAGTGGAACAAATGAAAGAAAGATGATGTGAAGAGAAATTTATATGTAGATGGTGAGAAATTTATGAGAGTTCTTGTGCTTATTCTCTTCTGTATTCCCTGATGACCCTGGAAGGTAAGGTCATCTACAGTGCCTGAGGCACCAGTAGGCTCTAGGGAAGCCTCTAAGATCATGTATATTCACTTTTGGATATACAGAGAGAGGCTACATAAGCGATTTGTGGCATTAAACACACCGGAGTTGACTTAATAGTAATTGCAGAAGCAATTGCTATAGAAACATCTGATGGGTAAAAATATCTTTAATGATAAGGCTTAAGCTTCTCCTATAGTGAAGTTTATTCTGTGGTAATAGGCTTTGGGAGAGTTTGTGATAAGGGTGAATTGAAACGTTTAAAATAAATCATCAATACTTAGAGCAACTGGTTAAAACCAAACCAAACCGATCAACCAAACAAACAACAAAAGCCACAGCAAACTCAGTTCATACATACTTAGGTAGTACTCAATGGTAGAGGTGGTTTCAGAAATGATTGGAGTGTTTCATTACTGGTGCCCATCGCTACATGATCTCTGTGAGATTTCTGCCATCGGAGAAAATATGACTGATAAAAGAAGTTTCTGAAAGTGCTCAAAGCAAGAGACATTTTTATTCCTTCAGAAGTATTTTTTTGAGGTGTTCCTTTTTGATAATGCATGATGCTGTTTTCAGTGAAAGCGCCCCCCTGTGGTCTTCCAAGCTTTGCCTCTTAGCTTTCTAACCTAATACTAGTGGAGCAAAAGCACGAGATACCATGCTTCCCTTGTTCATTTCACAGCGGAAGCTGAAATTCCTTGGGCCAATTTTTATACTTGATACATGAGATTACAGGGTGGTTTCCGCTTTCATTTAATAGCCTTTCAGAATTCAACTTGCTGTTGTATGTACTAATTCTGCCAAGGTTATTGTGCTGTTTGTCTTGCCATAAGTGACATGGATAAACTTGCTTTTATCCCTTTTGGTTTAATTACATTTGATTTCCTCTGAATTATAGTAGAAAGAAACATACTTATTCAAGATCTGGCAATACTTTCTAGTTATTTGGGGGGGGGGGGCTGTGAGGGGCCAAATTGAATTTGAAAGATTTGGAGGAAAAGAAAAATGTTAGCATTGTTGCACTAGCCTTTTAACTGATCTCTGTGGTTCCAGCAACCTCTTCTTGCCATTCTGTTCGACATAGAAATTTTTGTAGTATGCATACTGACCACAGTAGTCCCCGGCTAAACAAACGAACAAATGAGCAAATACAGAATGTTTTAATGGTCCTCTATGGCCAATGAATGGAGTCCATAATATTCAGAATCCTTGTTCTATTGTGTACCTTTTTTCTCAGTACTCCTTCCTAAACTTCTGCCTTTAGCAACATACAACTGCTGTTCCCTGAAGACATTATATACTTCGTTTTTCCTTGTAGTTATTCATTCTACCCCAACTTGCAGAAACACTTTTCATATCCTCACAACACACACACACCCACACAGTCACAGATTAGCACACTGTGGCTCTGTCCTTGAGCCAGTCAGACAAAATCATCTTTCTGTCACATACAGTTGTATTTATTAAATTATTTGATTACAATCAGCACTACATTCAGGGCATGTTTTACCTCCTCCTGCCCATTAGACTGTGTGCTCTTTGAAGGCAGAGGCTGTGGCTTGAAAATGACTGTGGAGTTCAAACACATAAGAACGATTTTGTTTGAGGAGTTATTTTAAAATACGGCCATTCTCTTCCTTTTTAATAAAAGTAAAATTCAGCTAAATTCTTTTTTCTGCCTTTCTGCAAACATCTGATAGACTTCTATGATCGTATTTACTGATATGAAAATGGTTCTCTTTTCCCAGGGAAGCTCCTTTGCAATTCAATGTTCATTTCACCTTTCTGAAATATTTCCTCCCAAAAAGTATGAGAGTCAAATATTACTCTCATTCTTATTTTGAAAGTTATTTTTCTGTATCAGCATCAAGGATATAGAGCTGCTCCTTTTCACTTCTCCCATTTTCTTTGCCTAAAAAAGAGAGTAAATAATTAACAAATATCTGAAGAAAAGTTAAATGCTTTTTAAAAATTTGACAAAGATAGCTACTAAGGGTGGCTGGTTAGTTAGAAATCCTGTACTTCATTGCCCTGGACAGTTTAATTTTACAGACATCACTGGAAATTCATCTGTGCATTTTGAATCTTTTAGAAATTGCTTGATAAAATAACATACAAATGGAGAGAATAAAGACATGGACAAATTTCAAGTGGCTAACTAGAGAGCCAAGCCTTACAGTCTCCAAACATTCATTATCCCCGAACCTGAAAATAAATCGATGAATCAAGATGATGCATGAGTGAAAAAGAATAATACTGGGACTGCCACCAAAGTTTCCTTTGTAAAAGAAAAAGAAAAAAGACTAAACAGCCATCTCTAGCAGCACTAACATTAGAATTTCCTTCTTTTGTCACTTCTAAGTATATTTATTGTAGTTTGGTTTGGCTCCCGTCCTCCTCGCCTTGTTTTCACTTTGAATTAGGTCCAGGCTTTTTAGCTCCAGGGAAGCTAGTTGTGGTATTGAAATTGCACTTTCATTTAAACACTGCTAATTGCAACCACAACCACTAGTTCATAGACCCTGGAAATTAACGATGGAAAAGACCCGTTAGATCATCTCTTCCATCTGAATCTGACAATACAGGATTATTTTTTACATTATGTCCGAGAGTATTCTGCCTGGTTAATTTTAAGTGACAGAAATAATGGGGCTTTCACCATGTCCCTTGGGAGAGAGTTGTATAGCCTAATAAACTTGGGACATCGATCTGAAGATCAGCCTAGATTTCCCTTTTAGTTCATTTCATGCCATTATTCCTCGTTATACACCCTTGGGTCACCCTAAACAATTCCTTTACCTTTTCCATTCAATACGACAAATTTCCTGGCTACCATCCTACAAAGGTTTCCAAAGATGGTTTTATATGCATTTTTGGTTAGTGGTGAAGCAAAATGCAGCTTTTCATTATTTCATAAATCATTCTTGTCCAAAAGGAGGCAAGTAAAGACTAAAAGATAAATAAGTAAACCTCAAGAAGGTGACTACTTGCATTATGTCTGTATATTCTATTGATCAGTTTTCAAAGCATATTAAAAGTAAAATTTTGTCAAAATATCTTCCATAACCTTTAAATGTATCAATTCTATTCAGATTGTGACTCCTTGAAGTCTTGACAGTGAAATCTGTTTTTGGACTCAATTTTTCTTCTCCATTACCATGTTCACTTATTCTGAAAGCATGATTCTGCTATTTGTATTTATTCATTTAAAATGTGCTGGAACATGTTTTTATAAGTATTTGATTTTTCATTGTTATTTAAATGGAATATATCTGACTTTGTATTATAAAGTAATAAAGTAGTCAGTGATGTACCGGGTAATTTAGATTTATGATAGAGGGGGAAACATTTGGTCTCTATTTATAAATGATAGATAATGAAAAGAAAGCATCATTACCATAAGTGATATACAATAAAAGGAAAATACTGTACTGTTATTGCATATTTATTACCAGAGTTGATAGATTTCTGGCTTTTGGAAAATAGCATATTTTAAAATCTTGTAACAGATTATTCTTACGTGTATTTTATATGGCACTGGTTCTGAATGAAAGAGTTATGAGCCAATTACACACTACTCACATCATAATAGGCAATATGGATAATAATCACCATTATTTTTGCAACATGAACTTGTTTAAAATAATATAAATAATATAGTCCAGGAGAGTAAGTTCCTCACCCATGTTAAGTAAAATGAATGGTCCCACTTGCTAAAATGAAGCAATAGAAGCAATTTATTATAATAAGACTTCTCACGGGAATCCAGCTTAGGGAGTTTCAATATATTTAAATGGTAGATAAAATTTTAAAGAAATTCTGAAAGATTCATATTTAATTTCTATTCTCAAATAATGGATGAGGGGAAAAATACAAGAGTTCATTAACTTGAGTAATTTTCTAAATCTTCTGAGATAAGCACTTTTCTTGTATCTTTTTATTTTCAAATTCAATGAGGTGCCACTCTGACTCTTTAAGACTAGATCCAGTCATTTAATAAACTCAGAGATAAGGCAGTTTTTGTTTAATGTCTATCCATACTCTGTTTCCTTGATCAACAGAGTCTTCTGCTTCTCACATATTTTCATAAGTTTTAATAACTTTTGGTGGAGGTGAAATTAAAACATCTTTACTGGACTGCTAAAACAAATTTTAAAATACACTATGACATACAGAGTTAAGAACTCCCACACTCCTACTTCCAAATTTTGGTGGGGAAGTCTGCATTTTTCATGAATGGTTTCAACAGAATTCCAGTTTTGCTTTTGTTACTTTGAAAATAATCTCATTATCTCACCTAAAGTATTATATCAAAACATAAACTAAAAATAAAAATAAAATACGCTCACCCACTTTTGTTGTTAAGAGAAAGAAGTAAAAACACTTCCCCTTGAAAGCTCTGTTTTTGTTTTTGTTTGTTTTTTTAATGATGTAGGGACTCAAATGCTTTATTTGATTTATTCAGAAACTCAGCGGGCATTGAAAAATTTGTCCTTACAATATCACTGCTAAGTGTGGATAGTAATTTTCATGTTCCCTATAATAGAAAGTGAATCATGCAGAGGACTATTTAGTAGAGAAAGACAACAAAAGCAAAGGAAGAGGTGACTGTAGAGGAGGCTTTTAGGCAATCAACTTTAGCATTGGAAACCTGAGTGATGTAGAAGGGTTCATGGTGACCCCAGGGCTGAATACAAGCAAGCCCATCAGGTGACCCACCTCAAAACATCCTTTAGCCCCTATCTGACCAATGGGTTACTTACAAAGGGAAATTCCCCTAGTACCTCCTCACCTTCCTCCTTATCCAGGGCCCCCCACCACTGCCTCTTCACAGTCTCCCCTTTGCTGATCTGCCCGGTGTTCCCTTGCCTTGTATTCAATAAACTTCTATCTCCTTTGTTCTGCCTTGGGTGACTTCTTTCACCGCCAGGCCACCAGCCTGATTAGGCCTCCACCCAATTGGAGGCTAACAACTGGATATGTAAAGCAGCAGAGGCAGGAGGGAATGGTGATATGTCCTTTCAGAAGTAAAAGGCAACATACTATGAAGTGCCAAGTGGCTTGACAAAGTCATTTAGCCACTACAGTTTATATATATATAGTCATTCAATGTAAATATATAACTGTTTTAGTTATTTAGTCTCTCAAAAATGTTCATTAAGTTGTCTTTTAGTTCCAAATGAAGTTTATATTCATTTTAAGATTTGAACAGATTTTTCTGATCCCTCCTGGGATGGAATGTTCTAGTGTAAGACCTGTGGTGATAAACGGTCTAACATTCTTGTTGCCGTGTTGATAGAACTCAGCCTCAAAAGCCTCACTGAGTTACTGCTTACGTTTGTCCCAATCTTATTAAAATCCAAGGCTCTTCCATTTCTAATTTTAAGACATCATAAAGAATAATTTCCAGCTAAAGGCAGAATTTTGAAAATAACTATACAGCTACAGTACTTTGTACAACTCCAAAATTATAAAACTGCCAGGGGTATTGTCAAATTAATACTTTTGTAATAAACAAAACTCTTCTCTCAAGGAGCAGCTTATTGTGTGGCTAATATCCATAGGTCATTGTAGTGCATGTACTAAATAAATAATCAGAGGATAGTATTAAAATATATTTGAATGATTCCGGACATGGCTAGAAAGTGCTGTACCTTTACGACCCAAAGAATATGAATCACTCTTTTAGCATGTGTTACATCTATTTTATATCAACTGTTGGTGTTTCCTGAGGAGATTAAGGATAACCATAGAGTATAAGCTTAAACTCTCTGGCAGTCCATTCAGAGGAAAAAAAAAAAATGAAACAAAACATAAGACAAAAAAAATGTGGTTTGTTGAATGCTCCTGAAGCTATTTATCTAGCTCTATTTCTGCACAAATACTAACTTCTATTTTTAGGTACTGTAAGAAATAAGACAAGACACAAGGTCTTCAGAGACTCATTAGGACCATTAGAAAAATGCTTCTAGCAGCTCCTATCAAAACAGCAGAAATAAATAAACTTTGTTCCTGGGACGTGGATTCACCGTTTCTGCAGCCCCGTTTCCAGATGATGTATTACAGTCATTATAATCACCTCTGTAGGACACTGTGTAAGCCAAGTGTGAGAGCCTCCCTTCGCAGTTCAGGGTGTTTCCTGATATATGAACCATTTGTCCTTGTCAGACTGTCCAAGGTGAAAGAATAAACTTTAAATATGAACCATTTCTAGGCAGCAAAAATATAGGAAAATAAAATATTTTGTCTTACTGTCTCTTGCCACAAAGTATAAATAATAGTGATAATAATAATAATACTGCAAAAGAGAATGGAGTAAATGATAAAATGTCTTAAAAAGAAATGTGGTTTGTTTCATTTTTAAAAAATCACTATCTAATAGAGACAGCCCATAAAATCAAAATGTCAAAACCTGCTATTTGCAGGAAGTTGTGCTTAATAATAAAGAAAAATGCTCTATAGATCTGTATCCAAAAGGACTAAGACATTCTGTGTCAATGGGAGAAAAAGCTGAAAGAATGTCACATTTATTTCTTTATTCAATGCAATATTACCTGTGTAACTTAAATAAGTTTATGATTATTTGTGAATGAATGGATATTATTGGGTGTTTGTTTTTGAGGAATTCCAGGAAATTCTAGCAGAACTGAATATAGTATTTTGGGCTGCATTTTGCTATTTATATGTAAAATATAAAATATGTTTACATTTTAAAAACTAGTTACTAACTAAATTTTATTGTAAATTTTTTATTCAACCTTCTGCTTGTCCTTGAGGAACACTGTAGCTGTATCAGCCCAGGTCTTTCTGTTCTAGAATAGTAACCCAGAAGTAATGCCTAGAGATATTATAGTCAGATTTTTATTACACTCACTAATCCATTTTTCTTTGTTTCCCATAACTTCTTGGAGTAAATAATATTAATGTAATGCATTTATTTCTCTAGATTGTCATTTAACTTGTCCATGTCAAAGAATGGTAGTGGCTTATGTCAGTGTCTAGTAAGTATACTAAGTAATTCAGTAAAGGGCAAGTAAGAAAGGGATTTAAGTATAAATATGCTCTGAAATGCTAGTAGTGCAAACAGTAGAACTTGAGGCGGTCCAGATCTTAGCAAACAGATCTGCGGGGTGGAAGACAGGTGACTTGAGCCCAGGATCTGGGGCCACTCAACAGGAGCGCAGAGAACTTGGAGTGGATAGTTGGGACTGTGGATGAGAAATAGACATTGCTCACAAACTCACTAATGCAGAGAGAGCAAGAGGCAGAAATCTGCTTTCTTTCTCCACCAACCCTGTATACTCCAGCCCCTTGCCAGTGCCGCCCAATAGCAGAATGTTGGCTCATTAAGAAAAATGGGAAAACCTAGTTGGTAGGGGTGAACGCTAATGGAGGCTTCCCTAAGGGAGGCTCCTCTGAGGGAGATGAAACAGAAGTGGATCTGAGAGCCAAGAGAAAAATGCCTAGCACAATAGCAAATGGCCCTCTTTACATGGCAGGTTAATTTAATAACCAGCAAGAAGAATTTGCATTTCCAGATAACTATCTAAACCAAATCAGGAAATAAGTATGCCATTTGATTGAATTTCAACTGTGAACTAAAACTTAATCTTACTACAGTGAAAATATACAGGTGATTCTATCAAAAGACTTTAAGTAGGCCTTGTCATCAAATTGATCAATATTAATAAAACACACACCTATGCACACATATACCCTAGGACAATAACACACACATATGCTCACACTCCCAACCACGCTTCTCAATTTTGTCAATCTACTGATGCTTTATAGGACTTTTAAGAACACTTAAATTTACAAAGTATCATTTGGGATTTGCTTATTTGAAGAACTTTTGCATTTCCCTAAAAAAGTACAGCCTGGGTGGCTCAGTCAGTTAAGCATCTGCCTTTGGCTCAGGGCATGATCTCCGGGTCCTGGGATCGAGTCCTACATCCGGCTCCTTGCTCAGCAGGGAGCCTGCTTCTCCCTCTCCCTCTGCCTGCTGCTCCCCCTGCTTGTACTCTCTCTCTCCCTCTCTCTCTCTGGCAAATAAATAAATAACATAAAAGTACAGCTACTTCTTTTTTGGAAGCATTCAATTTGTCAGGGTCAGCAAAAGGAATCATTACATAATGGGAAGTAGTTTGAACTAAATATTTATGAGCTGACTTACAAGGCAGCTCATAAATATTTACTTCTTTAAGTGAGAGTATCTATAATATTGGTAATAGTTCTGTTCCCCAGCATCAGTGTTACTTAGAGATTCCACAGAAGTGCCCATGATATGATTGCAGTGTGTAAATTTAGAAGGGTAAATCCTCACTAGTTGATAATTTGTAAGAATCTTGAGGTAAACAAAAGTATTGGATTTTTCTCTTGTTACTGAAATAGTATTCGAAACAGACATTTTCCCTTTTCTTTTATCTTGAGTTTACACAAGTTGGAGATCCTGTATTTGCTTTTGGCCAAAATATTTGTCATTGTCTTTAAAGGTCACTATGAGATATCGGTTACAAAGAAATGATCATTTGCTGTCATTAGCATTTTCAGGGCTAACACTGGAAATTCTGCTCTTAAGGCTTATTTTCAACAATCATTTGTTAATATATGTGAAGGCAAAATAATTTTGGATAACCATTGAAGTGAAAAGCAAAAAATTCAAGAATGAGAAAAGGTAACGAAGAATAATCACTATTTAGCAGCTCTTATAATAACTCTAAACAGCTAATCCCATTATTTTTGCTAGTTATAGACATCAACCTTTCATAAGTATAGACTTGAAAAATAAGTCATCTTTAAAAAAAAAGAAAAAGAAATCATACTAGCTTAATTTGAATTAATCAAGCACCATCATTTAAAATGTTCCACATATTTCATATGTGAACAATTATGAGATACAATAATGCGATAACTGATTCTCTTATTCTCTTCAAAATACTTTCAGACTATCATATAGTTTACTTTCAGTGTATACTTTATCAGTACTAAAATAATAAACAACACATTCACTAAAAATATGAAACTATAATTGAAAATTAAAACAAAACTTAATGCAGGTATGAAATAGATATAAATAGATATAAATAAAATATATTAAGGCTATCTATTGATCTATATAGCATTAGGTGATCATAGATATTTCATTACATATGGAACAGTGTTTAAATAAAATAATTCACTTTCATGCTCTTTATTCTGTAAAAAAAAAAAAGTTGGTACTAGGCTGGGTTATTTAATACCTCACATAACAATTTCTTCTCAGAATAATGTATCACAAATATTTTGCATCTGATATTAGTCAATGAGGGTGATATTAGTTATTTTATAATTTCCCAGACTTTCAGGAAGCTCAGAGATATATTTGAGATTTGTTTATAATAAATAGGTTTAGCTAGTCTATAAATATAATCCCAGAATTCTCCCCTACATGGTGTATTTTTTAATCCTTCTTTTAATGTTTTATTTATTTATTCATGAGAGTCAGAGAGAGAGAGAGAGAGAGGCAGAGGCAGAGGGAGAAGCAGGCTCCTCGCCTAGCAGGGAGCCCGATGTGGAACTCGATCCCAGGACCCTGAGATCATGACCTGAGCCGAAGGCAGACGCTTAACCATCTGAGCCACCCAGGCGCCCCTTTTAATCCTTGTTTTAATGAGTTTGGGTGTATATTTTATTGCAAATACTTAAGTCCTTTATAGATCACACAGTACAGAAACAAACAAACAAAAAAACATTTATAAAAGGCATATAAGCAATGTTCCTAAGGTGGTCAGAACTGGACGTTTCACTAGAAGTGTTCCTGTAAGATGACTTAGTCCTTTATTAGCTCTCTCTCTAGTACCTAACACTCCATACTGTATGCCTCATCCCTCATTGTAATTATGTGTGCACTCCAGTACAATAACAGTAGTATTCTATTCTTCTCTTTTGATATAAAAAAGGAAGAAAATAGGTTTTTATTAATTTTGAAAAATATATAAATTAAAATCATAAAGAACGGAAATACACTGATACTCAGGTTAATGACAATAACAACAATAATAGCACTTGTATAGTTTCTCTCTTTATAGAAATTCCAGGGCTTCCCTTCTCTTCACAGTGAAGAATATAATGGCACAAATCAAATAAAAGGGGCCTTTTAGTATCAAACCTGTCAAAAACAGTGACACGTTTTAATTTGTTGCCATTGTTGTCGAATCAGATTTGAATCCTTGTCTAAGAGAACCTTCTCCCAGGTGTATGACCTCAACTTCATCTGTGACTCACCCTCCTCTTAAACTAAATTCTCTGAGATAGTTCTCTAAGTTGACAAAGGTTACTACTTGCATTTTACTTTGAGAGTAAATATAACTATTTGGGTGAAGAAGAACCCGACATAATCTGTACTAATCAAGCTTGCTTTGGTTCCAATAGCACAACAGGAGGCTATTGGAAATCCCCCCACCCCATCCCTGTGCAGAATAATTAAGGCTGAGATTGGTTTGAATTCTTTTATAATTATCCCTCTCACCATGCATTTGGGCTTGAGAACTTAATTACAACCATTTTCATGCCTATAGTGCAGAAATGATCTCTCTGTTACGTACAGTTTGACAAGTCTTTAGAAAGATGTTAGATGATGGTCCCTGGCCATATATATATATATATATTCTCTCCCCTTGACAGTAGTTGAATGTCTATGAAGCAATTTTTAATGTTTCAGAAAGTATTTCAATAATTTCTACATAAGCACAGAGGAGAAACAGGTGAAACTATTCAAAGACTAGACATTTATAACAAAGATGCTTAACATAAGGCTGGAAGTCTGTGCAAATCATCATAGATGTTATTGCTGAACGTATAGCAATTTGCATCTTCGAAATAGGTACATTTGGTTTACTTCTAAATGCAGGGAAATTTATTTTAACAACTTTCTTCTCCCTATAAAGTCACATTAAAACTTACTGTAAGAAAATTTAGTTTCAGAATGAACACTGATTTCCTAAAACACTGAAATTTTTATTGCAAAAATATAGGTTAAAAATGATTGAATAGTACTTGTAATTATAAAGCTGTATTGTTTTCAAGATAAGAAATAATGATTTTAATGTATTTTTCCTTAAAATGACCACTACTTTAAAACGTGCTGACCTGACATCATGTTTGAATAATGTTTTTGGTTTTTGACAATGATCTTTATTTGGCATACTACATTTATGTAAGAAGTTGTACAATTTATGTAGATTGGAAATCCAACAGAATGGATTAAGCTTAAAATATAGCTCATTGTTTTATATAGTTTTAAATGACAATATTACTACAGTATAATTATCAATTTTTGAAGTCCCTCTTCCAGGCCTCTAGAACTTTTATTTCTGTTATCACACCCCTGGGACTAAGGATTTATAATGTAATTAGTGTGTTGTTGTTGTTGTTTTTTTTTCCTTTTTTCAGGGTCCTTATTTTGTTACTTTCTTCCTTTTAAACTATGCAAAGTCTGTTGAATTTATAGCTTTGTAACTACATCAGAATTCTTTTTAAGTGTAAATGGAATATCAACATGTTACTTCTAGGAAACTCTCAACTTCCTAGAAATATTTAGGAAGGAAAATGTCACAATTTAAACACTTGGCCAGAGATCTTAGGGTTACTTTGAAGTACTTATGATGTCAATTTAATTTTGTCATAAATGAGCATAGAGGAGAAAGTAGTCACCATTCAAAATACAGCATTCCTATATTTTTAGGATTGCATTGAGGCCACATATGAACCCCGTTTTATCCAAACAATACAACTGCACTTCATTCAAAATGAACAAGGAAGGTAGTTTTTATATAGTAATAGAAATAGTCATGGTGGGATCACTGTGGTAATAGGATAGTAGCTCAAAAAGGGAAAAATGAGAAACATGCAGCAGTGATAGGTCCATACGGCCAGGCAGATGTCAGGAAGTCGCTCTGTTTAAAAACCGTGAATTGGGGGCGTCTGGGTGGCTCAGTCGGTTGGGTGTCTGCCTTCGGCTCAGGTAGTGATCCCAGGGTCCTGGAGTCAAGTCCCGCATTGGGCTCCCTGCTCAGCAGGGAGTCTGCTTCTCCCTCTCCCTCTCCCCACTGCTTGTGCTGTCTCTCTCTCTCGTGCTCTATCTCTCAAATAAATAAATAAATAAAATCTTTAAAAAAATAAAAAAACACGAATTGCGTGTAGAGTAGGGCAGTCCCGCTCCCAAGGATTGGTACTTCTTCATTCTCTGCTCTACTTTCTGAGCTGTGGGTCCCATCCTCTGAGTCATTGCTGCTCTGAAGCAATTTCTTACTTAGAAAATATTTTGCCAGCTAGAGAAGTTGAAAGGAGAAAGAGCTTTAGTTTTCAATCAAGCCAAGTCCTTAGGTAAAAATATTTCCCTCAAATTTTCCTTGAAACTGGACAGTTCCTTCTTTGATACATTTCTGTCTTCCCAAATTTTATCAGACACAATTAAAAGAGACATTTGGCACTTTTTACATGCTGCCTGGAAGTCTTCATAGCCACTTCCACAGGCTCATTAGCTATATTTTCAAATTGCCCACATTACCATAGGCAACAGTGTTGACATATATCCTGCCATGTTATAACAGGTGTCACTTTTTCTCAGTATTCAATAATTTCCTCACTGCCTTTTAAGTTTCCAATAACAGTGCCCTTGCTACTCTCAGGCCTTTTCCACCTTCCAATCTAGAACAAATACCAAATATATGAGATCTGGTACAATTTTTATTTATTTATTTTTTATTTTTTTTTTAAGATTTTTATTTATTTATTTGACAGAGAAAGACACAGCGAGAGAGGGAACACAAGCAGGAGGAGTGGGAGAGGGAGAAGCAGACTCCCTGCCGAGCAGGGAGCCTGATGCGGGACTCGATCCCGGGACTCCAGGATCATGACCTGAGCCGAAGGCAGTCGCTTAACCAACTGAGCCACCCAGGTGCCCAAAGATTTTATTTATTTATTTGAGAGAGAATGAGATAGAGAGAGAGCATGAGAGGGGGGAGGGTCAGAGGGAGAAGCAGACTCCCTGCTGAGCAGGGAGCCCGATGCGGGACTCGATCCCAGGACTCCAGGATCATGACCTTAGCCGAAGGCAGTCGCTTAACCAACTGAGCCATCCAGGCGTCCCAAATCTGGTACAATTTTTAAAAATGTAGGAGTAGGTAACTGAGACACCACTTTGTCTTACGGCTTATATTCGCAGGCCGACTTCCTGTGCACACAGCCTGTAGCAAAAACCTAAGTATACATTTTTTGTTGAAAGACTGTTATTTGCCTTAAGTTCTCTAACCAGTAATTTAATTTTAGCTAGAGACTCTCCAGCCTCTGGCTAGTACTGACTTATAAATGCTTTCTATTACTTTCAGAAGCAATATTAATTTTCTTCTTCAAAATCTTTTCCAAAACATAGGTTATAGGTGAGGGCAAAACAAAATAATAAACACAAGAGAAATATTTTTAGACCAGGAACATTTGAAAACAATATATCGGCTTCCACGTAAATATGCCCATTCTACTTGAGTATAGCTTACGTTATTATTATTTGAAGATGTCATTTTTCATTGTTTATTCAAATCAGGTTTCTTTTATAGTCGAGCCTATTCTATATCAAAGCACTAGAAGAGACAAGATTGGCCTGGCCATAACTTGAGAGCTTCCTCTGTTAACACATTAACCTCTAAAAATTCATGTGCAACAATAGATTTCCATCTTTCCCCCAGTTTCTGAAACTACTCTGTGCACCCATTAATTCATGTAATGTTTTATCCTAGCCTAGCAATACCATCATGACATGAATTTCTTCCTTATCATGATTATATATCACAACTGATTATTTCAAACTTTATCCTTCCAATCCTCTGAACTTCCTCTTCTCTTTCCATTGTTTTAGTGATGGAATTTGAAGACACCTGAAACTATAACATTATAACACTTTCTATTGTCATTTTTCTCTCTGAATCACTACTTATCTATTAAGTTAGAACCAATGCAAAGTCCCTACATTTCCTGATTTTTTCCATTTTTTAGCTTGATTCTGTAAAAATCAATACTTACTGATTCTTGTAATGTTTCATTAGTTAAAATAGTTGTTATTTAATTAAGTTTTAATATAGCATATTATTTTGGTGTATAGTTTAGGTTTTGACTTCTTGAGATTAATATCTACATCCTTTATTTTCAGGATTTTTCTTTTTAATAATAAAGTATAAGTGTTCAAATTTTTCCTGAGTGAAAGTTAAAGGAAACCATTTTATTGCTTTCTACATAGTAGTTGATCATTTCACTTTTATGACTTCTTTATTCTAAAGATTATAAAATATTTATTAATTTCAAGTTGCTAGCCTAGACTTCCAGGCATCATCCATTCTGAATTCCATCTTATTGTGCCCTAGCCAATGCTAGCCACAAAAGCAAATATTTTGGACCCTGGTACAGGGCCAACTACATGAGCACACAACTTACATTCAGAAAGACCTTATGTTTGGTTTAATGTTCAACTATGTTGCTGTCTTGAAATTCCTAATTTTGAATGAGGCCCAAATTTTCATATGAGGGGCTTAATACCTCAATTTGAATTAGAGCTGCACCTACCTGGTTGAATTTCTCTTGTTCTCTGAACTAAGTGATTCTTGTTCCATCTGGGAAGGGGAGTATAGCGCCAGCACCCACTCCTTCTCATTGGGTGCCTTCTGGCAAGCAAACACCTATACATTTCATAATCCCAATATAAAACATTAATTGACAATTAACTGGCATAGGATATTAAAGAAAGATTATCTAATCCTTTCTTTTACTTGACGTTTATTAAAACTCACAAATACCCAAACACATATTTCAGTTGCTCTATAATTACACTCAGATTAAATTGTTTCTAAAATCTTTTAATTTCCCTATGCCAATTAATGTTATATAAATGTTGTTGAGTCTCTAGAATAACCGAATTGACCTATCATTTGAACTTTAAAGTTTGCTATCCATCTAAATAGTTATGAGTATTTGATACAATGTAATATTTTGATTATATCAATTTACTATGGATCAATTTACCTAATTTATCATTTTGGTTTAAAAGTAGCTTTTATCAGAAACCCCTGGCTGGTCCCACGGAACCATCTACATTAAAGGAAATATAATACTGAAATATATTATGAATGCAAATTAAGCCTGAAGATAAATGACTACATATTCATATTTACTGGCTCTTTCTGACAAATGTTTGCTTTTTATAACAAATTTGTGTTGCAAAGTAACCTAAAGATAATTAGAAATATACTTTTAGTATCCACTATTCACGGTAGTAGCAAACCCTTAAAATAAGGAAAGAAATATGTGGCAATGAGATCTCAAAATTGTAAGTTATATAGTAACTAATCTTTGAATTACTTGGTAATATCAAGTATAATTATCAAGTAATTTGTAGGAACATGTAATTCCCTTGTAATTATAGAGCTATTACAGATGCCCTACAAAATAGGATTCTAGTACAGCCTTACCAGTCTAAAATCACTGCCTTTTTTTAACATTCACTGACTGAGATATTCATGAATGAAACATCTGACTCCCAAGTGAAAAGCTCCAGATGCATTATGTACAATAGCCATTCTTTCCATCAAAAGTATGGTTTATTCTCGTCAGATGTAAAGAGGGATCCCTCCCATCATTGACTATAAAAACATGTTGAATTGCTATTCTCCATGTGTAATTATTATATGAAAAATGGCATAAATATACAAAAATGGTTTATAATCTTATATTTAGTCTTAACTTTCTCAAACTCTGCTTTGTGTACAGTTTTATAATTCTCTCTCATCAAAGAATATTTGAGACTGAGTGATTCAGTGTACTTTGGTGGAAATCTGCAAACAAATGAATAAATTTTCAGTAAGTGCTTTCAATAGAAATAACAATATAACGTAACATGAAGTAAAACTGTAAATTATAGCATTTTGAAATTAACGAAAAAACAAGTAGACAAAAGGTTCTGTCTGTTAGATTTACTTTTGTGTGTGAGCTACCTTTTCACTGAGAGCATAGCCTCTCATAGTCCCCGGAATTATGTAGGCAACATAGGTCTATGTCTCATTTATTCCCATGTCTGGGCATCAAAACTACAGGATTGTGGCTACTGAGACTGGAAGGCACCCGAACCATCCAGAACTACTATAATGTCAGCTAATTCTCTCATTGTTCTGATTCTCAGGTCTCTCTTATTAGGCCAATAGGGATTTTACTTATTTTTTTTTTTTTAAATGAGATCAGCTGTGTATTTAAAAAATGATTCAGGTCCTTGAATCTGACCTACCACATTGCCATAATTTGAAGTCTCTACATTGGTCCTCTGTGTTTAAATGGGGTACAAAAACACATACATGGATTATAGTTAAAAAAATCCTAAACCCAATTGGTTCCCTAACCAATAATTACTACTTAACCAGACTCTTTTAAACTTTGTTCACATATTCATTATTTGACCCTTAATAGAAGACATTTGATAAAAAATTTATTTTTTTAAATTAAATTTTATTTCAGAAGCTCTGCTAAGGTTTTTTAATCCATCATTAATACATGAGTTTTTATTTTTATTGAAATGTATTAGAAATATAACATTTTGTAAATTTAAGGTGTACGACATGTTAATTTAATGCACTTATATACTGTAATGTGATTGCCACTGTAGAAATAGTACCTCTATCATGTCATCTAAGCTTCATTTCCTTTTTTTTTTTTCTTTTGTGGTGGGAACAATTAAGTCTTTTAGCAAGTTTGATGATGATAATACAATATTAATGTCTATATTCACTTTCATGTGTATTAGAACTCCAGAACTTATGTGTCTGTTAGCTGTGTTTGTACCCTTAACATTTCTGCTAGAGTTTTGAAGGACTGATTCTAAAAACAAAACAAAACAAGACAAAACAAAACAAAACAAAAAAACAATGAAGAGCTGTTGAAGCTCATGAGGCTCATGAAGAGCCTTGAAGAATTGAAGAACAATTAAGGAATGGTACATTTAGTAGGCTTTAATTGTAATGATCTAAAATGTTTATTTGTAGTCTACATTCATTTAAGTAAGAGTAGGTTTTTTGAGTTATTTTATACCATTTTCTCAATGAACATTCTGTCTTATTATAATTATTGTTGTTATTTCTGAATTTCAGTTTACATAATGTAAGATCAGTGAAGTAAATCACAAGACCTGAGATTTTTTTCATAGTAAAAAATAATCATCAACTTGGAATGTATAAAGCAGATACAACAGTAGCAAAGATAGGTTACTTGTCCTTGTTGTTTCACAAGATTAAAGAAAATGAGGACCAATGACTTGCTCAGTAACATGGGTCAGTGACAATGCTAGATATCGTGTATGGTCTTCTAATTCCCATTCATTTTTCTTTCTACCATATCAAGCTGATTCTAACCTTCAACTGTACTTAAAGTTAGCTTTTACTTATTTTATTTAAAGATAGCTTTTCAATTATTTATGCCTATTGATTACAGAAACAGAAGATTTAGAAGTAGAGGGACAGAAACACTGTGGATGAAAATCTACCCAGGCCACGATAAATTATTATCCTGACCATGTTTTATTCTTTTTGATTTTTCCAAATATTTAGAATTCTGTAAGGTTAATTTTATAGAAGAACGTGTCAGAATTTATTTACCTTTTCACCTTTAGGAAAAGTAAGATTATACACATCCAATATACAAAATGAGATCAGATATCCAAATCTGAATGAAATGCAGAATGTTACATGTTGACCCCCATTACTTTATGCTATGGTTTCTTTTCATTTGCACTAAAATATAATATACAAATTATATTTAACATAATTTATAGTATTTGAAAATAATTGTTTAAAACATATGTGCAGATTATTTACATTTTATTTAATTTTACCAGAGGTTATACATTTTCACATAAAGGTCATAGAACATTAATTGTGACATTTTTCAAATTATCAGCCTAATGAAGTGGAGAGTGTTGAAACTAAAAATGCTTGGATTCTAAATCTAGTTCTAAAACTAAGTATGCATATGAATTTTGAGAAGCTATTTAACGTAGTCTTTCTCTCACTTTTGCAAAACAATTCCCATTCTCACTCCAAACCATTTGAAAAATGATAAAATTGGACTAAATGACCTATAAGTTTCCAAGTCTAATGTACTATGATTTTAATGCATGTGCATGTAATACATTTCTACGCAGCTAAGATACATTGGTATTCAGTGTGTTACAAGGTTCCCAATTCTTATTTATAAGACATAGATTCAGGGTAATGTAGTGTGGCAGGAAATACATAATAAATACATGGATGAATAATGCAGAGTCCTTGATCCTTAACCCTTGCCAACATCTCTCATTAATTGAATGGCTAATTTTGAAGTAAGCAACAAATACAGTATCTGGTTCATTCAATTTTACTTTTAAATGAACAGGCTCCTACTGAGAACTTAAAATATAACAATTTATTACCTAAAACAAAGCATTATGTCCCCAACCTTCAGATCTTACCCTTTTTTTTTTAAATCTTGCTATGTTCATTTAGGGGAAATCTAGATCATATTTATATCCCATTCCACCACAGAGCTTTACTACCTATTCCCACCCATCATACAACCATAAAGAGAACAAAAGACAATGCTTATTAATGAAACACGTAAATGTTTTCTCAAAGTGGAGTAAGAAATAAAACAAATTTGTATAAATAATATTGTCTCTGGGGTTGAGTAGTTAAGAAACACTTTTTTTTCTGATTTAATAAAACATTTAATCAGTAAAAAATACTGCAAATGCCTTAATACTGGCTAATTTATGCAATTTATGCAAATGCCTTAATACTGGCTAATTTATGCAATTTATTTTCTCAAGTTCAGTCACACTATGAAATTTATAATTTTAGCTGAGCCTCATGAGTTATAGCTTCACCCTTTATTCCTCCCTCTATTTCATCCACTTAAATGTAATCTATGAAGCAAAGCTATATCATTTCATAGAGAAAGTGTTCACTGTGTATCCCAAGATGATACTACTCTTAGTGTCTCTGGTTAAATGTGAATTTGTCTTAATATGTTAGCATGTTCATTAGAAGACAGAGAATGGCTGTTTACTTTGATCTCCCCACCAAAATATTCATTCAGAAACAAAACAAAACAAACAATTGAAACAGTTGCCCTGAACTTAAATAACTTAAGAAAGTAACTTTATTCCATTTTAAAACTTTTATATTTTGTCAAATTATAAGAACTTTATGCATGCTAAATAAAATTATTTTGTTAAATATTTTATAAATATTTTTTTCATAGTTTGTGTTTTGTCTACTCATTTCTCACTGCCTTTTTTTAAATAAATTTTTTTATCAGGACAGTTTTAGTTTTTTTTTTAAGATTTATTTTATTTATTTATTTATTATTTATTTATTTGAGAGAGAGAGACATGTATATTTGTTACAGTTAATGAACCAATATTGATGCATTATGACTAACTAAAATCCATACTTTATTCAGATTTCCTTAGTTTTTACCTAGTATCGTTTTTCTCTCTAGGGATCCCATTTGGGGTACCCACATTATATTTAGTTGCCATGTCTCAAAGCTAACGCTCCTCTTGACTGTTACAGTAACTCAGACTTTTCTTGCTTTTGATGATTTTCACAGTTTCGAGGAGTGCTCCTCCGGAACTTTGTAGAACATACCTCAATTATGATGATTTTCTCATGATTTGCTTTGTTATAGATTTTTGGAAGCAAGATCACAGAGGAAAAGTGTCATTCTTATTACCTCATGTTCAGAGTATATGCTATCAATATGATTTATCACTATTGATATTGACCTCGATCCCCTAGCTGAGGATCAAGCTTGGTCAGGTTTCTGGACTGCAAAGTTATTCTTTTTCCCTCCTTCTCATACTGCACTCTTTGGAAAGAAGTCATTATGTAAAGCTCACACTTACAGAACAGACGCTAATAAGGACAGATTATCTCTACAGATATCTTTGAATATCTGTATATGTATATTACTTAAAATTGTTCTCCTCTGGAGAGATTTCTCTGTTCCTTCCACTTATCATATTAGTGGTAAAAAAATATGTAACATAAGTTTTACCATTTTAACCATTTTTAAGTGCCATGAGCTCAATGGCATCAATTACATTCATGTTGCTGTGTAACTATCACGGCAACTATCTCTGGAACTTTCATTATCTTCCTCATCTGAACCTCCATACCCATTTAACACTGAATCTCAATTCTGCTCTGCCTTTAGCCCTTGGCATCACCATTCTTTCTCTTTCTATGAATTTGACTCTTCTGTGTACCTCATGTAGTATTTGTCCTTTTTTGACTACTTTATTTCACTTAGTGTAGTATCTTCAAGTTTCATCCACATTGTGCCATTTGTCAGAATTCTTCCTTTTTAAGGTTGAGTAATATTCCATTGTATGTATATACCACATTTTGCTTATCTATTTATTTGTTGATGGACAGTCAGGTTGCCTCTACCTGTTGACTATTGTGAATAAAGCTACTATGAACATGGGTGTGCAGATATCTGTTTGAGTCCCTTATGATTCTTTTGAATATATACCCAGAAGTGTAATAATTGGTAATTTTATGTTTTTTTTTAATTGCCATACCATTTTCAATGGTGGTTGTACTATTTATGTTCCCACCAGCTGTAAAATTTTTATATTCCCAAATTGGAAAGGGTTCCAATCTCTCCTTATTTTCTGTAACACTGGTTTTATTTTTCTATCCTCATGGGTGTGAATTTGTATCCATGGTGGGTTTGATTTGGATTTTCCCCATTTCCCTAATGATTAGTCATGTTGAACACCCTTTCCTGTCCTCATTGGCCCTCTGTATATTTTCTTTGGAGAAATGTCTCTTTATGTCCTTTGCCCATTTTTTTAATCATGCTTGTAGGACTTCTTTATATATTCTGGTCATTAATCCCTTCTCATATATAAACTTAGAAAGTAAATTCTCCCTTTTGATAAGTAGCATTTTTACTTACTGATAGTGCCTTTTGATGCACAAAACTTCTTTTAAATGTTGATGAAGTCAATTTATCTATTTTTTCTTCTGTTGCCTGTGCATTTAGTGTCATGGCCAAATCCAATGTCATAAAGCTTCCCCCCATGTTTTCTTCTAAGAATTTTATAGTTTTTAACTCTTTATGGCATTGATCCATTTTGAGTTAGTTTTTGTGTATAGTGTAAGATAAAGAGCCAACCTCATTATTTTGCATGTGGATATTCAGTTTTCCCAATACCTTTTATTGAAAAAAAATGTCCTTTCCTCATTAAATGGTTTTGGAGCCCATGTTGAAAGTAACTTGCCCATATATATGAATATTTTTTTCTGGTATTATCTATTCTATTCCATTGGTCTGTCCCTCTCTCTTTATATATATATTTATGTTGAGACCACACTTTAGTAAGTTTGATATCAAGAAGTGTGAGACCTACAACTTTGTTTTTTTTTTTAAGATTGTTTTGGCTTTTGGGGCATTTTTTAAGATTCCATACTAATTTTAGTATGGACTTTTCTGTTTCTGCAAAAAACGTTAATATTTTGATAAAAAAATTGCGTTGAATCTGTAGATCACTTTGGGTAGTATTGACATTTTATTAATAATATTGTCTTACAATCTGTAAATATTAAATGTCTTTCCATTTATTTGTGTTTTTTGTTTCTTTGAGCAGTGGTTTATAGTTTTCTGTGTGTAAGTCTTTTCCTTCCTTGGATATTTATTTTTTGATGCTATTGTAAATAAGATTGTTTCCTTAATTTCTTTTTCAAAATGTTCGTTGTTAGTGTAGAGAAATGCAGCTGATTTTTATATGTTGAATTCCCATCCTGCAACTTTGCTGAATTTGTTTACGAGTTCTAACAGTGGAATCTTTAGTGTTTTCTACCTACAATATCATATCATCTTCAAAGAAATATAATTTTACTCCCTTTCCAATTTGGATGCCTAGGATCTATTTTTTGTGTTTTTTTTTTTTTTTTAAGTTTTACAAGAGATAAAATGAGATTCAAAAGTGTTAAGTGATTTGCCTGAGGCCACCCACTAACAGGTGCCAGAGTTCCAGCTGGCCCTAGAGATGGGACATCTTGCACTACACTAAACTGTCCTCTACCATTGCCATCCCCTGGTCATGTCATTATAACAGCTGAAACAAAAAGGCAGGCCCTCTCTCAGCTGGCTTCTGGCTGTGGATATGCTGTTGAGTCCCTCTGTCACCTGAACTGTTTGACCTCAGCTGTGCATCTGACTCAAAAATTTTCAAGATCCTTGAGAATTATTACAAAACACCATGAACATTTCTTTGAGGACTATAAATAAATACATTTTAGAGAGTAGACAAATTTACAGATCTGTGAATAATGCATCTGATTTGAAAAAAAAGTGGGTGTTTAATTTTTAAAAATCCATTTGGCTAATAGCTTCACACCAATACATTCATTTTTAAAAACAAATATTCACTAAATTCGTTCTAGAGGGGAGGGAGGTGCAGGGATGGGTCAGCCTGGTGATGGTTATTAAAGAGGGCACGTTCTGCATGGAGCACTGGGTGTTATTCACAAACAATGAATCATGGAACACTACATCAAAAACTAATGATGTAATGTATGGTGATTAACATAACATAATAATAATAATAATAAAATTGTATATGAATCAGGCAGCCCGCTATGTTTTAGGGAGATAGAAATGAAGACGTTATGACTTCTGATCCCTGGAGGTTGATGATTTAATATGGGAGAAAGGTATATAAAGAGTAACCACACAATTCTATGAGTACACACTTCAGTTAGAATAATTTCAGTTAAGGGGTGCCTGGGTGGCTCAGGCAGTTAAGCCTCTGCCTTTGGCTCAGTTCATGGATCCCATGGTCCTGGGATTGAGCCCCACATCTGGTTCTCTGCTCAGCAGGGAGTCTGCTTCTTTCTCTTCCACTGTGTTCTCTCTAGCTGTCACTCAAATAAATAAATGAAACCTTTATATAAAAAAAGAATCATTTTGGGGCGCCTGGGTGGCTCAGTTGGTTAAGCAACAGCCTTCGGCTCAGGTCATGATCCTGGAGTCCCAGGATCGAGTCTCACATCGGGCTCCCTGCTCAGTGGGGGGTCTGCTTCTCCCTCTGACCCTCTTCCCTCTTGTGCTCTCTTTCTCTCATTCTCTCTCTCAAATAAATAAATAAAGTCTTAAAAAAAAAAAAGAATCATTTCAAGGGCACTTGGGTGGCTCAGTTGGTTAAGCGACTGCCTTCAGCTCAGGTCATGATTCCAGGGTCCTGGGATGGATCCCCGCATAGGGCTCCCTGCTCAGTGGGAAGCCTGCTTCTCCCTCTTCCACTCCCCCTGCTTGTGTTCCCTCTCTCGCTGTCTCTTTCTCTCTGCCAATTAAGTAAATAAATAAAATCTTAAAAAAAAATAATAATCATTTCAGTTAAGAGACTTAAAACCCAGGGGCGCCTGGGTGGCTCAGTCAGTTAAGTGTCTGCCTTCAGTTCAGGTCATGATCCCAGCGTCCTGGGGTCGAGCCCACATCCGGCTCCCTGCTCAGTGGGGAGCCTTCTTCTCCCTCTCCCTCTGCCTGCCGCTCCCCCTGCTTGTCCTCTCTCTCACTATCTCTCTCTGTGTCAAATAAATAAATAAAAAGCTTAAAAAAAAAAAAAAAGAAACTTAAAACCCAACTCAAGTGAATTTGAACCATAAAGGAATTTATTGCTTTACATCATTGAAAACATCCTGAGACTGTTTCATTTTAAAAGCATGGCTTAATCATCTACCTGCTTCCTTTTCTTGTTTTGCTTACCTCTACCTTCTGTTGTGTCTCAGATCAGTCCTCAGGATAGTTTCCTTTTCAGTAGCAAAGTTTCTAGGGCACCTGAAGCCTCCCATCTGCACACCAAATGGTTTCAAAGCAAGAATTAGAAAGATTTCTTCTCTCATCCTTTGAACTGAAACAGCCTTAATCTGCAAAATGATGACTTCATCACAGCAATAACTGTGACCAGAGCATTGAGATAGCTCTGAATAATATGCAAATCAGGATCCATCCCAAGAGATGAAGATGGGATTGTTCACGTCCAACACAATAGTATAACATATTGTGTCAGGTTGGAGTTATGCTAGGTGTAACCACTAAGTGCACACTAGTGTTACAATATAGGAACAGGTATAATGTAATTTTGAAGGACAGAGGAGTACAAATAATTGTGCATTGAAAACTTTACATTTTTCATACAAAAATGTTGAGGTGACAGTAAGGATGTCACCTGTCGGGTTAATCCTATCAAATGGAAGAGAAAGAAGAAACTGCACATAGGGGGGGCACCTGGGTGGCTCAGCTGGTTAAGCGACTGCCTTCAGCTCAGGTCATGATCCCAGGGTCCTGGGATCGAGCCCCGCATCGGGCTCCCTGCTCCGCGGGAAGCCTGCTTCTCCCTCTCTCACTCCCCCTGCTTGTGTTCCCTCTGTCGCTGTGTCTCTCTCTGTCAAATAAATAAATAAAATCTTTAAAAAAAAAAAAAAAAAGAAAGAAACTGCACATAGGAAGAAACTTAGTGATGGCCATTGTTGAACTTGTATTATTATAATATTATGTGAAAATAAAATAATAAAAACCTTCATGTTTTATCCAGGCCTGTCTATAAAGGTAGCAGAAACATTGAAGGCATTTAAAATGTTCGCATTAAGTATTTTGTTCTATTCTGGCTTTGATGTGTTTCTTATTAAGTTCAGATGACATATTAAGGACCATGTACTGTATGTTTGTGAAATGCAATGTGCATGTTAGGATGATCTATAAGAAAGGGCATGAGAATATGCCTAAAATGTCATCAAATCTATCTCATTCAGCCATTCATCTTGTTGCTTGGATGAAACAGAGATAGATTAAAAGGTGATTTAAAGGAGTTGTAAAAATTTAAACAGAAAGAATAGGGACAATATAAGGTCATAATCATGAAATATGATCAGATTCCAGTAGACTATTTCTGGACAATAAGAAGATTATAGACTATAATAAGCCTGATAGAACTTTTTCATTCTTTCTAGTTCCTTTTCTTTATCGAGTTCACAATCATATAGGCAACTAGTTTTTTTCTTTTATTAACTAATGAATCCATTTGGCATTTTATACTACTATAATCTACCCTAAGATTAAGAAATAGAATGTTACTTTAAGACCACCAAATTTTAACTGGTTGACAGTCTGTAATGGCAGTTTTAAAACCAAAATAATGGGGATAGTAGATGTTCATTTACTGTTGCATACGATGTAACAGTATCTTGGCTTTTCTCAGGATAATTTTTAAGATTACTAACAGACCAAGAGGGAATGTTTAAACATAAAATAAAAAAAAAAAACTTACTTGATGAAACTTTATTGAAATCAGTAGTTCAGTTTCAAAATCACAGTAAAAATGGAATTTGTTTGTTGTAATATTCCAATTTTGATTGTTTTCAAATACTTTATTTGGAAAATTTTCAAATGTAAAGTTGAATTTTACTCTGAACACTCATATATTCATTACCTAAAGTCCATTATTAACATTTTATGAGATTTGCTTTGTACACGTATCTATCCACTTGTCTATTCTTATTTCCATTCATTATTCTATTTTTCTTTTTGAGGCATTTCAAAGTAAGTTACAGACATCTGTACAGGTTACCCTGAAGAATTCAGCTTATATGTCATTAATTATTTTTTATACTTTGTTTAAAATTATTTCTAGGTAAAATTTACACACAATGAAATTCATAAATATTAAGTGTACCATTTCATATGTTTTAACAAATGAATACACTTGTGCAAAGCAAAGCTTTATCAAGGTATAGAACGTTATTATTAAGCCAGAACACTCTTTCATGCTCCTTCTTAAGGAGCATGAAATACCCTTACCAGTAAAGGGTAAAAGTACATGGGACGAAGTTCAGGAGAAATTAAACATAAGCCTCCAGGTGTCCTCTCCCAGTGAAGGTACAGGGATGTGCTTAATTGTCCCAGCAATGATGTATGATAACACACAGGAAGTGTTGCCAGTCAGGTGAGCTCACCCAAGCCTTGGTGTCCAGGAATTGTATTAGGGATCAGTCATGAAGGCATGAAGTAGGCATGAAGCACCTGCATGACTGATTTCAGGTATTCTAACTCCAGGCCCCCAGAGCAAATACATACGTTCACCATACAGCACGTTGTAAGAGTAAATTATTTAATCAAATTTGTGCAACATAGCTCAAGGTGTCAGACAAACAAAAATGCTTATTTCTGGAAGTCATATTCTATTCTGTTTCTCTATTTGTCAGTCTAATTGCCAGTACCACACTATTTTGATACATGGAGCTTTACAGTAAGCCTAGAAATCAATTATTTTTTAACTTATTTTATTTAAATTCAATAGTTACCATATAATGTATCATTAGTTTCAGATGTAGAGTTCAGAAATTCATCAATTGCATATAACACCCAGTGCTCATTACATCACGTGCCCTCCTTAATGTTCATCACCGAGTTACCCCATCAACCCACCACCACCCCCTCCATCAACCCTGTTTGCTTCCTATACTTAAGAGTCTCTTATGGTTTGTCTCCCTTTCTGATTTTGTCTTGTTTTATTTTTCCCTCCCTTCCCCTATCATCCTCTGTTTTGTTTCTTAAATTCCACATATAAGTGAAACCATATGATAATTGTCTGTCTTTCTCTGGTTGAATTATTTCGCTCAGCATAATACCCTCCAGGTCCATCCACCTTGATGCAATGGTAAGATTGCATCCTTTCTGATGGTTGAGTAATATTCCATTGTGTGTGTGCATAAATATATATAAATATATAATAAAAATAAAAATATATAAATATAACATATATAAATATATATATAATAAAATATATATAATATAAATATATATAAATATATCACATGTTTTTTATCCATTCATCTGTTGATGGGCATCTGGGCTCTTTCCATAATTTGGCTATTGTGGACATTGCTTCTATAAACATTGGGATGCAGGTGTCTCTTCAGATCACAACTTTTGTATCCTTTGGGTAAATACCTAGTGGTGCAATTGCTGGGCTATAGGGTAGCTCTATTTTTAACTTTTTGAGGAAACTCCATACTTGAAATCAATTATTGTAAGTCATTCAACTATGCTGTTCTTTTGCAAAATTGCTTTGAATGTTATAGAATTTTGCATTTCCATATTTGAAAATCACTTGGTAAATTTCTCCACATAGTCATTTTTTAATGGTTTCTATCTCTCTGCTTTGATTTCCTAACTTTTCATTCATTCTAAACATATTTTCTTTTTTATTATTCAGCATAGTTCCTTTAAAATTTGTGTGTTAATTCCAACATCTGGGTTATCTTGTATGCTAATTCCAACATCTGGGTTATCTTGGTGTCTATCTCAATTGATTATCTTTTCTCTGAAGAATGAGAACATATTAGTTTTTCTTCACATTGTGAAGTAGTTTAGGATGCACACTGGAAATTGTAAATGTTATGTTTTAGAGATTATGGATTCTGTTATGCTCTGAAGAACTTTTTTTCCACCCATTTAGTCTGCAATTTATTTAGTTGAAATCACACTGCAAAATCTGCCTTTGAATGGTAGCTCAATTCTTGGTTGAGTTATTTCATCTTTAGAGGAAATGCTTGGAGTCTACCTCATAATGTCCTTGTTCTAGAAACTTGGACATAGTTTATAACCTCAATTTGGGTATCTTCTCCCTTTCTTGCGTTTTCTTGTACAGTATGTGCTCTCACTTACTAACAACTGTGGCTGTCCCAAAATCTTTCCTCTGGTCTGTCTTTCAGATCAGTAAGACAATGTATTTTCTATTGAAGTTTTGGCTACCATTCATGCAACCATCTTGAACTGCCTTCAGTCTAATAGCCAGAGTAATGAGAGACTTTATTCATGTTATTTCGTTCTTCCTACTATAGACTATCCTTCAGAATCTGTCCATTTGGGGTCTTTGGGTATTGTTTTTTTGTTGTTGTTTTTTTGTTTTTTTTCTCTCTCATTTACATTTGGTCCAGAGTATATATTTTCATCTGTAGTGGATCAATCAGAGAGGAGCTAGCTTGGAAATTACCAGAAGTCAAACCTCTTCAGGAATTTAGGATTATAGACAAGGAATAATCTATTTAGATGGCCATGGGTTTTTTTAGCAAAAAAATCTGTCATTGTCTTGGAAGTGACACTGCATAATCTATATTACTGAGGTTTAAAATACATTCCAGTAAATCTTATTCTTAAAAAAAAGGTAGTTCAATGGTTCTTTCATGCATTTTATGCCCAATCTCACTGAAAACCCAACTAAAATGCCAGTAATTGGTTAAATTACATAATCATGCACAAATAAAATTTCCTGTATACAAATTTACTTAAAACTGTCAATTTATGTGTAGCAATTCTCTATCCTCTGCCTTACTCATCTACTTAATCAAAATTTTTCCAAATGCCAGGATATTAGACAAAATGTATATAAAGAAAAAATGTTGTAATAAAAAAGTAAAAATTGGGTTAAGCAAAAGCCTACAGTCCAACAGGGAAGAATTCCAGCTTTCTTACCATTGTTAGCTCTCAGAATGCTAGAAGTCAGGTGAGCTATCAGGATCCGACTTAAATCAGACTCATACATGGATGGGACTGGAGGAGATTATGCTAAGTGAAATAAGTAAAGCAGAGAAAGTCAATTATATGGTTTCACTTACTTGTGAAACTTAAGGAATAGCATGGAGGACATTAGGAGAAGGAAGGGAAAAATGAAGGGGGTGAAATGGGAGGGAGAGATGAACCATGAAAGACTATGGATCCTGAGAAACAAATAGGGTTTTAGAGGGGAGAGGGTGGGGGGGATGGGTTAGCCCAGTGATGGGTATTAAGGAGGGCATGTACTGCATGGAGTACAGGGTGTTATACGAAAACAATGAATCATGGATCACTACATCAAAATCTAATGATGTATTGTATGGTGACTAACATAACATAATAAAATAAAATTAAAAAAAAATAAATCAGACTCATACAAATCACAGATCTTACCTAATATCAAGATTTACTAAATAATTTGAATGATACAAGCAGTAAAATAGCTCAGACATTAAAAAAATCTCAGCAATAAAATAGGCAGTGAGGTGTCTGGGATATTAAGAGTAGCACCCAGAGTCCTTTCCCATTTGGTCCACAACACTCAAGTGCAGAATAAATGAGACCACTATATGGGATTCACAGTCTCACCCACAGAGGGGACACTAAAATTATCACAAATCTCCACATTTTGCCTCAAACTTGTAATCTATGTGACATTCTCTAGAGAGCAATGCATCATAGACCCTTGGTTATTATTTATTCTAGATAATATTTAGCTGGAAACATCCACCTATGTCCATGAGCTTCTAATCAGATTCAAATAGATTTATCTTAAATATAAATGAAGGTTTCCAGATCATCAGACATTTGAGAAAAGTCTCTAAGACAGCAGCAGCAACAACAACAAATAAGACAGCAACACCAAACCAATCAAAAAGAAAAACTGAATTGAATGTAAACAGACGTAATCAAGAGAGTAAGAAAAAAAAAAAAGACTTAGAAAAATACTCAGAGATGGAGATGTTTCAGCTGAGAACCAATGCCAGGATGAAATGAAAAAGAAATATTCAGAAAATAAGAAATGTCTATTAAAAATAAAAATGTTATTACTGTAACTAAAAAAAAAAAATCAATAGAAAAATTAGAAGATAAGGTTTAGGAAATTATTCAAAAGACAGAACAACAACAAAAAATTGGATAATATAACATGAAATCTACTGATCCAATTCAACACTGCCCTGAAATTAAAAGCACAAGAAAAAGAAGGAAGGTGACGATTACATAAATAACATAAAAAAAATTTCCCCAAATAATATAAATCACTCAGACAACAAAAAGAACAAAAAGAATCCTTAATCAGGATTCCTTAAACATTTTCTTAAATGTTTAGAATATTAAGATTAATTAATAGACCTTAAAAACTCTCCAGAAGATAAAGATAGGACAAATATAGAGTCAGTGTCAAAAATTAGAGCATTAATAAGTCATTGGGTACAATAATCACATTTCAGTTATTAATGCATAAAAACCAACTTTACATTAATAAGTTACTTAACTAGAGTATATGATCTACATAAAGAAAGGCATGAACTGGGGCACCTGGATGGCTCAGTTGGTGGAACCTGCCATTATTGATCTGGGGTCATGAGTTCAAGTCCCACACTGGGCCTAGAACTTACGTTAAAAAAAATAATAAAGCAACATCAGATCTGTCTGTTAAATACCATGTTTATGTAAAAATCCAATGGTCTCTAAAAAAAAGGAAAGAATGAAGGCATTAACTAAAACTTCAAAATATGGAACCCAGAAATTTTGTGTCCAATCAGGATACAGATGAAGGAATTTCAAGGATGATGATATGGGAGGTTCCAGGATAAAAATGAGTAGTAAACAGTAGTAGAAATAGGTAGTAGAAACTCCAATATAAACTGGAATAGATGTGAAATATTTCAATGTTTGGTGGAGGGTTTTGTGGGGATCTAAAGAAATGACCCTATAAAGAGCAATTGGGTAAGAAAATAGTGATAAATAGGTAGAAATTAAGAAAGCAAAGAGAAAAGCAGCAAATAACATCAGAAGAAACAAACATTGTAAAAGGATGAAATGAAAACATAGTACACTATGTAGCTATTATTTGAATTAATATTTACATAGTCAAAATATTTTTTTCACACTCCTATTCTTAATTAGCACAATGTCTATAGTCTAGAATCTCAGGGACAAGATGTAAAAATCCAGCCTTCAATGATTGTCTCAATCAATTAATATTTCTTTTTTTAATTTCAATAAAATTAATGTATAGTGTTATATTAGTTTCAGGTGTACAATGTAGTGAATCAATAATTCTGTACATTACTCAGTGCTCATCATGATAAGTGTACTCTTAATCCCCTTCTATTTATATTTCTATTTCTCCCATCTCCCCACCTACTTCCCCTCTGGTAACTACCAGTTTGTTCTTTATATTTCAGAGTCTGTTTTTTGGTCTACTTTTTCTTTGTTGTTTTGTTTTGTTTTTTAGGTTCTGCATATGAGTGAAATGATACGGTGTTTGTCTTTCTCTGACTGGCTTATTTCATTTAGCATTATACTCTCTAGATCTATCCATGTTGTTGCAAATGTAAGATTTCATTCTTTTTTGTGGCTGAGTAATATTCCATTCTGTGTGTGTATGTATGTGTGTGTCTGTGTTTGTCTGTGTGTGTACCATTTCCCCTTTATCCATTCATCTATCAATGGGCACTTGTGTTGCTTCCATAATTTGGCTATTATAAATAATGATGCAATAAACATAAAGGAGCATGTATCTTTTCGAATTAGCATTTTTGTACTCTTTGGGTAAATAACCAGTAGTGGAATTATGGGATCGTATGGTAATTCTATTTTTAGCTTTCTGAGGAAGCTCCATACTGTCTTCCTGTGGCTATATCAGTTTGCATTTCCACCAACAATGCACAAGCGTTCCTTTTTCTCCACATTCTTGCCAACACTTGTTTCTTCTGCTTTTGATTTTAGCCATTCTGACATGTGTGAGGTGATATCTCATTGTGGCTTTGATTTGCATTTCCCTGATGATTAGTGATGTTGAACATCTTTTCATGTGTCTGTTAGATATCTGTATGTCTTCTTTGGAGAAATGTCTGTTCACATTTTTTAATTGGATTATTTGTTTTTTTTTGATGTTGAGTTGTATAAATTCCACATGTATATATTTTTAATTTAAATTCAATTAATTAACATTTTGTGTTAATTAATTAAACACTAATAAGTTTAAGAGAGAGGTCAGTGATTCATAATTCTTATATAATACCCAGTACTCATTACATCATGTGCCCTCCTCAATGTCCATCACCCAGTTACCCCATTCACCCACCCACTCCCACCCCCTCCAGCAACCCTCAGTTTGTTTCCTATGATTAAGAGTCTCTTATGGTTTCTCTTCCTCTCTGATTTTGTCCTGTTTTATTTTTCCCTCCCTTCCCTCACAATCCTGTTTTGTTTCATAAATTTCACATATGAGTGAGATCATATGATAGATGGTCTTTCTCTGATCGACTTATTTCATGTAGCATAATACCCTCTAGTTCCATCCACATCATTGCAAATGGCAAGATTTCATTTTTATTTTTTTTATTTTTTTTGATGGCTGAGTAGTATTCCATTGTATGTTCGACATCTGGGCCCTTTCCATAGTTTGGATATTGTGGACATTGGTGTTATAAATATTGGGGTGCATGTGCCCCTTCGGATCACTACATTTGTATCTTTGGGGTAAATACTTAGTAGTGCAATTGCTGGGTCTATTTTCAACTTTTTGAGGAATCTCCATACAATGTTCCAGAGTGGCTGCACCAGCTTGCATTCCCACCAACAGTGTAGGAGGGTTCCCCCTTCTCTGCATTCTCGCCAACATCTGTCATTTCCTGACTTGTTAATTTTAGCCATTCTAACTGGTGTGAGGTGGTAGGTATCTCATTGTGGTTTTGATATATATTTTCCTGATGCCGAGTAATGTTGAGCATTTTTTCATGTGTCCATTGGCCATTTGTATGTCTTCTTTGGAGAAATGTCTGTTCAGGTCTTCTGCTCATTTCTTAATTGGATTATTTGTTCTTTGGGTGTTGAGTAGTTTGATAAGTACTTTATAGATTTTGGATACTAGTCCTTTATCTGATAAAACATTTGCAAATATCTTCTCCAATTCTGTTGATTTTCTTTTGGTTTTGTTGACTGTTTCCTTTGCTGTGCAAAAGCTTTTTATCTTGATGAAGTCCCAATAGTTTACATTTTTGTCTTTATTTCCCTTCCTTGGAGACCTGTCTAGCAAGGTGTTGATGTGGCCAAGGTCACAGAGGTTGTTGCCTGTGTTCTCCACTAGAATTTTGATGGATTCCTGTCTCACATTTAGATCTTTGATCCATTTTGAGTCTGTTCTTGTGTATTGTGTAAGAAAATGGTCCAGTTTCATTCTTCTGCATGTGGCTGTCCAATTTTCCAAACATCATTTGTTGAAGAGACTGTCTTTTTTCCATCGGATATTCTTTCCTGCTGTGTTGAAGATTAGTTGTCCATAGAATTGAGGGTCCATTTCTGGGTACTCTGTTCTGTTCCATTTATATATTAGTCTGTTTTTGTGCCAGTACCATACTGTCTTGACAATTACAGCTTTGTAAAACAACTTGAAGTCTGGAAGTGTGATGCCACAGCTTTGGTTTTCCTTTTCAACATTCCTTTGGCTATTTGGGGTCTTTTCTGGTTCCATACAAATTTTACAATTGTTTGTTACAGCTCTGTGGAAAATGTTGATGGTATTGTGATAGAAATTACATTGAATGTGTAGATTGCTTTAGATAGCATAGATATTTTAACAATATTTGTTCTTCCAATCTATGAGCATGGAATGTTTTTCAGTTTCTTTGTGCCTTTCTCAGTTTCTTTCATAAGTGTTGATTAGTGTTTTGGAGTACAGTTCCTTTACCTCTTGGTTAGGTTTATTTTTAGGTATCTTATGGTTTTGGTGCAATAGTAAATGGTGTAGATTCCTTGCTTTCTCTTTCTTCTGTCTCATTGTTATTGTATAGAAATGCAGCTGATTTCTGTGCATTGATTTTATATTCTGCCACTTTGCTGTCTTCCTGTATGAGTTCTAGCAATTTTTGAGTGAAGTCTTTTGGGTTTTTGACATAAAGTATCATATCATCTGCAAAGAGTGAAAGTTTGACTTCTTCTTTGCTGACTTGGATGTCTTTTATTTCTTTTTGTTGTTTGATTGCTGAGGCTAGGACTTCTAGTACTATGTTGAACAACAGTGGTGTTAGTGAACATCCTTGACATGTTCCTGACCTTAGGAGAAAAGCTCTCAGTTTTTCCCTTTGAGGATGGTATTCACTGTGGGTTTTTCATAGATAGCTTTTATGGTATTGAGGTATGTACCCTCTATCTCTACACTGTGAAGGGTTTCCATCAAGAAAGAATGCTGTACTTTGTAAAATGATTTTTCTGCATCTATTGAGAGGATCATATGGTTATTGTCCTTTCTTTTATTAATGTATTGTCTCACATTGATTGATTTGCAGGTGTTGAACTACCTTTGCAACCCAAGAATAAATCCCACTTGGTCGTGGTGAATAATCCCTTTAATGTACTTTTGGATTCTATTGGCTAGTATCTTGGTGAGAATTTTGGCATCTATGTCCATCAGGGATATTTCTCTGTTATTCTTTTTGGTGGGGTCCTTGTCTGATTTTGGGATCAAGGTACAACTGGCCTCATAGAAAGAGTTTGGAAGTTCTCCTTCCCTTTTTATTTTCTGAGACAGCTTCAGAAGAATAGGTATTATTTCTTCTTTAAATGTTTGGTAGAATTCCCCTTGGAAGCCATCTGGCCTTGGACTGACTCTTGTTGCTTGGAAGAGTTTTGATTACTGCTTCAATTTCCTTGCTGGTTATGGGTCTGTTCAGGTTTTCTATTTCTTCCTGTTTCAGTGTTGGTAGTTTACACGTCTCTAGGAATGCATCCATTTCTTCCAGATTGCCTAATTTGTTGGCATATAGTTACTCATAATATGTTCTTGTAATTGTCTGTATTTCTTTGGTGTTGGTTATGATCTCTTGTCTTTCTTTCATGATTTTATTTATTTATTTTTATTTTTTAAATATTTTATTTATTTATTTGAGAGAGAGAGAGAGTGTGATTAGCAGGAACAGGGGAGGAGCAGAGAGAGAGGAAGTAGCAGGTTCCCCACTGAGGAGGGAACCTGATGTGAGGCTCGAACCTGGGACTCTGGATCATGACCTGACCTGAGGGTAGACACTTAACCGACTGAACTACCCAGACACCCCTCATGATTTATTTATTTGGGCCCTTTCGCTTTTCTTTTAGATAAGTCTGACCAGGGGTTTATCCATGTTATTAATTCTTTCAAAGAACCAACTCCTTGTTTCATTGATATGTGCTTCTGTTCTTTTGGTTTCTATTTCATTGATTTCTGCTCTAATCTTTATTAAATATCTTCTCCTTATGGGTTTAGGCTTTATTTTCTGTTCTTTCTCCAGCTTCTTTAGGTGTAAGGTCCAGTTGCGTATTTGAGACCTTTCTTGTTTCTTGAGAAGGGCTTGTATTGCTATATACTCCCCTCTTAGGACTGCCTTTGATGAATCCAGAGGTCTTGAACAGTTGTGTTTTCATTTTCATCTATTTCCATGAATTTTCTTAATTCTTTAATTTCCTGGTTGACCCATTTATTCTTTAGTAGGATGCTCTTTAACCTCCATGTATTTGAGTTCTTTCCAAATTTCCTCTTGTGATTGAGTTCCAGTTTCAAAGCATTGTGGTCTGAATATATGCAGAGAGTGTTCTCAATCTTTTGGTACCAGTTGAGACCTGATTTGTCACCCAGTATGTGATCTATTCTGGAGAATGTTCCATGTGCACTTGAGAAGACTGTGTATTCTGTTGCTTTAGGTTGAAATGCTCTGAATATATCTGTGAAGTCCATCTGGTCCAGTGTGCCATTCAAAGCCCTTGTTTCTTTGTTGATCTTCTGCTTAGATGATCTGTCCATTGCAGTGAGTGGGGTGTTAAAGTCACCTACTATTGTATTTTATCCATGTGTTTCTTTAATTTTGTTATTAATTGGTTTATATAAGTGGCTGCCCCCATGTTAAGTGCATAAGTATTTACAATTGCTAGATCTTCTTTAATTATGATATAGTGTCCTGCCTCATCTCTTATTACTGTCTTTGGCTTAAAATCTAATTCGTCTGATATATGGATTACTACCTCAGCTTTCTTTTGATTCCATTAGCGTGATAAATGGTTTTCTACCCCCTCACTTTCAATCTGGAGGTTTCTTTGGGTCTAAGATGAGTCTCCTGCAGACATCATATTGATGGGTCTTGCTTTTTTTATCCAATCTGATACCCTGTGTCTTTTGATTGGGGCTTTTAGCCCATTTACATTCAGGGTAACTATTGAAAGATATGAATTTAGTGCCATTGTATTGCCTGTAAAGTCACTGTTCCTGTATATTGTCTCTCTTCCTTTCTGGTCTATGTTCCTTTTTTGGTTCTCCACTTAAAGGATACACTTTAATTTTTCTTTCAGGACTGGTTTAGTGATCACAAATTATTTTAGTTTCTGATTGTTCTGGAAGTTTTTTTTTTTATCACTCCTTCTACTTTGGATGACAGCCTTTCTGGCTAAAGTATTCTTGGATGCGTATTTTTCTCATTTATCACCTGAATATATCATACCAGTCCTTTCTGGCCTGCCAGGTCTCTGTGGATTGGTCTGCTGCCAGTCTATTGTTTCTACCCTTGTAGGTTGTGGACCTCATGTCCCAAGCTGCCTCAGGATTTTCTCTTTGTCTCTGAGATTTGCAAGCTTCATTATTATATGTTGAGGTGTCGACCTATTTTTATTCATTTTGAGGGGGGTTCTCTGTGCCTCCTGGACTTGAATGCCTGTCTTTCCCCAGATTAGGGAAGTTCTCAGCTATAATTTATTCCAATATACCTTCTTCCCCCCTCTCTTTTTCTCTTTCTTCTTCTGGGATTCCAATTATTCTAATATTTTTCTGCTTTATGGTATCACTTCTCTCTTAAATTCTCCCCTCATGATCCAGTAGTTGTTTATCTCTCTTTTCCTCAGCTTCTTTATTTTCCATCATTCTGTCTTTTATATCACTAATTCTCTCTTCTGCCTCATGTTTCCTAGCAGTTAGAGCCTCCATTTTTTATTTCATCTCATTAATAGACTTTTTTTTGACTTGATTAGATTTTAGTTCTTTTATTTCCCTAAAAAGGGATTCTCTAGTGTCTTCTATGCTTTTTTCAAGTCCAGCTAGTATCTTTATATTCGCTTTTCTAAACTTTAGTTCTGACATCTTATGTCAATGATTATGTCCCTGGCAGTCCGTACTGCCTCTTGTTTTCTCTTTTGAGGTGAGTTTTTCTGTCTGTCATTCTTGCAGAAAGTGGTCGCTTTTCTATTTGTAGAATTGCAGTAATTCTTTTCTTAGTTCTCCGGTTCAGTTTGCAGGTGTTCAGAATGATCTGATAGCTATCTACATGAATTCCTGGGACCAGACAAAACTAAGTTGTCCTACTCCTCCTCCATCTTGGACTGAAAGCAATTCTTTATATATTTTGATACTAAATCCTTATCAGATATATCATTTACAAATATCTTCTCCCAATCACTAGGTGTCTTTTTTGTTTTGTTGATTGTTTCCTTTGCTGTGCAGACGATTTTATTTTGATGTAATGATATAGTCCCAATAGTTGTTTTTTGTTTGTTTGTTTGTTTGCTTGCTTTTGCTTCCCTTGCCTCAGGAAACATATCTAGAAAAATGTGCTATAGCTGGTATCAAAGCCGTTACTGCCTGTGCTCTCATCTAGGATTTTTGTGGCTTCAAGTCTCACATTTAACTCTTTTTTTTTTTTTAAGATTTTATTTATTTTTTGACAGAGAGAGACACAGAGAGAGAGGGAACACAAGCAGGAGGAGTGGGAGAGGGAGAAGCAGGCTTCCCGCTGAGCAGGGAGCCCGATGTGGGGCTCGGTCCCAGGACCCTGGGATCATGACCTGAGTCGAAGGCAGGCGCTTAATGACTGAGCCACCCAGGCACCCCTCACATTTAACTCTTAATACAGAGTCATAAAATTAAAATGTCCATCTTTCTTACAATAATGACCAAACCGAAATTGTATTATGATTAGACAATCATGGTACTGGAAATTGGAAAGATGTGTGTGTGTGTGTGTGTGTGTGTGTGTGTTGTTTCCATCCCCATCTTGACTCATAGAAGTCTGACTTAATTATTCCTTAAAGTACATGATTTTCTTCATCACAGTTTCTTTATCAGCAGTTATTACACCAAACTATAGGTATATATTTATGGGTCTATATTCCTTAGTAAGTTGTAAGCCCTTTGAAAGTCTTACTGTTAATTATCTTTGTATCTGCCATGTGTACAGGACTACCTTTGATACAATGGACTTGGATAATACCTAAAGAATGTGTAAATGATGGGCGCCTGGGTGGCTCAGTCGTTAAGCGTCTGCCTTTGGCTCAGGTCATGATCCCAGGGTCCTGGGATCGAGTCCCACATCAGGCTCCCTGCTCAGCGGGAAGCCTGCTTCTCCCTCTTCCACTCCCCCTGCTTGTGTTCCTGCTCTTGCTCTCTCTGTCAAATAAATAAATAAAATCTTAAAAAAAAAAGAATGTGTAAATGAATTAATATATTAATGTTTTCTAATAAGGTTTGCTTCTGTATAATTTTTTTCAAAACAAAAATGGAATTATATTCTGTACTTTAAAATATTTATAATGAAATATATATAATTAACATTTACTTCTAAACAGTGTAGTGAATTTGTACATAAGTAAGAGTAACAATCCCTTGGACAATTAAAAAACCCTGATTAAAACTGACCATGTAATTATAAAAAGAAAATTAAATTTTTCTTTTTCTTTTAAAAAGATTTTAATGTTATCTTCTCTCTTCTCTCCCTAACAGAAATATATAGATAATAGATAGATAGATGATATAGATAGATAGATGATGATGAGAGATAGATAGATAGATAGATAGATAATATATAGATGGAAAAAAATAAAGCAAATTTGGGAAAGTTTGAAAGCACATTGCTTCTAACTTTTGTTCCATAGCTCCACCAATTCCAACATATCCACATTCTGATCTCATTATTTCATTTTTACTGAGAAAATTAATTGATATAGTGGAGACAGTCAATGAGCTGTTCAGGAAGACATATTACTAATTTTCTTAAATGAAGCTGCTAAAGCTAATAACATCAATCATTTTATATAAAGTAACATTATACTTTCTCTAAGTCATTAAAATTGTATCAAGAAAGAAAAATGGAATGGGATAAATTAATAGAACAAATACTGTTTAGAAGAAAGTGCTAGAAAATGAATTTTATCTGATTTACACAAGAAATATGGGCACAAATTGGGTTCTTCAGAAGCAGATGTTGAGGTGGAGCATGACGTGCAAGAATATTTTAGAGGATCCAAAATCTGTGAAAGGAAGCAGGGCAAATTACTGAAAAGACAAACAAATAATAAAATAATTCAAAAGCAAAGTGAAGAAAATAATTTAAATTTTGAATTATTATAAAAATAAAATTTGGTTTATTTTATTAATTCCATGTTATGTTCTTTTTGAAAGCTTGTAGTTTTGAAATTAAATATCAAAATATTTTGGCGAAAACCTAACTTACCTCAGTGTTAAATATTAACTAATTAATATAAATAAGTTAATTAGTTAATATTCATTCCAAAGAAATGCCCTGTTTACAGCTTGCACTAACCATTTACTAACATAATTTTAGTCATTATACTTAATAACATGTAATTTAGTTGAGAGGATTAATAAATTATAAATCTATTTACGTAGGCGTTTCTTAATATATGTATTAAAAAGTAAATAGTTTTACTTTATATATGAAAATGATAAGTGGAATTGAGTTCAATAGATATATATAATTAGAACAGCAACAATAAAAAACCTCTGAAGAACACTGTAACATAATTAAACTTTTTAGTGTAAAAATAGGAGCTCAAACTTTTCAATTATGTTCACAGATAATTTACTTCCTACACTGTCAGTGTTTTTACTTTAGGACCCGAGGGCTGTGACTAATTCTTGTTAATACATAAGAAGTAGCACACAAGAGACACCTTTAGACTCATCTTTGCATAAGTTATACTTTAGTTGGCTTGATTCCTTACATTTTGTTTTTCTCTTCCTGAAATCATGTCTTCCTTTGCTCCTGGGTTATTTCCAACTGTGTTCTGCAGCTGTTGGTTCAATTCACGATAAACAATTGATTACAAGGATCATAGAACAAGTTAATCAGTCTGGGACTTTGGTAATGAAAAATAAAGCTTGAGCAAGTTAATATATCAGTCTTAAGAAGAGAAGATATCTAAAACTAATTAAACACTGGTCCCAGGGACAGTGATTTAAGCTCTACTCCTGAAACCTTTATATTCTTCAGAACCACAGCTTTCATAATGGTAGTGTCAAATCACAATTTCATCTTTTGAATCAGGATAATTGATCAGTATGAGACAAGTACCTTATAAAAATGACCTTGAAATCAAAGTTTATAAGAAGTACAGAATATCATATAAGGATCCACATTATCTGACTCAATACTTCCCTTTGTCCTAGGGTTGCTAATTACTAATAAATAATTTCCTTGGGAAGATAAGTTCTTTTTTTTTTTTAAGATTTATTTATTTATTTATTTGAGAGAGAGCGAGCTCACAAGCAGGGGAAGGGGCAGAGTGAGAGAAAGAATCTCAAGCAGACTCCCCACTAAGCTGGACCTGGGGCTCGATTCCAGAACCCCAATCCCCAGACCCTGAGATCATGACCTGAGCCAAAAGTAAGAGTTAGACACTTAGCCAACTGAGCCACCCACACACCCCAGGAAGATAAATTCTAAGAAATATTAAACTCAGTTTTAGGGAATGTTTGGTACCAGTATTCTCTGTCTTTTTTTTTTTTTATGAGAAAAACAATACTTTTATAGAAGCCCCAGGTGGATTTAGTTTTCTATAATGCATAACTTCCAGAACTGGAGAGGTAAATATTTAACTCTTCCTACAGTAGAGACAAACAGGGAAGAAAGAACATGGAAATTTGCTACAGGCAGAATTATTTGTTTTGAGACACCTACACCTAACTTAAGTACTCTATAGGTACAAGAAATCCAAAGTTATAAAATTCAGCTCAAACTAAACCTTGAAGCCAAGCCACAGAAAATCTTCCAATGTATTATTTCTGCTCTGATTTGATTATTTTCATTCTTCTTCATACATTTTATATTTTCTAATCTTCCTACACAGAAAGCCAAATATCATATAGTGTCTAAGATACATGGAGATAGTGAATGTCTAAGTACAAATTTTAAATACTGAAAAAATGGAATCTGATAAATTCGCTTATGTATCAAAATATTTAACTCTGGTTATTCAACTGTGTTTAGAGTCTAGAAAATATGTTAACATGGGTGAAAGGTAACAAGCCTATTAGATCGGGTGTTATTTTCCTGTTAGGGATTACAAGTGATAATTTCCCATACCCTTATGTCTCCTTTAAGTTCAAAATCAATTGAGAAATCAAACACTGGGGGCAAAGAGAAGCATATCAAAGTGCTGGTATTAATGCCAAAAAGACTGGATTGGAGGGCACCTGGGTGGCTCAGTTGGTTAAGCGACTGCCTTCGGCTCAGGTCATGATCCTGGAGTCCCGGGATCGAGTCCCGCATCGGGCTCCCTGCTCAGCAGGGAGTCTGCTTCTCCCTCTGACCCTCCCCCCTCTCATGCTCTCTCTATCTCATTCTCTCTCTCAAATAAATAAATAAAATCTTTAAAAAAAAAAGACTGGATTGGATATTGTAAATTAGATATAGGTCATACTCAAATATTCTTATAATCTCCATAAATAATTAAATAATTGAATCTTGAGCGATCCAACCCAAAGAGATTTTACATCTAAAGAGATGATACACTCCTTATTATTATCATGCATTCTTATCTTCCATTACTCAGAAAGAGAGGAAAATGGACTTCCAGATTTACTTCTAGAAGGGACAAGAATGTGGCATGCAAGTCTTATAGAAGTAACAGAGTAGATCCACTAGTTTTTCAGATACAAGGATACACAGAGAATAGAAAAAGAGCAAGAGGGGAGAGAAAGAAGAGAGAGGGAGAAATTTTCTAAATCTTAATCAGGCAACCTATTCTTTCTTTGAGGCACAGTGAGTAAGACAATGTAAAAAAAATATTTCTTTCTAATACAAGTGTTGAGCCAGAAGACTAACCAAACTACACCAAAGAAAATAAAATTAGATAAGGCCAAGTTTAGACTGACTAAGGCCAGTAAATTTGACTGTCAACAACTGTGTGAGTCATAGGAGGCAGGATTATGTAGAAAGTAACTATTCAACTGTAATACTGTTTGTGAAGGGAGGACAACTTTCTTTGTAAACTCATAGGATGCCAGTCAAGGTGTTCAGCACATTCTTTTACTCTAATCAAGAAAGTTAAATATTATTGTCCCCTTGAAATAAAGCTTCTATAGCACTTTTAGTGATATGTTGAAAACAAGAGCATGTTAGAAGTTAGGAAGTTGTAGTAATAATGAAACTAGAAATGAAAGAGTAGTTTTAAGAGACGGGAAGAAGAAATTTTTTAAACAAATGTAAAACTATACTAATCTTCCAAATTTGAAACAAAAATTTTTCATAATATCCTACAAAATCCTCCAGAAAATATTTTTAAAATAACATTCCCTAATAGTATTCATTTTTAATTTGCTTATTTCCCAGGGAGTTATTCAGATCATTAAATTATCAAATTCCTCAGGACTTTTAGATTTCTAGGAATTGCACTTAACTCACTGAAACTGGAAATTTTAGAAATTTGAACTTTAGAACAGTGAAGATAATTTAAAAATAGAAAAAAGGAGGGGGAAGAGGTTTTTTCCTTGTAAATCATTTGGACATTAATGAATGACTAGTTATTAATATGAGAACCATGATCAATCATGTCACATTCATCTAGTGACTGCCAATCTGCATTAAGAATGTCTCCAATATAGTTTGTTATCTTGAATGTTGATTCAGCATTTATATGTAATCCTGATCCCAAATCAATTTTGTTAAAGCAGAATTGATTTTGGGTTTGCCTTTATATAAAAGAAACATGAGATTAGTTTCAGTGAATAATCCTGCCTTTCCACGTGTCATTCTGAACTGAAGGCAGGTCTCTTATTAAAACCATGCCAAATCATAGAGCAGTCAATGTTTAATTTTTAAGGTTTTACTTTAACCAAAGTTGAAAATGAGATTTTATTATTTTGTTTTCTTTTTTAAAGATATGTTTGCTTGATTATTTATTCCTAACAGCATAGAATTAGTTGTGAAATTTTTTAAGCAAAGATTTAATTTATTTCAGCTTTTTTTACTTTCAACCTCTAAATTCTCCATTCAAGATTACACCTGAAAACATACAGATTTACCTATTAGCCAAATATAATGTGCATTCAGTCCTACCATACTTTAAATATCCAAGTAACACAATGTATAAAGTTAAAATGATAAACTGGAAAAATGTAACATATGAACAAAGATTAACATCTTTAACATATATACAGACTTAATAAGTAGTAAAAACAAACACACTAATTGAAAATTGAAAAAAGGGACCAAACAAAAAATTCACTAGAGAAATAACAAATTGCAGCTAAAGTATTGAGCTCTTACTATGGGACAGAAGCTGTACTAATCACTTAATCAAAATTGTTTCATGTAATCCTCAAATAATCTATCATTAGGGGAGCGCCTGGGTGGCTCAGTCGGTTAAGCGGCTGCCTTCAGCTCAGGTCATGATCCCAGGGTCCTGGGATCGAGCCCCACATCGGGCTCCCTGCTCAGCGGAGAGCCTGCTTCTCCCTCTCCCTCTGCCTGCTGCTCTGCCTACTTGTGCTCTCTCTCTCTGTGTCAAATAAATAAATAAAATCTTTAAAAATTTAAAAAATAATAATCTATCATTAGTATTAGTAATAATATTGTTATTGATATTATTACAATCACTGGTATTCATAATAGTATAAACCATATGAATGCAATAGGTAATATATTTTGATCCTCATGAGGTAATTTAAAAAAGGACACACATATTTTAAAATAAGGCTGTATTTTTTTCACACATCCAAGTGACAAAACACAAAAGTAACTAAACCTCATTTACAGGTAAATTCCACATATGAAGAAAACATCCCTTCATGTAAGTTATTGTTTCTGAAAATATGCAAACTTTCTGGAGTCCAATTTGAATAAGTATTTAAAGATGGGCAGAGTGTGCATATGACACTCATAAAATATTTGTCAAAGCAAAGGACTATATTTGCAGGCAAAAATATAGTACCTATGAAAATGTTAAAGCTGAGATATTTCCATATTTTTTAAGATTTTATTTATTCATTTGAGAGAGAGAATGAGAGAGAGAAAAAGCATAAGAGGGAGGAGGGTCAGAGGGAGAAGCAGACTCCCTGCTGAGCAGGGAACCCAATGCGGGACTCGATCCTGGTAGTCCAGGATCATGACCTGAGCTGACGGCAGTCACTCAACCAACTGAGCCACCCAGGCTCCCTCCATATTTTTAACATGAAAAATATGAGACTTGAGATAACTTCGGCTTAGTAGAATCTTCTCTTAACTTACCAGGGAGTTTACCCTGTTACCCATCTTTATACAGAGAATATTTTATTGATTAAAATATCATGATCTACAGAGAAGAGTCAATTACCCATAAAATGAAAATTTGAAGAATATTGCTGCCAATTTTATAAAGAAATAATTAGACCATGTAATAGACTAATAAAATATAGAGACCAATAATAATAGACCACATTTGTAAAAAAGCATTTTTCAGAAAAATAGCTGTGACATAATTTTAAAGACATCTATGTCTAAGGAAATGCTTCAAGTGAGTTACTATGTGCCAAGATTAATTATTTTGCTTATATTTTTTGGTGATCAGAAAATAAATATGAAGAATTATTATAAATTTGTTTTCACTAAACATATGGATGCATGATATTACTATTTTTGAAAAGAATTTGTTTTAAAAAATAATTTGAGTAGGAATATTATATAAGTACACTAGAATGGGAAAACAATCATTGGTAACTAAAATCAATATCTAAAATATAATTTAAGTTATACTTAAAGCTACCTTTCACTATCAGAGGTATTTTGGATTGGATGATTAGATATAGTTATAGTTACCATTTCACCTAATAATGGTGATATGCTCCTGTCAGTCTGGGGTAAATTAGATGGGAGGGTTGATGTATGCAATGTGGCATGAGGAGTACACAATAAACCTTTGTAAGGTTATACAACCTATTATCATAGTTCTTTTACAAGTGTGTTTAAAAACATGTTCATATGTAAACTAGTTATTGGATAGCACACTGTAAAATTGTTTTATTTTTGTGTCGAGCCAACCTATTCTAGGAGAACAACTGATGTCCATTGACCAATAGAAAACATTAACTGGGGCGCCTGGGCAGCTCAGTCGGTTAAGCGTCTGCCTTTGGCTCAGGTCATGATCTCAGGGCCCTGGGTTTGAGTCCCACATTGGGCTCTGTGCTCAGTGGGGAGTCTGCTTCTCCCTCTCCTTCTGCCCCTTCACACCCTTTGCTCTCTCTTTCTCTTTCTCTCCCGTCTCAAATAAATAAATAAAATCTTAATAAAAGGAAATAAAATATTAATTATTCATGTTTATAAATTATGAAATTATCCTAGAAACAGATTGAGGTCAGGTATATTATATATAACAATAATAACTTGTATCTGTAGGACATTTTACAGTTTCCATAGTTTACCTTCATACTCTTTGATTTGACTCTTACAATTATGTAGAAGGCAGAATATGTTTGACTCATCTTCTTCACAAAAAAGGAAATTGAGAAGTTTAAATGACTTTGCCAAAATCCAGCCTTGAATTGGAGTTTGGCTTAGGTCTTTTTCCAAATTCATTGCTTATGTCTTTACAACACATAATTTCTCATTGTTTCCTAACAGTTACTAATAGAGGAAGTTTTCAAAATTTCTAACACCTAAGTTATAGTCTCTGAATTTGTGATTGATGGTTTCATCATGCAGGCAGTCATTTCCCATTAGAACATGGATGGTTAGCAACTGTAATTAAGATTCTTTTTCTGGTCTCTTGAGATTCCCTAGGTGTCTCATTTCCTTAGTATATTTACAGCTACCTAAAACACTTACAACAATGGAATTTTGAAAGTTATTCATCACTGGGATTGACATAAAATATGTTTTCAAAGTTTGACATTTATAACATAATTTCTTTGATGATATTGCCATTATATTTAAGAATAAATTAATGAATGGCACAGTTATCGTTATCAAGACAAATTATTGTTTCAAAAGCCCTGTCGTTTATTTATCCTTTGTCCATCTTTAGGAAATCTTGAACTATACCTGCAGGGTCAGCCCAGTCATGGTTTCCAGGACCAACTTGATCATCTGCAGAAGAGATTTTGCAATGCGCAACATTCTGGAACCCGATTTTAAAATGCTATTTTTAGCATCATAATGCCCTGCTTATAGTTTGCCTTGAATTGCATGACTTAGGTCTGATTATGTGGTTTTCACTACATTTGCCTGTTCTGGATCTAGAAGTTGTTGTTTCTGTTGAGTTTTCTCCTTTGTAACATGTCTAATTTTTCAGAATTCTCTTGATTATTTAAGTTACCCTGCTAGAGGGTTATATTAAGTTCTGGGAGAGAATATCTCTCTAGAATATATAGATAAAGATAGCTAGAGATAGAGATGATATAGACAGATGAATAAAACTGACGTGCTTGTGTGAAGTATGTGTAATGTAAACCATTTAAATGATATAGATAATGGCATAAGGCTCCATTTCAATGATGAGAGCAGTAAATTGTTCATCATCTGACTTGCTGCCTTACATGACAGGCATTGTTCTCTATACTTCACACAGAACAGTATTCCCAGTAACCTAACAAAGTGCTATGATTCTGAGTTTACAGAAAAGAAAATGAATGAGTGTATACTAGAAATGTTACATTTCTAGTAAGTTGCACAGCTGTGATTTGGAGTTAAGCAATCTGACTCAGAGTCAATGAATCTCTTAATTCCTATTCTATATAAATTCTAGCCTGAAAGTAACTATTTGTTTTCTCTGTAAAGTGTTTCCTATAAATAAAGATCAAAATTAGTACTCATTTCTGTAGAGTCTAGTTGTGCCTACCATGTTCTACAGGTCACCTTTCCTTTCCTTCAATGAGGAGATTATTCACTCATTCATTTATTTATTAATTTATATATTTCCCAAACTGAAATCTGCAAGTAATCAGATCTACCTTCTTTTAAAAAAAAAAATACTGGTATGTTTACATTTATTACATGATATTTCCTTTAAAAGTGTCACATTCCTTTTATCAACACAACCTAAATTAAACCTAACAAAACCATGTGATAGACAAATTAGAAACTAATCTCTGCATTCATACTGATTCAGGTTTAAGTCTTTCCCCCCTTTATTTCTGTGTTTAAACAACATTATTTTACAAATTTATGAGTACGTTCTATTCTATTACACATGGAACAACTTTTCTAACGTCTTTTCTTTTTTTCTGGCTTCTATCATGACTACCTTGAATGATGATTTATGAACATTGAGGAAATCTACACCATGCATATAGAAGTCATGTTTTTCCCATAGCATATCATTGCAATCTATAATTATTCATTATGACACCTTCATTATCCAAAATGATTGTGTGAAGAGTGTTGGGCTATGGATACTGGACATCCCCAGTCATTTTTGAAGGTCAGTCTCCCTTGCTTTTGATAGAACACTTTATAATAAGTATTACAAAGTTTACTAAACATAATCTTATCTTTCTGTGATAAGTAAGAATTAATAACCGTAGTATCTGATATTATCCATGATGCTATGTTGTGATGTCTTCAGATATACTAAGTGGCTGGCTCTGTGCTCAGCTTTTCATTTCATTCAAAGCCTCAGGTCATTTAAATAACGTAAACAGTGATTTCTCCTTGGGACTCATTGAGATCTCTAGTGTTTTCTGCCCTGCTTGGTTTAGTCTCCTGTTCAAGAACCCTAATTGTTATAATCAGCACCCTTCACTTTTTCTTCTCTATTGTATTCTCTTTTCTCTTTATTAATTTCCAGTCCTTCTGTACTAAATGTGAATCTGATAGACAAATTTTTTTAAAAGATTTTGAGTCTGTGTGTTTAACTGAACATTTAATAAAGCTGGAATGATGAGCAGGTTGTAAAGAAGTTTCAGAGCTATGAGCTACATAAAATTACCAAGTAGTGATTTAACTGCTTTCCCTGCTGCCTCCTGCTTCCTTCTCACTTTATTACAAATAACATCTAACCCAACAGGACACTGCCTTGATTTGGAAGCTTTCTTGTCCAAGACCCCAAACCACTAGTTTTGCTGTATAAGTATGGAGACAACATAGTGCAGTGGTTAGACCCATAAACTCTGGAGCAAAGTTCCATGAGTTTGAAGCTCAATTTTCCCACTTATTGTGTGGCTTCAGAAAAAAATGTTCTTTGTGTCAGTTTCCCAAGTCTATGAACTGGGGATGGTGATTAAGATTGACTAACTTATATTGTGGCTGGGTTTAAAATAGTTTAACTATGGTAAGGAATTTTAAGAATCATTAGCACATTTAAGGACTATGAGTATTGTGGATTATTGATAGTTCTATATTCATTCCTCAGTCTCCTTTGCTTCATATTCTCTGTCCTTCATCTAAATGTTTATAGTATTTCAGAGTTATATTCGTGGACTCTTTCTCTTAATTTGTACATTCTTCCCTAGAAGACTTCATTAAATCTGATGAGTTTAAATGAAATCTATGTATTTATGACTCTCACTGTTATTTTTAGTACTTGGTAGCCCAGTTTATGGCAATTGTTATCTTTTGTCTGTTCAGGGATCTTTTTCCTTCTCTACCCCATTTCCCTCCCCAACAACAGGCAATCATACAGTTGTGTTTAATATGCATTTTTATATTTTACAAAATGTTTATATACATGTATTTCTAAGTAAATTGTATTATGTTATACATCTCATTGTTTCTTACTTTTCTCCCTTTCCCTACTAAATACTATGCTTCAGAGATATGCTGAATGCTCTGTGTACATCTAGTTTGTTACTTCACATTGCTCCAATATATGTATCTACCACTTGCATCTACCACATTTTTACTTATTTTTTCTCCCCGTGATGAACATTCATATCACCTCTAATTCACGGAACCCCTGAGTAAAGATGCAGCCAACAAGCATGCATATATCTCTGTGGATCTCTGAAATAATTTATTTGGAATATGTAGAAGAATTTCTGAGACATCGCTTTGCAAATATGACTATATCATTTACATTCCCAAGATCAACATATGTTGTGAACAGCAGCTGGCAATATCCAACTTTTCAACCTTTGCCAGTCTAATAGCTATAAAGTGATATTTAGTCTTAATTTACATTTTCTTGTTAAAGAGTTTGAGAATCTCTGCATATGCTTCTGTGTCTTCTTTTAAGATGTAATAGAAGTGTTAAAATATAAAACTATCTACTAAGGAAAAGTACAGTGTTCCAGCTTAAAAGATGATTTGAACATCGATACTAAACATTTAATAATACCAAATGTGTGTAAGTGTAATATTAGGGGGTGGCTGGGTGGCTCAGTTGGCCTTGGGCTCAGGTCATGACCTCAGGGTCCTAGGATCCAGCCCTGTTTCAGACTGCTCAGCAGGGAGTCTGCTTCTCCCTTTCCCTCTCCCTCTCACTTCTGTCTCCCTGTTTCTCTTAAATAAATAAATAAATAAATAAATAAATAAATAAATAAATAAATCTTTAAAAAATAAGTGTAATATTAGTTGTAAAAATTCTGCAAGCCTATCATTCTCAAAAAAATACTCATAAAAGGACCCTTTGCCATAGGTCTCAGTTACTAGTAGGAAAATGTGACTATTTCAATGAAAACTGATGCATGTCTAGATATTCTCTGCAAATTACTTTCTATCACACTTCTTCTTCCTCTATGGCTCAATAGTGCAGATATAGAAGTATATATTACATCCAACTTAACAAGTTAGATAACATTTCTTTTTTTTTTTAAGATTTTTTTTTTTTTTTTTTTTTTTTTTATTCATGAGAGAGCGAGAGAGAAAGGCAGAGGGAGAAGCAGGTTCCCAAGGAGCAGGGAACCCGATGCGGGACTCGATCCCAGGACCCTGAGATCATGACCTGAGCCGAAGGCAGACGCTTAACCATCTGAGCCACCCAGGCATCCTAGATAACATTTCTAATTTCTACAGTAAAACATAATTCATTTCCCAGTAACTTTTTCATTCTTGTTAATTACAAAATGAGAAGAAAATCCTAAACATTCTTCATCTTCACATCAAAATATTTCATGAATTATTGGCAAAAGGAAAATAATAAAGGGAACTGTGATCTGAAAGAAACCAAGTGCTTGAGGTATTCACTGAAATGCAAATAAGTAGGGAAATAAAATATAGTATTGGTCCCATAAATTCCTTCTTTTTTTCCCCCCTTACCACCAGTTCTGCACTGATTCTTATTTTTTTTCTTCCAATTTTATTTTCCAGCTCTAAAATAGTTCCCATTCTATGCCATGAGGTTCAGCAATAAGAGGCACATAGGAAATAAAATCAACTTTCAATTCAGTTTCAAGTGTAAAAACAAATCAATTTTTCCTAAAATACATTATCTTTATAGATTTATAGCATATTCAGTACTGTCTCAACTCAAAGGATAATGAAAAAAAAAAGTTTTCTCTATCAATTTTAACTCCCCCGGTTATTTCATTAAAACCTGATGACTTTATATATTACCCATATGCTGAATAATCCCAAATTTCTGTGCCAGTCCCGATGGATTCCCAGACTTTCACATTCATACATCCAGCTTCCAAGTCTGCATACTTGCTTTCATACATAACTGCCTTCTCAAACAAAGACATGAAAAAGAAATCTTGGTTTTCTCCTTGCAGCTCTGAACATCCTCCAGTCTTTAGCATTTTAGGAATTGACATTATCATCACCAATTTGCTCAGGTAAAAAATTCTAAGAGTCATCCTGAATTTTTCTCATCCTTTCACCCACTTCGTCCTGTCTTTAGGAAGTCTATCTTCCAGTGGTGTATGGAGTGAAGGAGTGAATCATGCCAAGACCCTAGGAAAAGTAAGTGCTTACTTTTTTTGTTGTTGTTATATTTTGTTTACATAATGTAGTATAGTAAGTGTCAAATAATATTCAAACAATAAATAATTGTTGAATGAATGAATTAGTTGATCAAACAAAATGTGAGAATATTTTCTTAGCTTATATAAAGCTATGCCTTTGAAGATTGCTTTGCTCTCATGAAAAAAATAAACAAAATATTTTAAAAATTAATTTAGTGATAGTTTAGTTCTGGTTTAGACTAAATGAATACTCTCTAGTTTACTATCTAAATATACTTAGGCTTCTTCATGACAATAACTGTGTCACTCATTCTACTCTATACTCGAGGAAATACTTGCTGTTAACGTGTTACATGGTCAATAGATGTTTATTGAATAAATTAATGGGCCAATGAATTACACTAGGTTTATTTAAAGGCTTTGTTCACAATTACACTTTTGTTTAAGTTATATTTTTATTTGGATAAGTAATTTGTTTCATTCTTAAGGCTTCATATTTAGTTATTATCAGACCAGAAGAAAAGTGAGTCCTCCTAATTTCAAGACAAGAGTTATTGCCAATATTTTGCCAATTTTTTTACAAAGCTAAAAACAAAGACGTATGGATATTCAGGAATCTCTTCTGAATATTTGAAAATAGAGATAAGTGGTAACATGTAAACTCTAGTGGGGGTGATTTGTTTGAAGCTGCTAAGAGATGCTAATTGTCTGAAATTATTATTGCCTGTATTCTTTATATTGAAAATGAATGCAGAAGATAAAAATGGATATAAAATTGAGCATCTGGGAGGATAGTAATGGATGTCAGGCAGCTGAAAATAAATGAGTGCTTCAATGACCAAAGTGATTCATTTTCATAGCGTGTACTAAAAAATAAAATGTTAGCAATTAAAAAGCATGGTCATAACCAGTATATAACAAAAGAGTTTAAATGGTTAAATGTGGGAAGCAGTTAGAATGTAGGAAATGTCGGATGTACGGTTTTGAATTTGTCATTGTTCTTCATGCCATAGGTCTGAGAATGGGGAACAGGAAGCCACAGTAGGGCAAGATAAAGCACTCAAAATGGTTGTCTTCTTGTTAGCCTTCTTTTTAGAAGTGATTTCTTCCAGAACTGCATCTAAATTTTCCCTCTCAAAACAATGGTTCCAGCACAGGCAGCACCACCTCTAGTGCTGAGGAAAAACAAAATAATTTCCTGGAATGCAATCATTCAGACAGAAATAAATCTATGACTGTCAAAATAGTCTAATCAGGGTTAAGTGGGACTGTTGGCCAACCATGGTGGTCCTGAATTTAAACCTAGAAAACAGATGTAATAAATAATTAGTTGCAAGTAGGGTAATAATTAGAGATATGTGACATCCTTTCTCATTTGCATTTTTCTTGAAGGTGACATTTTTCTTAGTCAAAACAAGGTATGGGGCTAAGTTTGAAATGATGGGGGATTTGGATCATCACCATAGAAGTATAAAATGAAAAATATATTAATAATATTCAGGCTCTGACATTCTATATAAGATTTTGCTGTAAAGCAATATGATTGAAAGATAGACTGTGTAGAGAACACGAGAAAGCAAGGATTTTCTAAGTTGCTTTAAACAAAAGGAATCAGGGCAGGAGAACTCATCTGTGATGCATCTGTGATAGATGTAGATGATAGATGATAGATAGACAGATGATACACTTGTAGCATAAGAAGGTGTTTGAAAGTTGAAACATAAAGCCTGACTCTTCTGTTTCTTTTTTTTTTTTTAAAGATTTTATTTATTTATTTGACAGAGAGAGACACAGCGAGAGAGGGAACACAAGCAGGGGGAGTGGGAGAGGGAGAAGCAGGCTCCCCGCAGAGCAGGGAGCCCGATGCGGGACTCTATCCCAGGACCCTGGGATCATGACCTGAGCTGAAGGCAGTCGCTTAACCAACTGAGCCACCCAGGCGCCCCTGACTCTTCTGTTTCTTGTGCATTGTGGGGAAAGGAGTTGAGGACAAAGGCATAGGGTCGGATCTCCCTTTCTTGTCTTTAGCTGTATGAGAGGAAGTCTGTTAGGTAGGTTAAGTACAACCCAGAAATAAAGGGTTCTTGTTCATGTTTGCATGTAGATTCTACAATGAGTTTACTTCACAAACTGCTCCTACTCCAGCATGGGGCAGTGGCCGTGCCAAAGTCAGCAAAGAAATACAGCATGTTTGGGCATAAAGAGGGCTAAAATTTCACTTTCCAGTGCTTAAGTGAGGTTTGGAGGGACGGTACTTGCTTGAGTTAATGCGCTTGCCTTGGGGTCCATGTAGCAAGGCACGTAATACACCCATAGCAGAGGTTTGGAAAACCAGCTAAATCAAGAGTTCAGTACAGGGTATAGCAAATTCTCAAATGGCCTAAAATGCTATCAAGACCCATGTTAAAGCAAATTGGACAATCATATCTATAATATCAACAGTTGGGGGCAATTCTCTGTGGTGTTTCTACATGTCTTATAATAGGTTTTGTACTGGATTATTTTGTTCATGGATGTTTGTGCAGCAAACAGCTTTGGAGGCTGGAGATAATGTCTCCTCTTTGTGGCAGACAGTAAATTTGTTTCCTAATCAGTTTAATAAAGATAGAGAATGCCTCCCTGGCTCCTTTGCTCATATTCCAGAGTTATAAAAAAATCTCTCTTTGGACGGGAGGAGGACAAGGTTGCTGGCAATCCTCCTACGAGATTGGAGATTTTCTGATCTCAGAGAACCTCAGCTATAAAAGAGAGTCCATGTGCACAGATATGACTGAGAGCACCTCTGTATCACCCCCATGTGACTTGAGGAAGGAAAAGAACAAACACAGACATGAAGGTCGAGCTGCTTACTGTGCTTTGAGTAATGCATGTCTAAATCCATTTGAGTTCATTGTTTCTTTACTGACTGAAGTTATGGAAGAGTTGACCTAACAGCTACCTGTGTCTTAGGGACTATTTAACTGTTTTTGACACTAACCAAGCCAAAAGATCAAACCTAGAAATATAGAAGCTGCAAAATGTATCTACAAATGTTAATACAACTTGTACCAATCATGGAGATATGAGATACTATCATGGAGACAAAGGAGTTTAAGTTTTACAGATCTGAGGACCCCTTTTCTCCTACCTTGAGCTCTGCTACTGTCACATCCTCCTCTAATCATGCTCTTACTGTGTAGTTTAGTAAAAGGTTGTTGACAAGACATGAATTGTTATATCAGAAAGACCTAGATTCAGAGGTCAGTCTGGATTCTAATTACTATTGGTAAGTTGCTTGATCTCTAGGAGACACTTTTTTCATGTGTAAAATGAGGTTAATAATGCATAGCTCATAGCATTATCATGAAGACCAAATTTTTAAAAAAATATTTTATTTATTTATTTGAGAGAGAAAGAGAGAGAGAATGAGCCATGGGTGGGGGGGGGGAGGGAGAAGGAGAAGCAGACTCCCCGCTGAGCAGGTAGCCTATCCTGGGGCTCAATCTTGAGATCATGACCTGACCTACTTAATCAACTGAGTCACCCAGGTGCCCCGTGAAGAGCAAATTTTTAAAAACAGCTGTGGTGCTTCACTAGTAGCCTTAGAGATGTTCTTTAAAATAAGATTGAATTTTTTAAAAATGATTTGCTTTTTTTTAAATAAATTTTTGACATATTGTTAACTTAGCTGCCATTCTACTGTATATGCTAAATTAAACAGAGAGTTTTCAATATTATATCATTGGTCTTCACTGTAGTTCTATGAGGTAGGTGTTCTTAACTACTATTTAATAGATAAGAAAATTGAATCTTTAAAAGGTTAACTAACTGGTCAGATATTATCCAGTTAATAACGCCTGGAGTTGAATTTAAACACAGGTCTCTCTCTGTTATTGCAAAATCTATGCTTTCTCCACAATAGTTTACTAAGCTACAATATTGTAAAAAATGTGGGAAAATGAGAAAAAAAAAACACTCAAAATCCCACCAAATGATCACAGTAATAACTATCCTTTTGGCAACTATTTGTCATTAGTTACTGTAAATATTTCTTTTTTTTTTTTTCTTTTTTGGTCATCAAAATATCTATCCAGTTAGAAATGTTTTGGACTACATTGATATGGAACTCTTATTTAACATTATATTTAACTTCAAAAACATTATTCATTTTTTTCCACTATGGGAGACATGATTTTCTGGCATTTATTCAGGAAAATTTAACTTTGTTTTGTTAAATAAAATTAAAAAATCAATTAGAAATTTATCTACAATGAGTACTTAACCTTTTCTTTAGTGATTTAAAAAAGAAGCAACATCATTAGCTGAGAGTAAATGGGAATCAAGAAAGAAATAATACACTCTCTGACATTAACAAAAATCCTCTTATTCTAAGAAGATAAAATGAGTAGTTATAATTTTAAAAGGCAGCTCATCTTAAAGAAGGAAAAAGAATAAAGCCTACCTTTCTGGAGAATTTTTAAAATCAATCCCCAAAGTTATGAGGTTCTTCTCTCAAAATATAAACCAATCCCGGTTAAGCACCAGAACAAATATTTTGAGAAGAATGACTTCATATATTCAGTAGAATCCTCGAAGGGCAAGGTATATCACTATAAATTAATTTATTGAACCTCTTGTTATGGCAGATGTTATTTAAAATTATTCCCAGCCTGTTCGCATTTAAAGGTAACTCAACTTCACAATCTGAAGATTTGAGGCTAAAGACAGGCTATCTCAGGAGAACAATAAAACTGGGGAGGCCAATTTGTGAAGGGCATTGGCTTCTACAGGCCATTGTAAAATAGACTGCAATAGAAAAATTATTTAACATGGCTTTTTGTATTTCATTTATCTTTCCAGGGATTTAGATGAAAAAGCAATTTTGGAAACTTTCACATTTAAGATACTCCTTATTCTTGTAATTATTTATGTTTAATATAGATATCCATTTTTGCTTTACATCTGATTAAACATTAATATGTTCCATCATTTTTAACCACTTACAACTCTCTTTTGTAAGAATTTTCAATATCGTATCATTTAAACATTAATGCAGGTGATCAGTCTCAGAAAATACACTGATGTAAACTTTCATTTCAATCAGAGATTATAGATTGAAAATTGTAATAAATGGAAACCCCCACTTTAGCACAACTCACTCTAGAGTAGAACTTGTTTTAGATTTGCAACATCATGTCCATCACACAACAGACGAAATATCTTAATAATTTCATCATATGAAAATTTTACCATAAGGCATTTTCCAAAAGTAATTTATTCAGCAGATATTTAATGAGTACATTTTATATGCCAGGCATTTTTATAGGGATTTTAGCATTAAGACTGATAAAATATCTCCCAACAATTAACAAATAAGGAGGTAATTATATAACACATCGGGGAATGAGAAGTCCTACGGAGAAACATCAGGCCAAGAAGGAGTACAAGGCCAACATAAGGCCAAGTATGATCTTATGTAACCTGAGTGCCCAGATGATAAAATAACATGTGGACAGAGATGTGAAAGAAGTATAGGAAAAAGCATGTGGAACTCTGGGAAAAGAGTATTTCAGGCAAAGCTCTAACACCAGAGGCCAAAGCAGTTTGAGAAGAGAAAGTAAGAAAGAAAGTTAAGATGGAAACAGAGAGGGAGTAGGGGAGGTGATGGTGTTTACATCATGTAAATATATGAGGATTGGGATTTCACTTTGAGTGAAGTGGATTTTTAGCAGAGGAATAATATGTTGAGATTTATCTTTTAAAATGCACACCTTAACTGTTTTGTGGTATAGCCTATAAAGAAAAGGACTAGTTCTGGGAAACCAAACAGGATGTCATTGCAGCAATCCTGTTGAGATATGGAGCCTTCTTGAACCAAGATGATATGGACTTATAAACAGAAGCCAGTAAGATTGCTGGTTGATTTCCCATGGGGTGGTACGAGTAGAGACAACAATTTAAGGGATTTGTGATAAAAATGGGGATAATAAATGGAAGATGTTTGAGGCTAAGGAATTTTTTCTTTTCTTCCTTAAAACAAGAGGTGTCAGAGATTATTTGTATGGTCTTGGGGAATGATCCAGTAGACAAAGGGGAAAAAATGATGATTCAGAGAAAGCAGTGACAGTTAGTGTAATATCCTTGTGGCGGGAAGATGGGATAGAACCCAGGGCAAGAGTGCATTGCTGACATTATACAGGCACAAAGACAGTCCATCCATTGTACTAACAGTGAAGCCTTTGGATTCACAGGCAGATGGTAGTTTTAGTATGAGTTTATGGGTGATTTTTTCCTAACAGTTTCTATTTTCCAGAAGAAAAAAGAAGCAACGTCATTAGCTGAGAGTAAACGATAGATGTAATGTCGGAAGTATGATGAGAGGAGAAATATGAAATAGTCATGCAGAAAGAAGAAAATTTAACAATTAGGGAACGGGATCAAACTGGTAGGCAGCACTAACAAGCTACTTACAATTACTGATTCTGAAAAATGAGATGAGTTGGCATCATTGCAAGTTTTTTTCCAGTCACATTTAGCTTTAGAGTTCAAGAGAAAATCACTTAGAGAGGTGATTTGGGCCAGTCAGAGATTTTTCTGATAGGTGGAGGGAAAGAAAGAGGAAATAGGAATAAAATCCTCTGAAAGGAGGTAATTATACTAGTAAGCCATGGAATCTAAGCCAAGTAAACATGAAGGTGAACATGAGGGAGTGAAGGGCATTAAAACATTCTTAAGATAATGGATGGAACATTCCAGTAGAGTCAAAGAAAAGTTGGAGTTGAAGTCCAAGGAGAAGGTATAAACATTACAGAGGTGTTTCAAGAATAAAATGTTTGCCAATAAGATTATAGCGGGAACAGTTATTTGTAATGACAAGATTATAATATAGGTGTAAATTGAAATTATTAATAATTATCACAAGAATAGCATTGGAGAGAGTGAGGGCAAACTAGGTTTTAAAATAGTCAAAGACAGGGGCGCCTGGGTGCCTCAGTCATTAAGCATCTGCCTTTGGCTCAGGTCATGATCCCAGGGTCCTGGGATCGAGCCCCACATCAGGCTCCCTGCTCAGCGGGAAGCCTGCTTCTCCTTCTTCCACTCCCCCTGCTTGTGTTCCTGCTCTCGCTATCTCTCTCTCTGTCAAATAAATAAATAAAATCTTTAAAATAGTCAAAGACAGAGACCAAGTGCCTTGGGGACCTGTGGTTATCTCTATAATGAGCAATAGTGGATAATATAATCTTATGGCCTCTGCTTTAAGGCTAGCATTTTTATGGATGAGAGAGGGAGTAATATCTAGAAGCAACACTGATTCATATTGAAGATGACCACATCATCTCCAGGCCGAGTGACATAGATGATGTACGATGAGAGTTGTATTTGAAAGGACCAGAGAGAAATTAATGTCTCCAAGAGAAAAGCAGATTTCAGTTAGATCAGAAAGAGGAAGTGAGGGAATGTTTGGTAAGGAAGCTGGAGATATAGGGACTTTTATTTATGTCAGATCTTGAGTTCCACAGAACAAAGAAGGTTTTGTGGACTTAGGCATGAGTGGGAGGATCCGGTTAGATTGACCATATTAGAGTCTGGTAGAGCTGAGAGCCTAGCTGGTGAGGATTGAGCAAGTAGATGGTTTAAGTCATTTTGTGAGGGCTGGTGGAAAGAAGACTGTAGGGTATCATGAAATTCATCCTGAGAGTCCCTGGGGAAAATTGTGATGTTGAGGCTTTGAGTATTGAGGAGAAGGAATCAGTGGGAAGTTTTTTAGTCGCCAGAAGCACTCTGAAAAAGGCTGCTTTTTCACTCCTGTTGTTTGCAGGCATTAACCTGTTCTGGAAGTCTAGACAACTCCTTAAAGGTAGGAAACTGGTCTTGTATTTCTTTAATATGTCTTCAATGCACTAAGTCCAGCAGACTCAGTACAGAAAAACTTGGTAGATGAAAGCATGTGGTATGATAGATAATTTCAGTGGCAAAATGCTTTCTCTATCCTAAAATAAAAATGCTTTGGAATTAATATGTGTATTTTATAAAACAGGATATTGATGACCTACATAAACTGGAAACCAAGCCGTCGTTTAATTATCAGAGGAGCGACATCATTTGAACATAGTATAAATGGTCCCTGACTTGTTTCAACTGACAAATTTTTTACTTTATCATGGAGCAAAAATGATATGCATTTAATAGAAACCATGCTTCAAGTTGAATTTTTATCTTTTCCCAGGCTAGTGATATGTGGTATGATTTTCTCTTGTGATGCTGGGCAGTGGCAGCAAGCCACGGAACCAGCCAGCCCTGTGATCATGAAGGTAAATAACTAATCCATGTACAACCAATCTGCACTCTTACAACAATTCTGTGTTTCACTTTCAGTACAGTATTCAATAAACTGCATAAGATATTCAACACTATTATAAAGTAGGCTTTGTGTTACATGATTTTGCCCAAGTGTAGGCTAATGTAAGTGTTCAGAGCATGTTTAAGGTAGGCTAGGCTAAGCTATGATGTTCAGTAGGTTAGGTGTGTTAAATATATTTTTGACTTAGGATATTTTCACTTTACAGTGGGTTTATTGGGATGTAACCCCATCTTAAGTTGAGGAATTTCTGTACATTGGTATAAAAACAATTTTTCCAGGTGAAAAAATAATCTAAGTCATTGCACCTAAACAAAACACTATAAGTCTCTTCTAGAAATGACCTATCTTCTGGATTATAGAAACAATAAGCATAGAAAATGGATATTTTTACCCTCTGGGCACAGAATCCTTTCATTCCAAAGAAAAGGCTTTCTGTCCCTACATTCATGCCCTGTAGCACCACACATCTTCCCCAGCTTTTCCATGAACAGAGATGAGAAAGATACAGAAGAACCACAATGTGGTTCTTTGGAAGTTGAAGAGTAGGACTTGAGTGTTGCCCTTAAAGGGACTAGGAAAAAGGAGAAAAGAGAAATGCACATCTATATATAATATAAGCAAGAGTGACAGTAGCCAATTGATTTTCAAGTCCATTAACACTCATGCCTATAAAGACTAGAGCAAATGTCTATTAACTCAGCATTGCCTATAACACATCTGGTCATGAAACTTCTTTTTCACTTAATGTAGTTTGAAGGATGATATGCAAAAAATAATGGTAGAGAGTACCCTTCCATATAAATCAAATATTGCTCACTTTATTATATATATTAGCTGCAACAGTTTCATTCATTTGAAATATGAATATATGGCAAGAAAACCAAAAGGTAAATGAAATGAAGTACACTATCTACATGACCATATTTCAATTATTGCTCATTTTTCTCTGTCTCTTTTAAACAATGTCCAACTGAGGTATCAGCTAGCTGCCTCCTGGCTTTGCCAACCTCCCTTCTAATTGACCTCTAATTGCTAACTTCTCTCTAATTCACTCTCTGTCCCTAGGACCTTATTGATAATGAAGTTACAGATTTGTAGAGTGTACAAATATTTGTGTTCCTTGTTTTTTACCCAGAGTAAACAAACATCTGCCTGAATTATTATAAATCAATTATACTTTCTACTTGCCAGAAAAGGTAGAAAAGGTCAAGGTCTTTTAAATAAGACCTAATTGACATTTTCTTGTTTCATAAATGTGTTATCAAAGGTTAAAATTAATTTTTCTAAACAGTGGGGCAAGTAACTATAAACAATATCAGTTGTTTTCTTGGGAAATTACAATGACATTTCAATAAACATCTCTCTCCTATTAGTGGAGAAGGCGGGCAGGGAGAATCAGTAGTAGCATTTTTGGAGAGCTAAAACAAAGACATTTTAAACTACATGAAACCAAGCAATAAAAAATGTTCAAAGCTCTTTGTAATATTTAGTTCAAATGTAGGACAACCATAGCTATCACAGGTATTAACCTTGTGAAGATAAATTTCAGGTGACAAGATGTGATATATACAAGGTTATGTAAAAATGTCTCATTAAAATTAGCTTCTCTGAATAGAAACAAAAAAGCATTGATCTAATTGGTGAAATTAGTGATTTGAATTGGTTATGAGCCTTAATCAAAGAAATTTAAAAATGTATCAGGTAATTAGTAATCTAACCTTCTAATTAATTATTTTCTAATAAAAGTTTTAATTAGTAGATAGGAAAAGTTCTGATGATTACAATTGCCTTTGTAAATAGGTGACTCTAAGATGCTTGAAACTTCTCAATTATTCCTAATCCCAGCCCCCACTCTTATTATAATGTTTAAACTATGGATTTTTTTGCCAGCTCAAGATATTCTGTAAAAGCATATTCTCGAACACTGTGAGTAAGCTAGGCTAGCCTTCCTTGTTTCATGGTTCTTGGGCTGCTGCTGGTTTTTGTTAATGTAAAATACCCAAAGTGTACCCTTTCACATTCCATGACCATTTCCTCTGGTCTTCTATTACATTTTTTTCTGGACATTCTCTTTCCTTTGATTCTTGTGTTTCTGTGTAGTTAAATATAGATTATATTCAGCAGTTCTTCTTTATAACAGGACTTGGTCTTAGAAGAAAACTTTAATTTCTGCAGTTTTTTTTCCACTCATGCGATTGTAACCTCAGGAAATCTGCATCCCATTTTCAGGTTTTCCTGATTTTTTTTTCCAATTGGAGAACCCTTCAATTGTGATTTTTTTACCTCTGGAAGCTTGATTTATTGGTCCTCCAGCTCTGAAGCTCAGCAGAAGAACTCTCCACACCTTCTGCTTCATCTCACATAGTTAGCAATACCATGGGTTTTTTCAGTCTTACCAGTCATGCCTGTTTATAGTTGGGGGCTCATGAAGACATATTATCATTTAATGTTGCTGATGATGAGGGTTTTTTTTTAATCTTTTTTTTTTTCTCGTCATGATTGCTAGTTGTGGCAGATTCTGTTTTTTGTTTTGTTTTGTTTTTCAAAAATGGTAACAAGAATATCTACCATCCTGCATGCACTTTCAGAACCTTGTCATTTGCCATCAAAAGGCAGAGTTTATTATAATCCTGTCCCTCCCAGTAAACTTCAGTAAGACATCATGACTGTCTTATTGAATAGCATGTGCTCTAAGGGATGCTGTGTAACTTCCAGGTCAAGATTATTAAAGCTAATATGAGTTCTTCCTTGTTCATGTTTTTATTTTTTTTTTCTCTTTCTCAATATTCCCCCACGACACACTGGTCTTGGTAGCCAGCATGTTGTCAAAAAACCCACAAAAAAGCACCTGAGAAGGTACTAGTAGGTGTTACAAATGACAATGAAGTCTCAGCTTACAGCCAACACCAACTGCTAAACATGTGAGTGAAGTGAGCAAACTTTCAGATGATCCCAGCTCCTAGTGTTGAACGGCCCCAGCAGACACTTGGGGAAGCAGAAATGCGTTTTCCCTACCAATCCTTGCCCAAGTTGTAGATTTGTGAGGGGGAAAAATACACAGACATACATGTGTAATTATACATATATGTATATATGCACCTGTCTTAAGCCATTAAGGGCTGGGGAAGTTTGTTACACAGCACTAAATAATTGAAATACTTTTTGTTGGGGGTCGTTATGGATTTGGGGAGATTAAAATACTCCAGAAACCTCAGAAGTACTCAATGTTAATATAGTCCAATTTATAGGTCTTTTTAAATAGTACCTTCTGTGTTTTGTCTAACTTTCATGCAATCTGTTTAATGATCCAATGCTAGAAAGTCCATTTTATTTTGATATGAAATTCATGAAAAATCTATTAGTGTGAACCGAATCACAGAGTACAAAATATCAAATACTTGGATATCTATTTAAAATGGTAAAATAAAATAAAATAAGTAGGCACATAGTAAGAAAATTTGCAGGATTAAGTAATAGTGAGATGTTCTCAAAGACATATGGTTGCATTACTAGTAAATATGCAAGTTTTATTATATTCAACTCAAAGTTTCAACTAAATGATTTAGAAATTCAAAATTGATTAATTTGCAAGATTCCACATACAAATTGGACCAGATCAGGCTGAGAATATAAAAAGAACAGGATAATTTTACACTAGTATTTCCATTTTGGCAAAAATATAACTTAAAAAAAGAAGTTTTTGTAAAATGGATGTGTTAAGAATGCAATACATCGCATGTGAAACTGTTAACATATTATTTCTACATTTAAAAGTGCAAGTTTAAAAAATCATATTCTGGGGAATTAGAAAAATATTTCTTTGGTTAGAAATGAATATAATAAAAGATAATAGTTTGGAACAAAAGATAATATTTTGGAATGTAAATGAAAATGTTATTTAAATGATTTTGGTTTCTTTGAAGTTGACAATTAGAAAATACTTCTCATTAGATTTTTGAGTGTTCCAGTTTCTGTTTCATTACATAGAAAAATTAATTAAAATAAAATAATGAAGAACTATTAAGGATTATGTGATAACGAGTTTTTATGTTAGATTAAACTGTCTTTTGGCTGTTCTAATGTTCTTAACAAAGAAAAGATGTAATTCAGTGTAAGAAAAGGGAACGTGGGAGGGAGAGAAAGAAAAAGAGAGAGAAATGGAGAGAAAGAGAGACAGAGGCTAAAAGAAAAAAAAAAGTAATTTATGTTGAACAGGCCAAACAAATGTAAACAGTGTTACAGAATCAGAAAAACAAAGAAAAGAAACTGCTCTCTACTGAGCAAAGCTTTACCATTTAAATCTAAAGAAAAAAATTGTATGGGTAAAATATGTGTGGACTACATAAACATTAAGAAGCCAAGAAGTTAAAGCACAGCTCTAGTTAAGAGAGCCCTGCGAAAAATCTCATGAGGGACAATGGAGCTTATAAAGCCACTGTTTGGTTTTAACTATGCATAAATTGATTCGAGTGACTTTAAAGATTTTCCTTCCTGCATATTACTTGTACACAAAATATATGTTGTCCTCTATTAAGAATTGGGAGGAGGTATTGTGAATATCATTTTCAGGTCATGTGGGACTCACAAAAATTTAAAGAAATATAAACCTAAGTTTGAGCTTGTCATAGTCTATGTTAAGGCAGCTTTCAAAAAAAGCAATTTCCAAATATCTAACACAAGAACATAAAATCCACTGGAAAGTTTAAGTTGAAATTTTAAACATATTTTCACCTTTGTCATTTGTCTTAGCCGAAGTACCCGGAACAGAAAGCCTGATTCAAAGAGTTACATGTAGGTACTCCCTTATAATGCAATATAAGAAAGCAGGAAGACGGGGAAAAGGATGTGAGGCAAAGAAAGAGGAAGAAAGGATAGGAAGGGGTACATTAATGATGTGGCCACGGCTTCTTATCAAATGTAATCGCTATTCTTTCTCTGTGTTCTCAGAAGCCATAAGATTTACTGTTGGAGGAAAGGAGAATAAATGATCATTGACTCCTTCCCAGGCCCCTACTTATTACTGGTCAAAATCCACCCCATGGGACATAGCTGCCCACACTTCTTGTTATGTTACTATGACAATGCATAGGTCACAGTAGATAATCTTGCCTTTTCAGTTGATTACACATACAGGGTTCCTGCTCTATAGTGACTTGGCACTACAAACATAGCATTAGCTGCTCTTAGGATGACACCAGATATTGATTCTACATCCTTATCTTACCCAGCGAAACAGGTTTGGTCACACACACATACACCCCATGTGAAAGAAGAAGAAGAAAAAGAAGAAGAAGGAGGAGGAGGAGGAGGCGGAGAGGGAGGGGGTGGGGGGAGGGGAAGACAGAGAAGAAGAAGAAGAAAGCCTCTGTTAATTAAAGTAAGATGGTTTTATCTATTTCCTTCACTTAGAGGAGTACATTCCAAATCTATTTTCAACTTTCTCATAATTTTCACTTTCTCTTCCCTCAAATAAGTTCATCATGAATATTTTTGGAGAAATTCCCCTTTGGTTACAAAGTAATCCCTGCTCAAAACATAAATTCTGTGGCACAAAAAAAAAAAAAAAAAAAAAAAAAAAAGAAATAGATTTGGCATGAAACAGCCATCACATTTTGCTTCTTAGTGATTTCAAGCATTCCTGCTTGAAAAAAAAAGAAGGCAGGCATTTTAAGGATTCATGATTAGTAAAATTGGCTTCCAATGTGTTATTTGCAGCTGTCCTGTCATTTTTTTTAAATTGATAATTCATGCCTTTCCCCATAAATATTAAAATTTTTCAAAGTTCTTTATTTATAAAGCCAAATTCCTACTTTCTGAATAACAAACCTAAGGTTGGTTTATGATTATAAGGAATATTCTCACAACAGCTCATCATGACATTTGTTATATTTAACTAAAGAAATTAAGAGTTACACACCCCTAGAAACTAACTTTACCCAAATATATGTAAAGGTTTTGTTTGTTGACGTTTTTTGAGCCTGTAACATATTGTCTTATAGAAATAATGTTATTAATGGTCACCAATCCAAAACTAGCTGACTGAGGTCTAAAGAAGACATAAACAAATGGAAAAGGATACAATGTTCATGGGTCACAAAGGATACTGTCAAAATATCAATTCTTACCAAACTGATCTATAGACTCAAAGCAAACTCAATCAAAATCCTATCAAACTCATGTTGTAGAGATAAACAAGCTCATTCTAAAATTTTTATTTTATTTTAAATTTTAAAAGAAAATTACCTCTAATCACCAAAATATTTTGAATGGTAGAACAATCTGAATGACAGTGTTACTAGGCTTACAAGAATGTTGTAGTAATCAAGCCAATTAAGGATACACAAATAGATCATGTAAACATACAGAAATGAATAGGAGGGGCAGAAATAGATCGGCTTACATGATCAGTTGGTTTTTAACAAAAGTAACAAAGTAATTCAATGGGAAAAAGGACCATTTTCTCAACATTTTATTTTTCTGGAATAATTGAAAATCCATATGAAAGAAATCTATCTTCTTCACATTAAAACTATTGTTTAAAGCTAGAATATACAAAAACAAACAAACAAACAAACAAACGAAAACACATTTATCACTTTGTAAACACACTACTGGATATTTACACCAAAAATACAAAGACACTAATTCAAAGGGACACATGTACCCCTTTTTATAGCAGCACTATTTACAATAGCCAAATTTTGGAAGCAACCAAGTGTCCATTGATGAATGGATAAAGAAGATTTGGCTTATATATGTGGCAATATCTATATATCTATGCATAGAGATATGGGCATATATATGTATATATAAATATATACATATAATGGAATATTATTTGGCCATGAAAAGGAATGAAACCTTGCCATTTGCAACTATATGGGTGGAACTAGAGAGTATAATGCTAAGAAAAATAAGTCAGAGAAAGACAAATAACATATGATCTCACTCATATGTAGAATTTAAGAAGCAAAACAAACAAGCAAAGGAAAAAAAAAAGGAGAGAAAGACAAACCAAGAAACAGTATTCTTAACTACAGAGAACAAACTGATGGTTACCAGAGGGCGGGTGAGTGTGGGGGAAATGGGTGTAACAGGTGATAGGGATTAAGGAGTACACTTCTCCTGATGAACACAGGGTAATATATGGAATTGTTGAATCACTGTATTGTACAACTGAAACTAATATAATACTGTATGTTAACTATACTGGAACTAAAATCAAAACAAAACAAAACAAAACAAATGTTTCCTAAATATTGCACAAAAACCTGAACCAAAAAAGAAAAAAAAAATAGTTGCAACTTTGCAAGATTTAAATCTTCTGTTCTAAGAAATACAATGTTAAGGAAATGAAAATTCAATCCAAAACTGGAAAAAATTTGCAAAATATGTATGTGATAATCAATATATATAAAGTTACATAAAGATTTATTATTTTTATAATAAAATGACAAGCAAGCCAATAAAAAATGGGTTAATGTATTGAGCATACACTTCACCCAAAAGTTATAAGAATGTTCAATAAGCACATGAAAATTTGCACATTATTACTTATTAGGGATATACATATTAAAACCACAATGTACTACCACTAGATACTCTTTGTAATGGCTAAAATTAAAAAGACTGACAATAACAAATATTGATAAGGATATTAAGGAAACTGAACTCTTGTATTTTGCTGATGGGATTGCAAAATGGCACAGCCACTGTGAACAATTATTTCAATTAAACATACACTTGGTAATTATTAAATATACACATGAATAATATACACTTGATAATTATTACATACACTTGATAAACATACACTTGATAGTTATTATTACCCAGTTAAACATATACTTACAATATGACATAGCAATCAATTACCGGGTATTTACCTTTGAAAAATGAAATCATTGTGCCACATAAAGATTTGTAGGTGAATGTTCTCTGCCACTTTATTCATCACAGCTTCAAACTGAAAACAACCCAAATATGCATCAACTGGTGAATGGATGGATACATGTTTTATGGTATCTATATAATTTAATACAGTATTAGCAATAAAAAGTAACTACTGATAGTCACATCACTGTAGATGAATCTCAAAGGCATCATGCTAAGTGAGAGAAGTCAGATATAAAAGACTGCATACCCTATGATCTCACTTATGAGAAATTATACAAATGGAAAACACCATCGTGACAAAAAGCAAATCGGTGGTTGCTAGGTGACAGGGATAAGGGAAAGAGTTCTACTAAAAAAAATACACATGGAGACTTTTTTGGGCTATGGAAATATTTAATATCATGATTTTGGAAGAGTTAACATAACTACATATATTTGTTATAATATATCAAATTACTGATTTTTGTTATATGTAAATTATACCTCAGTAAAACTGACTTTAAAAATCAATACAAGTAGCCAACTCTGGAGGGGGAATATAATTTGGGCCAAGAATCTTTGAATTAGACATACTGAAATTGAGTTTGTAAATGAGATTAATCATTTTAATCATATTTTAAAATATTTCTATCTTCTATATATAAATGTATCAATTCTCTAAATGGTTATTGTCCAGACATATCTTTTTCATACTTCAGTTGGTACAGAAGTAATTTTACATGGGATATAAATTTTTACAGTTTAATGGTTATGTATCTGTCTTAATTAATTATGGCAAGTGACACAATTTTCTATTTATGGTGGTTACAAAATTTCCTTTTGTTTAAAGAAGATCAGAAGAGTCAGTCTCCAGGATAAAATCCTATGTGCTATCTTTCATGTGATTACTTGGCAGGTGGAGAACTACTCTTTCAATACCAGATATGTTGCTTGGTCAGTGCATTGCAATCTCTGAAAGGTGTTGCATTCAGACTCAGCCCCCGTCTGCTAGCTTGCCATACTTTTATGCATATCTGCTTTCCTGGCTTAACACCTCCATTTGGAGGCCCACCTCTAAAAGGACCCTTAGTGGAGGTCTTTCTCAGGAGTCCTTACTGAGACCTCCTTATTGGATGTCCATAAAGATAATTTTCCCCACTACTGAGTACTTTCCCACACTAGTTTTTCCCCCTCTCCCTATTCTTGACCCCTGGGTCCATAAAACATCAGGAGTCTTTTGTTAGGGTCTTTCCAGAATGAGATGACCCCTCCCACTCTATTGCCTCTGGTGATCTACAACCCCTTGCCCAGCACCATTACAGAAAGGGAAAAATAAAAACAAACAAACAAACAAACAAACAAAAAACATTGAGGGAGCTAGCATCTTTTTTATGACCTTTTGGTTACACTGTTGCAGTAAGTGAATAAAGGCTTGGCTGTCACTCACTTTGACTTATTGACCTAATGCTAATAGACCAGCTCAGCATCTGGCCGCTCAGTGCTTGTTTACTCTCCCTTTCTCTCCCTCTCTCTTTCTCTCTCTTTCTCCTCCTCACTACTTCTCTTTTCTTGACAAAATCCAATTTAATAGAAATAAAAAATACATAAATACCAATAAAGACACATGCAGATACCCAGATATTGTAGATATATTAACCAAATGGTTGAATATGGGAAGGATGCTTTAACTTTATTTTTCCTTCACAAAAATTCCCATCATACTTTTGGTAGTATCATGGTAATAGAATAGGAGTAATAGTCATTTAAACACCTCCTTAAAGAGTATTTTTCAATGGTTGGAATTCCAATCTAAAGAAATTACAGATTAAAAAAATGAATTTTTTCAATAAATAGAAAAAGTACCATTATAAAAAGTGAATATGCTTGGCTTAGACTGCCTTTCCCCCTAACCACGTTCGTAAGAAAGTGCAAATATATTTTTGTTACCACTCATGTTAATCCTGCTCTAGGGTTTTCTAAACATTCGTCCCAAATGATTTCAAAATTTATTATAGGACTTACTGAAATTCCTCCCAGTAATGTCGCAGAAAAAGCAGTTAACAGGTATTTTAACCACCTCCCTTTTATAGATAACTTAGATATTTTAAAAGAAACCATTACTATTAATTGTAAGAATTTTCTAACCCCAGTTAGGAATATGTGAATAAGAAAAGTATCAAAATATAACTATTAGAATGATTCTTTTTAATTGAAAGACCACACAAATTCCTGCTGATACTGAAACTGTTGCTGAATGGTCAGCAATTTTCTCAAATTGCCAAATATTGTAAGTGATTCATGCTGTGACAAGTACTTTGTATTAAGAAGACCTTTAAAAAAAATAAATAAATAAAATAGAGCACAAATTCACATAGATTTCTATTTCTCCAGCTGTGCAGTTGCTTTAAAAAAACCCGTAATAACAGATTAAGTAGTTAAGTATCCAATAAATTTGAGCCAAGAAACTATCTTGTAAGTTATGGCTATTATATATTTTCATATAGGACACCTCTAAAGGATTCAGCACTATTTGAATTTCTTTCAGAACTATTATGAAAAAAGTTTCTACTGCTTGAAAATATAAGATAAAAACTGTCTCATCAATATTATAGTTTCATATTTCTTAATAGATTTGTTGTTCCTGAGTTATTTTCCTTCTAACAGCAATTCTAATATTTATTTTCTAATTAAATTCTGACTTTAGAAATTATTTGCCCAGATTTAATGCAATAATAAAGCACTTCAGCATTTTGCAAATGTTCAAAATCTTCCCATTCAGTGGAAGATTTGTCATTTAACACCTAGAGCAAAATTTTAAGAATTGTATAATTGGAAAAATTCTGATTACTCCATGAAATATTGATGTCAAGTTAAAATTTTGAAAGCTTGGGGCGCCTGGGTGGCTCAGTTGGTTAAGCGACTGCCTTCGGCTCAGGTCATGATCCTGGAGTCCCTGGATCGAGTCCTGCATCGGGCTCCCTGCTCGGCAGGGAGCCTGCTTCTGCCTCTGACCCTTCCCCCTCTCATGTGCTCTCTCTCTCTCATTCTCTCTGTCTCAAATAAATAAATAAAATCTTAAAAAAAAAAATTTTGAAAGCTTGGTTTATTAACAGAACATGGGAAAATATGTTGGTTTGCATGGAGAGTGTTTAAAATGTTCTTTGAGATTAGCCATCTGGGTGTATTTCATAGCCATGAGTTTGGAATTATTTTTTAAAGTATCAATCTTGCCTGACAACTCTGAGCAAGCTGAAGAAATTTAGAAGCAAGGTGATATTATATAATAATTACATAATAATTATATAATATAGTTTTATAATTAAGGTATAGAACAACACCAAACAACCAGAATGAGAAGGGGACTTGATAAGAGCAAAAAGGCTCTTAGAGTCATGAGTGGATAGTGTCTGGGAAAGGTGGCATGGTCCTGCCTTCTATTATAGTTAGACAGACTTGGAGAGGAGGCTTCACTCCCTACTGCTTGAGTATAAATAGCCATCCTTCAGTAATAAAAATTTAATTGTTATCAGCCATGAGATTTAAGGCTTAGTTTATGGTGGTGAGTTAGAGTCTTTTTTCACAGTTTGCATACTTTCTATAAAAAAAAAAAGTGTATGTTTTGGTAGAATCTGTTTAAATCAGATTGCCAAACACAACTTGTATTGTGGGCTCTTCATCAACAAATATCTAATGGAGAAAACTTTGACTCAATGATAGTAGTCAAATATAATGAAAATCTGAAGGCTTGTGTCCAGCAACTTTATCGTATATATGTGACTCAATGGAAAAAGACCTAGAGCTCCTTTTGCTTTTGTTATTTCTTTTATTTTTTTATAGCAAGTGACCTCCTTCTTCATCTAACTATCCCTCAGGTGTTTTTTCACATATATTTTCAAAATATTTTTCCACATATAACTGGTCAAGAGGATACAATTATCTTTCCACTTATTATATTTATCTCCCAAAAAAATTTCTAGGTATCAAACAAATGTATGAGGAAAAAAAAGGAATTTATCTGTTAACTCTATTAATCCCATCACCTAATTTCCATAACAACAAGGGTCACTAATGTACTAACCATTACTGAGTGTCTTTCAAATTCCATAAATGCATTAATATACATATTTAGATTGGAGACTAGGTACTCTTCCATCCGTGGACCTGTTCTCTAATCCCAGCTCTAAATTTGTTATCTAGGTCATCAGTGATTGAAGTCCTTATAAAATGAGGGTCTTTATCTTGTCTTTACACTTTATTCTAAATTTAAAATTATGAGTCGTCCAATACCAGTTTCCATAATGACCCTAAAGCTCCCTCTGTAAAATGTGATTAAGATAATTTGTTCTTCTGAAGGCAATTCTTTGGATTTATGTGGATAACAAACAGATTTCTGTTTGTATCAACAAATCTATAAAATGTATAAAATAGTATTTCTGCAAGTAGATTTCAAGCCTGAATCTCAAAAACTCTCAAAAGTTTTTAAGTATTGCCATCAAATCCACTTGACTGTTTCTTTCTTGAAAAGGTAGTACTTCAGACACTTTTCTTGAGTTTTACTTAAATACTGCATAAGTGAAAAAGAGAGAGAAAAACATTGTTAGGTGGATCTCAACAAAGATTCTCAGTGTACTCTTGAGTTTCTTGACAGCCTCAAGTAAGGTTAAAATCTGTTCAGTGGACTAAACGAGTGCAAAAAGTGAATGGCATCCAGATCTAAGTTAAAAGCTCATAGAAAAGGACAGACTTATCAAAAATGATAGGCATATGCCTCTGCCAAGATCGATAGTAAAATTTGATAAAACCCAGTTAGTGTTATACACAACAGATGAATTATTGAACACTACATCTGAAAAGAATGATGTCCTCTAAATTGGCTAGTTGACTTTATATAAAAACCCAGTTAGTAAAATAATATTTCATAACATGGCATGCTTAGTAGTTTCTGGAGTATAAAACTACCAAGAATATTTAGAACTTGAACTTTTTCTTTTTTGACAAAAGAGGGTATTGCTTGAACATCTACTGTCTTACTGGCTTTCAAAATAAGAAATTTATTAGCAGTGTTTAATTCTATATCCAGGATTCAAAACTGACCAAGAATTCACCTAGGTAATAGCTATCTAACATTTAAGTCAAATAAGCTTTTGTTTTTTGGGGGTTTTTTTTAAAGATTTTATTTATTTATTTATTTGACAGAGAGAGAGAGAGAGTTAGCAAGAGCAGGAACACAAGCAAGGGGAGTGGGAGCAGGAGAAGCAGGCTTCCCGCTGAGCAGGGAGCCCAATGCGGGGCTCGATCCCAGGACCCTGGGATCATGACCTGAGCCGAAGGCAGACGCTTAACGACTGAGCCACCCAGGCACCCCAAGCTTTTGTTTTATACAAATATATACCAGAAGAAATTTTAATTGTTGGAAAATATAGCACTGTCACAAAAGAATAAATCACTCCAGGTTCATTTAGTTCCTTTTACTTTAAGAATAAAAACTTGACTAACTTGACAAAAGTTCTTAGACACTAAAGAATAAAGTTTTCAAAAAAAAATATTGTGTCAAGGTGAAAATGTTTTTGCATCAAATGGTATAAACATACCAGGGCATAACTGAGTAAAGAAAGGGATCAGAATGTAAGATCTCTCCACCCAAACTTGTTTCAAGCCTATGCACTCTCTGCTCCCTCAAACTGGAATACAATATATTTTCCTGACTTAACAACACATATACTCTCTCACACACACATAGACTTGTCTTGATCCAAAAAAAAAAAAAAAAAGACACTTTGGAGACTAAAAGTAGAGAAAAAGAACTACTTATTCAAAACAGGACACAGAAATAAGGATCAGCAGAAGCAAGAACACAGGGGCAGAGGTAACTGGGACTCTCCAGCTATTGGCAGAATGCTTAGTTTTCTACCATGTGAATTAAGGGTGTACAAAAAGGAAAGTGAGTCCAGCCAAGAATTGGATTATGTAAGTTATTTATAAGTGGAAAAGAGTACCATATATGAAACACACACACAGATGCACCTTTATACATACACACTGTGATATATACTTTTTCTATATCAAAAGGGATACAAACCCATTGTGCTATTGTTGTTCTTTATCTGACTCGAATCAAGTTGTGGAAGCCAATTTTAGATTTTCAAGAATTTTGCCATCTGGTTGTTAAATTCAGTTATTCTTTAAAGTTAAATTATATAGGAGGGGTGGAGCAAGATGGCAGAGGAGTAGGAGACCTAAATTTCATCTGGTCCCAGGAATTCAGCTAGATAGGGATCAAACCATTCAAAAAGAATAGCAGCAACTCTCTGAACAGAAAACAACCACTTTCTGGAAGGTAGGACGTGCAGAGAAGTGAATCCGAGGCGATATTCAGGAGGATAGACGGTGGGGGAGGGGCCTCTGTCAGCCACTACCGGCAAGTGATAGAGCAGCGGAGCACAAAATCGGAACTTTTAGAAGTCGGCTCCGCTGAGGTACGTTGCTCCAGTGGCTAAGTTGGGGATGGAACCCTCACTGGGAAAGTGTGGTCTCAGGATCCTCAGGGTCACAGAAAGACCGGGGGTGCCTGAGTGCACAGAGCTCCCAGGTATCAGATTGGGGAAGCCAGCTGCAGAGACGGAGCCGAGGAGTGGGCTTTCAGCTCGGGGTTGCCATAAACCGTGATCCGCGGCACAGTTGGGCCACTGCTCCTCCAGCAAGGACCCAACAAGGGGCAGATCTGGGGACACTCCCCTTCCTCCCCCAGGACGATCGGCGCGGGAGCGCACTGCAGGGATCTGCTGGGTCAGGAGACTCCACATGGGGTCGGGTGCCAGAGATAGAAACTCTCGGTTACAGGCCGGGTGAGCACAGAGTGCGGCTGGAGACCGGGGAGACGGGAGTGATTGACCGCTTTTTTCTGGGGGCTCACTGAGGAGTGGGGCCATGAGTTCTTGACTTCTCTGGGGCGGAGATTGGGAGGCCGCCATTTTCACTCTTGTCCTCCAAAGCTGTACAGAAAGCTTGCAGGGAACAAAAACCTCCTGAGAGCAAACCCGAGTAGATTGCTTAGTCTGGCCCCCAGCAAGGGCGGGGCAATTCTGTTTCTGGCAAAGACATTTGGAACCACAGCAACAGGCCGCTCCCCCAGAAGATCAGCAAGAACAGCCAGCCAAGACCAAGTTTACCGATCAATGAGAACGGCAGAACTCCAGAGCTAGGGGAATACTGCACATAGAATTCATGGCTTTCTTCCCATGATTCTTTAGGCTTTCAAAGTCAATTTTTTAAATTTTCTTTTTCTTTTTTCTTTTTTTTTGAATGTTTCTTTTTCCCTTTTTCAACCAATATCTTATCAATCCCTTTTCTAAAAATCTTTTTTATTTTTTCATTTTTAGAGTCATATTCTATCCCTTCATTGTAGTTAACCTTATTTTTGGTATATATATATATATATGTATATATATATGTAGTTCCCTCTTTAAAATTTTGGGATACAGTTTCTTCTAACAGACCAAAATATACCCTAAATCTCTAGTGTATGTCTTTGTTCTAGTCTCCTGCCTGATCACATCCTCTCCCTTTTTTTTTAATTTCTCCTCTTTCTTTTTTCAACCAACTTATCTTATCAATTCCTTTTATAAAATCTTTTCTAATTTTCATCTTTACAGTCATATTCCATGCCTTCATCATATTTACCCTTATTTTTGTACATATATAAGTTTTTCTTTCTTTAAAATTTTGGGAGGCACTTTCTTCAACAGACCAAAATATGCCCAAAATCTAGTGTGTGGAACTGATCTATGTACCAGCCTGATCATATTTGATCATATTCTTTTTTTTATCATTATCTTTTTCTTTTTTTTTTTTTCTTTCTTTCTTTCCCTTTCTTTTCCCCCAGTTTCAGGTCTCTTCTGATTTGTTTAGTGTATATTTTTCTGGGGTAATTGTTACCCTGTTAGCATTTTGTTCTCTCATTCATCTATCGTCCTCTGGACAAAATGACAAGATGGAAAAAATCACCTCAAAAAAAAAAAAAAAAAAAAGAACAAGAGGCAGTACCAACTGCCAGGGACCTAATCAATATGGACATTAGTAAGATGTCAGAAATAGAGTTCAGAATGATGATTTTAAAGATACTAGCTGGGCTTGAAAAAAGCATGGAAGATATTAGAGAAACCTTCTCTGGAGAAATAAAAGAACTAAAATCTAACCAAGTCAAAATCAAAAAGGCTATTAATGAGGTGCAATAAAAAATGGAGGTTCTAACTGCTAGGATAAATGAGGCAGAGAGAGAATTAGTGATATAGAAGAGCAAATGATGGAAAATACAGAAGCTGAGAAAAAGAGAGATAAACAACTACTAGATCACGAGAGCAGAATTCGAGAGGTAAGTGATACCATAAGATGAAACAATATTAGAATAATTGGGATCCCAGAAGAAGATGAAAGAGAGAGAGAGGCAGAAGGTATATTGGAGCAAATTATAGCAGAGAACTTCCCTAATTTGGGGAAGGACACAGGCATCAAAATCCAGGACAAACAGAGAACCCCCCTCAAAATCAATAAAAATAGGTCAACACCCCGACATCTAATAGTAAAACTTAGGAGTCTCAGAGACAAAGAGGAAATCCTGAAAGCAGCTCGGGACAAGAGGTCTGTAACCTATAATGGTAGAAACATTAGATTGGTAACAGACCTATCCACAGAGACCTGGCAGACCAGAAAGGACCGGCATGATATATTCAGAGCATTAAATGAGAAAAATATGCAGCCAAGAATACTATATTCAGCTAGGCTGTCATTGAAAATAGAAGGAGAGATAAAAAGCTTCCAAGACAAACAAAAGCTAAAGGAATTTGTAAACACGAAACCAGCCCTACAAGAAATATTGATAGGGGTCTTCTAAGCAAAGAGAGAGCCTAAAAGTAACATAGACCAGAAAGGAACAGAGACAATATACAGTAACAGTCACCTTACAGGCAATACTATGGCACTAAATTCGTATCTTTCAATAGTTACCCTGAATGTAAATGGGCTAAACACCTCAATCAAAAGACACAAGGTATCAAATTGGATAAAAAAAAAAAAAAGACCCATCAATATGCTGTCTGCAAGAGACTCATTTTAGACCCAAAGACACCCCCAGATTGAAAGTGAGGGGGTGGAAAAACATTTACCATCCTAAAGGACACCAAAAGAAAGCTGGAGTGGTAATCCTTATATCAGAGAAATTAGATTTTAAAATAAAGACTATAATAAGAGATGAAGAAGGACACTATATCCTACTAAAAGGGTCTATCCAACAAGAAGATCTAACAATTGTAAATATCCATGCCCCTAACATGGGAGCAGCCAATTATATAAGCCAATTAATAACAAACACAAAGAAACACACTGAAAACAATACAATAATATGGACTTTAACACCCCCTCACTGAAATGGAGAAATCATCTAAGCAAAAGATCAACAAGGAAAAAAAGACTAAATGACACACTGGGCCAAATGGACTTCACAGATATATGCAGAACATTCCATCCCAAAGCAACAGATTACACATTCTTCTCTAGTGCCCATGGAACAGTCTCCAGAATAGATCACATCCTAGGTCACAAATCAGGTCTCAACCAGTACCAAAAGATTGGGATCATTCCCTGCATATTTTCAGACCACAATGCTTTGAAACTAGAACTCAATCACAAGAGGAAAGTCAGAAAGAACTCAAATACATGGAGGCTAAAAAGCATCTTACTAAAGAATGAATGGGTCAACCAAGAAATTAAAGAAGAATTTAAAAAAATCATGGAAACAAGTGAAAATGAAAACACAACTGTTCAAAATCTTTGGGATGCAGCAAAGGCAGTCCTAAGAGGAAAGTATATAGCAATACAAGCCTTTCTCAAGAAACAAGAAAGGTCTCAAATACACAACCTAACCCTACACCTAAAGGAGCTGGAGAAAGAACAGCAAATAAAGCCTAAACCCAGCAGGAGAAGAGAAATAATAAAGATCAGAGCAGAAATCAATGAAATAGAAACTAAAAGAACAGTAGAACAGATCAATGAGACTAGGAATCAAGGAGCTTGTTCTTTGAAAGAATTAGTAAGATTGATAAACCCCTGGCCAGACTATTCAAGAAGAAAAGAGAAATGACCCAAATAAATAAAATCATGAATGAAATAGGAGAGATCACAACCAACACCAAAGCAATACAAACAATTATAAGAACATATTATGAGCAACTATATGGCAGCAAATTAGATAATCTGGGAGAAATGGATGCATTCCTAGAGATGTATCAACTCCCAAAACTGAACCAGGAAGAAATAGAAAACCTGAACAGACCTATAACCACTAAGGAAATTGAAGCAGTTATCAAAAATCTCCCAAAAACAAAAGCCCAGAGCCAGATGGCTTCCCAGGGGAATTCTACCAAACATTTAAAGAAGAATTAATACCTATTCTTTTGAAACTGTTCCAAAAAAGTAGAAATGGAAGGAAAACTTCCAATTTGTTTTATGAGGCCACCATTACCTCAACCACAAAACCAGACAAAGATCCAATCAAAAAAGAGAATTACAGACCAATATCCTTGATGAACATGGATGGAAAAATTCTCACCAAAATACTAGCCAATAGGATCCAACAGTACATTAAAAAGGATTATTCACCATGACCAAGTGGGATTTATCTCTGGGCTGCAAGGTTGCTTCAACATCTGCAAATCAAACAATGTGATACAATGCATTAATAAAAGAAAGAACAAGAACCATATGATCCTCTCAATAAATGCAGAAAAAGCATTTGACAAAGTACAGCATCGTTTCTTGATCAAAGCTCTTCAGAGTATAGGGATAGAGGGTACATACCTCAATATCATAAAAGCCATCTATGAAAAACCCACAGCGAATATCATTCTCAGTGGGGAAAAACTGAGAGCTTTCCCCTTAAGGTCAGGAACACGGCAGGGATGTCCACTATCACCACTGCTATTCAACATAGTATTAGAAGTCCTAGCCTCAGTAATCAGACAACAAAAAGAAATAAAATGCATCTGAATCGGCCAAGAAGAAGTCAAACTCTGACTCTTTGCAGATGATATGCTACTTTATGTGGAAAACCCAAAAGACTCCACCCAAAAACTTCTAGAATACATACAGGAATTCAGTAGAGTGGCAGGATATAAAATCAATGCACAGAAGTCAGTGGCACTCCTATACACCAACAACGAGACAGAAGAAAGAGAAATTAAGGAGTCTATCCCATTTACAATTGCGCCCAAAACCATAAGATACCTAGAAGTAAATCTAACCAAAGAGGCAAAGGATCTGTACTAAGAAAACTATAAAATTCTCATGAAATAAATTGAGGAAGACCAAAGAGATGGAAAAATATTCCATGCCCATGGATTGGAAGAATAAATGTTGTTAAAATGTCTATGCTACCTAGAGCAATCTGCACATTCAATGCCATCCTTATCAAAATACCATCAACTTTTTTCACAGAACTGGAACAAATAATCCTAAAATTTGTATGGAACTAGAAAAGACCCCAAACAGCCAGAGGAATATTGAAAAATAAAAGCAAAGCTGGTGGCATCACAATTCCAGACTTCAAGCTCTATTACAAAGCTGTCATCATCAAGACAGTATGGTCCTGGCACAAAAACCGACACGTAGATCAATGGAATAGAATAGAGAGCCCAGAAATGGACCCTCAACTCTATGGTCAACTAATCTTTGACAAAGCAGGAAAGAATGTCCAATGGAAAAAAGACAGTCTCTTCAACAAATGGGGTTGGGAAAATTGGATAGCCACATGCAGAAGAATGAAACTGGACCATTTCCTTACACCACACACAAAAATAGACTCAAAATGGTTGAAAGACCTAAATGTGAGACGGGAGTCCATCAAAATCCTAAAGGAGAACACAGGCAGCAACCTATTCAACCTCAGCCACAGCAACTTCTTCCTAGAAACATCGCCAAAGGCAAGGGAAGCAAGGGCAAAAATGAACTATTGGGACTTCATCAATATAAAAAGCTTTTGCCCAGCAAAGAAACAGTCAACAAAACCAAAAGACAGCCGACAGAACGGTAGAAGATATTTGCAAATGACCTATCAGATAAAGGGCTAATATCCAAAATCTATAAAGAACTTATCACACTCAACACACAAAGAACAAATGATCCTATCAAGAAATGGGCAGAAGACATGAACAGACATTTTTCCAAAGAAGACATCCAAATGGCCAACAGACACATGAAAAAGTGTTCAACATCGCTTGGCATTAGGGAAATCCAAATTAAAACCTCAATGAGATACCACTTCACACCAGTCAGAATGGCTAAAATTAACAAGTCAGGAAACGACAGATGGTGGCAGGGATGAGGAGAAAGGGGAACCCTCCTACACTGTTGGTGGGAATGCAAGCTGGTGCAGCCACTCCGGAAAACAGTATGGAGGTTCCTCAAAAAGTTGAAAATAGAGCTACCCTATGACCCAGCAATTGCACTACTGGGTATTTACTCCAAAGATACAAATGTAGTGATCCAAAGTGGTACGTGCACCCCAATGTTTATAGTAGCAATGTCCACAATAGCCAAACTATGGAAAGAGCAAGATGTCCATTGACAGATGAATGGATAAAGAAGCAGTGGTATATATATATACAGTGGAATATTACGCAACCATCAAAAGGAATGAAATCTTGCCATTTGCAACTACATGGATGGAACTGAAGGGTGTTATGCTTAGTGAAATAAGTCAATCAGAGAAAGACATGTATCATATGACCTCACTGATATGAGGAATTCTTAATCTCAGGAAACAAACTGAGGGTTGCTGGATGTGGTGGCTGGGTGATAGACATTGGGCAGGGTATGTGCTGTGGTCAGTGCTGTGAATTGTGTAAGACTGTTGAATCACAGACCTGTACCTCTGAAACAAATAATACATTATATGTTAAAAAAAAAAAAAGAAGATAGTAGGAAGGGAAAAATACAGGGGGGGAATCGGAGGGGGAGATGAACCATGAGAGACTATGGACTCGGAGAAACAAACTGAGGGTTCTAGAGGGGAGCGGGGTTGGGGGTATGGGTTAGCCTGGTGATGGGTATTAAAGAGGGCACGTACTGAATGGAGCACTGGGTGTAATATGCAAACAATGAATCATGGAACACTACATCAAAAACTAATGATGTAATGTATGGTGATTAACATAACATAATAAAATAAAAAAGAAGTTAAATTATATAAATTGTCATCAAAATAAATTATAGTGAAAATAGTAATACAATTTCAGAAGTCATAGTTTCTTAATTATAATTACATTTTACTATTTCTTTATTCTTTATATTAATTACATTTATTATATTTGCATAATTGGGATACTATAAAATATATGCTACTATGCATCTCTTCTGAAATCTGTATAAAGTGGTACCATATTTGTAGCCTGAACTCATAAATGGTAAGATTATTGACGAATAAAAGTGAGCAAATATTAAAAATTAGGGTTCTTTTTTTTTTGAGAGCCAGTTGGTAAACATTCCTGGTACATCATTGTGTGATACCCTAAAATTGAATTTTTAAAAGAGGTAATTTTCAGCACAAAAATACAGTGTTTTTTTATTTTAATTGACCTTTGCTTTTATAATGAAAATTGCAGCAAATTTTAATGTTTAGCTTCCTTATTTTTTTTTTAAAGATTTTATTTATTTGACAGAGAGAGACACAGCGAGAGAGGGAACACAAGCAGGGGGAGTGTGAAAGGGAGAAGCAGGCTTCCCGCTGAGCAGGGAGCCTGATGCGGGGTTCGATCCCAGGACCCTGAGATCATGACCCAAGCCGAAGGCAGACGCTTAACGACTGAGCCACTCAGGCGCCCCTAGTTTCCTTATTTTTGATAGAAAAATATCTCTGATATTACTACAAATCAATTTGTAGACCAATATGATAATTTTCAAATCTTTATATCTAATAACAACCCCATCCAGTTGATTTGAATCCATCTAGAATCCACTTGTGTGACTACAGTGACTATAGATGCTCAATTTCTGTTCTATGGTAGAGAAGTCACAATTTAATAACACAGGGTAATAAGAATCCATACCATATTTGTAGATTCCTGTAAAAGAAACTACTTCCATATGCATTTTATGTAAACCATATTCACAACTATCTCTGAAACTATAGATATAATGTTGTATTATGGAAAAGGGAAATTACTAAAACTGCCTACCAGCTGAATCATTCCAGTTCTTAACCTTTGGCATGAAGAAGAATCACTTAGTTTTACTTAAATGTTGGCTAGGCTTACATCTAAATTTCTGCTTTAGTAGGTATCTGTTAAACCAATATCCTAAGCAATATAGATGGTCTATGGACCACATGTTTATAAACATTTTTATAGGAGGTAGTAATATTTAATTTCTGTTGAAACAATAAATGTGATGGGAATCACATTTTATGTAGATTAGTTAGGAATCACATCTATTGTACATGTTCAAGTTATTTGATATCTTTAGTCAAAAATTAAAATAAAATTTGATTTATATAAGTATTAAGCAACTTGAAATGTTTATGTTTACATTCAGATAAGAATTGCACATCACTTTTCTAGAGGTGTCTTTCCAAATTTTACCAACCTAAGACAGTACTGTAAGTGAAGGAGAGAGAAAATCCAAGTAAAGATTGTTTCAATATTAAAGCTGTCAGGGAAGCATAAGGGCAGTCAGAGAGTTTGATTAATTAATACCTGCAACTGGGATCAAATCGTATAGGTCAACTTCTCCAAATATTTCAGGGTTGATGAGAAATTAGGACCACTAATAAATGAAGAGTGAGTGACATTAAATTAATGATGACTTTAAAGCTGGTAGGTAGTGAACTCATCAGTTGAGTTTATCCTTAATAAGAAAAACAGCAAAGAGAAATCTATGCAATTAGAAGCAGCATGCTTGTAATAAAGCTATTGACAAAAACACGCATAGAATATTTTGTTTAAATTTAGGCACCTTGTTAGAGAAATTAAAAGTATTATTTAAAAAATATAGATAATTAGCATGGCAAAGTTACAGAAAGATGTATTTAAAATATTTTAGTAAACCTCATGATAGTCTCTAACTATTGGAAAATCACCAGAATCATTTGGAAACAAAGTGCATGTGAAACAAAAGGAGATACTGATTTGATTAAAGAGAATATTGGACTAAATAAAAGTTGCTGAGGATAAGAATTCTTTTTGAATCTAAACTCTATGGTATTGCTTACCAGTCATTTCATGGTCTGATGACATCTTCCCACATGAGTCACATTTCTCATCTTCATCCCTCCTTGTTGCCCCCCAGTGCTATATACATCATGCTCCAGGATGTCTAATCATTCTGTTCCCCAGACTAGCTGATACTGCATGATCATTTTTGCCCTCTCTTTTACTTTCATCTAACTGTGTCTTACTACTCTTTGGTTCTTAGTTTAGATGGTACTTCCTCTGTGAAGACTTCCCTGAATTTCCTTCTGGACGAAGAATATTTCTATGTGCTTCCATACCACCATGTACATCCCACTGTAGTCCTCACAATCTTGCCTGACCTATCTATGCTAGATTCTTGGAGGAAATGAACCGTTCTTTCTTTGTACCATCTATCCCCAGCATCCAGCAGAGTTCTCAGTAAACATTTACTGAGTGTATGAATGGACTCAGTGGTCCATGAATGGTCTATTAAGCTTCTTGACTGAAATACCAAGAAATTTTGTATAGGAACTTACACAGGAACAACTCATGGGAGATTTACCTCTATGCATTCTTATTTCTCAGTATCTGTTGCAAAGTAGTTTCACAAAAACAAAGCCCACAGACTACCTACATTAAAATCATTTGAGACGTTGTTAAATAGCTAAGTCCTTGGATCCCACTCAATAACTTCTAACATAGCATTTCTGGACATGCACTCATGAGATTCCTAGGCACACTAAAATTAAGGAACCCGCTAAAAGGAATGTATGTCAAGTATGAGTCCTTATTGATTCTTAGATACAGAATTTTATCTTATCTCACAAAGTATAGGATATAAAATTCTTAACTCATAGATCCATAGCAGGTTTATACAGAAAAAAAGATGTACATATAAACAAACTGACCAGCAAATTCTGCCAAGTTGCATAAAATAATATTTTAGAAGGCAGCAGAAACAGCAACATCGAGCAAATGGATAGCTAACATTAATCCATATAGATTCTGCATTGTCTGGCATTATTTACCTACTTTTATACCAATCTGAAAGTTAGCGGAATAAGATATTCTGCTAGTGAGTTAGTTAAGAAGGATAAACTTATATTAGCTTCAGATCCAATTGCTCTAGGACACTGTGATGAGAGATTGTCGTGTATGAAAACAATCCAGACTTGGGCAGGCTAAGGTCCAGGCTTAACACCTGTAGCAATAACAGTGTAATTGGTGAGAGAGGAAAACTATCCCCCTCCCCCATGTTCACTTTAAAATACCACAGGCTTGGGGTGCCTGGGTGGCTCAGATGGTTAAGCGTCTGCCTTCTGCTCAGGCCATGATCCCGGGGTCCTGGGATCGAGTCCCGCATTGGGCTCCCTGCTGGGCGGGGAGCCTGCTTCTCTCCCTCTGCCTCTGCCTCTCTCTCTCTCTCTGACTTTCATGAATAAAAAAAAAAAAAAAATTAAAATACCACAGGCTTTTTGTTTCTTTTTCAGTTTTTCTTGAAAAACACCTCATTTAAACTGTGTCATATAAAAGCAATTCTTAGAATTATTTCATAGGTCTTAAATGTTGAGACAAGCCAATTATTTGAAAGAGAAAATAGCTGGTAAATATTCTTATAATCAGGGTGCCAGTATACCCTAGTTTGCCTGAGATGGTCTGATTTAATCCTATATTCCTACTGTAATTATTAATTACACTTTCATTCTCAAAAGTGTCTCAGTTTGAACAATAAATTGTATGACATCCAAATTTTAAACACTGTTGGTAGGTGGCTTGAGTCCTATAAATTTTTTTGGAAAGAAGATGTAATTTTTCATTGATAAAGTTCTTGGTTTATATCAAAATTCTGAAACAAAATAATTACATTACTAAATTACCAACAAAATAATTTTTGAACAATTACAATCTCCAAGGACATCTGGAAATAATCACAAAAGCAGGTAACAGAAAATTAACAAAATCTATCTTAGTCTGGCCATCAACCCCACTCAAAATCATTTGAAATGCCCTTTGTCAACGCTCATTCTCACTCTCCTCGGTCGTATAGATTGTATCTGGAGCAGTATACAGACTATCAGATTAAGCAGTAAATTTCTAATTTGTGCCCATGTTGAAACGAAATTACTTTTCACCTCAAGTTTTAATATTAAGGAAAATTTACTAGTGAGAAACAGAAAACAAAATTAAAAAATATAATTCCAAGTAATGAAAGAAATTTCTAGGTAACAGTGCAATTGCCTTTTCCTGGCTAAGGCTAGTAAGAATTATAAAGTCCCTCTCATGGTAACCCAGGAAGATAGTTTTAAATGTCATTTGCTACTATTTTGAAGATTTCACTTGCAGTTTCTGCTAGCACTCAAGGAAAGTCACTCCTTAAGCATTGGCACAGATATATAGATTGGGAGGCAACTTCAATAATCTCTTATGAGTTAGATTCTAGACTCTGCCAGGTGAAGTATGGGATTTAAAAACTTCATTTAAAATACATTTCTTTTTGTTAAAGCACAAAATACAAGTAACTTACTCTTAGATGCAACTGTGTAAAAATATTGAAAATTTATCATCCATCAATTGTGCAACATTGGCCTAATAACAATCAGAGACTTGTCATCTTGTTTATTTATGGTGAAGATGTACACTTCAAATTTAACTTTCTAAGTATATTAGCTGAGAAGGGTTGATACTAAAACATAACATTGAATATTACCTATTAATGTCCAACCTTTATATATATATATACAAACAACTAATATTTATTGAGTCTTTTTAATTTGCCTGGCATTGTTCAAGGTACTCTAAAATAATTTTATCTCAGTAATCCTCATAAACACTAAGAAGTAAGTATTATTATATTTCCCACTTTAAAGGCATGTAAATTGAGATACAGAGATTAATTAATTGTCCCAGATCAGTCTAGCTATATCAGAGCTAGAATTGACAGCATAGCCTCCATACCCAACCACTCAGCTTCCTATGTTTCTTTCCATTGATGTTTCTTTAACACATGGTCAGTCAGTTTGTACTTTCCACTGATTATGCCACTGTTTGAATGAATCCATTTTGACATCTTGTAGTCCAGGAATTATAATGGTGTTTGTGTTAGGAATGGGATAAGTATGATTACTTATGTTGTATTAGCATATGTGTGAAATAAAGAAGACTTTCATCTTTATAAATAAAAGGCATTGCTATAAACCTTTATTCACTGCACCTTATCCCACTCCATCACTGTAAATTTCCTGATATGTTTCTTTTAAAAAATATACATCCTGAGCAGAAAGAAGACATGTGGCATATACCTTCTTATTATATTATTGAGAAATAGGGACCATTTAAGGGAAAAAAAAAAAGTACCAAGGAAAGAAGTTTGGAAAGATGTAAAGAATGTGTTTCCAGACTCTAATAAATAGTAATCTTTTTCCTCACTGAAGTTCAGAACCAACTGAAAGGTGGACAACAGGTAGATTGACGTAGATTGTCCTGTGGTAGTTCCCAGTGAAAAACATATCTTAGTATTCACATCCATGTATAATCCCCTCCTACATTGACCTCAGACTTGGTAATGTGACTTGCTTTGAACTTACTTTGAGTACAGCATAATAAATGACCTTAGCTAAGCCATATACCACAGAAGAACTAACAAACTAAATCCAGTCAATCCAGACAGAATTATGAGAAAAAATAAATTTTTGTTTTAAGCCACTAAATTTTGGGCTGGTTTGCTATATAGCAATAAGTAATTGAAACACTGATGTAGATCAAATGACAGGGCTATTGGAGAACATAGCTTAGGTTTGTAACCTAATGGGCTTCTTAAAACTGAACCCCCAAATTAGATAGTCTTATACCCACCCACTCATGGAAAATGCCTAACAACTGAAAGTTCCCCCCCATAGGGGCTGAATTTGTCTTGTATACAATTTGCAGCATGAAGGAGCAGAACTGAATATGCCCTGTGCAGACAGGAATATCCAAAGAAGAAGAAGAAGAAGAAGAAGAAGAAGAAGAAGAAGAAGAAGAAGAAGAAGAAGAAGAAGGAGGAGGAGGAGGAGGAGGAGGAGGAGGAGGAGGAGGAGGAGGAGGAGGAGGAGGAGGAGGAGGAGGAGGAGGAGGGGGAGGAGGAGGAGGAGGAGGAGGAAGAAGAAGAAGAAGAAGAAGAAGAAGAAGAAGAAGAAGAAGAAGAAGAAGAAGAAGAAGAAGAAGAAGAAGAAGAAGAAGGAGAGGGATTTGGCTATGCAAATGCAATTTTATCTCCAACTTATTCAGATAATTCACTCCTTTTTTCCCAGAGGATTCAGGGAACAGAGAGTAATGGAAGAAATAGAAACACGAATGTCATCTTTATTGTCTCCACACTTGGAAACATGGAATAGGAGGAGAGGATATTCCTAATCCCCATCCCCACCATTGGCACCCACAGATGCTGTATTTTACCCTATTACCCTGTTAGAAGTCCTCGTCTTACAACCTGTTTCTGGTGAAATTTTATGATCCCTATGTTTTAGAATGGGCCTTATATATGTCATTTCTCTCTCAGGATTCAACTCAATGCCTGTCTTATGGTAAATGTGTTGAATTGAATGAATGAATAAAAGCAAACCTATCTAACATATGTATACTCATTGAATTACTCAGAATTGATATAAGTATAAAGAAAATTCTCTTTTGTGAATTTTAATGTATTTTTAGCTTGGATAGATAAACTGACAAACAAAAATGCATATTAAGTGTTTATGATTTCTGCTTAAGTCCCAGATAAATTTATTCTTAAAATTACCCCCAACCTCTTTTCTCTATGATGGGCTGCACTGGATTTAATTACTATTAATTACTGTTATTATTTCCTGATGTTCCTTATCAGAATATTTCATTTTTATGCCAATTAGAGTATAATTATTAGCATAATGGACTCTACAGAAAACCAATTATGCAATGAGACTAGATGGGATTTATCTCTAGTAATTGAGTCTCACAATTTAAGATCAAAATAAGTGAATCAAAATGAAAATGTAGAATCATTAATCCCCAAGGCATCAACAATAAGGTTGAATTTGCTCTTCTACACCAAATTAAGCTGATATTTTACAATGTCACTTCAATTGATATATATAGGCCCAGTTTGGCAGAGTAAAACTACGTTCATGCACTTAAAATTCAGCCCCAGGCCACACATCTTCCACAACTACTTTTTTTAATCAGAGTTTTACATTTGATCCAGAACAATCATGTAAATATGTGGTAAATTCTCAGAAAGTTTACTTGGAACTTATTTAATACCTTTGAAAAACCTATCCTGAATAGTATGCATTTCCCTTTCAAGTAATGCAGAATAGACAGCCACTCCCTTGGTATTAGAGTGTTGCTCTGGGAATGTTCCACTGCCTAATCATCAATGATAATGATAAAAGGGGTGCCTGGATGGTGCAGTGGGTTGGGTGTCAGACTCTTGGTTTCAGTTCAGGTCATGATCTCAGGGTCATGAGATCTAGCTCTGCTCAGCAAGAGTCTGCTTAAGGATTCTTTCTCTCTGCCTCTCCCATCCCCCTACTCTCTCTCTCTTACTCACAAATAAATATAAAAAAAAAATGATGGTAAAAAATCTGAATTTTAGAGATGCATTATTTTAGATAAATTCTCTATAAAATACCTGGCAAAACAACACTTTAAACTGTGTGCATTTGAAAAAGACCTGATGTTAAATTCCATAACAGGAAGAAGAGAACGTGAGGACAAAGCATGATTGGGAGCACAACAGAAATAGACAATGTCTAGAGGGAATATATATGTGATTAATACATATACATATATATATACACACATGTATATGTATAAAGCGAACATTTATTTTATACACACATGCACACACATGCATCCATATGTTTCTTTCAAGAACAGATTTTGATACTGAGAGTGGTCCTAGAGAAATAGAATCTTCAGAATGTGTTTTCTGAATTAGCTGAGTTTTTTTAGAATTGGTTCTCTAATCAGCTTTAGAGGTACTGATGACTGTTTTCAGTAAAAAAGAGAGCACGGATTAATTCATGGTATGATATGGAATAGAGACAGGCAAAATATCACCTTTGAGAAAATGCCAATGAAATACTTATAGCACTTAAAAGAAACAAAGCCCTAGATGACCAAATACTTGTTAGCGTAGAACAATTTTTATCAAACTGAAAAGTGCAATGAAATTGGCTACTTGTTCCTAATTGAATTTGACAAAATGTGGGGCGGGGAAAGAAAAATCATGAACTCAAGGCTTCCAATTCCCTACTCAAACATCATATAAATGACGTAAAAGTTTCTATGTCTTCTCTGAAAAACAAAAACACTTTATCGCCTGTAGTCTCAGAGATGAGATTACTAAAACCTAAATCTAGATTCTCAAACTGCAAGTGGCTGAATTACAGTGCAAATGGAATTGCCAACCTTGTAGGATGTCTACTGTTAAAGTGAGGAACTTGCTTGGGAAAGATTGGAAAATGAAAATTGAAATGGGAACACTGGTAATATCTTGATGAAGCTGGGAACTTTGAACCCCTAAATTGTGATGAGTTCTTTTTAGCAGCAGAAGTAGTCTTACCACCCTTATCTGAGAAAGTTAACCCTACTTTGCCTGAGAAACCTGTATTGGTCTCCACTGAAGTAATTTCCTTATAAAATCCTGCTGATTTTTATCAGAACCCATTTCCAGGACCTCTCATTGCTTCTACACCTATAACCATGCTCAGTTCCAGCAGGACCTGAATGTGAGGTAAATGTATGAAACATGAAGAAAGGTGCTGCATGCCAAAAGAATTGCATGAGTTTTCCAACTTACATGGATAGACCGAAGTCTGAGGGATTTGTATAGAAATGATAATGAGGATGTAGGATAATGGTGGAAGAAACATAAAGCTGGATCAGGTTGAAATCTTTGACATAACCATTGAACAGTGATTCTGGATTCAATGTTTAGCTCAGGGGTAGAAGAAGGGATCCAAAGGCTTAAGGGGACTGGAATGTTAGAGTGGGTTTATCATAGAAGACTTGCTTACTCACCTGGTAAAAAGCCAGGCAGGGTCCCAGGAATATACCTTTTACCACAACTGTGAGGAATAAATTTGTGAGAAGAGCCTTAATATCCTTGGAGAACTTTCTGGCTAATCATCTCTCTTGGACAGAAATTCCAGTGGGAAACTGCTGCCACTGAATTGAGATCCTTAAATGCAATGAGGATAGTTGGATCTTGAGGTGGCAGGGGTCAATTAGTGGCACTTCATCGTCAAGGTAAACATGGTTACCATGATGGGCAACAGAGTCAAAGCAGTAATCAGAATAGCCTGACTCACTAGACTTATGGTGGTATCCTTAGAAGTGAAATCGAGGAGTAATCTACTAAATTCATATGTAGTCTGTATAAGTGGAAGAGTTCTAGGTCAAGTGAACAGAAGTTTAACTGGAATCATAAAAAGAGAAAAATCACAACCCCTGAGTCAATTCCCAGACGTGACCTAGTTTACAGATCCAGAACTACTTGAATAAGGAGGCAGGGGATACTTAAGTAGGACTTCACTACACTGTCAAAATTTCATGCTGTCAATCTTTCTCCCCAAAGAGATGTGCATCCTTTTACCAGGATGCCTGTGCACTGAGGAAAAGGAAATAATAATACTTTTCAGGGAATATTGGGCACTTGTTCTGAACTGACACTAATTCTAGGAGGCCCAAAATGTCACTATGGTCCACTAGTCAGGCTAGGGGCTTAGAGAAGTCAAGTGATCAATGGAATTTTAGCTCAGACCCATCTCAGAGTGGATCCAGTGGGTCCCCAAATCCTGTGCTTCCCCAGTTTTGGAATATGTACTTGGAATAGACATAAAAGCAACTGGCAGAATCCCCACATGGGTTCCCTGATCTGTGGAGGGAGGGCAATTCTCATAGGTAAGTTCCACTAGAAGCCACTAGAACTGCCTTTACCTCAGAAAATAGTAAACCAAAAGCAATGCCACAGGCCTAGAGGTTTACAGAGGTAAAGTGCCACTATCAGGGGCTTGAAGGATGCAGAGTGGTAATTCCCACCACATCCCCACTCAACTTGCCTATTTGGCCTATACAGCAAACAGACAGAGCTTGGAAAATGACAGTGGATTATGACATAAACATAACCGTGTGGTGATTCTAACTGCAGGTTCTAGACCAGAGAAAATTAACACATACCCTGGTGCCTGGTATACAGCAATTGATCTGACAAAAGCTTTTATCTTGATGCCTGTCAGTGAAACCGCCAGAAGCAGTTTGCTTTCAGCTGGCAAGACTAGCAATACACCTTCACTGTCCTACCTCAAAGATATATCAACTCTCCAGCCCTGTATCATAATTCAGTCCATGGGAGACTTAATTTCCCTTTCCCTTCCACAAGGTATCACAATGATCCATTACTTTGCATTGATCACATTATGCTGAGTAGACCTAGTGAACAAGAAGGAACAACTCCTCAAGACTTATTGGTAAGACATTTGCCTGTCAGAGGATGGGAAATAAATCTGAAAAAAATTCAGGGGCCTTTCATCACAGTGATTTCCATAATGTCTGTAGTGTGGGGCATGTTGAGATATCCTTTCTAAGGTAAAATATAAGTTGTTGCATCTGGTCCTTCCTACAACCAAAAAAGAAGCACAGAGCCTAGGGGATGTCTTTAGACTTTGGAGGCAATATATTCCTCATTTGGTTGTACTACTCTGGGTACCAAGTGATTCAAATACCTGTTAGTTTTCTAAGTGGGGCTTAGAATAAGAGAAAGCTCTGCAATAGGTCCAGTCTGCTGTGCAGCCTGCTTTGCCACTTTGGCCATATTATTCAGCAAACTCAATGGTACTTGAAGTGTCAATGTCAGAAAGAGATGCTGTTTTTCATTTTTGGCAGACTTTTATATGTGAATCACGGTGCAGACACTTAGGATTTTGAAACAAAGCCCTGCCATCCTCTGCAGAGAGCTACTTTCCTTTCAAGAAACCTTTGCACTTGCTAGAGGGCCTTAGTGACTAAATATTTAGCCATGGGCCACAAAGTACTATGCAACCTGAGCTGCTCAACATGAACTGGGTGTTGTGGGAACCATCAAGCTATAAAATTGGGTATGCACAATAGCACTCCATCATCAAATGGAAGTGGTATATGCACGGTCAGGCTCAAATAGGCCCTGAAGAAACAAATTAGTTTACTGGGAGGATTTCTGCTCACCAGTCTTTGATGGATATCTCAGAAAGGACCTGTAGTGGGACAGCTACCCACTTTCAGGTGGTGCCTGGATACTGCACAGAGTGATCTGTAGCTAGGCCTGTTCTCTCTCTCTTAGCTAGCTGATTGTAGGAAACTCCTTAATCAGACCATAGATGCAGGCTAGGAGATCCCAGAGACTGTAGCAGGGGTGACGCATGAGGAAATGGCCCAAATAACCAGGGGCCTCACTCCTTCCATGAAAGACTATGGTCAACAGAGATCCTCACAGTGAGCAGAATTTTGAGCAGTGCATCTGGTTGTTTATTTTGCTCAGAATGGAGAACAGCCAAAGATTCAATTGTATACTAATTTATATAGTGTGGCCTGTGGTTTGGTTGGGTGGTTTAAGTCCTTGGCCTAAAGACTGGGCCAGTTCAAGTCTTCCAGTTGATAAACAAGAAGTAGTGGCAGACTAAAGAAAAAGTCAAAAGGAAAGAACAAATTACCAAACAGTCAAACAAAATAAAACAAAACAACAGCAGTTAAACATCTATAATTGTTATTATAAACATATATTATATACTTAATATATACTAATCACTTTTCTAATTTCTTTAGTTGCCTTAACTCAATGCCTTCTCACAGTTCCATGAATTAGGCCATCAGTGTGCCTTCTGCAACAGCAGGTCTGTCTGTTGTTTTTAATTATAGGAAGACAGGCCTCATAAATCATCTGTTTTCCTCACAGATGGGTGAAACTTGCTTACATGTCAAAATGTTTTATGCTTTCTCCCATCGTCCTGCCTCCAAATCACATATTACAAGTGTTCACACAGTAGAAACGCCAACTAATTACGTTGTGGCCCCTTGCTCCATCAAAACTCACTCATAAGCAAAGGGAAGGAGAACTGTGATGACATCTGTAAGTGATTCTTATTTCTTTTTTTCCTCCTTCTCTAAATGAAGTACCATATTTGTAGCTTAGCTTTGATTACCTGTGATTAGTGATTATCCACTCACTTTCACATTAAGTGCAATTAATTGTTAACAGAAAGTCTATGACTCTCTGTATAATAACCAAAAAGAAAAATAAAAGAGAGAGAGAGAGAATGAGAGTGAGTGATTTCGTTCCCTAAATGGTTGAAATCTAAAAAATGGATTCCCTTATGTCTTTTTGGCAGAAATGGAAACTAAATAGAAATGGGACCTTGTTCTGAGATACTATCAACTTCCCACAATTATATATTGATTAATTTTAGGATTTTATTGTTGTTGTTATAGGTAATACATTTTCTATAGAATAAATGTCTAGACTGGATATTTCTGGTCATCTTTAGTAGGGACAATTGTGTAAATTTAAATTTTCAAAATTAAAATTTTGGGAGCACCTGAGTGGCTCAGTTGGTTAAGTGTCTGCCTTCAGCTCAGGTCATGATCCCAGCATCCTGGGATCGAGTCCCACATCGGGCTCCCTGCTTGCTGAGGAGTTTGCTTCTCCCTCCCCCTGCTCTGTGCTCTTGCTCTTGCTCTCTCTCTCTCCTTCCCTCTCCAATAAATAAAATCTTAGAAAAAAAATAAAATTTAGGAAGAGAGAAAAGAATATTCCTATAACTAATATACTCTCTTATGGCTTTCTGGCATAAGGAAATGCCTGAATACACACATAGCTATTCCATCTATGGCCCTGCTTTCTTCTAAGGAAATACAAATGCAAATGCCATAATTTTCATATATATTTAAATAGAAAGTGAGTTTATGCCATTCTCCATAAAAAGTAAAACTGCATTTTGTGATAGTCACTTTGTGCAGATAATCATATCTCAGGATTTCATTTTCAATTGCCTCCAAAGATTACCATATGAAGTGATAAGAATGTATTGAATTTCATTATCTATAGTACCCAACTATACTTAAAAAAAATTCAGTACTTTTGCATTTTTTGAATAACCCATTTACCCATTTTTTTTATTTTTTATTTGCTATGCGCCAGAGTTAAAAAAAAAAAAAAAAGAAAAGAAGATACAATTTCTCTCTTCAAGAGGCTCATAAATGTAAAGAATCCATTCTACTATATACTATATATATTTTTTAATTCAAATTCTCAGATTTCACCTCAGAGGCTAAAACTTTATGCAGTTGGGGAGGGCACCAATTGGAGTGTCCAACTTGAAGTGTACTAGAATTAATGTTGAATGGTCAAAGTCAAATATAGTTCTGCAAATCTTTTTAAGAGAGAGTCAGTGAGTTCTTTCAAGTGATTTGCATTATGCATTATTGTTTAAGATCAGAAAGGAAAAAACATAGTCTTAATTCCATCTAATGATGTAGGATTTTACTAGGGCAGCTTCTTAAGCATATATATGAGATTGAAATTACCATGTGAGTGAAAATTAGAAGTGAACAGGTAGGGGCACCTGGGTGGCTCAGTCAGTTAAGCATCTAACTCTTGGTTTCAGCTCAGGTCATGATCTTGGCCATGATCTCAGGGTCATGATCTCAGGTCCTGGGATCTAGCCCTGTATGTGAGTCTGCTTGGGATTCTTTCCCTCTCCCTCCCCCTCCACCCCTCTTCCTAAGTGCTGGCCCATGTACATGCTTGCTGTGCCTCTCTCTAAAATAAAATCTTGAAGAAGAAGAAGAAGAAGAAGAAGAAGAAGAAGAAGAAGAAGAAGAAGAAGAAGAAGAAAAGAAGAAGAAAAGAAGAAGGAGAAGGAGAAAGAGAAGGAAAAGAAGGAGAAGAAGAAGGAGAAGTGGGGCACCTGGATCATTCAGTCAGTTAAGCATCTGACTTCAGCTCAGATCATGATCTTAGGGTCCTGGAATGGAGCCCCACATCGGACTCCCCGCTCAGTGAGGAGTCTGCTTCTCCCTCTGCCCCTCCTCCCACTTGTGCACTCTCTCTCTCTCTCAAATAAATAAATAAAATCTTTAAAAATAACTAAAAAATTAAAATAAAAAAGTGAACAGGTAATTTGACATTTTGCTCAAGATGATCTATCTGTTGATATGTCATCTGCTTTAATGACCTAACATCAGTGACGTAGTTTGATTTATCAGAAATAATTAGTTGTTTTTTTCCTGAAAAATGTGCAGTTATTTCATGTGCCATTGGTAATACAAATAAGAATTTGAACTACCATTTAATGAGAGATTAGAGTATGACAGGTCTGGGACTAAGCACTATACATGAATGATCTCTTTTAAGCCTTGCAACAACACTATGAGGTGAGCATACACTATTTTTATTTCCTTTGTTAAGATCAGGAAATCTAAGTTTAGCAAAGTTAAGTACCTAGATCTAGATCACAGAGTTGCAGTGCTGGGATAAATACCAGAGTCTGTGTTGTTCTCCCATAATATATTTGTATGTATGTTCTACAAAGTATGTAGAAACATTTTCACAAAATACCTTACCTTTAATTCACTGTCCATTCTTCTATCAATGAACACTAATTTGATAGAATTTAGATCATGGATCTACTGTTAATCTTAACACTTCAGCCTAGGCATTCATCTATAACTGTAGCAATGGAGTCTATCAATTAATACTTCAGGTTTGGAAGACAGATTTCCTGGATTCAAACCCAGCTCTCATTGTTAATAGTGCTATATTGGGCAGATTACTGAGATGTTCTACACTTCAATTTCTTCCCTAATAACATAGAACCTACCTCATAGATTAGAGATGATGATTTATTAAGTAGAGTATTACACAAGTAATAAGCATTAAGGAAATATTAGCTATTACAATTTTGTGTAGAAAGTAGAAATATGAAAATATATTCATATTTGCTTGTATGTTCATATAGAAACAGTAACACAATGAAAACTAATAAAAAATATCTACCTACGTGGAGAGTAAAAGCAAGATTCTTGGTTATATATTTTTATATAGTTTTGACTATACATAGTTATTTGAGTCATTGGTGAATGTGTTGCCCTGATATAATTAAATCTAATTTTTCTCTTTAATACACTATATTTTCCTTAATCTAGACAAACTTTTACATGAACTATTGAATTTTATGTATAGCATTTATTACAGTATAAAGTGTTTTTAATAGAGAGGTAAATGGTTGGATCATGTGATACATATAGTTCTAAACAACAAATGATGTAGTGGAGAAAAAAAATGATTCAAGTACAACAAAACTGGAAAAGGATATGAAACTTATAGTTAGTTAAAAGTTTACTACAAGCTAGCAAAATCATATTATTAAGTGAAAAAGTCTAAACTATTACAAAAGTCAGTGCATTGTATTAAAAAGGAATTTTGTGAGTATGGTCAGGGAAAATATAACTATTGTACTGTGGTAGTAAAGATTCATATCTAATATACTATTGTAATGTTTTATCTAGTCCTTCCCATTAGGTTGATTTATTCAAAGACTGTGTAAGAAATTTTCAACGGCATTGAGAAATGGCAAACTTACTTAAGGGACAGCTAAATTCTTCTATAAAGTAAGATCTTGACTTTCTTGAGAAATAAGAAACCTCAATTAGGTGGCTAAGTAATAAACAAATAGAAATAATAAAATTAAATGCCTTTGAAAAAGAGGTAGCCAAAATCAATCTCAATTGCCTTGATGTGTGTCTCTGCATTTGTGTGTGTGGGAGGAATTTTGACAAGTTCTTCCTATCTCAAAGGAACAAATCCAAGTAAACTGTCTTAAAGGAAGAGAGATTTGAGCTAGACAGAGAAATAACAAAGTAAAACATATTTTTGACTATCATGATAATAAGACATTGTTCCTGCAAGTCTTTGAGATGGCAAACATGCAAAACTACAAATTTAATCAAGATAGCTTAGTCACCAACAAGCTTCAGAGCTACAGATTAGGTCTATAACTTTCATGGTTTCTACTGGTTCTGCTATTCTGTGATCCTGAAAATCAATAGTAAATAACAAGTCACTACAGTATTCCAACAGTTTATCCTGTCACACACACACACACACACATCTGCTATATAAGACTATGTCTTAGAGTTTTATATACCCTTTTTCCTAATAGCACCATCTTTCCAATTAATTTGTGTCATTAATTATGCACATGTTATTTGACAATAAAAAATAAAATATTATAGAAATCAAATTTGAGAATTATTATTATTATTATTTCTTTTTTGTATAGAACTTGCTTTGAAAGGACAAAATGATTTGATTTTAAACCCTATTACAATTCCTCAACCAAAATAAAATTCTATAAAGATTGTTTTTAAGATTTTATTTATTTATTTGACAGAGAGAGACATAGCAAAAGCAGGAACACAAGCAGGGGGAGTGGGAGAGGGAGAAGCAGGCTCCCCGCAGAGCAGGGAGCCTGATGTGGGACTCGATCCCAGGACCCTGGGATCATGACCTGAGTTGAAGGCAGACGCTTAACGACTGAGCCACCCAGGCGCCCCCAAAATAAAATTCTAGTATTCAACTTTATGAAGTTCCAACAGCTCTCATATACCAAGGATATTCTCTAATATTTGTTTCTCAGTATGATTAACATTAAGTTAAAGTCCTCTATTTTGAAACAATGACTTTTAGACCTAACCTAAATTTATTTTAATGAATGATGTCTTAAAATGTTTAAATTCTAAATGCTACCTTGTTTATCTGGAATTTCTGAGGCCTCAAATCATCTTAAATGAACCCTAAGGTATATATTCTTAATTTAATTTAAAAAATCTGCAAATCACAATGAACACTTATGAGCTCTACTCTCCAATCAAATGAGATATTATAATAATGAGCCCCTAAGCACTCTCAGAGGCATAAAAACCATTCATAGTTTTCTTTCCTCACCCTCAACACATCCAGACAGAGCTCTGAAAGTCAAGTGATCATGTTACACTTATATGTAGTTTTCTTCTATTTCTGCCATACCTCTGCTTGCTAGCAATTACTGGCAAGAAAATAAAACTATTAAAATGATATTCTGTCAAAACAGCTTCAGAAAATTGCTACAGAACAATGCAGCAATCTTTCAAATTTACCCACTTCCTCCATGCTCTCATTCTCCAAATGATCTGCCAACAATTGTACTTTAATAAATACATCATAAGATCAACAATAAACCTATTAGGATACATGGCATACAATGTGGACTTTTTTTCTTTCTGAAATGATGTTTGACATCCTAATTTTGCTTTGGAGGGAAGAAAATAAGAAATAGAAACCAAGAATAAATGTAATACTGATTAAAAAGTCTCATTTTTCCCTCTGAGCTACAATACAATATTTGTTCTGATTTACTCTTATCCACCTAATCACAAAAAAACCCCTGATTTTCTAAAATGTTTACTTTCTATAAGCATTTCTGCTTTACCAATAGTTTTCCCCTTGCTGACCATACTGCCACATTTTACAATTCCAGGAGGTACATTTTGCATTGTGTTTTAGGGCATGTAGTGCTTATTCTGCTTAAAAGCATAAAGATTAATTTTGATAGACAACTGATTTTATTCTAAGTAGCATGCTATTGTTGTACTGAGTACCATATGTTCTCATTAGTCAAAATTCTCAACTGTCAACTACATAAATGCATTAGGTTTTGGAAAACAATACTTGGGGAAGTTTTAGCAACATGACAAGCACAGGTGATGCACACCTTGCCCTTATCTGTTATGACAAATAGAAATGCTAGATAAATTATAACAATTAAAATAAAAGTTTAATTCAAAAGAAACAGGTAGCCTCAAGTACTAAATTAAGGCAGCACACTAAGACAAAGTCCTAAGACAAAGGACAAAGTTTACTTTGTGGTCCGCTATGAAGGCTTCAGATCAAGGCAGGATATAGGAGAGATCTGGATTTCCAATACCCACTGAAAAAAGGTAAAACCTGTTATTGAGCCCACGTGAGGTCCACCATCAAAAACCAAGCAACACAGTTCTCCCCTAACTCAGGATTTAAAACAAAGAACACCTTTCCCATAAGCATGGACCAAATGTAAGGAAGTTTGCAGTGTGACTGGAATTCCAGATGAAAAGTAATTTTTCCTTAGAAGGAAATCAAGGCCCCCATCAGGCCCTATATATGGACTGGGGTCCAAACTTTCATGGATATTTCTAGTAAAGAGAGTTTTAGGGAAAATGGAAGTTCACCTCTAGGAGAATAGCTAAATAGCATTTGTTACATGTGTATTTTGGAATTGTATCTTAGAAAGAAAAACTAGTTTGTGTAGGGCAACATGAGTAGATACTAAAATATACTTTATTATTATTTTTTAACTTAATTTAAATTCAGTTAGCCAACACATAGTACATCAATAGTTTCAGACATCTAAAAATATACTTTAAGTAAAAAAGTCAAGAAATAAAGGCACTTATAACATGATACAATTTATAAAAATAAAAACTCATGTATTCAAAATGTTACATATAGATCTTATAAAGATGAGTTCATAGCAAAGAACATGTATCAGATCTATTAACATGACTGCTTATTGTATGGAAGAAATGTGAGTTTGGATTTGAATGTTAGGGGGCTATAAAATAATAAAAATTGTCCCAAAATAAGTGAAGGGCAATTAAGAGACTATACTATGCTAGAAGGCAACAAATAACTCAACTCCATAAAATTACAGCCTATTAAATAATATAATAAAATGAAAGATAAACTTCTAAATAGTTAGGGAGTAAGAGTGAAAAATGTGGCAATTATAAATGTATATTACATAACTTAAACTTTATATTATTAAGTATTATTAATTTATATTATATAATGTAAAATAATATAATATATATATATTTACATCATTAAAGAACAACTAAAACATTACCTATCAGACTTGTGGGATTCTACCTAAGAGCTAATAAAGAAGTTCCACTTCTATATGACAGCACTAAGAGCTCTGCGGACCCATTCCTCTCAACAAAACTAGATCAAATTTATTTTTTTTAATACATAAGATTTTATTTATTTATTTGACAGACAGAGAGAGAGCACAAGTAGGCAAAGAGGCAGGCAGAGGGAGAGGGAGAAGCAGGCTCTCCACTGAGCAGGGAGCCCGACGTGGGTCTCCATCCCAGGACTCTGGGATCATGACCTGAGCCAAAGGCAGCCGCTTAACCGACTGAGCCACCCAGGTGCCCCGTATTTTTTTAATACATATTTAACATCTCTGGAAATGGTCCTAAGGGCCCGCAGCAAATTAGGAAACATTTATTCAAAAAAATCAAATGAAAATTTTAATAAAATCAAGTCTGTGGTCTTCGAACCAAGATGTGTTCTCTCCCTCCCTCCAGCTCAGTGAGATGGAAACTGCTCCAGGCTGGTGTAGCCAAGAACACAAGACTCCTTCCCCTTCCTGGCTAAGAGATGGAGGGCTATCCTCCTGGGAGGAGTGGGGTGTCAGCATTTCTCATCGTGCCTCCAGCCACCTGTTGCTGAAACTAAGTTCCAAGTGAGAGAGACCAAGAGGTGAGGGCTCTTTTTCACCCATTTATTCATATTATATGTAATTCTGATTCACTTTAGAAGGCTATAAAACTCCATTATGTGATTATACTACAGATTAATTATTCTGGTTTTGGTGGACATTTGAGAAGTTTCCACTATGCTGCTATCATAAAAACTGTTTCAACCAACAGTCACTTACATGACTCCTTTGCACATGTGGATGAGATTTTCTGGGGTTTCTTTCTTTTTTTTCTTTTTTCTTTTTTCATTTAAATTCAGTTAGCCAACATATAGTCATCAACAGTTTCAGATGTAATGTTCAATAATTCATCAGTTGCATATAACACTCAGTGCTCATCACATCATGTGCCACCCTTTCTACCTATGTGTAGAATTGTTAGTGTTGAATATATGCATGTTAAACTTTACTATATACTGACAAGTTTCTCTCAAAAAGTATCCACTTATATTCCATCCAGTAGTTTGTAAGAGTTTTCAGTGGTGGAAACTTAATTAGTCACTTTAAACAATATGTTTAGACTCACAGGATTAATTTTTGAGTCAGTTTTATTAATTTATAATATTCAGGACATAAAACTCATAGTCTCAAATAAAACTAGGAATTTACAGATGATATATATACACAGATTATATATAATACAAATCACTGTAGATAGATATCAAAAGATGAAAATAAAAACTTTATTTAGTTTACGGATTCAGACATTTATCATAGTTATAAAAATATATGAGAATAAGAAGCAAAGAATTACAGATCATGTTTTCTTTGGTGTAAAGTAATGTAGAGTGGTATTAGCAGATATGCAGAGGGCTCCAACTCTTAGATGTTTTATTTCTTAAGAAAAAAGTTAGAGAAAAGAAATCATAATAACTAATGAAAGTCTAAAAGAGTAAGAATCAGAAACCTGGCTTTTGATGTAATTTAATGAACATTGTTTTTCTTTTATAACATATGTTTAATGTTCACAGTGAATTGTAAAATGAGTGTTGAGGCAATATCCAGAATGAGAAAATGGTATAGATGTTCTTCACCCATTGCTTAACATAATATATTTATTAAATAGATGCTTAAATATACATCTAATTCTAATTAAAGGGGATGAATACAAATCATGAAATGATGACACTTTATTACTGTTCATTTTTTAAATCTCTACCATTCAAGCATGCCTCTGGGAAAAAAGAAAGTTTTTTTTGTTTTTGTTTTTGTTTTTGTTTTTTTAGTTTTACTTTTTACTTCCAGAAACACTCCAACTTATACTTATGATACTTTTAAAAAATGGGATATTTCACTTTTAGTATAAATCGCTATATAAATGTGGGATTTTATATTGACCTCTTTCTAACTAATTTTATTACTATTAGATGAGGTTGGATGTATCTATTGACTCTGACACTGTCAGTCAGGGTCGTAAATACTGACAGTAGCAGAGCTTCTGTGGGTCAGTCTACAGTGATTTGAAAAATGCCACTTTAGCGTGAAGATTGTGTATTTTGGATATTGCATAGCAACTGCTACATCAACAGTCATGTTCTCTTCCCAGCCTCCTCCCATCTAGCGTACTTCTTTGGCAACAGACCAGAAAATATGGAATTCACCAAAAATTTCAAGAATAAAAAATCACTAGAATTCACAGCACTGACAGAGTAGGATGGCAGAGGATGAGGTGATAATGAGTATAGATTTTAGTGTGGTGACAAAATAAGACTGGAGGATTTTTCTCATGATATTAAAGCTCTCAGGTAGACCTGGGGATCTGCTTTGTGAATAAGAACATTGAGGTACATTAATTAGGATTTTGATTGACAGAGAATGTAAGGAAAGCAACTATGAGATGCTATAAGATCACTTTTCTTGGTTGGTATAATATCGTTCCTAATAGGATTACAGTATGTCTTTATGTTCAAATCAAAATGTGGATTATAAAGGGATAAAAAAGTTTAGGGATCTTTATTATATTTCCTTACATTTTTGTTCCGTTGAATTTGCTTGTTAGACTGAAGTGAAAATAATCAATCAGGCATGCTATTGTTGTTTAGAAACATCCATAGATTGTTGTCCTATATTTTTAGGTCAGCTTATTTTCAAAACCTAACATTATATATTTATTTTAGGCAAATGATGGATGGCATAGATTCTGAACTTTAATATACTCTCATTCTAATCAGAAGAGATTCAGTGATATGTGAAAAGAGAAAAATTATAGAATCCCAGATTTTGCTTCAACTTATAGTGAATTCACTGCTCGGTTATCATGATCCGGTCTCTGCAAGGACAAGATTTTGAATGAGCTGGCGTTACCCATGAGTATTAAATATATGCATTTGTTAATTTCACGAAATACTTAATTGATGGACATACTTCATACTTCTTACTTTAAGAAGCAATGTTGTCAAATGATAATTTTATTTTTTGTTTGTAGTCTAACACATATGGTTATATGCATATGAATACTTCTAGCAGTTTTTCTTGGCTCCTCATTATTCCATTTAATATATATTTAAATCCCCCACCTCAACTTCTTTGGTTTATCTGTTGTGTCTCTGGCACTACATTATAATACTTTAGCCTTCTTCGTATCCACACTTTGACAATTGTAACCACTCCTAAAACTTATTTTTTATCACCTATATGATGCTTCTTAAACATATGCATATATTCCAAAAATAAAACAGAAATAGAGCTATAGAAATGGATATAGACATCACATAGAGTTAGACATGTAGATGTAAATATACACAAGCATAGATGTATTTTGTATTTCAAACTATCAATATTCTGTATTTATTGGATATATCAAACACTCACACATTGAAAACTGAATTAACGCATGCTTTTCTCCTATTCCCATCTAACTCCACAGACCTGCTTCTCTCACAATTGCTGACTCCACTGAGTGTACGACTGCCTGCCCCAATAAAGAACCTGCTATTTTCCCTATCCTCACCATGACCATGAGTCCAAGCCACCATAATCTCTTGCCTGACTTTGTGCCATGTCTCTCCTTGTTTTAACGCCCTCTAGTTTCACCTATTCAGCATAATATCTGCCAATGGGAGTGAGAGACTCTTTGAAAATGAAACGTGAATCATGTCACTCCCTATTTACGCTTCAATGTTTTCAAGTTTCCTTGGGAGTAATGTTCAAACTCTTCACTGTAACTTGTAGGACCGTTTTGTTCATTGGCCTATGTCTCCCGTTCGCCTCTTCTCACTTCACCTCTCCACGTTAAACTCCAGCAAGACTTACCTTTTAGTTTTTTAATCTAACCAGTTCTTAGCCTCCAGGAGTTTGTATATGCCAATAACTGATTTGGAATATTTTCCCATTTCTCTGCTTTGCCTAGTTAACACTTAGGCATTTTTCAGGCACAATTTAATGACCATTTCTTCTAGGATGATTTCTTTGCCCTTCTAGGCTCGAATAGGTCCTATTGTGTTCACTCATGCTATCCATCCCATATTTGTCTTAATCACAGCACTTAGGCTTTTGAAATTGTCTTCCTGACTGAGATTTAATCTCCATAAAAGCAGAAGCTATATTTATCTTGCTCAGGGTTCTACACCTAGTATCTTAAACCTCGTGTTGTCCACAGATGATACTTAATAACTATGTTTTTGAATGAGCAAATGCATGATTAGCTATAGGGACATACTGAGTCACACACTTCTGGACAGTTAGGCGAAAGTAAAACATTTGTCTATTAAAAATCATAAACGAGCACTGGGTATTATATAAGACTGATGAATTACAGACCTGTAACCCTGAAACAAATAATATATGTTAATTAATTGAATTTAAATTAAAAATCATAAATGATTAAAACAATTGGATATATGCATTTGTATTTCACTTCATTCAAATATTTTCATAAATTTGTTGACAGATAAAATGAGATAATTTTTCCCCAAAGTACTTCATAAAATTGGAATTTGGAGTCATGTTTCTATGCTTTTTTTGGTTTAATATTCTCTTTTCTTTGTATTTTTAACAGCTTCTTTTGCTCAATTAGGTTTCATTTGGTAAAACTGACATGCTGAAGGTTGAAAATATATTTAGATAAATAATACAGAATGACAAGAATCATTCTTTAATATGTAGTAGCCATGCAATAAATATAAGTGGAATGGACTAATGAACTTGACCTCTCAATATTAAACACAATTATTGGAGATAGCCAGTGGATTTCAATTTGCATGCCATTTCTGTCAATTGTTAGAGGCTGTCTTATACTCAGTTGGGAGGTGGATAAATACAATGACATGTGATGATTAGCAAGGAAAACTATCATGATTAATTATCAATGTCAAGCAGAGGGGTGGGAAAGAGGAGTGATGGCATGTCTGCCACATACATGCCATTATGAAATTATGCAATTGTTCAATAGAGAAATAAAAACGAAAGCGAAAAAACGTAGGTAGCTAGCATAGAAGGGGTAGAAAGTCGAGCTAATCGTGCTTATATCCTGCAAACACGAGTTATACAGACACACACACACACACACACACACATACACATATAAAGGCAATCAATAATCTGACATTATATTACTGAAGTAACTCTATTAAGACCTAATTAGAGGGGCACCTGGTTGACTCAGTCGTTAAGCGTCTGCCTTCGGCTCAGGTCATGATCCCAGGGTCCTGGGATCGAGCCCTGCATCGGGCTCCCTGCTCGGCAGGAAGCCTGCTTCTCCCTCTCCCACTCCCCCTGCTTGTGTTCCTTCTCTCACTGTGTCTCTCTCTGTCAAATAAATAAATAAAGTCTTAAAAAAAAAAAACTAATTAGAAAAATGTTAGTAATTCTTCCAAATCTGATATTTACATAAATGAATTAAAAATATTCACTATATATTTTAGAATATATTCTACTTCTAAAAGCATAAATTTAAATATATCAATGAATTTCTATGTAAATATTATATTAGGTGTATTCAAATAATTTAGAATTCAGAAAAAGTCTACATTTAATTCAGCATTTGCCTTCCCTAAGCAAATCTAGGGTCATATTTTTATTGTAGCAAAAGTTTGATTGTGGAGATTTGAACTTTATAAGAATGATTTTATTTCCAATGGTTACATTACTTCAAAGGTTTTAGAAAACTGTCCTTTTATGGAAAAATACTATAAAATTTATTAAAATAAATCTAATACTTTATGTAATTCCCTTTCATGCTTTATAATTGAAAGTAATACAGTTAGATTTTCAAATTTATTTAATTCTAAGTGAATTTGCTGACTTTTTAATAGATGGTAGGAAACATAAACATGGGACAATATCATTTTGGATTTTTTTTCCCCATTACTAATTTCTAAACATAAAGTATACTGCCTGGAAAACAGTTCATATGTAAAAATATTTCAAAGGATACTTCACAGCATGTATGTATGACAAAATCAGAAAATTGTGGGATTATAGACACAATGAATGAGTGTTGATGCTTTTTAGAGAACAAAGCATAATTTTGTTTCAATAATTGAAAAACAGGTTGAGATAGAGAAAGATTAATATATGGCAATATATTAATTATGGCAGATGCAGGACTTGGATTCTGATTTTTTTTTTTTTGTACTCTGAATAAAATGTACTTCACAGCATACAATAATTTTTCAAAAATACATTTCTCTATAATGAAAATGGTTATATTTGGCTAATTCTTTGTATGGATTTCACTCATAAGTGATATAGTCTGTTGCCAAATGAACCTGTTTATGTAGTTATAAAGTACTTACATAACAGCTCCTACCTGAATCCTCAAGAGACCTTTTGAGCCCTAGAGATGACAACCAGCCAATGATGTTTATTTAACTGTTTTTCATGGAGTCACCACAAGAGGTGGCAGTGTAGCATTATTACAAATAACACCCTTCATGAATATTTATAATAAATAAATAAGTTTTTTTCACACACTTTGGTGAATTGTTTTGCTTCTTTCCCCCATATGAGATATCTCGAGGTTAGGCAAATTCTGAGTAAATATTAGACTTCATAAATTGTACAAACAAGATAAAATGAACTTCTTTTAGATGTCTGAATGATTCAGACTAACCAAGATTTATTAAATACCATGTCAATATTTTGAAGACAAATCTGACATTACTGAATAAGAAGGAAACGTCCTGTATATGTGATCAGGACACTTAATGGGGTTTATTGCTTATTGTCTTACAAAAGCACACTATGTTGAAAGTGATGATTAATCAGAATCTATACTGGGCCAAACCAAGCTAGTGATCTGATTTTAAATTTTAGTTCCATATTTGTTTATGTACTTTTGCTTGTTATAAATAGGAAAAATCACTTATATTGATTGCAAGTTTAAATGGTATCACCAGCAGATGCTTCTTTTTTGAACTGTAATCTTTTAAAGATCACTGGAGTTGTATAAAATCAGTATATGGAAGGGTTTTTGTTTGTTTGTTTGCCTCGTTTGTTCTATTTTCCAAGCATGATTTTGAGATATAAGATTTAACCAATCTAAGTCTCAGATGTAATTCAATATGGGAAGCCAATCTATACAAGCACCCAAAGTATATCTTATCAATACTTGTGATCTGCAGTAGTTTCCACTAAGTGGCTATGGTCATGCTCAAGAGGCCATGATTCAAAAGATTTGCCATTAAGTATATGTGAGGATAGAGAAAGACACAAGCTGTGAAATTTTCAACACAGAAAGGTCATGATTTTGGCAGAGAATTTATGATATTTTATTCTGCCATCCTTCTTGTTTCTAAGTTAAAGTAGAAGTATGTTTGAAGTCATATGTGCTATGCAACAAAATGTCTATAGAGAAGCATCTTTTTTTTATTTCACATCTTCACAAAGCAATCTCTAACCTAGGGATACCTGGGTGGCTCAGTGGGTTAAGTGTCTACCTTCAGCTCAGGTCATGATCTCGGGGTTCTGAGATCGAGTCCCGTCTAAGCATGGAGTATGATTCTCCCTCTCCCTCTAACCCTCCCCTCTGCCTACTCATGCTCTCTCTTGCTCTCTCTCTCAAATAAATAAATGAAATCTTTTTTTAAAAGTAATCTCCAATCTAAGTAATACATAAGATAATATGAACAATTGTTAGACGTCTTCTTTATTTGCTTCCTTATTTTTCCAAAATCTCATTTTCTGCCTTAATTATTTCCCACTAAAAAAAAAAAAAAAACAGGGGAAGGGTTATGAAATGGCAAATATTAAGGTCTCCTGAATTTGCCTCTATCTTTCCAGAATTATTTTCATTTTATTATGGTAATACATACCTCTCATTTCTTTGAAAAATACTGTTTCTGCCCCACTGAAACGATATTTTCCTAAAGGGCTTCCAGTCACAATGCTTTAACAGTCTAGCTATCAAGTTAGGCCAATAAACCCAGACCTGGTCAACTACATCACTCATGCCTATGGTCAGAAAAATTACGGATAGGAGCACCTGGGTGGCTCAGTCATTAAGCGTCTACCTTTGGCTCAGGTCATGATCCTTGAGTCCCAGGATCCAGCCCCTGGTTGGACTCCCTGCTCAGCGGGGAGTCTGCTTCTCCCTCTGCCCCTCACCCTGTTCATGTGTTCTCTCTCTCTTTCTTTATTTTTCTCTCTCAAATAAATAAATAAAATCTTAAAAAAAAAAAAGAAAAATTATGGATAGACTTATGACTCAATTCAGGCCAGTCACATCCTTCCCTGGAATGTGGTATACTGTAATAGAGCTTAGGGAGAAAGAGATAGATAAAGTCTGACTGCAGTAGGAAATGATTTAGCCAAGCAGCTAAAGAAGAAAAAAAAAGATTGGGGAGGGGTGGAGAATCTTAACAGCACTTGATAATTCCTGTTTATCTTCTGTTAATTCTGTGAGTCACCACAGGATGTTCCATTAAATACCAGAAGATAGTAGGAAGAGAAAAATGAAGTGGGGGAAATCAGAGGGGAGGATGAACCATGAGAGACTATGGACTCTGAGAAACAAACTGAGGGTTTTAGAGGGGAGGGGGGTGGGGGTATGGGTTAGCCCGGTGATGGGTATTAAAGAGGGCACATATTGCATGGAGCGCTGGGTGTTATATGCAAACAATGAACCATGGAACACTACGTCAAAAACTAATGATGTAATGTATGGTGACTAACATAACATAATAAAATAAAATTAAAAAAAAATACCATTCAGTTAGTCTAGTTGTATTTCTGTCATTTGCAACCAAAAGAATTCTAACCAGAACAGCTGTTTTTCAAGATAACTTCTTTATTAACACATAATATCCTTTAAACATTTGCAGATGATATTAAAAAAAAAAAAACACTTTCCTTGATCATAGAGGGAAATACAATAGATAAATCACAGAAGTAGAACATAGTCTAACATACATAATAATCATGTTTTAGGTACTTTATAAATATCAGACTTGGAAGGAGAATTACAACTCAAAGAAAAGTATATTGCAAAATAAATAAATATGTTGAGTTGTAATTTAGATATAATTTTAACTTGATAAAAGTCTGTGTCTTTCTTAATTCAATTTTAAACACCACATCTACCTTTCTCACATGCCATACTTTCTACCCAATCCCAACACAAATATGTTGTGAAAAAAAAATCAGTTAATGAGGAAAGAAAGAAATCAAAATGAAGAAAGATGTTCAAGGGTAGGGACCTGTAAAATCAAAATCAGAAGCCTGGTGGAGATGATCATCAGAGAAATGCCAGATTCAGTTTCTACATGGAATTGAAGAGAATGATCAAGTCAATGACAATGGAATAGAAGTAAATGCATTAAGAGTTCACTGTAGAACATAAGAAATGGCATTGTAGAAAGGATTCAAAGGTAAGAACCAGTTGAGATAAACAAATTATTAAAATAATGAGAGTTTACTAAAGAAATTTGGGTGGTGTAACTTCATTATGCATATGACATTTTCTTTGGCTAAGGCACATTTGGGTTTATCATTCTTTGGTTTTGCTTTCATTTTGTTGCATTTTTTGTTTTGTTTGTCCTGACATATTTTTTAAGAGTCGAAGTGCATCTATTTGATTATATTTGAGGATCTGAAGTGTCACCAGTTAAATAAGCAAATAAAAATAATGAGATTTAGATGCTGTTAATTTTGTGAAACAAGAAAACTATACATTGTCTCTCACATCTAAAATTCTGTTAGTAGTGTGTAAAGCTAGTTTAAAGAAACATCTTTATTTTGTAATAAAGAAGATGCTAAAGTAATGAAATTACTAGAGCAATGAACGGTACTTGTATATTTTGAATTAGAAAGTTGGTACCAGGGACGCCTGAGTGGCTCAGTAGATTAAGCGTCTGCCTTCGGCTCTGGTCATGATCCCAGGGTCCTGGGATTGAGTCCCACATCAGGCTCCTTGCTCATCGGGGATCCTGCTTCTCCCTCTGCTGGCTGCTCTCCTTGCTTGTATTTGCTCTCTCCCTCTGACAAATAAATAAAAATCTTAAAAAAAAAAAAAAAAGACAGTTGGTGCTATGTTCATAATAAAAATTAAAAAAAATTAAAAAAAGGAAAGTTGGTGCTATTGATAAGAAGCAAACAAACTAAATAATGACAGCGATGTTGTGATTATTTTTTCAGGAGAAATTTTGGTTCAGAAAAATAGTGTCACAAAATAGGACAAAAACCTCATCAAAGGAAAGCATTGTACTAGTGTTCAATTCCACATTTTCAGTGTTTCACTGCCAATTAAAGAAAAAAAGCAATGAGATAAAAATTCCATCAAACTATGGGAGATTAGTCTTGCCACCTGTATGGAAGATAAATATTTTTAGGCCATATTGATGGGCATTCATAATGAATGAAAAACAGTCCTTGAACTTTACACCCCAATTTATTCTCCCTGTTTTCCATTAAACAAATCTATTGAGTCAGAAAACCTAGTTGATTTCTGACTGATACACGTCCTACATAATGAATTTCAATTGTAACTATTCAGAAAGCTTTGATTCTGTATTAGTGTTTCTTTTTTATGTTCGGTTTTGCCCATTATCATATTTCCCATTCTTTATATTCTCTCTAGTGAGTATGTATGATGATGATATTTCCTGATTCCATAACATATATTTAGAAGATATTTATTCTGGAAAAGTTAAAAACCAAATAAATGAACATTTTCTGCTACTTTTTTTTTTTTTATTTTTGCTGTGTTTTTTTTTGTTTTCTGTTTTGTTTTAATGTATAATTTGCCTAAGAAAGTAGCATATTTTTTCTGGAATTATAATATAGTACCCACATTTTACTTATGGAAAAAAGTAGAAAATAGTAAAGCTTTTCTCAAGAAGGCTTATTGTATTATATTCAGGTCACCATGCTCAAAAAAATAAAATAAAATAAAGACCTCTAACAGAAGTTGCTATTGCCAAATGCATGCTTAACAATGGGGGTATAGGGCGCCTGGGTGGCTCAGTTGGTTAAGCGACTACCTTCGGCTCAGGTCATGATCCTGGAGTCCCGGGATCGAGTCCCACATCGGGCTCCCTGCTCAGCGGGGGGTCTGCTTCCCCCTCTGACCCTCTTCCCTCTCGTGCTCTCTGTCTCTCATTCTCTCTCTCTCTCAAATAAATAAATAAATAAAAATCTTTAAAACAAAACAAAACAAAAAAAACAATGGGGGTATAGGGTTGTAGTAGAAAATGAAAACAATACAGAAATATTTTTGAGTAATGTGAGAGTGGGAAGGGGATGATAGAAAAGATTGTTATTCAGTCAACAATCAGCACACAATATTTTTGTCACAGACAGAGGGACTATAAAGCCTTTCCCAGATAGACTCAGAAAACATTTTATAGAAGACATTCACTTGCAAAACATTTCAACAGAGCCCTTGAAGAAAAATATAACTTCAGTAGTATTTTTATTTTTTCCACAGATTGTCTAATAGTCATTAGAATCAGAAGTGTGATTAGCTAAGGAAAAACATACTGAAAACAATTTTATTTTTACAGAGATTGAAATCTGTACAGCAGCCTAGACACCAGAAAGGAAACATATTTATTAACATATTTCACTGTGAAATATGAAATAATATAGAATATGTCAGGAAAAGTAAACTTGACCCATTTTCCTGAAGAATTCCAAATAAGAATTGATATAATCTCCTTATTAAATATTGATAGTGGTCATATAAGCATATAAGAGTTGTGAATGTATATGTTGTGAAGTCACTTTAATAATATTATAGTATGACACAATACAAATTAAATAGAATAATTATTATGTAGGAAGATATATGTAGTTAATTCTCTTTTTTCTCTAAACTATACTTTTCTCAACAAATTTGTTATTGTAAAACTACACCTAATTAAACTTCTCTGAAGATATTACTAAGAAATGGCACCTAAATCTGTTAGACCCAATAATCATAGAAGGTGACTCAAATGTGACCTTCAATTTTGTAAATGCTTAACTATTCTATTTAAGATTGATTTTAGTTTACTATTCATTAAATAAAACTCTTTTAGGAAACTGCCTGCTTTAACTCTGGAGTTATTTTTAAATAATAGTTTATTTCAAGTGGCTATAGTTTGCATAGTTAGTTTTATAGTTGTATAGTTTTCTAGTTTATACAGATAGTTTTAAGTGGCTTAAATAGTTTAAGTAACAATGGAATCTTGCAGCCCAAGAGACTTGTCTTACTGATAAGATAGGTGTAATCTATAATTAGTATACAACATATAATTATTAAGTAAACTTTATGAAAGTGATAATTTTAGAGAACTTAGTATCACTGTCTTTCTTTAAAGGGATTTTTTTTTGTCAATTTTTTTATACCACTACTTTGTTACATATCATAGCTTGAAACACTTTATTCCATTCATCGTGCTAAGTTTAATATTAGGCTAAGCTGCTACATTATTAAATTGTCACAGATTAAGAAATATCAAAGTTGGTACTAATAAGATTTTATTATATTACTATATATATTTATACTAATATATTTATTATGGTACATATCAGATAATTTTTTTTAAAGGGAGAAGCTTAACTTGCTTAAATTTCTACCTTCTCCAAGTTAAAAAATTAACATATTCATGTGAATTTCCTTTATAGGAATTTGTATTGGAGACCTCAACATTTTAATGCAGACATCTGTTGAAAATGTACACAATTAAGCTCATGGCATTCCCAATAGATCCATAAATAGAAATGCTATTTAATAACTATTTTCAAGTTCATATGTTTAAGAAGACAGAGAATTGTATTTTAGCTCTGTAATTTCAGTGAGACCCTTAGAGATCAATGGCGACATGCTGTTCTGAGGCTCTTTAACTACCAAGTGTTATGTTGCAAGTTCCGAGTGGTACTTCCAAGAGTAACCAGAAGAGAGCATCCATATCTCAGAGACACGTGTGGCTAAATGAATAAGGCACAGAAGGTCTGACACACAGCTTAAGCCCCCTCTTTCTGGGGAAATGATGAATTTCCTGTGATCATGCTCACATGGCTTAGGAAATGACTGGAGGGAAGTTGATATTCCAAGATTCAAGCGTCTGGTGTTCAAATAAACCCAATTTAACTGTGTCCCAGTTCTACAAATCTGTTGTCAAAACAATTTAGGCTAAGCAGTATAGTCATATACTTATTCCAGGGCACAACAGTCCACTAATCTAATTACTGAGTGGGTTCTAAGAAGAAGAAAATTAAATTAAGAAAAATTGTTTTGCATAGCAGTGATTTATAGCCTACTTTACTCCCCAAACTCATGACAAGTGTGAAATTCAAGGCTTCCAGAATATGATTTTTTAAGAGTAAAATGGCAAAACATTTCTATAGGAAGAAAAGAAAAAATATATTAAAATAAAGACAAAAAACATAATTACCTATTACTTTTTACAATAGTATTTAAATAACAATGCTTTTTAGTCTAGTAAATAAAAATTATATTATTTTCCAAATATAACAGACTTTTCAGTTTCCCTTTTGCAGTGGAGTATCATTTCAACTTGTGTGTATGCACAATATTTGTATATTGATGATGTGATTTTTCTTATTATGTCTTCATTTCCAAGTCCTGATTATTTAAACTCCTCTGTGCTTCCTACTCCATGAAATTAGTCTTTGGTACTTGAATCAGAATAGAATATTCTCTCATATATCTCACCTAAATTAGGTCGAGTTATCTCAACAGAACTCTGCATGCTAAGCTATAACTATATTAAATACATAAATCAAAAAATTATTAACTGTAAGTTGCAACATTTTCAGGCTTAAAGCATATTAGAGATGCTGTTGGAGTTAGAGTTTTACATATGTTTTACTGAAGGAATTTTTTTAAAAAGCCTTACAAAATGCTGGATGAAAAAGTGATTTCATAATAGAGTAAGTAATTATTTGTGAAATTATTTTTCTCACTCTACTAGAGTTCAGTATAAATCAATCCTTTCCTTCCCTCCTTCCTTCCTTCCTTCCTTCCTTCCTTCCTTCCTTCCTTCCTTCCTTCCTTCCTTCCTCCCTCCCTCCCTCCCTCCCTCCCTTCCTCCATACCTTCTTTTCTTTCTTCTTTTTTTCTCTCCAACTCTAATATCCAGAAATCCTAGTTCCCTGTAAAGTGGTTACAGGATCAATTGCCCCAACCAAGTTTAGCACTGCTTCTTAACATGTATTTTTTGGTCAATAATTTGATGAAAACTTTATAGGCTCTTCACAGAAAAAAAAAGCATATGAACATAAAATGTTTCTTACAGTTTTATAGAATTAGAAGATTGCTCACCCAAGCTCAAATATGGACACTATAGTGACTGATTCATGAACCTCTGTTAAAGAAAAGTACTTGAGGGCTCCTGGGAGGCTCAGTTGGTTAAGCGACAGCCGTCAGCTCATGTCTTGATCTTGGAGTCTCAGAATCCAGTCCCTTGGTAGCAGGGAGTCTGCTTCTCCCTCTGACCCTCCCCCCCACTTCACGCTCTCATTCTTTCTTTGAGATAAATAAATAAAATATTTAAAAAAGAAAGTACTTGATTGTGAGTACATTATTTTAAATAATTTAAAGTGCACTTAACTTCTCAAGGTAAAAGAGGCCTCACAGGAGATAGAGATAGGCTCAAAATTTATTTTAACTAGAAATATTCCCTGTCTTCCAACTTAGTGAATTATATGCATATTATGTAAAATCATAATTCATCCAAATATTGTTACTTAACAACAGCTGTGGAATACACATTGTTTTATACATAAGGAGTATAATTTTTTTATATGCAGTACAGTTTTTTTTTAAAAAGAAAGATACAGCATCAGTTTGCATTGAGAGTTCAGTTCTATGCAATCATTTCATCTCTTTCCTACACAGTTACAATGTAGTAGGAGGGTATTAATATATATCTCACAGAATAGCCCCAATAATAGATATTTGTTTTTGAAGATTATGTACAAATCATTATACTAAATTCTTCACATGTAGTTCATCATTTTATTATAAATATTAAATTAGAGTATGAAAATTATAATATTGTATTGAAATAATAATAATGTAATAAAATACATTATAAAGTATAAAGTACAAATAAACTTACCAACTTTTGCATAGGGGAAAACCTATGATCTAAGGAATAATAAACTTTATCCCTGAATAGTTGGGAGTATAATCTGAAATAGCCCATTTTAAGTGGCAATTTTTTTAAACTTTCATGTTTTATCATTTAAATAAATAATAAAAATGTTGTATTATATGGGGTGCCTAGGTGGCTCAGTTCATTAAGGGTCTCTGCCTTCTTCGGTTCAGGTCAGGATCCCGGGGCCCTGGGATTGAGCCCCACATCCGGCTCCCTGCTCAGAGGGGAGCCCCCTTCTCCCTCTCCCTCTGCCTGCCGCTCAGCCTACTTGTGCGCTCTCTCTAAAAAATATATAAAATCTTTAAAAAAGTGTTGTATTATATTCCACAATATATTTCAATATGAAAGCCAGCATAAGTTTCCAGGTAAATTAACTTTTTTATATCAAATATTTGAATAAAAATTACCCCAAGAAATATACTGCTTTTATTCCAACTCTTTACAAAATCCTGGTAATTCATCAAGTGCCCCAGTGAGAAATAAACATATTCTAAAGTGTGAACAATCTGGAATCCAGCCATAGATATAGTACTTATCCCACTTGGAAGATTCATTTCTTTTTTTGCTCCAGCAGCACATGTGCTCACACACACACCAGTTCTTGGGGGAGACCCCAGGTGGCAAATTGAGGCAAAGAGAAATAAATAGAAAACAAGAAATGGCAGGTAAGTTGCCAGGGCCAAAACCTCTACCCCTCCATTACTTGTCCATCCATAATTCCTAGCCATAAACTTTATCCTTGTAGTCTTCAAGAAGTAAATAGTTTATAGGATGGCAAAGATTATAGAACAGTTTGTGATAGTAAAGGATTAAAGACAGGATAGTCAGATTTGAATCCTGCTCAGGCGCTTGGTTGCAGTATGAAACTTTTCCCATCTATGGAGATGATCACAATAATATACAACTTGTCAGGTTGCCTTGAGGATTAAATGAGTAAATATAAAAACACTTTGTATCTTATGAATTGCTACATAGATTAATTGTAAACACCAATGTTTGTATTGTCTATACAAATGTTAAGGAATCTACACAAAACTTAGTGAAATACTTGTTTTTAGCCTGTAATATACTAAAAGATCTTCCGTTATCATCCACATGATCCCTTATTTTCCCATCCAAAATATGGAAGATGTAGAAAAGAAGTAGGCTTTTAAAAAACAACCCACATGTATTAATAATAACTATGTGTATATGATTCCAATGTGTTGGGTTATTGTCCCATACACGTGATAATTGTTAATGCATATAGAGTGGTTTTTGTTGCTGTTGTTTATTTATTTTTTTATTTTTTTAAGCCTACTTCTTTATATCCTATAAATGGTAGTAACTAAAGATTTTTCATGGAGGACCAAGGGAAGAAATAACAATTGACTTAAATTAAAATGTTAGAGCACAGGGGGCAGGCAAGATTATATGGATTACAGTAAGAAAAAAAAAAGGGGATATGAAAGCAGGTTGGTCTGCAGAAAAAATATCCATAGAGGATAGTGTAAGTAGGCTATCTTGATAGCTCCTTCTACTTCCCCTTATCACCTAAGAGATAGCTAATTTTCTTAGCTTTACTTTCAAGGGATCCAACGTACATTTTCACACCTTATTTCTCAGGACATCTTTATACAAAATCTGTAATCACCTAAAATTCTTTTTATAACCAAATATCCATTGGACATTCATACTTCTTTACTGTGTATTTATTCTAGGACTCTGTGCTAGAAAACTACTATGCTATCTCCTCATTGCTGCCATAACAAATTGCCACAAATTTAATGATTTAACACAAACTTAATATCTTACTATTCTGAAGGTCAGAAATTTGAAATGATATTAATGGACTAAAAAAAAAAAAAAGGATATTCATGGGTCTGTGTTCCCTCTGGAAAGTCTGGGGAGAATTCACTGAGTTGCCTTTTCCAGCTCTTGGAGACTGGCTGTGTCCTTGGTGTGTGGCCCTCTCTCCATCTTCAAAGCCATCAGTGTAGGGCCCCCCAAATCTCGTTGACTCTGATTTCACAATTTCACTTTCAATGATCCTTGTGATTACATTTCATCCTTTTAGAAAATCCAGGACAATAGTTCTTATTTTACAGTTATCTGATTAGCAAACTTAATTCTCCTTTTCCAGGTGACATAACATACTTACAGGTTTAGAATTAGGAGTTGAATATTTTTGGGTGGCCATCATTCTGCATATGGCAGATCCTAATCCAAACTAGTCCTTCATGTTCCTAAACTCAGAGCAATATTTTCTGTAGAAATTGCTTATTATCCAACCATGAATTATTCTATATTATTACTTTCATCACCATTTGTTTATCTTATCTTTCTGGATAGCAATCTTAATATGTTAGAATCCTTCATCTTTTCAGGGCTTGATACACTGAGGGCTCAGTCTATCTCCCCCAAATCCAATAATATGTTCATTCTCACCCTAAAGTTTTCTTTCATTTTTTTTTTTAAGACTTATTTATTTATTTGAGAGAGAGCACGAGAGGGAGGAGCAGCTGGGGTGGTAGAGACAACCTCAAGCAGTCTCCTCTCAGAGCAAGGAGCCTGACCTGGGGCTCAATCTCAAGACCCAAGATCATGACCCGAGATCATGACCTAAGCCGAAACCAAGAGTCAGATCCTTAACTGACTGCACCACCCAGGCGCCCCAGATTTCTCTCAAAAGTATAAAATAAAGACATGCACTTTAATCAATTGAGGTATCGCACCTCAGGAAACTCAGCTGGATATTTGATGCTTCTTAATAATCCATGCATATTCTTTGCTCAGTGGAGTCTGATTGGGATTCTCTCTCTCTCTCTCCCTCTGCCTCTCCCCCAGCTCTCTCTCTCTCTCAAATAAATAAATCAATCTTTTTTTTTTTTAAAGATTTTATTTATTTATTTGACAGAGACAGAGATAGCGAGAGCAGAAACACAAGCAGCGGGAGTGGGAGAGGGAGAAGCAGGCTTCCTGCCGAGCAGGGAGCCCGATGTGGGACTCGATCCCAGGACTCTGGGATCATGACCTGAGCCGAAGGCAGACGCTTAACGACTGAGCCACCCAGGCGCCCAAATAAATAAATCTTTTAAAAAATATGTAACCCATGCATTTCTTTGATATCTCATCACAAATTCTTAACAAACCAGAGGACCAGTGCTGATAAAACCGCCATGGCAGAGAAAATTTATTCTGAAGCTACATTTGTCAGAACTAGGCTGCAAAGTAAGGCAGGTTCTTTGCGAAGTATCCAGGCACTCAGAAGCAAGAGAGAAGGGAAAAAGGCTTGCTGATACCCACTTCTGCTCCTGCTGGTTCTCTTATTGCCCAAGTGCTCTTGCAGAGATTGTCCCTAATTCCAGTAGTTGAATTAAGAGGCAAACCTACGTGTGCACGGAGATAGCCCATCTGGAGGAAAACCTGAGTGTGGAACCAAACCTGTGCCAAAGTAAATGTTGTGTCTAAATGGTCCTCCTCACGTGACCGCCACTGCTGAGACAGGCCCAGCGACACACTGAGCTAGACTGACAGAGAATGCAAATTACCCTAGCTTGTTTGTTAAGTAGGATTGGAGTGCTCATATGTAGCTTGTTTATGATGACATTTCCTAATACACTTTTTCTAGAGAATCTATATGCTCCTGTGTATTTCAAATTGAAAGCAATAATATTTCCCGGCTTTAATGTGTGACTTTTTCATTTTTTGAAGGACTTAAAAGCTCAGACATATTTATAGATTAAACATTAGATTTATTTTAGGTAACAAATGTTGACTTTCTGCTTCTTCCCTTTGTCACTTTCTATCTCTGGATACTTATAATATTTTACAACTTAGCAACTTAAACTTCCATTGTGAAAGTGTCGGTTACTAACCAGTTTGTTACTACAAATTCTTACTGATATCATCATATTTTAGTATCCACTGAATTTATAGGTGAGATGTTGCTAAATAGACAACTAAGAGTAGGTGCACTCAGTGTGGTTCATTCTTCAGAGAAATGACATAAGTGTATCCTAGACAATATAAATGGTTCAGATTTGACACTTAGCTAATAATTTTACCTGTACTAAAAAAAACTATATAATTGTCTTGTTATTATTTTTTCTTTTGTTCACTAAGGGAGGAGGTAAAAAGTAAAGACAAAAATACATTTTGACTTTTATCGTATAAACATATTAATAATAATAATGTTAACATTAATAACATCCATTTATTAATATTCAGTTATTTGAAAGTTTATATGTGGCTTTATTTATTTATTTATTTATTTATTTATTTATTTATAAATATATGTCTTTATTTGATAAATGTAACCCCTTTGACCCTAGCGAAGTGAAAGCATGCTTTAACTAAGACTTGATTGATCAGCTTAAAGAGTATACATGAGGTCCAGAGTAACAGCACTAGCCACCATGTGCTTTTTAATGTAATCTTGTAACCGTACCCTTCTTTATGGTGTCATGCGTAGGTTTATGTATAAACACAACGATTGAATACGTCTCTGTGATTTTTTTAAAACACTGGTAGCTCAGCATTTCATTTCACCTCTAAGTTATTATTTTATTGTGCAGATGCTCTGTTGCATCAGTGATGGCCGAAGGACCTGTTCTGATGGGTTCATGTTGAAAGCTCTCTGGGCAACAAACACCCAAAATTCTGTCATGCAGAATGAAGTGTAGACTTTTCCCTCTAACACATTTTCCTCTAATATTCTCCTACGCATGATTCTTGGTCTACATGTACATTACGTTATTTAGGTCTAACTTAAAAATAGGTGGGCGCTCACTCTATTAGTTTCCTGTTGCCATTGTAACAAATTACCACAACCTCACTGACTTAAAACAACCAACTTTACTCTCTTACAGTTCTGGAAGTCAGACATTCCAAATCAGTTTCACTACTTTTTTTGGCTTCTCATGACTGCCTGTATTCCTTGGCTGATGGTCCTTTCCTCCTTCAAAGCACATAGCTCCATCCCCCACTTCTGTAGTCATACTGCCTTCTCATCTTCTGTAGTCAAATCCCCCTTTGTCTCCCTTTTATAAGGACACTTGCTATTACATTTAGGGCCCACACAGTAATACAGGATGATTTCCCCATCACAAGATTCTGACTTATTTTATCTTACTTGGTAACCTAATCACATCTACAAATTCCTCTTTGCCATGTAAGGTAATATTTATGCCTTCTGAGGTTTTGGACATAGATATTTGGGGGGCTCACTTTTCAGCCTAACAAATGTACTATTATTTTCTCCCTTCTGAAAACTTAAAAAAGAAGGCCCACTTAATTAACTTAGTCAGTCTCGTATGTTAAAAATTAGAGAATCAGAACTCACTTCCAGTCTGATTCTAAACCTATATTCTTAGGCATAAAACTCTTAATAAGGAAATAGTGAGATCTTTTCATATCACTGGGAATTTTAAATGGAAGAAGTATGAAGAACTGTCAAGGATGCTGTTGATGTAATTCTTTTATATTCATAAGATTCTCTATATTATGGTTTGCAGATTTCTGGCTTTGAAGAGGAATATTTATGACTAATAAGAGGTAAAGATTCCTAATTGAGGAAAATCTATTTTTGATACTGTTATTATAAGTTTATAAAGGATGTTCTTTCAATACTCATAAGAATAAAGAATATGTGCCAGACTGCTTCTAAAAATGTTTCACCTCTTAGCTTTTGGTTTCTATAAAGATGTCATTAGAAGCAAACATTAAATAGGACCACCTGCTCTTATTCTTCGCTCAATGGAAAGATGAAAACAATGTCAAAACACAAGATGAATGAATTATATTGCTGGGTTAGTAATAATCAATCCAGGGAAAGCTCAAGCCAGCTTTGTATGTAAACTCAAACTCACTATTTTCAGATTCACTATTCTTAATAAAGAAATGTATATGCATTTAGAATCAGGCACATTAAACAAATTTTATCTTATTTGCTGTAATAATTGATTAAGATTATTTCAGATTGGGTTCCCTAAAGGCAAAACTTGAAAAATAAATTTGATGTGCATGGTTTATTGAGGGAATATTCTCAATGAAAAAGGATCAATATCAGAGGGGGAGATGAACCATGAGAGACTATGGACTCTGAGAAACAAACTGAGGGTTCTAGAGGGGAAGGGGTGGGGGGATGGGCTAGCCTGGTGATGGGTATTAAAGAGGGCACGTACTGAATGGAGCACTGGGTGTTATATGCAAACAATGAATCATGGAACACTACATTAAAAACTAATGATGTAATGTATGGTGATTAACATAACATAATAAAATAAAAAAATAAAAAAAATGTTTTTCAGAGTCTATAGCTGTGGATGATCCTACAGGAAGCTCTGGAGCATGAATTTCACCACAGAGTTGGTCCTCTGAGGCAACAGCATCTGGCTTACTGTAACTTTCATGAGTCAGTCATTGGTGACAGGCTGTGTCCATGTCCACAGTTGGGGAGAGAAGTAAGTAACTTACCTGATAATCTGACTCCTGTTCAATATTCAGCCAAGAGCAAGTCTCCAGAGAAGGAGTCAGCTCTAAGCTTTTAGGATCTGATGTAATTTGGCCAGACACTAAATATGTTCCCATATAGATAGTGCCATAAATCTGAACTATCTTTTTTATTAAAAAAAAATATATGGGAGAGGGAAAGATGGCAGTGAAGTAGGAGGATCCCGGAAGTGAAGTAGGAGGATCCTAGGCTTATGTCATCCCATGAATACAACTAGATAATTAGAAATTGATCTGAAGACTGGCAGAACAAACTCAACAACTAAAGGTAGAGAAGAGGCCACATCAAAGAAGGTGGGAGGTGTGAAGACGCAGCTTGAGAGATAAACAGACTATAGTCACTGTGGTGAGGAGAGAGGCAAAGGTGTGAAGAAGGGTGAGAGAGAGACTAGCACGCAGGGGAGTAAACAGGGAAAACAAATCTGCTATATGCAGAAGATATTATATACAAACCTAATGGTAACCACGAATCAAAAAACACTAATAAATATGAAAAGAATAAACAGAAAAAAATCCAAATATATCACTAAAGAAAACCAGCAAACCATGAAAGAGAGAAGACCAGAAAGGATCAGAGAAAATCTTCAGAAACAAAAACAAAATGAATAATAAAATAGCAATGAATACATATCTATCAATCATTACTTTGAAAGTAACTGGACTAAATGCTCCAATCAAAAGACATAGGGTAACAGAATAGATAAAGAATCAAGACCTATCTATAAGCTTTCTACAAGATGCTCATTTTAGACCTAAAGACATGCAGATTGAAAGTGAGGGGTTGGAGAAACATCTACCATGCAAATGGATGTCAAAAGAAAGTCAGAGTAGCAATACTTATATTGGACAAAATAGACTTTAAAACAAAGAATTGTAACAGGAGACAAAGAAGGGCACTATATAATAATAAAAGGGGCAATCCAACAAGAATATATAATAATTATAAATATTTATGCACCCAACATAAGAGCACCCAAATTCATAAAACAGTTAAAACAAACATAAAGGAACTAATTGACAATAATACAATTATAGTAGGGGACTTTAACATCCCACTTACATCAGTGGACAGATCATCTAAACAGAAAATCAACAAGGAAAAATGGCTTTCAATGACACACTGGAACAGATGGATTTAATAGATATATTCAGAGAATTCTATCCTAAAACAACAGAATACATATTCTTTTCAAGTGAACATGAAACATTATCCAGAGTAGATCACATACTAGCCCACAAAACAAGCCTCAACAAATTCAAGAAGATTGAAGTCATACCATGCATCTTTTTTCTGACCACGGCACAAGAAAAAATCTGGAAAGACCACAAATACATGGAGGTTAAGTAAGATGCTACTGAACAATTAGTGGGTCAACCAGGAGATAAAAGAAGAAATAAGAAAAGTATATGGAAACAAATGAAAATGAAAACACAACAGTCCAAAACCTTTTGATGCAGCAAAAGCTATTCATGAGGGAAGTTTATAGCAATACAGGCCTACCTCAAGGAGCAAGAAAAGTCTAAAATAAACAACTTAGCCTTACTCTTAAGGGGGCTAGAAAGAGAACAACAAACAAAACCTAAAACCACAGAAAGAATGAAATAATAAAGATTAGAGCAGAAATAAATGATATAGAAACAAAAACCAAAAAATCAACAACAACAACAACAAAAAAAAACACCCAATAAAACAGATCAATGAAACCAAGAGCTGTTTCTTTGAAGAAAAAAAAAAAAAATCAATAAAATTAATTGACCCAAAAAAATAAAATCACAATGACAGAGGAGACATAACAAAAAACACTATAGAAATATAAACAATTATAAGAGAATATTATGAAAAACTATATCCCAACAATTTAGACAACTTAGAAGAAATGGGTAAATTCCTAGAAACACATTAACTTATCAAAACTGAAACAGGAAGAAATGGAACATTTGAACAGACTGAAAACTAGCAAAGAAATTGAATCAATAATCAACAAACTCCCAACAAACAAAAGCCTAGGGCTTCAAAGGCAAATTTTACCCAACATTTTAAAGAAGAGTTTATACCTATTCTTTTCAAACTATTAAAAAAAAAAAAAAAAAAAAAAAAACAGAAAAGAAAGGAAAACTTCCAAATTCATTCTATGAGGCAGTGTTACTCCAGTACCAAAACCAGATAAAGACACAACAAAAAAAGAGAACTACAAGCCAGTATCTCTGATGAAAATTGATGCAAAAAATCCTCAACAAAATATTAGTAAATTGAAGCCAACAGCACATTAAAAAAATATCATTCACCACAGTCAAGTGGGATTTATTCCTTGGATTCAAGGGTGGTTCAATATTTGAAAATGAATCATCGTGATACATCACATCAATAAGAGAAAGGATAAGAACTATATGATATTTCAATAGATGCAGAAAAAACATTTGACAAAGTTCAACATGTATTCATGATAAAAACCCTCTACAAAGTAGGCCTAGAGGGAACATACCTCAACATAATAAAGGCCATACATGAAAAACCCACAGTTAACATCATCCTCAATTGGGAAAAACTGAGAGACTTTCCCCTAAGGTTAGGAAAGACAAGGATGTCTACTCTCACCAATTTTATTCAACACAGTGCTGGAAGTCCTAGCCACAGCAATCAGACAACAAAAGAAATAAAATGCATCTGAATCAATAAGGAAGAAGTAAAACTTTCACTACTTGCAGATGGCTTAATACTCTACATAGAAAACCTGAAATATTCCACCAAGAAATTGCTAGAACTGATAAACGAATTCAGTAAAGTCACAGGATACAAAAATCAATGTACAGAAATTTGTTGCATTTCTATACATCAATAATGAAGCAGTAGCAGGAGAAATTAAGGAATCGATCCCATTTACAATTGCACCAAAAATAATAAGATCCTAGGAACAAACCTAAGCAAAGAGGTGAAAGACCTGTACTCTGAGAACTATGAAACATTTCCATGCTCATTCATTGAAAGAAAAAATATTGTTAAAATGTCTATATTACCAAAAACAATGTACAAATTTAATGCAATTCTTAACAAAATTACAACAGCATTTTTCACAGAACTAGAACAAAAAATCCTAAAATTTGCATGCGACCAAAAAAGACCTCAAATAGCCAAAGCAATCTTGGAAAGAAAAACAAAGCCGGACTTCAAGTCAAGCCGGACTTCAAGTCAAAATTCTGGACTTCAAGTTATATTGCAAAATTGTAGTAATCATCATAGAAAGGTACTGACACAAAAATAGACACATTGATAAATGGCCCAGAATAGAAAACCCACAAATAAACCCACAATTACATAGTCAATTAGTCTTCAACAAAGGAAGCAAGAATATCTGATGGAGAAAAGTCTCAACAAATCATGCTGGGAAAACTGAACAACAACAGGCAAAAGAATAAAAGTGGACCACTTTCTTACACCACACTGAAAAATAAATTTAAATTGGATTAAAGACCTAAATGTGAGACTTGAAACCATAAAAATTCTAGGAAAGAACACTTCTCTGACATTGGCTGTAGCACTTTTTTTCTAGATATGTTTCCTGTGGTAAGGGAAACAAAAGTAAAAATAAACCTTTTGGGACGACCTCAAAATAAAAAGCTCCTGCACATCGAATGAAACAATCAACAAAACTAAAAGGTAACCTATGGAATGTGAGAAGATATTTGCAAATGACATATCTGATAAAGGGTTAGTATCTAAAATATATAAAAACTTATAAAATTCAAGACTCAAAAAACAATCCAATTAAAAATGGGCAGAAGACATGAACAATCATCTATCCAAAGAAGACAACTAGATGGCCAACAAACACTTGAAAAGATGCTCATCATCACTGATCACCAGGGAAATGCCAATCAAAACTACAACAAGATATTTCCTTACACCTGTCAAAATGGCTTAATCAAAAACACAAGAAACAACAGGTGTTAGTGAGGATGTGGAGGAAAAAGGAGCCCTCTTGCACTGCTGGTGGGAATGCAAACCAGTGCCCCCACTCTGGAAAACGGTATGGAGATTCCTCAAAAAGTTAAAAATAAAACTACCCTTAATAAAATAAAATTAAAAAAAAAAAAACTACCCTATGATCCAGCAATAACACTACTGGATATTTACCCAAAAAATACCAAAGAAGTAATGCACAGGGATACATGCACCTCTACATTTGTAGCAGCATTATTTTCAATAACCAAATTATAGAAAGAGCCCCAGTGTCCATTGATTGATGAAGATGTGGGGTGTGTGTGTGTGTGTGTGTGTGTGTGATAATGGAATATTATTCAGCCATAAAAAATAATGAAATCTTGCCATTTGCAATGACATGGATGGAGCTAGAAAGTATCATGCTAAGTGAAATAAATCAGTCAAAGAAAGACAAATACTTTATGATTTCACTCATACGTGGAATTTAAGAAACAAAACAAATGAGCAAATGGAAAAAAAGAGAGAGAGAGAGAAACCAAGAAATAGATTCTTAACTATAGAGAACAAACTGATGGTTACCAGAGGGAAGGTGAGCGGGGGAATGGGTGAAATAGGTGATGGGGATTAAGGAGTGCACTTCTCATGATGAACACTGGGTGATTAAAATAGAAACTTTAAAAAATTATGTCTTTGGGGAAGTATTTAATTATTATATGTCCTATCTCTCCCCTCACTCCAAACACTAAATATATCTGATTTCCATATGAGTATGGCTATGTCTATAATTAAATCAGTCTGGCTGAAAAGGGTAAATTTCATTAATTAGTCATTTAATTAAAGCAATTCAGTCTATCAAAGCATTTGGCTTCATATTAATGAAAAATATCCTTTAATAGATTGTTCCTATACAAATACTTAAATACTTAAATACTAGCGCTATATAATTAAATTCCTACATTGCTTCACAAGATTGGACTACAAAATATTGGATATAAGAAACAATCATTTTGGGGGCTCCTGGGTGAAGCAGTTGGTCGGGTGTCTGACTCTTGGTTTTGGCTCAGGTCATGATCTCAGGGTCCTGAGACTGAGCCCCATGTCAGGCTCCATGCTCAGCTCAGAGTACGCTTGAGATTCTTTCTCCCTCCCCTTCTGCCCCTCCCACTTGTGTTCTTTCTCTAATAATAAATCTTTTTTAAAAAAAGAAGCAATCATTTTGTAGATTCAAAATACCAATTATTATATATTGAATATGTAATATCAGCTTTTATTTCCAATATTAATCATATGAAATTATGACCTGTCAAAAAACCGTGGTCACTAGCTAACTCACATCATTTGAAACTAGTTCTTTATGCTTACTTAAGAACAATGTCATAAACAAATAACTGTTATATTACATCTTGAAACTTGAAATAACTTTTGCCAAGTAAGTTTATTGAATAAATGGTGATTTTCGCACTAAGTTAATTTCTTAGTGATCTATTACCTCAAAGAAAATAGAAGTGGTACATCAACTACTTGCTATGCATCTGAAGAAAAACTATGGCAACAAGTTCACCGTATTTGTAATTAGCACTCTGAGAGAAGATTTCATACAATCTTTTATAAATAGAAAACTGTGGCATTTTCATACTCCAGGCCACCAAAGTCACAGGCATCATTTGATATATTGTTAAGAAAGAGCCCTTGCACTTCAATATGCAATATATTTGGCTGATAAGGTGCCATAAGACTATCTAGTGTAGGAAATGAAGAAATGGAAGGTGAAAGATTCTTTTTGAGGTCACAAAAATACTGCATTATTAATTTGCCTAGGTTCATCAGTGAAGTAGACATGACAAAATAGAGCTCCCCAGAGAAATCTTACAGACTTTGCAATTTAAATTTGTGTATAATGTTTTGCAAATAGATAATGACAAAGACAAATATATATTCCTCATGCTTTTCTTCTTGTCTTGAATTCCATTTTCCCCTTAGATGTTTCCTTTTCCACTGTAAATATAAAGGTACATTTGCCAGACCAATATTCTTCAATTCTCAAAAAATCCACTATTCTTTTTCATTTCTATTCAGAGACTAGTTATGGTCACAAAGATAAGTAGGAGGGAGAGGTAGAAAATCCAAATACCATCAACCTCAAAGTCATCACTGGATCAGAAAAGCACAAAATGCTTCAAATTTAATTCCACTCTTGAATCAATCCTTACCAACTTGGTACAAAGAAGGTGTGATTTTTTTCTTCCTGGTCTTCCAAAACTATGATTGTTTGTATGAATAAAGCAAATATAAATGCTTCTTTATATAAAGAAGCTGCATAGAAAAGTTTGCATAAATCAATTAAGAAAATTATATGTTGCAATGATTTATATAACCTTAAAATAATTAACTAGAGCTTTGGATTCTCACAGAAATAACAATATCCATTAACAGTCTCCTGTCTGACTAAATCCATCTGACACTCCCAACCTTTTAGCAGTCTAAGACCATGCATTTTACACATCAAAATTTCAATACTATGGGGCGCCTGGGTGGCTCAGTTGGTTAAGCGACTGCCTTCGGCTCAGGTCATGATCCTGGAGTCCCGGGATCGAGTCCCGCATCGGGCTCCCTGCTTGGCAGGGAGTCTGCTCCTCCCTCTCATGCTCTCTGTCTCTCATTCTCTCTCTCTCAAATAAATAAAATCTTTAAAAAAAAAAAAAAAAAAAAAATTTCAATACTATGGAGCCAATCAGTGTATTAAGTACTGATTTCATTTATCTACCCTTCTTTTTTTCTAAGTCAAAGGACAATTCTGTTCCCTAGATAAGTTTCCTAATTGTCCTAACCCAATAGCTCTATCTATAAAGTGGAGAAAACATGTAAATCTAGGAGTTTTTAAGAGGAAAGCCAGACACAATACCTAGAAAGAGATAAACACTGGGTAAAAATTGTCCCTAGTTAAAACCAATTCCAGGTAGTACACAACTAAATCAATGGAAGAATTAAAGTAACCTCATATTCACATCCTATAAACTTTTGCCACTGATACTTCTCCCCAGTTTCCTGTAATTTTAAAAAAATGTGTTTGTGCACTTTATTAAAGACATTCTATTGTATTATGTAAGTCTCATATCACAGTAGAAAAAGGTTTTAGCTCCCTTCTCTTTATCTTCCTAAAATATTCTCCAGGGAAGAAGAATGATTAACAGGATTATTTATGTCCAGAGGGCATCCATTACTAATCAGCAGGGTGGCCCTTCTTTAAAAGAATCTTTTGCTTATATGTGGTTTTCTTTCTTCTAATTCCATATTTCTAGCTTTCAGAGAGGTAAACAAAATCAAATATTTGACTATGGTAACTTTTCCAGTTCTTTATATTTGTGTGTACAAGTGATGGCCATTGATAGATATTTTTAAGCACACAGCCCTATGAAGCAGGATTAAAAAGACTTAGATTTGGAAATAGACAGAAGGACATCCTTCTGTTCCTCATCTAAGCCAGGTGCTCCCATAAATCTTTACCCATGTTCTGCATTAGAGTTTATCAGGCTGTAGCTCAGTGATGAGTTAATTGTGTCATGTTAATCATGTAGATTCTAACACAGGGAGAAGGAAGTGGGAGGGGGAATGCCAAAGAGAGGTAAAGATGATTTAAAAAAAGAATTTGGATAAAATACCATTTGGGTGAAACACAATTCCAGACCTACTTTTACTCCTAACATATGTGTATGGCTTATATGTCCAGATCTTGTGGCAATTAAAGTGTAATGGCAGATGGCAGGAGCCAAGTTTGCTAGTTAATGTGAAAGGGATTTAGTACCAAAAATTGAATTCTTGCAAAAACAATTCTAAGGCACAAAGAAGTAAGTTCCAGACTGGCTTTCCAGAAATGATTCCTAGGATCATCCTCAAAACTGATTCCCAAACTGCGATTTCTACCATGGTCAGGAAGTTGAAGGACCCAGGGAATCTCTGCCTGAACTTCTCTCTATAGACCACACCACCATCCCTTCCATAATGTAGGAATCTGGAAGCCAACCATGAAAATCCTGACCCCAGGTACACACTGCTTTAGCCAAAACCCATGACAGCAAAGGGGTGCCTGTGCTCTGCCTCTCATCACCCACATAATCTTCCAGGACTGGATTCTCTGCCGACACTCATGGGAAAACAGGCACATTACAACAAAGCAAACCACTTCTTCCACAGTAAAGCTGGCTAGCAAAAACATTGCCTCTCTTTCCACCTAGCAGCATACACAGGACATAAACAAGTATGCCACTTACCACTTCCCAGGTCCAAACATTATGATGCCATCAATTTTTTTGTACTAGCACGAAGTACCTTGTGATGGGGAGATCACTGAAGCTTCTCCAGACTAAACTATGGCATCGAGTGAGATAAATGTATTTCTGAGGAAAAAAAAAAAAAAAATGGTGAAAGTATACTGCTTCTCTGTCAGTTACAAACAAGCAGATTCGGTTATACACAAAGTAGCAGTAGACAGAGAAAAATGCGTTTATCATATCTATGGCCTTATATTAGATGTGACCACCACTGAAATGACCATGTGTCTAGGAAAGTAGCTACCATTAACGTCACCACCTGATCATATTTCCTAGAATCCATATCATTCTCTAGGTTCTGTCTGTCCAATGTAGGATAAACAGGTAATTTCCGTGAGGTTGTGATAGAAAGCAACACACATGCATCTTTCAGCTCTCTGATGGTAACGTTAATCTCTCTGGTGACCCTGGAAATTTTGCCTTTAGGTTACTCTTTTTATAGGAAGAAGAAATTTAGGGACTTCTTCTTGGCTTCTCCTATTATAATGGGGCTTATTTGATGAACAAGAAAAATGTGAGGATTCTGCCTTTGCTAAATACACAAATGCCAACTACACACCCGGGAATATAGGATATGTTCATGGAACCACTGTTCTCACTACACTTTAAGACAGGTTCAGTCCAAATTCCTTTTATCCCCTCATCTCCATAAGCCTCCAGTCAAAACGGTGGGTCACTTTGGCATTATGGAAGCTTAGGGATTAGTGTCAGCCTAATGCCAGTATCTAGGGACACCTAAAAGTTCTTGTGTGAGTATTTCCCTTTCTACAGTACAATTAGTCTCTGTAAAATGGCTGCAGAACTCTTTGGGGAAGGTTAGGAGGAAGATGTTTGCTTAAGAGTTAATTGGCAGTCTTTTCTCGTATGTACCCAGACTCTCCTTCATTCAAGGTCTGATTTGTGAACTGACTAATGTCTTGGAACTTGGGGCAGAACTATGAATCTATGATGGAGATTTACATCAAGACTCGGCTCATTACACCTAGTGTTTTGTTTTGTTTTGTTTTTATATAACTCAAGTTTGATCTTAAGGATTGCTGATCTATTTTTTAAGATTTTATTTATTTATTTTAGAGAGAGGGAGAGAGAGAGTGAGCAGGGGAGGAGCAGAGGGAGAGGGAGATAATCTCCACACTGAGAACAGAGTCTGACTCGAGGCTCAATCCTAGGACCCCGAGATCATGACCGGAGCTGAAACTGAGTCAGACACTTACCTGACTGAGCCACCCAGGCACCCCATGGACTGCTGATCTATTTTACTGGCAAAAACTTGATAAGTTAACTCCTGCCAAAGACCCATGTGGGTCAAACTATTATGATATTTACTCTGGCCTGATGCCTACTGCATGAATATTCCTACCTTGCCAAGGGGATTAAGAGCTACTATTTGTCTACTTAAGGACTTTGCATATTGAATTGTTCACCTAGAAAATGAAAGATATTATTATCCTAATTTTTAAGTTAAAGATATAAAGATGTGTATACATGAGTAAATCTGTAGTGAGCTTATATAAACAATGAGGACAATAAGTGCAGTTCAGACCATGGACGAGATACACAAGGGACTGTGAGAAGTGCATACTTCAAAAAGAAAGGGAATGCCTGGAGCATCCTGACAAAATCATTTGTATGAGAGGTATATAAGTGAATGCTGGAAATACTCCAGTTATGGAGTCAAACGAGATAAACTTTATCAACTAACAAAGTGAATCTGCACCACACTAAGAAGAGACATATTTCAGACTAATGCTGATGCTGCAGAAGAGATGCAGAGGTCTGTGGCTTAGTTTTTGTAGTAATTAGCCCTCATACAGTAGTAAACAGGAGGTTGATGTTTTATGAGCTGGAGCGGTGGCAATGACTGTAGAAATAATTCATGTCTTGCAAGTCAAAAACTTCCGGAAATTAACCAAGTAACCTCTAGTGCCAGCCAGGAGAATGTGCTGTCTTCACCAAGAAAACCTGTGACCTTCTTCCATAATACTCTATATTTTCAAAGACCTCCATCTCTAGAAACTTCAAGGCATGCTGTTTAGTGTTCATTGGAGCTTGAAATTATGTTACCTTGTCACCTTTACTTTGCTAGCCCCTGACTTACTTAACTGTTAAATAATATCTTGTTAAAACGGGAAGATTTGATATTTTTGAGAATAATAGGAAGCAATTGAGAGGAAATCTAGTAAAGAGGGAAAATGATCCAGCTTGTGTATTAATAAACATATTTTTGGCAGAGTGTATCAGGATGGATTCCAGGTGGACACAAAAGGACTGAATATATGGAATTACTTATTGTAAGAAGGGATAGACTTGAAAAATATTTAATGGGTTGATTTAGTTGATTAAATGAGTGGCTGAAATTGTGACAGTTTGAAAAGAGGGGAATCTAGGAGATTACCAGTTTACCCTGTCAAGTACCTGGGATAATGGCGGTGACATTTCTGAAGATTGGTAATATAAAAACTTGAAGAGAAACAGCCCTTTTTAATTTGTTCTTTTTCCCCTTTACAATGTCCACTGTGTATTTGTTTCCATTCACATACACAGAAATTAATTTAGTGAGTGGGAAAACTGAAGGAAGCTTTACTGAAGAAGAAGCTTAATGAGAAGGAATCAGAATTTAGAGGAGAATAAAACAACTTCTGCTCAGGACATTGTCACTTGGAAATTTGGGGGCCTCCTGGAGAAAGAGTATGGGCAAAAGAGCCAGGGAAATTTGTAAGTCTTGAACACAAGGGGGTATTTCATGGATCTTGGTAGCCCAGTGAGGCACAGGGTTGGGAGGGAAAGACCAACCTCACCACACCTCATCAGTATCTTACACCATTTATACCAATAGGACTGAAACATTTGGTATTGCTGGAGATATAATATCATATAATATCATAATATCATAATAACTTTGGTCTAATTCCAGGAAATACTTAGGGTATGGGACTGATACTGCATGTGTAAAAATTTGAAAAGAAAATAAGTCTAAAGGAAAATGAGGAGTTCAGATTTAACATGTGATATTAAGGTAACAGCAGACTATTTGAGTGGAGACCTTTAGTAGGTACAAGAATATATGGATCTGAATTTTAAAATGCTGGTTTAGGCTAACAGCATAGAATCAGATACTTTGGGGGAATGATGATAATTGGAATTACATGTACAGGTCACTCAACAGGGAGAATATGTAGAAAACAAACAAACAAAAAAAAACAGATCCAAGATGGAGCTCTGAGGAACTTTGACATCATAATTTCTAAAAATAGATTTTCTATCTATATTTTTTATAGATGATTTTAATAGAATTGAGAATTTCTTAACTTATTTGAAGCAGCAAATCTTTATAAAATTTGATTAATAAAATCAATTAAGTTTCTAGCTACACTGTGGTCAGTGTTCTAATAATGTGTGAGGTTAGTTTGTAGCAATCCTTCAAATATATCTTAGGGAATATTTCTGGGACCCAGGGATTCAGAGATTTACTACTTCCTTGGAAGTCTAGATCTGGGAAGGTCAAATGGAAATGGGTGTAGAGATCATATATTATGGTCTTTCTTTCCTTGTTTATTTTCCTTCCATTGCTTACCCCTCCCCCTGCCATGCAGCCCTCACTATGGACATGCAAGAATGCTCATTAGACTCAGTCTCTCTCTTTGGGAAATTTAGAGAATTCTAGATGCCTAAACTGGCTTTATATGCATGATTCCCAAATTACAGGAAAGGCCTTTATACACCAATTGACAGTTCCCTAAAATCAATTTAGAATAAGATAAAATTATTTTATTTTTCAAGAAGAGATAGGCCCAATACAAATATCTCTTGAGATGGGAACACAGGATTTAACAATGTAGCTATATGTGAAGACTAATATTAGAATGCAAATGTGACTTTAGGAAGTTTGCCAAAGAATAACTGCATGAGCTTTATTGACATATTCAAAACTATACAGCCATTTCCAGGTACGTTAGTGCTCACTGGCACTTCCAAGGGATATTATACTTAGAGCATCTTCTGATAAAGGATGCCAACTAAATTAACCATTCCTTATGAAGGCCACAGAAAATTCAGAATTATCTAAATATTAGGCAGAACTTTAGTCTGCGGGCCAAAGCAGTTTACTTAAACTTACTTAAGTTATGAGAAATATGTGATGGATCAGTTTAGCACTCCTGAGGAATGTTTTGGAGATAATTTTTAACCTAAATATTTCAAAATGCAGAAAATATGCATTTTAGGGTTTGTGTGTGTGTACATGTGTGTATGTGTGTGGGGGGGGGCAAACATCCTACTATATTTGGAGAGATCTTTATTCAATTTCACATTCTGAAATACAAGCTATGAAAATGACCAGAGCCTCCTCAGTTCTAGTTCTTCTCTGCCCCACTGTAGTTAATAAGTCAGTCCCTAGAGTCAGATAGACCACAGTTGAATCCTGGCCTAGCAATTATTAGTAGAATTAGTTTGGGAAAGCTGCCTGACCATACTAAGCCTCAGGTTCCTTACCTATAAAATGAGAAGAAACATATCTTAAATGGCTGTCGTGAAGTCTGAAACAAATAAAATAGTCAAGCTCTTGGCATACATGAAGCATTTAATTAATATTAACTGTCATTGTCAATAATACTATTCTACTTTTATTTCCTATCTTCACAATTCGATACAAGGATATTCACAGGTGGTATGAATATGAATCTGAGTATGGGGGGAAAAATCTATAATCAAAGGGTAGAAGCCAACTGAGGAAAATATAAACAGGAAAATATCACAATAGATGAAAATATGCAACGTGCAAAAAGCCATTCTCTTTTATTAAAAATTAGGCACATTTGAAATTATCCATATTACAAAATTTCCATTGGGGATGGTAATAGTCAATGATAATTGGAAACTAACTCTTGGAAAACTATGATATCAAATTGATATATTTATATTTTAAGATACCTCATTATTCATATCCGTTAATGTGAAAATCTTATACCAATGTACTTCCTTTCCCATACCCATGTCGTATCTCTACTATCTGAAAAGGAAATAATGCAATATTCTGTTTGTATTTTGACATCTTTAGTCTAATTTCAAGACCTATGGTGGAAGACTTTAAAATTAAGACAGAAAACTATTCCTTTCTTTTTTCTATTTTTGGGTGAACAAAACGGGTGTATTTTTAGTATATCTTATTTGAGCAAAATCTTCTGCAGGACATTGATAATTCTAGCATACAGTCTCAGGCACCAAGAAAGTTTAAAAGAAATCATTATTATTTTTTAATGTTCTATGGTCATTTGACACAGTTAGGCATCATCTGTCTAAGAAATAGTCACCATGAGCCCTTTTTCATCAGTTGTATGCTCTCTGCAAATGGTTTATAAAGTTAGTCTGAAATAAATCCTTTGGTAGAAATTGTGTTATTCTAGAAGGAATCTAGCATAGGGAGAAACTTTATATTCTCATTTACCTGCCACTTAATATCTAGGATCTTCTATATCCATCATGGTTGTTATGTTTTCCCTTCCTGGCTGATTGCCATTCAAGTATGACTCACAGAAAATTCTCAGGTAGTTTCATTTTCTGTAGGAAGGCACAATAAAATCTTTATCTTCTACAACTAAATTCTCTTTTCAAAAGCTTGAATTATTTCCTCTTTCTTTTCATTAGCTGTGCTCCTTGAACACTGTCTCCATAAGAGCAGTCAAACTTATCATAAAGTACTTTGCTTATGCCCATAAAAACACACAATCCAGAAGTCATAACCTTGGCAAGTCTGCTCCCTTTTTGTTCTGTATTGTGTCTTCAGCTCAGGTTTTATTTTTTTCCCCTAAGGATCTACTCTAACTTATCTTTTCTATTTGGTTTTCTTTTCTATTATTTAGAACTGGGTCACTATGGCTTTGCTGTTGGGCCAGCAGCTTGTAGATGGGATTTTGCTTATTCTTACAGGGTGAGTGCAGACAACATTCATCCTCTATTTGAGAGCTCCACGATGATGAAAACTCAGTATCTTATTCTGTCTTTGACATAGTTTCTGTCCATGATTTTAAGTTTTACTTGACATTATTTTATCTGCACTTTTTAGTATCTTTGCCTTGTGATAACAGTCTTACTCTATTTACCGCTCAGATTCTGCCAATCGCAGAATGTTTTGTTTGTACCACTGCAAATTATGACTTATCATTATCTGATCGTGTACTGATTCTTTTGTGCTTGTCTTGTCTGTCATATTCTTCTTTCCCCCCCATTATTTGTGTCCTTGCTCCCTAGTTATCCTAATGTAAGCAGTGATGGCACTGCATCTCTCTTCCTTGGCCCTGAATCTCAGTCTCATTATCTCTACTGTAACTTCCCCTGCAAGTATAATCAACAGGAAGCAAAAATTTTACTACACGCTGTTAAAATCAATTTAGTAAAAGCAACTTTATGCTTCCAATAATTTTCTCAATATCCTTGCTAATACCTCAGCTTACCACTTCCATGTAAAGCATAGAATCTATATTTTATGGAAGAAGTAACATGGACTTTGTTGTAACTTTTAAGAACTGACTCAATTTCTTTCCGCCTCTGATTTCATGTCTCCCACATGGGATAATATAAGGCTGCTTAGGGAACTCATTGAAATTAATTCAAACTCAATTCTGTTAAAAATTTGAGAGAGTTCAGAGACAAATTGAGTTAATCTGTTTCTTTGATTTGAAGGGAAATTTCTAGAAACTGGCCAAAGTAAACACTTCACTGAAAACTCTAATTAGATCAATATCGTTCTACAATTAACGAACTACTGCTTAAATGTACAGATTTATATTATATCCTCCACGTAACATTTGTTCTTTCTCCGGTTTGATATGAGATAAATTACCCCATTCATCAACTGAAAAGAGTTTAGATTCTTAGTTTTAATGATGATTATTATGTTAAAGTGCAGAAAAAATTAAGGAAATCTATAAAAATAGTTTCCTATTTCCTTGCCTTTAACTTGTAACAACCTCAGTAATAACTTATTGCATATTTATTTTATTATAATTATAAAGTTTGATTTTAATGTATAAACTATGAAGGAAACTAGAAAGCATTTACATTCTCACCAAATGCCACTGAATATTTATGACAGGAAATTAGAAGTCACATTAATTTCTCTCTCTATGCTGATTCTATCTGCAGTAATAACACGAATAATGCTCTTGAATTGAATGCTTTTATTAACTCTTACAATAATGACTAAAAATAGCTGGCTCAATTGCAAGTGGAGTTTTCTATTAAGCTGAGTACTTGTTTATTTGTTTGTTTGTTTTTCAATTCATTCATTCATTCACCAGTTGCTTATTGAACTCTGATCATAAGCCAAACATTGAGATAGAAAATGGGAATAGAAAAATATGTGAATGTATTCCTCCACTCAAATCACTCATCTTCTGTTGGGTAGACATAAACATGCAAAAATCATACTGTAATGAATGTTCAAATGCCAGCATCATAGAAATATTACAATGTACCCCAAAGAAGTAGTGTTATTATAGAGAAGTTGATATTTGTCCTAGGCTTTATTAAACAAATAGAATTTTGCCAGATAAAAAAGAATAATATCCCAGGCTAAAGTAATAACACAGAGGCGTGCAACGATATGGTAGATTTGAGTGCTGTAAGTACAAGCACCTACAATATGCATGCTGGGGTTTAGTAGAAGATGAGCCTGGAAAAGAAGCTTGAGATAATACTGTTCAAAGAATTGACTAGCATGACTAAAAAATTAAACTGTTTTCCTGAAAATAAGAAGTCTGTAGGATATTGTCCAAATTCTCAGAAGGGCATACAATGCACTCAAGATTTGATTCCTGACAACCTCTTCAGCCTAACAGCCTAGATTTACCAACAAGTAATCTCTATTTTAGTCATCTTTAACTGATTACAGTTCTCCAAAACATCTTTGGATTCACATATCCTGATTTCTATGATTGGAACACATTTTCCTTCTCTCTCTGTCCCTCCTTCACTTGACTAATCCTAGTTTTTCTTTAAATCTCAGTTAACACATCACACCTTCCATGAAAAGTTGTCTAATTTTAGTAGATTGTTAGGTTTTCCAATAAAATGCTTTAGCAATAACCACATGATATAATCTCTTATATTTATGTTCATGTTTATACTTTTCCTTCTTTTAAAAGATAGTGGGCTAGTTAAGGACAAGGACCATATCTGGTATCAAAAATTCCTCATCCTGTGGAGAAAATCGAGATATCACCATAACCAAGTGATCAAGGTTGACATGACCAGCAACGTGGCATATGGACATCATGCACCCATGACAGATGAACTGAGAAGGGCATGCCATTTCTTCAGTACTCTGGCAAAAAGGCATGATATAATCTAATCATGAAAAATTATTATGCAAACCCAAATTCTATAAAATAACTGATCTTCAAAATGTCAAGATCATGAAAAACAAGGAAAGACAGGATATTTTACAGATTGGAGGAGACTAAGGAGACATAACAACTACATGCAATGTGGAATCCTGAGTTGGATCCTGGAACAGGAAAAACTGTATCAGTGGGGAAACGTGGTGAAATCTGAATAAAGTCTGAAATTTAGTTAATAGTATTGTACTAGTGTTAATTTCTTATTTATAATGATTGTACTATGCTCAATGAAGATGGTAACAGTGGGGAAAGCTGGTTGAAGGGTATAAGAAGCTCCCTACTATTTTTGCAACTCGTTCTACAAGTATAAAATTGTATCAAAATAAAAAGGCAAAAGGAACTCCTTAAATGTTTCTTAAATGAAAAAGGTATCCAGGCATGGTGTTTTGGACGGGAAACCATTATTTCCTCTTCTATATTTTAAAACAGTTATTTATTGAATGCCTGGTCTATAAATTGCATGAGGTTAGGCACTCAAAAATTTCTTAATAACAACACCTAACCTGTCTTTTAATTTACTATTACAAAAAAATCATTTAAATTAAATGTAGTTAATACAGTGCTAGTGTATGTGTGTGTGTGCGTATGTGTGTGTATAGGCAAAAAATATATATATATATATATAATTTGCACACATTTTAATTTCCCAGTGAATAGTTTGTGTGCATATGCTACATACTAGTATTATCTAGTATTACTTTAGTAATCTTTATTAATATTAAATCAATAAATATTACATGATGCTAGATAGCAAAGAAGGAGCCATAATACCAGGAAAAAATTCATTTGTCACAGAAGGGTCTATATTGGGAAGCTTTTGAAGATCAAAAGATATATTTTTTCACAAATGTCTATAATGAAAGTTTTCAACAATTCAGCATGATCAAATCATTATGCAGGAAGCACACCCCAAGATGTAGCTTCAATCTTCAAGACATTGTTTTTAAAGCAATAATCTACAATATACTACAGAAACACAGAGTTTCTGAAAAGTATCTTCAAGGGGGAGGAAAAACAATAGTTTGTGATATGCAATAAATCAAAACTTCATATTAAAAAAGCACTTGTAAAATGTCTGTAAACACTGTAAAATTCAGATTTATTACTAATTCCCCCTTATTTTAGACTCCTTGGATCTGTTAGGTAAAAGTTAGACAAGACCAGTGGAAGGAATGCCTGGAGGCAGAGTCCCAAGTCCTTGAAGGGGAATGATAGAGGTTTGAGCTGGAGGCAAAGACAACTATAGATAAATAGGTTACACATTAGAAGCCCAGGAGGCACAACATTGAGCCTTCCAAGACCTTGGGCCTAACAGATCCATAGCCCCAGGTAGGGTCATGCACTTTCCTCTTCCACCTCTGCCTCAGAGTAACCCCTAGACTCATTATAATTCATTTGCATTGCAGGTATAGTCCTCCCCCTGACCATGGAGAAAGGTTGCCATGACAGTTTCCTTACAAATCTTATAGGGTCAAAAACTCCCCTTCCCAACCTGTGGGAGGAGTTTCTCAAATAAACCAGAAGTAGACTCCATTAAAAACCACCCCACTGAGACGCCTGGGTGGCTTAGTTGGTTAAGCTTCTGCCTTCAGCTCAGGTCATGATCCTGGGGTCCTAGGATCCAGTCCTACCTCAGGCTCCTTGCTCAGCAGGGAGCCTGCTTCTTCCTCTGCCTACCACTCCTCCTGCTTGTGCTCCTGCTTTCTCTCTCTCATATAAATAAATAAAATCTTAAAAAAAAAGAAAGAAAGAAAGAAACGACCCCACTGTATGTTCTAGCTTCTCCCAGCCCAGAGAGACCCAATAATATCCAATTCCAAAACAACCTAGGGGCAGCTTCTACCTCCAGGAACCTGTGGGCTTTCCCACCTTGAGAGTGTACTCTCGCTTTAATAAATGGCTTTGTGCTTCCTACTTTCCTTCTGGTTGTCTTTATTCTAGTGCAGATCCCCATGGAAATCTTCTCCTAAATCTTTTCATGGGGAATCCAAGGACTGAGACATCCATTCATACAGTGCAGACTCTCACACTGGTAACAGCTACTTTTGCATTTTGTAACTATAACATGTGTAACCAAGCTTGTGGAAGCTAAAGGTCACTCTCTGTGTTATTTCATTTTCACAGACTTGCTGACAAATAAAATATTGTACACATATTTAAATATTTCATTAACTATGACAGAAAAAAAGGTTAACATAAGCATTTTAGAAGTGAAAAGAAAGTTGAAATTACCAAGATCTTTTTCCTGTATGTCATAAATTTAAAGGCCAATATATTTTTTAGCTCACTTTCATTTCTGCTTCTTTTAAGGTTTAAAATGTTTCTTGTTTATTTTCTAAACTATACCACTCACTTAAAATCAGGTATTTGTCTACAGTCTAAAATGTACTCAAATTAAAGTCCATTCTATTTATGGGGAACAGAAATTGGGAGACAAAGCTTTCCATGTGCACTCCTGTTTCAGTATATGATCTTCTTATGAAAAGAAAAGGAACCCCTTTCAGAGTGAAAAACTGCTAAGTGTCCCTGAAGGAGCTACCTCCTTCTCATATAACTATTTGTTTGAGTACTACAACTTTTGTTGTTCTTCATGTGCTCCTTTTTCTTTTTTTTAATTTGATTTTATTTTAGTAAGAACACTTAATATAAGATCTACTGTCTTCTCTGTTAAACATTTAACAAATGTTTAAATATGTAGTACATTACTGCTGACTCTAGATACAATGTGGTACAGCAGAACTCTAGAAATTATTCATCTTGCTCAAGTAAAAAGTCATGCCTGTCGATTAGTAATGATGTTTCTGCCACCATTCCACTCTTTGATTCTATGAATTTGACCACTTTAGACACTTTATGTAAGTGAAATCATGCAGAATTTACCTTAATATGACTGGCTTATTTCACTTAGCATAATATCCATAAGTTATGTCCATGTTGTTGCATTTTGCAGAATTTCCCTCTTTTTGAAGGCTGTATAGTATTCAATTGTGTGAATATACCACAATTTCTTTAACTATTCATTGTCAATTTTCATTTAGGTTTTTTCCACACATTGGCTATTTCAAGTAGTGCTGAAATGAACATAGGAGTGTTAATATCTCTTAGAGATCCTGATTTCAATTCTTTTGGATAAATACCCAGAAGTGAACTGCCTAGATAATATGATAGTTCCATTTTTAATATTTTAACAAATCTCAGTACTGTTTTCCACAGTGACTACTTCAATTTGCGTTCCTACCAACAGTGTGTAAGATTTCTAATCTCTCCACAATCCCACTAACACTTGTCCTTTTTTTTTTTTTTTTTAAATAGTCATCTTCACAGGTATCAAGTGATATCTCATTGTGGGTTAGATTTTCATTTCCTGATGATTAGTGACTGAGAATTTTTTTGTATATATTTCTCTTTCTTATCTATTAACTGATTCCACTTACATAATTCATGCTGATGTTTCATTTAATATTTCCCATGTTTTATTTTTCAAAACAATTTGATTTCTTTTCTTTTTTTTTTTTTTAAAGATTTTATTTATTTATTTGAGACAGAGAGAATGAGAGAGACAGAGAGCACATGAGAGGGGGGAGGGTCAGAGGGAGAAGCAGACTCCCTGCCAAGCAGGGAGCCCGATGCGGGACCTGATCCAGGGACTCCAGGATCATGACCTGAGCCGAAGGCAGTCGCTTAACCAACTGAGCCACCCAGGCACCCTAATTTGATTTATTTTCTAAGCCAAATTTGGAGGTACACCTAGAGTCTCAAGACTACTTCTGGCTTTGAAACCACCATCTTTAACAGGCTCCACACAAGTGCTGAAATACTATTTTTTGAATAAATAAGATTAGACAAATAATATATTTATCTTGCCATACTCACCCATAAACATTAATAATAATTACAAACCTTGGAAAAAAGATTCTTTAGAAAATAAAAAGTTAAAATGTCCCTAATTAGAATTCATTTCTTAAAATACAGGATTTTGTAAAATTCTTTACTAACAATCATTCCTGTGCTTCTTTAAAAAAAAAAAAAAAAAAGATTTATTTATTTATTTTAGAGAGTGCGAGCACAGGGGGGAGGGGCAGAGAGAGAGGGAGAGAGAGTGTTAAGCAGATTCCATGCTAAGTGCAGAGCCAAACACAGGCTCATTCTCAGGACCCTGAGATCACCACCTGAGTTGAAACCAAGAGTAGGTCACTTAACCAACTGCACTACCCAGGAACCCCCTTGGTGCACTTAAAAAAAAAAAAAAAAAAAAAATTAAATGTGACCACCCAACCTACCCTGGATTGAGGCAAATAACTGATGTGATTTTTTTTTATTTGATATACAATTTGAAAATCAGAGCTACATCATTAAAATGTGAGATATCATTTAATTTTTATATTTTTTAATTAAGAATGTATCCTCATGTCTTTATAATTTTACTTCATCATATCATTAGTTTCTTTCTTTAAGAATGTCTCTTTTAAAATTGCCATAATTTATCATGTAGTTTTAGAAAGAAATTAAAATAAACACAGCATATCCTAATATTCTCTAATGACAGAAGATAGTTCTGTAACTTGAAAATAAAATTGAGAAAGTGAAATACTGGCTCATATATTTTCACCATCTTGGTTAAGTGTTTTCTACTTACAGTCCACTAGATTATAGAGTAATTTGTTTTTTTTTTAATACTAGCTTTAATTATTATGTGACTACTTAACAAAACATAATGATAACCATCTAATATATGTAATTCATGTAAATTGCATTCTGTGGTGTATATGACCTTCCTAGAATAATGAAAAACTGGAGGGATATTGGTTATAAAGACTTTTTAGTTGTGTTTCCTCCAATTTATTTGGTTGCTGGTTTATTTTAAGTGCATAAGAGCCCATCATAAATATATATTTTATATTCTAGGCTAATTAAAAAGCAACTTTGAAATCTTGCTGTACTAAAGTGGGTTTGAATAAGTAAGTAGCATAATTAAATACACAGATAAAATAATTTAGATAAAAACAAGATTCAATTGCTACATGGCCTTTACTTTCCCAGATTATTTCTTAGAGTAATATTTTAATATGCAGTTGTTCACAAGGTATAAATAGCAATTCCTGCATACTCTTAAATTCATACATATGCAAATTATCTTTTAAAAATATTCAAAAGCATTATTGACAAAGGATAGTATTTCTTAACCCGAAAATAATACACCTATCTTTAACTGGGAAGAAAAACTCTCAGATATTGAAGAACACAGGATATCTTTAGGGGTCTATTCCATGCAAAACAGTTTTTCCAAGGCCACAACTCTCTTGCAAAACAATAGCACATTTTTTGCATTATGAAGCTTCTGTCTCCCCGTTTCTTGCTTGTCCCACATCCCCCATTCTCTGTAGCATACAATAAAGGCACACAGTTGAAAAATACACCAAATTAAAAAGCTACCTAACTTCTAATTTTTCTAATTATCTAATGTGAAAACAAAGAAGTGTGTGCCATTATCTGGGGTAAGCTTTGATTTTCAGTAGTAAATGACTATGATAAATATGAAATGCTTGAAGAAACAGGGACTGCTCATTCTCAAAGCACAGGAAAAAAGGGAGGTGCTGATTAGAGGACGTTCTGTATGACAGAGGTTGTTCTCAATTACCATTTTCTTTTCCTTTCCTTTACCCTTCAGGGCATATTTCTAAAAATAAGTGCTTTTGGTGACTACTTGATGTTATGAAGGACAATAAGAGCATTAGAACTATGTTTATTTTACGAGTATGCTGATGCTTCTTCATATCTGTTTTTTTTTCATCTTCTAATAAGCTGATAGAAACCATGAGCAACAGCTACAAATCCAAAAAAAGAGAAAATTTAAAAGCCTAATTGGCAATTGTATTGCCATTTTCTAAATAAAGCTACTTTTGTTTGAGTCAAACAGCAAGCAAATAGCAAGAGAAAACTTTATTACACACCTAATATATTTTGCTTCCCTAAATTAAGTGGTTTAAGATTAAAGAGTACTAAATATCATGTATGCTTCCATTAGCACAAATGAGATTTTAGAGGTCAAACACACACACACATACAGACACACTGACCATGACTTCAAAGTATGGAAATTTTTACATCTCTCTATGTTGATTTGTCTGTCTTCTTAGCTGAATGAGATAGAAATTCATGCAGAACACTCAGCGCAAATACCTCTCTCTTTCTCTCTTTTTCTTTTTCCTGTGGTGCTGTATGCCACAGAAGTTAACCTTCCATATCTGACATCTTACATACAAAAAGCATACCAACTTTTACAAAATGTAAGAGGCAAATATTGTCCAAGTCCTTAAGTAGGTCATGGAACCTAGTCAGCGAGCTGCTGCAGGTTTTGACAGCTGTGCCTGGCTGCGGCTCTGTTGTGGGCATAGGGGCTGCACCTCTCTCCGGATGCCAAGCAGAGCAGCAGGGTGCTGATGGCACTTAACACTATGACAGTCAGCCAGCTTGGTACATTTCCCCAATTGGAAGGCTACTGTCTTCAAAAGTTAGCTTTGGGTACTGCTTTCTCTTATGTTTACAAGAAAACCACCGCCAAATGCCTCGCCTGCCCATCTGTGCCATATTAGACATCTGGACAAACTTGGCCCTTGTATGCACATCAACATGATGGCTTGTAGATTTGTTTTGTCAACTCTCACAGACCACTCATCAAGATATGGTTCTCAGAGAGAATTCTCCTTACCTATATTTCTAAGAAGCTCTTTGTCTTTGGCTATATGACTCATAAATTGGATACATTACAAATGCTCAAGCAGCAGGATTATAGCATGGAGCTTTTGGAAAAGTCTATCCATTCTAAAAATTCTCTTGGTTACTCAAATTACTAATATTTAAGTACCTTCCTTTTGCCATTGCATTAATAATTGTTGTAAACAATATCTCACTGTACTAATTCTCTACAGCTATTTTGCAAATTACATAATGGGATTTTGGGTGGAAATTCTTGAAGATGGGGCTTTTGCCCCAAAGCCATTTTATGAAATTTTACCAAGAAGCATTTAAAAAAGAAAAAATATATTTTACACAAATATTTACACTTCAGTTCTGTCTTGTTCTCTCTTTTCTATCCAAAACCTCTCTCCCCATCACTACTCCTATACCAGTCACCATTGCCATTATCATTACTTTACTGAAACATCTTGACTGAAAGTCAACAATGACCTCCCACTTGCCATTACTCATCTGACTCAGAAGCATCTGACGTGTTTGACCACACCTTCTTTTTCTGCAGCAGAGTTTTTCTTATTAGCACCCATGACAATTGAAACATCTGGTTCTTATCTTAGGTTTTCTAGTCTTTCTTAGTCTATTTTCCTAGCTCCCTTCCTTGCCTCACCCTTAAAAGTTGGCATTTTCAAGTTTCTGTCTCTATCTTCTTTGCTACCTTATTCTATCATTAGGTTTCTCTTGCCCTTGTCATAGGATTTCACACTTTGCATAATTTGTCTCTAATGCTTATACATCCTAAACTCAGATAATGGTGAACTACTTACTAAGTAAGTCATGTAGTACATGCACCATGGCTTCCTCATTGTTTAAAAATACTTTTGCACAGTATTTTAGCATGTAATGTGCAATCGGTTAATTTTTAGTTTTCTTATTCCCTTCTGTGTTAGTTTACTATTGCCACTAAAACAAATCACTGCACATTTTGTCATTGAAAGTGATTTGAAGTCATTATCTAACAGTTTTGTAGTTCAGAAGTCTGAAATGGGTCTCACTGAGCTAAAATCAGGGTTTCAGCAGGCTATATTCCTTTCTGGAGATTCAATGAGAAGGCAATCAGTTGCTCACCCTGTTTAGATTCTAAAAGCAACACACATACCTTGGCAAGTGGCCCTCTTTCTTTGTCTTCAAGATGAGCAATAATAGGTCAAGGTCTTCTGACTTCATATCACTCTGACCTCTTCTCCTGACTCTCTCATTCATTTCAAAGAAGGAGTCGATAACATGGAACCCACTGAGATAATCTAAGATAATTTCTTTATTTAAGGTCATCATTTAGTAACCATAATTCTTCCTGAAACCACATTCCCTTTTGCCATGTAACCTAACATATTCACAGGTTCTGGGGATTTAGACATAAATACCTTGGTGGCGGTATTCTGCCTACAGTTTACCATCTTTTTTGCCTAGACTATTACTTTAGCATAAATTTTTCTCAATGTAATGCTTCAAAATTAAATATAAGAATATTTGGAATTTCATCTCTAAACTTTCAGGTTGGGAAGATTTGGGTGGGCAATTTTGGTTTTTGAGAACCTCTGAATCTTTGTATTAGGCTGAGTGTGAAGCATTGCTGATGATAATGGGTATAAAATGAAGAAGGTGCAGTATGGAGGAAACATAGGCAATTCTGGTAATAATTAGAAAGTGAACTAGAAAACGTATCATGGGAATAAAGAGGAAAAAAAGTTTCTGATTTCAATGGGAACTTCCATGATATATATATAGGTTATTTCTTTATAATTTTGATTCTTAGCATAATCATTTTTCACAGCTTTATGAATAGGCACTATTGTGACACTCCATCCATTAGATGCATATATTATGTGTGCGTGAGGAAAGATTGTGTTCAATTAAAAGAAAAATGTTCATTTAGAGTTTGTTCTGTTTAAGGCTTGCTAACAGTTTCAAAGAATGGCAAGATGATAACACACAACCACTGCTCAGCCCTCAGGAGGGAAGAGTGAGATAGAGCAAGGGAATCCCAATGGAGCAAATGAGGAGTGCGGTTGCTCTACAAAGGTAACACTCTTCTTTAGAAGGGTAAAATGTATGACAGTGCTTTCTACCTTTAATCTTCCTAAGTCTCCCACAGGAAGAGAAACAGAACTCCTGCATGAAGAGTTCAGACTTCTATCATCTAGTTCATCTTGATCTTGGTTCTTTTCTTATCTTGTATTCTGCTTCTATTAGCCAGGATCTGCCTTAGTATTGAGATTAAGTTCCCACATTGTTGTTTTAGGTTTTGAGATGAGACTTCAACCCTTAAATTCTGGTCCTCATAATTGTTCACCCTGCCATTCATAGCTTGTCTGCAGAAATATTACACCGTAGAGTGTTGTATACTCTTTGGTCTCAAAGTTCAGACATTTGACAGCTAAGAGTTCTGTGGGGTTTTTTGCTACTGACCTCTCCCAGTTGTCTGCCTTAGCCTGATGAGATTGTTCTCATTCCTGAATATTAGCCATTTTTGCTGGCAAAGACCTGGTTCTAATAAGGAATATTCCTAGAACATTGTTTTCTCTACAGACCTCATGTTTTCACATGAATGATACTCCCTTTTATCAGGTATTCACATAACACATTTAACAGTGCTGTAGAAGATAAATTTGTTAGCAGAAACAAAGAATTCTAGCTCCATACTTCTTGCCTTTTCCTCTGATAGCATTCTCTTCCAGGTTTAGTTATTGTATTAATATGTATAGAGAAACTGAACCGTTCGGAGATTGATAAATCAATTGACTGATTGTACTAATTGGCTCAGGAGATTATAGAGCCTGAGAAGTGCCAGGATCTGCCATCTGCAAGCTGGAGAACAAGGAAAGTAAATAGTGTAATTCAGATAACGTCTGAAGACTTGAGAACCAAGGGAGTTCATGGGGTAGGTCTGAGTCCAAAGGCCCAAGAATTGAGGGGCACATGGTCTTAGTCCTGGTCTGAGTCTGACGGCCTGAGAACAGGACCAAAGATGTCCCAGGACAGGAGAAGATGTGTATCTCAACTCAAGCAGAGAGAGGGAATTCAACTTTTCTCCACTTGTTTGTTCTATTCAGACCCTCAGTGATTGGGTAATGCCCACTCATATTGGTGAAAGCAATCTTCTTTACTCAGTCGATTGATTCAAATGTTAATCTCCTCCAGAGACATACTCATAGATAATCCAAAAACAATGTTTTACCAGCTAGCTGGGCATCAGTTAGCCCAGGCAAATTGATGCATAAAATTAACCATCAGAGTTATACATGTTAGATTCATTCTTCACTTTTTTTCAGTCATAAGGTTAATAAAATCTGTGCAAGAACATATGTGGTAGTTAGAGATTGAAGTTTATTGCTTAATACTCACAGACTCCATTTCCTTTTGATCCATTGTTATATTCCTTTCTTTCTCTTTTTACCAAAACTCCTGAAATGAATTTTCATTGTCCACTCTATCCAATGTTCCCCTTCCCATTCTGTCTTGAACCCATTTCCATTGGAATTTGAAACCCACTATTCCTATGAAACTTACCATAGTTCTAATCACAGTCACCCTTTTAGATCTAATGGCCAGTTTTCAGATCTCATTTTATTTCACCTATTAGCAGCATTTGATATAGTCAGTCACTATACACAATTTTCTTCATTTGACTTTTAACACTCAGTACAATCTTGGTTCCATAATAACTCAATGGCTTCATTCTCTTTTGTCCTATAATGATTCTTCTTTTTCCCAAACCTGAAGCATTGGGATTTTCTACCCTCATGTACTCCATTGAATACTATCTATAGGCCAACAGTTCTGATACTGATATCTGTATGCTAGACCTTTCTCATGAATTGGGAGAGAGGCCCATATGAAAATGTAATAAACAGGGGCACCTGGGTGGCTCAGTTGTTAAGCATCTGCCTTCAGCTCAGGTCATGATCTCAGTGTCCTGGGATCAAGCCCCACATTGGGCTCCTTGCTCAGCGGGAAGCCTGCTTCTCCCTCTCCCACTCCCCCTGCTTGTGTTCCTGCTCTCACTGTGTCTCCCTCTGTCAAATAAATAAATAAAATCCTAAAAAAAAAAAAAAAGAAAATGTAATAAACATTTCAAAGTTAACGTATACAAAATTGAGCTCTTGATATTTGCCGCCAAATCCTTATTCTACTTCAGTATTTCTCACTCTAGTAAATGGAAATTTTTTTCTTCAAAATTGCCCAACTGAAAGAACTTGGAGCCGTTCTTGAGGCTCTTTTTTTTCTCCCCATCTACTGCTTTACTAAATCCTGTTAGATATATCTCATCATCTCTACTGCTATTATCCCAATCTAAGTTACAATCTTCTCTTATCTGGATTACTGAATGTCCTCTTAACTGATCTCACCACTTCTGCCCTTGTCCTTCAGTCTACTTTTAATATAGCACTTAAGAGTAAGATCATAATTTTCCTGACAAAAAGTAAGTCATATGATTATTATTCCATTCTTTAAAGCCATTCAATGGCTTTTTATCACACTGAGAGTAAAAACCAAAATCCTAATTATGGTTTCCAAGGCCTTACAGGATCTGAGTCCTATTCATCATCTTATCACATACAACATACTGACCTTCATTCACTCTGTCCAGCTACACTGACTTCCTGCTGCTTTTTCAAACCACAGAGCTCTTCCCTCTGTAGGACCTTTCAATTCGCTCTTTCCTCTTTCTGGAATTCCCTGTGCCTTCCACAAATACCAGCAAGGCTCTTTCCAACATGGTTGTACTTTATGAACCTCTATATCTAAGAAAAGAAGGATAAAGTTTAGACTTTGCCTTTTTAAATTTTTAAAAATCACTCATTATCCTACAGTGTATTTTCTCTAACCCACTACACATCTGTGGCTTTCATAAGCTTCACAATTTATCATCTCATTTCCTACTTTTTGTGTTCAGGGTGATAAATAAAAGAGGTAGGCTTGCATAGTGGTGAAGAGCATGGCTGCCAAGGTAAGAATCCCTGAGTTTGACTCCTTGATTGTTGTTACCTAATAGTTGTGATACCTTGAGCAGGATACTCAGATGCCATCTGTTTAGATTATGAATAATCAGGGAGTTATTTTTTAATGAAATTATAACTAATCTAATTTTGTTGTTGTTATTGTTTGTGAATAATTAATCTAACTGAAGATTCTGAAAGAATTTGAGTGAGGTAAAATATTTGAACAAAAAGACAATTAAATAGTCCTTTCAATAATCCAGGTGTTAGATGATGAATAGCTATGGTGTTATTAGGCATGATGAATTTATGAAATATGGAAAGGATAAAAGTATGTTTCATTACTGCTTTGTATAACAGGCTGGAGGAAACTGAATACTATTATATAATGGTGATTTGGTCCACGAGTGCCCAAAAAAGTAAGCAAAACTAGAGTGAAGATGTTTTGAGACCTGGGGAAGAATTCAAGTGAGATGATTTAGTTATTTTTGAAAATTTAAGTTGATATGACAGAAAACTTCAAAGGAAATAATAAGTAGTCCCTAAAGGAAGAGTCCCTAGAGCAAGTCACACTTGTGAAAAAGATTTCCCAATAAGATATTGAGGGTGTCAGTCAAGACATAATTTTAGGCCAAAGTTCATCTAAAAGGAGCTGTACTTATCTGTGTTTTCCTCATTATAACCCTTATTACATTTCTTAAGAAATTACTTTTTTCTCTCTGATCATGACAGTGTCAGATCCATTTTCTGTATTTCCCATGATGCCCTTTACATTTTGTTACAGATATTATGAGCAAACTGATAAGTATTAATTACAAGAATTCAGAAAAAAAAAAGAATTCAGAAATTTTGGAGTAGTTCTGGTTTATAGCTACCAAGAGAAATAGCAACAAAGGATCAAAGACATCCAGGATACAATTGAATGAATCAAATCAATTCAATACATAACAGTAAAATCAATAGCCCAAGGTTCTTTGACAATTAACACCACAAGCTATAAAATTAAAATTCACACCATGATCAAACAAAGCATATTGTATAATCAATCAAGTACTCCAATATAATTATCAAAAGAGACATCACGTTATGATGTAAGCAAGTACAAAGTTTATCCAAATTAAATTTGGTAATCTCAGATGACTATTTGTCTTATTATTTTTTTAATTTACTTCCATATTTGTTTTTTAGATGACAATATAAATTTTATTTTTTTTCAATTTTTTTATTATGTTATGTTAATCACCATACAGTACATCATTAGTTTTTGATATAGTGTTCCATGATTCATTGTTTGCGTATAACACCCAGTGCTCCATTCAGTACATGCCCTCTTTAATACCCATCACCAGGCTAACCCATCCCCCCACACCCCTCCACTCTAGAACCCTCAGTTTGTTTCTCAGAGTCCATAGTCTCTCATTGTTCATCTCCCCCTCCGATTCCCCCCCTTCATTTTTCCCTTCCTGCTATCTTTTTTTTTTCCCCATATAATGTATTATTTGTTTCAGAGGTACAGATCTGTTATTCAACAGTCTTACACAATTCACAGCTCTCACCATAGCACATACCCTTCCCAATGTCTACCACCCAGCTACCCCATCCCTCCCACCCCCCACCACTCCAGCAACCCTCAGTTTGTTTCCTGAGATTAAGAATTCCTCATGTCAGTGAGATCATATGATACATGTCTTTCTCTGACTGACTTATTTCGCTCAGCATAATACCCTCCAGTTCCATCCACGTTGTTGCAAATGGCAAGATTTCATTCCTTTTGATGGCTGCATAAGATATATACAATGGAATATTATGAAGACAATATAAATTTTAAATGTGGAAAACATTTTTTGTTAAAAAATAAAAATAAACAAACAATAATGACAATAATGAACACTTCAGGCCCTTATTAAATTTCAAATGTTTGTGAAATTGAAAATTCCAGGTCTGTCTGGATTTGTGTTTATTGCTGATGTTTTCTTCATGGAGTCACCTGAAAGGTCAACTTCAAAAATGTTCCTGATTGAGATCTTGACATCATTATGAGGGCTTAAACGTCAGTTTTTACAATGGCTGCTCTAAATTCTTACAGTGCATTAATAGAACAAACAAGAAATTGAGTCTTTAGGCAAAAGAGAAAGAGTCAGGTGCCTTTTTTTCCCTATAATTGAAACCTTAATAATGATGATGATAATTACAAAATGATGGTGATTTAAATATTCATTTGAGCTAGAAGTTACAAGAATAACACATTGCAAAAATACTTTTATAATGGCATTTTTAAATTACGCAAATTAAGGGTCATAAAACTTCTCAAAGTAATTTTATTTAATTTAATAAACTATTTAATCCATCCTATAATAAGATAGTTTACGTTCACTATGCAGGATTTTGAAAAAGAATTTGAACATTTACTGTTTGTCATAGGTTGCTTCTCCAGCAAGCAAGTCAGACAAACATTAGTGTACAAGAAGTTTATGGGAAGGGAGTGCTCTTAGGATCAATAGCTGAGGAAGAAAGAAAGAGAAGGAAGCAGGACTGGACAGGGGAGAAGAAGGTGTCAGGTCATCCAGCGAGTCCAGAGTGTTCCCTGATTGAGCTAAAGAGTGATACCTCTTTATCTTGAGTGAAATAATCATTGAATATGGGCTTTTCTGGAAAGAGGGAATGACTTGTAGCAATGTGGCTCTCCTCTGCTAAGGTCATGTGAAGGGGAACTGAGAGCTGAGTGTTATCTGCTGGTAGCACTCTCAGCAGCTGGGAATAAGTCCTGATCATGAAGAGTAATCAAGGAGGCACGTCCCAGCATTCACTAAAGCCCACCTCTTAACCAAACACCTTTACAAAAGTTTTGGGAGCAGGTCTTCAAAGTAGCTTCTGGGATGCCTCTTTGCCTTGGGAAAACTGATATGAGAAAGTTAATGGAATGATGAACTGAACTGCAGTTCTGCTGCTGCAACTGGTCTTGGGACTGATACTCATTGATATTCATCGGTTCCCTCCTTACTGTACCTTGAAGACTCCCTTCACTATCCGTTCAAACTTCTTACGGTTTTAGAGGTTTTCCTGGTGGCAGGAAACAAAGCTTCATCAGTAAGAGATCTGAGCCTCTGGTCATTTTGCTCTTTTTAGGCTATCGCTGCTGCATTTTTCCATTTAGTGTCAAAATTGTTCAAGAGAGTAACCAAAATAGAACCCATTATGTAATGGCAGTACTATGTCCTTCTGATGATCACAGTCAATTACCCCTGCAAGTTTGGTGACTTTTTTCTTGTGTGCCAGTTCCCTGGCATGAGGAAACTGAAACTTATAGTTAATAGAATTTTTCTGTGTCCTTCTTTGGGAACTTCTAAAGTTCCATAGCACAGATTTCTGAGGTCCACTGCTGCTTTCAACCCTAGATTCTTAGATCCAGCTGCCACCCCTGGCTTCTTGAACACGCATATTTTACTTTTAGTGACAAGCCAAGTGCCCAATGACAAAAGATGGGTGAAGTAAAATGTCTAAGTAATTTTGACTACCTGGTTGTTTAATCTATTTTCTACAGTAGATGCTCTTTGGTGGTGGTGTGATACAAAGGTCTTCACGTGTCATTCCCACTTCCTTATGTATTTCTACATGCTTCTTTCCATGCTGCTGATTTTCTAGTCATTTTCACTCAGGCTCCATGACCAGCAAACCAAGCTATTTTTTCCACTGCTTATGAATCCATTTATATTCTAATTTTGTCCAACTTTCTTTCCTCACAAAATCGATGGCCACGTGACTGTCCAGAACTCCTGACTCCAGGAGACTTGTCTTTTACCACTGTCTTTGAGAGCCACACTTATTTGCCTGCAGTGCAGCCACCATTAATTTGTGGTTTGCACTCACATACAAACTGACTCATTTGTGAACTGAGCTTAGGGTTTTCCTTTATCTGTTAACAAGCCATAGGTGCTAACGGGGAGGAGAAGTGCTAATGGAGAAGTGTTAAATAATATGGGAATCTGGGCTACCTTCTCATGCAACTCTCTTGTGCCCTCTAGCCCTGTCCATGCTCAATCCTGGATGTACCACATCCATGTTAAGACAGATGACTATGGAACTTCTTGACTTTACAACTTGTTGCATCTAAAATAAATCAGCATTAGATAGTCAACTCTAGCCTCAAATCTCATGGGCATGTGTTGCCTCATGGTCAGTCTCTCTACCTCTTAAGAGCCCAATCGTAAATCAAGTATTGTGTTTCCAAACTAATAAAATTCTCCACTGAAAATGACATGGCCTTTCTCCAGAACCTATTTTGAACCTAAGCATATTATGTTTTATTACCTATCTCCATAATTCTATGGATGAGTACACCCCACCCTGACTGCAGTATGTCTTTGCCACTCATGTATAGTAATTGATCCTGGCCTGTGACTAACCAGTATCACCTAGTATACAGTCCAGTTCTGTAATGACAGTTCCTAGTGTCAGCCCTGTCCAAATGAAAAGAGCCACCATTGACTTTATTAACCATGATGGTACCCTTTTACCAGCATACTACTAAATGCTCCAATAAGTGTTGTATCATGCACTGTGAGCCCAGTTCTTAGATCCTTTTCATCCCTTTTTCTATGATCTGCCCTGGTGTTTTTAGCATTACTATCTCAGCAAGTATAAACCATAGGTTTTTGCATGCTGCTAGTGGATATTTTAGCAGTATGTTTGCACCATTCTCCAGGTCCTTACAAGAGTGCTATATTATATATATCCTAATTTGATAGACTTCCTCTTATCCAACCTTGTTCTATTACCCTTTATCCTCAAAATTCAGTCTTATGTATATTCTCCCAGGTTGGGCTAGTACAGGCTGGCAATATCCTGCAGGTCCTTTGGATTATAGTTGTCTTCTTTCCTTGTCAAACTCAGCATATCCAGTCACATTATACTGTGACTTAACTCTAACTATTGTCTTCACGGCCAAAAGTGGATCCTGAAAGGAATTCATGTTGGCTTGCAAGGGAGATGTCTCTGTATCATCTCTAACAAGTTGGGGAAGGCCCAAGTTCAGGAAAAATTGGGTCAGTTCTACATACCCAAAGGATTTAGGGGAATAGAGGATTCAACCTGCTGGGGTGTATCAACCCAGATGTTCCCTATCTAATTTGGCAGGGACACATTCTTCCTCCATCTGGGCCCTGATCTTAGCATAATAGACCTGCCAAATTCTCTGGGGCCTCTGATACCTTTATGCTTAAGTCCTGAGCCTTGTCTAAGTCCTGAACTCATCTGCAGCACAAGATGAAGACTTCATTCTGTACTACCAAGGAGGCCTTCTGAAGTTCCTACATAGCATTTAATTGCCAACTCATGACTTTCAACATTTAGTTAGTACATTCCAAAGCATCAGTTGAGCTTAGTGATGGCAACCCAACCCAACTATCCCCCCAATATTTCCCAAACTCTTGATACATCATGCCAGATATTATGTCCTTTCTACTGATAACCCATCCCATCGGGGAAATCCAAATCAAAACCTCAATGAGATACCATCGCCCACCAATAAAAGATTTAACAATTGAACTGAAGACTTGTGTTAGAAGCTATTTTTATTCCACTTAACAATCAGTAACGGAGTTCTTTTTGCCATTTGAGTTACAGATGATCCAGCTTCAAAATTCTATCGAAGTCTGTACTCTCTTAAATCACTTCCAGAACCACCTATCATGGACTGGAATCCACTGCAAGCAAACTCTGATATAGAGATTAGCAAGAAAGAGTCACAGTCTATGCAGAGGAAAGGAAGGAGGCAAAATTTAAAGAAGGGAGAAGTTAGGCTGTGATACCTCTCAATGAAGACCTTAGCTGATCTATAGGGAGCTCTGACTCTAGGATGGTCCGTTAGCTTTGTCCTAGGTTGTGATGAGGTCTTTATATCCAGTGTTGACCATTCACTGGATGCAAACCTCCTTGGAAAGGAGATGACTTTTGGTGATATGGCTCTTGTCAGCCAAAATAATTGTGAAGAAGGTTAACAACTGATGCTATCTGCCAGCAGGTGGGTGATAGGTCTCTGAGTCCTGAAGGGAAGTTTGCACACCGCATCTCAATGCAAATCTATAGTTCAAACTCCCAGTGCCACCATGCTTTTTAATTAGGATTAATCACATATTGGAATCATCAGAATTTAATCAAGTTACCTTCTTTCTTTATTTTCACTTCATCAAAGTCCATTCACTCCTTAATCCATTAAATGTGGTTTCTGTCCCAAATATTTGCCTTGACCTATTTCTTCATGGGATGGTTGAAATGATTAAATAAAGTCGTATGATGAAAAATCACAGAGAAATTTTGAAAAAAAAATAGAGATATTATTGCTAATTACCTCTAAACATATCAGTTCATTTTCTTCAATCTATTTGATTTTCTCTTATAATACTCTAGATATCTAATCTAATAAAAAGCATGCTCTTGTCTATACAGTTCTAGTTAGTTTGAAAGGGCCTTTGATGACTTAGAGTTAATTATCCTTTCTTCAAAGTGGACTTCAAGAAATATAAATACAATCAACACTATTTCCTCTTCATTCTGATAATCCTTGACAATGAAATTTTACTTTCATATGCATGAGCACTGTCTTTGATTGGAAACCTGAATCTCTTCTTTGACTGAATGGGAATTACCATAAGTGGTGTACTTAGCATATTTGACACCTGAAGCAGATCTTTTTTTTAAGAGCGTACTTCTCGGGGTGCCTGGGTGGCTCAATTATTAAGCGTCTGCCTTCGGTTCAGGTTATGATCCCAGGGTCCTGGGACAGAGCCCCACATCGGGCTCCCTGCTCTGTGGGAATCCTGTTTCTCCCTCTCCCACTCCCCCTGCTTGTGTTCCCTCTCTCGCAGTCAGCCTCAGGGAAATCCAAATCAAAGCCTCAATGAGATACCACCTCACATCAGTCAGAATG